>NC_090942.1:219374746-220624746 GCF_040807025.1 Struthio camelus | reverse complement strand
TAATGACAGTAGGAAGCCCTGTGTTCAGTAGCATTTATGCAACAGACTGGCAAATCTGTCACATTCCCTTAATTGCCAGCCGGGATGCTCATACTGGTGGTATTTTTCAATTAAATCAAATCACACAAATTGCTTCAGTTTCACGTTGCTTCTTTCAAGTTCTGGTTCTTCTTCAAAGATGGGGAAGGAGGCAGAATGAATAATTTCCCCAGAAGAAAACGAGCTCTGCATCGAACACAAGGTTTTGTAGACAACTGAAGAGAGAGACACGGAAAGCAAGCACAGAGATCCATAACTGAAAGAGCAAATTTACAACCGGTAGAGGCAAAACAACTTAAAGCAGATTTATGCATAATTCTTAAGTTTGCAATGATTGTTCCTTCAATTATGACACATTTGATACTCTAAAAGTAGCTCTTTTAAAAGGGAGGATGAAAAAGCCTAAGGCATCTTAGGGTTACCTCATAGCTTAGCTTTTACAGTAGGGCCATCTTCACTGATAAAGCATTAGCTCTGTATTTACAATAATATTCCATTTAGCAAAATGCCCTATTGAACATAGTTAATAAACCCAGTACGCACAGAAGCAACTGCTACACTGCAGCAAGATCTCAGGTTAGCAGATTCTGTTACTTTTATAACATGTGCTGCAAAACATTCACTAGTGCATTAAAAATCACGTTCATTTCTTTTAATGAGCAGGAGTTTGTTTTTAGGAGGCACCATCCGGCATGTTATCAGTACCTTTAAACGGATCCCAATCATACTTACTGCCTGTAGGTAGAGAATAAAAAGCTCCATAGGTCTGGTACAAAGGATCTGCTGTTTCCACAGCCGACTATGACACAAGCTCCATCAGCTAAATAAGGCAGATGAGCCAACTGAACTATTTTTATTCCATTGAATAAAAAAAGCAAATCGTAAGAACATCACTTATTATAGTACTGGGCCCATTTTAAGGGACTATGTAACTAGAAGGAGTAGGAGTTAATAGCAGGAGCTCAACTTTGTGATGCAGGACTTTTGGGGACGTGGATCTTGCTCTGGGTTCTTGCTGCAACAACCTAAGCAGCTCTAAGCGAGATACACGGATCGTCATGGCTACCTATGTAAACCTGGTTTTCCCTCATGAAGTAGCAGCAGCAGCTGTAGTCAAAAAAACTCAATCCAGCTGAGACAGGTCAGGCTTCCATGCCCAGCCCGGGCCATCATCCCCAGCACATGACTTGCTTTTTTCAATCCGATTTCCAATGGGCGTCTACATCACAAAATTAGCAACAACACTAGTAGGACCTACAAATTCAGCAGAGTTTGGACTTCAGTGATGAATGGACCACAAGCATGCATGTTTTATTTATCGAAAGACTGCTTTGTCAGATCGCTTGCTTCTCCCTTCCCTTCTCAAAATGCTAAAAATTGTTAGAAGTGTTGTCACTACCGTGCAGCCAGGAAGCTCTACAGATGGTCTTGTACCTTTTCTAAGCGTTAGCCAACACTCACTGGTTTCCCAAAACGAAGACAGCATCTAAAGAGTGATGATCCAGGAAGCAATATGGGTCAAAGCATTTTATTCAGCGCAGCATTCCCTCTCATCGCTGCAAACCCCCTTGCTGAAGTCCCACTGCTACTTCCCGCTACAGTAATCAGTACAAGATTAGCTTCACTGTTAAGAGCACAGCATGCAGCAGATCAAGACACAGAGTTTTCTGATCATCCTTTCTTAATTCCAGGAACGAAGATTTAAGGACATTCACTACCAGCACGCTCTTGCAGAAGTTCCTCCTAATACCCCAACCTTAAAGCTTCCTCAGGATGCAGGCATACAAAACAATTCTCACCTCAGTGCGAATCCCATGGCACCTGCCCATAATCCCCATCTCTCCTATCATAAACCCAAGGCAAGAGAATGCAAAATGAGGTAGTTTTAATCCAGTTGTTAAATTCAATTTTAATTCAATTTTTTTTAAACAGCTCCATTTGCTATAACCCTCAGATGTAAACAAGGCAGTCAGTTTTGGAAATGGCTATTGCATAACCCACCAGAAATCTCAAAGACCCAGGAGGAATGTATAGGGCAGCACTTCCCAGACTAATTTTGCCCCGTTCACCTTATGGCATTTACACTCTGCCTCGTGTGTGCACTGCCTCCCTCTTCACTACAGTTCCCATCCTTACACCTGCTGCGGTAGGTGTAAACCCACATCGCCTCCCCCTTTCCTGTTCTTGGACTCCTCTCCCTGCAGAGGGATTCTGCGGAGAGAAACACGTGGACTACGGGAAGGGAGATCCCACAAGTCAATCCAGAACAGAGCAGAACCTGATGGCTTAAGTACACCCTCTCCCTCGCAAGCAGAAGGCTGCTCTTTCCACTATTTCTTTCCAGTCATTCCCTTCAAGCCGAGTTCTCCTCCATTCTTGGTATTCTTATATCAATATTTGCAGGTGCTGATCACAGCCTCCCAAGATATACTGGTTTGGCTGCTTTTATTTTTAAGAAAAACTCATTTCAGGTTGGAAGTAACTCTTCTTTGTCTGAACACACTTCAGTATATGCCTACTTTTATCTGAGGACCCATCTAGTCTATCTGAGGATCTAATAGATCTGCTACTGCAGCCACAGCCTCAAAGTTTTATCAGTCTCAGTTGCTCTACTAAAATATTATAACAGACTTCCAAATCTGTGGTCTGCCATTGTGCTAGGGCCCTCTAGCATTAAAAACAGAAGTTGGATCTGAGCTGAGTAGAAAAGCTTTCAACTTCTAACAGGGTTTGAATTTACATCCCCATACCTAAAACTCCCAGAGGGTTTTGCTGCTTGGTACGCTTAAAATCTCCAAAAAACTATTGCTTTGGTCCTGATAAGACTGAACTGAGCTATCTCAAGCAGAAGTGGTCCAAACCCAAACCATGACTCTTTGAAATGGGCTCTCAAAAAGCAGCCCAGTGCAAACCAACTCACAAGCAGGTCTGTTTAAAATCTCATGCCATCAGCAGACAGCCTGTAGCTTAGATCCAGGAGGATGTATTGTCTCCAGCCCCTGCTCAGCTGGTTCCTAACAGCCTCTCCCCCACGGAGCATCTGTATTTTGGCCATTTCCTTGGAGATTCATTAACCTTTTCTTCCTCAGAGGTTGAGATTATTGACATTTTTCTCATTTCTAAGCATTCAAATGACCTGTAAAAATAGAGAAATAAATAAATCCAGAAAAGCATCAATTGGTCATCTCTCTGTCAAGGCATCCTAGGTAAAGATGACTTAAATTTTGGCTAATGTCTTTCAACACTGTGTGCTATTTAGGCATGCCTGTATTTCATTTACATATCATTGTACTCTTTCTCTTAAATGCTAGTGTCCTCAGAGGGAAAGGGTGAATTAGAATATTGCTACCTCTGATTTAGGAGGCAATTAGACCTATGACAACAATCCATAGCTGAATGTATGCTAAAAATAATTAAAGTAGAAATCTAACTAGACTGAAAATCAGACAAATAATCCTATTATCCTGAGGATTCCTTTAGGTGTGGTTCTGTTCCAGCACAGATCTTTCTTTTTTAAAATCCTTTAGTCTCTCACCCAGAAAGCAACTGAAAATAGAATGTTACTTTCTGCATAAAAAGTACCTCGGTCAATTGGAGAGGCCACAAAATTAGAGAATTCAAGATTCCCAATGTCATTCAGTCGCTTGCTAAGTTGCTTTAAAAAAAAAAAAAAAAAAAAAAAAAAGGCATGCAACTCAGTCCAACAAATACAAATTTCCTGTTCTCCTCCCCGCTACCTGCGAATCCTGCCTTAAAGGGGTATCTTATTACCTTGTATTTCCATCCTTGGCCTCCTTTGTCAAAAAGTAGTATGTGACTTTCCTATAGCTGCACAGATTACTCTTTTTTTTTAATTAAAAAAGGAATATTTCAAAAAATATCTTTCATTTCTGGATTTGCCTTCACATGCTCAGTGAGGCCCTGCTGCCTAACAACATTTTATCCACAGAAGACAGTAACGCAAGGCAGCTTAGATGCCAGAGGCGGTTAAGTGCATGTGTCCCTGAGCTGGGGTCCAAGAGAAGACGGTGGAAGGAGCAAGGTTTCGATAGCAAAGCAGCGGTGCAGAAGCAGAGCTCAATTCACAGCCTGCAGGCTACTCACATAAGTAACTCAGCTATTTTGTCTACTCACAGAGAACAAGCGTGTGTCTTATAAGAATTTAGAAAACATAATTATCCACAAAAGATATAAAGTATTACCCCCCCAAAAAGCTGCAAAAAGCTATAAAGCACAGTGCACACATTATTTGGTATTACTCAGTGGCTAGCTTACTTCTGTAAGTATACATACACCTCATCTCATTTTTACTCACTTGAATTCATTAAAAAAAAAAAAAAACACACACACACACACACGCAAACACCAGAGGGTTATAAACAACAAAGTAGCTGCCCAAATCCGTATTTACCTCATGCACATGGGTCGTTCAGGTGCTAACATTCACTATATGGAAACACACTTGGGGATGTAGAGAGAAAAGAAAACCAAGACACGCTCCCTGAGTATGGCTCCTCTTTCATGACACCTGTGGGAGGGAGGGCTGGGCAAGTCAGAAGAGCTTAACCTCAAAATTTCCCTTCGTCTTTTCCTACAAGCCTCTGCGAAGAAGGAAGCCAGAGAGTCAAGATCTTCCAAATCCATACTCCTCTGTGGAAGGGTTTTTCCACCAGGTGATAGAGAGAGATGGGCCACAGCCATCTCCTTCACTGCTCCGCATCTTGCCGAGCACCGAAGCCTGCCAAACTCCAACTTCTCAGGGCTCCAGCGGATTCAGAGGTGGGGAAGATGCCAATAGACAAAACTAATGAAGTTCCTGAACCCCCTGGGAACATCTCCACAGTATTTATTTTTAGCACTTGAGCGTGTAAGTCCAAGGAACTGTTGGGTGGAAACAGGCTTTGCTCACCTGGGTATTTAAGAGCAAGAACGTAATGAGGCTTTCTTGCCTCCTCCACAGCCTGCCTCCCTCAAAAAACAGGCTGGAAACTAGAAAGGATGGTTTGAGAACTGGGGATAGAGCACATGGTTATAAAGTGGGAAGATTTTCCTTATTACAGGTCTGTACAGCCATAGACTTTGAGGAGCTCTGTCTGAGGAGACTAACGCTTGCTCCCTGCTGGAAGCAGAGCCGTAAGCAAAGTCTCCATTAATAAATAGGAAAGGTGGGTGTGTGTTTCTCTTCTCACCTCCACGAGACAACTTGTTAGACCTTCATACACACGGATAAAATTATTAAGCAACAGCTCTTGAAAGTGGGAACAGCAAGGACTTGGTTTAACCTGGGAAACTTCACAATGCCTGTCTGCATACAGTCAGGAAGCCAGAGTAATTTGGCTTCACGCACACGCTTTGCAGCCCTCCTATAACATCAGCGTTGGGCACAACGCTGATTAGGATGCCCCACAGCAGAAGTAGCTCTGATGGGAGGGATGAAAGAAAAAAAAGAAAAAAAAAAGACACAGCTGTCAACTTCATTCACCAAAGAGCGGCACCAGAATATTTTCGTAGTTTTGGGGCTGGAACAGAATCACTCTGGCAATATGCACGGGCTTGCGGCTTCTCTAGAACAGCACGCTTTAGAGAGTTAAGCAAAGCTGACACAGACGTTAAAGAAACTAAGCATGTTTGGCTGTTTCTCAGGGGGATTTAAGCAGCAGGTGAGTGGGGCTGGTCTCTGGGACATGACCCTCTTTTATTTCAGCTATTTAGATGCAAATTGCTCTCTCTCCCTCCCCCTCTTAACACCATCTGTTACCCCAGAGGTTTAGACTATGGGTAGGGTGTAGGTTTGGGGGGAAGGGGGGATACGGATAAAGCACTGAGAAAATTTCAGTCGATGCCCTTCTTTCCTCTGGGGCACAGTTTAGGGGAAAAAAAAAATCACTTTGCAATACTATGAAATTACAATCAGATTTTTCTCTCACTCTTCTGCTGCGCTTTACCTACCTCCCCTTTGGACTTCCTGCCCTAGAGAGCACGCTCCGTCCAGCTTTTGCCCAACAAGCAACACTGTATAGCAATATTCAGTGCAGGCTGCTATGGTGTCAGCATAGGGAACGAGTTGGTATTAGAGCAAATATGAGAGCTTCGAGGAACTGAAGTGTCAAATAATAAAGATGAAGTCTCCTGCTGTAAGACACAGGATTAAAAGCTCTCAGTCTTGGGGAAGTTACTTCATCTGTCTCATTTCCCCCAGCCAAGAGCAACTTACTTCAAGAGCTGTTCAGCAGTCTGATTCATTAAAACACTATATGGAGGGCTCCGAATTCTCCATAAAGACTACAGGTGACGGGACAGAGTGCACCTTCACTTACTCTGCAGACAACAAAAAAACTAGGAGAGGTTGCTACACCAGGTGGTTTTGCTGCTATTCAGAAGGACCTTAACAGGCTGGAGAAATGGGCTGACAAGAATCTCATGAGGTTCAGCAAAGGGAAAGGCCAAGCAGAGTTTTCAGAACATCAGAGCTTCCCCTACAGAATGAAAGTCCTCTTTATCAACTGCTCTAACCCGCCAGCTAATTTCTACTTCTAAATCTCTGGCATTTGATTAGCATTACTGAGAATCTAAGGAACAGTTGCTGGAAAGGTTTTTATTTAACCAACTTCTTGTTCACAAATCCACCTGCATGCATAAATCTTAAGCAGCACTGGCCTGGGTTGTAATCCTGCAATTTGATCTGTAATATAAGACACAGGCACCAATTCTCAGTCTCACTGACTTCAGAAAGGCAGAAAGGTCATCTGTGACAGCTAAAGGGGTACCTGGCACTAATGCCAGCAAGCCACCCACTGAAAACAGTAGGAGTTTGGCCCAAATTAGGTTCTCAGGATTTCTCCCATAATGCCTTGTAACACTTCCCACGCAGTGCTACCTCACAGCTCCTGCAAATTGGCAAAATGTGAAGGACATGCCGACAACATCTGAGATGAGGTCTCCAAGGGTGTATTTCATAACAACTGAATTCAGCCAATATATGTGGACGTACACGCACATTCTGGCAATCCCACACTAATAGTGTATTTAGCACGCTGATTTTAAGAACGCGTGGTCAAAAACACAGCCCCACAGGCTAACTCAACGTCAAACCAACCAGGCTCTTCAGGGCAAAAAACCCCCAAAACCTTTGCATCCAGGACATCACCGAAATTATGTAATAATCTCACATTTTATTAAGCCCTGCTAGATTTCCTGCTGCTATCAGCTAAGTAACACCAGCAATAGACAGATGCTTTTCAGGGCGCCTTTTTAGCCCACACAGTACCACCTCCCAAAATAACAGTCGTCTCCCACAGGTACCCTCAGAACCACCCTTGAATAATTGCAGCCTCCACAAGAGCGACCTGTGAGAAGACAGATGAGCTTCCAGCTATGAAGCACCTAGACCTGAGAGCCAGAGGCTGCCCACGCGGTGGCCTTGTGGCCTGACTGACATTAGTAAGTTGGATACTCAGGAAACCAGCCTGCTACGGGTTGAGGGACTTCACTGTCCCCATCATCTCTCTTATCTAGCTCTTAGCTAGTCGATATTTTTTTAGTTAACCATATGACCGAGTCGAAAGACCTTCCACTTGAGGAAAATGTGGCTAACGGCCCTGTCCAGCCCAATCTAACCTTTATCTTGTAAGGACAAAACAACAGGCGGCTCATGCATTCCATGAGCCAGAGGCTTCCTATAGTATCGCCGCTCTGAACGGGACCTGGCTCCTGCCCAAACTGAAGTCACCGATGTCACGAACTACAACCTAGGGTCTGTGCCACCTAGTTCTTAAAAGGATCCTTTTTTCGGCTTTCTGGAGGCAATAGGGGCTTACGTACGGCGAGACCAACACCTACCGCACAAGTGAGATTCAACGAATCAACGTAGCATCTGGGAGACAACGCATAAAGATTCGGTATGGGCTCTTCAGTGGCCACAGCAGCTCCCCAACCAGTGACCTCCCCCCCTCAAACAAAATAAAACACAAAATCTTGAAAAGATAGCCCAGGGGAAAGTTTGACAAGGGGTCTTCTATTCCAAAGTGAGTCGTATTTCAGTCCCCAGAAGAGTCAAACTAAGCACACGCGCTGCCGCAGAGACGTGACAGGTTCCCTTTTAAAAGCAGCACTCAAATGACAAAAAGACTTTCATGGCTTAGTTAATATTCTTGCATTTTACCCTGAAACTAGTCTTTTTTTTTTTTTTTTTTTTTTTTTTAAGGAGAACTAACTATCCAAGATGCAGGAGAAGGAAAAAAGCCCAATGAATCAAAGTTTAAAAAAAAAAAGGGGGGGAAAAAAAGAAAAAACATACAGCAAAAAAAATCCGATAGCTGTCATGTTTATGACTTACATTCTCTAGATAGGAAAAGCTCCGGAGCAGGCAAAAGTCTGTCTGCCCTCTGCTTCACAAGCTGTTAACTTCATGATCATGTGTTAAAAACATTGCCTTTTTAAACGATGCAAATTAAAAGGCATAAGCAATTCCGCGACATACCGTTAAAAACCACACACCAATACGGAATAACAAGCTATTCCGTGCAAGCCCATTAAACTATTATTTACAGCATAATAAACAGCAGCCATACAAATATTGCCGTCACCGCTGAGGAGCATACCTAGGAAATTCATCGTCGTGCAAAGCTGGACTGTCAGCTGCTTGGTGCAGGCTTTTGTAGTGCAGAAAGACTGTAGGATCTCAGCTAACAGAGCAATTGCCCCATCGTGCACACTTTGAGAGTCAATAAATAATCTTTACAGAGGGAAGCAATGAAGGAATGCAGCAGTAGACCAGAGTCCGAAAGGAGAAGGCAGGCTGGCAAGCCAGTGCAAGAAAACCAGCTAGCTCTGCAGTCTAGACAAAAGCCTAGTTCTCTGAAGCCTTTCATTTTCCCCTCCTCCTCTAGGAGTTAAAAATGGGACAGTATTAGTTCCTGTTTCCTAAATGGAAATGCTTATGAAAGCAAACCAGATTTCAGAGCTTTCTAATAGATACCCGGACCTCACCATCAGAACTTGCTCCTTAACGTGTGTGTATGTAGTCTTGGGATCAGAACAGAGCTACAGTGGGATGTTCTCCAGAGGTATTTTAGGAGAAGAGAAACAAATTGCCACACAGGAGTAACAACCAAGTTTCAATCTAATGATACAGCAATCCGTTTGACACGTTTTATCTCAGAGGAAAGACCGGTAGAGTCATTTTTTGTTGTTATTAGAGTGTCCAGGTCCCTTAACCCAGTGTTCCTATATTTGGTGAGGGACAGGATTCCTTTTCCTTAAAGTTCTCGTTTTGATAACAAAAAGCATTACAAATCATTCATGCAGCCTGGGAAAAGGATTTGGATAGATCGAGTTTAGACAGACAGTCCTTCGTGAGAAAGATACAGAGGCCCTCCCAACCCCCTCAAAATTACTATTCTTCATATCAGAGCAACATCTGGAAGTGTAAGTGGAGTCTGAGGCCATGTGGGGCCAAGAACTCAACAGCAAACAAGAGAGAGAGACAGTCAATACCCCTCCAAGTTGCAAAAGCAGACAGGGTAATGGTGACAAACCAAACAAGACTGAGGTACAAAACTGATTTTCTTACAGGTTATCCAAATGGGCGACAGCTGACCCAGGAAAGCCCAACCTGTGATTTTACCTTGCGAGTCAACTTCTAAGCATCACACGCAGCCAGGCAGCCTCCACCTACTGTGGGTGTTACTCATCTAATAGCTTAAAACAGCAGGGAATCTAGTAGAGTTTAATAAAATATGGGATTATTACATAATTTCAGTGATCTCCTGGATGTAAATTCAGCATCTTCAACTCTCCAAAAGCTTTTTTTTTTTTTTTCTTTTTAAATACAGTCCAAGAGGAGCTTCAGGGCCCAAACTTAGCAAGACTAAATTTGACCCAATAAAAATGCCCTCTGCTGTTTCTGTCTTCCCTCCTTGCTTGCCAGCAGCAGAGGACAGTCTCTGACACTTCTAGTTCTTGCAGCCCACACAGCGCTAAATCATCTGGGAAGCAGGATTTTGCTGCTCCAATACCGCAGTATTTTAAAGGGGTCAAATTCTGGCCCTTTTCAGAAAAGATTGCCCAAAAAAGGTGCACGAAATTAGCATGTTCCTGTGCTCCTGTCACCGTATCACTGCCTGCACCACTCTTGCCCGGTGTAGCTCTCTGCTTCCAGGCCCTGCAGACATCACACGGTATCACAGACTACAGTCACAAGCATTCACACCATCTGCTAAACCCACAAGGCACACAGTCAGAAGAGCCTTTAAGAGTGGGGAGTCAGCGTTAAGCAGCAGGTACAATTTCCTCTTCATCATTTTTAAAGATATTTTTGTCTCAATCCCTGCAGAACTGGAGCACCACTCAAGGAGGACGTTTTCCTCACAGCTCTGCGAGAGATTTCAGGCGCTGGAGTAGAAGCCGAGCTAGTGGAAAACCAAGTAGCTTATCCGACTTGTTTCTGCTGTAGAGCAGGGAACTCTATCAGGCTCTTCAAAGTCCAAGGCAAGCGCCTTCTCCACCTGACAAGGCTTCATGAACACAAAGTTGGAACCTGCCACTAGCTGACAGGCAGGGCCTGGATCAAGCCCTACTTTTGATGGCTCAATGTTATTTAAATCAATAAAGCTACTTGTAGGAACTAAAACTGAAAAGAAAAAAAACAATGTAGGAAAATAGAGACCACTAAACCAATTACAAGAGTCATGCTGCTCTGTAACGCTGTTCATAAAAATTGAGCGCAGCCCTCGGAAGCATGCTGTCACCTGGAATTGCTCTTCAACATGAAAGGACTCTTCCCTGACCTCTCAAGGCTTCAATCCTAAGAGCATTTCTTTCTGAAGATGATTGAGCACAGCAAAAACGAGTTGAGGAGAGTGAAAAGTGGCTTCAGATCTAGTTAACAGGTGTATGATTTGGAGCAGCAGTTTGATAATTAGGCAGAGCATCCACAGACAGAAAAGGTACCGACTACAATTTCGAGGAAGGACAAGCACCAATCTACAGTCACACGAACCACTTTTGCTCTACCTCACTGAAGCTGTGTTCTTTTTTGAGTCCCTGGAAGAAACAAATGCACTATCTCTGCTTTGTTCCACTTTGCATGGAGTTCTCTTTAGTACAGATTCCCCCTTTCTCTATATTTTTGGGATGATCTTAAAGGGGGAAGACCTATTCTGAAGAGAGCTCAACTTTGCCAGAACCACACCTTCTTACTCAACAAGTGAGACAAATACTCAAAAGTCATGCTCTACGCAGCAACAAAAATAAAGGTCTTCCTATTTCCTTAGAGCCCTGCGCAGTATATGGGAATCACGTAGCGTTCAAATTGCAAATAACAAAGACCCCATCAGTCTCATGGGCTCAGTGTAATTTCTGAAGAACACACCGTGCCTTTGTGGGTGCGCTCTTAGCCCAGACCAAAAACACTGCTGCCTGGAGCTGGACAAACCCAAAGGCAAGAGGCTAATGCCAACGTCGCCTGAGCGGCACCCGCGCTGTGGGACAACAGCGGCTGCTCGCGCATCGCAAGACAACTCCGCTAGAGACACGGGGTCACTGGCAGAAATTCACTTGCACACACAAAGCTGCGGAAGGAAATGGCATAAGCCTCTCAAACACCACTTTAGCAAGCTCTGGTACTTAGTTACAAAAAACCCACAACAGCAGATTTCAGCATAAACATTAGCCACTCGCATACATACCCTGGGCCCCAGGCGGCTTGCAGTGCCTACCCATGCTGCAAATACACCTCCGCTGGCAATGCGGACAGAGCCACCAAGCCGAGCACGGAGCCAGGCAACAGACGGCAACGCGACGGCACTATTTTAACGGAAACTCAAGCGCAGTCCCGGTTTCCTCGAAAAACGAAAGGCCCCCGTTAACTTCAGTGAGACAATTGGTGTGATTAAAGCTACATATAGACTTAAGTAACTTGCTGGGTCACGATGTAGCTGATTCTGAGAATTTGTATGCAGGCTCTTTACCTAGAAATTAACTTAGTGCCTTGGAACGAGCTGCTTAATTTAGAAGAGTCATTACTCACAGCACCTGCTGCTAGCCTCATAGGATTTGATATGCGAGCTTCTCCAGAATCAACGCACAGTCTTTTCTTAATTACTTATGTAAATAATTTTAGAAGAACTATAAAAAAAAAAGAATGCTACACGGATAATGCAACAATCAGCTTGGTAATCAGGGCCAAGTGAAACTCAGATTTCCAAAGCAAACAGCATAAGTCACGGCAGTTTGAGCTGCAGCCCCACAGTCAATCCTTGCAATACACACACACACACACACACACACCCTCAGCCAGTCGAAGGCACAGCCGAAAATGCATCGCATTGGCTACACACAACCAATTGCATATGTGCATGACAACACCACCCTGGGAGAATTTCTGCACAGCAGGAGAATCTCTGCATGCCTATGGACGCAATCAGTCAACAAGAGGCCTCCCAGCCTTGTAAAGACAAATTACCTGTAGGCTTTAAAACTAAAGCCAAATGCACAGTATTATTGTCATGCAAGTGCAGGGCCTCTCGCAGTAATTGAAGGCTGACGTCAGCAGGCCAAGGAGGGAGGAAGAGGAGAAGGGAAAAAGGAGCACTAAAGAACAGGCTCCGTTCTTAAGGCCTCAGTCTTTGGGCTTCTCCCGAAATCTCTTTAAACCTAGGTACAAGATTCTCTTACTCCCCTAATTCTGTCACTACGGCCAAAATTCTGGCCATTTTGACAGACCCAGCTAGGCCATTTCAAGCAGTAGTGTATTCTTTTGTATATTACAGCAGGATATTTCCAGTGGTATAACTACAGGCACAAGAGGAATAATGAGAATTACTGCTCTTTCTCTGCCTCCCCACCCCAAAAATAGTTATTCTCTCAACCAAAATAAACAGATGAGGACCCAAAACTCATACCCAAGCGTATACAGGCATCAAGAAATGTACTTCCAATGGTTTCAAGAGGCACTGCAAATCTTTCTTATCTTACCTCCGACTGCTGAACGTACATTTTTGTCCTGTTCGAACAACAATAACATTTCACTAAGCATAACTGATGTGGGACATTTTTTTCCAGAGCCCAGTAGAGTCTAGAATTAAATGCGGAGCCCTTTTTGAACAGGTCGGTCTCAGAGAGGAGTCAGCCCACTCACTCATGGGCACAGAAGTCTAAAACAACTCAAATGCTGGGGTTTATTTCTGATCCTAATCAGGACAGAGATTATTTGCAAAATTCAGCTGGGATCTTAAAACTTCCTGAAGCTTCACGCATTCAGAAGGACTTTTCAAGCAGCTTGGAAACATCTAACAGCCTATGCCCGTTTCCTCCCCTGACCCAAATATATCATACTATAAAAGCCGCAAATGGCTTAAATAAAAAGGTTTGCCTTTTAAGAGGTGGAACAAAGAACCTAACATTCCTGTCTGAGTGTAATAAAAACAGTTTGAACAAGATTTCAAAAAGCTCACAGTCATTTCAGCCTCCCAGAACTAGAGGCGTCCAGTCACAATTCAAGCTGCACAGCTCATCTCTTTCAAGCCTACAAGTTTGGCTAAGTTTGCAGGTCTTTTGGGGACACTAAGCAGAGTACCAGACTGCCTTAGCTCCAAATACTGGCTGCCTCCTGAAGCCAAAGAAAACAAAGCAAAACTCAAAGTACTGAAGTTTGGGAGATCTGTGCAAGCAAAATCCCAACCTACCCATCACTTTTCAGCCATGTAGCAGTCCAGAAACCATCACACTTCACATTACTCCTGAGGATGTTCTTATTTCTTTGCTTATGGCTTGTGTATGTGAGAATCTTCTAATCTGTGCCGCTTTCAAAAAGAACAAACTGTTGTTTCACTGCACAACTAATTAACAGACATTTGGAATAAAGAAAAACCCTGAAATAATTTGGAAGACAAAGTAAGGGAAAGTTTCTGTAGAGAAGGATGATACTCTTTTTTTGCCTGCTATCTAGAAAAGAGACTAATAAAATTCCAGGATCCTTTTCCAAATTTTAAGCAACGTACAGAAAGCGCTCTGTAAAACACTATTCAATGACAAAGCACTACTGACGTGGGTGAAGGAACAATTTCTGCTGGGTTCCTCTGGAAAAAAATCCTATAGGTAAACAGAGAATACGCGAAACCGTACAGTACTACCCATATTAGCTCCTTTCCTCCATATAAACTGAGACCACAGTTTCTGAGTGAGTTGGGGAAGGTCATCCAAGTTTACATCAGAGGAAAAGCCCAAGGCAGGTATGCAGATTTCTGTCCTAGCCTAAGCTCTGGGTTCTCCGTGTGCACCCACCTCCAATCCCCTGCTAATTTTGAAAATGACTCAAGGCAAGGCACAGAGCAGGGATCTGCAGGACGTGCTCCACCGGGGCAGGATGCCAGGTAGAAGGTGCTACAGTTTGGTACTGCACTAGGAGAGTGGCCTAGCGATAACATCCGCCAACTCCCTCAGCACTCGTGGATGCATCCCATCGGGGCCCACGCGTTTATGGATGTCAAATTTGGACAAAGGATCTCTAACCTGACCCTCCTCAACCAAGGGAGAGTCTTGTGCAACTCCAGTGCAACTTTCCAGGAGTGGAGACAACACACACACAAGCGCTGCTGCGCTCAGTCTTCGCTACTATGCATCACACTGCATTTTTCCTTTCCTCCTACATGAACTTGCCAGGTTTGTTCCTGGTTAAAACTATCAAGTGATTCCAATGCTTTACCTTATTCCCTATAGGACACAAGTGGCATTAAGCATAGATTTGGATGGTAACTCTTGGCAAAGTTCATGGTGTTTTTGTTCTGACCTCTGACATCTGAAATGGGATTTTCATTTCAGGCCTCTCTCTGCAAAATCAGTTCCTCACGTGGAATTTCCCTGCAGCTTCTGCACTCTGAGGTGCTTAAAGTCCTCTGCAGGTCCTCTCAGATTCACATCACTGACACTGCTCTCTTCAGAGACATCTCCCTGCTTCCCTGCTCTGACACCAGGCTGCATCCTCTGTGGCCCTCCACCCTATAACAAAGGGAAGCAAGTGCCACTAATGCAGCATTTAACTCTTGTACTTGTGCCGCACACGAGGAAGTGACCAGCACCAGGCCCCTCTTATTCACGTCTGCAATTCGCTTGAAGCACGGGCCCAAACCTACTCACTCACTTCACAGCACAGCACATCCAAGCCATGACACGACCATTGGATTCCTTTCCGTCTGAAGTATGTTCACTCACATTGCTCTGCTAAACAGCTGAAGGATATCTCTTCAGGCTGCAGCTGGGCTTATCTTTGCCCCACCTCCCTGCTGATGTCCTCCTCCAAAGTGAGTTTCTTCCTTTCACCAGAGACTGAGGCAGGGGTCCATCAGCTATGTGCAATTTGCAGTAGGACACATTACCAAACCCAAGCATCCCCTGTTGTTTCCCACCAGTTTAAGTCCTGGAAGCCTTTTGGGTAGGCTGCACAAACTGCCAGTTCAACGTAACAAGAGCTGAGCGTCAAAACTCGCCTTTGATGCATGTAAAGCGACTACGTACTTTGGACAACACAAAAATCTGAATTTCTAGACACCTTCTAGAGACAGCTCCCCGAGCAGAGAAAAGAAATATAACAAAAGCATCAGAAATCCTTCACGGATGTCACTCAGTGGCGTTAGATTTTTAGTCTGGATTAACACAACAGAAAAGAAAGGCATCTGCCCCTTATACCCCTGAATGCAATAAATAGAGATGTCAAACCTGGCTAGGCTTTTTGCTTTGGGAAAAATAATTGCAGGCCACCACCAGGTTGAGCAAGACCCTGCAAGGTCACAGCAGCGCAGTCTCTCCACGGCTTGGCTTCTTCAACACCATTGTAATTCAACACATTGTAATTCTGGTAACAAACATTCTCTTTGGAGGTACTAAAACTGCCTCCAATATGCGAGACTTTCTCAAAGGGATGCTCACTTCAGTCACGACAAACAGGCAGCAGATGTTAACGACAGACCAGGTTTGACTCATAAAATTCATTAGTCTCTTTATAGAGGTTTGTTTTTCATATTTCTCTTTGTGCACAGTGAAGGAGATCCTCTATTGTTTATGTGCTCTGCTTCCAGTACTGCAACAATTGAATTTTAACACACTCACCACTTACTAGTTCTTCAGAGGGGAGAAAAAAAAAAAAAACAAACAAAAAACCCACGCACACACTGTGAATTTTCCCTCCTTAAGGATACAGAAACATTTTTCTTATCTACTCCCTCTCCCATTCCAGTGTTAGAATTGAAATCAAATCTAAGTAGACTTAAAAAAAAAAAAAAAAAAGACATAACCACTTCCAAAGGTTCCTTTGCAACTTCCAGGAAAATTTCATTTTTTTCCACTTGAAAAGATGCAGAGATCCACCTCAATCCAATCCCACTAACACCGCTGTTAAATCAAAAGCAACCCAGCTGGCTGCTGTAGACTATTCTTTGGTTGCAACAAGCACTCACTCCTACCACAAATCACACTAAACGGCAAAGCGGAAAGCATCTGCTCAAAAGGCAGGACTGTGATTCATGAACGGAGGTAGGTTTAGTTGCAGTGTCAGAAGCTGCTCTCACCTCAGCCGTTCCCACCCAGCATGAGATGGGCAAACTGAGTGTTATAACACCCTGTGCACTGGGCATGGTGGCAGGAGTTCTCAGAACGAGCATAAAGCCACAGCTGAAAGGGCTTAGGGGCAAATTTGCATCCCGTTTTGCTGTTCTTACTATGGGGACAATAATCTCTGGCAGAGCTCCAGCCACCACACCTATATCTGCCTGGAGCCATAAATCAGTGCCCCAAAATAAAGCAATAAGGAGACAGTTCCTTTGCATCCGTTCAACCTCGCTGGCAGTCGGCCAGCCAAGGGCAAGTCCCACAGGTAGACGGGGCCTAAGAGAGATCAGAATCAGGCCTGCCATCTGTGAGGCAACCGATTTTACTGGCCTTTTTATCAGTCCCTCAGGGCGGTTTTCACGCTCTCATGAGAATCTCTGATAGAGTTATGTAAAATAGATTCCTCGCCCTTAATTAAAATATAGTTCACATGCACACCCTGCTGAAGACAGTATTTAAAAAAAAATCACTTCCAGGAGAGATAAGTCACTTGTAATTAAAAAAAAAAATCTCAGCGCACACACAAGGGAGCGTCCAATGCCTGCCTGCCACCTGGATGATCGCTTCCTAGGCGAAACCTGCTGAAGAGAGCTCTGGGGAAAGGAAAGGTCACCAAGACTCTCTCGCAAAGGCAACACGTAGTGTTTGCCCAGCACAGTCGAGGGCTGCAAAGCCTATCACCATATTCTACCTCTTCTGAGGCCACGTGCACCAATTCTCTGCCACAGCACTAGCTCCTTCACATGATGGCGAGACGGTTTTAACAGAATCGCTTGCTCTCGCCTCCCTAACCACACGCTCGAGAATTAAAGGAGACAGAAAAAGAAATACTGTGCTGGGTCACACCCACGGTCCACTTCCAATGTCCTTTCCTTCGCATCTCGCCCAGCATCCAGATCTGTTTGATTAGGGATGTTAGCGGGTAGATCCCTGCTTAATCCTTTTAGCATCCATTTACGGACCTGCTGCCCATAAATCCATATAATCCTTTTCTGAACCTGCTGATACTAAAGCAGCAAGTTCCAGATGTTCAACACCCGCTGTGTAAGGAACTTTCTTCCATTTATTTTAAATCAATCTCCTCCTGGTTTCACCAAGAGCTCTCTAGCTGTAGGAACACAGGATCAAATGTTCACATTCAGCTTTATCGTTTAGCCAACCTCACCCGTGTTCCTCCCCTCACCTTCTCCTCACCAAACAGAAGAGTCCCAGCCTTTTTAGCCCCTCCTTGCAAGGCAGTCCATCCTCTTGATCATTTTAGCTACCCTTCTCTAACTCCACTGTGTCCTTCTTGAGGCATGGAGACCAGAGCAGCACATCACACTCGAGATGGGGATGCACCTAGCATTTACACAGCAGCAAAATGACCCCATTCATCCCCTTCCTCACAACGGTGGCGGCTCTTCTGGCTGCTGCTGCACAGTGCTGTTTCCATGAAACGATCAGCTCAGCGATGACGCCAACGTGACGTCTGGAGTTCCTAGTCACTGGGGTGGCATCCAACTACGCCAAAGAGCTTAGGACCATCCACAAGCTTGGAGATTTCACTCCTCACTCCTTTCTCCAGATTGCCATACTGACCTAGGGCACACCCTCTGATGACTCCCCACCATCCTGAAAAGTGAAATCAATCCCTACTCTTTGCTTCCTATTATTCAGCCGGCTTCCAAAGAATAAAATAACCCTTCCTCCAACCCTGTAGCAACTTAAGATCCTGTCAGAAAGTTTTCTGCAAATCCAAATATACTGTATTCTTCTGTACCCGTCTTCTTACCGGCACCCCATAGAACTTCACTAGGCTGGGGGAGCATTATTTTCCTTTTCAGAAGCCACACTGGCCCTTTTGCAGTAGGTCATATTTATCTGGGTATCCAGAGCTCTTTATCAGAGACTCTTCCATTCCTGGTAAGACGGTAGTGACATTCACTGGTGTGTGGTTTCCGGGATCCCCTCTTTTTATAGATGGCAATTACACCGGCAATCCCCTAGACCTCTGGCACAGCAGCCATCTGTAATGATAAATGATACAACTCGGCCAGCAGTTCCACAGTTTCACGTTCAAGTTCCTCAGGACACTCAGCTGAACGCTATCCAGCCCGGGTGACTTATTAACATCTAACTTACCTATTTGGTCTAACTTTTCTCAAATTAGCTTCTCCGACCTACCAGCTACTAAGTATGCATTTGGTGGGGGAAACTCTCCAACATCTTCAGCAGTTAAGACTGATGCCAAAAATTCTCTGCTATGGCTTTATCAATCCCAAGTGACCTTTTTACACCTTTGTCATCAAGCAATCCCCAAGGTCCCCTAGCTGACCTAATGGATATGAAAAGCAAGGTCCTAGCCTCTCAGGAAAGCAGTCCCAAGACAGACTGTTTTGCCTACACACTGTCTCTGCACTTCCCCTCACACCAACCTGTGCCTTGGCACAGCTGCCACCCTGCCCACCCCTTCCCGTCCTGGCCTGCCCTTGCGGACGCACGTTTGAGATACCACCAAGAGATCGGTGAGATTAAACGGTGTCACCATGGTAGCCAGCTCCACTTTCCCACAGGGTGGAGATCCAAACTCTAACAATGCAAGTTCGGGACAGGAGCAACTGGGGCCTAAGGGGTTTTTCTTTCCGCGCTCCTCCTCATTGCAAAAGCTGGCTGAAATAGAGAGCAACTTTCACGTAAGCTGTTGTGACCACTCTGATAGATGGCAGGTAATCAGAGCTGCAAACAACTGCAGATTTACATGTTTTACCTTGGCTGAAGTGTAAGAGCATGCACCTTTCTTCTTGCCATGCAAAGCGTTTCTCTCTCTCACCAGCACATCCTAGAAATACTCCAAGCATGGACACAAGCGCTCCTTTCAGTGGAAGTTGTGTGTGAAGCTACCTGCCTGCCCAGGCACTTCAAGAGCTGAGACCAAAATAGTTTTCTTTTTCCATCTTTTGGCATTTACACCCTTACGAAGCCCCAAAACACTCCTGCTCTCCTCCTCATTTTATAAAACTACACATGTATATAGCTTTTATCTTCCTCTTGCGTCAAGCCCTTTAGCCCCAAAGTCAATTTTGTTGCTTTCCCTCAACTTCCTCCTGTTTATCTGCTAGAAAGTAACAAGGATCAAAGACTGCCATTACTTCAGAAAGAAAATCCCCCCACCCTTCACACTGATTAGCAACTTCAGACCCAATTTTCAGAAAGATATTTAAGAGTTTTTAAAAATACTTTACCAGCCTAGGTGCCAAATCTCGACGGTTTCCGAGGGAATCGAGCACCCACGCGCTTTCTGGATTCCTGCTAGATACCTACCCACATCTTTTAGTAACTAACCACATGAAACACTCAACTTTTGTTCTCAAGGTTAGGTACTCTAAGTGCTGTTAAGACACTCCCTGCACACTCCCATCAAAATCCATAAGCTACTGATGGAGTTAGGTCGCTTGGTTACCAAAAAAAAAAAAAACCCTCCTTTAATGAACAGATTTTTTTTTTTCCTTCAAGTTCATCAGATCTTACCAAATACCTGCTGCACAGTTCAGCAGTTAGTTTGGGGCTAGAGGAAGTTTAGAAGAAAATAAAAAGCCACACACAGCAGGTACCACAATTACAGATAGATCTTGCAAGAGCAAAAAGGCACAGAGTTACTTGTGAATTAATCTTGAGAAGGCACCAGATCTGTCTTATAGCCCTTAGATCCACGTTTCAAACCTACAAATAGCTCCACGCCAGGTTCTTTAATACTACGCTACGCCCATATTCACTCATGTTGCTGCTCTGTTTTCTGCCAGGTCAGCGTACAGCAGAGAGGCCTGCCAAATATCATAAGGGAAAAGTACCCTCGCCTTTCGATGCCAGCATGCCACAATCAGCTCAACTGTATCAAACGACACCCTCTGTTCACAGCCTCCCAGAAAAACTCAAGCCAAGAGCATGCTCCCAGCAGGTGGGGAGCGAACCATCCCGTCCCTTTATCGGACACAGGCTCTGCAAGAGAATTTAAATTCAGGAGAATGTTTTTAATATATATATATATTTTTTAGCTGACCACATCAAAAGGAAAATAGTGGCCAAGAGCCACATCCTTGCTTTAGAGAGCTTTTTGCAAGACGGTGGGAGCAAGGAGGGGGCGGGGGAAGGCTGGCTTTTCAAAAAAAAAGAAAACACAAGAAAACAGAAGCTGCTCATCCACTAAATGAAAAGAACGCAAAGTCAACAACAGGAAGACAGACCATAGAGATCGCACATGCTCATCCCACTGGATTTCAGAATATTTACCTGCAGGAGGTGCAGATGGAGTAGCGTTTAGAAGGATCGCAAGTCTTCAAAAACAGCTACACCACACGTAGGAGGAAATCAGTTTGTTGAAGTCACTGCACCTGGATAATGAGCCAAAATAACAGGGTAGGATTCAAAGAGCAACTGAACATCTTCAGATACGCAAGACATCCACTGTAATACTAGACTTAAAGCCTGATGACGCAAGCGGGTATGATATTTAGGGTAGAAAGCCGCTTGCTGCTTGGGCAGGATTCTTTTCATCCCAGTGACCGTTATCTCTCAAATTGCGTGCCAATGCGTTTAATGCTGCCCCATGTCAGCCTGTGATCAAACATTTCTGAAACAAACAAACAAACCCACACAAGCGCTGTTGGTGGTATTTGGACCAAGTCCCAGGATGAGCGAGTACTGGGTCAGAAGACAGGACGGGCTCTTGCAGGATGCCTCTAGTATCATAAAGAACTGATTCCTTAAAAAAAAAAAAAGGTAAAGGGCCTCTAAAATAAAATTTATGATGTGAAAAAAACAAAGAACAAAAAATTGCCACTCTGATGATCCCCTCAGCAGGATACCAAGAAAACCAAGCTATTTTCGGCTTCAGCATTTTTGTAACTAGCCAATAACTTTAGAAAAGACATAGCACACAAAAGTCATTTTTGATTGGAGTAAGTCAATGACTAAGTTCTTACAAACGTAAGAACTACCTCAACACTTCTGAATGTTCTTCTTTTGCAACTCAGGCGCACCTTAGAGAAACACAGCGCAAACGGAAAAGCAGGCACTCAGAAGCCTGCAATGAAGAGCTAACGAGGTTTTTGATCTTTTAAGCTGTCCTTGGCTTCTCCTTCTGCCCCAATTCCCCCCCTCCCCCAACCCCACTTCACCATGAGCAAGCGGGAGATAAGTTTTGGGAGGGGGGCACTGTCAGAATTAGCTGGCAGGATGCTGTTTCAGCAAGTATTACTTTCATCTGAAAGCCAGAAGTCCCATTACGAGAGTGCAGTGAGTCATTTGATGACAACTCCTTGAAGCATTTAGGCACTGTTTTTTAATTCTAACAAATGATACTCTTTTGCCTTTTCTGACTGGAGGACGTGCCTTTATTGAACCTAGAATTCAAAGGAAGCGCCTATGACCAGCTGCCTCTATTTAAAGACAGTCTACATAGAAACAAATACAGCTTCTGCTCGACTTTCTCGCTTTCAGAGGAGCCCTGACACAATCTGAGCTTTTTTTTTTTTTTTTTTTTTTTCCCCTGCTGGCCAAAGAAAAAGAAGAGTCCTCCTTCGGTCATTCCCAGCACCACCCTCACCTCCTCAGCCTTTCTGAATGCGGTCCACATTTACAGACTCCCAAACATCCCATCAGCAGCACTGGCTCCTTGACAGAGCAAAGCAACGAGTCTAAGATTTTGCTCCTATCCAGTCTTCCTTTTCCTCCTGAGCCCTAAAAGAGACTGCTTTTTGTCAGGGAGAGGACAAAACATTTCACCTCCCCACTGTTCACCCGTGTTTGTCTGGCATCCTCAGGATCACTAACATATTAGCACACTGTGAACAATCTTCGGAGAAACCAAGGAAAGCAGGTTAGGCACAAGATGAACAACTTTACTGTAGAAACAGAGCAGGGGAGGGAAAAAAAAAAAAAAAGACTTTAGGAGACATAAGCAAAGACTGGACACAAAGGAAAGCATGCAGAAAAAAGGCAAAAGTTAGTCCGTTCCCACCCCTCCATGCAAGTTATGTTTAATACGTTTGCCAGTGCTCCCAGGTACAAAATGGAGAGATACTAGTCGGACACTGCTGGCCTACAGCTTCATCAGGATAAAGTGTCAGTTTAATTTTGTTCATACAAATCTCTTTAAAAATCTTGTTTAGGAACATGAGCAAGGGATTAAAGTGGGTCTGGAAAAGTAATTTATTCCCACTCTTTCAGACTTTATTGGCACTGGCCTAGTAGCGGAGAATAATCTTGCTGCTTTTGTGAAGACCTTGGAAGAACATTTTTAATCATTATTTCTGCTATCAAGGGAGTCAAAATTGCATAAGAGAAGAATTTAAATTTAAGAAATGTAGAAATGTAAGAGACTGCAATTTCTCCCAGTCACCTTATTACCCTGATGTACAGGCTGATGCAACAATGAGAAATTCGATGCGCCAGAAATTAAAAAGCAGATTTTTCATTAGTCCAACGTAACTGTGATCCAATAGGCCTCTTGCTGGTGCTGCAGCACTTCCTCATTCCTCCCCCTCACATCTTCTCTGGCTTTCCCAGTGAAAATGTCAGTGATTTTGGAGAATTAAGCTACACTGTTAACAAAATCACGTTAGGACGCGGTAAATACCACCACTTTCTCACACAAAATCAGGAACTAGAGGCTCAGATTGAAGTCTCTGGGTGCTTAAATGTCATTATTTAAGTTTTCAAGACACACTTGGATCAAATTCTGTCATTTTCCTTTACAGATACGAGTGGGAGAAGTTTCCTTTCTATGACACAGATTTTTGCATCGCTTTCACATCTCCAGAGCTTGGAGCTTAACAGAAAGCCTCAAATACCTTAACTCACACGCTCAAAATATGCATACATATTACCAGAGAGTCTTAGCAGTTACTTTGAATATCAGGCACAAGAGGACTTAGACAAAGGGCTTCACTATTACCGTTCAGTTCTGGGCTGCCAGTTCTGGTTGAGCCCTCAAAGCTTTTCAGTTAGCATCTGCGAGCTGCTGCGACTACGATGCCAGAGAAGCAGATACTGAAGCTGAACTGTCCTCTTATTCCAAGGTGGGACCCAAGACAAGTACAACAGCAGGGCAAAACTGGGACAGGAGCTACAGGCTCGCGGTTCCCATTTGGTGGTTAAACAGAGGAGTCAGTTCTTCTGGGCAGTCTGGCAATAACATTCAACCAAACGTTTGCAGAAAAGAGTCTCAGCAGTGACCACATCTATGAGAACTGCTGTTCACCAGAGCCATCGGAGAACCTGCATTAAGTAGTCGCTCTAGGATCTTCATCTTACATCTTCATCTTCCTCCAGCCTCACTCCTCTATGAAAACTGAATATTTCTACAGCAGTTTCTCATTTCAGGGAGAAGTGCCAAGAACTTGAGTAGCTCAAACCACAGCTCCAGCAAATCCTTTATTAAAGACATTATTTAACAAAGCACAATACTTAGTAAAGCATACAGATTCACACTGGAAATCCAGCTTTAAGCCATTTAAGGGTCCCCAAGGCAATCAGATCTGTAGTCTGAAAACCACGTTTCTGTATTATGGAGACTATATACATACTTGTGAAGAATTACAGAAAATTTGATGTTTCTCCTTTTTAAGGATCATAGTCCCTTTCACAAACTTGTCCCTTGAATTCCTGAGTTTAAGTCAAAATAAGTTTCCTTCTATGTGCTTTGCTTTTATATAAACTTGTCTGTTTTGGTAAAAATTAACTAGTCTGAAGAAAACCTCCTTCATCTCTCATTTGATCACACTTTATTTGTGCCTATCAGGTAAGAACCTGTTATACAAGACTCAAATCTACAAAAGAAAAAAAAAAAAGAAAAAAAAATTAAAACTGTGTCCAGAAAGACTTTTACGCTTGTTTTTGAATGTATATGAAAATTTGCTTTTTATTTTTGACCTTAACTACAGTGTTGTTAGTCCAATAATACAGTGGTTTGGACCACTCTCACTAAGGCAACTTTTATAGCTAGTACATGCTACTGTGATTAAGTCTTCCAGTGCCACTGACCTATGAAAAGGAACGTTTTACTAAGCAGAACACAGACAAACTTGGGCTCCGCTAAGATTTAACATAATCTGGGGTTCGTGAAGGAAATTACATTTAAATTTGTCTCGAGTTAGGTGCTTCTTAAAGGATATGTTCATATAAATTGTTCTGTTTCCAGAAGAGCCGAAAAATGTCATGGGAGTTCTATAATTGAGGGTCTTATTAATTTTAACGAATTAATCAATATTGCATTTCATAGCCTGATGTGTCAGTCTGCTGCTAATTCCCTTTTTTGTGGTATGAGCTCCCTGGTCATTGCACCTCCTGCCTGACTTTTAAATCCGGCTTTTAATTTGAAGGGGCTGCTTAGGTGAGCAGCTTAATGAACTAGAAAGGCAAAAGATACATTATCAGCCTTGATTCATATTTTTTCCTCTTCCTCAACACGCAGGGTCACAGAGCTCAGTAACGGCCTCAAACCAGCCGCCTTGGAGCTGCACTTTACATTGAGGTCAGAGCAGAGCCTTGAGCTGAAACGAATCCAATAGCTTCAGTAGTAAAAATAGGATTTACTCAAGGGGAAGAGAAGAGGGATCTACTCCACCCCCCCGCCCCCATCGTCTCTTTTTTTTTTTTTTTCCTCCTGTATTCTGATCACTCATATTTAAGATTCAAGACAAAACCAAGGTCTTTCCGCCTGTCAGGTGGGCTATACAGGTGCAAAAACATTTGATATCAGCGCTATGACCAGAGAGTTAGGTGGCAGGAGTCTTTAAAGTCAATATAGCTGTTTAGTAGAAAAAAATCAGCTTTTCTTTCCTCCCAAACGAGTCTGAATTATGGATGCATATGAACTCAAAGCTCAGCTCTGAATTCTAGCTTTTCCAAAGCAAGACGGAAATAAGACATTCTTGAAATACCTACCAAAAGAAAATGATGAATTCATTCTGGCACAAAGCCTTCATATTGAACTTGATGGTGAAACAGCATACTGTTCCCTTACAGAAAGGTAGGGAAATCAAATCGAAATTAAGTTGTACAAGTTGTACACTTCTCCACGCAATGAAGGAGTTCACGTTAAATGACCAAGGCACTCATGCTTTAAGATCAGCAGAAAACGTACTATTTGGTAACGTATAGGTACAGAAAATAACCCATGTTAGAAATACTTTATGCTAAAGAAGTGAGAGGGTATTTCGCATTCCACAAAGCTTTCTATAAGCAAATTAAGAGGAAAAACCACATACAGCAAGACACCAGTTCAAATGAAAGCTATTTCATAATCCACTTCCTATTTCATGAACAGAACATAAGCCATCAGAAACAGACTTGGTCTCGTAAAAGAGGTATTATCTAAAATACTTTTATGTCGCTTACAGTCATTAAGAGAGTCGATAGTTCAAAGCCACGCTGATGCTTAGAGAAAGCAACTCAAAGTCCAACAGTGGTGCTGTGACACCTTAGCAAACCGGTCTGCCAGTCTCTCTCCTAACCTTTCATATTTGATTTTCCTTCTCCCTGCTGCCCTCTATAAAGCCTTTAAATGCCGGGATTTTACAGCTCATGACCACAGCTATAAAGCTGAGCTCTATCTACGTATACCAAGCTCCTACAAGCAGGAAACAACGCTTATCGTGAACTTCTGCAACCTCCCCCGCAACATAGGTATACAGACACACACACACACAACAGGAATAATATTTTTTCCTTCCCTACCATCTGCCTCAATTATAGGTATGGACTGACTTTATAGAAAATGAGGAGAACACAAGGCATGATTTTATGCCCCACATTAGCCCTCATGGACCTGCACACAGCATGTACTTACCACTGGATTTGCCTCTAGTCCTACCTAGATCAAGGAGATGTTTGCAGCTAGATGTCATATACTTCAAGGTAGTCACAGGATATTAGGTCCAATAGCTCTCACATTGTAACTGGGATCACAAAAGGCTACCGTAGTAGAAATCATTTCTTTTCAGAGTACCTTTGGTCCCTGCTTCTACAGTCTTCTGATTTTGTCTGCCTTTCCCAAGACAATACCTTTCTTCTGTCCCATACATAGCTTTTTGTTTCCCTTCCTTTTTTAAAGCCTAAGATGAAAAAAGGAGGCCTGATTTGCCGCCACTTGACTTCACTGATGCTAGATGGGAAGCAGGAAAAATAGTGATTTCAAGGTAGTTATACCAGTAGAAGAGTGGCAAGTTATAACAGTTATGCACTAGGTTCAAAGAGCACAGATTGCAAGGAGGAAAGAAACTGTGGAAAGAAAGTTATTGTTTAACTTGCACCTCAACCTAGATGCAAGAGATATTTAAAAAAAAAATAAAAATCCATCTTTAGCTACAAGACTGAAAGCTAGAACGCTTGGATAGCCAGTTAACGCAGCTATTCCAGACCCTAGACAATTTCCTGGAAGTATATTGGTACATAAAACAGAACTGAATACTTTTTTCCTTCAAATTCCTCTGTAAATGCACTTAATCAGACGACTTGTTTCCCGTTCTCCCCACCCTAACAAACAAGTGCTAAAATGAAGGGAATTCATGAAAGCTATGTGACTACAGTGCCTTCCAGTAGGCTTGCTAGAACAACTGCCTACCTGCACCCCCAAAGCGAGCTGAGTTAGCGAAAATCATCTCACCTACCCACTGCCACGTACAATGCAATACACGTGAAATAAAGGAGTCCACGATGACTACAAAGAGAAATCAGCATCTCTAGAACGCAACTCATCTGACCTATTTTAAAACGCCTACTAGAGGAAGATAAGTAGCACGTCCTAAAACGGCCCTTTCCTCTCCTCCGATTGCACAGGGAGCCGGGGGAGACGAGCTCGGTTCTGAGCATCTGTGTGTTCATCAGATGAATCCCATGAAGGGCCCCAAACTGTCATATGCAACCCGCAGCCACGTGTTGCAAAGGAGACAGTGTGGGAGGACCTAAAGACTCTATCTATGGCTCTTACCGAGCTGCATGGGGAAGGACAGGACAAAAGTAAGCTTCCTGCCCTGCACAAAGTCAGGAGCAGTTGCTACCAGCAGCAGCAGGATTGATTGTTGCCACTACAGCCATGGTGCCCACATCTACCCGGGGCCATGCACAGCTGCACCCGAATTCAGCAATTTAAAGCTTGGACTTCAGTTTGAGCAAAGGCTTGGTTAGCTATTAGTGACATCAGGGGGTTTTAAGCTATCCATTCCTAAAGAGCATCGCATGCCTTATACTTAGAAGGGAAGAATTGATCACAGTGACTTATGTACTGCTGACAGTCCCCGTTTGGTTGCCACTGAAGTCAATGGAACCAGGCCATTTCCATCTCTGGAAACAAGGTTTCAAAGTAGTATCCCCCCCAGGTGAGAACCAGGTAGAAGCATATGAGAGACAACAAACTGGACCAGTGATTTTCTCCATAAGAACAAGCCCTCGGTATCAAACAGAACATGTGCAAGTTCACCCCAACTCCTATACAGGTCAAGACATCAGGCTGAGAAAATGAGTCCAGTTCCTTGCCAAGCACAGAAAAAGGCTTTTTCATGCAATATGGCTCTGGCACACAATATTCTTTGGGCTTCACACGGATGTGAATGCCAATGAGACATATTCTTGTACCTGTCAAAGGACTAACAACAGACTAGGGTTTGAAGAAACATGACTTGCGCTTTCAGTTGTTTAGTCTCAGTCCATTTCTTGTACCTCCTAACAAAGAGAGGTTGTTTCTCGAAACCTTTACAGTCTGTTTGCTTCTGTTATCATCCGCTGCTGACAGGATGAACTGTAAACCCAGATCGCTTTAAGGGCGGAGCCCTGGATCATTTCTGTATTTTGCTACCTTGAAAAGTCTATTTCAGCTACAGAGGGCTCTGCATACTCTTAGGAATATAAGGGAACTAGGCTGTAACAATTAACTTTTGAAATTAGAAAACTTCCCACAGGTAGGAAGTGAGGCAAGTGCACAGGAGAGAGAAATCCAGATGCAGCTTATTCATATTAAAAGAAAGAATTAGTTAGCAAGCCAGGTGAAAGCCATGCGCTTGTAGTCAGAGCTGAGAGAGAAGATCTGTACAGGCTTAGGAAAAAAATACATAAGAATCAGTAGTAATCACACGGTTCTTTCACCTTTTCGACAAAAAAGTCGGCATCAGTTTTGGACCTAGTGCAAGAAAGGCAGTCAAAAAAAAAAACAACAATAAACAAACAATGCTTTTCCCCTTGCGGATGATGAGCTAAGCTTGTCACACATTTCTTCTAATTTCTTCTTCTCTGAGCAACATCTGAAGTTGCACAGTATTCCCTAAAGCCAGTCAAAGCATTCATGCTGTCATGGTACATGAGCACTTTCCTCTTATTTTTGGCTTTTCCAAAAAGCCCAAAATTTCCAAGTCTAAGAAAGGTAGCTATATCATCCCATTTAAAGAAACTAGTCTCTTCCCATACGACTTGGGAAAGCTAAACACTCACCTAGCTTATCAATCTCTATTTCCAAAGTACAGCATTGTTATACCACACAGGTAAAAACTAGTTCTGTCCCACGATACAAGACAAGAGCGTTTCATAGTTTAAGAGATTCGGTATTAGAACGCATGTAAAGTTCCCCTTTGCTGTCTGTTCTCCCCGCGGAGACGAGCTTTACTTCTCTGACTAATCTGCAGAAAATGCACAGGGAAAGGCAGTTTCTAAGCATCCAGCTGACACGCGCAAGATCTGCTGCACAAAGAGGAGGTTTTTTTCAGCCTTACCCTGAAAAGCCGTGAGCCAGCTTAAGCCACCTACACGCCAGGATGTTAAGAGGAGCAGGCGTGAAGATGCTCCCTACTCTGCCAGGTAGTGTGTGCAACACCAAGAAACTCCAGGTATGGAGAAGGGGGAAGTAGTTTGGCGAAAGGCATCTGTGAGTCACTGTACAAAGAGTAAGTGCAAGCAAAGAGAACAAACACTCTTCCGCCTGTGCCCAGCACACAGCCATTTCAGCAAACTCCAATACCCACTTTCACTTTGAGAAGCTTAAACAAAACTAAACAGCTTTTGCAATTAGTCTTATGCATATAAAATGTACCTATCACTGCATAACACACAAGCCTTACAACGTGTAACAAGCCCCAGCAAAGAGCCAGATTTGGACGTCTATTTATTTATCGGTCTTGTTGCTGAAGAAAAACTCCTGGAGGTAGTGCCTGAGTAAGGATCGAGTAATGCTCAGTGGGAGCAGATGCACCATGACACGCAGACGGACGGAGCCAGCTATTCCCCACAGTCATGAATGTTAAGCCCTCCGGACAACAAAAGCATCAAGAACAGGGACTGCAGGCACAGCAGAGCCGTGGGTTAGGGCATTTCCATGCACGGAGCAAGAAACAAGCCTCAGTGCCCCAAAGGGCTTGTCCTGCTGGCGCTGCCTTTCCTGCAGGCTCCCAGGAACACCCAAGAGCACCCAGAGATGTCCCTTCACAGCCACCCACTTCCCAGGCAGAAGACCCTGCTTTGAGCAGGGGGCTGGACTACAGACCTCCTAAGGTCCCTTTCAACCCGAGTTATCTCATCATCCCAAGTTCAGCTTTCCTTTTAACAGTACTTTAACAGCAAAAAGGCACGATCTGAAGGTAGGGGCGGGGGGGGGGGAAGGGAAGGGAGAGACACACGCCCCCCTCCCCATCCCTGGCCACCGACCACACAAAGCCAGGGGCTCCATCACCCCATCGCCCAGCAAAGGGTCCAGCTCTTCAGTTCTTTGTGTTTGCCTAAAGCACACGCACACACGCACACACATACACGCAGCCCGTCCCCGCTGCCTCCAGGCTGAACCAGGACAGGCTGCCTCCGCTCAGCAGAAAGTCAAGGGCTGAGCCCCGATCGCTCCCTTCCGCCCTTTGCACTGCAACCCTCTGCCCAGGGACCCTAAACCTGCTCTCTCTCTCTTGCAAAGCCTGGGCCCGGGGACAACTCCCTTTGTTAAATGAATGAACCGGGGGGGGGGGGGGGAAGACTGAGTATCTCCCTCCTTCACCCCGCCAAAAAAAAAAAAAAAAAGCCCGGTCTCTCAGCCCCTTTGCAAACTTCCCGGCTACAAACCAGCAAGCGGCGGCGAGGAAATCCCCCTTCTTCCCCAGCCCGGCGGGACTCACCTTCCGCCCGCTGCAAGGTGCCGCCCGGCTCTCCGCCCGCCGCGCCGCCCTCCAGCCGCCCCTATTGTGGGCGCGGCGCCGCCTCCCTTGGCCCTCCCCGCCTTGCCGCGGCCATTGGCTCCGGGGGGGGCGGCCGTGCCGAGAGGGGGAGTAAAAAAAAAAAAAAAAAGGGGATTTGATACCGCAGATGGACAAGTTGTACGGCCAGGAGCACGGGCCTGGTAAGGCGGTGGGCAGGCTGTCTAGATACACCTCTGTAAAACGGCGCAGTGAAACAAGCGGGTACAGCCAGAAGGGAAAGAGGCACAACAGAGCTGCCTTTCAAAGACAGCGCGCCCGCATCGGGCAAGTTAAGAAAACACCGCCGCGGTCTCGCCGTTCTCTCTCGGACCAACGTTTCTCCGTTCTATAAGCTGGTTCAGGAGCTAAATCAAGCAGAAAACTCACTCCACAGACCTGATCGAATGAATGGAGGAAAGCAGAAAGCAAGTGCAGGATGGGTACAGAGCGGGACTGCAAAAGAGCTGGTTTCGATCAGCTTAACCTGTTGCGGAATTGCACGCTTTGATGTACTCACAGCTATTAAATTAAATTTAAAATTTAATTCCGAACCATTCTCACAGATTGCACGAACACAGCTACAGCGCTGCCTGGACATAGCCTGTCATCCGGACACAACATAAAGGTTGTTAATGTCAGTGTATCAGTTACTTCACTACAAAGGCAGCTACCACCAGCCGGTATCAAGAACCCCGCAGTTAACGGGAGTCGGGCGGACGAGACTGCTGCAGGCAGGGAAGCGAGGAGAAAAGCCCACAGCTGAGCTTGCATGTCAGATGCCAAAAAAAAAAAAAGGGGGGGGGGGGCCCACCATCGGCGCTGAAGGCAAAACTGAACGTTATCTTTCAGAGCTTTGCTGAGACCTGAGGATTAACTTCCTCTTGTACCATGCTAGGTCTCAAAAAGCCTCTTAAGAAAAAAATGTGGCTGCTATAAAATGTGGATGGCTGGGAACTAAAAAAAAAAAAAAGAGTTTTGAAACATAGCAAGAGATCAGTCCAAAGCACTCGTAAACAGGCCTTGTCCAACAAGACAGTTTTAAAAATACATTCATTCAACCATTTATCAATAATATCAAGAACAATTGTGTAAGATATTCACAGCAGCTGACTTAAGGCCTGGTCCATATGCATCTGTATCAGCTCGTGGATGGCTCTAACAGCCCCTACTACAACTGTATGTAATACCTGTATAAAAGTACTTAAAGCTGCATGAGATAATATTGTACTTTAATTATAGCTGTTTCTAAGACCAATTAAAGCTGAGAAAAGACTTTATCTATACACAGGTTAACTCAATTCAGAAATTGTTTCAATGAAATCTTTGTAAATTCATCGCCAAGGGACTTCTCCAAAACATCCTGAATTGTACGCTTTTGTTCCATTGCTATTCTATTCTGCAGTAACCTGGAACCCTAAAGAGACACCGTAAAGGGATATTCTGAGATTCTGAGACTCACAGTTTTCTGAATTTAGCCAAATTTCAGCACGCCTTTGTCCCAGTAAATTGTTGGATGTTTCGGACAGAGTTCCCAAACAAAAGGAGGAAGAGGCGCTTGCAACGTCCATGCAGAGCATCAGAATGGGATATAGACCTACTACTGCCGAACAGAATTAGGTGCTTGAGAAAGGAATGAGTGAAACGCAGATCATTTTATTTGCGTTATAAGCACTCAAAGCAGAGAAAGCGCTCAGTTTTTTTTTTTTCCAGGGAAGGCTCCATCTTGCCTTGTACTCAGAATAAATTCTTATGGCCCCTTTCCAGTAAGGGGGGGGGGGAGGGTTATTTTCTTACACCTCAAAAGGGTCTCTTGTGTTCTGTGGGAAGAAGCCTGGCACCAGGCCCTAGCCTCAAAGACCGACTCTGTTAAGCAATTGATTTTAGAGCAATCATTTAAGAACCTCATTTTCCTCCACTTCAGACAGAGTAAAGTGAGCGCTCCAGCTTTGGTGGGGCATACCTTAACGATTTACTCTTTGACAGCAGTATGGGCATTGATGGTTCTTCCCCTGCTGTGTGCCTCTGCTCCTGAGCCACCCCCTGCACTGTGCCAGTACGGCTATTTGTGCAGGTAGATAATGGAAGGGATCAGGGAACTGAGCCATCTGAGATTTTTCCTGGCTGTTTTTCAGCCAGATCAAATCCCCAAATACCAGGGCTGGCACAACGCATGGGGAACAAAAGGGTATGTGAAATCACCAGAAGCTACATCTCAGCTGAGGGACAGTAACTTGCTATGATGTAATAGCTTAGCTACCTGCAATCATCCCTCCACCCCTCTAATCTGCTCTAGCAAATATAGACTAATTGGCCTCAGCCTACATGGAAAAAACTTGAGCTTATGAATGTCTTGAAGAATTATCATATATATGGAGAAAACTGATTACAAGTCTCTAAGTCTTAGTAGTCAGATAAGGATTGGGGGGAAAAAAAAAAAAAACCACACACACACACACAAAATCCTGTAATCACATATCACAGAATCACAGAATCGTTTAGGTTGGATGGGACCTCTGGAGATCATCTAGTCCAACCTCCCTGCTCCAGCAGGGTCACCTAGAGCATATTGCCCAGGATCACATCCAGACGGGTTTTGAATATCTCCAGCGAAGGAGACTCCACTACCTCTCTGAGCAACCTGTTCCAATGCTCCGTCACCCTCACAGGGAAGAAGTTTTTTCTCAGGTTCAGATGGAACTTCCTGTGGTTCAGTTTCTGCCCGTTGCCTCTTGTCCTGTTGCTGGGCACCACGGAGAAGAGGCTGGCCTCATCCTCTTGACACTCCTCTTGACATAATATACACAATTATAAAGTTCCTCTGCCAAAGGGCTCACTGAGAAGACATAGCAATAGCAAGCAAAACTGAAGGCGATAGTGGGTCAACATATTATTGCTTGGAGGTTTCTCACCCAGTAAATCAAAAGTCAGTCCAGCAAAATTAATGTTGTTATAGTGGTGTGAAGCAATGAAGACGACAGACCGTGATTCATCACTGCCCTACATATTGTATAAGCTTGTACGGCTCTGCAGAGTGTACATAAAACACTTCCAAATCAGAACAATCTCCTTTTAAGTCCATTTTGTCTCAAGTGGATTAAAGCAGTGGAAAATGTGTTTCCGGATGCAAATCTGGGAGGCACCATAGTCAATGTTTTCTCTAAATGAACATGCAAAAAAAGCATGTCAGACTGCACAGCAGCAAGAGTCCTTCGATTCCCCAACTAGTTTTAGGGGGTTTCATTGCCAGAAAACCCAAGCAGCAAAATGATGAAAGGGCTGGAACACCTGACTGGTGGTGAACAGCAAGGCCTCATTCCGGTCTTACCTATCGCTATGTTAGGCGGCACATAAAAGCTATTGCAAAGAAAACTAGAACCAGCTCCAAAACATACAAAAGTAGCACATTACGTCTGGAGCATATTTAACATCAACATGCCTTTCTTACCGTCCTGCAGAAATGGTTTAAATCTTGGCCAGTTTACATGAAGGGATTCAACCCAATCCAATTTGCTAAGACTCCCCCACCTCGAATGAGGCTGAGCACAGGGATAAGAACCAGGACTGCCATTCTAGCAAACTAAAACTGCTTTGTTTTAGCAAACCTGCCTTCAAATTACATTTGTTCTATCCTAGTAGCATCTGCAGTTTTGTCAGCTGAAATCAAAAATCCACCTTATGCATTTACTGTTTCTGCAAAACCATTTCTCAGTATTTAGCTATATATTTCAGTTGATTAATTCTGGATAAATGGTTAAAGCATCATACTAGAGATGTTCCCACATACCACTTGGCCCTTCACCTCTTGTATCAAGAAGCTTACAGTAAAGAATCACAGTGTGTGGGGGTAGTGCAGATATTTTAGTAATTACAACCTGGTACAATTTTTGAGGCTTAAATCCCAGATCATTCAGGTGCTCTTTAAGGGTTAGTTTCTTGTTGGTTGAGTTATCTAAAATTGACTGAACACTCAGAGGACTCTCCATGCCATTCCAATTTTAAATGATCTTTTACCGCTTCACTGAAGTCCTGGAATCTGGCAAAACGTCTGGTGATGAATACAGTTTTACATTCCAGAGCTCCTTTAGCCAGGAAATTGCACAGCAACAGCTAAGAGCGCTTAGTACTTTGGTAAGGAGTAAGCAAGTGAGGGTGAACACTAGGGAAGCCACAAGTGACTATCTGATTTGGGATGCCTTATGTATGTATCTCTGGAAGTCATAAAATACAGATGGGTCCATGGCTTAACAATGAGCTCAGTCTTTGATTCATTACCTAAAAGCTGAATCTGAACACATATATCTCAGTTTCGAGGCCTACTACTGATTCAGAGCTTAAAAAGATTGGGGGCGGGGGAGGAGAGTCACTGGTCTTTGCTGTAAGTTTCTGTGGAGCTGCCCTGATCCCTGGTTTTGACAGATTTTATGGCACTCTCTCAGTGAACTGAAGAGTTTTGTTTCTTGAAAAATTATGACTAGCCATTGGTAACCTTAGATAGAAAACATATTCAAATGCATGAGCTTTGAATGCTTTGGGTCAGCACTAATTCACACCAGGATGTGACTGTTTACATTTTAATCCTACAGTTTGCAGGAATCTGTGGAGAGAAATGAGTACCATGATAGCAATTAGATATTAAAGACATTATCAACGTGCTCCAAAATTAAGCATGGCACTCAAGTCAGAATTGCCTCTTCTAATCTCTCAGGTCAGTCTTATCCACGTCTCTCTACATCAGAGCTTCCTCTTACCAACAGTCTAAAAAGCCGATCCCTGTCCCTATTCCTTCCCAGACGTTTCTTGGAACAGCTAGTCCTACTCCCTCCTCTTCTCCCCTTACCCCCATGATCCCAACCTCTATCTGCTTAATTATTCACCTTGTTTTCAGAAGACCCTTCCCTGCTTGATCCCACACAGCCAACATAAATCAAGGGCAGGCAGGCAGGCTAGATACTTCTTCAGTGCCCAAGATCACTGCTCCATCTTTACTGGAAATCGCAACCAGCAACTGTGCCTTGTGAAATACAGTCATCAGAGCAGCGGTGCAGACAAGGAACAGGGTACCCAGGGAAAACTAGAGGGGCACCACTGAGAGAAAGGAAAAACTGTGGAGGAGGATGGGGTCACAAACATTGCTTTATCACCTAGGCCTTCAGAGCCTGCAGGAACTTGCTGACAGCCCAGGAGGAGTGGAAAGTAGCACGGTAAAGGCAGGCAAACATCGCAAGGACACGAGAGCGTGCGTTCAGACAGCAGCAAAGTTCCTGCAGAAATCACAGAACGTGTTGAGCCTGGAATAACGGTTGCTGCCTCTTGTTCGCTGCCAGTACTAGCAAGCAGCCCTGGTCTGCAACTTTGCTTGGCAGATCTTTCCTAAATCTCTTCTGCCTGGCCTCAGTTGTGAACGGGCTCTCTGGACCCTCCCAGAACCATTACTCTAATCTTTTCTCCTCAATACAAAGAAATTAGAACAAAATAACCCAATGTTGCCCAAAAATCTACATTTCCTGCTCAGAACAGTCTGTTCCTAACAGATAGAAGTCTGTGGCAGACTCTCCCTCCAGGACTCAGCTTACAGAGTTTGGATGGCCTTATATAACACATGCTCAGAAACGCTCTTCTTACCTATGAATAATTTTCTGTTCATTCTGTCTATTTTACATCCAGTGATGCGATAAATCCTTGTCTTTGGGCACCTGGAAGAACATAGTAGAAACTGATTTACAACTAATTTGAGCTCAATAGCTCCTGCTGAACCAGTTAGAAATCCAGAATAACACTTCGGAAAATGAAACTAATCCAAATTACCCAAAAATAAATTATTTAAATAAATGTTATTTTATCTGTAAGTAAGGAGAAATAAAAAAAGAAAGCTATAACATTAAGACAACAAGGGAAACAATTTTGAAAGAGCGTGGTAAAACAGACTGCAGTAAACTTGCCTTTCATTAGGGACTGGCAAAGTTTAATGGGCCATCTTACCCAGAAAATAACAATAAAAATAATAATAAAAAATCAGTTAGCTTTTTCTCTCTTAATTGATTTTTTTGAAAGCATGTCTCTGGAGAGCTTCCACTTCCAGTATCGGGATAAAAAGGAAGGGGGAGAAAAAAGCGCTAGGCAATGCAAGAATGCAAGAGACTGATCGGACAGGGACTACTAATCCAGGGCTACTTTATCACTCAGAAAAATTAGCTTCTTTTGTTAGATTCTACACAGAGAGTCTTGATTGCATTGGAGGACCCTGTAAACAGAGGGGAGAAAGCCAGAAGGAGATTTTAACAGTGTAATGGTACATCAGAGACTCTTTGGCCCTTTTTGCTGAGTTTATTCAAACTGAATGACTCTGAGGACCCAATCCTGTTTCAGCTGAAGCCAGCAAGAGGTTTGCCACAGATTTCAGAGCAAACAAAACCAACCCTTCAGTCGTAACACCTCTGTCAGATTTGGTTTCGCACCCTGCCACAATGTCACAGCTTGAATCACTCCAGTCGCCTGAGCCATTTAAAATTGGACTGAACAAAGCCTAGAGAATAAACTGCAGAGAGAAATCTTCCCCTGATCTTTCCCTTATCCCTGTGATTCTGTCTCACTGCGCTATATGAATAGCGACCAAAAACTGCAGAGCACTGACAGATATGGAGTATCCAAGTGTTTTCGACTGTCGCTTCACAAGCGAGCTGTAAAAATACGAAGCTGCCATCCCTTTTTCTCACCTATTTGCACTTGTGCCCGACATAAACTAAGCAGATGATAACACAGACAAAAGCAACCGTTTCGGAAAAAAAAAATAAATAAATAGTTAGTTTCAAATGTTTTATAAAAATTACACTGAACTTGAGGTATTTTGAACATTGATGCAGTTAAATCCTGTCACTTTCTTTGCACTGTCAAGTGCAAAGTAAAGGTCTTTAGCAATACAACCTGCACTGACAGAGCATGTATAGTATCATAAACAGCACGAGAATTCAAAATTACAGAGTAACCATCTTATCAAAACAGGTTAAGCTGGAGCATGCATTTTGCCTGATAAAAAACAGCTTTCAGAGTTAATCCAGCAGGGGGAGCTATACTAGCTCGGGGGCAATTTGGCTGGCGACAGCGACACTAGTAATTTAATTCCACTGGATTTATACTGGTTGATCATGCTAAAAATCAAAATTACGTGGGAGATACAGATCACTTCAGGCCTGCCAAGAGAGCTAGCACTGCAGAATTCCTTTGATATGATGTACACGGCTGCAGTCTCCCAATTGCTGATGGGTCGTGGATTGTTCTGCAGGACACGGGAAACCTAAAATTTTAATAAACTCATTCTGGTGGATGACAGTGTAAATAGGACATATATGAAACTAGATACATTGTCTTAAACAAGGAATGCATAAGCTTTCTCTCTCTTGGCATGTCCTTTCCAATTACTTCCTATTATATACCTGCAGTATCTGCAAAATACCAACATACTACCACCTGAGCCTTACTACAGAGCACACTAAGTGGATCTTCCAAGACCGCCAGGGTAAAACTGTGATTTCAGGAACATGCCATCCACTTATTTTACGTTCCTGTAAAGCTGCTTCTGGAATCAGAGATACATTAGGTTGCACTAGTCATGGAAGAATCAGCTCATCCAGGACCTTCATTTTACACAACACGCCTGTAGGCCCATTCTGACTCTGGCAATACTTTCTCTGATGAGGTTGCAGTCCTGAATCTCACCATGTTGTCTGGGTTTGTTAATTAACAGTTTTAGGGTAGGCTACTTTGTTTTTCTTTTTGACACATTTTTGGGGATATAGAGAGATTCTTATCAAATTAATCAATTCTTATGAAATAATTAACCTCATAAATCAATCACCAAAGAATCCCGTGAGTGCTACTGCAGATGGGGAAAATGAGATAACAGCTCAATGAGTAACCTCAGGCCACACAGCAAAACTACAGCAATTATGGGTCTTGAATTCAGGAGTTCCTGTCTCTCAGGTCTGCCCTCCAATTAGATCAGTTCTCTAAAGTGCCTCCAAACGCAGACATTTTTTTAGCAAACAGAAACCTAGTGGACCTGACTCAATACAGTCATACAAAGAATGCTCTTCAGCAGGCAGGCAGCCTCTGTCCAGAGGCTTTGCAGCTAGTACACAGCAGCTTCACAGGAAAATACGAACATTATTCTCTGTTGATGGTGGCCTTTATCCCACCTAGATAGTAAAATATAAATCACTGTATAAAGGAAAAGGCCTAGAGACACAGGATAAATAATTGTAAAAGAACTATGCTGAAAGTGAGCCAACTGCTGATACACGCGGACTCTGTTTGAAACAGTGGGAGAAAGCCACTTGCTCACACGGAACTGGGGCCAGAAACATTTACATTACATGATGGACAAAGCTCTGTTTTGCAGTCTGTGTACGACGAATTTTTCTATTTTTTGCACTTATGCCTACATTTCTAGGAAGAGTACATTTAATAAAGCTATATTCAAGAGGACTGTGCTAAAGTTAATTGTTTTTCCCCTTTAACTTTTAGGTGGTTACAAAACAATGAAGCTCTCAGTTCTTCATACTTCATAGGAGAAAACGTACAAAGAGCTGCTTAATCTCTTTCAGTTCAGCTCTTCTATTCTCATGAATATCCAGTTGCAAGGTATCTGTATCAGCCTCCGAATTCTCAGCCCATCCCCAAAGCAAAGAGCATCCAGCTGCAAGCTCCTGTTTTAACATGCTGTTTCAGGGCCTACCAGGTTTCAGCACGAGCGTGCAAGGGTTGCTATGCCTAAATCCGTTTGACGTTGGCAGTATCACAAAATCCAGTAGTACTCATTCCGATTATGAAATGCAGAGTAAGCACTTTCACAATGCCAGGCTAATATTAACATAGATATTTGTGATCCAGAAGGAAGCAAGCTACACAGCTAAAGCAGGCATGTCACCAAGCAAAATCTGAATGCTTCTTGATTGGTTTTCCAAATAATTATTTTATTTGCTTCTGACAGAGACTGGCTCGCAACTCAAGTATTATACAGCTTTCATTACCCTTGCAAACTGCAATTAAAGGAATTAGATGGCAAGATAAAAATCATATCACAGCATCAGCTATGAAAGAATGGTGAAACCAGATAATATTAGGGATTCAAATTAATTTTCTCCCACTGTTGCCAAGCAGTCTCAAATGCAAAGAGGAAAAAAAGAACATAAATATACTTATAGTTAAGGTAATAAATTAACACCTGTACGGTAAATTAATTTGTTAAATTTGCTAATTAAAATGCTAAATTTGGCTCAGTCACTTAGCAACAGCTGCATCACTTTCAGATGTTACCATCCTGCAGCTGTTAGCTGTCACCTAATGCTGGAGCTCCCATCCCTCAAGCAAAGTCAGCAGGAGGAAACGTGTGCCTGCATTTTGGCTGCTTCTCTCCAAAACCTGGTGCCTTCACTCAGATGCATCTTTATCAACTAGCTAAAAGCATGGGTTTGTATTAAGGTAATGGAAGCTGTAGCACACGTTCATTCTGACAGCTCTGCTGCGAGGCAGTAGCCCGCAGCAGAGGGACAGAGCAAGCACTCGTGTCTTGAACTGCCACAGCAATACTCAATGCAGCGCATCCATCAATGCCTGAAGTTAAAACAGAAGAAGCAGCACGAATAAGCATGAAAGCGGCCAAGGAAATACAGACAAGAAAACTTCTACAGAATCTTTGTTACAGTATAACAAAGAAATTTAGGAATTATTAGGCCCAAAAGAGGGACTGCGAGACTAAGTAGCCTAAGGGTTAGAGCACATCCCACTGGAAAGGGAGCTGCAGCGTTGGTCCAAGCTCTCTGGACTACTTAACTGCAACGCTGCTCCACCCCTAGTTATTTGTTTCCTGATAAAAGTGACTGCTTTGCTGTAACACGCGTTCAACTCAATGCCATCCACTGTGAGGCTGGTAGGCACAGATTGCAGCTTCCAAACCATAACCCTCAGTGGATGAAGACAAAGGAACATCTACTCTGAAGATCCTGGGTCGAGTTAAGAGCGATACAGGAGCTGAACTACTTGCGCTTGCCACGACAGCAACCATTCTGATGCGCAGATGGAAAATTCAAACTGCAAGAAACTTTGCCAGTCAGAAAGAACTCGCTTTGGTTGGTGATTCAGAGGACCGTGCTTGTGAACCTATACATCTAAATTCCAGCAGGATAATGCTCAAAACTTAGCATTATGATCCTTAGATACCCCTTTCAGAGAACACCATTGGAATAAAGAAAATACCTAAGTTAACAGTCACAGAATGAGAAGCTGCGTGGGCTGCTGCTCATTTTCTTGTTCAAGTGAATTAAAGAGACTGCTGCCTAGAAGTTGCAGGCTCGCCGCCTTCACTGAATGCTCTTGGGTAGGGCATAATGACACACTAAGAGCAACGGGGGAAGACAGTCTACCACCAGGTACCACCATTTTACTATTGAGCAGTCTAGAATTCCCTCAAACACTTGACCTTTTTTCTCCATGCTGTCCTTCAATGAGAAGAACTTACCAAAAATCCATAGGAACAACATTGCAGCTTCCTTCCAACCACAATAAAGTTTAGGCTCAGGACGATGCCTTCATACCATTCAGCCACAGAGAAGCAGCTGGTATGCTGGAAATGCTGCTTATTTCACTAATCACAGTCATTTCTTCATTGCATTGTATTTTCTGTTCATGAAAACAGATAATCTCTTACAGACAGGAATCAGCCTTTCTGTTTTATATATACACTGCATAGTCACAAGAGAGACACATTCTCTAGCTGATGCACTTAAGATTCAAACACTAAGTAGACAAAAATATGCATCTGGCCCAGGCAATACAGTAAATTAAAATTTTGTTAAATGCACGTGCATGAAAACTATAGCTAAACCACACATATTATACAGGCAAGATCAAGGTTTCCATCTGATGTTTTTATCAGTTTCCAGAATGGTGAGGCCATGGCCTGTAGGCACCACCGTAACACCAATCGCGAGTAATAACACTTTGCCAAATCCGAACTCACAGCGCCAGCAGGACACACATGCAACTGCTGATTGGAATTCAAAAGAGCAGGAGTGAGTTTGTGCCCTTCTCCACTGGGAGCACACCCCCTGCGTATAAGTGGAGAAAACCTATCCTACACTGCAAATGCAGGACTAAATTCTGAAAACTTACAGTAAGAAATGGGCATAACAGATATACCCAGGAAAGAGACCTAATAAGCTAACTAGGCCTCATTCTCCACAGCCCGGCATCCTTTGCAGTCATTTATGCCAGGGAGTAGGATACCAAGAGTTCATCACCTTTCTTTAGCCTCTATTTTGTTCTGCACCATATATATGTGTGTATATATATATGTCTGTGTATGTATATATGTATATGCACATATATATATTAGAGCTACTAAAAAAATCATGCTAAAAGCATATACCACTATATATACAGCACTAATAAAACCACTCAAGCTGCTGTTAGCCCACAGAAGAACTGCATGTGGTTCCTTCCTACCATAAGAGATAGGTTTCCTTCAGTGGACAGTCCTCATACATAATAAGTAGTGCCAAACAGAATATTTGTAGGGAAACATGAAAAGGAAGTAAACAGGATGCTACCACTAAACTTCACATCAGAGACTGCCAGTGGCTTTTATATATATATGTATGTGTTTGTATATATATGTATATATATATGTATATATATGTATATATTTTAATCTTTACATACTTTTGGAAAGAAAATGCGATGACTGAAAAGAACAAAATCATAGCTGCAAGCTTTTAAGGCCTGCTCAGCAAGCGAAAATAAATTTAGAAGCATAAACCTAAGTAACTTAACAAATAAAGTAGTTCAACAAGCAACCCCAACTCTCAGAAACTGTATAGGAAGTTCTCTGCTTCCAAAGTGTTCCCTTCTTTCAGCTTTCCAGTTTTGTAACGGCATATCTGTTTTGCAGGTGTTCAAGGTGGGCAGAAACGCAGCTGAAATTAATGCTTTGCATGGTCTAAAGAACACTTCCAGCAGAAACAAGTCCCCTGCCTGGCCACTCACTGTCAAGTGAAAGACACTGCTGCTTTGTCTGACAAACTTTGCTGCACTGCTGCCAAAATTTACTTCTCTTCTCAGACTGACCCTTTCCCTCTTCACTGTCCCAACCAACCTGTCCTGTTCTCCCACTTCAAAGGTAGGGAGGGAGTCCAGCCCGTCAAAACAATGAGGTCAGATTTTCTGCCTACCTCCCGGAGCATCTTTTCAAGCACATCTGGATACTGGCTATATAAAACAGATAAAACTGAGACTGAGACTGAGAGAGACTTTCCTCTTAGATGCACTCTGCAAACCGCACCCCAGATAGGCTAATTAAGTCTTGGTCTACTTCACATAACAACAGAAAACTGGCCTTCTGTAGGGGATTATGCACAGTATATAGAGAGTGCAATTTACACTTGTCCAGCACTTTCCAGTAGTCCAGTGCTCAGTCATTTTGTGTAATCACAGTAAATCCAGCATATCTGAATCACACAGGCTTCAAAAACTGTGCACAGCCTACACATATGCAGCGACTACATCCCTACAGCTGCTAGTCATCAGCCCAGCTGGAGCTTGGTAAACCCAGGATATGGTTCATCCACTGTGCTGTTTACCTGCATGTTTTCCATTAGTCCTTCCTTCACAACCTGCTCGTCTGACCTTGATAGTATGTGACACAAGATCCCCAGTTTTACAGGCTCCCTGGACACAATCAAAAAAAAAAAAAAATCACAGATAAACAGTCCAGTTCCAAATTCCCTCCTTATCTCACCAGTCCTGTCATAATCTTCATCTCCTGTGTGACTCAGTTTTCTTCGTGGCAGTATACCAGCTACTTCACTGAAGTCCTGGGAGATCCCATCTTTCTTGTCAAAGATAAGTTATTTTATAAAATAAGTACATACCATTGTTCTGACATGATCTACTTTGGTTAAAACCCTGTTACTTTTTACTTTATTTCCACTTGCCTCTAAGTCCTCCAAATTTGGTGTAAAGCCTCCACTTCTATCGAGGTCAGGTTAACAGCTCTGAGAAGCTTACGGGCCTCAGTAACAAAGCCGCAGTTTGTTGGCTGATCTGCAGGACGGCCAACGAAGAACCAGCACGTTTGAGGCCTCCACACCACACAAATTCAGGTTTTCTTTAAAGTAATTTGCCTTCTCCACTTGCAACGCAATCCCAAAGAAAGCATTACACAGCAGTGAAATCATGAGTGTCAAAGTGTTATTTACACTTTGATTGCAAGAGAACATTTTTGCTAGCTATGCTCACTATTTTTGTTTGCTGTGGTGTCACCTCCTGTGGGGGGGGGGTGTGTGGAAGGTATTAGGCACATCAACGCTAGCACCACTTCTTTATATAACAACGTAACCATTTAAAGTGTGATCACTGGCACTGCAGATCAAAATAAGGCAGCTGATGAAACTGAAGTTTGAGAGCGTGAGATAACTTTTCTTCTTTCTTCAATTAGAATGTAAAGTTTCAATCCTGCAGTTCATCCACATGCCTGCAAACTGAGCCAAATCCTCTAGCCGGTGCCAAGTTTGCCACATGTATTAGACTGGGGTCATTTCAGGTGTGATTTTACAGACTTCCACGCAATAAGGCCATGATAAATTCAGTTAAAAGAAAAATAGGTAAGTGGGCTAAGTGTCTCACCCAGGCTTTAGGACATGGTAGAAAATTAAACGGCTCTTATAACCTCCCTGCAATAAACAAACCAGACAAGTTAAAAAAAAAAAAGAAGGGGAAGCCAGGGCTGCCAAAAACATACTGACTTGAACAAAAAGGTGTACCCGGAGACCTGAAGAGAGCTAGAGCAGAACGATGGCAGGCATCATCCACAGGGAGCGAGCTCCTCAGACAAGCTGCCTGAACTGAAAAAGCCCTGTTCTCCCAGCTCAATCGGATGGGACTGCAGGATGAAGAACCAGACAGCCGGAGCGTCCTTGACTGCCTGCCTGAGGAGTTGAGGGATGGTCACTCAAGCGCTTTTAAGGAAGATGATTCTAGGTGTTTCGTCTGTTACTGAACCGAACGGCTTATCTAATGCTGTAAGAGGTGCACAGAAGCCAGACACTTTTTCACAGTCACTATACTGCATGCCCAAATCACTCTGGGCTCTGTGGGAAAAAGAATGGCTATCTCCAAAACCACAAGCATTTACAGTAAAACAAGTCTTCATTGTCTGTTAGCAACACTCAGCCTGCAACGTTCACCTGGAGCGTTCTGACATGCACTAGTGGGGTTTAAGGATTTTAGTGTTTTATATTACAAGTTATTACTAACCATCTTTATTACCATAACATTTAGAGACCTAATGTGACAACACAATATGCTACAAGTTGTACACAGATAACATTTCTCCTGTTCTGAAAAGCACACAGGCTAGATACATAAGTCATAGGCTACGAACTACTATTTATCTTCCCAAAACAACATTCATACATACGAGGTTTTTTTATATTGCTCAAATCTAGCCCAAGTCAGTTGTAACTGACAAATCTGGGCTTCCGACAGCTATTCAGCATTGTGGCTGCAGAGCCTGACTATACTTGCCAACGGGTTTCGAGATTCTACCTCAATACAAACAATAAACAATATTAATTAAATACACAAAAAGCACGCTGAAAAGAACATTAATGAAATCTACCATTTAAGCATTTAAAAGCCAGAAAACGCCAAAGTGAATGTCAGCTGCATCACCTTAATCAAAGCCCTTTACATATACGCACCTTATAAGAGTTTTTAATTATCTGAGTGGGTGCTATTTTTCCAGATCCCTGCTCCCTCATTCGGCTCACAAAACGAGCAGCGCTCACTTAAGGCAAGATTTGTGCTTCCTATCTTTACGCACCAAATTTAGGCAATTTGAATCTTAAATAAGCTGAATCTCCTTTTGAAATACAGATCTTAACGGCACTGAATGTACAAGCAGACCATAATTTAGATATCTCAGGAAGGTGAAAGGAAGTTATTCCTTTAATGAAATAGCGGCTCAATTGTTTTCCTCCGTATTTTACGTATGCCTTATTTACAGCAAGTTGGCCAAACCTGAAGACAGAAAATATGAATTTACTCTATAGTTTTCAATGATTTTCATCACAGTAGCATTTCAGCACTTCCTTCTTAATTTGTTTTTACAATATCCTACAAGGGGAAGAAGTGATATCTCCAGTCTTATAGGGAACAGTTCTTGTTCACTCAGTGTCTCACTCCCCGTACATCCTGTTTTGTTTGTCCAACACAATTATCCCCACAGACCTTTTTGGCAAATCTGTCTCCACTCCCCCACAGCTAGTCCCAACTTCTTCATAAGGCCAGTCCTAGTTTCTTGTTCACATCCCCCCTCTCCTACCCTATTCTCATCCAGTCTCTGTCATTCTCCCCACCTACTGTTTTATCTTACAGCTCAAGTTCAGTACATCTCCCCAGGACACGAGAGGTGAGATTTTTTTGTCAAGGGTTTCAGACTTGGCCAAATTTAGGTCAATTTTCACAGGCATAAAGAGGCACACTCCCAACACGCTGTCCATCCTCTTGCCAAACCGAAAAACACGGAAGAGTTTTTCAGATAAGTCACTGCCAGTATTGTAAGACTTAAAAACAGACCTATTCTCCTCCTTTCATTCTGGGAAACAGCTGAGCTGCTCTGGTTGAAATTTCAGGTGAAGGGAGGACAGTGGGGAGAGTCAGCCCACAACAAACCCTTGGCTGAAAAAACATTTGCCTGAAGACCGAAAATTTCCTAAATTTATAAGCAACTGAAAGCAGGGTCTTTTAATTGGAATTGCCTGGCAGCCTTAAAAAAAGGCACTTCTACAAGGTTCACCTACAGTTAGAGCTAATTAAAACTAAATAGGTGGCTCAAACAGAGGCCACATTACAGCTGGTCAAGTGAAAACACATTTTTATGGCAAATGATGCTTTTTTTCATGGCCTCTGTATAAGCAAACGATCTGGAGGATATGGAGTCTCTACCTTTTTTCTCCTCAACAGCTGTGATCACACTGGCAAGACCTGAGTCACATTTCTGAAGAAATTTGCAAAGTTATGGTCTACTGACTTCCGGTTTATTAGATTCATCTTAGACTATAAACACTAAGGCAATTAACTACATTTTCACACGTGCCTGCTGAATACATAGCCCAAGGGGGATCCATGCACCTAACTATGAAATGCTTTGAATGCCTTGTATCCTTTAGCATACAAAGGCTATCCCTTTTTATCTCACACTTTTTTTTTTTTTTTTTAATCAGAAACAGCAGCATTCATTTTCTGTGCAGTGTTACCATCTCCTTGATTCAATTTCTGGACACTGCCTTAAAATTTAAGTATTTATTATCCTTGTTATTGGCGGCTTAACGGTTTGACATTGCAGAATTGGACTGGAGTGAGCCCTTTCAAAAATACTGACTCAGAATCCCACAACACCAAGGGTTTTTTCTGGTAAAGCTCTATCTCATAAACAAGATCAGATTCTGTCCCACTAAGGTGTTCTTACTTATGAAAGAAAGCATGCATCTTTCCTCCTTTGCTGAGGCGACTTTCACGTTCAGTTTTCTTCCAACATGCAAGCCAGTTTTCCCATATCCTGGCTCCGTCTGATTTTACTTTTGAGGGATCGGACGGATGATTCTGCCTAGAGCAGACCAGGAGAGAGACTGCATTACTGAGATCCTCTGTTTGAAATCATCCACAGCAGATTAATTATAACGCATTGTTCCTATTTGTATCTGTGGCCTAGACAAATCCTGCAGTGTCAGTTTTGATTTGGAACAGCCGAGTAAACTCTGATACAATTAGTAACTTGACTTTTGTTTTCCTTTAGGATTGCTTCCCAGGTTTCTTGGAAGCGGTCATATTTTAGTGAGGAAGAGTATTATAATCCTCAATTGTAATCTTGATTTTTTAACTGTTACTCTGGGAACATAACTGATAACAGGACTGGAAAGGAAGCCTTGCATCATGGATTTGTTTTCTCCTGCTACTAGAAGCATCAGAATCCAAGCTTAAAATTAATTTATTTGGTTTTGGCTTAGAAAACGACTTCTTTGCACTTTACACTTGCATCCTTCCATTCGTTCTTGTGTCAATATTGTCTTTTACCTTAAAAAGGTCCTCTTCCCTGCTGAGTATTTGCTTCCTCCATGTTTTTGAGGCAGCAACCAGAGCCATTTTAAGACTTTATTCGCCTTCGTATGGCAAATGCCTGCATATGACCACACGCTGGCGGATAGCACACAAGCAACTGACGACTGCACCTACATCTTTCACCTCATCTCTTTCTGCAAATTGACAAATCAATATATCAAATTTTTGTCATTAGTACCCAGTACATGACTTTGCAATTCATACCATCAAATTTCATCCAATTTCCATTACTCCAGTGCTCAAGATTATGCAGTTCTTCCTAGATGATGTTCTAATCCTCCTTCGTTTTGATGCTGCCTTTCAATTTTACGTCATCAGTAAATGTAATTAGCAAATTCCTACTTGCCTGGGATTCAGAGTTATTAGCCCTGAAAATGTTATTAATTTATTGTTTTCGTTTGTTTCATTTGTATTGTATTACTGCACTCTGGCTTTGCTACAAATGCGCGACACAACTATAACCACGTAAATCTAATTAAAAAAAAGTGCTTATCTAAGTAGCGCAGTTGTTACTGCTCCTGTCACTTTTTCTATCACAGACTTTCTATCAACTTGTAAATCGTAATTGTTCAGGATTACTTAGCCACTAGGCAGACTGGGAAACTGTGATGGTACTCCAGTTCAATTCCCCAACCGTATCCCAACTGAAGTGAAACAATATCATTTTTTAAGTTCAGCAATATCACCCACTTGGAAAAATTAGTTCCGAGAAACATGAACAGCTTCATTTCTTCTACGCTTTCTGGAAACTAAATTCAATCACATACTGAATTGTTTTTTGAAATCCTGAGCGCTAGAACTCAGAGAAGGTGGGAGAAACGGGTGTTGAACAAAAATGAACAAAGGCTCCAATTCTGTGAAACTAGTGGTATTACAGAAAATTAGCAATTGTCTGTACTTAAGTAGTGGCTGAACTTGACACCAAAGTAACCTTCGTTGAAAGGTGATGTGGAAATTCAGTCTTCAGGAATTTTAACACTGCACCTCACAACTGCCTAACACTCACATAAAGAGACAGAAACTGAGAATAACTGAGAAGCGGCAGGCTTGACACAGAAGGTTTTGCTCGAAGATCTGGTGTCTCAATGTTGCCCTGCAAGTTACCTCTTATTATCTGTCTTCAAGGATGATGCCTAAAAACTTACTGAAAAAAGATAAAAGTCATTGGGCATCAAGAGACTTTCTTACCCTCATGAAAACTTTCAAAGCTCCAATTGACTCAGCTGGATCAAACTTGACTCCAGAGCAAGTAGCAAAGCTATTTCTCACTTTTAAGTCCAATACCCAAGCAGCAGCAGCTGGAGGTAAGAAACAACAAACCAAATCACACTCACTACTGGTCACCTAGGCACAGATTGTGCTCTCTATACACGATGAGTTGGGTTACGCTTTCTGGTATCGCAGTTTACTAATAACATGAAGTGGATGGAGGGAATATCAGGGTAGCAGGGGAAGGGATTGGTTCCATACCTACTTTGATCTTGTGAGCATGGTACGAACTTGGGAGTCAAGTCTAGATGCTACTTAATTCCGCAACGTAATTCACATCCTTTCCGTGATCTCGCGCAAGACGTTTTACATATCTGTTGATTGACTAACCAGTAAAATGAGTAATTTTCTACTGCATCTCATAAGAGCGCTATGAAACATGCTTTTAACGTTTGCAAAATGTTCCAAGATCATTGTTATTAACAGTTCTTTGTATGATAGTGGGGTTAGAGACACCCAAGTGCTTATGTTGTAAACAGACTCACAGAAGGATGCAGGCAAGCAGCACAGAGGTCAAACCAAGACCACAACACAAGTTAATAATACAAAAAGGATTAGACTGCACATCTCCTAACTTACACACCAACGCTTTTGCTACCCAGTTATCTCATCCCTCACAACTAAATTAGGACTACTATATAGAAAGCACTCTACTCAACACCTCCTTTTACAATGGGAAAAATATACATTTAAGCGTAAAAATAAAAACAAACAAAAGATCCCCAGCAGAAAAAGTACTGTACCTGAGCAAAACGAAAGAAACGCACTTGCGTTAATAAAGCTTTAATCTCATTAAGCTTTCAAAGCAATTATGTGAACATAATAACGATGAACAGGCAGGCGATATCTCTTAGCACTAGAAGCAGCAACTACACTAACGTAAACTTCTGCCATGGGGAGCCACTCACTTAAATTGATACTCACGTCTAATATTGAAGTTCTCCTTTGCTTCAACTTCAGGGTATTAGAGGCAGAAAAAGAACAGCAGTGCCTTCTCAACAGGGAATCCAGCAAAGATTAGCTTAGAAAATGCTCTCTCTAAAGGAAATCACAAAGAGCATGGGTATGGTACAGCTCAAGCAGAAGAGGTAAACATAAACCAGACCTAAGTTAGAGTTAGGTTCCTTTTCCTCACCTCCACGTTCTTTCCTTTGGCATCAGAGCCAGCTAAAAGTTGTGATCATTCCCCTTATAAGTGTTTCTTCACTCACCTTTGGTCAAGCTCGTTGCTGCAGCCGTCTACTTCGAACCGTCCTGAGACTATGTGTTGCCTCCTTTTTTCCTCTTAAAATCTTTCATCACCTACTCATTAAGAAAAGGAGAGCTCCCATTTGCCTTCTGAACTACTGCTATTGTACTTTTGGGGCTATAAGCAACACATGAGTCATTATCACTGTAACAATTGGGAGAGAAAACAAAAGAGCTCACTTCTTTCCCACAGAGAAGTTTCTGGCACATTTGATATCATATGTTATTTGACAAATTCTTTCATGCTTGTCAAGGGAATGTGATGTCTGATAGCAGGTTCAGAAAGGCGCTTGGCATTTATGTGTCTACATCAGTGAGTTGATTTATATTAGAATATACAGTTCACCTCCACTTAAACATTAATTCAATAACTGCTTTGCCAGAGCCAAAACTTCGCTTTGCTAACAAGTGCAAAAGGAAACGCTAACAGGAGCCCCTGTGCCCACACAATACAGTGAACGCTACTCACAACCCAGACCAGTGAGAACAATGGCAAAAACGAATATGAACAAAGTTGAAAAGTTTTCACAGGGTTTAAGCGTACTGCTAAAAGTAAGACAGTGTGCTAAAAGACTGCTGGACTCCAAGTCATCTAACAGCAAAATACAAATGTTTATTTAAATATAATTTAATATTACATGAGACAACAGTCCCTCTTAACTTTCTTTCCAGCCTTGAAACTTTTTTTTTTTTTTTTTTTTACACAAAAATACTAATGTGAGCCTCTCTAACCCAGTGGCAATTTCTTTGTTGGTTTTGCTCCAAGGTACTTTGCACAGAGCCAAAGCTGACCATCAGTAGCAGCAACTGAAATCCATTACTGTAGCCTCCTTTCCAAGTTTAACAGAACACTGCATTTTGCTTTTACATAATTATTTTTTTCTCAGAAGCACCCACAGGTAAAAAGATAACACAGCAACAATATTTTTCTTGTTGATGATCTGCGGGACTGTGCATAATAAACAGAAGCAGAATTCAGTCTGAAAACTGTTTTGGGTACTATTGTTTTAAATAGACTTGAAATCTAGTCATTTTACCTCAAGGCCTTCTACCAGTTTTTCAGCATTTACAATTGCTTATAAGTATGGTTCTAAGTTATCTTACATAACTAAGTAAAGTATTATTGAATGTAAGCAATTAATAAAAATGCTCACACTGATCTCCTTATCATTTCAGGACATCTTAATAATTCTGTCAGGTAGAACTTTTTTTTTTTAAATACTAAAATAGAACTTCAATTGATAACAACAGCCTTGCAGGAGCAGTAAGCTACTTAAGAGGATACAGAAAAAGGGATACATAGAGCACTGCAGAACTACTACAAACATGGCTGAAGAAATATCATTAGCAAACAGACTTTTTAGGCCTAGCGAGTAGGCATGCCACCTGCATTTAAATGCATTTATAGTTTAAGACACGTGTAAACTAGTTGGAAACAATAGCATGGAAAGGTATGGCAAGTAATCCTGAAGAAAGCATTTGGATTTTAGCTCTATTACCAGTAATAAGTCAGAAGAGATCTACCCTAAAGGCCTACCTCTCTTTTGCAGGCCTAGAGTTTAGAAAAATATTTTGAAAAATTTTCAATTGGACCCAATAGTAATGGCAAGAGATAATAAACACTGAATTATACCATACCACTTCATGGAATCCTTGTTCAATAGAGGGCCACATTTTAATGTAAACAGTTGTACTCTTGAACAAGCTTCAGACAGATGGAAAGCAACACAAAGTAAACAAAAGATGAAGGACTGTACACTGTGCAATTTATGTTAGCAATTGTCACTTTACTATCACGAATAGGGCGGTGGCAGCTAACACCAAAGCTGCAGAAAGGCAAGGCTAAGGACTGTTCTGCATTATGCAACTCAGAGATTGGTCACATACAGGTACCATATTTCTGAAACTTCAGACAGGTGAGACTTCAGAGCGAGTTCCCAACCAAACCTTCACTTCAAACAGGATGAGACTTTAAACAGAATTTTCACAGCTGTTTAGAAACATTAAAACTCACAGCACAAAATCTGTTCCTTTGCGAGTATGTCAATTACGTGGACATGTCATATATCGGGACACCAATTAACTGAAGCTGACTGAATTAGGATTAATGGGTCCCATCCTGTATGTTTATACATTACATGCAGGTGGCTAGGAACCGTCATTGACTAAGGTTAAGCCCTACACGTTCCTGTAATAAAACACAAGCAAAACACACATTACCACAAAAGTAATCTTTGAATTTTTATTATACCCATACTAAAATCAACATAATTAACCGTCTTTCTTCGCTGGAAAAAAGCAGCATTCCCTTGCAAAAATACTACTGACGTATTACTGGTTTTGAGATCTACATATTAACCTTCTACCACACGTATGTATTTGTGATGAGACATCCCTGTTCTGTATGCACTTTATCAAAATAAACTCAGCCAGCTGCAGCTGTGAATTGCATATTTCAGTGTATCTATAAAAATGTCGTTAGCTTTCCCCCACCCTTTCTAAACTACTTCTCACAATTTTAGGAAAAATTATTTAAAGCACCTTAAATTGTGCTGATGAGTGAGACAGATGGATATAATAATCTCCAATTTCCATAGCTAAGAATTCATTCCCTCTTACTTTAAATGCAGAGTAGCGTGCAAAATAACACATCAGCCTCTTGAGAAATGGACAGTAACTCCATGAAATGCAGATTATAGTTTAATAGAGGTTTCTGTAGCACAGACACTGTACACAAACACTGACGTGACAGATGCCCTATATATAACTAAGAAAGAAACATTATGCATCATTTAAGACTGCTGCATTCAACCAGAACAGGATTTTGTCCCATTATATTCCAGAAAAATCAAACCTTGCAAGAGGTCCTGAAATCCTTCCTAGCTCTGTTCAGCAGATATTTCTCCCAAATATACACATTTATGAACGGGGCACTCAAAAAAGACTCCGGAAATTGGCTTAAAAAGCAAGAGCCTTTAAAAAAAACGTGGAGCTTTTTCCTTTGCCTTTAGCTTTTTGTTTGTTTAGTCTTTTTGGATTATGCACATTAGCCTGTCTTCAAAACCAGGAGAGTTAGATCCTTCTGTTTTCAGACATTACCTGACAAACATATAATAATTTGATTTCAGGATCTTAGCCTTAAGGGGGGAAAAAAAAAAATTAAACGTTTGTAGGGCTCATAAGAAAATCAAGAGCATTGGCAGCATCAGATAAGGCAAGGGTCTTTTGCAAACAGGCCCTGCCTTCAAACCACCATTTACTTAAAAGCAATCCCTTTTTACTCTAGGCGTATTCAAAAGTTTCTTTTAAAATCCTAATTCTACACACGCTACTGTAGTAGTAAGAGGTAAGTTTCTACAGCAAAATATCTATTTCTGTATCACGTAGAAAGCTATGGCTATTATTATGGGAGACGGTATTTTTTATGTACATTAAAGCAATTTACCTATCTTGTTGTTATCAGAGATTATGAAGAAAAGGTCAGGGATGGTTTTGGAAACTTCCCTCCTCCTCAAGTAACATTTCTTGTTATACTTTTAGAAAAAAAGTGACTCCCATCAAAGCTAACAGCACAATCAGAGAACAAAAATCAGCCATAGTACTGGTTTAATACGCAGCGGCTGCCAACCATGACTGAAGAGCGAACAAGCCTTCTGACCCTTTGGTACAAGGCAGCAATCTTCACCAGCAGATTGGTGAATATTTGGGGAAATATTTGAGGTAATACCCCTTCAATTGCTGCCAGTAAACCAAACAGGGTTTGCCAACCAAAACTTTCAGTCTAAGTTGCTGGGCCTAGTCACTATGCTTATATCCACATTAGCAAATTAAACACGCCTGGGACCAGTCTGTGACCCTAAGGCCAACTGGCAGAGGACACCCCACATCTATTTCTATTAAAGCCTGCAAAAGATGGTGACAGCATACAACCTGCCTATTGAGAATATCCTTATTACGTCTCCCAAACTGTGTCCCAGAATGTTTCGGGGTTCTGCTTATTGGCCTAGGCTAAAACTGTTCTCACAAGATTGTAGTAGAAACAACTTGAGCTCCAGCATTCAGAAATGTCCCTGATGCTGGTGAATTTACTGGTATTGGCGGAGTTTTGAAGAGCCTGCAAATTTCTCACAGCTCAGATGTGCTAATATCCTCACCAGACCCGTACTGTAATAGGTGGCATGTGTACACACAGTGGCGTTTCTTGCCCTAATAGCCCACACTCTCGGATGCACTGGATGAACGCTCACAGTCAGGCCTGCTAAGCAATCCCCTACAGCAACTTCGGATGTTATCATCCCTGGCTCCTTCCTATCGCCCACACACCAGGACTACTGCCCCTATACATGCAGTGGAGCTTTTAAGACTTCTTTGTTGCAAAGTCTGGTAGCTTCCTTCAGTTGCAGTGAAAAGAAGCCGGAAAGGGGTAATGTCCTAAACCAACACTGCTGTTTCCTAAGAAAGGCTGTGCTGAAGCCTTGAGTTTACCAGGGCCCATGCTCAACACGGTTTTTCTGTCTGAAGGCACTATGAGTACTTTTAGCTATTGTGCCTAATCAACTTCCAGCAAAGTTTTAAGTATCAGTGGAAGGAACCCTACCAATTTTGAGAGAAAACAATCAAATCAGAACAGATAAGATGGGGAGGCATACACTCTCTCTCTCCCTCCCTCCCCCCCCCCCCCCGTTATGTAGTTAGCTGAACTACAGAACTAGCTGAAATATTTAAAAACAATTGCTGAAATGCTTTAGTTAATATAGTGGTTGGGAGCATTTGCCGGCATCTGTCAGTATCATAACGTCCAATTTCACCCCTGTAAACCCATCCAAGAGTTTTTAATATGTTGATACCCCAAATGACTCGCCTCCCATAGAAAAAGGAAACAGACTGGGGAATTCTAGAAAGAAAAGGAACTGAGACCATACACAGAACTGGGAATAGTTAATTGCATAATAACTATAGAAAAAGCAGAAAATCAGGGGGGCTGGGCAGAAAGGAAAAGTAGGAATGTATACAAATGCTGGTATAGGAGAGAAAATGCAGGGAACCAGTGGTGCTACAAGGAGGAAAAAAACAACGTGCTCAACTCACTCAGTCTACAGAAACTATGAGATGTTGCAAAATTAACTTTAAAAGACAATCCAGGCTTGAGGATGTATTTTTACAAGTTACAAACTTAAGGGCTTGCACTTGTATCCAAAAAATCCATGTTCTCACCTATCCAGGGCAAATACACAAAATAAAGCTGCTTTTGCATTGCACAAAAGCAATTGTTTGGAATGACACTACCATCTGGTGGTCAAAAAAAAAATGCAGTTATGAATACATCACGAAGATATATTTGGAGGCGGCCCTAAAAAACTAAATTCCCAAATCATTCCTAGCTAAAAAGTAAGGCAATTCCCACCAATTTTCTGTTTATCCCTTTGGAGAAGCAGCTCTTCAGGGCCAACATTCACTGTTAGTGCATGGAAGAGAGTTCCCAGACTCCAGTCACTAGACGTGACTTTAATATAAGTATTTAATAAAAGCTGCAATATCATCTGAAGGAAAGAAAAATGAAAGAGAACTTTTCCTCGTCAGACGATGCATAAGTAGCCCAAGTCGACCACATCCATACTTGTACACGTTATCACCAGTACCTTCAAAACTGAGAGGATGAAGCTGTGGTCATAGCAGAAAATAACAGCCTATATAGGCATTAAAAGCCAGCTGAGAGATGTAGCATCCTTTCTGTAACCAGGTCCACATATTCCTACTCTCTCCTTTCTAAAAAATATTGAAAGTAGGGTGCAAATATGCAGGGATATGGACTTACTGGGATGAAGGCAGTAATGTGTGGAGGACCTTCAATTACTTAGCTGGGAGCCCGCAGGAAATACAACAATGAAGAATAGAGATTATTGTGGTGGCGACATCCCTAAGAAATAGGGGCTGAAGTTACTACAACAACGAGTACAGATGACGTAGGACACAAAGCTAGAGAAAATCAGGCTTCATTAATTCAGCTGCTCAAAGAAGTTGTTCTTATGCATCTGTATCTAGAGCATAAGGGAGAAAACATTTTAAGGCTGAGAAGGGAAGATTTGATATAGACTGTAACGGTATGATTTTCAGATGTTGGCATCTCTGTTTTTTAGCACATTCATGTTTAAAGCTTCTAGGATTCACAAACGTTACTTAAATCATTACCACTTAAGAGTAAGCTCCTTGTTTCCCAGAGCAACAGCTGCCAACTCCAAAGTGGTACCCTTATTATTCTGACCTTTGCTTATAACAGGACATTCCTTCATTTCATCCCAAATCTGAAATACTTAAAAGATATAGCTGTTTTTTCCTTTATAGTACAGTAAATTGAAACACAGTACTCCACCGGTTGCTGAGAAAAGCAAGTGCTTCAATTCAAGGTTTTCATGAGAGGTAACTCAGTCATTATGTCCCCTGCCTTATGTCACATATATTTCTTCACATCTAATCCTGTACAAATGATAAAGATTAAATATTAAATACGGTGGCATTTTCTTCTTTCCTCTCCTTACATTATCGCAGCTCACCTGTTTTTTTTGTTTTTTGTTTTCCCTCCTCCCTCTCCTCTCCCTGTTAAAAATATCCCTTCTTCTCATACCCAAATGACCCTCTTGGGAGTTAGACATCTTAAATCCACCCCAACATCTCAAAAGATCATTATTTACAATACTTCTATGCTCCTGCAAACAAACAAGAGCTTTTCATGCTGCTCCCTCCTAAGAGGAGCAATTTTGTTTTTTTCATCTTTGATCTTTATGGTAGACTGACTGTCAACTAAAAGTAAGGGTTTGATTTTATTGCTTGGAAGCAATACACTTATGCATTGTCTCCTTGCAAGAAATACACTATGTAGATAGCGTTCGGTCAAGAGTCATTCCTGCAAGGTCTGATAAAACTATTATCTATGGTGCCACCTTGTGGAAAAAACACTGGTAAAGGGGCTTCTAGAAATACTGAACACTTGGCTCCCCTTGCAGGTGCGTTTAACTGCTTACATGCAATAGATGCTGCTAACCACCATCAGCAGTCCTTCAGTTTTATAGATTGTTAAACTAGGGTTTTACCACTCCAAAAAAGAGACACCGTCACGGCTATCCTCCAGGTAGTGACAGGGGAAACTAAAAGCAGACCAATATAAAGGATTATTGAAAGGTAAAGCCTTATGAAAACAAGGTGTTCTTTCCAAATAGCGCAAATTAAAGGATACACAGCACAACCTTTCAGACGCTCAAGAGCACATGAATTGCTATTTCTCCCTCTCCCACCCCGAAAATCCTTGCGGAGAGGACAACCTCTTCCAGACACAGAGCTGCAAATTAACACCACAGGTAGAGATGAAAGGAGAACAGCCCACAGCATAACAGCAACAGGACATATCTATGCTGACCAGTATATTCTGGGTGCATCTCTCCCAGTAACCAGACATAAAACCATATCCTACAGGAGGACAGCGCCTATTTTTCAGGCCCAGCCCGAGGCTGATGTTCAGGGCCTGCTGTGAAGCCCAACGCTCCCACCTTCGGCAGCATGAGGGCGGCACCTATTTTTAGCTCTCCTTCCACTGGAGAAGCCCAAGGAACAGCCACCTCCTCCTGGCCGCCTCCCAAACGCGGTTCCCCCTTTCCTCCCCACCCCCAACCCGAGTGCGAGGAAGAGACTGAAGTAACCACCGCACCTGCGGTTTGCAAAGCGAAGCTCCCAAGGACCAAACAAACACACAAACAAACAAAAAAAACCCTTTAAAAGCCTAATTCGCCCCTAGAGCGAGGCAGGCGGCAGCCCGCGAAAGGCGGAGGCGGGCAGGGGCGCCCCGGCACCTCACGGCACCTCACCTCAGCGCTCACCTCACCTCACCTCAGCGCCAACCGCCAACGGCCGCCGCCCGCGCGCGGGAAGCCGGCGGCGGCCGCCCCTCACACACGCGCGCGCCTCCCCCCCCCCCCTCACCCTCACAGACCGCCGCGCGGGCGGGCGCGCGCCCCGCTCATTTCTTCCCCCCCCCCCCCCCCCCGATCCTGCTGGAGAAGGGAGGGGGGCGCCCGCGCGCATGCGCCGTCCCGCAGCCCTCTGCCTCGCGCGCGCTGCCGGCCGGCCGTTAACGGCGGCGTCGCCTCAGCCGCGGCTCCGTCTCGGCCTCGCCGTTACTCTTCAACCGCCGCGGAGGCGCCGTCCCGTCGCTTCGCCTACCTGCGGGCGGCCCGCGGTGAGGCGGCAGAAAGGGGCTCCACTCCTCTCCTGGTGGGTGGGTGGGCGGCCGGGGGCCGTCGCCCTCCCTCTCTTTCCCCCCCCCCCCCTCCTCCGGGCGGCTGAGGGGAGCGGGCTCTGCCCCCAGGCCCGGGCGGGCTGAGGGACGAGCGCAGCCGCCTTCCTCTGCCAGCGCAGGCCGAAAGGAGCGAGGGGTTCCCCTTCCCCCCCCCCCCCCGTCCTCCACCGGCCTTCGCTGCCCCTCAGGCTGGGGCAGGCTGCGAGCAGGCGGCGGAGAGGAGCTGGCTCCTCATCGGGAAGGAGAAAAGCTCGTCGTTCTGCCTCCCTCTGCCGCTCGCTCTCCCCGCCACGGGCAGCGGGGCCGGACCAGCGTCAACTCCTCCTTCGAGCCCGTCGGTGCGGCAGCCTCTCGCCATGGCTGTCGGCGGGGTCTGGCCCTCGCTCCTGCTGATGGCCGGCGTGGTGGCGGCGGTGGGACTCGGCCGCGTTTTGGCCCGCCGCCGGCTGGGCTCGCAGCCGCGGCCGTGCGCTTTGCTGCTGGAGATGCTGAGCACCTTCCAGATCTGCGCCTGCACTAACGAGCTCTGCCTGCTCGCCGACGCGGAGCCTCGGCCGCATACCGCGCTCGCCCTCACCTACGGTTTCACCGTCCTGCACGGCTTGACCCTGGCTGGCAGCACGTGCAACCCTTGCGGCACCTTGCAGCACATCTGGGGTGATGGGATGTCGGCCCAGGCGGGTGGACTCAAGATCGGTGCTCAGTTTGTCGCTGCGGTGCTGGCCAGAGGATTTATGCACTTTGTCTGGAGCCTGGGCGTCGCGGAACCGCATGCTGGAGCACTCGCACAGGGCTGCAGCAATCCCCTGCAAACCACGGAGACGCAGGCGTTTTTCATAGAGCTGCTCTTTTCTGCTGTTTTCCAGCTGGCCATACTGCAACTGGACGCTGTTCATCCCAACTTCAGAGTCCATTTTATTGCTCTTCTCATCACCATGCTTGTGTATTCAGGTTAGTCTTTTTTTTTTTCCTCTCTCTGTTACAATGATCAAATTGTAAATTTCCAATTTGTGTATTCTTTTAAAGTGTGAGAATGCAAAATTGTTTTTCTTAGATTGCAAGTATATGTGTGTATATATATTTAAAAAAAAGTCTTTGGCCCCGCAAATGCGCTGTGTGGGCAGAGTTCATTTGACCTTTACAGAAAGTTTGCCTGATTAGATTCTACTGCAGGTTTGCGGTTAAGAATGAAATGATTTGCATATTCAAAACTATATGAGATCTACGAGTAAATATGGCTAAGAAGTTTATTGAACGCTTATTAAGATGTCTCGGTGAAAAATCGTTTCATAATCTGACCTCATATTGCATGAGACATTTCATGTAAGGTGTGCCACAGTGTGCTCTGATCTTACATGGTGGCACTGTGAGAAAGCACCGCTGTCTGCATTGGGGAAGAAATACTGATTGTGCAACTTCAGTGTGCAGACCTGTAACCTGGATGCGCTACATTTAAATAACGCATTAATTCATATCGATGACGTTTACGCCGGTCAGCTACGTTAAATCCTTAAATCAGAACCAGAAATGAATATTTGTGGAATGCAGAAAGAAAAGATAGATTCTAAATACGCATGAAAACAAGCGTTGAAAAAAAAAATGTTAAGTGTCTATTACATCATGACATCTACATGCATCTTATGCCCCTGGGTGGCCCAGCTCTGCCTTGCTTTCACCTCTGTCCCACCTGTTACCTCCCAGGCCTGGGGCGCTGTTACCTGCACAGCCTCTCTGGACTGGTGGGAAGGAAGAGGTACAGGCGTCAGCCTGAACTTTGTTCCCCTGTGTCTTGATGCTCCTTGCTCTCTCCAGACCTCTTATGTATGTGCAGTCACTTAAGAATGGCTTTAAAGGCAATGGGTTGTACTGGGAAGGCGATTCTGTGCGTTGGGGTACAGGGAGATGAGAGAGACGTTTACAAAGCTCCTCGTACCAGGTTGTGCTACTGCTGCCACCACAGAGGAAAACACCGAGGGAATGCTCAAATCAGTTTGTGAGAGGGAGAGAGAACTTCCTTATCTGGAGACATCTAGAGTGTCACTGACTCCTTGTCCAAAAGGTTTAACTATGTTATGATATCTAGCATACTGGAATAAGGTAGAATAGACTATACTAGAACGTTCAGATGTTTCAAAAAAAAAAAAACTTACCCATTATGTTTAGCTGAAATACTAAAAAGATTAGAAGAGGTCCATGGAGAATTAAAAGAACTAACTTAGTGATTTGAACTACTTTTTAAAATTAATTTTTGAGAGCTCAGGCAGGGTAGCAGTGTATTTCAGCATACTAGGTATATTCCTGAATTGCTTGGTAAAAGCATGGCCAAAGATTATAGTGCCTCTTCTAGACATATAGAAAGCTGGATTCCTGATTAGCATTCCTTTGCTGCTTAGCAAATAATCACGTAAAATAATCTGTGTCACGTTGCCTTTCTCTTGGCTAGTTCACATAGAGAATTCATGCCCCATGTTGTTGGCCAGGCTGGCCTCGTATCTTTTTCTAGCTGAAGCCTGTATGCCAGGTCCCCTTCCTAGTCGTGTATTTGGACTTGGTAAGGCTACCTGGTGCAGTTAATCTGCATATGCTTCCGGGAAACATCACATCTACTGAGCCCAGGCCTACTTCATACACGGTCTAGCTATGCTGCATCATCCGCAGAAGGTCTTGTACTACCTGGACGTTTTTCTTTCCTATTTTTTTAATCTAGCGTCAAGATTGCTATAAAATATGTATGCATTCTAGGGATAAGATCTAGAACTTGGTTTTGTCGACTCATTAGTGGAAAATCTTTTTTGTGCACTCTGCTCTAAGCTTCTTAAGATTTGCATTCTTTGCTATACGCTCAAGTTCAAAAAGGAGGGTGAAAGGAGCATTCTTCTCCTTGCAATAGTCAGGAGCCTGGTGTTTAGTGTGTACTCCTAAGATGTGGATTGAAGCCTCTTCAAGTTGGAGGAGGACATAAAACCCAAGATTCCTATCACTGAGCTATCACACAAAAAGTATGGGAGCACCGCTTTCTTCCTGTGATAAAGTGACAGGGTTTTGCTATTACACCTCTTTTTTTCTTTTCTTTTTCTTTCTTTTTTTTTTTTTCCTTCAGTGGAGGGTGAGGTAAACCTAGCATGTTTTACAGGTTCCCAAACCTTTCTTCTTGCTCTGTCTTCTCCTCTGCCCACATACACATACAAACTTTCTCCACGATATATTTCCTTCTCCTGTGGGCTGCTGATCAGGACCCTTCTCCCTTTCCCACGCCCACTCAGCACATCTCCCTCACAGCATGCAGAGTAACTGAGGCTGTAACAGATGTCTTATAGATCCTGCCTCACTCACCGTTCCCTAGCCACTGGGTAACTGCTAGGGGCGTTCCCTAGTCACTGGGTAACTGCTGCCTGGGAGATGGCCACTGCCTGTGCCTGGTGTATATGATATATTCCACAGGTCGCATGTATAGCCTTATCCACTATCTGTTCCACCTCTCCTCTCCCATGGGTGAAACGGGCACTATCTGGACCACATAGCTCACGGTTGGTTTTGTTTTGTTTTTTTTTTTTTCCAGGAGAAGGATGGCAATAGTATTTGAGGCTACATACTTTTCAGTAACTGCAGCCTTCTTCATAGGACTTCATACCTTCTTCCAGGATACATTCCCATCTTTGCTGAGGGGGAGATTTCCCTTGCCCCACTTTGGGAATCAGTGCTCCATATAGATAGTAGGAAGAGTAGACTTCTGCATTAGATGTTACAGATGGTGACTCCACCAGGTAAAGTTCTGTATACAGTCATTGAAGACCGCCAAATGCTTAACTTGGCTGGACTGGATCATTCTCAGGAAATCTTTTGCACCTCTTTTCTTAACTTTTTATAAGACACTTGAGCAGTTTCTTTAAGAGGACTGAATCTTTTTCCACTCCCCCAACACCAAAGGGCTAGGCAGCCAGCAACAAATTTAGGCAAAGCAATGCTAAGTTAGACAAACCTGCAACAGCCTTACTTTTTCCTTATAAAAATACCACAAAGTTTATAATATTGTATGAATAATGATTTTTCAAGCTTCAGTTTGAAAGATATTGGTGTTCTCGGTAGGAACTCCAAAAAATGCATTAAGCTTATAAAATTGATGTTCAGGGTTTCCTTTTATACTTTGTTTTTAAAAGCCAATGTGATTGTACTTTTAGAACCTAAATTTATTACACTTATGAAGCGGAAATGTTAGAAAGTACATCTCTTACAGTATGTATCGTATTTCAGCCTATGGTTTATGTTCTACTATCTGTTTAAAAGCTATATCCTGCAAGAGGAATGATTGCTATCTAAAAAGTGACTGTAAGAAGGGGTTTCTCTTACTCCATATCAAATTTGGCTTGGGTAAAATTTTGAAATACAGCCCTATCCTTATGGCTTAAACCCACCTAAATTGATTGATATGCATACAGGGCTGGAAAACATTAAATTGTATTTTCACAGTTGACCGAGTTGAACTGATGGGAAAATTAAGTGTTGGTAGGTCACTACTGTGTGTACCCCATGAAAGTTACTTAGGTCTGCCATGCAACTTATTCCAACAAATAACATCAGATGATAGAGTAAATGTTTTCAAAATTAAAACCTGTTCCTGTAGTTTTTCTTCTGCATTTTCTCTTTCATAGTTACAAACACTGGGAATTTTTTTTCTATTTAGTCTTACACGGGCCGAGTTTTTATGGAAGTGCATGTAGTACGCAAAGTTCCAATACCAGATTCATTCCATTGCTTCTAGTGGACAGAAGGAAAAAGAGATGGTTGTGTCTTTAAGTGTTAGCAGACTATATCAGAGGCTAAGGATGCAGACTGCAAACATGTTGGTAAAGGAAAATTTGGGGGATTTCCTTTGGGAAAATTAGAGAATAAAAAACCCTCACCTTTTTAGGGATTTTTAATTTACAGGCAATATTTCAAAGAAGCCAGAATTGCATGAAATAGGCTAGATGTTTCTGAGCTTACCACGTCAAGGCAAAAATGTCAAATATATGTTTTAATTCTAAGTATTTTTGGAATTTTGCTTTTACCTATAGTAATTTTAAAATCAAAATTCTCTTCTCACACGTTGTGCTGGAACACACATTAGTTTTATGTTTGCTGTGTCAAAGATGTTACACTTCCTTTCCCATCTAATCATGTATCGTTTCCAGGATACAGACTCCGAGATTCAGCATTGTATTTCCTAGCGTGCTTTACCATTCTATCACTTTTTAAATGCAGTATGCCACCACAGGATATTTTTACCTATTTAATACTACATAAACATTTTAACCAGTTAATACAAGTGGCCCTGGCGTATGGGTGATATTCTAGTAGTTACTAATAGTGAATATTGGAGAAATGCAGCAGGTAAAACTGTCTAGTTTTTAATGTATATTCAGAAACAGAAACGGCCTCTTGAGGGTGAAATTATGTTATTGGATGTGTTTTTGTGGGTATAAGAGTAGGAGCAGTGAATTTATAGATAGATGGAAGTAAAGTAAATTATGCTACCTGGCCTTCCCAGCAACAGTGGAAGTTGTTAATATGTCAAGATGCAGAATAACGGAGCGTACCGTAAATCTGGGTTGCTACTGAGAACAAGTGCCAAATCGGAGTGAATTGAAGAGAGTGGACAAAGATTAAAACCTTCTCAAACCTTCCCAAACCGTAGTAGTGGTAAAAGGAATAACAAGGAGTATATAAAAAGAGAAATGTCAAAGAACAGAATAACAAACAACTTAACTAAGACTTTCAGTAAGTGATTGTTAATCCTATGCATGTTAGGTGTTACAATGGCGAGTATAACACTGGGATGTAATAGAAGCAAAATATTTATTTACTAACGTGTGTGATTGCTGTCCGTTCTAAAAGCATGATACAGACGATAAGCAAGACATTTTTAGCAAAACAGTAGCAAGGCAACTTACAGTTTTATCACCTGAAACATTCAATGTCAGCCAAACCCATATCTTCAAACAATATTTGCTAGAAATAGATAAAGAAAATTACAGCCTATGCTTCAGATATTTAAAAGCTTGTTTTAGAAAACTGTTGCCCAGTTTAACATACCATATCATTTGGTAAATAACTGTTCCTAAGGGTTTATCTGTTCAAATGATTTCTGCTAGTGCATTTTATTGCAGGGTATGCATTTTTTGTTGCATTTACATCTGCAGTGTAATTTACACTTCTGTATTTCATTTAAAGTAAGTGTTTGTCAAAAAGATGGTTTGATTCATGTTGTTTACATTTTATTTCAGGTGGAAATCTCACAGGAGCAATATTTAACCCAGCATTGGCTTTTTCATTACATCCATATTGTTTCTATGAGAAATTTTTGAGTTATTCACTAGTATATTGGATAGCACCATCCTTAGGTAAGTTAGTTCTTAAAAATGTTGTCTATTTTGAGAAAGCATTACTTAGTAAATGGTGCAAAAATCAGGAAATAGGTATTCTTTATTTCATAGTCTACTAGTTTTCTGTTTCAAATAAAATCTACAAGATGCTTAATTAAAAGTTATGTGTAGAAGACATTCAGATTCGTAGTTTCTTTTTGCAAATGTAGGCTGTATATTTTAAAACTTGCTTAATGGTCTATGTAGAGTAAGTATAACTTAGTACAGTTTGTTTTGCAAACCAAGGTTATATAATTGCTTAGTTCATATGTTGTGCTCAAAATCTAAGTACTTATGGAATAGTTTGAGCAATAATATTTATTGTAACTAGCAAACAAACAATAGGATAATTCTAAATGGAAAACATTTAGGGTAAAGTTAACTGATAAGTTACAAACCGAGAGCTATTTACTCTGGAATGTGATCCTTTTAGAGCTGCCTGTTGTTTGGGATTTTATTCCTCAGTATTGAAATCCAGCCTGTCTGAGGTATGCTGTGTATTCTCACACTGACCAAAAGCCCACCGAATATTAGCCAGACGTGTAGATTGTAGCAGAATCTTAAAAAGGAGAAGAGGCTACCTGAAAGCAAATACTAACCTGAGAAAGTTCAAAGAGAGATACAAATAAATTAGCATGAAGTCAATTTCTGTCTTTCTTTGCGACATTGTACAAGAACACAGGAATGATTAATCCTTTTTTTTTATTTTTTATTTTTAGCTATTATGATAAGTGCTTAAAGTAGGCTGTCTCAATAATTACCATTATAAAATCAAATCTTTTTCATTTCCACGGTGTCTACGCTTCGGAGTTCCCGTTCTGTGTGTTTTCCCCCGGATCACTATTACAAATAATCTTTTCTTAGCCTAAGAATAAGGAATGCATATATGCGTAACTGGAATTTTTCCAGCCTAAATTCCAGTTTTAATTTGGAAGTTGTTGATTTTAACTTCTAGTTCTGTTCAGATAGAAATGCTTCATGTAATACTGTTGATTGTTTATAGTTACTCTTACTAATCTTGAGCCTTGTGCTTTGAGGACGCATAAAAGAGACAGTCAACTAATCTCAGGTTCTTTAATGACTGTTAATCCTACTAGAAGACACAACAGTAATACGGGAAGCAAGGTGAGCTGTGAAACACATACAGAAAACATCCCAAGAGGCTTCAATTTTAATAAATAATTTCTTTTTCTTCTTTGAGTGCATGTCAGTGCATGTTCCAGTTGTGGTAACTCTCAGTAAGTCAAAATGGAGGAAACTTTTTTTTTTTTTTTTTTTTTAAAATCTAACTGCAGTTCACTTTAATACAGTTTTCTTAAATTAGACATCCAAACAGGATGCCTGAACAATTGGGTAAGCTTGCCCAGTTCCAGTTAACAGCTAATGAAATGCTTTAAGAAAGGCTGATGAGATCATCCGTATCCTAGCAGGGCATGACGCTTCTCAGAATTCAAGTTTAGTTTTCTGATATATTAACTTATTGCTGCCTGAGATCCATTTTGAGATTATCTGGCTTTCAACTACTTGGGCTTTCATATTTTGAAAACTGACATAAAGAAATAGGAGGAATGCTGAAACACCTTGTTGTACTGTTTTAGCAAGGTGCACTCAGAACTGTTTTGCAGAAGACCTTCAGGTGACTGAGGCATTGCTAAGAAGAGCAGCTGTTGAGTCAACTGGAAGTGTGACTTGAGGAATTTAGAGTATGGTTAGGGAGTATTGTTACATTTTTATGAAGATCCGTAAATGGAGGTTTATCTTTAGTATATAGAAAATAGGTACAGGACACATTGAATGCTCCCTGTAATTTAGTAGGGGAATGATCTGCAGATAAAGTAATCGTAAACATGTGAATACTCAGGAAACTTCACTTTGGCTATTGTAGCCAAATATTTTGTTGACCGATATTAGGTCTGTGGATCACATGACGGGCAGAATTGTTTCTTATTAGTATGAGTATCTCATTACAAAACAAGGAACTTCATATATGCATATACCTAGTCTTATAATCAGAGTTGTAAACAAAGGTAAGGGAGAGGGAAGCAGAGAGGCAAAAGATGCGTTTGAAGATCGAGTTGATGGATGCAGGAATGCAGACCTACAAATCTAACATCAAGTGACATTTTTTCTGATGCTTTTTGGAAATTAGAACATAATAGGAGTAAAATTTTGATTCTAGAATTGGACCAAATGATAGGTGTCTAGGAAATGGACCTCTTATAATAATAACACACTTATGAAAAGAACTTCCAATGGAAGTCGATGAAGAAGGGATATTTTAAATGCGTTTTTTAAAATTACTTTCAGAATCCATCTGTCAGTACAAATATTGTCTCAGACTTCCTAGAAACAGAGTCATAAGGAGACTTTTAAGTATCCAGGACAAAATGTTAATTTGATGTCTCACTTTAGCCAGCATCAGCATATTGGATGGTTAAATTACGTTGATCTTATTCTGGGAAATTATTTTAGGAGACATTAGGGTTTTTTTGTGATTTGCTATAATAACTACCATGTGCGGAACCATGGACTAGCATACCATGAAACTCCAAATTGCCTGTGCAGAGAGTAACGTGGTCTCATTTGTGGGCATATCAAATACTCATGAGGACATGAAGACTGAGACCATTCCATATATAACGGATGTCCTGATCTAGCCATGAAACAATGCTTAACCCCCTCTCTTAAACAATTTTCTTAGAAAAGACACTTGAGAGGGAGATTGATAGTCACCTTCACAAGAGGATAAAAACAATTATTTTCTTTTAGGATAAGCAAATCCACTGGAATTATTGTGGTCTTTCATGAAGATAATCTTGGAACTGTTGTTAAGGAACTCATTTTTCAAAGTGGTTTTACTGAAATTTCAGTGAAGGTGATTCTACAGTAGCATCAAAACAGCTACTCATCACCCTAGTAAATATTGATGTTAGCAAGTGTTTATGGCTTAGCACCAACAGGTCTAACTTCTGAGCTGAAAACCGAGAAGCAATAAGTACCAACGAGGTAACAAAGACACTTTCAGTGTCACTTACTGTGAGTTTGTTGTGAGGATCGCTGCCAAAGGAGTTCATGCCAATTGTCCAGGCAGTGAATGTACCAGGGTCAATTACCTCCTTAGTAACGGTAGTGACTGAGCTAATATTTCTGCTTCATACCAGGGAGATGGCAGCTGTGGGTGGAAGAGCTGGTGACAAAATACTAGACATGAGGGCAATAGAATGCAACTGTTTCCTAGACAAGTGTCAGCCTATCATCCTGCTAGGTTACTAAGACTGTAAAAGGAGAATTGATGCCTATTTGTTTAGATCAGTTTTACCAGAAAGGCTACTACTGTTCCTCAGAAGAAAACTGTTTTTCGCCATCAGAACAGAAAATAAATGCCACTAAAGTCACAAAAGTTCACAGTGGTAGAAGTAAATAGAAGGTATGCAAGAGAAAGGGGACTCACAGGTGGGACTTTCACCCTTCTGTTCAGAAGAGATGACGTTCAGAGGTTTTCATCAAGTTCAGTACGTTTATGCATGGAGCTTGGGGAAGAAACAAAAGTTGCAAGTCCATGTGCAGTCGGGGAGACTTGATGGGACAGCATGCACAACTAGAGCGTGTTCATAGGTAGGTAAAGAGGAGGGGGAGTTGTGCCCTATGTTCGTAGGTAGGTAAAGAGGAGGGGGAGTTGTGCCCTATGTTAAGGAGTTCCCTGGCTGTGGAAAACTGCAGTAACCAATGCTGTGCCTGTTTAAGAATCTCTGGATCTAGGTCAAGGGGAAGTGATATTGGGGATGTTTTGATGGGGGTCTGTTACAGGCCATCTGGCCGACCGTAGAAAATGAGGTTTTCAATGAACAAGTAGCTGAAGTCTCCCGCTTCTAGACCCTGGTCCTCTTGGGGCATTTCAGGGATGCAGACATCATTTGGGAGAGCAAAACATCAATGTGCATGCAATCCAGGAAGTTCCTAGGAAGCTGTCACCAGCAAAGTCTAATGCAGATACTAGAAGGGCCAACCAGTGGTAATGTGGTTACTTAACCTGCTCACAAACAGGGAAGAACTGCTGGTGAATATGGCTGCTGAGGTTGCAGTCCTCGCAAGAGTTCAAGGTCCGGAGGAAGGCTGGGAAGGTAAATAGCAGAGCTGTTTGGACTTTGAACTTTAAGAGAGCAAAATTCTGCTTACTTAGGGAATTATTAGGCAGAATTCCCTGGGAAGCTGCCACAAAGGGGAAAAGTATCCAGGAAAGCTGACTAATTATTATTATTATTATTTTTTTTTTTTTTAAGAAAGCTAATTGAGAGCTCAGCAACATTTAGGTGTGCAGTTAGTTAAACTGGGAATTTTAACAGGAGGCCTTTCCCACTTGGCTAGACAAGGAGCTTCTCTGTGAACGAAGGACAGTAAAAGGAGAGCGTATAAGAGGTGGAAACAAGGGTGGGCAGTAAAGGAAGTGTAGAAAAGCCCTTTATTCAGACACTTAGGAACAAAATCAAGAAGGCCAAAACCAAGCTGGAACTAAAACTGGGGACATACGAGGTAACAAGAAGAGGATTTTACAACTGTCCTAGTGGCAAAAAAAAAAAAAAAAAGTTCAGAGAGAATTTGGTTCGTTGATGGATGGGGGAGAAAACTTCATGATGGAAGACATGGAAAAGGCTGAGGTACGCAGTGTTTTCTTGCCTTGGTCTTCCTCCAAAAAGTTTGCTCCTAGCCCTCTACATAACACAACAAGTTTGGGGAAGGAGAAAGGCAGTCAGTAGTGAGGGAGTAGCAGGTTAGGAGGTTCATCCGGAGAAGCTGGATAAACACAAATCCATTGGGTCAACTGGGATTTACCTAAAAGTGCTGAAGGAGTTGCTGATGTGATTGTGAGGCTATTGCCCATCATTTATAAAACGTTACAGCAGTTGGAGGAGCTCCCTGACAACTGGAAGCATGCTAATATTGCACATGTCTTGAAGAAGGACAAGGAATAGAAGCCAGGGAACTGTGAGCTAATTGATCTTACCTCAGTCGCTGGAAAGATGTGGAGCACCTCTCCTTGGAATCCATGTCCAGCCATATAAAAGACTAGAAGGTAATTGGGAACAGTCCTCAGATATACTAATGGCAACCTAGGCTTGACCAACCTGATTCTGTTCTGTGCTGAGATGACTGGCTATGTGAACAAGGGGAAAGCAGTGGATGTAAAATACCTCAATTTTAGTAAGACTTCTGACGGCGTCTCCCACAGCCTTCTCTGTTCAAAGCCAAGGATGTATAGACTGGATAAACAGACTGCTAGATGGGCTAAGAAATGAATGGACCACTGGGCTCTAAAGGTTGTAGTCAATGGCTTGACTTGTGGTCAGCAGCCAGTAACACGCAGAGCATCCCGCTGTCGGTACTGGGGTTGATAATGGCCTATACCTTCATCAGTCACCTGGGTGGTGAGACAGATTGTACTTTCAGCCAGCTTGCAGATGGTGATAAATTTGGAGGAGTGGCTGATACACAAAACCACTAGAATTTGAAGCCAGAAACTTGAGGATTTGGTCAATGGAAAATTGGACTGGACTCACAAGGCTAAGTGTAAAGGTTGCACCGGGGGGGTGGTATATAGCCCCATTTGCACACACATATGCATGGGTATATATTTCTATGTAAACTCCTGTGAATCAGTAGAAGCTGCAAGCCAATTCACTGAGTTCTAACCCCGCTGAGTTACACTGATGCCAGGAGAAGGAAAGGGAGCCCACAGTTTGCTCTCTTTGCAAATAACAAAACCACATACTTTGGAGAAATGTGGCCAGCAGATGTAGGGATGTTACGGTCTCTCTCTGTTAACACCTGTGAGGCAGCATCTGGAAGAGTGTCCAGTTTGTTGGGGGCCCCCAGTTCAAAAGGGATGTGGAAAAAATGGAGCGGGTCCAGAGAAGGACTGCCAAGATGGTCAGAGGTCTAGAGTACATGATCTGTGAAGAGAGGTTGAGCGAACAGGACTTGTTTAGCTTGGCAAAGATGATGTGAAAGGGTTAATAGTCTAGAGTTATGTGAGGAGGAGTTGCAAGGATGACCGAGACGACGGTGTTCGGTATTGGCAGATAACCTAACAAGGGATAATGTCTGCAGACCCTGGTTTGGGAGGTTCAGGCTGGACTTTATGAAAATCACCTTTGTGAGGTCAGCGTTGCAGCACTGAAACTAGTTACCTGGAGAGGTGGTGGAGTTTCCATCTTTGTAGGTTTTCCAGGAGGCAGCTAGACAAAGCCAGACAGATCTGACCTCCTGCAGGCGATAGTCCTGCACTGAGTGAGAGACTGGACTAGAGAGAGCATTTCCAATAAGCGTTTCTGTCATTCTAAGAAACTTCATGAAATACAAGCTGTGGGAGTGGTTCTGGATGAGGAATATTCTGGACCAGAAGTGTCTCCCCTTCTGAAATAGAATATATATATATTTTTTTTTTTTTTCCCCAGGAGAGGGGGGAAAAAAAAAAGTCTTCATCTACTTTCCTCTATGTATGTTTAGATGCCCTTCTCATGAACAACCTACAATCTCTTAACTTTATCAGCATGTCCTCCATATTGACAATGGAGAATAATCTTTAGGCTTCACTAGCTCTCTCCAGCCCTTGCTTTATAAAACGTACAGTTAGAGGTCATTTTTCAGCTTCAAAATAGATCCTAAACTAGAAAGATCCTCAAAAAAAACCCATTGTCCTATACCTGTTTACAGTACCTTATAACAGTGCAGTTATTAAAACAGACATTGCTAGTGAACTCAGCCTTACCCCAATTGCTGAGAAATGAAGATTCAGTTGGTTGGTCTGTCATTTACATGCCCTGACACAAAGATAGGAGGCCATATATGGTAAAGGAATATGGACATTCAATTAATCCGGTCAGTGTTCCATCCTTGGCTTATACACATCAGAAGCAAAACATAGTAAAACAAATGTTCAGAGAACTAAATTATCAACACTTATGCTCATTTGCAAGGTCTATTGAAGCTTTCTTTGCAAGAAATTATGTTTGTGTTTGCAAAAAGTATTGGCTGTCTCCAAGCCTTTCTACAGATAATTTCATTTTTCTGCAGTCCCCACTGTTAAACTCTAAAATATTTTAACATAATATTTATTTTTAATACCAATACTGTGTCCTTCTCAAATATATTTACTTAAAGGTCTTTTTTGTATTTTGTCTTTTCAGGTACAATACTTGTTGCTTTTGTATGGGATGAAATCCTTCCTCGGATATCTTGAGATGTCCTGAAGATATTGAGATAATCTGAACTCCAGCAATACCACATTAAAAAACACTTAAAAAAAAAAAAAAAAGTTAAATTGCAGCCACCTGTGGAAAGGAAGCTTTCAGAAAACTGCTGACATTAATTTCTGTACCACCTTTCAGTGTGTTTTCAGATTTCATGTTTTGAAGTACATGACTTAGGACTTTGTATCGAAATTCTTATTTTGTAATAGCATATTGGGATGTTGAGAGTATTTGCCAACATTTTCAGTTAAGCCATATGAATGTGAAGAAAAGGACTGTTAAATATTGAAACTTTGTCACTTTAGCCATAAGTGCCACTTGCTGACCTTTACTACAAATGCATATAAAATTAATTTGAGAGAAATACAGTCTTTTCAGGTTTGATTTTATTGGTTTACTCCCATAAACAGCACTTGCAAAAAAGGAGCTGAAGATGTCATTCTTTTTATTGACCTCAACATATCCTACTTGCAACATATGAGAGGAAGAAAGGCTGCACCACTCCCTAGAAGAATCTTCTCATCTCCATTGTAGAGGTATCCTACACCAAAAAAAAAAAAACTGTAGGACCAAAATTGTTTTAATAATACTCACTGCAGGTAAGTAACCCCTCTCTTCCTTTTGGGAAGACTGCCCCATCCTATCTCTCTGTAGCCTATTGACCGTTTATCTTAACGGAAAAGGCTATCTATTGATAAAATTCTATAGACTCACAAGTCAAAGGGCATTTTAGGGGCAATAACAATCTTATCCTGATTGCTACTGCCTTTTCAGAAATAGAATAGACAGTATATAGGGATGAACAATTCGGAACTTGATTTATCCTTGATTTTACATAGTAAGTCTTATCAGATATTTTTCTTGAAATAAATAAATTTGCTGGAGTAAGAGAAGAGATCTAAAACCATAGGAGAGCTACGTACCCACTCAAACTGGCACGAACATGCTCTTTATAGCCTTGGTTGAGGTGAAGAGCACGAGTAGCTACCAGTTCTCTGAAGTTCTGTTTGTAGCATGAGCTTTCTTGTCCTTTCTTTTCCTACATTGGTATATAGGTGACATTATGCCAAAATGTAATTTTCAAATTTAAGACTAAATTTAGTTTTTCACATCATAGTTACTAGGTTTGGAAGGAGAACAAGTTCTGTAAAATTCTCAGTAGTAGGACCCTCTACTCATTACGCAAGTCATCTCAGTACAGAACTAGTACTTTACAGCTTTGTTCACTTTGCACACCATGTTTTAAGAGGGGAGAGACTCAGACAAGGTTTTTGGCACAATAAAATAATGAACCAAGTCTTAAGCAGCTACTGTTCTCAGCTATGTTTTTTGCAAGAGTTTGAGAAGTACATGATTTCACGCGATTTTTTAATTTGCTTCACTAAAATCCTCTCATTTTAATTTTTGGACATGTTTAGAATATACTGCAAAGTGAAATCAACTGTTTAGACATACTTTTCATACAACAGTTTTAGTCCACAGCTCTGTATTCAGTCACTTAAAAAAAACACACACACACACAGATATTAGCCTGCTAATACATGAAAAGCTACTGTTGGCTTGATCACTAAGCAGCACTTTGTTACTATTGTGAGTAGGTGTACTGTAAGAAAGAAACTTATATTTGATCAAATTCTTCAGCACAAGGCCTGAACAATATCACATTGCTAGCCTGATCTCATCCTTTAGCTGGCCTTATCTTCAGCCACTTAACCTAAAATGCAACCATGGAGGGCTGCTACAGCACAGAATAAAATTGATGCATACAACTTATGAAAACCATATACTTGCAGTAAGACTGTTCAGACACTTGAACAGTCCAGTTCAAGTCCAGTGGTCTGTTACATGGTCCAGTTACAGCCTACAAATCTTTGATGAGCCAAATCTGCCCCCATTTCTAAAACAGACTCATTGACTTTTACCTGTCAGTGTCTTGATTTTTCTTCTTGTCAGTTTTACCTATTTTAAGATGATCCATACCTTACGTATCCCCCCTTCCCCCCGCCCCGCGATGAGGCTTTGCCTTTACTGCCGTACTCAAGCCTAATTTTTCACCTAGGCTCTTCTGAAAACAAGCCTTAGGCAATGAATTGGGCTGAGTATCTCTTGAGGCCAGAGGGTAAAGTTCTTGAAAATAAAAGGAGCTTGGGGGGGTGGGGAGGGCGATGAGAAAACAGAGATACCGTTCTACAGGAAGCTAAGTTTGTTAGAGATCCTACTTTCATTTTACTTTCAAAGGCCTGTAAGCAAAGTCCATAAAGCAAAGCGGTCAGATCTGACGGCTCTATGTCAATATTGTTTATTTTGGCATAGCATATAGTTTAAAAAGAAACAAACTTAAATTAGGTACAAATCTGGGGGATTAACAGGTAGTGTCTCTATTTATAGCCACTTGAGGTAGAATTTTGTAGCAGCTGTTATTTTTAAATTGTTAAGAATTAGACGAGCCTTAAATCAACTGTGTTAAGGCCAAATAAAAGAAGTTTTTAAAAAAACAGCAAAAAGAATGAAAAATAAAGCTATGTTAAGAATTTAACTAACTACTGTATTGGTAGTATAGACAATATTTTAAACTCAAAATAGTTATGTAAGTAAGTAAACTTGGCTTATGAAAATTTTTTGCCGAAAAACTCAGAAATGGTCCAAGTATAAAGTTTTAAAGATAAATCTTGTAAACTCACAGAAGATACTAATTCTCAGCAGTACCTTCAGAGCTCATCCAGAGCTGTTTCTTCCCAACTGAAATTAATATTAATCATCTGTTGATTTGACAGGGAGCATCATAAAATAGCTGCACTTGGAGCTCTGTTTCAATACAACACAAGATTTTCTTCTTCTACTGCTTGGACGTAGCGTCAGTACTTTGGTTCCTCTGTAAGTTAACTCTGCCTGTCTGCCAGGATATCTAACAATTTGTTTTTAATATGAAAAACAACAGAAACATCACATTTCAGGAACTAAGATTTTATGCAAAAATCAAAAGAGTCTGTTTTAAGCATGAATTGAGATTTAAGAGTTTCATGAAATTTCTTTCCTGTGCTACAGTACTGGTACTATTTTAATACTGCTTAGTTATTCCATCTGAAGATTCTCTAAATAGCAGCGCAGAAGTTAAGCATCACTCTGTACTCCCCCTTATAAATCTCTGTCCCTACCTTAAAAAAATATATCGGCATTTCTATAAGTATATATACACATACATACAATGAGAGTAGTAAAGCAGTAATAATGGGAGACTGCAAGTAAAGGCCACATGGTACCTCCTTTTTAACTCAGTCCCAGAAAGATTTAATTCAAGAGCCAGATGGATGTTGGTTTAAGTCTTAGTCGAACATTTCTCTTCTCTCCAGCTCCGATAAACAGCTTTCCGGCTTCATTGCTTTAGACCATTTAACTCATTTCTGGGAGGCTCAGCAAAGAAACAAGTGAGTAAGAGAAAGGCCATTTACTACAGTTAATTTTACAGAACTTTTTAATCTTTCTTTCAGGTCAAAGCAGAACACTAGTAAGACAGTAACTAGTGTTTCTGCAGCTTCTGCCTATCTTGCATGCTTCTGTCACCAAAAGGACCAAGTACACCAACTTGTCTGTAACAGTCAGTAAATGCTGTTGACTTTCAAGTTCCACTAGTACACACTGGTTCTACAAAATCAAGACTGTTGATATTTTTTTCCCCCAGCCATCATTCATTATGTAGACTCCTGTAGTCTATGGCACTGAGTTACTCCTTGACAAGAGTTTAAAGTATTTTATTCGTTCATTGCTGTAATATACTGGAAAGCATTATCATTTGCACAACATTTTTATATAAAAGACTGGGAGTAGCTGTAGAAAAAGGGAAACCTGACCAAATTTTTATTGTTGGTGTAACAGAAATCTGCCGCCATCATCCATGTTTTTCCAGTCTGCACAGAGGCCATGCAACACAGAGGAATTTAACATTCATAATTCCCAAGTATTAGCTTATGTTCTTTTGCATATTGTTTATGGTAGACAGCGATGAGCTCTGACTTTCAAAGCTGACTAAAAGCTTCTTGTACGATGTCTCGTTGCATAATATGCCAAATAATTTATTCAGCAATGTCAGTAGTTTACAATACTGTTAAATCATCACTAATTTGGCTGACACATTTCTAGTGAATACTAAAGAGCAGCTATAATTAGTATATGCCACATACCTCAAAACCAAGCCATATCCCAAAGTGCTAGGCAGAACAGAACCGCTCAATACTGTTCCAAGACCGTAGGACTGTTGAAAACCGTTCACATCCCAGCATAATCATATTGGAAAACTTTGACAAGTCAACTTCAGAGCCAATGAAAGTGGACGTTTAATATCAGACATTCATTTGAATATTCAGGAAAATTTCAAATTTGCTACTGTTGCCCCATGGCGAAAACATCAGCAAGCACACAGGGACTTGAAACAAGTAAAAGGCAGCTCCAGAGGGACTAAGCTCTCCCAGCTGCCCACCTTTGAGCTATGTCACAGTAAGACTAATTTTGTCTTACAGAGGCACTGTCCAAATATTCTGCCTTTTTACTCTCACATCTAGTTAAATTTGTCTATAAAGAAAGTCCAGCAAAGCCACTTTCATCAAAGAGAGCGCTCAAAGGAGGTCTGCTCAGAGTTCCCAGCGGCCAGCAGCTTGCTGAAGTAAATGACTGAGCACTGCAACAGAGTTGGATTGTGAGATACAAAAATCTTAGTTTATTTAACAGTGTTGTTAACATTTAATACAAAGACACAAAGCATTCTCATATTCAGGACTTTACGGATTTTATTCCATCTTCTCTACCACCCAAACTCTGTTCCCGAAGAAGTGACAGGGAATAGCACTGAACAGATAGTCAGTTACTTGAGGGGCTTTAAATTTAGCTTTGCTTTTAATCCTTGGCCAACCTTATTTCCTTTTAAGGAAGCTTTGTAACATTCCTATTCCTGTTCTGCTCCATTGACTCAATGAACAGGTACAAAAATATGGAAAATTCTAGGACAATCTAGAATTCTGTTCTACTTTCAATTTTATTTCTGAAGTCCTAGGATTCCTAAAAAGGCTTCTTTGAAACGAGCTGTGATTAGCCCCATTCAAGTGTTAGATGCAAGAGGTTTTATTGTGTTTTTTTTTTTTCTTTAATAAACTCATAGTGGTCACAAACGTCAAACCCTGTTTTTAAACATCTATAAAAGCATTTATAGACCTAGATGTCTAAGCTTAGGCCATTAAAAGGTTAACTCCCGATAGTCACTGCAATGTCTTCAGTTTTACGGCTTATTCTGGAAGTGCCACAAGAAGAATCTGAAAGATACAAGACACCAGGTTTACATAACTGGCATTAAAGCAAAATTTATTAATCTTTACAAAGTAGCAGCTATCTGTTGTTCATAGTCACAGGGGACAACAGTTTACTTTAAACTCACTAGGGAGTTAATTTTCAGAAGTTTGAGCACCTTTGCTTTTGACAGCAGATCTGAATTTAGGTCAGCTAAGGACAGCCTGCATCTACAAACAACAGTTGTACGCCTGCGCCCTGGAAGACCCTATCACACCCCCACACCCGTGGACACACCAGTTAGTTCAAAACAATTACTGGAACCACGTGATGCGATAGACAAAACACCGCTTATCACAAGACTAATAGAAATGTCACATGTCAACTCTCAGCAAGTCTTCCAGGAGCTTCATCAAGCAACTGTCACATCTCATTTGGGTAATGAGCAGTAACGTGCAACATGAGCATCTCGTGTGGGAGTCGCTTTAGAGGCGGAGCAGCACATTGCTCTCCAAAGGATCGCCACCAAAATGTTCTTGCAAACTCTGCTTCTTGCAGTTCAGGAAGTTAAAAGGACTGAGCTGCTCCCCAGAGTCCCGAGATCACCGTATCTTCCCTCTCTGCCCTCCTCTCAGAGCGTAGACCCAAGCCACCTTCACCCTTGTTAGCATGATTAGAACAGACCTCGAAGAGCTGTCCTTCTCATGCTGCATCTTCAATTGTTTATCCTAGATTTCTGAACTTACTTAAATTACATCCACACAATGAAGCTGGTGGTTCCCTGAAAAAGGCCTCTCCCACCCACAGCTCTTGACCACATCATCCTAACCCTTGACACTGCACATGCAGGTCGCTTTATCCACCTTGACAGGGATCAGCTCCTTAGCTGTGATCAGCAACAGCTTAGAGCCAGGCAAAGAATACCCTCCCTATCTAATCAACTCGTGCAGCATTAACTTCTCACAACCACCTGCTGCACCGTGTAAAGCATGGAATAAGGAGTAAGAAAAATTCCACTGATTTTCTAGCAAAGCAGGTAGTACACTATCAGCACCACTTCCACCAGCATTTTCAGATTCCGCAGAGCTCTGCTACTCTCCTTAATCCTTATGGTTATGGGGCAAGAAGCATTCAAACTTGAATTTTCAACAGATGAATTTTTTTTTTAAAGCATGGGCAGAAATCATCTCAGAGACGGAGCTGTCAGAGCCAAGCTTTCTGTTCGCTAACTAAAAGTCACCCCTTTAGAGCTGAAGAGTTTCCCTTGTATTTTATAGTGCATCAGTTATCAAACGAGGTAACTGTCAAGTGGCAGGGCAACTACTGTCTTGACTTTATTTGGAACAGCTCGTGTCCATACCACCAAGTCTTGCAACAGGGAGGGAGCACCACTGAAAGTTTACAGCTGTGAAGAGTGACCGAAAAAAGTTTTGAGTTCTCACACCAAAGAATAAATACAAACTCAGGACCAATGACAGCTGTTCAGATTTATTAGCAAACACAGGGATATTCAGAGACTTTCCGAACCCCAGCAGTATTGAGGGCAGAAAAAAAAAAAAAAAAAAAGGGCAGTGGAGAAAAAGGAAAGCAGATATGCACCACCTCCCCCTAACAGCCCTTCTTGGTGACTGCAGCCTCTTTCTCAGCGACATTACAATCTCAAAGCAACTACTTCCGATCCACTTCGGCTGATTTTCTTCAGCCTCTTTCTCCTTCCTATCTGTGTCCTCTCTTCCTTCACCCCTTCCCTTTTTTCCTCCCACAGCCTTTCTGCTGTCTCCCCCAAACTTTTGCTCCAGTGTTTAAAGTGGGATAGTTCTGTGCTCACTCGTTAAGGCAAGAGCTGGTATTCTCACTTCTGAGTGAGCCAAGAGAACGGGAGCAGCGAGGAATGCATGTAAACTGCTACCGCTAGTGGACGCTGCTCAAGCAGGGTTGAAATTAGAGCTCCACGGGGCCTGTAGGTCTCCATGAAAGCAGTCCCACAATTAGCTGTTCTTCGTCTCCCACCCAGCACTGACTAGGAAACACTGGCACATCTTGTAATGCTGCTGACGGTGGAAAAGCGGTAAAGGCAATGGCAGGCAAGAGGGCACGCTGGCACAACTGTGTAAACAGGAAGTTTTCTGCAAGTCGTTAACTTTTAACAACAACCCCATCCGAGGAGCTTGGAAACTTTACCAGGAACCAAGGACTAATACCTGCTCCGCTTACAGTGAAAGAGAGGGACTTGGGATGCTGTGAAGTTTTCTGCCCCCTTGAAAGGCCTGGGAAATCTTGCACACTAAGGGCGAAATAATGGATACTAAGGACAGTAACTTCCCAGCAACGCCTCCAGTATTCACACATCAGCATCTAAGAACCCTTCTGAGATCAGACGATTCTTAATCCACTAAATCTACTGAAAGGTTGATCTGTCTTCCAGACAAGCATGTACGTGCAGGTTACCCAAACAGGGTGACAGTTCAAGCTGGTAAGTCACTCTGGACAGCTACATAACCGTTCACGGAACAATACAACTATCTTTTCCTTGTCTAAATCACCATCATCCTTATATCTCAAGATACCTCCTTTAGGCAATCTGGGATAATTTACATTAAACAAATTAGAGAGAAAGAAGGCTCTGCACGACTGAAAAGCATCGTTGTCTGAAGAGAGAAGAACTTACAGCAGCTTACGTCCTCCTCAGTGATCGACTTCTGCATCTTCAAACTGCCCTGCAACTGCTGGTGCTATGTCCACCTCCATCCCATCTGGAAAAAATAAAAATAAAAATAAAATTGCCAGTGCTACCAGTGCTATACAATACTGCGGCGCTCCTAAACGGATGGGATTATCACATAAAAGAGAGCGAGTGCCCTCTGCTGGTGAGAAATTACCCAAGCAGAAAATACCTTTGCTGAACTTCTTAAGTGCCCTAAGAGAACACTGATGTGCTCTTCAAGTTGCAGATTTGTTCCAACTGTATTCATTAGTCACTTAAAGATAAGATGTTGCCTCTTCCTACAAACCTTGTCTCACGCTATCCTATTAAAAGATTTAAATACTAGATTTTAAATACTTGATTTTTTAATTTAAGATTTTGTGCAACTAATGGCATGAGTGATTTATGGCTTCAGTTGACTCAAAGAGAAACAGAACAGTGGCTCCGAAACCACTCCCAGAAATCATCAAGTTGGGAAAAAAGTTTGAGCCCCCTCAGCTACAATGACAAAAAATAACAGGAATTCTGAAACGGAGAGCAGCCCCTCTGGATACTAATAGGCTTAGCAAATCAGCAAGCAGGAGCACAGAAAATAAGATGAGAAAGGCTAATAAAATGGCTGAAAATGACCCAAGACATGTGATACACTCACTATTTAATTTATTTTAAAAATGCGGGCATTCGAAACCAGATGAAAACTTTCAAATGCAGGACATTCCACAAATGTAAGTATATAATATGAAGGCGTCTTTAGATGATATAACGTAATTGACAAAGTTGGGGAGCAAAGAGAACCTATAAACGAGTGACTAAAGCAATTAAAGATTAAAAAAGAAATCATTCAAATGCATCAGTAATGCATTAATTTTACTATGATGACTATTCTAGGCAAGCTGATAGTTAGAAACCCACAAGAGCTATTTCATTTTCCAGCAATAATCCTTTAAAAACATGAGGCCACAGTAAAACACTGAGTTTCATATCATAAGAGGAAACAATATCACTGAACTACTTTTGTCCTTCTCCCAGAGAAGGCATTGCTCAGGTGAAACAGCATGCAAAAAGGACAAAATCTGAGAGCTTTTTCCATCCAAAAGAAATCTAACTCCTTAAATACAGGTTTAAACAACTAATAGTATTCAGAGACTAAGACGTTCAGAAGGCCAACTTTTAAAAAGAGTAGATTTTTTTTATTTGTTCCAGTATGTTTCCAAGACTATGAACTCACACTGCTTTTAAACAGAATTATTAGCCTACACTATAGGATGCTTTAAAAAAGCAAACAAACAAAACCACTGTTGCCTATTTAGAATGGGAAATTGCTTCCTAAGCCCAGTGTAGAGCGACAAGTTTCATTTTTCTGATCCTAAGTCAACTTCACCCTACTATTTCCTACTATTTAGGAAACTGTATCAATGCAAATCAGGACTTGTTAACTTCTTAAATCCATGACCTGCAGCAACATGCTGCCTATAGGGCCACAGACCTTTTTATATCCTGTGGCTGTGAACAAAGATAAAACTTGCCACTGACGCACGCAGCATGATATGATATTATCCATAGCATGATACTGGCTCAGTGCCGGTACTTATGGACTAGACAGATTGGAAAACCACTGCATAATATATTCTACAGAAGGCAAAAAGCATGTCTTACCTTCAAACTCCCTTACTGAGTCTTCTGTTCGCACTCCAGCCATATTGTACTGACTGCTCACAGACTGGGCTAACATACCCTCTAATCTCTCCAAAGTGGCCTGACCTTCTGCAGTTAAATGTGACAATCCTTCTTCGTAAGTGTAAAAGCTCGGGATGTCACCTTGTCCTAGTTCTGCAAAAGCAAGTTTATGTTCGTCACATATACACTTAGGAGCCTGGATCGAGCAAGGGTGGGGGGAACGTGACAACAATTAAATAAATGACGCTGAGATCAGCGCGCACACAGCTACTGAGAAAGGTTATAAAGCTGCTTATGTCAACAACATAATACAGTAGTTACATGAATAGACCAAGCCATAGCATGGGCACTGAGCTTGTAAAAACACGTCCTCTGGGAACAAGAGAGATACTAATGTCTCGGGGCTTTTGAAAATGAGAACAATAGAATTTGCCATGTTTAAATGACAAGTTTTATGGCAAAAAAGCAGTGTGAAATGCAGAAATGAGCAGAAAGGAAGCTTAGGCGAGATCAGTAACAAACAAGGAACTTCTTAACATACAAGCATACATACAATACAGACAGAATCATTCTCATGACAAGAACTACAAGAGAAGTTCCAGGTGCTGATAGCTATTTGAAAAGAAACAAGTATTACTAACCATGTGCCTCAACATCATACTCTTCCCCTTCGTAATCATTGTCTGAATCTTCATCTTCTGGATCTGGGTGCAGAGCTTGGCACTCACACATCGCTGAAAACATGGCTTCCACTGTACAAACACAACAGAATTATCTTCTCAGCAAGCGGCCAAAGACGATGCTAACAGTTAACTTGCAACGCTTTAGTCAGCTGGCACGAACCACAAGAGTTGTTTGTGTGTTGTTTAAGGTAGGTATTCCTCAGCCGGGAGGCCAGTAACCTGCAGCACTACCTACCAGCTGAGACCAGAGGTGGACTCTGAGAAACCACATTTCTGCAGCCGGGCTCCTATCTCACCTGGAAAATAGCAACTTACAGCTGGGATGTTGTTAGGAGCAACTTTCATCCTATCTTAATGGCTTTGCCGTGGGTCCAAAAAAAATCAAGAAACAAGTGCTACTTTCACCTTAGGGCCTAGGAAGCTTCAAGGTTAGGAAGCTTAAGAAAATAGCTAGTGATTTATAACTGGCACACCCTGGTCACGCATGGATATGACCAGATACTGAGGATCTGCCTTGAAAACACACGGCTGCTAGAAGCAGCATTTCCTGAAATACACTAGGACAGCCAGGAGTTGCAGAGATGGAGAGAAAAGCCTGCCTTGTTTCTCCATCAATACCCTGTAACAAAAAGCAAGAACTCTGGGACTGAGAGGTCAGAGAGAATGGAACATTCCTTTACCCAAACAGCCACAGAATTCTTATTTGCTAACATGACCCAACAAGCCAGCAGCCATGCTAAAACCAGATCAGGTTTCCTAGATCCATTCGGGTGCTTTCTCCTTTGAACAGTGCTTTTTTTGCTATTTTGCTGATGATGAAAGTGGATTGTCCATAGACAGCCCTATCTCAATCTGTGTTTTTTTCACTACAGGATTCCTTGTGGCATCTAATACAGAAGATTCTTAGTACTTAGATCTAACAATACGCTCCGTAACAGTTTGGATATGGCTGCTTTCCAGTGGTACAACATCTGGATGTTGGCATGTTCCTAATGAAATTATCACTGACTCAAATATCACTGAATTTGTACTTTAAACATCTTTATGTTTACCATCTAAGTTCTCCACAAATTTAGATACATTACATTACCTGTGTCATGTATTTATACTTAAAATTTTCTTTAGACAGCACTGAAATTTTCGTGGAGCGGCTGTTCCAACATATTTCAACTTAAATCAAGATAAAATTATTTTCTTTGTTCTTCTCAGCAGACAGAAATCCAGTAATTGGCCAAGGACACTAAGGTTCATATCATTTACATCTCTGCATCTGAGCGTCTTCCATATAGAACGAGGAATATTAACACTTCAGTCAAGCACTGAGCTTTTATTTGGGAAAAGCTATAATACGAGCTCCCTTTTCACTTACAGGCTGATTTGTCACTAGGTACAAATCTGAATTCTGCAATTGGTTCAATATCATCGTCACTGTCTTCCTCCTCCTCCCCTTCAGCCATGGGTGCTTCTTTTGCATCTTCTTCTTTAGGGAATAGAAAGATTTAAAATAAACATGTTTATTTTGTCAAAAAAAAAAAATCATTTATCTATCTTTTCAGGAACATATATATAACCAGTCAGAAACCTGCACAAAACCTGTGAGCATTCTGTAACCTGGCTTAAGTTCCATAAACACAGATAAAACACAGGAAGGCCTTTATCTATTGCACCACTTTTAAGCACGTTGTGTTATCTTGGAGCACTGCAGCCCTCTAATCCTTTTTCCCAGGTTACGTTTGAGGTCGAGAAAAGCCCAAACAAACCAGCTCTCCCCAACACTGCGATCAGCACCCTTCCACGCTCTGTGCACTGTGTGCACCCTCCCTGACCGTGCTCACAGCGCACACAAAGCTTTAGGGATCTCGGTTGCTATAACACTCACTATTCGCGTACATCAGGAAAACTGCTAGATTCTTGTTAAAGATAGCTGGGCTCGAAACAGTGTAATTCGTGATCATCATCACTTACCTGCCTGGTGATAAAAATAATTTATTTTAAACACCGGTAAGTTTCATGGATCCTTAACACTGCTGTCATGAAATCAACTGACTTCCAGGTTGCCCTTCACAGAGGTCTGTGACATTTACTGAAGATCTACACTCAAGTTTTTTTTTTTTTTCCCTAGCCAGGGAGCAAGATGGTAGAGGTGGAAAGTACATCTCAGAGCCAAAGACAACTGTGAGCAGAGAAGTACTTCCCGACTTCTGTGAGTTACATACTGGAATAACTAAGCAATAATGAGACATTTGCTTTTCTGTAAACACAAAAACACACAGAAGATGGCTATGATTCATCACTCTGTGGCTGGGGACGCTGAGCTGACAGCTTTGAAAGCACATAATTGACTTTCACCAGAAAAATAGAAATACAGTAAAGCTATTCCACAGAGAGTGGCTTTGAGCACATACAAAACTGGGCAACAGCACCAAGGACATTAAAAAGCCAAGAAGCTGCCAGCCAGCTGCCTCCAAAAATAAAACGTCCCAGGAAGTTACCCAATCCTTGCCCGACAGACATCAGTAGGCACAGCTTGCTACTGCTAAGTCCAGCTCTGTCTTCAATAAAGTCAACCTCTGAGTGCCTTTCTTCACAAAAATAGAACAAAAAAAAGGGAGGGGGGGGGAACAAGGATAAGGCTTACACACACATATACACACACAGCACAATAACAACTTTCAGAGGGTGAACAAAATGTACCCTACCCAACTAGGAAATCAAGACTCCTGCAGCCACAGAATTTGTGAGCTCTGGATTTAATATTATTCAACAGACAAACACACTATGACAGGCCAGGGTTAGATCTGAAAACTAAATGTTCACGTTTCCCTAGCTGTAGAAGATTTACTGTAGCCAGAACTTACACCAAAAATCAGTCCATTAAGGATTCATAGACAAGAGAGAGAAATCTATCACAGGAAGCGTTTCATATTTTCAAATAGTAGTATCAAAATGAATTAAAAGCAGCAGAGAACAGCCTGTCTCAGACTAGACTCAACTAACTTCAGAATTAATTTAAGAAAAGTAAGGAAAAAGAACGAAGAGATGTACATATATGTGTTTTGGTATTATCTGCAATAACAGACTGTCAGGGAATATTAGTAATATATGACAGAGAAACAAATAATGAGAAGCGTTAATAGACTGAAAATGTCTCTGCCTCCCCAGAGTCTTGTCAATAGTTTAAGCATATACACTATCTAAGCCAAAATTAAATGCAAGATTTTAACCTTTAACTACAATGACTAATAGGTGCTAGGAAGAAAGGATATCTGTTAAGACTTAACACTCACTACTCCTTAGTTAAGATGATACAATTTATGACACAATCAAATTAAAAAGGTCTTCCAAAAGAAAAAAAATGTTGATACATCAAAACCAAAATACCCTTCAAGTGAACAATGAAATAAAAAGTTTTCTTTCCCTAGGTCATGAAGAAACAAGCTTGGTTAGAAGGTTAAATTTTGTGGGAAATTTTTAAAGAATTGTTATGCCTGGTTAACATGAGCTACTATCATATATATTTTTTTAAATAAGCTGTAGGAAAAATTAGAATGAAAGCTTCCAGGTTAACATGAAGCACCAGGCACAAAACCTGAAGAAGGTTGCAATAGTAACAGAAATTCAGTAAAGCAAGAACGATATGTAAGCCCTGGGATCACAGGCAGGCAGCAGGTGAATAAAATTGTTTAAAGTAAGTACAAGGGAGGAGAGAGTTGAAGTTCAGTGGCTCCAGCAGCACATAATCTCATGCTGCAATGCAGAACAGCACAGAAGGGACTATAAGCCAGGGCAAAGCTATTCTTCTAAAATAATCCTCCTTCAGCGAAATGAAAAAGAGAAACCACAAGATACCATTTAAAGGAACCATATACTTTTCAAATGCACAGTTTACTCCCTTTCATAACTGACAGTTTGAGGAAGAAATCCTGCCATTCAGGACAGCATAAAAACAGTAAGCAACATTTGGGGCATACCTTCAAATTTAGCATTCACCATGACATACAAATGTTCCCACGGGTAGGCATTTAGGTCCCTGGAGACAGCATGTAAACTGATGGTGGGATAATCCAAGGAGAACCCAAGTCCAGAGTTATCCAGCCAAGACAGGCGACTAAAAAAGGGGAAGAGAGAGACCAGTTAGAGACTCACAAAGGAATCCAAGGCACCTGGCTCACACCTTTAGAAAAGCAAATCAACCCAAACAAAAAGAGTAATTCCTCAAAAGGCGGACAAGGCACTTACCCCGGACAAGGCACTTACCCCGTTTGCCCCGTTCTCTACTGATGTGTGATCCTGGAACTGTCTTAACAGCACCTTGCAACAGCATAGCTTATATTTAAAGGTAAGAGAACCCTTTTCATAAGAAACATGAATCTGAGCACCCTAAACAAACTTCAGCTTTATTACATTTGCAATAAAGACTGAGTTTTTTCTCCCTACCTCTTCAGTTTCTATACCCTGTAGATGATATATCACCACAAGGATAACTGCACAGGTTCCAGTGTATAATTTATAACTCAAACCATCAAATATTCCATGTTTTTTCAAGACCAAGTGTACACTAGGGAAGGAAGATCACCATCACAACTTCTTGAGAACAACTCTGATGTGAGTACTGCCTCTACAAACGAGCGGCATGTGGGAAAACAACTAGTTTTGTGATCAGCAAAACCAACAAAGTTGTGGTTTTATCTCATGCCTTATATACTCTAACCTCTGATTCCCCACGTTTTCACTCTCACCGCAACTTGAGACAGCACAAGTTGGGCCCAGCTCAGAGCTACGCAGCTGCCAGTGGGCTGCTACCTCTTTCATATCAGAAAAATCACCGTACTTCAAGCAGCTGACAAACCAAAGAAATAGTTTTGGGTGGTCTGTGACCAGTGAGGTCACATGCCTCACAGAAATACCAAGCGGCAGAAGCTGAGACCTCTGCCGCTCGTGACAGTCGACAGGCTGTTCAACTCTTTTGGCTGGGGGATGAAAACGGGAACGGTCACAGAAGATTCCTCGCCTCAGGAAATCAGGCTAAGAACAAGAGCTAACGAAGTGGGAGCGAGGAACTTCTTTCCTAACCTGGATCGGCCAGTCCTCAGTGTTTACAGTTGTTACCGCAGAGTCAGTACTTGGATCCAAAGCCTCACTGTGCTCCCACAGGATGGGACTCCCGCATACGATGGCTCTTTCTATTCTCTACCAGAGAGAGAGACTCTGGTAGAAGCTTTGTAGCATACTAGCAATGTTCTGGGAGAAAGCTGGCAGGCTCGTGTGAGCCTCATACAACAAATCCATTGAAAGCAAGACACAAGGAAACTCAGCGTTATACATATGGAAAGCATACCCGTGTGAACACAAGCCCTTGTATCTGCAACCAAACAACTAAACAAAGCGGTGTTTGAAAGCCCAGTCAGCTTCTGCTACAAGAGGAATACGACACATGAGTGCTGGCTCAGGTGGTTCTCACACATAATATCACCAATTTTAAGAAAGTTTCAGGATCTAGATGTTTTAGAAGGCAATACATTCCTCAGTGAGTATTTTAGATCATCTGATTCTTCTAAAGACACTTTTCCATTACAAAGAAGCATATTGAGAGGGCTTTTCCCCGATTAAAAAATAATACATTGCCTTAAACAACAAACCGCCCTCTGTAACCGTACGCCGCAAGGAGAACATAAAAGAAACTATAAAGAGCGTATATATAACATCTGTTCTTCTGGAACAACCTAACTGACTTCTGCCAAGTACAAACGCACAACATCCACGTGAATGACGCGACGGATTTCACAGAAGCGCGGAAACCGCGAGCGGAGCAGAGAACCCACGGCCGCGACCACCGCCTCTGCCCGCGGAGGAGAGGTGCCACGTCCGCAGACCAGACCCCGCCCCGCACAGCAGGCCCCTCAGGGGAGACCCCCACACAGAGCTCCCCCCACCAGGGTAGACCCCCCTCCCCACGGTCCCCCCAACCAGTCCCCTCAGGGGAGACCCCCACACAGAGCTCCCCCCACCAGGGTAGACCCCCCCCCCACAGTCCCCCCACCCAGTCCCCTCAGGAGAGACCCCCACACAGAGCTCCCCCCCCTCAGGGCAGCCCCCCCCCACGGTCCCCCCAACCAGTCCCCTCAGGAGAGACCCCCCCACAGAGCTCCCCCCACCAGGGTAGACCCCCCCCCCACGGTCTCCCCCTCCCAGGCCCCTCAGGGGAGGTCCCCCCACAGAGCTCCCCCCCCGGGGTAGACCCCCCCCACTCCCCTCAGGGGAGACCCCCACATAGAGCTTCCCCTCCCCCAGAGGGGACCCCCTCCCACGGTCTCCCCCCCCACAGGCCCCTCAAAGGAGACCCCCCCCCCACACACAGACCCCCTTCGGCCTGAGAGGAGGAGGAGAAAGACCGTTACCCCTCGCCCCACCCGGCCCGCCGACGGCTTCCTCCCCGCACCTCTCGGCGATGTACAGAGTGCCGGCGCCCAGGCCGCGCCCCGCCAGCACCGCCTCCGTGTCGGGCTGCTGATGGCGGACGCCCTCGGCCGGCGGCGGGAACCGCTTCAGGAAACTCATGGCACCGCGCGGCCGGGCCGGGCCTGGGCCTGGGCCGCCGCCTGCGCCGCCGCCGCCGCCTCCTCCCCGCCCGCACGGCCACCCGGAAGCAGAACGCGCCGCTCCGCCCCCGCGGGGAGAGGAGGGAGGGAGCAGCGAGACGAACGCACGCCAGCCGCTCTAGGCACCGCTCTATGGCAGGGGAGGCCGTGTGAGGGGGTCACGTGGCCTCGGCGCCGCAGCCGCCGCCATGTTGCAGACGGCGTCGCCGAGCTGCGAGCGGAAAAACAGGGGTTGTGGGGCGGGGGGGGGAATCAGTAATCGGCGCTTTTGGCGCTGCCCTCCTCTGCTGCCGCTGTACAGTAGAATAAGTGAGGGGTGAGGGGAAAGGTGGGGGCACAGAAACAGCGGGATCCGCCCCTTCGGGGTCGCTCAGCGGCGCCTCTCTCCACGGCGCGGATCCCCCCCCCTCCTCTGCCCCTCCGCGCAGCAAAGCAGGGGGTCTCACCCCAAAAACACCCGCCCTGAGGCCCAGCCTGTAGCCGAGCAGCATCCACGTCCCGCAGATCCTTGAGTTAAAACTCCCCGTGGCGGAGCAGACGCGAGCGGAGGGGAGCGCCAAAGCGACGGCCGGGCCGGGCCGGCGTCCGTGAAGGGCAGCGGCACCCCGCTTCGGGCCTGGAGACCCTGTTTCCCCTCAAAAGGGGGAAATAAAACGCCGCCGGGATCGGGAGCTGGGTCCCGCTGGGGGATCTCTGCGGTGCGTCACCCCCGGGCGAGCAGCTGGTGGTCTCTGGTTGAAGGCCGGGATTACACCTCTACAGGGTGATGGAATAAATCACCGCGTTCAGGCTGCACCAGTGAAAACGTCCCTGTCGGAAGACTCTCCCGGTGGCTCTCTCGGTGAGGCAGCACCACGGCAATCTTCTCTCCGACCGGACAAACCTTTTGAGGTTGACCAGTGCTTCCACGTTAGCGGGGCAACAGCAGACTCACGAAGCGCCTGTGCAGCTGGCTAGCTTGCTGTCATGGTTTTCCATCTTCTCTTTCAGCAGCTTCAATTCACTTCTAAGGAGTTGATTTACCTACCTCTTGGCAAGCTCAGGTTCTTACGCACAGGAGCAGATTGTTAACAGCATTAGCTCTTCCAATTTTTCCTTCTCTGGACTTTTCTTATTCTAGTCTTGGGTGGCCAAGGGCCAAAGAAAGGCATTCTGGAAAAAGAAAATGTGTGAAGAAACAAAGGGAACCAGAACATACATAATTCTTCTAGGCTGAGCTTTTTAAAATGTTTTGATCAGCCCATCCTATCCATTCCGGATTCCAATTATGCAACAATTATTATTCATGCAAATAACCACCGTGACAGAAAGCAACTTCCACAATGAAGTGGTATTTAAACATTGTTAGGATAGCTCGAAACACTGACAGAAGCAATAAGAGATGAGGAAACAGAAGTTTCTCAGCCATCTTCGGGTTTGCCATGCCCAAACAGTACAGAAATGCCCGTCTGATGGTAAGGAAGTTCTACAATTCATCCACGAATACAGATCAGATTACAGCAACTGGCGGGATGAGGCGCAAATATATGAAAATGCCCGTTCATCACACGTAGAGGTTATAAAATCAACATTCCTGCTCGTTTCCACCCCCAGTGATCTGATATGCACTGCCCTCAGCACCCCTGTAGAGTGAGTGCTCACCCCCTGACTGGAAATTGTGTGACAACTCCATTAGATTATTTTAAATCAGAACAACTGAATGGTTAAAGCTGAATTAAGCCACTGCAGTGGATCAGTGTAGAGTTCATTCTTCCTTCTGCACATAAATGCTATTTTTCTTGTGTCACAAAATACACTTCTTTAAAGGAGAAAGGAGGAAGGATGGTTTGGACAAGGCAGGGCATTCGTTTTGAGGTCTGGGGCCTTAAGGGAGGAAAAGAAAGCCACATCTTCCTATTTTATAGATACTTCATACCCCAGTACCGAACAGTGACAAGTAAACATACCAACCTGTCCTTACCAAGATAAGCAGTGACATAGCGAAAGCTGGCTTTTTAATTCATTACTCCACTCTGGAGAGTTGAGTGAGCAAGCAGACATTTCCAGTTGTCCATAAATTCACAAGAGAAACAGAACAGAGCTTCTATTTGAAAGCTTTTTTTTTTTTTCTTCAGGATCAGGATCCCCAGCACTGGTGTCTACACATTAGATGTCCAACTGTGACTTAGCCTAGGCCGCATTTCGAGCCAGTGGAGAGAGGTAGGTACCTTCAAAGGGTGGTTAAAAGTCATCTGAGGGTGCCTGTCTCTCTCCACCGACGACACCGCACTGCGTCGAGTACAGTGGCCAGCTCAGGCTTAAGACATCTAGCGTAAGGTGACATGAATCACACCCAGAGCTCGTTAAAAATGCAAGTGTAAAATTTTGGCATTTAGGTTGGAGCACGAGGCTGGAGTTCACAGCAGTATCTCATCAGTACGGGAACAGGCAGCAGTTTGACCTCAGTTCACGTAACGCTGTCAGTGCCCGTTACCATAGTCACATGCCCCAAAGCCTACATTTTAGTGTTTCTCTACCGGCTTGTATACGGTGGCTTTTCAGGTCTCTGCCCAAATAAAGGAACCCAGGTCCTCTCTCATTAGTACTATGTGGAAATGTCATAGATGTATGCTTGAAAAGCCTAGCTGGGGACGCTCTTGGCCGCGAGTCGCACAAACAGTATGACCGATGCAAGCAAAAACTGGTAACAGGAAGATTTGCTCCCTAGGAGCAAGAATTCACAGTTGTAATTCAGCAGTTAGGCAACTCCGGCAGCAAGTGAAGTGGATGCTGCAGCGTTAAGACCAACACTGAGCCCTGCTCATGCTACTGGCTTTCAAGTGACGGCAACATCACTCTGCAATTATATATAAAAAGGATGTAGAAGAGGGAACCTACAAAGACAAATCATCACAAGTGCAAAAATAGGTCCTTCGGGTCTTCCTCACTGTCAGCTACAGCTGCTCAAAGGAAAAGCTCCGTCAGCTGAACTGTCATAACAAAAATCAACACAAAACAGTAGTTGCTCGTTCCTAGGCCGGGCAGTATCACTGGGAAAGGCTGGAATGAAATGCAGCAGCCGTTACTCAGCGCTTATTTTAAAAGTCAGGCAAAAAGATACCCCTCCAGGAGGTGCATGGGTGATGATCATTAAAAAGCAAACTTACTTCTTCAATACACATTATACTTTGTACGTCGAGTTATTTCAATTTTTTTTTTATTATGACAATTTACATGTCATATTTATATGAAAGAAATGACAGTAGATATTATAACAAAAACATTATGAAAGAAAAGTTACACAATTAGGCCTACAAGCTATAAAATGGCTTCAGGCCCAGCTTATACACAAAGAGATCTGACCAGACTGTAGTGAGAGACAACGCTGAACAATTCATTAACAAAAATATTGGCACCAGCCTTAACATTTTTTTTTTTACTTCATTTACAAGGAATACAGTATTTAAACAGTTGTGTACTGCAAATCTAAGAACATTAGCTGTTATTAAACTGCAGTTAACCCTTTGAGCACTGAGGCCACCATGACTTCCGTTTTAAAAAGTTTTTTAATGCATCATGTTTTACATGCACGTGATATTAGTTGTGGGGAAAAAGAGACAGTGAAAGCACCACCCAATTTCTGTGCAACAAGAATAACACTTCCAGTTTTTTCAACATATTTTCCCCCTTCCCACACACACAGTGTGTGTCCCTCGGTCCTTTCCCTTTGCTATCGTAGCAAGTCATGATTGAAAAGAGGTTTAAAAATCAAGGTTCAGGACTCAAGAAATGCCAGGGTTAAACTCCACAAAGAGCTCAGCTTTTGCAACTTTACTGCGTTAACTCTCTAGAGAAAGAAACAAAAACGAGGCCAACTGTGAGCGAGGCCATTTGTAAGGAACTCCAGGTTTCTCTGCAAACATATCAAAACAGCACACAGGAGTAAGACGAAACTGTATTTCATGTAAGCAGATCTTCAATTGTACGAGACCTATGTGGCAGTTTCGATCTAATTGTCACAGAATATCGGAGGGTAACCATTCTGCTAGCAAGTGACCTGCTCTGTGTTAATTGGGACAGTGAAAATACCTGATGTTCACATCTAATATACAGGGTTTGTGCCTATTTGAGAACCATCATGCACACCAAGGACAGTGACATTAAACTTCTGAATCAGTCAAATAACCGTCTCACGGCTGCTACAGATCTATTCTTAAGGAGGACTGTGAAACACAGGTAGAAACTAGCAACCGCATTGGCATTTAAGACAAATTATTTTAATGTAAGTTAGGGGGAGGAGTACCATTTTAATGAATATAGTATAGGAATAAGATACTGTACAATAATTTAGAGTCCATATAATGAGTATGAAATGGAAAACCAAACAAGGCATACAGCTTTATGATCTGATTTCCTTTTCTACCGCTAACTTGAGTAGCAGGTTAGTAGCTATTAAGGACCTTAAATTGCTCTAACAAACAAACGGAGCACGGGTAACCAGGCCTATCATATGTTTTAGTAGAAGAATTTTATCCCCTTCAAATCATTCAAGTCAAGTGCCGACAGACTTAAATCTAAGTATCGCTAATCCGTTTAGCTGCGTGGGTCATCGTAAGAGGAACAAACAGCAAAGCAAACTGCGTGGACTCCCAACAAACGTCCCCAAAGGCAAACATTGTTACGATACTCTGTGGACTGATCCTAACTTTTCTCCGCACCCATATTGCGCGGATGGGACGTTATCGATCCCCTCAAGGAGAGAGACCTTGCATGGATTTTCCCGTTGCTGCAAAGATCAGGATGAGAAAAGGAAGGTCTCAGGATGATTCTCGTAAATTAATACCTTCCATTTGAAATACAGTCTTTAAAGGGCAAGTCAGAAGTAGTTCTCTGAGGCTTGTCTAAGACCTGTCTTGCAAATTGCATGGGGTTTGCATACGCGTTTTTCCATTCCACTTCCCTCCACCCATTCCCCGTCTCCTGCTGCGATTTGAAAGAGCATTCAAAACAGCAGGAGACACCGACTCTGTCTGCACCTGGGGAACCAGTGAGACCGACTATACACAAAGTGCTGCAAAGTGCACAAAGTAAACCAACTGAAAGAGCAGAGCACCTCCGGCCTTTCAGTTCTTGTTAGTAACCTTTGGGGTTATACGTAGCAATAGTAGATTTATTTGCAGACACCCGTGCCTTCATTAAGCACGTGTCCTCTCTAACTGCTCTATTTTCCCCTCTCCTGCTTAACAGCTCAGGTGCGGGGTGCCAGCATTTACAAAATGATAGTCAAAAACCCAAGTTGTAGGACTAGACCTCCTTTTAATTGCAGTTCTACTTGGAGTCTTTACACCACATATTCAGTTATAAACACTTATCTACTCTAGAGTGTCCTGTGCTTTCCCCCAGAAGCTGTACACAATCTTTTTAAGCGTCACGCTACGCAATATACATCATTCGCAATATACAAAATAAGTTAAATTACTCTGCAGCTTTGGGACAATTAATTCCCAAGCACACTTGTTTTTGCTGCTTGGAATCATCTCAGTTAGTTATACCTAATCTAAAATAAGAGCTTGGTAAGTGATGCACGTTTTTAGAAGTGACTAGTAATCTTCAATACCTCAATTGTTGGGTGTCTGACTTCCGGAATAATTTTCCATTGGTAAATATTTCTGAAATCAGAGCTCCCTGCTAGCTCTCAGATTGAGTGCCCAACTCTAAGGCAACAAAAATTAGTTATTTAGAGTTTTTCTTACATCAATATATACTGGGGGAAAAAAAAGTGTTGTTTGTTGATTTATTTTATTTTCTGTCTTCCAACATTTTAAGAGATATAGTTCATACCCCGACTGTTATGGAAGGGGTGGAAAAAAAGTAAGATTGCCAGGAAAAGTGGGCTTGATCCTGCAAATCGTTATTTCGAACGAGTCCTAAACGCTTCCACAGAAGCTGTAAATGTCTAAGGAATGGCAGAACTGTGCTCTTTCACATGAATTGCTGGAGTTTCCCCCACCAGCATCGAATACAATTTTTTTCAGAAAGTTACAGCTTGTTTGAAGATATTTGTGGTTTGTTTGGTTGATTTTTTTTTTAGTATTTATACATATATATATGAGGATTTTATATACCCAGTGAACTGGAAGCACTCTTCAAACGTAAATAACATATCTAGGGTGCACACTGCACGTAATATCCATAATAAAAGCCTGTGAGTAGTAGTCACTGCACATGTACCAAAACCAATTTTCAAGGCTTAAATTACCATTTCGAAATAGATGATACAAATGTTTTGATCAGACCAGTTCTGGGAGCTAGCGTGACTGCCATAATTTATTTAAATTACTGGTGTACAAAGTGAATTAAAAAAAAGCAGGTGCCATAAAAATTACTCACTCGTTTACTTTTCATAAAAGAAGCCTGTGAAAATACGTAATTCGAAACAATTATTTGAAAACTTGAGACCAGGCTTTCCTATTGAAGAGCACTGAAAACCAAGTTATAAGCGCCTGAAAACAGAGGTATATAACGGACACCCTGGCAATGCACCATTAAAATCATTCAACAGTTGCAGCGTCTGGATACCAATATAGTTCAAATGATAAATGTTAACATAAATCAAACCAACTGGACCACTACCATACGATTTTTCTTTTGTGAACATACGTATTTGCCTCGAGGTTGGGTAAGGTCTCTCACAAAGACTTCAGCTATAGCAGTTAGAAAACAGAAGCGAACAGAAAAGTCAAACTAAGTCATCAGCTCCCACTGTACAAAGAGCAACGGAGACACTTTAATCCAAAAATATCCGGAGGGTGACATACTTCATAAACAATTTAGAAAAAAGCATCTCTGTTTCTCTTAAGTGCTGTTAGAATAGAGCATCCATCCATTTAAAAAAAAATGTGCTAATGTAATTTAACATGTACAAACTCAAACTATCAGATACTCAGAGTTGATTGTTCAGCACTGATCTTCCTACAAGACTTCAATACTAAGGGTTTGCGCTTTTTTTTTTTTTTGGTAGTTTGGTGATGTTGTTTTGTGTTGTAACAGAATACGTATCACGAATATGCTCAGGTTTAGAAGACTCAATAACTAGAAGACAACAACTGCAGTGACATTTTGAGTTCTTAGTTCTACCACCCTTCTCTGGTTAGTTTAATGCACCAGGCTCATTCGTTACAGAGCGGACCTACTGTGCACTTTCCGTAACTGATACACGTGAGCTGCGACACACCAAAAAAGGCCATTTCCCCCACTCAATTCATAGCTTCTTCCCCTCTCCTATAATACTTAAAACTGCACTTAAAAATCGTTTCCCTTTCTTCCCGATCAATTATACTCTGAAGAGTATGCAGTTTACAAAAAACAAAACAAAACACACAGCTTTTAGGACAACCTGTATGGAACAAACAAGAGTTTACTGAATAAATGCTTTATACGTTCAGCCGATAGCTGTTTTTTCTTTTATTGTTAAATCCATCGTGTTAAAAAAAAAATCCCTGGCCAGTTTTTATTCTGTCTCTCATACAGTTTGACCTTTTTCTCGTCAGTCTAAAGCAACACCTGAAGATCAGTATTGAAAGACATTTCACTTCTGATCTCCCAAGGAGTAGAGAAGAGCACAAGGTGCTAAGGACACCAAAATACCTGGAGGACGTTTCCACTGTGGAATCACATACACATCGATAAGAACAGCATGAACCCTGTGTGGCACAGTCAGCTGGCCTCATGTCAGAAAACAACATCTTTCCAAATAAGATATTGTACATTTTCCACCCGGCAGGAAGTCTTCGAAACGACAGAAGATAACAAGTTTGAAAATGTAAGACTTTTGGGGAAAATTTTTGCAGTTTTCACTTGCACAAAATCCCCCCCCCCCCACCCCGATCTAAGCTGGAACTCTGGACCCTAGGGGATGAAGCTGTCTCAAGTATCAAAGGTGACTTCTTAAAAGACAGGAGAGTAAGTAAGTTTTTTAAAAGTGACCTACAGAAAGTGAAACTTTGTAACAATTTATCCTTCCACATTTATGAAACCTGACGCTCCTGTTGTAAGCTTCAGCGCTCCAATTCTGCCTTCTGATCTTTTCTGCTTCTGCATCGCTCCCTAACTCAGTACTCAATTGTTTTTCCCGGTGGGTATACTCAGAACTAACTCCTTTGTATTTTCCTACATTTACAATTACTTGTCCACTAAGTACTTAACATTTGGAGTTGACTCTACAAGCAAGAACGTTTGCTACAGCACTGATCAGATACTAAGCCGCTCCATGAGGCAGCAAAGAAAGCTTATGGCACTGCCAAAACAAATGAGAAATCGTTGGTTGCACAGTGTTGCTGCACGTGCATTTGACAGTTTGCACTGCAAATATTAAAAATGCTCAGCAATTATCAGCATTGAAAAGTGGAAGCCATATGTTCTTGCTTGCTTTAAAACACAAGTATATTAGAAATGTAGAAGCACTACATTTATGCATCACCTAGGCAAAGAAAAGCACTGTAGTAGCTTAAAATGCTACATATGCTTTTAAGAACACCTTCTAAACTTCCGTGGCTTTTCGCTACCCTCTTTTAGCATCTGGTTATGAAAACTGTTAATAGTTAACATTGATAAGGTGGAAAAATATTTAATCTTTAATGGAATTAAATTCTCATTTAGAAAGAGAGTGATTTCATTTTTTTTTTTTTAAATCACCAACTTGTTTAGCGTAGCAAATAATGAGTGAGTTCTATCTTTTTGCAGCTGCGATGAATCTAGTTTTATAGCAGGATATCTGCACCGCTAGAATCCAGATAAGCAGGCGTTACGGAGTGGTTCCGACAGAACTCATGGAGAGAGAGGTGGGGAAACACAAACAAGACTTGCAAGGCCAGAAGGTAGGTATTTTTGGATCTACGTTTTCTAGAGAGGTATTTAGTAAAGGCCTAATGCCACTTTTATTACAAGAAAACAGAAGTGCTTAATGACTGACTAGTAAATACAATATAATGGTAGGGAATCAGGTGGGGCAGGAAAGGAGAACTCACTCCTTGGTGGCAGCAGCAGTTTTGGTGCATCCATTGCCGGCAACGGACATAAACACCAGTCAAAAAATCCAAATCTCAGAGCAAAAGGATTAATAGATGTGACCTTTTCGGATTTCAACGTTTGGCAGATTTGTTTTAGTCGTCTGTGTGCTACAACATGTGCAAACGCTACAGCCTGCATCTTAATTCAGAATAAAGAGAAAACTGAATGGTACCCAAAACAAATTTCAGCTTTGCTCTTTCGTATGTGCTCGATGTGTGTGTTTTTTTTTTTTCTTTTGTAGCCTCCATTTTGTTGTTGTAACAGAAGCACATAACACTTCACGCCCGCTCAAAAGTTGATGAGATGTCTTGGAGTCATGCGTTTTCTCTCAGAAATACTGCCTTCTTGAAATCTGTTGGTCACATGACAATTATTAAAATGTATTTTTTAAGAAAGTTCTAACGGCCAAAGGCCAGCACTACATTCAAAACCTGCTAATACATCCAGGCAGATAAGTAAAATCAAAACAAAAACACACACAAACTCCAAACAGAAAACCTCCAAAAGGAAAACTGTTCCATTTGTTTACTTCAATTTGAAGTAGATATTAAGGACATGAATGGACCAGTCACGGTTTATTTGAAAATCCCTCAATCATTTGATGCGTTGTAATTCTGTGGTCAATGCAGTATGTACAAACATGTTTCATTCAAAATACTCCAACAGATGGTTAAATGCAAGTGGCCAGGCAGCTACTGTAGGGTTCTGGTGTCTGTAAAAGTCTGCAGCACTTCACGATGCCATCCAATTTTACAGACTCGCTTCGTATCAATATGTCCTCCCACTAGACACTGTGTATTAAAGACCATCTGATGAACTATGCATGAGACAGCTGTATAAATTCATTGCTAGCATGTTTCAACTGTCAAAAAGTTCATTACAGTACACTTTACTGTACAAACACTTTAAAGGATGTTTATTAGGAAAGTCTGCAAGTCATAATGGATAGTAGAGTTCTCGTTTGTGGTACCTTCTTGGCCTCTTTATTAACTGTGTTTACCTCCAGTATTAAAATCAAACTGCTTCCATGAAGGTGATTACTAAAATGAGCTATGGCATGTTAACCTACAACTCACAAGATGCAACAGTACAGACATTGATTTTTTAAACTGTCTGTTAAGTTGAAATCTAAGTTGTGAACATTTAAATATAATATATATCTCATATGAAAAAGCTAAAGCACAAGTGCTTCTGTACCCCACCCACCCCATGAGCCAAACCCACCCCAGTTCCGGTTTGGGCCCTGACCGATTTGGAATGCTTTCTTAGGCCACCCATTTCCACAAATTTGTATGCGCTCAGGAAATATAAAGTCAAAAATATACAAATCTCTTGTTGTTATAAGGTTTTTGTGAGTGAAATTACCCAGGACCATGGACTTGGAAGGAGAAGGGAGGTAAAAGAGGGAATTTACAGCAATTCATCTTCAAAGTTCAAAACTGGTCACTTCACAGAAAGACTGCAGGACTGGTGAAATTCTTGCTTCTAAAAAGTGATACTGTAGTGGAGAATTTTCTAGGAAAAATAAAACAGCTTTTAATAACTGGCCCGCTGGTATGAGCTACCGTGGAATAAATTAGCACAAAAATGGAAGTCTTATAACTGTTCACTGTTACAGACGTAATCAACAAGGTCAGTCACTCTCAAAAGTTCATCTTCATCTTCCTCTGGCCCTACTGCTTCCTGCCCACTCCCTGTCCCGTTGGGTGCCAGGCTGGCAGTGGCTGTGCTGTCCTTGGGGGCTTGGGTCTTCTCGCTCGGTTTGCCAATCAAGTTCTCAATGGTTTTACCTGGGCTCTGTCCATTGGTGGAAGGCAAGTCCACCAGGCTGTAGTCCAAAGGGCTCTCTACTTTCCCTACATTGTCAAAGTCATCTTCATCATCGCTTTCTATCCGGTAGCAGGGCTTCTTGGTGTTGTCTTGAGGAGCCTGTGGGGCTGGCAGCTTATTTGCAGGAGTAGGGTTTTCTGCGTCATCGTTAGCATTTTCGCAGTTATCTTCATCGTCTGTTTCAATTCGATTCAGTCGTTTGCGGACAGGTCTCCCTTCGTCTTCTTCATCCTCTCCTTCATCTCCTTCGGAGTATTCACCTGTACTTCGCCTACGTTTTCGAATCAGTCGCTTTGACTCCTTTGTGGATTCATCGTCTTCAGAGTTCTTAGATGTGTAGCTCTCTGGAATAAGCAGCAGACTTAAAGCCATTAGCAAATCTGAACGCAAGCAAAACATTTACACTTGCTCTTTCTAAAAGCCGTTCCTCTCTCAAAACATACATTTCAGTCTCCTTCCTCAGTTCCCCAGTCCTAGACAGGCATTCTGCAACCACGTCAACAAGCACGCATGCATTCTTTTTGCTTTTTAAAGAAACTGAGGTAGCAAAGACCAAGAATTTGGCATTCTGTTCTCAATCTGAGGAGCACCAGAGGCTTCAGAGGCAGGTGAACTCCCCCCATGAAAGGGATAATTACATGCCAGGAATAACACCAAACTGTAACGCTAGTCTCACAGCATCTACTTCACACCCTTCCAGGAACTCAGGGCCCAACTAATGGCTATACTGTCTTCAGAAAAGATATACGCCCTTTCCTGCAAAGTGGAATACTGTCTACACGCTGACAGCCTTTACACTGACCCTTAACAGTGTCGGTGGGGAAAGACTGAGACAGAAGATCAAATGGCCAACACCGTTTGCATTCCTCTTGCTTTTTCCACTAGAAATGCCTATGAATTGTATGTAAAAGATATTAACGTGAGTTCAAGTTGCTAGAGACTCTGCCAGAATTCCAGTGTTCTCACCATAATGACATTTCCAGGTACATTGCTACATACTTTGTATCACCTTAGAACTGTGGGAAACTGCTGGAATGGTACTTAACGGTACTGATTTTAGCATGCAGAGAGCCAGTACCAAAAACACCTAAGGAAATGGGATGGATTTCACGCAGAAAACACAGTTAGCCAGGCACTGTTTAAAGTTAGAAATGCAGGCAGCAAACACCTCAGTCACCACGTAGCAGATTTTTAGCAGAAAGAGCGTAATCATCCTACTTCTGAGAAGGGGCTGTGAATTAAAGCGTAAAATCAAATTTTTAAGATTGCATTACAGGTTTTTAAGGTTGCATTACATACTTAATGCTCTTCATCTAAGAGGATCCTATAGCATTTTGTGAATTCAAACCACCACTTCCAAAACTTATCGACAAATCAGAGATACTCAGCTTGTCAAGAATGGCTGATTTTCTGAGGAAGCCTAGCATCCATTGCAATATCGCTCTGCATCTCTGAAAGCCAGCCCTAAGGTGTCTCATAAGCTGGGTGTCCAGAGTGCAAAGCACCCAAAGTCAGCGGCTGCTTCTGAAAAAGCTAATTTTACATCAAAATATAGTGGTCACACTCTGTCTGTGACTGACATTACTGAGAGCAGGCTTACTCTGTGATGGACTATAACAACTATATACCTGTACTTAGCACAGCACCTTAAAACAGGAGACAGAATGAATCTTAACAAGTACAGAGGAGCACAGGGTGACAAAACTACCAGCACAAATACAACTACGGAACCAGAAGTAATACCCTTTTCTCTTGCATTACAAAAGAGAATCTTTAAAAGAACTACGGGACGAGGCCTTGTGACCTCTTAACAGCAAAGTGACAACATAATTCCATTAATTACAATTTTGGAATCTCAGTTTTCCTCTGAGACATAGTAAGTTCAGACTGGGAAGTCAGTATTAGAGGTAACAGAGACTTTGAGAAGTAGCTGTAACAATGCATCATTAAGCATCAGTGGAGTGTTTCAGAAGGAAAGTTTCTGAGAAACATTAAGCAACTCTACAAAGAAGCTTGTGGATCTCTGAACTACACAAACATTTCCCTCTTTAGCCTAAAATGCTCACGTTTGCCAGCTCCTGCAAATGGTGTACTGTTTGTTTTACCTTCACTGTCTGAAGTGGAAAGTCTGCGTTTATGCAAACGTCTCAACTCCTTTCCATATCGGACACTTTTCTGTGAGCCATCGCTTTCTGAATCTTCCTTATAATTAACTTGTCTCTTCTGATTCCGTCTTGATCTTCTCCTAGTTTCCAGGTAATCATCATCACTGTAATCTGTGTAATCAGCACTTTCTGCACAGAAGAAAACAGCCACGTGCATTATTCCATTAAAATGAAACTGCACAATTTAGGTAAGCTTTAGGCCAGCACCAATAAAATCAAGCACTCTTCAAATGCAGGAGAGCCTCAGCAATCGCGTCTCATTACCTTGACCTGTTCCAGGCTCATGCACCAGTTCCCCCATTCACTGCCAGCTTAGAATTGCCTGCTTTTAAAATCTTCTCACAAACCTCTCTTTGTCCTCCCTCCAACTCCTCCAGAACAGGTTTCCTTTCTCTCTGTTTGTTCTCTCACCTCTCTACTAGTGTCCAAGATACCTCCTCTACGATTCCTGCCAGCTGGAACAACCTGACTGAATCAGAGCGGATGACCTACACACGTTACCACTTCCACTGGCAAGTGCTTTCTTTCTGTTATGTCAATTTAAATAAACTGTATTCTATTCAAACAGTTTTGACAACAGGTACATGCAAAAACACTGACAAGATGAAACTGAAGTCCAGGTAAGACCTGACTTTAAAACATCACGTCATTAACAGCAAAGTCAGCCTCACTAGTTCCTAAGTTTGCTCAAAGCAGAAATTTTACAGAAGAAACTTACCATCATTCACTGTTCTCCCTGCACCACTCTACTGCAGCTAGTGTCTTTGAGAATTAAACTTATTTACATTTTCAACCGTTGGAAATAGCTACGGATCAACTTTAGCTGCTTTTTGATTGAGCTGTGCCAAAACAATTATCCCAAGCTCACAGTACAACATTGCTATACATGTCACATATTGTTCTTTTATGCTACTGATTTACATGAATCACAGATCAAAGTGGCATCCTCTTTACCTCCTAAAATATTAAAGAAAGAATCAGAGCAAGTCAATACGCAGAACAACCTTCAGAAGGAAACTCCATCTTTGGAAACTGAAAACAAAGCCACTCACAGGATGCGTTCTTTCTTTAGCCCAAAATAAGGTTAGGCAGGGTCCTGAGGGACAATAGAAGGGGTGAAGAAAGAAACACAGAGTTAGGACTATACCTTAGATATATAAGGAATGATACTGGAATCAGCTAGGCAAGGTTCTACCAACATCATTTTGCCATGAAAATAAGAAAACAAATTGCATTCAGTATTTCCTCTTTCTGCTCTTTCTCAAGCAGGATGTCTCTGATGGCATGGTATGGGGTTCTGGTTTTGTCACAGATACGTGCCCACCAGAAAACAAATGAAACTGCTTTTATGCATTACACAGTAGATGAGCAATCTCTTTAGAACCTCTAGTTCCTAATCTTCATTAACTGCAGCTCACACCTAGTGCAGAGATGCACTGAGGACAGGCAGACAGCAATTTTTTTAAGCGCATATACCTATCCTTAATCTGTCCCTGCATTAACACTCCTTTTGGAAATCATTACTTCAAAGCCACCTATTCCAACGTGTTTTTCTTCCTCTATATTCCAGAAAGACAGATAAAACACTGAAAAGGCATCATACCCTGTACAGCAAGTCAACGCTCCAGTGTACTTAAATTCAGGGTAAGTGCTCAGGATATTTAGCACTTTATAGGACTGGATCTCAAATGTAGCGAAAACACAGAGGACAATCTTCATAAAAAGATGCTAATCATTAAAAGCTACATAAGAAAAAAAAATCTCTTTTTTAATTCAAGCTGGTTCTACTGCTCTTGTCTTCAGATAGGTATTATTTTCATACTTTAAACTGTACAAACAGAAAATGAACTCGGTGAAGGATAAGTACAATAAAGTGAAACATTAGGTGCTCCTGTGATGGAAGAGTCTTTTGTTACTAAAGACCAAAAAAGATAATTGCAGAAGAGAGAGATTCAAGGTGTTAGTTAGTTACAAAGTTTGCCTTCAAGCCTACCAGACAACACAGAATGCCATACAACAGTTCACTGCAGCTGAAGGAATTATTCTTCCATACAAAGTGAGGGAAAATGTTTCTTTCAGAAGAAGCTTTTTCAAAGGTATTCGGAAGGTCTTCAAGTAGATATAAGAAGTATACTTTCACCTCCATGCTTACCCTTCCCTGCACTCACGTTCAGAACAGGAAGGCAAGGGATACCTGAAACTGTCCACAAAGGTGCCCTTTTGAATCATAACACTGAGCATACATGGAAGTACATTTTTATTTAAAATGCTAAGAACCTAGTGCTCAGTACCTGTTTCCTTCAGAATACTCACAGCAGAACACTCTGAGAAGAGAAAATTTTGCATACCACGACAGCATATAAGGGAAACGAGTACCAAACAAAGTGTATTTTTCATTTTTTAACCCCTATGACAAACAAGCATTAATTTGCGTTACGGACAGGGAGCAAAGATGACGTACAACTCAACCAAAGCTACCAAACAAAGCACTGGTAAAGCCATGACAGGAAACTGAGGTTTTCACGCTTCCTCATGTAGAACATACAGTAAGTTTAAAAGACTTAGTACACTCACCAGACTCTCTGCTTGAATTGTCCTCCGAATCTTCCTCTTCATCATCTTCAGAATATCTTTTCTTGACTGTTTTCCTTCGTAACCGCCTACTTTGCCTCATGGGCCGGGAGAGATGTCGCCTGGATATGCGAGCACAGAACTCTGAATCACTGTCTTCATTTGATGGTGGGTCGTCTTCACTTTCATCCAGATTTTCCTCTGATATAACAAACTCATCCTGAGATCTGTTCAAAGGGGAATCATGCGTGTAATATGAGGAGAGCATGTCTAAGTAATACATGCAAAGCAGGTACTGGCTTTCACAATAACGTACAAATCTCACAGTAATAATGAGATGTAACAAATATCCAGAGAGCAGACTGCCATCACTGATGTTAAATTTCAGTTGTATGCTCAGGAGGAACCTTTACAGCCCATGACATTACGCAACAGATCAGAAGAGCTGATGAATGTCAACGCTACATCCCACTGAGACTGCAGGTGACATTTATATAGGACAAATTCTATAGTGCTCGCATAGTACACTTTAACATAACATCTGCAGAGCAATAACTCAGGATGAGCATGATTTGTCATGTCAGCCAGAACATGTTTCTTCTTGACTTTCCCTTTACCAGCCAAGCACCATCCTACGCAATTTCTGAGATTTAGAACATTATGTCTTAATATACAGCTGTCGCTCTTATGCAAAACATGTACCTCACAAACTTATGTTATCAGCTTATAAAACTCCCATTATTCCAAAAGTGAGCCAGTGCTTTTAACAGCTGAGCACTGAAGGTATATAGTCACTTAGATCTGGCTGCCAGCTGAATGTAAATTCCAGCAAAACATCCAGCAGGCATTCAGCAGAGAACTGAGTCAAAAATGCATGGATACGCTTGAACAGATCAATGCACTATTAATTCTGTGAGACTTCTGCAAACTACATTTATTCATAGGAAATTTCCAGCACATTTAGCTCAACTATTCAGGGTGCCACTGAAAAGCCCTCAGTGCAGTCATATGTGAACACTGAAGCTCAAAAGATATTTTTGTCTATTACAAAATATGTTCTAGAGACCATCCATAAACTTAGTACATTGGCTCAGTTACTAGCGTAAGCTTTAAAAGTTGATCGTAAAGAAATCAGAGCTCATGCTCCATTATGTTTCTTTATTGTAGCATAAAGGAGGGCTAAAATTATTACTAATTTTTTTTACGTTAGGAATTCCCCAAACCGAAAGATTAGATATCCCAGGGAAAGAAAGAGCTTCCGTTAGCCAGTGCAATGTTCATTCAGTGTTTAAAGCTTCGTGTCACGTACTTGTCTTCTGCAGTATAAACTGCCTCTTTGGGTGTTTTCTAAGACTTAGAAAGCAAAAGTCGAGAGCTGATTTCACAACCTACATCTGAAGTTTTGTATACTCTAAAAGGAGAAATTTTACTTTTCCAATTTCTATATGGAAATTAGGCCTAACAAAAATCTCACAAAATTGCTGTAGTTTTAAAATGAAACAGCAAGCCTCATTTAACTTTATCTTTGCTAAAGATTTCTGCTAGTAGGTTACATCAGTTAAGAGGTTTGAGCACATTTGGCACCTTCTCTACTGTAACTGTGTATAGAATCCCATGGTGTGGCCTCAAAACACACCAGGAAAACTTCTGAAACAAGTTTTGCCTAGAATAGAGGTTGGAAGATTTCAGTGTATGGATTTAGAGCACAGATTTTCCAGTACTATCGTGTTCCTCTACGGTACAATGACATTTCAAGACTGGACGCATGCTCCTATGACAGTTCTAGGAGCACTGCAGAAGCACAGAAACCTGTAGCAGTCAGTGACTCAAACCTGCAGCAGTCAGTGACTCATGGTGGAAGCTCAACTGCAGACCTACCCATCACTGATCTTGAATTCATCCTCACTCTCTTCTTCATCCAGATTACTGTCACTATCCAGATCGTTTAGTCGCCGTCGTTTCTTGCGACGTGCTGCAGCAGCCCTTGGTGGTCGCTTATTTTCTTTCCTTTCTTCCTCTAGGATTGTGGAAATGTCCTTCCCACGGTGACCTGTGATATTAGACATGTCTTTGCCTCTGCCAATGCCTATATTTAGAGATAGAAAGGGAAGAAAAAAAAAACCCAGCAAGTTAATTTTTTAATTCAACTTTAAATATATCTTTCCTCCAGGCCTATAATTTCAGCTTCTTTTCTATTAAGCAGAATCATTTTTTGTCATGCAAGACTTTGTCTGGAGTCTTGTTCCTAACACTCACAGACTCTGCTGTGGTCAGAAGGCAATACCGAAGTCAACGCAGATCATCGCAGTAAGCGTCAACATTCTGACACTGAACCCCACCTCACATTATGCCCAAAGTTAGTACCTTTGGAGGGGTATAAATATCAGAAAATACGTCTTTTCTTCATAATGTTTAGTACTCTCTTAGAAGATGAAGTGCTTTAAGTTTGTGTGCTGTAAAGTTTGTGCTTTAAGTGCTGTTTGATCAGTGAGTGGAGTTTCTGAAGAGCTGATTTTACTGTTTTGAGACTTAGTTAAGCTTATGATACGGTTCTTGTGTTAAGACGCCTACAGCCATAACAGGTGATTTTTAGGCTGTCTTGACTTTCTGAAAACAGGTGTCTTTATGGAGATGCCAAAAGCCATACAAACGAGGGATTAATGGTTTCATGGGAGTTTTCTCCACGCCAATTAAGGTGATGTCGAAGATGAAATCCATCTATATCTCCCACGTATTTTTTGAAGATCTCTCTTTTCATCCCTTACGTTGCCTTAAGGGACAACAAGGAACGTAATTTCACTTCATTCACAGTGCCACTTAGTGGTGGTTACAGATCTGAATTAACATTTTCAAGGACGCTGGCTTTGTGGACCAAATTTTCAGAAGGTCCAATTGCGGACCAATCTGTGAACCCAGTTTCTAGATGTGACAAATGTCAATAGCAGCACTGACACTGCAATCTCCAATTCAAAACTTAGTGAATTAATGTTAACATTTTTCTTGCAATGCTTATTCATTGTTTTCATATGTCAAAACATACAAGCTAAATTTAACTATCCAGATCAAATATTTTTTGTATCTTTAACTTGGAATGCCCATTATTGAGGGAAATTATTTAGTTTGGGTCTAAAAGTACAGTAGTAAAAACTAACCTATGCAGTCCAGGGGACAGGATTACATTTGTTGCCTCTGGTATCAGAATAAATTTGGTCTTAGCATTCTTATCACTATTGCAATGAAAAACAAATAATATCAGAAACATACCTCCTCCATCAGCCTCCTTAATATCATCTTCAATTGCCTCATCAATAGCCTCATCAAATTCATCAAACCTAAAAATAACATGTCATTTACTACTTTGAAAAGAAACCTAATTAAATTATATTATGAAAACATACCTTGAAATCTAAAATTGCTCTAAGAAATTAGATTGCATAAGTAATGCGCTGGATATGTGGTAAAATAATGATTTTTTGAAAAGGTATGTTTATCATATCTCCTTGCTAGCAGAATATTTATCACTACCTGTCTGTCTTACTGTTGATTTACAGGAACAGAAAATCACTTAATTTTACAGGACATACTACTGTACAGTATACATACAGTATATAATTTGAAAACTCTTAAGAAGATTTCAGCACAAAATATTTATTGGTCAATTTTTCCACGCCTTTTATTTAGATATCGCATGCACTACTGAGTGCAAAACAGACTTTCTGAAAAGCATCTATTAAAGTATTATTATTCAAACTGTTTTCCTTGAAAACTTATTCCAGATGGTTCCATTGCTGCTCTTAACGCTCACAGTAATTACATGTTATGGATTTGCAGCATTCTGAGCTGAACGGATAAAATATACCCTGCTGAAGAGCAGAACTCTTTTTAAAAGAGTTCTTCTTTACTAGATATAAATACGCTAATCATGTTACATAACTAAATAGTAAAAACAAAACCAAAATATTCAGATATGCTTCTCCTGCAGCAGCTTTTATAAAACTGTATAAATCTCTGCACATGCAGTAATTAATTTAAAGGGAGGAAAAGGAGGAGAAAGGATCCATCCCTTTTACACAGAAAGAACTCTTTCAGATTGTTTCCTCAGTGATGAATTCAAAGGACTGTTACATGTACTAACAGATACCTTGCTATTAGTATAAATACAAATGCTATTAACCTTAGAGGAAAGGCATTTTATTTAGATGTTTTTCTTCATTTCATTTGCCTATTTTTTAAATAAAATGATTAGCAATTGGACAACACTTTCATTCACGGTGCGGCTTTTCATTCACTAAAGAAAGAAAAGTTCCAATCATGTTTACCTTGGACCTCCGTTGTAACCTCTATCAGGAAAAGCAAAAAAAAAAAAAAAAAATCTAACATTCCTCTGTATTCCAATCGTAATCACAAAACATTTTCTTCTTTAAAAAAAATCAGGTGATTTCTGGTCTCTCTATATACCCTAAGAACAACTGCATGTCACCTTTAAGGCAGCTTTACAGTAAGATAAGTAACTGAAATTATTCCATCAAGATTTGCTCCAAATCACTCAAACACTATTTCCCCCCTGCACCATTAAGACCCTTTCTTTGAAATGCGGCTTTCAAACCACTGTTAATAAATATTCTGATATCGAACACGAGCTGATGATTGCTTGTCCATTAGGTGTAAGGAGCATAACTTGTGCTGCTGCTGCTTTATTCAGTAGTGGAGAGTTCTGCTAACCTGTTCATCAGCGGACGAAACAGATGACTGAGATGATACAAAGGGATGACATATCTGCAGAGAACCAGCACGCTGCACAATACAGATTTATCTCTGGGTGGAATAAGATTTTTAGCATTTATTTTCCCCCACTGAAGGAAAGCATGCAAACTCTCGCTGACGCTAAGTAGGACCTCACCGTGGACATATGAATTTCAAGAGACACGCCGACAGTGCACATTCATAATGTATTCATCAGCTCAAAGTTATGCGTATGATACAGTCTGTAAGACAGACTCTGTCACTGAGTATCAGAAGATTGAGTTGCAGGAGCAGCATTATTTAAGCATTATTTCCAGTAAAAAATTACTGTCTTTGCACAACGTGCATTCCACTGAAGTAATGCCAAATATCCTACGGGCAAGAATGTTTTCTCCTGGTCAGATGCTGCCTGACCTGTCATGAACATAACAGCAAATCTATATTATCTTGCCTGTGACACCATGTTCCTTACAAGAATGCTTAATTTCCAAAAACAGCAATAACATTTTCTTTAGTATGACTTTCGCTGTTGAATTTAAAAGTTACTAAAAAACAACAATTAAATAAAGTCAGATTGAGTGTTCTGAACAGCTATTTAAATAAGCTGCCTACCTATAACTTATGCACTTCCGGGTTCGAGTAGACCTCCTTTCAAGCAGCTTTGATTTTGGCTTTTTGGAATCTTTCTTCTTTTCTTCCTGACCTTCTGGTATTTCTGGTTCCTGCTTGCATAAGAAAAGCATCAGAGAGCTTTATTGCCCTCTCCTCCAGATTTATTAGGACTCAACTCGCACTAACTCGTGTTCATATTAATAGCTTCTATATCCAATACAGCACATTTCAGGTACCAGTATAATTACATTGCAGTGCACAGTTCACATGAATGCTCGCTCATATTGCCTTAATGGCAACATAATTCCACAAATACACAGTTCAAAGATTCAGGTTATTATAACATTACGTTTATATTAAAATATTGTGATTATGACTCAGGTGATACTTTCAGGACTTGTAAATGCAACAGCTGAACCAATTGTTGCTGGCACAGGTCTCTACATACCAAGCCCCAGGACTGTGCGTCTGTGCCCCTACAGTGACTGCTGACTCTATAGAGCCAACTGCTTAGGTCTTCTTTTCAGGGACTTTCTCTACTCTTACATGTTACTAAAACCAATACATGGTACAGTTTCAATGAAATTCCAGGCAGGTTATTTTTATGATATTGTTTTCAAGTTCTTAATTTAAAAAAAAAAAAAAATCTGTCCCCAGGATGAATTTTTCAAACATTTGCTCCCAGCCAGAGATTTCTTCAAGTCTGTAAAATCTTTTACCATTTTTGTTATCCAGAGGCAGAGGGAGAAAGTTTGCTTTACTACAGAAAGTTAGAGGGAAAGTCTACCGTTAAAACAAAGATAAGCTTCATTTGAAACTTTCCTGCAAGAACAGATTTTGGATCTGTTCATTTTGGATGAAGGCATCTGGCTAAGGCTAAGAAAATCACTTTAATATGTATTTAAGTAGTGAGAAAAAAGACGTTTGCTGCATAAGTAAAAACCTTTCTCTCGTCTGTAAAAAGGAAACCATATAAAAACATCTGTTAATAAAACACTTGAGATGTTACGGTTCTTCACCCAATCTAACTCTAATACAACACTTGTTGGAGGCTAAGGTAAAATACGTTTCTATCATGCTATGATGATTTGCTGAGACAGAGATGACTCTGCAGTAGACATCTAAGACACCTAAGGCAGATACACTGAATCCCACTCTCATAATCTACAGCATGACAGAGCGCTCTACTCAAAAGCCAAGTGTAAGCAATGGAGGGAAGATGGTTCTGAGATCCTTCAAAAGACTGAGGTTCTGTGTGGCACCAGTTGGTGCTCGCATACAAGATAAAGCTCCCTTGGTTTCCCCAGTAAATTCATGCTCAGTCTAAACTGAAGGCCCTAGAACTATTTCTGATTTGCATGTACATTTCCCCCCACCCTAAGTACTCCTGGAGCCTCTAACACATCATTGAGAATCTTCTTCCTTGAGGAGTCTAGAAATTAATCTTCTGAAAGTTACAGAAGTTAAATACACACAATTAACTTTAGTACTTGAATAATAAGAAAGAAAATCCAGCCAATAACGGACCAATAATTTAAAAGATTAACCAGAAAATCATCTAAGTAAATGATTACACCAGAATCCTTATTAGGTTTTTTTTTTTTTTAGAACAATGCTGATAGATCTCCCCTCTTAAAAACAATGCCAGAATCTTACATTAACGCCCTTCTTGATAATCTAACATACAACTACTGCAATTAAAAGCTTTAAGAAATCAAAGAATAATACAACATAGACACAGTAACTTACTTGAGGTGGAATGATGTTCTCAATACTGATACCCACATACACCAGTCGCTCTTTTCTTTAGGAGAGAAAAAAGGAAAATAAGCTTACATAAAGACTATAGAGCTATAAAATAAGGCTGTAATTAGCATTGCTTGAAGCTTTTACTACAGTTAAACAGAGGCATTTCAAGAAGATGCTACAAATGCAAAAAGTTATTTTAGTTGGAATTATACGCTAAATCTCATAGGGTTATATTTTCTCACACGTATGAGGTAAGTGATTTTGCCAAGAATTCTGACAAACAGTAGTATTTGAAAATTGTGGGCGCCATGGAAATGATTAAACCTGGGTTTAAAAAGCAATTTAAAAATACTAATGTTGTGATACAGATTAAGCTATCAAGTCCACAACCACAACTCATCTTGGAGATGCTGAAAGATAAAATAGGAATTCAAAATCATCTTGAACTGGAAAATTACAAAAACAGGATGCAATTCCAAAAGGCCAAGTGCAAGATTATAGACTTAGGCAGGAACAATGAACTCAAGAACCAAGTAGGAAATAACTGGTGACATAACAATTCGGGGGGGAAAGGAGAACAGTCTGAACAAAGATCAAGAGAGTCAAGCCGCTGCAGACACAAATGTACCACAGGGATGTACGAAGAGGAGAATAGCCTATGGGACAACTGAAGGAAACCTCCCATGGTAGTCGGCACTGTTCACTCCTAGCTGGAGCACTTGGTGCCATCTAGGCACCACAAATACTTCAAGACAGACATGAACCGGATGAAGAGTTGGGAGAAAGCCAGCAGGCCTGATCGAACAGAAATGCAGCAGACATGTCCTGTTGAAAAAGGCTGAAAAAACAGGGCTAATTGGTCTAGAGAAGAGAAGGCCAAAGACAACAGTGATAAAAGTATTCAAATACAGGAAAGACGGTTGTAAAGAAGGAGTAGTAAACTGTCCTCCTTGCCCACAGTAGGTAACTGCATTAAATCAAAGTGAGTAAAATCTAGTTAAGACAGTAGTGGCAAGCCTAATATGCCTCAATACCAGCATCCAGTGTCATCTGGATTGCCCTTGATCTCAGTTCTGCCTCTGTGCTGCTCCAGGAAGACAGAAGTCTTCTGTGGGTCTTGTCACATCTGTCAGCCCCAAGTGAAGATGTTTTGGATATCCTAGCAGCTCTCAAATACACTAGCTGCTGATCTTCGGGCTACTGAATTGAGTCTTCAGAAAAACAGTCTGGCAGTAAGAATAGTCATGGAACAGACTGAGGTTGGGAACTGATATTGCCATCACTGTAGGTCCCTGCTAGCCCTTTGCTATGAAAATAAGGGATAATTTAATTAAAGAAAGATATCAATGAAAGGTGGTGACGTTTACTGGGCTCCGTAAGAACTCTAAAAGGAAGCCACATCTCCAGTAGCTTTTTTGAGTAACAATGTTTTAAAACATACATGCTGAAGAACAATCCTGCATGGGGGCAAGGTATGAACTTCCATGATCCAGTAAAGCATCACTACAGTTGAAATGAATTCATGCAAGAACCAGTGTTAACCTCTTCCGGTGTTTTGAGCTCCAGATTCTCAGTAGTTATACAATCGACTAGAGTCAGACTTCTGAAGTTACAGGGAGTAATTGTATGAGCACGTATGCAATGACACGAGTTGCAGCTGGATGCACCGTGTACACAAGTCACCTAGACCTGTACAAAAAACACCTGAAGTGCATATTAATTTTAGATATGTCTACCTCGTGCACTATTTTATGCAACTACTTATGGGCACCTACGTATAAAAGTGGTTTCCACTATTTTCCTGTATTTATAAAACAGCTAGGAAAATGTTAAAATAGACTTATGATTAACTTTCTGAATTACACATTTTTATCAAAATAACCTTCTCAAGAGCTGTCTACTGAAAGAGTACAGCATATTTTTTTAAAATAACATGAACAAACCAGGTTTCTGAAGTAACACTGACAGACAGTAAAAATGGATTTTAAGCTTTTTTACAGCCAAACAAGACCATGAGCTGTGACAAATTTGTAGCATTATATCTCAACTGAAATTTTTGGCTTTGTATTAAAGTAATTGTTTTGGTCTCCTAAGGTCAGCACTTCAAACTGATAGATCAAAAGAAAGCTTCTCTGTCGTTCTGAGCACTATGAGATTGGCTGAACAGGGGAAGAATTTTGTCATATACTGTGCAAAATCATTATGCTCTTGAAAATTAATTACAATATCTTAAATGAAAGCAATGCAACTGCTAAAATCAGAACAGAACTACTCAAAACATTTTAATATTCAGTAAGTTTCCTGGATTGACAGTCTCCTCCATTTCTCATTTCTTATAATGCAAAACATCAAGAGACAGGAGAGGTGAGAAAAATTCAAATGTTTTTAAACATGACCAGTAAGGCTTTCAAGATCTGCTTTACCTCTGCCTGATTTTGGAATGCACACTCTTTAAGAAATTAGCAAATAAAACAAATCGATCCTATTGAGGTAAAGGTCTTAAAACCAAAGGCAAAGATGAAATTTCAAGTGCATTTCTTATTAAGAGTGTAACACACAAGCTCAATGTTTTAACCAATAGGTCTCAAACTGCAGGATGTAGATAAGCACTGATTAGTTATAAACTCTTCCTAGAAGAACCGAGAAAACATTTTCGGAAGCGATGAAAGAGCGAATGAAAGGAAGTACTCCACCTGATTTGGCCTGGGAGAAGTAGTCCCAAGAGGGATTTTCTATCAAGAAGTCTGGGAGTCTCTAACATGAATTAAAAGGGACATCCACAAAAGCTTTAGCATCCATTCCTTCTAGCTGACGACAGGACGTGATTATAGAAGTTAGCATGCAAGTGAGAAACCTGAAATTCAGCAGTAGCACCTTGAATTCATGAAACAGGGGAAGTAAAATAAAGGTAAGGTTTTGCAATATGCAGGTCTATGTTTTTGTCGGAGTCATTACAACCCTCATGAAATCGGAAGTTTTCATTAAAGAAAATCCATGGCATGACACTTTGGGGATGCAAAAGAATACGGCTGAACAGCTGTATCAATGTGAGTCTGAACCTTGACAGCTACCAGTTAAATGCTAGAGACTAATCAAAAGCAAGAGTTCTACAGTATCACTGGTTCAAAAGCACAATCACAACACTAGTTCAAAGACTCAGTTAAGTGTGACCCTGGTAAGATAGTTGCTTTTATTTTTTTTTTTTTCCCCTCTTTGCCAAAAAAGACAGGCAACCCCCAGAGGCGGTGTGATTTTACAGAAACGTTACATCAACATATTTCTGTGTCCCAAATAACTTATTTTAATTTATACACTGAGCTGTAATAAGGAGGACTTTATATTTTTTTCTAGCATGATTCTTGCTTTCTTCAGTCTTTTTACCTTATAATTTACTAAAACATACCATCGTTAGGTTGAAAGAGACTTCAACATTTAATTACTGTATCATGAAATTTTTTTTACAATCAAAACTCTTTTCCTGCTTTTTAAAGACTAAAAAAATCATCTTACTATGTACAATACAAAACATTAGGTTAATTTGATATGAGATGAGATTGCAAAAGGGTCATTAAACGTCCGTTTCAAACACTGAAAACAGCTATAATATGAATTGTGTGCTCTTCTGTAAAGATTAGAAAACCACGTCTATGCAATAGTACTGATTGCAAAAAAGCAGGACAGACTAGGAAAATAGCATTTCTTGCAATGTTTGCCATCAGAATATTTACCAAAGTAGGTCCAAAAATATCATTCGCTAGTAATGAGACTTCCCATCACAAAATGGAGCAGCCAGTTCCTCTGTCCCCCATACTTCGACATGGATTGAGGCCGTGTGTAAGCTGAGCTCCCTCGTAAAATAGCTAACTGTTTCGTTCCCAAAGCTACAAATTCACTAGAATCGGCAGGCCAAGAACAGTTTTGCCACAGCGTGCTCTAGGTCCGCTCTGAGCTGAATGAGATGACAACGTCAGGAACAGTTGGCACCTGATCCAGCCTATCAATGCCATTGCTGCTACAGTAACGAAGAGCAGATTTTAAGGAAGTTGCAAACAGACGCTGCTTGTGATATACTTCCCCGCGCAGAATCACTATATTCCATCACTTCTTCACCAACATTACTGTATGCACTATAAATATACACCTGCCGTATTCTCAACTGCTTTGTTTAAAATGGTCTCGCTTGGTGCTGTGCTCTGAATTTTGCCTTTAAGATACAATCATGGAAAGTTTAATAATGCACGTAGATGTTATTAAATTTTGCAAAGAACTCAATATTCTGCAGATTAAGCAGGCTGTGTTTCATGACCCTCGCCTTCGGGTCTGACAACTGCAGAAAGGGTTTGTAAACACACTAAACTGGTTTACACTGAGCCCCTTGATAATGGCAAGAGTGGACACAAAATTTCTTTCCAAGCTGCATTTCACCTGACCCACTGCACTATTGCAATTGCATAATCCTGCAAAGCAGACAAAGTTTAACAGAATCTAAAGCAACAAGACTTATAAGCCATATTAATCTGGATGACCTTTGCAACAAAGTCAGGACTTACAGCATGCTTACCGTAGGAAGTTTACACACGGCTGACAGAGCGTTATTAACACATGCAGCTGAACCCAGTGCCGAAACCCATTTAATTACAGGTTTGGGAAAGCCAAAATTGTGTTCAGGCACCATGACCAAAGCCTAATACAAATGCATTTTCTTATCTTTTGCAATTACTGGAGTCTTTCTCCCTTCTTGTAAACTCTCCCAGCATTGCACCTCCAATAACCTCTGTAATAAGTCAAAACAGGTTTCACCAATTCCCCGTCTCGTTGATATTTTCCTCCCCAGTCCTCAGTTCTTTTAATGCCTGTTCAAGTATCGCCACCCCTCTGCATAGCAGCTCGCTGTGAACACAGTCAAGCAGTAGTACCTGCGTTCCGCGCGCTCCTTCTTTTTTAAGACAACATCCAGATCTTGTAATTGCTCTTCTAATTTCTCACATAGCAATTTCTAAGGGAATACACAAAATATTAGTTTCTCTCATAACCAACCATTTTCATTTAATGTTCAGGCACTTCATTCACTATTTTTATACTTGTCACATTAATGTCTGGAAGAAGAACGAATCCCTTGCTACAGTGGAGCATCCTCTTTTAGCAGGATGCTCTTCCTAAAACATGTGTGCACTTCAGCATGAATTGCTATAGAAATATATCTTCCTAGTAACTAGCATCTACTGTAGGAAGTAACGTGCCTAAAGCAAACAATAAAGATGTTTAGAATAAATACATTTCTAAATTAGCACCAAATTTTCATTACATTTGCAAATTACCCTCAGAGAAACCTGAGGATTCCACAGACATATAGATACTATACATACACAAAGTTTAGCGTCTACACACACAATGACGTGTTTGGCACTTACCTTGACGTTTAAAAGGCAGGTGAAAAGGCACGTGTGCATCACAGTAAAAAGCAGAGATGCACTTCAGCTTCATTTTCCTACCAAATACTTCAAATCTTATTACATCAATTCATAATCAAGGGGCCATACGTAAAAATATTTTTTATGGACCAATCACATGCCTTTTTCTGTGTTCAGGCCTCCCTCATCATTCTATTTTCCAAGGATTTTTTTCATACTTTTAGAAATTTAGTAATTTTTACTAAGACAAATAACAAGTAGCACTAAAGCAAAGAGATGCTTTAACAGCAAGTTACAATATCAAATTATGTATAGAAAAGATCCTTAAGCATTCAAGACCATGACTGCTTAAACAAAATACTTCTCAGAAGACACCTGAAAACTGATACACAAATACAGCCACATCATGCCACGTCTCATTGGGCTAGCTTTCTGCAGCGTAGCAACCCTTTCGGCAAAGCACGTTTCTGAAAGCAAGGCAGTTTATTCTGAAAATGTGCCTATACGGTTCCCCCATTAATTCAACATAAACAGCATCAAACACACACTGACTGTTCCTTCCAAGCATCTACACTGCAAAATTTGCTACTGTAGTAGTAGACGTATTTTAAATGAAACTGGATATGCACGCTATTTTTTTTTCCTATAGCAGCTTCTGCCCTTAAAAGAAGTGTTCATATTTGTCTATTATTTGACAAGGATACCAATGATTTTCTCAGCAGAGTCTAACTATACCACAAGACTCATCAGAAACAGTAGCTTTCTCTAACCAAGTTTTGAGCAAATGTCTGAAGGAGGACTGGAACTTCAAAAACAGCTGCTTGCTTTGGCCACTGATCCATCCCTCACTGCCTACTGCTTCTTCCTCCAGGATGACAGCATGTTTTCTCTTTAGGGAAAAATTAAGACTTTGCATTTTTAATACTACATTTGCTTGAAGTAATTTAACAAAAGTTGGAAGAAAACAAGTGCGGCTGGAGATTTTCATCTACACACCAGCAACACACAACCATTTATCACTAACGGTAGAAAGGAAGAAAAAAGAATTCTCCCTCACAAAACTCAGTTTTACTAAAGGCCAAGGGGGAAGACTGGCATCCCTACAGTCCATCATGTAATACTATTTAACAGGAAAAAAAAAAAAAAAAAAGAAGAAGTAATTTGCCAACCCCCAACAAATCTCCACAACCACAAGCAAAGCTGAAAAGGAGAACACTAAAGTCAAATAAGAACCATACATGCTGGCAAGGTGGGCAGAACCATTCTCCATCAGGGATTATCATCAAAGGAGGGCGAAGGCAGGCTGTATGGTATCCACTGTCACACGAGTCACATAACAAAATCTGCAGAAATAAAATGAAATATGAGTATCTTTTGGCATGCATTATGTGTAACGAGTTCCAGAACTAGTTTCCTGGCCAACACAGAAGCACTTTATAAGTACCCTGGACTGTGCCAAAACCAAGAATCCTGTATCACTCATCTCTAGATGTTCCCGGAGCCTGGAGGTATTTTTTGTGGGGAAGTTACAGTTGAAAACTCTGATACAAGAACTCCAGATTTCCTCTTATGATGGCATGTAGGAGTACTGGACCGCTTGGATTGTGCCCATACTGTGGAACTGGGTAATGCTGTCTAGATCTTGGACCAAGTGACAAACTGTATCTGGACAAGATGTGATGTGAACGGTTTTGTCCATGCACTCACGTCACCGTGAAGGAAACGTGGCCATACAGGGAGGGAACCACAGCATCCTTTAGCAATTTCCTCAGTCTGGATGATTCAACGACAGGACTGTAAACTTGCAGACTCCTAGGGGTATACAGAACTGGGAAACTATTACATTCACACACAGGCAAAACTCTAGATACCCCTCTCCATCAAAAATGGGTGACAAAGTTGACATGAGCTGTGTCAATAGCCACTGGAGTACGTAGTCTTCTACTACGTTGAGTTTAACTGTGGCACTCCTGTAATAAATATTTATCATGCAAAATCTAGCGGATATTCTCCTACACACAGAACTCCTACTGCCCAAAGGAATTAGGTACCTTCGGATGTGCTTCTATTCCACCCTTTACTGCCAAAATAGTCAACAGAAGCTTTCCTCAAAAACCTACCAGCTCAGGGTGATTGGGAAGGCCACACTTCTTGCATGGCTCATCATCATCAGCAGGCGCAGCTTCTTCTTCCTCCTCCTCTTCTTCCTCCTCCTCCTCATCTGAGTTTTTTTCATTCTCTGACTCCTCACTTTCTTCATTACTTGAGTATTTCCACCTGCCACGTGTCCGAGTACCCGTCCACCGAACTTTGCTTCTCTGTGAGACACGCCATTTCAAAGATAAAACACAGAAAACTTACATTGCTTCTTCCCAAATCTTTAAAATACTTAACTTTCTCTATAATGAAGTGATTCATTTCAATCAGCGCAGCTGCAAATTTACAATAACACAGCACAGCAAGACGGGCGCAATCTTCTGAAATAAAATCAGTGCACCTTGTAAGTGAATAACTTACGTTCAGGTGGTCTTCCACGTTTATACTTTACGTTATTTTTCTTAAAGTTAAAATTGACCCAGTTGATATTTCTTTTTGCTAATCAAAGGGATATATTACAGCCACCTTATTTAAACAGCTGTACGTCTTACCATGCATTTATTTGGATTTTCCACCTTTTTTGTTTCATGAAATGAAAGATGACATCTCTTATTCACTAGAGGATGGAGGTACATTTTACTAGGGATTTGTTTCAAATACATGTTGAGTGAGAAACAAAATTCAATTAAAATTCAAATAACATTTTGTATTAGTTAAAACTACTTTCTGCATCCGGGATATTTTAAATTTAAAACAATAAACGAAACAGGAGAAACTTGTTTTGGAATCAAGTGTCCTGTTTCCCATAGACATCATTCCTTCATAATTAATTCTTTTTCTGCAGAGATTGAAAAATAATTTTTCCAGCTTTTTCCACTCACAAATATTTTTCAGTTTTGACTGAAACACTCATTGACCTGAACTAGCTGAAGAAAACAATATGAGAAGAGCGTTCTATTTTCCCTGCAGAAAGCGCTCATACTAAAGGAGCATTTGTCATATCGGTACATTCTTGTTTCAGGTGCTTAACATTAATTTCCAGCTCTTTAGTGATTTGCATTTTCACTAAACTTTAGCAGCAAATGTGTTTCATTTACTTCAGTGCGTTACTTTAATTTAAGCTTCGTAATGTATTATGATAATTTCAAATTCATTTTTAGAACACATTTTCCTAAAAAAAATAAATAAATAAAATAGCCAATTAAATATTTTTTAATCTGCTGAAATGGTAAAAGTTATTTGTTTCAAACACTTTCCATATACTTAAAAATATGGGATCTTTATTCCTTGTTTTCCCTTTGTGCTCCATACCCAGAAAAATACGGAGGATAAATGAATAAAAGGGGTTTATAATTACACAGATTTAGAAGCATGCTATACACCTGCACATTTAATTTCCTTTATTTCATTTCCTTACTATTATTTTTACCTGGCCTACTTCTAAGATCTGTGCCCCATAAGCAAAAGTTCATCATAGGAAAAGAAAAAAAGAAAAAGACATCCCCATCCAAAGTAAAACGTATATCCCATGCAGGTGAAAAGCTAATTACATCATAAATCCACCACAAAGAAAACTTTACTACTCTTCACCATTTTCCAGGTCTTTTTTGCATACTATTTTCCTCAGACTGACCCACCAGACACCAACAAGCATACCATCTAGCAAAGCCGCAGAAGCTAGAAGTCTCCATTCACCCACGCAGTAAGACCGACTCAGATCTGATCATTTCATTCTCTGAAGGAATTTACCCAATTTTGATTTGGTCTAGTCAGTTTAAAACTAAGTTAAATGAAAGATCTGACAAACTTTTAAGTCAACAGATATTAGCACTCTTAGGGGAGTCTCAAAACTCTTTAGACTAATCCATAAATTGGATTGCAAAAGTTACTTCGTCGAAAAAGATGACCAAAAGAACACACTACGATATTACCTTGTTAACTTTAGAATTTGACTCCTTCTCCTGTTTTTTTGCATCGTCTTTTCGTTCCTGTTTTTGTGCTGATGCAGGTTTCTCCTCCTCCTCTTCAGCTCGTTTTTTGTCAGGTTTCTGATCCCGAGTCTCCACGATTTTTGGAGTAGGTTTAGATATTCTTGGAGATCGCCGTAATGTGCGACCAACCCCAAGCTCTTCTGGTGGCGTCTCTGCCTTTCTCTTTCTACTGGAGATCCTGATTGTTAACTTAATTCCTTCTTTCTGTCTTTCGGAAGTTATTTCCTTATTATCTGTTGCACAACTTTCTTCTTCAGAAACTAATTTATATTTAAATTTGCTTTTAGGTACCGGAGATTCCTTTTTACTCTCTGAGGAATCCTCTAGATTAGAAGCATGGGCATCATCTAATCTTTCTGGTTCTGTCTTGGCAAGTTCAGGCTCTTCCTCTTGTTTTTCAGTGTCTGATTTTGCTTCTGCTTTGCTCTCTTCAGGGACTATACTTTTAGTATCAGAGCCCTCCTTTTCTAAAACAGACTTGTCTAATGTAACAGGAGAAGTAGGCGAAGGAGGCATCTCAGCAGCTTTCGGAGAAGCAGGTTTCTCCTCAGACTCACCTTTACTTTTCGAACTCTCTTCGTCAACTAGTGCAAGCTTGGGCAGTTCCTTAGGCGTAGATGCGCTTGAGGACTTTTCTACCTTTTCTAAACACTCATTGGGCGGCGATCGTCTGTCCTTTTGGATTTCCACAGCCAGTTTCTCTTCAGTTGTTTTGGCACAGTCTTCAGAGTTTGAAGATTCCTCCACTACCATTTCAGTAGTTATGCTGTCGAGGGACTCTTTTTCCACAGGACTAGATTCCTCTTTTAAAGGCACTTTCTGGTTAGAAACCTCAGAGATCACAGACCCTACCTCTTTGACCACAGTTACTGCATTTTTCTCAGCCTCACATGCTTTCATAATTTTACTAACAGAGTTTAAGGAGTCTGGCACCTTCTCCCCACTTTTATCATTTTTCTCCTTTAATGAGCTGCTGTCTTCTTTTGTGGTAGCAGAGTGTTCTGACTTATTATTTTGTATGACACTTGGGGTTATTTTTTCACTGCTAATCTCTCCATTTACTAGCACTTTGCCATCAGGACATAAAGCAGTAATTGTAGGGACTCTCTTAAAAGTCTCTTCTTCTGGTTTCCCTTCTTCCTTCAAGACATCCTTTGTCGGAGTTACACATTTACATAGGGGCCCCTTTATTGGACTGTCATAGTCATCTGTCAGCTTGATCTCTCGCTTTTTAAGTGGTATTTTTGCCTGCTGGTCATTCTTAATTTTTTCACTTTCTTCCACAGACTTCTCCACAATTTCTTGGGGAGTTTTGACGTTAACACAAAAGTCTAATCTCTCTGGCTCATGAACTGCTATTTTGTCAGTACAACTTTTTACTTCTTTTAAGTCTTTTGGTTCTACTTTGTTTTCTTTCGCCTCTACTTTAACAGGTTTTACATTTTCTTTAAAGGAGTCACTTTCTTCTTTGACCGTTTGCTTTTCCTCATTGCATTCTGAAGGTTTCTCTAATTTTACTATTACTGGCAATTTTATAATTTCTTTTTCTTCTACTTTCTCAATTTTCACCATGTTTTCATCTTCTTTGACCACAGGAAGAGGAAGGGTCTCCAATTCCTTTGACTGTTCCTCCACCACCTCTTTTTCTTCTTTAATTTTTACTGGATTTTCTGTTGACAGAGAAACACAACTATGAAACAAGCAGGGACTTAAAGGGATGCAGTTAGTCTCAATCAAGACAAATGTATATCAAAAAAATCAAAAACCCCAAACCCATCAACCTTTTCCCCCCCCATACCAAATGATTCTTCTGTCATGGGATTATTAAGAGTTAGGCCTGCTTAATGACAGTGTTAAACAGGTGGGCTGTGAATTTTTAAGCTACAGAATCACAGATCAGTTCAACTATACATCGAGATAAACCTAAACTTCACAGAAGCTAATCAGCAGGATTCCAGATTCATCCTTTTTTCTGCAGATATCTCACCCGCATCTTCAGCTGGGCCACAATACTTTCAGAGAACAGATACATAAAACCTAAGCAGAGAACGCAGGAAACACCAACTTAAAAAAAAAAAAAACAAAAAAAAAAACCAAGTCTCATTCAAGCTTCTGAATTATTTCACTAGCCAGGAGGTGTCATAAGATTCCACGTACTTCAAGTGAAACACCACATATGAATCACTCTCCTCGTTGTAGACACTGTTATTTCAGGAAATATTTAACTATTGTATTTCAGCATTTCAGAGAAAGCTGAAGATATTAAACATTATAGTTTATGACAAAATTCATCTAGATTCTGTTTCCGGGAAATGATCACATCTCCTATGTACTATCAAAATGCAAATCATATACAATATTCTACATTCATTTCATTTGCAGCTTCGAAAACCAGCACAGTAAATACAGCAGACACCAGAAAAATTGCAGAGCCTAAATAGGTTACGTGTAGTTTGCTTAGTCAATTTTAGATTGTTAAGGCTTAAAGTACAGTTCCAGCACTCAAAAAAAATTATTTTATTACTATGTACTTCAGCCTATTCTTTTTCATTACTGCAGCCTCTTAATAGCTTCAGATTTTATCATCTCATTTTTTTGAGTCAGCTAGAGAGAAAGCTCACTACAAAAAAGCAAATATAATAGTATTACATATATCATAACAGCATCTGGCAGAAGTTACAATAACCGTGCCACAACTCCAAACAAAAGGATGTTTCTTCTTCCACCAAACCCCTCTCCCTCCACGTCATTGTAATTCTTTTCCAAGATAAGAGCTTCCCAAAGCAGTGAGAAACCACAGAGGGGAAAGTACCTGCCAGCTAATTTAATTACACTTAAAGAAAACAAGCATATTAAAAAAGAGAGAGCGTGGTGAGGAGGAATTCAGGCATTTTAGAGTACTTTCAAACCCAAAGCATGTATTCCAAGTAAGCGAGTATGGGACTAAGAGAGATGCTAACTCTAGTGTACCTTAAGCGATAACATTTTGAAGGCTCAAGGCTAGCTTTTTTTCCTTTAGAGAGGTGATTACCACTCAGACCCCTTCAAATAAAAAAGCTGCCCTCTAAAGACAGCATTCATCTGCATCAGGGAGAGTGGGATGCATTTGCTGTGTCTACATTCTTCTGCCCTCTCTTCACTTCTTTCTGCCTAAGCTTTGTTCTCAGAGAATAACCATTTTTTCCTTCACCTACTGCTCTCTCCCAAACTTCTAACCTCAAGGATCATCAAAATCCTGAAACTTCCACATGCTGAAACACAACAATTGTTCCAAGATGTAGCGTTTTAAACTTCCTAAACAGCTCATAAAGCATTTCACGTACACCAAACCACTTGGTTGCTGTATAAGCTGACGTCACATTATTTGAGTCAAGCAGGCCAGTAAAAAAAGCAAACTTCAGTTCAGTTTACGTTATTTCTGTACGCACTAATTTCATGCTACTTGGGAAGTGGCCAAAGCAAACAGGTATTGGTTCTTCTAATATGTTCTTACAGTACCTTTGAAGGCCTTCAGTTTTTCAGAATTTCTGAGCACAACCCCTGGACTAATAGGAAAATTCACTAAAGCTTTTCAACCGAAACGGTCTAAATAGCGCTCTGTGAATGCACTTAAATTGCTGCACATATAAATTATTCACAACATACATTGGACTAGAGTCTAGGACTGAGTTTTGCATCAATACACAGCCTGATGTAAGTAGTGACTCAAATGATGGCTTGATGGCTGAGTGTGCCACAGGGTTTGGGGACTTATCACACAGGAGACAGTTATTAAAATGTTTTCAGATGGCTCCTCTTGAATCCAATTCAAGTAAAACAGTATTTGAAGTAAAGATCTAAATTAGATAGTTTAAGCTGGCTTGACCAACTTTTAGTGAGATAAAGGCAAGATCACTACTTAGAATTACCTTTGCAGTATCTGTAACCATGCAGATGATGTTGTCGCTTGTTTGCAACATCAGATACTGGAAACGCCTTGGACTGACAGAAGATTCTACTGATGTTTGTTGCAATTTACTGCAATTCCTACAGTAAGTCTTATATGCTTCCACAACAACTCAAATATTTATCTAAATGTCTTATTTTTTCTGTTCTACAATGTTTGTTGCTAAGACTAAAACAGCAAGTCTTCCTCTTTAAGACTCAGCTTTGGCTAAATCCATATATTCAATTAACTTAAACAGATTTGAAGAAACACATACTAAGACACTGGAAACCTTAAATATTGTTTCTGACTGAGAAAAATCTTTTCCTCTGTTTCAATGTTAATACCAGGTAGTATCTGGGGTAAAATTACTTGGGATAACAAGCTTTTAGCTTTTCATTACCCGACCAAAAAAAAAAAAAAAGTACATTCTTTAACACAAAATATTTCAGGCTAACTGATACTTAGTAAAACCAATGCACAAACCAACAAGATATCAAATATGTGCAATGACATGATAAGGAAGGGAAAAAGGTTCTTTGCTGATAAGGACAATATAGTGGTGGCAGCTAAGCTCCACCTCACGTCTAAAATATTTTACATTGTTTTAACTTAAGCTCGTGTCTTCTTGAAAAATCATATAGATTGTGAAACATCTGAGGGAACAACCTATATTTTTTCATTCAAACTCAAAAAGTAAAAATAAACAACACACCCAATACTGTATTGATACCAATCATGGCATTGCACAAGCAGATTTTTTTGTTTTTGAAATTTTAATATTGCTAAAACAGTGCAACAGCTGGGCAACAGGTCAACGTGCCACAAGAATCATACAATAACAAGTGTTTACAATATTATACAAAATGTACAGCAAGAATGAAAGTACTAGGAAAATAATTTATACACACAGGTATCTTTTTATAGATAAACTATTGAGCCTAAGAATGCACTGAAAAGTTCAGTAATATTAGCTATTTAGCATTTCAAAGTGTTCAACATTTACTTGATTTACTTCAAACACAAACATGCATTTGAAAGAAGTCCTAATCTAACACAGTCACTTTTCAGGAAGTTGAAAATTTTGAAACTGCCACAGAACAACATTAAAAATTTGAAAAAAGAAGCTAGAAAACCTTGTGGAGATGCTTCTTCGCCCTTTTTGGAGTCTTCATCTTCTATGCTTGGGCTTTCACGTGATGAATTCTCCTGCTGATTGCTGTTTTTCAGCAGGGCAGGATCTATTTGTGCTTTCAAGAGCTCAAGGGTCTCGGCGAGCTCATTTCGGTTTCTGAATGACAGAAGGAAAAAACATATTGTCTGATAAGCCACTTACTCACTCACCCCAGAGGGATTCATTAGAGATAAACAAACACCATCTACTTAAATGGATGCTGCCCTAAAAATCAGGCATTCAAAGAGCAGTGAAATGTCTGTCCTATCAAAGTGGCTGCAATTTTCTACTCCAATTTGTACTACTTTCCAATTTATCCTTACTAAAATGAAATAACCTTTTTGAGGGACCTTAACTGTCTTAACCCTCAAGTCCGATTGGTCTCAATCCAAGCTGCTACTATTTATTATTCTTTTCTTTGTTACTCTGTTATCAATCCTCACTGCTTTTATGTTCCTGTTTCACCTTTCTCTCAATGGAAGACCTTGTAGTTTATTGTTCCTGCACCAGAAGAGCAATCCTATCATTTAAGTGATTCAAAAGCAATTAAATTATTTAAATACTTTTAGAAGTATCTATTCCTAAATGTATTCAGTAAACAATACAAAGATGTCTACAAAAATCCAGCTACTGGAGTTATGAGAAAAAGTTCATACACCTCTATACATGCGAGTCTCAGTATACTTATTCAAACTGAACAACTAACTTGAAAAAAAATGGAGCCAAAATACACCATTTGAGATTTGATTAACAGATTCCTTATTTTCATAACAGACTGGAATAATAAGGCTCTCAAGTTACTCTTTTTCAAAAGTTAATACTCAGCAAGTTGTTTTGTCCAAGTTTACAGAAAAACAACGCGTGCCTGGAAGCGTAACAACTCGGACACACAGATTCTCGTGGTTTTAAACCCATGTCAAGTTTTAAAATCCATTACTGTGTTTTACTGATCTGAATGCAGAGCATCAGAACTTTCTCTGCAGAAGCCAAATTTCTTCTACTTTTGGCATTGCTCCCTGGAGTCTGGTGGTAATGCTTATCATTTTATAAGCCACTGATAGTGGTTTCAAACACTTTGTATGACATCCCTGGTTATTAGAGTTACAGATATGTAAACAAGCTGCAGATAAAGATTAAAATTTCCAAAAGAGAAATAAAAAAAATACAGACATTATTTGACTTTTTTTAGACCCATTCCTACATTTCCATTTAGTTTTTACTCAGAGTTGATTCTGCTGAGTCTAGTTTAAAATGTAATTGGAAGCAACTCACTTAAAGCAAAAATCGATCATCTGGTAGATGTGAAACAGATTTCAAACTAATTATTTTCCCTTAAGAAAGATCCCATATATACTTTGCATAGATAGGCAAGTGAAAAATAAGATATGTAGAGTGAGAATCACAAAAACCATAACTCTGAGGCTAAAATATCATTAAAAGATTATCAGATCAAACAGCAGCAGGCAACTGAGACACAAGGGCACTTTCACGTACGTATGTCAGTCCGCATCAACTTCATGCACCCCATCTTCAGTGATCTATGAGATGATTTCTACTCTAGAAGGTTTTCAGTGCCTGCCTACTTATAAAAAATTTTAAACAACCGTGAGGTTAAAAATGCAATGTAATTCTCACAGGAACAAACTGTCCACTGATAATTGTCTTAAAGGCATAGACGTTAAAGAAGCAACAGGTTTTCTCCGTTTGCTAAGGCATTCAGTAGGCCATCCCCTTGTCCTCAAGAGATTCTTCTCTTGGCACTCTCCCCGTACACACATTGTGGCTTGATAGAGCAGAAGACAAGTTATACGTTGGCTGTTACCCACAAATCAGTGAGCCATTTCTCCCCATCATTAGAACCGTCCATATTCTTTCACTAACACATACACCTGAAGAAGGAAACTGCATCATCAGGAACCTTACTCTGTGAAAAACGGAGATTGACTGAAATAAGTTTCTGAACCCCAGTCACAAATTGCCACCTTAAAACAAATAAAAACTGCAAACTAAGAAAAAAAGGAATACCTAACAATGCATTTCCATGTGGATCCATCCTGGTCGTCCTGTTCTTCTATGTACATCCTGACATTATGCTCCTGATCCAGCTGATACCAATACATTAGGCCATCCTTGTCTCGACCAATGGGCTGAAGACGCATTGCATCAGCATCCTCCTCGTTAATAATATTCTTAAACTTTAGATTGTCATCAAACTGACATTCACAGAGATACTGAAAAAGTGAGAAAGTTGGAAAACTGTTAAAATATCAAAGTCTAAACAAAAACAATAACATCAGCTCACCTCCTTTTCAGTGTAATTTGAATAATCTTTTTAAATGTCTCTTTATGGAATCTGTGAGTTCACTACAGCTACTTGTATTTCCAGGTTATGTTGTTTTAAGATCAGAGATAACTTTTAGATTTTTATTACTGGTCAGGTTAGATAGGCTTTATTATTATTACTATTATTATTATTTTTTTAATATAATACAATTGATTTCATGCTACAATAAAACATATATAAGTTGAAACCAACCCTGCCAGGTTTCTCAAGATTCGAAAAGATGAAGTACCATCTTTGCTTTTGGACTTCAGATGAGCACATTTAATTGCAAGCTAATAAACATTTTAGTAAGCGTACTCCACAGACAAATAGCTACTGACATAAAATAGTAACAAAAATAATTTCTTAGGAAGTCTTACATTCAGTTTGGGCCTATCCCACTAGAATGAATAGCATGCCTGTTACAAAATCAACTCCACATTTAGTACATCCTGCAACAATTCAGTCAAGCTGAAGTTGCAAGATTTTTAAGTGAATGAGAAAGCTAATCTATAAGATCTTTAAGTGAGAAAAGGTCATCTAAAAACTAGCTGGTGAACGTATACCTTCAGAATCCCCAATTTGCATTCAACGCTCATTTCTAGGTATCCTTTTTTTTCCATCTCCCAAGCCCAAGTGCTGTTGAATTCTTGGCATATCTGTCACATAAACAAAATATTAAGATAACTAGAGTTAGTGGATACAAACAACTTTAAACTTTTAATATATTAATAGTACCTTACTGCAATAATGATTATACATGATGTCTTAGAGTACTGCAACTCAAAAAGCCCCATACGAAAATAAAAAGTATAACTGGCAAATCTCCACTGACACGGGGAAGAGCATCATCAAGGCCCTGATCACCATCAGCTTCTCTAGACCTCTTAAATGAGGTAGCACAACCCTGAACTGGGGAGTTACAAGACCAACTGCTGTTCTTGTCTTGCTGTGCAAAATCTCCCATTTTTCTCAGTGGTCTACTTAGAATATGAATTCCCTTGAGTAGACGTGATTTCTTATTACATGTCTTTGCAGCGCTTATCACACAAGCCGCCAGGCTCTCTTGGGGCCCCTAAGCCCTACAACTGCACTGCAGATAACAAATGGAACTGACTCTCCACACGGTGAAATTATTATTCTTTAGAAAAAGCTAACCATCTTGGGCCTCAAGTCATTTGATAAATATTTTAGAATACTGTGAGAATAGCCAACAAAAAAAACCCCTTAAATTTACTAGAAATTAAATCCCACCAATATGGAGAAAAAAGAAAAGAAAAAGAAAGCGAGAAGAGCAGCAGTAGAGCATAGACAGAATCAGTGGGAGTCCCAATAAATAACAGGGTAGAAGTAATTCCCTCTCCTCCCTAAACGAGTCAGACATGCTTAAGACAACTCACACGAAAAGGGAAGAGTCATAAGCAAAAACACAACAGCTGCTTATCAAGTCGAGACACCATAGTGGGATCTCCAACGGGCGAGGCTATTCTAGTGGAAATATTCACTAAAAGGAGGCAAAAGTTAGTCAAAAATACATCTCGAGTTGAGAGTATTTTGAAGTGCCACTGTTAATTCACGACTGTCCAAATCAGCACGCAAGGTACTGCGGCATTTCACTCTGCAAGGAACCCAAATCCTGCTGAACGCACCCAGGGAATCACAGCAATGCAGTCTCCCCGTTACTGGGTTACCGTTAAATAAAAGATAAAGTCTCTAAGCCTGTATATCATGTCTAAAGGCAGCTCTCCCTGGAAACAGCAGCAGAAATAACCTTAAATTTCACCCACCAAAAGTAGGATCAAACCTAATTCATATCAGAAAACTGCATGTGGGCTACGTCCAAAAGAGGTGGCCCTACCTCTCCTCTCTCACCACTGCCATGCTACCCCTTGCACCGACAACAGCTCTCAACTGATCCAAGGGTAAGCTAGTTAAGGGAGCTAAAATACAGGAAAACTTTCTCTTTTTGATTTGTGAAGTTGGCGTTTCCTCTGTTTTTCATCCCTACATTGGCTCACTCTTGGGTCAGATGAGTGTCACTGCTCGTACAAGGTAAAGGTCCAGGACTGCACACGAAAGGGAAACTCTGGACCACTTTTTGGCCTTAGCCTGCAATTAGATTGACTCAGCCCTACCAGAAATCACACTTTAAACTGCTACCTACAGAGAACAGTAAAGAGTACCCTCTAACAACAATGAATTATGTTGAACAGTAGGTTTTTGTCTGCGCTGAGGTTAAGGAATATTATAGAGGTACTGCTCTGACCCAAAGCCAAAGCTCACAGTAAGGAAGACACCTGCTCATCACTAGCAAAATGAGGTTATTCTGCTTTCTCTCTTTCCTCCTTTTCAACATTACAAACATTACCACTGGGAAACTGCATATCAAAACGCTTGGTAAGGCCACATGCCATTCACTGTTGAAGTATCTGCTCAAACGGAAATGACTACATTTTGACAACTAAAAACCAGACAATCATGCTTTTTCCTGACAACTATTGTCACAACACTAAAATAAAGAACTTGCTGATTCCGGCTCTGCTGAAACGTGAGCATCAGCCTTCACAGACGGGACATTTTAAACCAGTCAAAAACCTGCTGCTTGAAGAAACAGCTGATTTCTGCACGCTCAAGAGTGGTCAGTACATCCCAACCTCGTAAAAAAAATATCATACCTCTCTCTCCAAAATATTTCTAAAGCAGCTATGATGGCAGCCAGCACTTACAATTGCCAAGCTCCAAGTGTTCACTTTAAACAACGAGCGTAGGAAGGTGAAAGACGCAGCAGAGGAGTCTGCTCGGGTGGGACCGCGGACACCTTAATTCTAACAATCAGGGCAGAGAGGACAGCGTGCTCAGAAAGTGCCCGTGCCAGAGGTGAAGGATCCAGACGGACCAGTGCAGAGAAATCTTATTTGTATAAAAAGGTAAAATATGTTTGACGATCGTCAGGTCGTCTCTGGACATTTTGTCCAGAGACAGTGCAGCCTGAATTCAACCAGGTGCTTCTCAAGAACAGCTAAGCTGGACAGTTCCTTTTAGTTGTTAACGTTTTTAGAACAACCCTTTTTTTTTTTAATCGCACAGTCATACTTGACCATGAGGACTCTTTGCACAGAGGAGAAAAGCCAGATTCCAGAGCCTTAGAGCCATTCCCTTCCCAAAAAGGCTGGTGTGTATGCTAGTGAACCAGCTTGAGCGGTTCACCATCAGAACAGGGAAAGGAAAGAACTCAATTGCCGTGTTAGCTTCCTATCAGAAATACATTCATGTGTCAAAATACCATGATAGCTTCCTATCAAAAACACATTCATGTGTCAAAATACCAGCCCTTGCTTAGTGATAGTGTTGTATGCCTGCCCTTTATAAGCATGGCAGTCAGGTAAAACATAAGTTACAGAAAGTTGGCATGTAATAAAACATATTAGCAATACATTTGTGTGTGTGTGTGTGTGTGTATATACATATATATATGTGTGTGTGTGTGTATATATGTGTGTGTGTATATATACACACACACACACAAGTTTTAGGAGGGTGTAACTTTAACCTCCTCCTGTTAAAAAACATTTTCCCTCCCACGTAGGAAAAGAAAATGGTCACATCTGAAACGTAATTATTCAAGCTTCATCAATAGCAACGCATCAGTAGTTTCTAATAGAGGAAAAACAGATCAACCTTGCCTTTTAGAGTATGTCAAATAACACTACAGGCGTCTCTTAAGAACACCCTCAAAGGTTCTACACCTTCTCAGCTCTCCCTATGTTTTGTGGCATTTCCCAATACTCTCTGTTGTTTTTCTAACTCATATCCCTTTGAAATGGGGACAATATTAGCATACCTCTCTAATTAGTTATATTCCAATTCCTTTGTTCACAAGATTCCTTGGAATCGCTGGCTAGAATAAGTTTCCAGCTAGCTTTGGAGTCTGGTAAATGAGGTAGAATTTAGTACTGTTTACTTGGTCTTAATGGGGGCGGGTGGAAGGGTTTCCTTACCATTTTCCTGTCCTTGCAATGCCTGCTGAAGGAAGAGTTTCCAGACTACTCCCTCATAAACTTGTTTTCTCCCTCTGCTTTCTGCTTATCACACATCTGCTTCAACAGGGTATCTAAGCTCACTAGTCAGAGTTAGAACTTCTCATTTTGCTGCAAAGGCTTTCAGGTATATTAAGGAAATTAACAGACTTCAATAACCACAGTATTTGGTAATACATAAACCACACAGAAGTTACACAGATGATTGTATGTTATTATTTTAAAGTACCATCATAAATACTTTACAGCTGTAATATTTCACAAGTCTATAGAATACAGTTAAGAGGTTAGATTTATTGCAAGGCCTTTCAGCAGCTTATTTCCTGACACGCTGCCAGTCCTAGATACGTCATCATCTTAAGACTACACAAACCTCAAGGCAAATTGCTAACTCCGTAAAGCTTATAGCTAGCGCTAGAGGGGCAAACTGTGACTGGATCCTTCTGGGTACTATAATTTGTATTGTTGCTATTGCCATAATGTCTGTCGCTCCATATATTCCAAGTCAGATGTGATCACGGCTGTACAGACAATAACAAGACTACGTTATTTTGGAATAGAAAGCACAGTAATCAAGGTACCTAGAAGGGAAATACTAGTATATTAACTTTGAATATTTGCATATTTTTATTTTCTGAAGCAGTGGAAAACTTTTAAAGCTGAAAACTATTTGCCTGTAAGGTGCCAAGAGAGGTATAGCCACAATTAAAATACCAATATAGAATTACCTCTGTCAGTAAAACCATGGGATGCTGCATTTTTACATTTGAAGTAATTACATTTAAGTAATTACATTTTCATCTTAGTTGTACAATTCTGAGCACACCAATATAAATCACTGCAACACTTTCATTTATCATGAACACACAGGAAGAGAATTCCTGTATGCTTAGTCCCTGGAACAATACTAACCAAACCACAATGACTAAATCACGTTCAAACAAATGATATATAAATGCATAGTTACTATGTAAATCCCGCTGCTCAATTTAGTTTGTTTGTGGGCTACCAAATCTGCTTCTACGTTTAAGGCTCTAAGTCCCTAAAAAGCATGTTACTACCAAGTATGAAGGTGCTCTTTTACACGCAGAAGATATTGCCTACTTCCAGAAATTTTTGTACAAGCCTAGGCAGACCGAAAGCTAAGCTGGGATCTTATGCAACTGAAGTTTGGGCACACACATCGACGTTGGCCACAACACGGCCTACGGCTCACTACAAATTCATACCAGGGATTGCTGACACAACAGCTCATCATAACCAGATTCCAGCATTGCAGAATAACACAACACACGTATTGTACCTTGATCAAATATTTTTCCCATCTGTCTGCTGTGACAGACTTCCCAATCTTTCTCATCAGTTTCAAGTGAAGCTCCACCAACTCTTTTGGAACTGCAGTATTGAGAGAGAGAGAGAAAAAAAAAAGAAGTTATAAAGGCCGATGTAAACACACTCCAATGCTAAAGACTCATAACTTTGAAACGCTGTAACAAATGGAGAAATTTTAATAAAATGTAACAACTTAAAGTCAGCATAAGAACAATTCCACCACTAGGAAACAAAGGCAGATCAGATTCGTTACATGGGTCTTTTCTTTTAGCTTTACAGCCTTGCCCTTCCTGTGCCCTCCCTTCAATTCAGTAATAAACACCTGAAAAGCCCAGCAGCGTTAAAGTAATAACTGCACAGGAACGATACCACTTAAGACACCTACAGAAATAACACTAAATTTACGGTGGGCAGCACACCTTCAGCCGTCTCTGAAAATCCAAAAGGCGTCTTATGCACCAGGCCTGGAGTATCTCCAAATCCGAGCTATTTTTGGCTGTGTGCACGCTATGAGAGAAGCGTTCTAGAAACTCGGTCCTCACGACTGTAGCTTTGCTGTCTGGTTTTTTCTCCGTTGTAACGGAGGGGCAGAGCAGTTTTCAAGATGCGAGGGGTGAGCGCGGGAGGCTCGAACGCCTGCTGGGCGCAACCGCACCAGCACGCCACCGAGCCAGCGTTTTCCAACCAAATTACGCTTGCAGCCGATTACACACCCCTCGGGTAGGACTTCATCTCGTCTCGCATCTGGGATTTACAAATCAGTCTGGCACCACCAAGCGGCAAACGTGCGCAACATCAAATCTGTCACCTGCAGAGCATCCTGCCTTTTAAAACACGCGGCTGACAAATATTAACGCAACCACACGCGCCCAGCGAAGGCAGCTTTCTGGGTTACTTTCTCAGGAGCTCAGCCAGACCCTTAACATCTGTAACCTGCTGTGGAAAACAAAGAAATAAACTTATTTTTAAAGTTTTTCTTTACAGGTTGTTTGTATACAATTTGATTTTCTGAAAGCATTTTCATCACTCTATGCACACACAATTTAAAAAATTAAAAACCAAGAAATTTTATGATTATTTTTCTGCTGCTCTGCTACTATTACTTTACACACGATAAACAGCTGGAACGCCAAATAAACTTTTTTCTAAATTAGTCACTATAGAGAGAATATTTTTCTACTGCGCTACAGAAGATTTGAGTTTTGGTGTGGGTTTTTTTTTTTTTTAATTATATTTAAATTGATTTCACCTAACTTGATACACGTCTTTCAATCAAATGCCCTTACATTCAGCTGAACATAATGTGTTTTTAAAACCTGTGCGGTGAAAACACTAGTTTTGTTTCAAAAGCAGATTCTCACTGCAGCCAGCAATCTAATACATACATAAACACGGTCCCATGTTAAATACATGAAGTACCAGCCTGGTACCCATAAACAGGTCTGCTTTAAATGTAGGTAACTTTAAGCAACTCAGAATCATCCTGGCTGTTTCCTTTTTATTCCATTTACATTGTTTACCATTACTTTTGCATACTGAAGAAACCTAAGACGTCTCCTCCTTGGTTTTCCTCAAAGTTAGTGCACGCCACAAATTTAAACAACCGTGTGTCTTAAAAGGAACAAAGCCACAAGTCTCAATCCTGCTAGGTGCTGAGCACTTGCAGTGAATGAAATTAAGCACAAAGCACTTCACACACATGAGCAATTCCATTAAAGTCAACTCACAACTAGACTTGGGCTTGTGTTTGTGTTAGGTGGAACGGAGCCAGAGTATTCAGAAACTTACTGGATCAAAGCTTTTTGTTCTGCTTTTTTTTTTTTTTTTTAAATCAGATCACATTTTGTATGGGTGCATACTCATTGGAATCCTATTTTAAAGGAGCATGGATGATTTGTTTAGAAGAATCAAATTCATAGTCGCTCCGAAAAATCCTTGTTAGACTGTTAATCTGGGAAGAGATGGAGAACGTTAACAAGCCAAGAACTGGAAAGTCAACTTTGCACATCCTTGGTCAACACTCAGTCTGATTTCTACTAGTACCTCCTGAAATCTGCCCTCCTCCTCTTTTTTTTCCTTAAACAATTCAGCATTTCAGGTCTTGCAGTTCTAGGAGCTTGAAGGTGTATTGATGCAGTGACTTTTACGAAGAAACTTGACAAAGTATTTCAAATCCACTCTCCATTTATTTAGTACCCTCTCAAGATGTTTTTCATGTATCACAACCATTAATGACCAGGTATCTAGGCTAGCTTGTCATTTCCCTACAAAGCGCTTCGAGGAATTGCCTGACACTGGAGTGCAAGCTCTCTTCCTTGTTCTAGGGAATGAGATGGGAGTTATGGAGAAGAAAACTGAAGGCCACTTTGCAGGCAGAAAATACAGAGTGTGTGAAGTGCAGACTGACCAACTAGGGTGCCTACATAAGAGCAGAAGCCTATGAAATTGAGACAATAAATTCTGTGCTGAAGTCAAGATAACTGTGAATAATATATGGATCACACAAAACAGTACACATCTGATCTACAGAAAAATATCAGCTTGGGGAGGAGATGGTAAGAAGGCTAAAGAGTGGTGAGAATCCCATCCATGCCTCAAACATTCATCTGCCAAGGAGCGGAAGTGCACTAGCAAACTAAACTAAACATTTCAGTAGTCTCAATAGCATGTTGAATCTGGACAACTTCTAATCAACTTACTTTTGTTCATAACATAGAGAGAATTCTTGACAAGAGTTGTTGAAGAAAGAAACCAATAGCATCACTTTTACAATATTCTTATAATCCTATTTATAATAATATCGAATATAACATGCAATCAGTATTTTTTTAATCACAATAGCAAAATATCGTCTCCTCTGCACTATTCAAGCGGGGTCTGCATCACACATTTCAGGGACTCATATGATAACCTAATAATATAACAATTTTGCTTTTGCTTAAGTTTCGCCTGATAGAAGAAACAATAAATATTCTTTCTTACATAACATTGCACTGGACATGGTCCTGGGCAACCTGCTCTAGGGGACACTGCCTGAGCAGAGGGGTTGAACTAGGTGAACTCCCTTCCAACCCCAACTACTCTGAGTCTGTGGTAACAGCCATTCTTCACGAGGCTTTGGCCAAAAGCGTGACAGAACATATACCAAACAACTAAATCGGAATGACAACCCAAAACTTTCATAATCTTTCAAGAGAAAAACAAAGTTTTGCAGTAGCTCTCTAAAATCATGAGATATAGCTCGACAGAATACACTTAATTTAAAAAGTGGAGAAAACCTCAGGGCTCTGTGCGTAGAGCTAATAAGAATAGGAAAAACACTATTTTTAGAAGAAGAAATCCCGGTTTTAAAGACTAATTAAACCATGATGCCATTCCTAGGTATTGAAAAAATAGAGAATTTTCATAGGAAGAAGCCATGAGTTACAAAGACTGAGTCACTGCACATACAGTTACGGAGCTTTTGCTTGAGTTTGGCCAGTTTTCTTGTCCTGCACTTTCCTGGAGGACAAATGCTTTGAATACTGTATTGTACCTGCTCCGGCATTTCAGGGAACTTTCCGTACATCAGTGGCACATTTCTAATAACTTTGAGAAAGGCATAAAATTGGAATGGAAGAGAAAAAATAGGAATACATGGGAACCCTCATCATCGGGTTAGAAAAGCTGTAACTTCAAGACCTGCACAACTGTGGATCACAGACCTGGTTGCAGGTACCCGCTAACACATTCCCAAATAACCACAATCTCGTTTCATCTCTACTTATCTTCTGAGTAAAATTTACAACACTCGCACTGAACACACTCCTAAACAGAACCTAAAGAAACAGAGAAGGAAAACAGAAAATGTAGATGATGCACCAAGCTCAGGCTCTGGAGGGAAGATACAGGGAGTTTATTATCACTGTGAAACAGTTTCAAATAAAAACCTTTGTAGCAGAGCAGGTCTGCAGTGCAGGACATGGAGGGGGTGATCGGAATAATGGCGTACCTAGGATTGGAAGAGAAGTGCAAAGACTATATCGCCTTCCTCTCCCTCCAAGGATGAAGGGAAAAGCCTGCTGAACCCCTGGCATTGTGGGGACTGGGGGGAAGGGAACGAGAAGTAACGTTCTGGGATGCAAAGACTGTTGGCAGTTTTCACGCTTCATGAGCGCAGACAGGTCTTCCCAGTTTTACTAGTAAAACCTTTTTCCATGCTCACTCATTTTGGCAAGTGAAAAACAAAGCGACTCATTGAGATATATAGAGCAAATGTTTCCATTAACAGGTTGCCCTTTTTTGTCTTTCTCCCTTGACAAAAATTACATCTTCATACTATGACTTCACTGTCAAATAAAACCATGCTAAGCAGGCGGACCGCTGAGATCACTGGGACCATTAATAAACTCCCTCCTGTCCATTCTTCTACTAAGCGAAGCTAACTCACAGTAAACTATAGCAGAAAACCTGTGTATTAGCCACTCTGCATGACATGCTGTGCAAAGAGGTTTATGGTAAGCAAATACAAACCAGCTTACACCACATTTACTTTCCTCCACTGTCAGCATGCACTGAGGTGCACTGGTGTCATGTGCAAAGGCAAGAGTATCCATTCGGGTACTTGGTGAAAAGTTGCTAACTACAGCGTAAACTTCCCCTTTACAAACAAGCCGTTATGCACACATTCCCTTAAAAATCAGTTAACTGTGCCCCTTATGAAGGGTAAGAGTGCCCAAGAGACGAGTGACCACGTTTCTATAACGGTTAATATTTTCCTTCTTTTTTCTTTGTGAGTCTGTACTCCCACACACAGGTTGAGGCAGCATAAGTCTTTTTTTTTTTTTTTTTCTAGATTAGTTTTAACCAAAGATCAGCTCCTGATTTAGCTCATTAAAAGTCTAGTGGAACATTTGGAAAGGGAAAGGGGACAGGACCACTTTCAGTGGCCGCGTTGGTCTATGCCAACATAAATGTGTCTCTCTAGTAACTACCTAACTCGTTCAACTCTACCTCAACTTCTGGGAGGAGGAAAATGGGGAATCCTTACAATTGGAATGAGATATATATATATATTTTTTTAAATATATATATATATAAAAATATGTGTGTGTGTGTGTGTGTGTATATAATATATAAAATATGTGTGTGTGTGTGTGTGTGTGTATATATCTCTCCATAGCCTGGAGGGTGCATTAGCCACAAAACATCTAGTAGGAACCAGGCAAGAAGTTATAGTGAACTTCTGAGAATTAATTAAAGTGCTAAAAAGGACACCCATACACATGCAAAGTGCTTGGTATAAAAGAAATTTGAAGTATTTGACCCCTACATTGGTTCAAAATACAAAAAAGCAGGAGTTCCTCTTTCAAAGAACAACCTAAATATCACATCTTCTAGCTGAGTCACTTTGTTATCATCTAACCTCCAAGCCCTGCGTCCATAAAAAAAAGATTGCAGGAAAGCTGGAAAAAAAATGCAACCACTCTGATTCCCAAGCGAACATAAAAAGAGCAATCAGACGAGCTGTGATTAAACTGAAGAACCAAACAGAAAGAACAAGTCGCCAAGTAACATTTTTAAATCCTGTTCCTTGAAAGATCTTGGCAGGCACAAAAAACAAACAAACCACACTCATATGTAAACACATTGTTATCCTCCTAGCAGAGTACTTTGAAATCTTGATGTTCAGTGGCTATATCATTTTCATATAAATATTTGAGCACCTTTGTATCCTTTATCTTTACAAATACCTACTATAAAACACTCAGCTTGCCCGGACTATTCAGAACACATTCCACCCTAACACTATTATTCAATAAAGAGTTATATTTTCACCTTGTTGACCCCGACTTTCATCCCCATGCGGCGACCCCAGCATAGCACCTCTTTCACTGCCATTTGCAGACAAATTGCAACCCCAGTAAACAGTGCTTTGAATTGGGACTGAAAAGCTCTACCTTTTCTCCCTAATTCTGTTATTAACTTACATCACCAGCCTATGAGATCTTCCTATCAGAGTTACATTTGACTTCGCTCCATAAGTCCTAGCTGCAACCAGTACGTAACCTTAAAACTCAACACGACGTTTAGCTATGAAATCTCTTCAAATATTTGGATTCCATCACCCTCTTGTCCAATTCGTTATTAAGCACGCTTCCTTCCCACGTATTTTCACTCTATCTTCTCCCACTGCCCACAACCCAACCTTCTGATGATGTCTGTGTCCTTTGATGCCCACTGTCAATCACGTTCTCACCCTGCCTAAAGCTGATAGCAAGAAATTCATATGAGTTGTCATCAGCTTCACTCTTCAACTTGGAGCTCAAGAAAAAGACTCAACATTCACCAAATAATAGCTGGAACTACCAGAGGCCATACCAGTCTAAAGAAAATCCCTACATAGAAGTTCAACCGTTTTTCAGTAGCCCTTTAGCAGCTAAAAGATGGTCTGGTTTTTCACAAGTGCCCTCTGTTTCATTCTCTGGCTATTAAGTTCCTAGCAATGCTCTTCCAAAGCTCATATATTAAGCCTCCGTAGAAATGGTAAGAAAAGCAAGACTGATATAGGAATAAATTTAAGATTTAGGAAGGAAAGCATATTGTACTGTTCAAGGAATAAACTAGAGGGAGGAAAAGAAAAATGACACAGAGAACAATGTAGGAAAAAATAGCACACAAACTATTTTAGAAATTGGAAATAACCCAGGAAAGGAAAGACAGCAAATAAAAGCCCAGTTTACGATGTTAAAAAAAAAAAAACGTACCGAATATAAAGTGGGCACAAGTCCACAAACTGCAGATACATGAATGGCTAGTGAGAAAAATCTGGCTGGGGCAACAATGTACAAACAAGTACACTGCACTGAAAAGCAGGTACCAAAAATAGTTATTAAAATTGTAACAAATTGCCTTTGTTCACCCTCAAGTCACTTTTAGTAACCACACCATGCATCTCAGCTATTTCAAATCAAGATCACTTGATCCGCTGGTATTTAATTCATGTATAAGCAATTATTTGATTCTCTGAAACTACTGGGACCACAGCCTATATAAAAGAGAAGACAAGGCAGCCCAGCTATCCTTCATTCTGGCTATTAAGATAAGATCTTTTATAAGATGACTCTAGGATTCTCTTGCTTGTTGAGACATTTCAGTCTCCAATATAACAGTAATAATAATCCAAGACTATTCACCTATGACAAAATCCTTCTCATTTCCCTGTTTAGAACTGAACTATGTCATTGCAGTTCCCCGGTAAGGAGTAACTGTGATAATGATGAGAAGAAGAAGAAGAAGAGTACGTCCATGCTATGCACAAGAACCACACCAATTAGCTATGTAAGAGCTGCTCATGCTGCCTTTTTGCTCATGTCTCAAAATCAGCAAACGAAGGCAAATGGCAACAGAGGCAAGCACTAGGGTTACATTCACACAGATGTCTTACAGAAAGCACAAGTGGAGTTAGGAACCCCAGGAAAAGACTCACGGCAGGTTGGTCGGATGCAATTCTTCCACTATATAACAGGAATACCAAAGAGACGTGTCTGGAAATACAACCTCCCTCTGGAAAGTTCGGTTGCTATACAAAATGAGAATTTATATCTCAGACCTCCTTCTGGACTAAGGCACCTGCTGGCCTATAAAGTAGCGGCAGACTTGCTCGCATTTGTCGAGAAGGACGTAGGAGAAAGAAGTTGAGATGCCAATGCTTATTGTTTGATCTAAGTAGTTACACAGTCATTGGAGATGTGGTAAAATTGAATTCAATGCCTTCCTTCAGTCTCTGGAGGTTCAAAATTACAACTCCCTCTCCTACGACGGTGACCCAGCTTCAAGGTAAACAGCTAGGCAGAGAAAGAACTACTCTTAGGGAAGCTATGCTACTGCACAGAAAGAAATGTAAGGTTCAAGGGGCCAGAAAGAGGACAAGAAAAGGGAATGCGACCTTCCCCTGGAGAAAAGGAGCTCAAGTTTTAGTCTCCTAGGTCCCAAATTTCTTAAATGTTTGGCCATTGAAACCTAGGAAAGGGGAGCAGCATGAACAAATGTAGGTATGTGCATCCAAGCTAGTTCTCTATAATCCATCCACGGAGAGATACAGGCGCTTCTACAGAGAGTCACCTCATACTGAAGCAGACCTCCAAAATCTGTCAGACGAACTGCACGCAACACATTCGGTGCGATTAATTCTGTTGAAGAGTGGCAAGTTTTTGGTGAAGACCAATGCATATAAGGTCTTGGAGTACAGGAGCATTACCAGGTACCTGGTGGTGCGTCTCATGCTTAAATTCAGTCACCTAAACTCCTGTGTCCCACTTTAGACACAGAATTGCAATTGCAGATCTGGCCCTAGTTTTTAAGGTTTATCAGTGTGCAGACATCTCCGGCAGACAAAAAATAATTCTCTAAGCACGGCAGCATTTCACTTTGAGAGAAAGAGTATATAAGACTGCAAGAGCTGGGCCTGTTCAGCCTGGAGAAGAGAAGATTGAGAGGGGATCTCATCAACGTGTACAAGTATCTGAAGGGGGAGTGTCAAGAGGATGAGGCCAGCCTCTTCTCCGTGGTGGCCAGCAACAGGACAAGAGGCAATGGGCAGAAACTGAACCACAGGAGGTTCCATCTGAACCTGAGAAAAAACTTCTTCACTGTGAGGGTGACTGAGCATTGGAACAGGTTGTCCATAAGGGTAGTGGAGTCTCCGTCGCTGGAGATTTTCAAAACCCGTCTGGATGAGATCCTGGGCAATATGCTCTAGGTGACCTTGCTTGAGTAGGGAGGTTGGACTAGATGATCTCCAGAGGTCCCATCCAACCTAAACGATTTTGTGATTCTGTGATCTTATTTTATTATACTGAATTATAGTATCCTCAGTGCAGTGAAATAAATGGAAATCAAGGTTCAACATATGAACCCAAAATTGCATACATCAGGAGTTAAGAAGGTTTAGAGCCCTCTTTATTCATGTAACAAATGTAACAACCTTCTCTTAATGTGTTCTATTAGACAGTAAGTTGGATGTGAGCTCTTTTCACTACATGAAACAGGACAAATTTAAAGGCTTCTTCTTTTTTAATCTGTTTAGTTATTAGAAATACCATTCGGGATTCAATTTTGCTAGAAGTCTCAGGTACTGGCTGAGAGTTTTATCTGTCATTAACTGAAGAAGATGGATGTTGATCACACTATAAAATCATTTTATCCTACTTCTCTCTGATTCGAATAAATAGATAATATTAACAATTTCAGAGCAGGCTGAATAAAAAACACTTCTCTAAAACAAGTTTCATGTCCAAGATTAAGTTATTAATCCTCAGTCTTCACTGAAAAAAAACCTCACAAAACAGAAAAAGTTATTTCTTTCATTAATCAGATGAGCTCTACCACAAAGATATTTCTGCTCTTTTGGCATTTAAACCTCAAAAAGTGAGGTTTTTGTCTCTATTCACTGGTGCTCCAATCCGTGCTTCTAATGAGTCTCATTTATAATCTGGGATACACTCATAGGCCTAATTTTTCCATGCTAGATCTTCTATCAAACTTGCTAGTTAGCTACCTAACTAATATCATTTTATCTTGCATTTATATAATGACTTTACAGAACAATATTAACAGGTGAATTGCTACTTGGCAACTTCTATGTCACTGTCAAATATTGCAACCAGCTTTTCTTGAAAAACTAATCCTACAGGCTTAAGTCTTCTGATACAAAAATTATTTTTAGTTTTAAATTTGGTCAGTCCATTACTGTCTCCTAAGAAAGTACAAACAAATATAACCACACTATAAAGATTTACATTTTATATTTTGCAAAAGATTCCACAGTGACTTATTTGTACAGAAAAATCAAGTACTACTCAGTAAGCATCCAATAACTTACAAACAGTGGAATTATGAGGATCTTTAAAGAAATCTCATGCCATTATACACAAAAGCAAACTTTGAAGATGAAGACAAGGCAAATCACTCTGCAATTTAGAATATATTCGACTGCCAATCGGAAGCAATGGCATGTTTGTTCTGCTCTAAGGTAACGTCAGTTCATTAACTTATCAGCATGGATAATGGCAGTTCAAGTGTAAACTTGAAAATATTAAGAACTACTAGAGATTCAGAAAAAAAAGATGCATGGTATTTCAGAGACTCTGGCAAAACAGTTATAAGAGAGTAACATTTGTAGCGGTTTACGGAGATTTCTGTGAAAAGAGGTAGTCACATAATTGGAAAGTAATTCTACAGATGAATTCATGATCGCAAGCCTAAAATTTTACATATTTAATTCAATTAACACAGAATTTGAGGCTTCTTTTAAAGGCCGTCACAAAGAGTAGCAACTTTTTCTCCATTTCTTAAGAAACCCAAGGAGCAAGTGAGAATAGAAATTTCAGAAACAAAACTATCCAAGACAATTTCTTGCAAAGTGCCATTAGTAAATAAGACAACCTGTGTGTAGTTTTTGATTGACTTTCTTAAAAAGCAAACTACTTATGTCATTATGTGAACTGACCTTTGAACTGCAATACAAAGTCAGGAGTCACAGACTTTTCATGCCTTGAAACATGTGGCTCTGAAGTAAAAACTTCTACAGCAAACTCGTGTTTTGACCTGTTAGCACTGCTAAAATAACTACTCCAGTTAATGTAATTCTTTAATTGCAAGAAACGGTTATGACTTTGGGGCTGTTGCAGCTTCACATGGGTAGCCAAGCAGGCTCAGTTGCTGCCAACCTCCTTTTACACAACGTAGCGCAAGCAAGAAAGGAAGAGGACGGTAACAGCCTGAAGGGACATTGAATTTCTAGCTACCACTTGCATACTGCCATTTCTCGAGACCAGGGTTAAGAGAAACAACCCCTGCAACGCAAACAAGCATGTGTAGATGCTCCAGGAATGGAGAAAAGCACCGATTTCTTGTGTTGCAATGAGAAGAAAAACGCCCTAGAATCTTCCCACTGAACCTGGTTTCCTAAAAACATGAAGCATCTTAAAAATCTTTTGGCATCAACTGATCCTTCCCTAGTTGTAGGGCCAGCATTTGGAACATAAAATGATGTAACACGTCAGAATCATAGCTCATATAACCCAGCACTTTGATTTTGACAGTTGCTACCATCTGCTGTTTCTGAACACGGGTAAAAGGAAACCTCACAGCACATTTACCAAATTAGCTACCCCCAGATTATCCTTAAGTCCTTTTTTTAAGTTGGAGAGCGGTTTAATTGAGAAGCAAGAAACTTCATGTTCCTATTTTTATTTTAAGTTTGTTTGCTACAACTCAATATTTGTTATCTAGAATTCGTCGAGTTTAGGAATGATTTGCAGCAATCAATTATAATTATGCACCACGTGATAAACATTTAAATTTGAATTAAATTTCATTTCATACATCATTTTTCTGTTTTTATAATACAAAAACACACCTCGAAGAGCCTCATTTTGTATAAAAACCTCTGAAGTTAGCAGCATGCATCTCTTCAAACCTTTTTTGTGTGGACACTTTCATACAGTCCTACTTAGTCTACTGATCTAGCTGGAGTATTTTTCAAGATAGAATAGTCACAGCTGAGCATCACAATCAAGATGAAAGCAAACAAGCAACCCTCAACTCTCCCAAGTTTAACGTACGATTCTTAGCCCATTCTTCGTGCTATTTAGTTATTTTGTTGGTTTTTTAAATTCCAGCTCCATGTCCACTGACTTAGCACAATGGAACCTAGAATCTCTTTTGCGCTAATAGCTAATTTTAAATGTTCTGGGATGTATACATCATAAACGTTTTCCCCTCTAATGCATACTTATTTGAAACTCTCAGTTTCATTCAGTGTTGGTGCCCTTTCACTTTTACCTATAGCAGTGTTTTCCGTTAGTGTGGGTCATCTACCTTTCACCCTGAAAAAAACAAGCAAGCTAACAAAAAAACTTAACCTTCCCCTTTTTTATTTTCTGGCAAATAACGAGTAAACGCCCACACCACACAAAAATTAAGGCATCCTGCTTTCTTTATACCACGACAAAATTCTCTTATTTCTAGTCTGTTCCCCGTCTAATTGGTTTGAGGTTTACGACAATGCTTTGCCTCTCACCTCGTGACCACTCCGGTCGCTGACTCACGTTCAGTGGTTGACCTAGAGAGAAGGGTTGAGCGATACAGTTCCTCGATGTTCTCCAAACCCTTTGCCAGGGAGGCTTATTGCTCAGAGCAGGGATGGATGAACAGAAAGCAAATCCACTCCTCACCCTGCAATCCACAGTACCAACGCAGACCATCGGTGATTTCAGTTGGTATTAATAAGTTGTGCTCTAAACTGCAACGGCTAAAAAACATGATCCATGTCTCACCCGATTCCTCTTGCTGCAAAACAATAGCGTTAAAGACAAGGCTGGGGATGACCACTACTGTTTTGGTTATACCAGGTAAATTTGTTGTGGAGCACAATCAACCCCTTCATCAATAAGTGTTTGGTCAAGCATGATCCGCCTGTCTATGCCTTAAAAGCATTCAAAGAAAACAGGAGGATATTCTTCTTTGGAGAATAAGTATCTAAAGGAACTCTGCCAGAGTTACAAAATTACAATTTCATAAAGTTTATCAAACTTAGTTGTAAGTAACTGTTGTAAGTAACTGTAAGTAAGCAGTTGTAAACTGCTTGCTTTCAACTCCCCAGATTTTTGTTAGACTCTCTAAAAATGTACTAGTCTCTTTTTTTTCCACTTCTGTACTCGGTAGGAGTTTGTGCATTTTCACTAGCTGTATTTCTGAACTCCTTCAGCAGTCTGAATGAGTATCTGAGCCTGGCAATTTAGAATGCTTTCAAATTATTAGCATGTTCCAGTCCATCATTTCCTAACACTTCAGTTTAATCATATTTCACCTTTACTGCCAGAAAGGGAACATAACTAGAATGAAGATATCACAAACTGGTCTAGCAGTGACACGTTATGCAAAGAAGTTAAGTTCTCAGCAGAATCCTTCCTTTAACTATTGCATATAATGCCAGTGATCTTAGACAGCAGTGGTTTCCAGATTTTTACTTTTTATGTAAAGAATCTTTTTTGCCCATTTGCTCTCCAAATCCACCTCAGACTTCCTAGCTTCCTTCTTTGTGTTGCCAGCTATAATTATGCCCTACTCTTGAACTCCACCCAGGGTAAGTTTCCCAATTTTGAACAGCTCCTGCTTGGCCCAAAAACTTGGACATTTAAGCCTTATATAGCTCTTTGCCAACCTATTTCCATTTGTCAGACAAACATGCATTCTGAGACCATCGCTAGCTTTGTAAGCGGCATCTATGCCAAAGTCAGCATTTTTTTGACTTGTGACTAGTCCTTGTCATCTCCCTTCTTATAAAGGTCACTTCTTCCAAAAGCTGAGTTACTGCATCAATTTTTCTTACTGCAATTTCCCACTGCTACCTTTTTTAACCTCCTACCTATTACATACTTAGGAAGTCAGCTAATATTGCTTGTTATAGAAGTTGTCTGAACTCAAATACTCATTTCAAGGAATAGCTTCGCACTTACTGGAAGTATCTTTTGCAAAGCAATGCATTCACAGTAGCACCTTTTGCCAGATAAAGCCAGTTCCTTTTCAATGACTACATCCGTACAACACTACTTTTTCCAATAATTGCACAGCATTCCAGGCAGATATTCAAAAGTGCAACATGCTGCCACGCAGGTCTCCACCTTAGATGCTTTCTTGCAGTACATCATTGATAACTACCAGAATATAGTATCATAAGCTCTGGGGTCAAACAAAAATTTCCACACTTCTTCTATCATCCACTAATTAATCTGCTTTTGTGAAGCGCCACAGCTTGCTCTCAGGGACAAACCACTATAACCCTGAAAGTCATTAAGACTAAAAGGCAACGAACATGCACTGGCACTTGTGCTGCAAGATAGCTGTAGATGACTTGGGAAACAGCCAGGGCAGTATCAGAGGGACAAATAGGGAGGAAGAAATCAAGTGATTACTTACACAAAAGCCTTGTTTAAATAGCTTTGCTTGGCATAGTACTACTTCAGGACTTCATCAACCAAAACTGACTGTTCAGTTTGGAAGATGATACAGCCTAAGACACCCAAGAAGTAGCAGAATTTCCAGATGATAACTACTATTTTCCAGGGGTGAGAAGGATTTGCAAGGCTAGGACCAGGGACCTGGGGAGAAGTTTGACTTGTTCACCCATTCTTCACACATTAGTCAAGCCCGCACTTTTCCTCTAAGGTACTACAAGATTTAACCGGACCATAATGGAAAGAAATCTAATACTAAAGCAGAGCTGCTGAAATACTGGTATCTTTAAAAGGCAGGCCCTGCCTTGCTTTGAGAAATTGTTTGTTTTCCCCTGACCATTTCAGACATGAACAGGGTCGCAATTTCTACTGTGGTTTGACAAACCCTCCACCCCTCTAGCTTTAAGAGCTTCACTTGGCTCTCGGATAAGAGAAATAACTGTGTCAGAGCGATACAGAGCAGGGGCAAACGACATATGAGAGACATACAAATTCTAGAGGCTACTAAGAAATATTTGTTAATGCTAAAGCATTTGCCATGCTTTGTAGAGCAACTGAGGCAAAGAAGAGTTCACTAATTTATTTGGGGGAGCAGGGAGGGAAGAAGGGGAGAAAGAAGAGTGGCATGAGCTAGGATGGAAAGAACAGTGATATGTACAGAGAGACCCTGCTAAATTCCACAACCGGGATGAACTATGCTCTTCTCATAAGGCTAGGAGGGAGGGGAAAAAAATACACACACCTTTGCACAGGTTTTATTATATTTTGTACAATGATTTTAACACTTGGCACCAAGTTGTACACAGAGCATTTCATTGAACTTAGCAGCCAAAACTGTCAGTACATTATTCCACCCCACCTTCCGGGCCCAAGCAGGGAGGTGTGAGCAGAGCCGATGGCGCAAGGCAAGGTACTCCGCGTTGCTGCTCCCCATGCCGGAAGCCTCCTGGCTGCAGGATGGACGATCACTGCAGTGCACCCTGTAGTCCTAGTGCACCGACTGGCTGGAGCAGGGGAGACTGCTGGACTGCACTGAAGCTCACACCCAGCCATACACCCACGCTTTCTCCCAAAGCGGCACAGCAAAGAGGAAGTGCCACGGGAGATACCACGGAGCACGTGCTCCTCCTGTTGTCCAGACGGGAGCAGATATGCTTGAAGTGCTGAATATATCCATTTACTCCGATTGCCATAAACTTGGAGGAAAGAAGCCGTTCTGTTACTTGAGTGTGGTACAGCCCAGGGAGAGGTGGTGAAGTTAAAACAGATACTGTGGAAATCCAATAATTTCAACGAACTGCCAGACAACTGGCTTTGAGGTAGCAGCACACATGCAGCCACAACATTCTTCAGCAAGACTGTTTATTCATCGTCTTCCCATCATCTGCACCTTCTTGCCAGTTCACTCCTTCAGTAGCCCCCGTCTTCTCCTCTCCCTCCTTCACACCATGCAAAGGAAGTCTCCTTCTCCCCCTTGTCTTCTGTCTCCAGCAGGATATTATCAAGTCCCTACATAAATTCTCTTCCCCTAAAGACCGACCAGTCATTTCTGACCAAGAAACGCAGTCTATCAGCTACTGGAGAGCACAGAAACACCACAAATAGTTATTCTGTTTTAATCTTCATATCAACAATACTACTAATTTTCTGGCAGTTCTCAGGTTAGTACAGATCACAAAAAAGCTAATCCCAATGTCAGCTTAATGATGGGCTCAGAAGTGTGCATACCAGGCAGGAGGCACTAGTAATTGCACGTGCTCATCTGCTCACTGCTCTTACACAAGACAATATTCACCTGAAGTAATCCCAAATACGACCGAGTTCCACTCAAAGAAGCTGCAGAAAAAACAGGACGCCCCTGGGCCACAAACTACTGGATGCAGGGAAAATATTCTAAAAAAATATTCTGCTTCTGTAGGCACATAAACTTAGCCAGTGCCAAGGACAAGATCTAGCGCGGATGGATTGTTGATTTGATGCAGGACTGTTCTTCAGTTGTTGTGAAAATACGTGCCCTGCAGCTATTTGCCTGGAACCTCCCCCACAATCAGGGCACAAACAGCACCTAGGTACTGACCACACAACATATACCAAAACACAGTACTCCTTGCCTTAAAAATCTGTATTCCTGAAGATCAGGATGAAGTTAATTGCAGCTTAGACTACTGCAGCAACTCAGGCATTTAGAAATATTTGGTGTTTTCAGACACGAAACAACCTTACTGAAGCTTAAGTTTTCCAGGGCAGATGCTATTTTGCCAAAGAGGATGAGGCAACAAGCTGGACAAAACCTAACTCCTAACTTGCATGTAATGGAGTCATGACATAATACATTTTGTTTCATACAAAATTCTCTTATACAGATATACCATCACAGAAGAAGCTCCACGTGCTGCATTAAGAACCATCTTACGTTGGCAGGAAGTAGGTCGACCTCCATTCTGTAATCTCTTGCACACCTGTCCTGAAATAAGCCTCACAATTTTGTGCCTTGGAAGTAATATCAGCTTTCCAGAAGTCTTTCTCCTGTTCTGGCACCCGCTAGAAGTCTGGATGGTACTGAAGATATACTAAACAAAGTGGGCTGAAATTCAGCACAGTCTCCCCTACCAAAAATTTACTGCCATTCCTCATGGCAATCATACCTGCATAAGCCCTAAGTATGGCTGAATTTCAGGGTTTTGGTTTTTTGTTTGTTTGTTTTGCTTTTGGGGGGGTGGACAGCAGGCTGAGTATATTCTGCCAGAGCTTCTCCATGACAGGAGAAGTGCATCCTGAGCTCCCTTTTTTCCAATCTGGTACAGCATTTTATGATCTGTTTCAGTTGGGCAGTGTTACTGGAAAGACTAACTGGAACTGCTCATCTGCCCAGAAGATAGGGAAACCCAGAACTTACATACAGGACCACAAGAAGATGCAGAGTCTCGTTAGAACCGGGAACGGAGTTGAGTAAGAATCTGCAAAGCACTGAAGTTACTAAGAGACCTGACTGAAAGCTCTCAAAGCTTAAGTACTGGGGCACAGTCAGGCCAACTGACATGCCAGCACAATACACAGAATAATATGAAGACTTGTTGAGGAACTGACAAAATCAGAACAGGTAAAACAGGGATACACATCTATATTATGAGACAATTAATCTCAAGATAATTCACTTTTTAAATGAATAACTGAAAAGTGTACGTGGATTAGGCATGTTGACCTTAAAGTCAAATTAAACTAGAATGACTGAAGTGCAGACAAGAGGAGTTTATTCTCCATTACAGACTTGTTTGCCATAAAGTCATGCCAAGAATGATTACTCCTGCTACTTACTTCCTCAGAGTTTAACCCTGTTCGCTGTCTGACCATTTCATAAGCAGTTAGAGTCCACCTTCAACAAATCAGTAAACTTAACGGCTAGAAACATGGAGTTAGATGAGTTTAAACAAACTAAAGGTGCAGAACCTCCATCATATTCAAAAAACAAAGTAATAATAAGAGATTTAATACACCATATTCAAAAGTCTACTAGATAATAATTTATCTGCAGTCTCACAAATCTCAACTTTAAAACATAGACGAATATTTGCATTCACCAGTATTTTTAGTGCTGTCTTTAAGTTAAAAATATTATATTTTACTAATAGGTTCACTTACGGCAAGCTTACAATATTGATATATCCACACATTTAATACTTGCTTGATGAAGAAAAGTCAACATTACACCATGTGTGAATAAACTCCACCCATCCAGCATTATAAACTCTACCAAGATAAGACGCTGGTACTTGCTCAAGAGAGGACAGTCCGTGAATCTATCTTTATGCATTAAAACCCACTAACAAGGTAGTGCAGTAGCAATTATTACATTTTAGCCAAAAGAGTGTTTAACAGTACTTTCATAACACGTTTCCTATTTTTGCTACTAATTTACTGTCAGCATTGCAGATTGCAACATATCACGACTTTTGCCCAAAACTCGCATTGAACCCAGTAATTTCTGATTGACAGTATACAAAAACACTTGATCTCATATACTAAATACTAGAAAACCAATGTCATCCAACCAAAAACTCTGCTTTACTGTCTTCTCTATTAAAAACGTACCTAATGTCAAATTTGAAAGTCTGTCAAACTCCTTGTCATTAGATCTTGTTGCCTTTTTGTTTGCTGTATTAAACAGCTGCAGAGCTTCAGGTATGTTTCTCCCATGTGACTATTCAGTATCTGCTTAAGTCAAGCTTAGCTGTTAATTTCTTCATGGAGAATGCCAGGAACCCTTAAGTTTAACGCTGTAAAGCTTTCCAGGTTTACTGACGTGGCAATAAAAAAACCTGACAGATAACCCACTGAAACAAATGACTTTAGCATCTAAATTTCCTTGACAAGGGAAAAGATGCTAAGTGCCTAGAAGATTCAGAAAAGGAAGCTGCTTATAAAACATAATCCAACTGCTTGTGAAGAATGGCAACTGTGAAAAAACGTGGGTTTTTTTTTTTTCCAGTTCTATAATGTAACATCAGGTATTTTTTACTGAAAATAAAGAAAAATCTATAAATTGATTGCACAGGTGTTCTACAGTCTACCTGCTTGTAACCTCACTTTTCATTACAGTTAGAAAAGGGGAAAGGGGAAAAAGACATTTACAGAAATGTAAATTCCTAAATTCCTATCAGGCATCTGCACTAATCATGCATTTCTTTACACCACTTCAACTGAGTCAACAGGCCAGGAGCGTTTTTATTATCAAGCTCCAAACAAAAATACATTCATGCAGTAATTAAGAGACAAACTTCAAGGCTGGGTCAATCTGTCAAGATGACTGTCAAGAATTGAAGGAGATAGAGAAGTTCAAGCTCTGGTGAGAATATAGCAGAATCCCTCACATCAGGGATCCACACACCAAAAAACATCCTTCCCATCCTCATGGGCACTTTTAACACAAGCATTGCTTGGGGGGGGGGGGGGGGGGGGGGGTGCAAGGTCACTACTTTGCCAAAAGAACATGCAAAGCATGCATACTTGTTACCATTTCAATTAAGCACAAATCAAACCCCATACTGCTATGAAAAGCCTGCAAAAATTGATGAACTGACACAGTCTAACATACTGCAGAATATACCGTTCACCTCAGGGAGAGGTTCTCCCATTCACACACTAGGGAGCCTGGCAAACTAGCAAGTGTTGTGTAGTCATGTGTAAAATTAGATCGCTGTCGTGCAAGCTAACATTCGACTAATATTTTCATTGACAAGAGACCAAGTGCTTAATTAACATTTATACCGATTCTCAAGCTATTTACAAACACAAAGGAGGTGGCAATTTGATATCTTGGTTCCTTAAACATGACCCTAAATATAGAGCTTGCTCTTGCTCCCCTCCATCACGTACATTTAAACGTGCAATTGCTTTTCTGTTACAAGTAAAAACTCTCAACAAAACAAAGCATATGCCTGTCAGAACAAGGAGAACAAGTAGTTTCACTGTGATGATTTGTTCCAATTCGCACAATTTTGCCACTGGAAGTAAGTGGATGCAACAGAGACAAGGTACTGCAGCACAGTGTAGGATGAGCTGTACTGTTACTTCAGTTTTGCCTCTAAAAGTACAGTAACACCAGGGTTAATGACGGTTTTCAATGATCAATCCAAGCCCTTACAATAAGGTTCAGTTAAAAATCATACATTGGGTTGCTTTTTAATAAATCCTAAGAGAAACAATCTACGTTTTGAGGCACAGCAGCTAACAAATTTTATGAGCTACTAACAATATTGCAATCTAAATAGACTCTCAACTTTTTTATTTCGAAAAGGAGTTTAAGATTGTCATATTCACAATCCAAGTCATCCTATTTTACATAAAGTAAGGATAAGCCTTCTTAGAGGTAAGACTATTATTCACAGCAATAAAGAAAATTATTCATCAGATGATGATAGGTCTCATTACTTTGTTTGAATGGCTGCAGTTTTAAAATAAGCCACCAGCAGGAAAAGTTAGACTATTTCATCGTACAGTCTTTCTAAGCAGCAAGCTATTTCTGGGCTACCAGTTTATCCCACTATTCTCTACAAGATCATTCAATAACAACTAGTGAAAGCAACACCACACATCCACGTTTTGCTGTTCGAGCACGATTTACACTACCCACCAAATCCCAAAGCACTCCTTGCAGATTGGTTTGCCAGCATTAAGACAAGACCATACCTCTGAACCTGCAGTTAAAACACCTAACCCAGTATTAAAAAAGACTAATAACGATATTAAAAAAAAAAAAAATCAAACTACTAAGGAAAACTATTAATACTTGAGCACCATTACTATTATCTTTCTTGAAATTCTCAGGCAGCAGAGGCAATATGGTGAAGCGCAACTGCTGTCTAAGCATTAATGAAATCTAAAAAACCTCTAAGAAATATTAAGTTTCCTAGCTTTCAACGACTGCTCTGCATCCATTCAGCATCCCTTTCTGCAAGAGAAAGTTATTATACCTTGCTACCTTAAGAACGAACAAGCTCTTTGTTCTAATTATTAACAGGAAAAATAAGACTGTTATACAACTACTGAACATTTAAACTTGAGCTCATAGTTCTCTTTGAGGTTCCTAGTGTAATGAAAATAAGGTTTGCTGATATGCTTAAAAGTAATTCTTCGGACAACAAATTACAGGTCAATTTTAAAAGAAAATTTAAGAAACTGCTGACCATCAAAACAGTATTGACACTAATCAGTATCAACCCGAAAATCCCGATTTCCTTCCCTGACTGCAAAAATGAACCCAAAGAGAAGTTCTAAGACGACACTTGACAGTTTAGTTTTAAAATCTGGTTCAGATTTTAAGAAGTTGGTGGGGGGGGGGGGGGAAGAAGCGGGAGAACAGGGTTCATAATTTTCAAAATCAATGGACTTAGCTTTTGTTATATTTCACTGTCAATGCAAGTCCACTGTCAAGGAGCGCTAGTATCCAAAGCAAAACTGACTGTACATAATAAATCCAAATCTTTTTTGCTATCCAAGTAAAACTACACACAGCTGGCATACAGAAGTTCAGAAAAATTGATTACTTTGGTTTTCACTCAATCTGTTTAACAAATTTACAACTTACACCCTTAACAACAATAAAGTTAGTCCCCTAATTTAAGTAATTGCATATAGAGAAATCAAGTCATTGCAATAGTTTTTCCAAAAGCACAAAATACACCAGATAAGAGCTAATGGCACCACAAAGCAAGCTCAGTGAGTTGGTTCTACCAAGCAGAAAACAAAAACACCCTACCACACAGGTCATCACACAAAGCTTTAAGAATCACCTAAATCTTAGGGTTTTGTTTTGTTTTGTTTTTTTACCTCCACACATTCTTTTCTAAAGGACAAGGAAATGTAAGCAAATACACCTCCTAATTGTATGCAAATGCATGCAACATCTCAAGCAGTTTAGAGACTGTTTTCAGAGGCTGTAAGTTTGCTCCCACTTCTGAGACTTGTTTTCAAGCAATGAGCAAAAGCTGGTTCCCCTCCCTCCCCCTTCATAACAAGGGAAAAGATACAGAGAAAGTTAAAAAAACCAGCAAGTATTACAGCAACCCATAAGACAAACTCCATAATGCAAGTCAACTGAAAGCTTTTTAGAAAGAGTTGTGCAGCAGTCATTGTTCTATTGGTAACTTTAACTGCATGGCTAGGGAGATTATCAAAAAAAAAATTGCAAGAGTTTTAACAAACACAGGTTTCACATACTTAAAACATAGGTCACTATCTTGCCTTTTGACTTTAATTTATTCTGCAATTCACCCGGAAAAATTGGTCTCTTACATACTCATTTACATTCAGAGTCACACACTCAGCATTAGTTTTCTTTACAGACCATACTTTAAAAGGAATATTTTCATTTAAAAATCTCACATTCTTTAAGAAACATTCATAGTTTTTATTCGTAAGTTTTGTGACAGCTTAACAAAACACTGCCTATTCTAACAAGCCCTTTACATAACATAAGGGGTAGAGGAGTACTGCAGAGTTGAAAATGCATACGTATATTCGAGAAAGTTAATGCTGTTTTCAGAAGTTAGGGGACCTCAAATAGTCCTTTTTGCACGAATTAGACACCAGACAACATAAGGAGACGGTAATTTTAATTAATCTTATATCATACTATTTTAGCAGCAGCTTATTGTGAGCTTACAGATAGGATGTTCACGCTTTGCGAAAAGCAACTTCCTTTTATAAGGGGAAGAGCCTACATCCCGATTTATCAAAAACCCCGCAGGCAGGATAGGTTTGATGGAGGGGAAAAGTATTATGTACATGCTTTTAGGGGAAAGTTGGGCTTAGTGGACCAAAAGCAGCCCAGAGCTGGGATTCTCCAGCACCAGGAAGTTTCTATAGGGCCTGAGGAGCATGCGCCGTGAGCTCCGCGGTCTCCCTATGTGGCAAGAGTGCAGAGGCAACAACCAAACCAATAATAGAGACAGAGAGCAAGAGCAACAAGCACCTTCCCCTCCATATCCCTACAGCCGCCTCCTCGCAGCCCTTCTCCAGGCCACTCTCTTGCCCAGGCCCTCCCACATCCATGGCACAGAGCAGAAATTAGAGAGTCTGGTAACCAAACCGTTGCTGCTCCTAAAGCGAGAGGAGAGGAGGAGCAGCTTGAAAGAAAACAGCGGAGTGTATATATCCCATCCCTCGGCCTCACAGGGCCCTCTCACAGCTCAGGTGGCAGCGGGGAAGGAGCAGGCAATGAGCTTATCCCCCCCCCCCACACCCCAACTACGAGAGGGGGTGGAGAGGAGAGGGATGGAGACTACACACAATGGATGTCTGTGTTTGTGGGGAGGAGATTTCCTACAATAGCAGCAGTGGGGAGGGCTCAGGGCTTCCCTTTCCTCTGCTCCCCAAACCTCACCCCACATGCACAGAGAGGGGGGAATGAAAGAGGATCAGGACATTGCCTCGCCCCCCCCCTTCCTGGTTTGAGGAGGGAAATTGAGAGGGACACACACACACACATATATATATATGGGTGTGTGTATATATATATATATATATACATATGGAGGGGGGAAGGAGGGCAGCAGAGCAACCCCCCAAGCTGGGGGGGAGGGGTGGAGGACACTCGCTGCCAGGCTGAGCCTAAACAAAACACAGTTATTTAAGCTCATCTTTCTGCAGAAACCCCACCCGTGCAAGGGGTGCAAAGCCGCCGGGGGGGGGGGGGAGGGAAAGGGGGGCGTGTGAGAGGAGGGGGAGTCTCCCCTCACCTGGAGGAGGCACCTCCCCAGCCCCCCCCTCCCCCAACAGCTGCTCCCTGTAGAAATTAAGGTCGTTTGGGGGGAGTCGAGGGGAGGGGGCTCCCCACCCCCGCCGGAGCTTCACTCCGGGAATCCCAGGCCCCTCCTCTACCTCAGCCCGCTCCACCCCCCGGGGGCTGGGAGGAGGCGGAGGGGGGGGGGGGGAAGAGCCCCGGCCCCCCCCTCCTCCTCCTCCGCTCACCCCACGGACCCCCCCCCCGCGGGGTGGAGGGGTGAAGGGAGCGGGGTGGGAGGAGAGAAAGGTATCCGGGCCGCTCACCCTGGTCTCCGGGCTCCTGCGGCGGCTGCAGGACTCGCTCCAGCTCGGGGAAAGGCAGCTCGGGTAGGTCCAGCAAGGCCCCGTAGCGCTCGAGGAAGGAGCAGACGACGGCGAAGTTAGGCCACGAGCCCGGGCAACACGGGCCGGAGGGAGGAGGGGGAGGCGGAGATGGAGCCGGAGGAGCCGCCGCCGCCATCTTGGACCTGAGGATGGAGAAGGAGCCGGGGAGGGGGGAGGAGATGGAGGGAGGGAGGGGGGCGCTGGCGAGCCGCGCTCGCAGGCCCGGGGCCGCGGCACCACTATCCCACAATGCAACAGCAGGAGGGCGGGGGGAGGAGGAGAAGAGGAGGCGGTGGCGGCAGCAGCAGCTAGAGCGGCGCCAGCCGACTCCGCTGCGCCTCGTGTGACACGGGAATGAAAACAAGGCGGGGAGGGGCGGGGCGCTTTGTGACGGAGGGGCGGGCCGGACGGCGGCGCGGCCAATCAGAGCGGCGCAAGGAAGGGAGCCGGATGCCCGGCCCTATGTGATGCCTTCGGGGAGGGGGCGGGGCCGGCAGGGAGCGCTGGCCAATGAGGGCGCAGCGGGCCCCGCCCTCCCTGCTCCCCTCTGCCGGGGAGCGGCAGAGGTTGCGCCCGGCGGGGTAGGGGTCGCTCGCGCGCGCCGGCGGTGAGTGGGGGCGCGCGGGGGGGCAGGTGCGTAACGGCCGTTAACGGTCGTAACGGCTCACCTCAGGGGAAAGGTGAGGGGACGTCCGCCGCGGAGCGCAGCCCGGGCGGAAAAGGGGAATTAAGGCTCTTCTCCCGGCTCGTGTGAGGGGGCTCTGAGCAGGACGGTGCCACTCGGAAGCGGAGGGGAGGCCGCTCGGCCGCCGGGGCCTGCCGCAGCGCTGCCGCCTCGGGCGCTGCCGGAGGCGCCGTGCTGCCGCTGCGCTGCCTGCCTCGGCCCTTTATTTCGGTGGGATTTCAAGAACTCGCCTGTGCCGCGTCCTCCTCGTAAAGTCAAGCTCTTGCCTACTTTTTGCCCCAGCCTTGCTCCTCCGTGTTCGCTGCTGTTCCCCCGCTCTCCCCGCCCTGCTAACGCTACGCTCGGATCTTTGTCTTTTGCCCCCGTCCTCCTTCCCTCCGTCTCGCTTCAGACTGCTTTTCTCCACCTCCTTCTCTTAGGAGCGCAGTACCCTCCGTCGCCTTCCCTGGGCTACGCAGCAAAATTGCGTTGCCGAGTTTCTGAAAAATATCCTTCTATTTTTTTTTTTTAATTGAGATCTGTCCCCTTCCTACGGCATTCATTTGAACCTAGACTGTCCTCGTTGTTTTCACTGCCAGTCAGTTTTAAAATCACTTGAGTTTATTTTTCTAACTTACGTATCGTTTCTAAAATTACATTGGAGGTAGGGAAGTTGCACGCTGTCACTTATTCACCTTGCTCACAGCTAATTCTGGAGAATGACGTTCTTTTGGTATGTTATAGGAATTGCTCTGCCCAGAACTTTGTCTGCCGATTTACTCTTGCATTTATCCTCTCTGATCTCATGATAGCTTTGATTTTATGAACCATTCTTTCTTCTTTCTTTCTATGCTATCTTAATACAGTTTTCTGTGATGCATTATTCCTATTCCTTTTTTTTTATTTTCCTAATCCAAGTTGCTGCTGACGGACACTGTCTGAAGCGAGGTTTAACTTCATGGAAGTTAGGCACGCTGGAAACTTTAAGATCCACGCTGTTGCCTACCTGTGCTTAAATGTCGAGTTTCATTAGCTTAATTCTTAGCCTTCTGCTATTTTTCGTTCTGCCATCAAGAGGCCATTACTTCATTTCTTTCTTTCAGTATGGTGTCCTATGAACTTGTATGTTGCTTCCTTGTAGGCTCTCTAGCTTCCTGTATTTCCAGTGTTTTTAAATTATCACAGTTTTGCTTATGGATTCCTCAGGCTTTTGTGTTCATCATAACTTCATGTTTGAACTACTGCAGTTCACAGAAATTGCTATTTTAGATCATGTTTGAGTTTCATAGTTCACTGTCTTTTGATCTCGACTGGTACTATACTTTTCAGCAAATGTCATAGTGAAGAATTAAAGAATGATTTGTTTGTTGGGGAAATATTTTTCTAATTCTTGCTGGTTAGTGATAGGACCATGGTCTCCATCAAGAATGTCCAAAGTCCTCTTTATAAAGTTAATTCTTACTCTCTTCCATCTAAGATATCCTCATTAATTCAAATAACCAGTTCACCATACTGATATTCTCTGGCAGTAGTATAGGAAATCTTTTTAGATTACAAACAAGTATTTATTGGTTTTGAATTTTCTCTCTCCGTTTCAGCTAATTCCTTATTTTTATGCGTTTGCAAAAAGATATTATGGTGTCCCTAGCTTGTATTTGCTATCTTTTTTGCAGTTTACTCTTCTCTTTTGATTGCATAGTCCTAATCTTTTAGTACTATTTTGACTGGGAAATCCTAATAATAATAATAACTCATAATAATAATAATTCCTAATTATTTTAGTGTTCATTCCTTTCTGCCTAAATTCCAGGTCTTCTAACTCCATAATTCTGCTGTCTTCTCTCAAGATTAAAGCAGGCAAAAATTAATTTTCTTTCTTCAGAGCCAACTTCTGGGTAGTTGGTTCTGCCTTTGCTCTTTGGTCGACAGGTAATCTCCATTCTGTTTGGATGAGTGTTAGTTCTTCTACTATAATCTCACTTCAGTAGACCTCTTGAGGGGAAAAAGGACTTAGGCACCTTCATACGAACCCGTTGCATTGTGGATGTGTAATGAGGGAATCTAGAATATATGAAACTAGACAAATTGCACTCTCTCAGCTGCTTGGGCAGAGCGTGCGTATCATGGACTTCAGAAAGGAGCAAGCAAGAAAGTTACTCCTTTATTCTCTGGCATAAAGGAACCTCATTCCTTTGCTGTACCCAAAGTAATTCTGTTTTTACCTCATGCAAAGTTTGAAGCAGGATACTGACCTTCATTCCTGGCAATCAGAGAAGAACATACCCTGTCTGGCCATACTGTAGTTTGCTGTAAGGCGGGAAGGGAGGTTGCAATGCTTCTGGAAGCATTGCAGATGGAAGCCTGTTTATCCAAATATTGCTCTTTCAAGAGGGCTCTTTCTTTAATCAGTAACATCAGGGTTCCTAACGTTGATTTTCCTGGTGAATTTGAACAACTACCAAAAAAAAAAAACCAACAAAAAGAGAATCTGGATATGTGGAAGGGTCTACCACTAACGTTTTTTGGAATAGCAATGAGCAGAGTTCTTTTAATGGCATATTTTTTTTTTTCCTGATGTTGTTTTCAGACCATCCTCTTTCTCCTCTGCCCTTCCTCTGAACTGGAAGGGCAAGAAAGAGGTCATTACTCTGGAGAACTGTCAATTTACTGTCATGCTAGTCTAAACCATTTCTAAAGTATCACTGTGTGACTAATATGTTGCAATCTAGTGTCAGAATCATAGCAGAGATCAGATTGCAGGGACTTGAAGTACTGTAAAGAGCACAGGTATTTTCATGGTACTGTCAAGTAGTACTTTCTAGGGCATTGTCTTTTTCTGCTGATGCCAGCTAAGATTGTGATAGCAGATCTAAAAATCACTGTGCCTAATATCAATGCTGCATATAGACTAACACTGCTTTTATCAAAAAAAACAGGCCTCAGCTGGAGCAATTTGTCTAGTTTCAGGCAAAAGACATCGAAGAAAGATGCAGCCAATTGTTGGCTTCCAGGGAAAACCAGGAAATAAGCAGAGATTCAGAAAACATGATTAATAGAAAGGCTGAAGAGAACTGAAGTTTATTTAATTTAAAAGAAAGGGAAAAAAACTAAGGATTGATATGATAAGTGTTCAGGTAAAAGAAAGACGGCAGAAAAGTCGAAGATTAAGCTATTATTGTTGTCCACAGTAGAAAGGAGTAAAAATAGTGGTTTTAAAGTGAAACAATGAAGATTTAGCATAGACTTTAAAGAAGACATTTGGGTGCTTAACTGTCCTGGGGAGACTTGCTGTCTATAGGGAATATAGTTGATTCTGCTTTGGGAAAGAAAGCCTGACCTCTTTAGGTTTCTGAAGTCTTGTCTGCTACGGCAGTATGGGATTGCCATTGTTTTGGTGATGTCTTTTCTGTTCAATGTTGCCTTTACTGAGAAAAGTGTGCAAATGAAATATCCATTAGAGTCCTTATTCAGCATGTAGCTATCTTCTTGTTTTTGCCTTAGTCTTTCTTGAGCTTTGAATTAAAGCCAGTAAAGCAATAATATATTTGTATGGGATTTTTTTAACCTCATTCACCATCCCAAGTTAATAAACCTCTGTCTACATACTGAAATGGTTTAGATGGCCATATAACCAGTGTATCTCTCGGGTATTTTAGGAATATGTTCTCACCATTGTGCATTTACAGAAAAGATTAAAAGCCAGATATGGAAGGATATTTTGCGACCTGATTTCTGCTGACTACTTTAAAAATTAGGCACCTGAAACTTCTACAGATATGACAAATTGATTAGTCCAAGATCCTACACAAAATCGTGAGGAGAACTGTTAATTAAACAAATCTGCCAATCCTCAGTTCAATTCTGTTGTCACAAAATCACTATAATTATCATAGATAATATCTGTAGTAGCTTTTCCTTCCAAGTGCCTTGGGACAAGAACTTTTTTTTTTTGTGTGTGTGTGCTATATGTGTTAGTCTGGAGTTATGTATTAAATATCCTTTTTCCAGACTTTGATTCAACTTTGTGATGTCTTCCCCTGAAATTGCTTCCCTTTCATGGGGTCAGATGAAGGTAAAAGGCTGTTCTACAACATATAAGGACTGCAAAGTATGGCCAGGAGGAAGCCGAACCTGGGACTGGCGAGAAACTGGGACTAATGTAAGTTTATTGTTTACTTTCCGCCTTCGATTTTAAATGGGACTGTGAGAAGGGTCCATGGAAGAGTTATTACAGTTCCAACCAGATGTTCAACAGGCTGCCCGTTGCTTCTTTCCAACCGTTAGACTTTTCCTGGGAGAAAATGGAGAACGTCTGTCTGAGAAGTAAACGTGCAAAGAGGTCAGAGGGCTGCAGACACACTACTTTATATGAGTGACAGAGAGTAGCAGCTATAGCCACCGGTCCTCACAGACAGCTGCACACATTGGACCACTAGCGTATATACCTTAGAGCCCACAAACAGCATTCCATGTTTGATTAAGAATGCAACTGTAATAAGATGCTAGTAGCAACCTTTTTCAAGCTGAAGATATGCCTACAGGAATGAAAGTTGTCCTGAGTGGGTTGGGAATGAATTGATGGGAAGTCGGAAGAATTCCACAGTAACTGAGCATGCATATGGGTTAGTTTGTCACTTTCCTTGAGGAGTGAAGTCCCTCATGCTTATTACAGAGGAAGAGCATGGAGACAGTGTCACATGCACACGTTTCTTCGTGGAAAGCTCACAGTCTGGCTAAGCACACAGTGTCTTGTCTCTATAGCCGTACTCTTAAGTGCCTGTCCTTACAGTTTTTGTATTCTGTAAACTTTATTGGTACATGTTATTATAACTGTGTAAAACTACATATTGATGTTCCAGATTTAGAAGCGTCTCTATTGGTATTAGAGAATTTGTGTTGATAGTTCTTCCCATAATAGAGCTTGCACTTGGATAGCTGTATTGGTTTGAAGGAAAAAAAAATCCACCGTTTATAAGCAAAGGTTAAAATGAAAAAGGCCTACATACTCATCAGGTCTTAGAATCTCCAGCTGTAGTCACACAGGCCCTTCCAGAGCTATGTTGAATTCATTTTGACAGAACTGAAGGGCAGAACCTTGGGTTTTAGATCTTCGTATATAATTTTCTGGTGCAAATTGTAAGTTGTCAGGATTCAATTTATAATGAGTATATAGTGCAAAGAGAAAGATGTGCTTTTGTGCAAAGACATCTATACGTTGCAAAGAGAAAGACAGTTGTGTATGTATGTAACCTTTTTAACAAGGTCTTATTATGTGTAAGAATGGCTTGATTATAAAAAGTGGAATTTTCATCCCTTGGGGCAGTTTGAAGGGGGGGTACTTTTTTTGTTTGTTCGATAAGAGAAATTAAATTTTAACAATACTGCTCTCTGAGTTTATATACCCACGTGACTGGAGAAGCAGAACACACATAATAGCTGAGAAGTTCCCAAATAGTTCCCAGCTCAATCACATTTTGATAGTCAGTCTGATCATTTGAAAACTGTAAGTCCACAGAAGTCCTTAAAGGATTCCTCCAGCTAAAGCAAGAGAGATGAGTCTATGTTAAATGAAAACTAGAGGGGAAAAAAAAACAGGTCATTTAGAGAGGCAGGTTTTCTGGCATCCTTTTTACATCATCAAGAAGCAAACGCCATCTATTTAGGTTTTCCATTATATAGGCCACTTTTAAAGTTCCTGCTTTAGGTCAGTTTTATTCCTCTTACAGCCAATTGCCAAGCTGATGCTTTGACCTTAATTAATCCAAGGAATGTAGTATTTTCTGGAAGAGCAAGAAGGACAGGGAATCCAGATTTACGAGCTTCTCCATTAAAAATAACTTTATTTAGAAGTCCACAATTACCCACGTAAAGTGAAAAGCTGGTCTCAATCCACTTAAAAACATACAAATCCTGTAAGAAAGATGGCAGGGGGAATAGTTTATATGGTTTTAAACAACAACAAAAAAATTGCACACTGAAGAGAGGCCAAACTGTAGCCAAAAGTTGTACAGTATCTTACTTCTAGCCTACAGAGATACACAGACAGTGAATATTTGGGAGGGATACAGTTAAGGTAACATAGTAATGTTTTATTTAAACATTAGAGGTGCTTATGGATTTGCTTGTTTAAAGGGTAATGACTATACTTTTAAAAACCCAATTTATAGCTCTTTTCTCTTTCTTTTTCTAAAAAGAGTTTGGTTTTAAATATGCCTTTCCTGGGAATAGTGCAGAAATTGAAACTATTAACTGAAATGAAGCGAAACAATATGTTTAAGTCCTCTTGGGTAAATGAGATTTACAAAGTCAACATAAAAAAAATTAAAACATTTTAATTATTTGAGGAGCTTTTTATAATTAAAGTGAGTAAACTTTAGCCTGCCATAACCCTTATTACAAAAACATTTTGTTCATTTAAAAAAAAAAAAGCAAAATGTTGCAGTTTTATTAATTTCACTTTAACTTTTAATATTTATAAAATGCTAGCTGTCAGACATAAATGTTTTAGAAATGTGTAATGCATGTTTTAATTTCTGTTTTATAAACAATGATAATATTGCCATCAATTGATTACTACCATTCTTCATCTGTGTATAAAATACCTTTTGAGATTACCAATATCATGTGCATGTCTGTGCACGCATGCAGAAAAGAGGGTTGTTTTACATTTTGGTTTAGCTAATTTATCCTGTTAAGCTATGTACTTTTTCAAAACATATAGCTGAATCTTTCCTGGTTTATGCTTTCAGTATAAACACTAAAATCTTCTCCTCCTGACACTTAGCATTCTCCAGGAGTGCAACCAGCTGACCTTGAAGAAGTTGTCAAGAAGGGTGTTAAAACTGTAGTGATTGGTCGTGGCATGAGTGAGGCTTTGCAAGTAGGTTTTTGTTCTCTGATAAACATGAACTGGAACTGTTTGTTTTTCCTTCGTCTGTGTATACGGGCTGGGGGGAAGATCATCCAGGATGCTCTTCTAAGACGGAAAAAAATCAGAATGCTGAATCAGCAGATCTGAGCTCTTGCCAGTAGTGACTGTCTTCCTGAAAGTAACATCATCTGAGCTCCTTGTGGGTTAGCATCAGTGATGTTGGCAGTGTCATTTCAGCAGATAAACTACCTGCAGAAAGCTCAGAAGTGCTGCTCTTCACTTCATAAGAAACAATTTTGTAGCTTTTTGGGGATCTGAATTAACACTTTATTTGTATTCCATGTTGGTCAAATTCTTTGACTTTGATTTGTTGGTCAAATTCTATTTCTTGTTGTAAGACAGGGCCATATGTAAAACTCTTAAGGAGAAATGGGAGGTGTAAATATACAAGTTGATTTATTGAACAGAAAAATTGGTATCAATCTTAAAAATTTCTTAGCGTATTACCAGTTTGGTTACTGTCGACACCTTTAGTGCATCTGCTAAGGATTGTTTTCAATACATATTTTTCTTCAAGCTTTATGGCATAAAGGGAAAATAATCTAATACTTGTTGTTCTCTTTTCCTTTCCTCTTCTCAGGTACCACCATCTACCGTGGACTATCTTAAGAAACATGGGATTGATGTGTTGGTCTTACAAACAGAGAAGGCTGTGGAAGAGTACAATGCACTGGCTGCTCGAGGTGTCAAAGTGGGAGGAGTCTTCCATTCAACATGTTGAAACATTAGTTAAGACAGCCTTCCCTGACCTCAGCCAAAACATGGATATACCTTCTGACTGAGTCAAATTACAGGCAACGGAGCGGACTTGCCTGCAAAGTGCCAAGCACTTATGTAGGCTGAAAATCTAAAATGCAAAGATAATTTTGCAATTCAAGATTTAAACAAATTGAGTGCTCACCAACAGAGGTTATTAATGACAGAAAATCACTTAGTTACCGAATATTTCCATTTACTCTTGAATTTGACCTAATCATCCTCTGAAGATTGTTCATATTCTGATTACTTTAATTTAGCAAATAGGTGGAAAAATTAAGTTTAGGTTGTGAATATTTCTATCAGGAAATAGACAACTACATTGTTATGTACTGGAATATAGCTGTTAGATATTTGGTGAGTACAATGAAATGGTACATATGAAGTGATAATGAAGCATTATTCTGTCCTTAGCCACCATATAAATAAGCTTTGAAAAGCTCCAACTGTGCCTCCTATGGGTGATTTCATTCAGGATATTAACTATGCCGATCTGTGTCTTTATGATGAATCGAGAACATCACATAACTTGGCCCTTCCAAATTTTACACTGAACCCAAAAAAAAGTTTACAGGGGAGAAACATAAAATTTGGGCTGTACGGAATTTTCTCATTAATCATTAATTGTGAATATATAAGTTTACAATGCATTTTGATTCAAAAGTCTATAGCTTTTTTAAATCAACAGACTGATCTTTTATTTGCAATATAAAATGTCAGCCTTCAGGAAATTAGTCTGAATTAAATTGCTGCTATCACGATGCTGCTCGCAAGCTGGCAAATGGCAGCTGGAATACTTAATCATCAGGTCATGATGATCAGTTAAACATTGTGCCAGCAAGTATATTATTGCACTGAGGATTTTAGTAGCTCCTCATGGTTGCTGTTCTCATTATTTCTCCTGCTTGGTGCGCTTCTTTTAATATGACCAGTTACAAGTTACTTACCGTAGATTTCTTTCCACTAGGCTCACTAGTGTTCGATCAAGTCTGTACAAATTAGCAAAAGTGCAGACATAACATTACTGAAAGCCCTGAGGCACTTAGCCTCTCCACTCCTACTTTGGATAGCTCTTGCATTAGTATGAGAACTGAATGACTTTCCCAAGAACCAAGAATAACCTTTTACAAAATGAAATGTTTTCTGTTTGTTTGCTGTATTATGCTTTAAAACCTTTTATTTCATAAAATACAATGATGTGGCGTAAAAGCAAAGGGAAAGCGAGTACTAAGGAATATGGAGTTTTTAATCTTATGATCCTTAATTACAGTAACTTTTGTAATAATATGGCTACATTTAAGGCAAAATTTTATATAAAACAGCAAGAACTGCTTCTTCAACTGCGTTTGTATTCACTGACACAGCTGTAAAAGCTATGACATTTTTCTGAATAGTTTGCATTGCATGAAGTAGAAGGTGAACCGCTGACCCCAAAGACCATAGTTTTTTCAAGAGAATGCCAGTAGAGCAAGTACTTACCGATCTGCACAGCGACTGAAGACTTTATTTTGCATTAAAGTTTTATTTATCTTACAGTGGAGTGGGGTTTGACTCTCAGTCACTGTCACATAGTTGCATTGTTTCTTGAACTTTTGGCGCTTAAGGAAGCCTTAAGTAGGAAGATGCTTGGTAAGGCTTCTGTTAAGAGAACAATTCCAGCTGCATAAGTAAGTACCACATCATGCACATTACGCTGCTATGAGAAGTTAAACAAACACCTTATCTGTCACCTCCACTTTTTTTTTTTTTCCCCTTGCCATATTAATGTGGTACTGAAATCACCTTCTGGGGGAAGCCACGTTCAACAAACCTGATAGGCGTGTGTCTTATAGTTGAGAAAAATATCGTGGGCTTTATTTGTATTTGAGAGAAATACTGTGTAGTTCTAAAAAGCATGAAAGGAGCTAAGCCTTCTTAACTCTGCTAGGTAACTTTTAGAGGTGTGCCTTACGCTGTTTTATGCTGCAGACTTTTAATTGTTCCTTTTATTTAGCCAGTAGTAGGATATGGAAGAGGAAGACCCCATTTCTATGGGGAGGTGCAGAGTGCAAAGAAAGAAAGAAGTGGATTTTTTCTTTTTAAAAGGTAAACTGTATCCTGCTATCATCAGTATGAAAGTTCAGTGTCAACAAGGAGATAACGTGCTGTAAGTCTTTTCCATCCACACCTTATATTATCATCCTTATCACAGTTTCCTGAGTCAGCTTTGTCAATTCCTACAAAAGAGCCTGCTTCAGTCATTGAAAGCCAAATTTTCTTCTCAGTGTGTGAAGCTATCTATCTTGCTACGTGGTTAAAACAGCTCAGACACATTCATCAAAACTGGTATCTTTATTAAATGACTCTTTTCAGCTCAAGCCATAAATGATTTTTTAAAATTAAGATCTCCTAGCCCGAATCATGGGAACGCACTTTACAGGGCAGGCCTTTTCGCATGCACTTCTCTGCCTCCCACCATGAAAACCATCATCTCCCAGTAGGCCATGAACTCCCACCCTGACAAACTCATTAAAATAAAGCCACTTCTGGGCTCAGTGCCAAGAAGTTTCCAGCCCAGCTGTTCCTGCCGCTGAGCAGTTCAGTCCCCAGCGCTTATCATTGTGAAGCAGCATGCGCGATCTGGCAGCAAGGAGAGGCAAGCCGTAAACGTCTCAACTGAATGCAACACGACCAGCATTTTTAAGAGACGTTAGACTGCATCGATGGAAAGTCTAGCATAACTATGCCTTCCAACTTTAAAGTCTCATCAGTATTGCAGACTCAAACTGTAAACTGCAGACAGCCCAGTCCACAATTCTTAGTGCACATTTCACTCGTGTTCCAGTCTGTTTTTTGTATTAAGATGAAAATATTGATTCTATCTCTGGCTGTAGCAAGCAATTGGAGAACGTGGACAAACATAAGACAAGACCCAAAGGAAACCCACATGTGCAAGATGGAGCTCAAGCTGATGGCATATGGTCCTCATTGAAGTACACATGATGGTCATTTTTTTTCTTCCAAAGAATGATTTTGTTTGTATCTCTTGCAGTGAATGTAACCGCCCAATTAATTTTTCTATACCTTTTAAAATAAAATAGTTGAAGCAATGCCACATTCTAATTAATGGCTCATAGTCTTCACGTTTGTTCCAAATAAATTAATTCACTGTTTAACTGTTCTTGTTAGTTGTATTATTTAGTTTCAAAGTTCTAAAAACGGGCCTGTTTAATGTGAAGCAGTATGATCACGAGTTTGAAATTAAAAGCATACAGGAATAGGCTTTTCCCCCCACCCCCTTCCAGATTTACTTTCAAATGCCATGTGTAAGTGTGTTGTCTTGTTTAACTTTACAGATCATTAAGCTACATCCCTGTGAACTTTCCTAACAGTTCAGTTCCCCCCCACCCCTTGCCAGACTCTTGCCGCTCTAGCTAACAGGGAGGTAAAATGCACAACAGTTGGGGACTGAACATCATTACAGTGTTCAGCAAATTATCTGCCCTTGCTTCTAGATTGCTCAGCATCATTGTAGCAAGCCTCATGCTGCATGATGGCGCTACATTCCCACTCCTGAGAAAACATATGGCAGAACCAAATCTCCCAGCCTTTGGAGGACTGTGAGCTGAAGTCCTATGTTCCTCCTTCAATAGAGATGAAAAATTCTGGATTACATCCTTGTATAAATTCCAGAATTTGAGAGCAGAAAACCTAAACGTCTCAAATCTGGACAGGGGGGAAAAAGTCAACATACAGACTTTAAGATAGGGTCTCATATTACCTTTTTACAAATTGCCTTTCTGGATTTCCTGTATGTTAAAATGTGATGTGAAAAGAAATCATAGATCAAGGTAAGGAGTTAATTTAAAAAAAAAAAAAACACACACCTCAGAAGCATACATGCACATCTTCAATAAAAAGGGACACGGCCGAAAACAGCAAGAACGTAACAGGAAACTAAAAGGTTAGCTGAAGTAGGAAGAACAAGGTAGAAAGAGTTGCTGCAACATCACACATAAGGGATGTTTACAAGTCTGCTTATCTACATAACAGAAAAAAACACGGGCAAATTTGAATCTTGGAAGGAGTACAACAGAAAAAAAAAAACAGCATCCAGCACTGAATTTTAAAATCTTCATAAAGTGTTAGAGCGTACTTTTTTTCAGTTTGGCCAAAATGACAATGAATTAGTCACCTGCTTGAAAAGGCAATACCTATGGAAAAAAGGAAAACATATGACTCTTTCTGAGTCAAACCAGGAATCAGAGGGGTGGTGGTGGTGGGGGAAGATCAGGGTAAAATTAAGAGAAGCCAACTATCAAGTACTCCTATTACAAGACTGAAAACATTCTAAGTGGCTTTAAACTTTCAAGGGACTTTAGGCACCTGAAATTACAGATTAATAACTTTTCTGTATCTCTTCAGGATTTGATTCTCAGTTGGCAACAGTACAGGAAAGTGATCTTCGCCTTGTATGAAAGGAGTTCAAACAGGATAAGTGAGCAAAATGGTCAAAACTTGTCTCAGTGCTCAGGAGGAAAAAAAAAAAAAAGAAAAAAGAAAAAGAAAAGAGGCCAAGGTTTTGATATCGTAAATGAAAAAAGGCCCAGAATGGAGGAGCAGATTGGTCATCTGTGGCCTTGAACCGAGTAATAATTCATAACTCCAAAACCGATAACCACAGGACAGCCCAACTACCTTGAAGAAAGGCAGACCTTACGCCAGCCAGCTGGTTAATGCCGGGATGTGGAGTGTTTATCTGCAGGAGAGGGAGCAGCATGAAAGTTTCTTTGCGCTGCCCATCAATATGGCTCTGCGCTGACACAGGAGGGCCACATTCAGCACTGAACAGGCAGGCCCCTCTCCATGGATCAGGCTCAGCCCCTAGTCTCTGCTCTGCCCACCACAGCATCAGTTGGGGCTTTGAGCGTATGGACACGATTTTAATTAGGAGTCTTTATCGGGTTGACAAACTGCACAAATAATAAATCGATTAAGTGTAACACATCGATAAAGTGTAAAACTTGGCGGGGGGGGGGGGGAGGGAAGATACCTGTAACCAGACAGATCAACTCATCAAGTATCTGTCCAGGACACAGCCTCCTAATCAGAGATGTACATCCACCCGTGTCCCCTGGGAACTCAACTGAGCATGCCAAAGAAGTCAGATGGTAACAGCTCAGCTGTGCGGGAGGTTTTCAAACCAACGCCCTAAAGCTGAAATACAAAATACAGTTGGTAAAAGTAGTAACACTAAGAAGGGACATTGTAACCATTCAGTTGCTTTAGGTATCCATGAGTTAAGAGTCAGCCTTTGGACCACAACATGTCAGCGTTACATAAGAAACAATAAAAAAAGTCTTATTAGCACGTGTTCGCCCTTACAGTAACGAGAAAGAGGTTAGAAGTTTTCCAATTTTATTGCAGGAAAGCATAGAAGGGGCTTTGTACAACTGGAAGATATTTCTTCATTACTTCGTTTAGCTGCTAAAATACACTTTTTTTTTTGCAAATAATTTAATAAAACACAGATAACATTTGGCTGCTGTACTAGGAAATTTCACACTTTAAGCACTCCTAGAAAATCCTATCAAATCCTATCCATTCTTTGCTAAGAATCATAGGAGGTTCCTCAGTCCTTTGAAGCACAGTTTTGCACATGGGAGCGATTAACAGACACCTTCCAAGAGGAAGGCCAGAAGCATCACGTTTTCAGCCAGTACAAGCCCTCCGGGAATCGAACATGGTATGAGAAGGGGCCGCAGATGTTCTACAGGACCAGTTATTTTGGTCCTCAACTGCAGATCTGCAACCGGGCCCATCCTGTTGGGAAAGGCCTTCCTTTCCCTCTTAGCTCACCTGCTCAGGGAAACACTGAAAAGTTGACTTACTGCGGCTTAACTGAGAGTGTATTCAGCTATTCTGAAGAGATCAGAAAGATTTTTGACTGCCAAAACTGTTGCTGAAACAAAAAACTAAACAGACTTTCTAATCTCAGCATGATCGGTCCAAGAAAGAGATCAACAAGCAGAAACAGATCCTGTAAAACTTACTGGAACAGGGATAGTATTTTTTCACCCCGTGCTATTCAGTCACGTTGTCCCTAAAGGCATACAAATACGCAAACTGGACAGGGAAGTTACAATTCAAAGATAAAGATGTATGACTCCATTTTAGGCAAAAAAAAGCAACATGCTGCTGCATTGCTATTATTCAATTGAACTCCACGTCCTGCTAACTGAAGATCTGCTGCGTGAGCCAACGTGTTCCTCCTTCCCCAGCCCCACAGCATTAACAATCTACATCCTCCCCAAAACTGCTAACTTCACTACAGCTGTATAGGATGTAGAGTAGCTCAGGATTTAGCCTACGGCAATTGGTAATTTCACTTGGAGATGTAGTTTCTACATAGGACAACAGCACTTTAGAAAAAAAACTTTTTGCTAAGGATTTAGGTGCCAATGCACAAATACAAGTTTCAGACATTGAAAAAAAAAAAAAACAAACACTCAAACCATTAACTTCATTTCAGGGAATTGTAAAATAACATTGATTTAAGTGCCTAAGCACTTACACAGTAAATACCTTGGGCAAAAAACCTAAAGGCCTGGAAGAGAAACTTTTGACAGGTGAAGACTGCAGCGTTTGACCCAATGAAATAGTCACTGGAACACTGACTAGAGAATTACCTTGATTTTTGTTGATCCGATACAGAAACATCTGCATTTCCTTGCAACTGTTCTTAACTAACTGAATAACTCCTGTATTGATCTATCTGCTTCGTAACACAGAAGACTTTGTTCTTTAGCAGCTGTATTTTCATGTTTTTGTGCAAGCGTAACACTGTTTTGGTTTGGTTCATTACCTTGGAACGCAAATTGTTTTCGTGTAACCCAATGACATAAATAGGTGCTTTTCAGTGACAGACTTCACCGCCTGGCAGGTTTAGGCATTATATAAACTTTGACGGGTTTGCTGAACGGTATGGTTCCCTCTATACCATTTTCAGATTGCGGGAGAGCCTCCATACTGTCGCCCCAGGTAGATTTGGGAATTTTAGCAGATGCCTTGCTCCTATTGGAATTGTAGGCCAGCAGTAACCTCACTTCGATTTGACACGGCTCTGAAGAGGGAAAAAACACCAAAACAACCCAAACACGACTGTCATCATATAGTGAATAAGCAATACCGAACGAAAGAATTTGTGAGACTTCAAAACTGGACAATAATTTAGCTTACTTATTCTGGGGTAAGGAATTAATTTTTTAAATTATTTAAATAATTTTTTAAAAATTAAGGTAAATTAATTTTTCAAGATAAGTTTAACACATTAACATTGTCATTACATTCAGTATAGCAGAATTAAGCACTGTTCTAGGGTTCCCCCCCCCCCTTAGTCATAGCTGAAGAAGAGAATCCCATGATAAACCTAAAAATAGCTAACTTCAAAAATAATTCTCAAAAGACAGCAGGCCCAGTTCCCTAAATTTATGGCAGGATCAAGTAAAATCTAGATGGAGCCTGATCAAGACTTTCAACACAGGAGATTAAAGATTCTCCTCTCCTGGAGTTTTCTATACTGCAAGATAGCCTTTTTCCTACCTTTTCCATCTCAGCAGTTAGGCAGGTACTCCTGACACCGTCCGTAAGGTAACTTTGTACCTAGGTTTGTACTAACAAACAAATAAGGTCTAGTTGGAGATGTGAAGGTTGGGGGCAGCCTTGGCTGCAGTGACCAGGAGATGGTGGAGTTCAGGATCCTACGAGGAGGGAGCAGGGCAATGAGTACGATCACAACCCTGGACTTCAGGAGAGCTGACTTTGGCCTCTTCAGGGACCTACTTAGGGGAATCTCCTGGGGTAGGGCCCTAGAAGGAAGGGGGGGTCCAAGAAAGCTGGTTAATATTCAAGCATCACTTCCTCCAGGCTCAAGAGCAGTGCATCCCTCTGAGGAAGAAGTCCAGCAAAGCGGGCAGGAGACCTGCATGGATGAGCAAGGAACTCCTGGCCAAACTCCAGCAGAAGAAGGAAGTGTACAGAATGTGAAAAGGGGACAGGCCACTTGGGAGGAATACAGAGACGTTGTCAGAGTGTGCAGGGATGCGACAAGGAAGGCTAAGGCCCAGCTGGAATTCAATCTGGCAAGGGATGTCAAGGACAACAAGAAGGCCTTCTTCAAATACATCAATAGCAAAAGGAAGACGAGGGGAAACGTGGGCCCGCTGCTGAATGGAGCGTGTGCCCTGGTGACAAAGAAGGCAGAGTTATTGAATGCTGCCTTTGCTTCAGTCTTCACTGCTAAGGCCAGTCCTGAGGAATTCCAGACCTTGGGAACAAGAGAGGAAGGCTGGAGAGAGGAAGACTCTCCCTTGGTGGAGGAGGATCAGGTTAGAGATCTTTTGTCCAGACTTGACATCCACAAATCCATGGGCCCCGATGGGATGCACCCACGAGTGCTGAGGGAGCTGGCGGATGTTATCGCTAGGCCACTCTCCATCATCTTTGAAAGGTCATGGCAATCAGGAGAGGTGCCTGAGGCCTGGAAGAAAGCCAACGTCACCCCAGTCTTCAAAAAGGGCAAGAAGGAGGAGCCAGGGAACTGCAGGCCTGTCAGCCTCACCTCCACCCCTGCAAAGGTGATGGAACAGCCCCTCCTGGAGGTCCTCACCAAGCATCTGAAGGACAAGGTGGTGATCAGGAATAGTCAGCAGGGATTCACCAAAGGGAAATCATGCTTGACCAATCTGATAGCCTTCTCTGATGGAATGACTGGCTGGGTAGATGAGGGCAGAGCAGTGGATGTTGTCTCCCTGGACTTGAGCAAGGCTTTGGACACTGTCTCCCATCATATCCTCCTAGGTAAGCTCAGGAAGTGTGGGCTAGATGAGGGGACAGTGAGGTGGCTTGAGAACTGGCTGAATGGCCGAGCTCAGAGGGTTGTGGTGAATGGCGCAGAGTCTAGTTGGAGGCCTGTGGCTAGTGGTGTCCCCCAGGGGTCAGTCCTGGCTCAAGTCTTGTTCAATGTATTCATCAATGACCTGGAGGAAGGGACAGAGTGCACCCTCAGCAAGTTTGCGGATGATACTAAACTGGGAGGAGTGGCTGACACACCAGAAGGCTGTGCTGCCATTCCGAGGGACCTGGACAGGCTGGAGAGGTGGGCGGAGAGGAACCTCCTGAAGTTCAACAAAGGCGAGTGCAGGGTCCTGCACCTAGGCAGGAATAATCCCATGCACCAGTACAGGCTGGGGGTTGACCTGCTGGAAAGTAGCTCTGCCGAGAAGGACCTGGGAGTGCTGGTGGACAACAAGTTAAACATGAGCCAGCAATGTGCCCTTGTGGCCAAGAAGGCCAATGGTCTCCTGGGGTGCATGAGGCAGAGTGTTGCCAGCAGGTGGAGGGAGGTGATCCTGCCCCTCTGCTCAGCCCTGGGGAGGCCTCACCTGGAGTACTGGGTCCAGTGCTGGGCTCCCCAGTCCAAGAGAGACATTCTCCTTCCTAAGCACATACTTTTTACTGATCATCAATAAGTTTAATTTTCATTAACTAAGACAGTTTCGCCACTTTGCCAGTATCACTTTGAATTCTGACCCTATTCTCTCAGCCACTGCCACCTTGGTATCATCTCTGCATTTCATATGCTTAGGTTCCAAAGTCAAAGTTTAATGAATTAAATATAATGACTAGGGGAAGACATCAAAACAGAATCCCTTGGGACCATACTGAAAATGCCCTTCCAGCAAATACTGCAAAACCAGAAATAAGAACTCGATTCTGCTCCCTCTGGCACAGGATCAACCTTCAAATCCGGATACTCCCAGACTTAGAAACAATACCATTTTTTATTCTCCCAGACAAAATAAAGCAAGCAGGATGAATGAATGTGCTATGGAAGTACTGTAGAAAAATGACTAAGTGAAAAAGAACATTGCATTAAAAGAAAACAAAACAAAAAAAACTTGGTGGTTAAAAATAAACCACCAAATCCTACAAACCAGAAAATAAACTGCACACACACAAAAAAAGCCTGCATTTGAATACATGTGAAGGTCTTAAAAGAAATCAGGAGAAAGTGCTGTGAACAAATATTCTTTGCTTTTGTTGTTTGAAATCCCACAAGCCAATTACCGAAGCACTTTTGTATGAGAGAAGCGTGAATGCCAACGACAATTGAACGTGAATGTCAGAGTCACATATTTCATCAGAGATAAAGGGTGATTTTTTTAGAGCATATTAAAGTTTCACCACCCTTTTTCAGCAGTGAAATTATACTGTTGAATACACACAGTTCCAAAGGTTCTCTGCTATGCTCAAATACCTGTCAGAACTAAAACAATGAATTACAATGAATCAGTTTACCGTGACTCCTTACTTTTAAAGAAGGATGCAGGCCTGCCTCCTACAACTAACCTCACTCTGCACTGAAATGGGTGACCTCACTTTAAATACGTGCTCGCTCATTTAAAGGTGCTGCGTGCCAGGAAGACTGCATGTGGATGGGTACATCTTTCGTGCAAAACACGGATCAAGAAAGATACATTCCTATCTCAGAAATTTGCAGCAGCACAAACGCATTATATTTTATCATGAACCTCACCTGTCCAGGCTGTGTGCGAGAGGTAAACCTGAGTTATCAGCCTGTGCCTTCCAGGACCAGGATTTCGGAAGTCAGCTGGTTTAGGATGGATTAACTGAGCTTGTCCATCTGGATACAACACCTAGGGTAAAAAAACAAAAGAAACAACTGAATAGCAACTGCACTGGGAATTTGTATGACATGCACCGTTGTTTTGCTTTTTGCCCAAATTCAGAAGGCAGGAAGGTGTACTTTATCTCGTAGCCAGGAGTCCAGTTGCTCTAGATTTAACGGCCACACACCTGCCATGCAGAACCACAGCACACTGGAAAAAGTGCACTGACGTCACGCCTCTTCCTCTGCACTCTAAACAGGGTTTTTGATTTCTTTGTTATGCAGTGAGCTTGCATATTTTACTTGACATCATACCACACTCGCCTTCTTAGCTACATTTTAAACAAGTGGTTCAGCAGCAGGAAGAAAGTTAAGTTTTAAATATGAAGAACCAAGCGCCTATGTAGTTCTGTGTGCTTCAACACAGCTTCTTTTGCTCCCCCTCCTCCCGCTACATAGGCTGGATTGTCACCACCAGCGTTTGTTTGTTCGTAATGTGTGAGTACATTTGGTAGCACACGCATAGCGCAGAATAGCCTCAAAGTGCTCAAATCAAACCTGCATGTAAGTCAACACAGTGCACAATATACAAGCCAGCTTCTGGATGTGCGTGCGTTAACACACAGAAATGCAACATAGCTGTGTTAGCAACAATTTGCATTTTAGAAGTACTGACATCCTTCTGCAGGCTACCCGTAGAATACAATCTTGTTTGCATTTATGTCAAGTGAGTCCTTACCTGAACTTTAACAGTTCCTTGAGGATCCTGTACATGTTCCAGAGTTGCATCAACATCCAATGCCACTACCAAGCCTGAGGTAAACCTCAAAGGGTTATCAGATTCACCGGTAGGCTCAATGATAGTTGCAGTAGCTCTGTGGAGCTATTAGGGGCAAAGTGGTTGGCAAAAGTGAGTGGGAAGGAAAATAAATAAAAAAAATAAATAAAATACCAAACCATTGCTGTTCTTAAAAGAGAAAATATTGTGAATCAGCTTTGGATAATTTTAGATACAGTCAGGAAGTCAGGAATAACTAAATTTCTATTTTTAGCAACAGTCCTGGAGATGCTAGGTATCTAGTTCAAAGAAATAACCCTTGTGATTGATCAAAAAGCTGAGACATAAAAGCCTTATGGTCTATCAGCTTCTAAGACAGTTTGTAAGAACGCTGCATTTTAACTCTGTGCGTTAAACTGACCTGCTCTGGAAGAGGAAGGTGAAGGAAGGTACTTTGTCGTAGTGTTGTCTGAAGGATCTTGACCACTTCTGAAGGCTTGGAGGTCACTAGTCTGGGCATTAAGTCTAGCAGTTTATCGACAAAACTGCCTTGCATATGTGGGAGCTCAGAGATGAAACATCTGTATGTGTTAAGAACATATTAATGAAAATCAAATGCTGATCAACATTTTTCAGCATGTCTTGCGATTTTCAGCCAAGCTACTTAACCTTTATATTTAGTTATAATGGTAGAATTAGACATAAAGTAGAGTGGCTATGTAAAACAGGCAGTCTTCAATTCCAGCTTCAAAACCGGCAAAAAAGAGTAAATATTCTTTCTTACCACTCCGTTACTGTCAGTTCTGCATGCAGATTCCACTTCTGGTGTGCATACATCTCATACACAAGATAAAGATCATTTTGGCTAGTTGTGTCGAGACCATAGCTACTCACTTGCGCTCAACCTCCTACCAGGTTTAGCAAGACAATTTTGCAAGCCTAATAAACACTTACTTGTGCAGTTTAGTGGAAAAAATGCACCATTTTCTATAGATGAACAGCCTCTTGAACAACAAGTTCTCCTCTCTGCTTGTCAAATCTGGCGTTGGGCTGTTCATGTTCATCTGCATCGTTAGTCTTTAAAGCCTGGACAGGAATGCTGGACATGCCCAAATAATAGCTTTAAGTTCCAGACCCCTAGAGATGTGATTTTTTTTCAGGGTCCTAGTAGGTACTCGACAGGAGCTCATAATCTGTACAACAGAACCCTCCATCAGCAGCTCATGGCTTGGCAAAGGTGGGAGGGAAAAAAAAAAAAAAAACCACCCAAGAACACTCCCCTTTGTGTTGCAAAGAAGGTTAAGCCAAAACACGCACCCTTGTGTTCCTCTGACAGCCGCTAAGTAGACAACAAATTTCAGCTACTTTGTCATGGAAGGCAGCTAAAAGCCAGCATACTGAGGCTGCACAACCCATCCAGGCATTTTAAATCTTCAGGCACTTACAGGTGACCTTACAGCTAACTAAGACCTATCATCATCCAGGCTCCCCTCTGTGGGATCCACCACTGCCCACAGGTGTTACATTCCTCATAAGAAGTGATGGTTTTTCTTGATCCTGAGACTCAGCGTCAGGAAAAGATAGAAAAGGAAGTGAACAGTTCTATTCGTTAGCCATCACATAAACTTATCATTAGGGAATGGGTATATTCAGATCTCTTCCTCAGCACTTGAGCAGCCACAATGGCCAAGCACATGGACCACAAATAAATGGGAATTTAATCAAGAACTAGAGGTGGAATTCTGCTGGAGGTGAAATTCTGGATATACCTCTGAGCTAGCTGTCTGGTTTCAAGTCCATCCAAAAAACTCAGGCATCACTAACCTGACCTCCTGCAGGCATCCAAGTTAGGATAAAATGAAAGAAGCATCTCTGTCTTTCCAGTGAGAAGAGAGCCCAGGGGTCTGCTTCATAAGCAGCAGTCTACAGTGCAAATGTCTACAACTGGGTGAGATGATTCCCACCCTGCACACGCAGATGCTTCATTCACTCTCTAATTTCTTACTTAGAAATTAGAGCAGGAAGGGAAAAATTCCTTTTCCGTTATACCGCTGTGACAGCTCTGCCATTGATTCCAGGTTTTAGAGAGTCTACTTCTTGCTTTATCACTGTCTTATGATAGCAGGCCCTGATGTAGGACAGCAACAGGGAGAAGGAGACGGGAAGAGGCAGAAAATGTATGGAATACTCCCTGATAAGGCACCTTAATGGTTTCAGGTAATCTGATGGCAATCATCATGCAAGTTCAAAAGTTGCAAAGCGAGTAAGAGATTGCACAGAACCTCCAAATGCTCTGCATACATTTGATAACTGCTTCGACTACAGAAAAATTCAATGCAAACGCTGAACAGCAAGATCTAAAAGGGCCTTCAGTACAGAGACAACTCGTCTACCACCTCCCGCAAAGAGGTGGAGAGACTTCATTTTTGAATGACGTTACGTTTTTAGAACACTTGTGAAAGTCAAGTTTGGCACATCCTAGACCAGGTTATATACAGAAGAATTATCAGCAGCTCTTAAGAACATTTTACTTTCTGTTTTAAAACAGAGGTTGATTGTGAAAAAACAACAGAATTTCTCACCTCTGAAAAGAATCTACTTCCTGTAAGAACTTTTCACACATCCCAAAAAGGGGTTCCGCTCTGTAATGAAGATAACATTCATTTTTTTTATTTTCCAATAAAAAAAAAAAAGGCTCTATACAATAAAGTTCTCATTCTACAACCAATTCAAACCCACATTTAACTTTGTTCACCTGAGCAGCCAAAATGACCACACATAGCTGCTCATGTGATCTACAATATGCATATGTATAAGCATTTCACGGCTGAGTCACCCAAACATTTAGTTGCAGAACATCAGTTAAAAAGACAATTCTTTTATGATTAAAAAAATCTCAGCAACTAACTTATATTTAACAAACTAAATAGAGTTAGTGAACTGTATTTAACACAGTAAATATAGTTAGTGAATTCTTTGATACATATGACTTTCCTCATTTAAACAGGTCCCAAATTTCAACTTTAAGACACTCTACAATGTTTTCACTTTTTTTTTTTTTTGAGTGTTTTCCTATGTTCCTAGCTGAGAAAACGCAACGCCCAAAATGTCTTCCTATTAGTTTTATCATCTAATTTAGTATTGCGTCACTATATAGTTAAACCAAAGACAAAAAAAGTCATCTCTTCACTCCAAATCAATACAGCAAATGGTTGTTGGCACGTCTCGATGTTTTATGCACCTAAGTTACCCTGGACTTTTTTTTTTTTTAATTAAAGAAAATAAGAAAAAAAAAGCAGCTTGTGGAAACTAAGTTTAGAGTTAACCCTACGAAGATCCATATCCTTCCCTTTTGCCAGGTCATCCTTACCCCCTGGTGGTACGTGCCGTCACTATAAGCTGTAATGCCTTTGCTTGCAGTCTCATGTGGTGAATGATGACCACTTGTCTACTTTCCACTCCGCTGTACATGAACTCCATTTTATAAGTTTCTTCCAGGATCTGTCAGACACCACAGGGGTAACAAGCCATCAGACTCTGTGAAACCGTTGCACAAACATGATCACAAGATTCCAGGTTCCCTCGCCACACGGAGGAGCATTAATCCACAAGTCCCGCTCTTTTGATGAGACTATCAAATTTCTACGGGTAAAATACTCACCGACTTCACAGTATTGCATCTGTAGAATAGATGGGCTTAAGCAGGCAAGAGAAGTGCTCACATTAGTGCAATTGGCTTCTCTACAATTACACTGAATCCAAGAACTGGTAAGTTATTCAATAGGAAAGATTCCCGCACCTTGCACGGATGGGAAATGATCTACATTCACAATCACAACAGACAGAAGCTTCCCAGGGGCTTCACATGCTGCTGAGAAGGGCACCCAAGAAAGACAGTTCAATTAGGGGAGATTTAAAAAGCTGATAGGCTTTTGTTTCTACTGGTCCCTGGGGACAGCTGTCAACAGCACACAGAGCTTTCACGCACAGCAATAACTGCCTCTTATTACATTTTAATTAACTGGAGACTCAAAATGTCAGTATTGCTTCCCAGCAGATACATGGACTTGCTTTTATCCTAGGTTTGCTTCCAGATTTTTTAATAGCTTTCTTTCTCCTTCACTTTTTCCTAGGGTTTAGCTTTGCTTTTCCCAGGATCTGATCATTCATACCAAACAGAACCATAAAATAATTCAGCTCAGAAGGGAACACCAGGGGTTATCTAGCCCAATCCCCTGCTCAAAGCAGGCCTAACCAGATCAAGTTGCTCAGGGCCACGATGAGCTGTGAACGTCGCCAAGGACAGAGGTTTCATCACCTCCGAGTAATCTGTCCCAGCAGTTAACCACCCATAGGGTAAAACTTTATTTTCTTATATCTAATCAGAGTTTCCCATGTTCCAATGTGTGTCCACTGCCTCTTGCCCTACAGCTTCGCAATTCTGAGAGGAGTCTGGTTCTGTCTCCTCTGTATCCTCCCACGAGGCAGCTGCAGACAGCAATAAGTTTGCAGAATCACAGAATAGCCAAGGTTGGAAGGGACCTCTGGAGATCATCTAGTCCAACCTCCCTGCTCAAGCAGGGTCCTCTAGAGCACATTGCCCAGGATCGTGTCCAGACAGGTTTTGAATATCTCCAGCGAAGGAGACTCCACAACCTCGCTGGGTAACCTGGTCAGTGCTCTGTCACCCTCACAGTGAAGAAGTTTTTCCTCAGGTTCAGACGGAACTTCCTGTGGTTCAGTTTGTGCCCGTTGCCTCTCGTCCCAAGTTGTCCCTGAAGACATCTCTTCTCCAGGCTGAACAAGACCAGCTCCTGCAGCCTCTCCTCACAGGCCCCTTGACCATCTTGGTGGCCCTCCGCTGAACCTCCTCCAGTTTGTCAGTATATTCTTTGGACCAGGGAGCCCAAAACTGGACACAGCACTCCAGATGTGGTCTCACAAGTGCCAAAAAGGGGGGAAGAATCACCACCCTGGACTTGCTGGCTATACTCTTGCTAGTACAGCTGAGGATGGGGCTGGTCTCCTTTGCTCCAAGGCCACTGCTGACTCATGTTTCTCTTGTTCACCAGGACCCTCAGACCCTTTTCTACAGGGCTGCTTTCTAGACAGTTGGTTCCCCAGTCCATGTTGTTATGTGGCATGTGGTTATACCATCCCAGGTGCAGGACTTTGCATTTGCCATTGCTGAACCGCACGAGGTTCCTATTGTCCCATTTCCCAGCTTGTCCAGATCCCTCCGAATAGCAACCATGCCTTCCAGCACATCAGCTGCCCCTTCAGTTTGGTTTTATCTTGCTGAGAGCGCGTTCCATCTCATGATCCAGGATGATAATGAAGACATGAAATAGCATTGGTCCCTGTATTGATGCCACTAGTTACTGGCCGCCAGCTGGATTTCGTAACACTGATCACAACTCTTTGAATCAGCAGTCCAACCAATTTTCCACCCCACCGTATTGCTAACTTATCCAGCCCATATCTCACCACTTTGGTGACAAGGAGACTATGGGAGACCGCGTCAAGCTTTGCTAAAGTCACTGTGTACAACATTCACTGCCCTCCCCTGGTCCACAGCACCAGCCACCTCATCATAGAAAGCAATGAGGTTCAGGCATGATTTGCCCTTGATAAATAGCTTTTGACTGCTCCCAATCACTTAGAAATGGCTCCTAAGAGGATTTGCTCCATGACCTTCCCAGGGCTGAAGTTTGGCCAACCGTCCTGTAGTTCTCTGAATCTTCTTTCTTGCCCTTCTGGAAGATGGGTACGATGTCTGCCTTTTGCCAGTCATCATAAACCCTCCCCAGCTGCCTTTTGAAGACGAGAGAGCAGCCTCACAGTGACAAGAAGCTCCTTCAGCACCCTCAAAGACATCCCACCTGGCCTCATGGACTTGTCTATGTCTAATGGGCTTAAGTGACCCCTAACTGTCTTCTACTATGAATAGAGCTCGACTCCCACAGACTTTACCAGTATGCTCAGGTTGCATCAGCAGCTCTTGCACACTCTTACCCAAAGTAAGTCACAGGCAGAAACTGGCAGACTTTTACGTCTGCCCCATTTCTAATCTGGTCTGAAAAAAACCAGTCTCTACCTTCAAGCTGAACTCCAGATTCAACCACATCTTTTTGATCTTTATGTCAGTATTACATAAGCATTGTAACATGGTGTCTAAATTTGTCTTCTAAATTGTTACTGTAATAGACTGCAGTTCAACTGCAATATATTTATATCTGTTGCAATATATAATTGCCAATATTGCAATTTAATGCACAAGATCTACTGCACACATTTGAATGACATCCCCAGAGACAGCAAAACCTGGGCAAATTTGATGATACAAACTGCACCTACTAAGCAAACTGACGCAGAACAAGTCTCAGGCTTGACTAGAGCAGAGAACAATCCGGCTTAGTTTTCTTCTATGGGTGAGACAGACAGTAGTAGTTTCCGATGAGCGTTTAGGCACCTTAAAAAGATGGTGTGCTATGTGGTGACATTTTATAACAAAATGACTGACTCCAAATGTAAGCCTCACCTGATCGTCTACCATTTTACTAAATGAAAAATGGTATTCAAGCAACTCAGAACACATTCGCTATCTGAGAAGCCATATACAAGTCAAAACTAGTATCATCCCATGTACAAATTACTCCACTTGGAAACTAGGATTTACTTGGTCAGACTAGTGTCGCAGAAAATCAAAAGCACCTTCTTGTCACATGGGTGAAGAAGGGCTTGTATCTGAGGACCTGCCTCCATAGAGGCTCAGTAGCTTCAACCTCACCTGCTTCGCTGCAGCAGATGCCAACGCGTTCTGCTTCAGGTACAGAGGAGCTGCCACATTCCACAGTTTCTCCTGCAAGGCCTACAAGAGAAAACCATGAGGTATGATAAATATCTAGTTCACTCTAAAACAATAACAAGTTATAACCCTGTGCTACACAGTAGTGGGAACAGGGAATGTGCTCTGCCTCTTGGCTGAATGATGCCAAGGGGTGGTTTGAGAAAGCAGACCAAAGATTTCTTTCATGCTTCTAAATACAGTATGGGAAACCACGGTCTCAAAAATACAAGTTTTCATTTAAATACTGAGACATCTATATAATTATAAAATATAAAACATAGAGAATAATATTTTACTGAACTATGAATTAGAGACTTGCTGAGCTGCAAACTCTTCAGTATCTTTTAAGGAGACCTTTATGCGGAACAATAGTTTATTAGAAAAACAATACCCCTTTGCTTTATCACCTCTTTGCGGCTAAGATCAGGGCATTCTCAGATTACAGATAAAAAATGGAAACAAAAACAACTGGCCCCCAGAAAGACACCCACCCAGTCATATTTCAGAGCAATTGTCTTGAGAGTTTCAACAGTTACTAACTACTGAATAAAACACTGCTACTGACATTTGCAGTAAAACAACAACAAAAACCCAACCAATCAAAAAAAAAAAATACTACTTTTTGATTTATGTCAAAAAAAAATCTCTGGAAGTCTGCTTGAATTATGTATATCACTACCTCCCTTTTGAAGTTGTTTGCACTTAGATAAAGCTACACACTAAGCTGATTGGAGTGACAGCTCAAGACAGCACACGCTATATCCTTTACCTTAGCTGGCATTCTGGGAACCAGCTTATTACCCCTAAAATTACACAACATGTAGCACCTTGAAAGGTCTGGAACCCCTTGAAGGAAAAGAGGCTGAGAAATGGAGATACCTTTTCCCCCCCCAACAGTTTCTATCCTATTGGGGAAAAAACAATTGGAAAGAAATGTCAGAGTGAGCCTTTTCAGTAGATTAAGTTTCCTTCTGCCATATCAAAATTTCTAGCTGTATAATATTCCAAGTTACTTTTAATTTCATCCGCATTATTCATTCTTCCACACTACTGATGTATTGACTGTCCAGCAGCTTAAGCAAAGAATGACTTGCACAGCCTTCAATTAATGTTTACCCACCTCTTCCAAACACAGCACACATCTTTGCCAGAAACCCAAAACATTGCCTTCTTTTAGCTAACGTATATTGGTTCACCCCAGTCAAAGCCTGGAGGAAAGCCAAAAAAAACTAATCCAAATGCTAGTCTTCAGCATGGATAGCACGTTCTGCTTTGGCGCAACTTGCCGATTTAGCTATTATTGTTCTGAACTGTAAAACCACTCATCTAAAATATGCTCTTTGGGTTGTAAATGTATTCCAAGGATTTGAGGGCTGCTACAAGATATTCTAACTGGCAACTACATATTTAGCAAAGAAACTGAAATACTTTCCTGGTTTTACATGACAAAGCTTTTGTTGGGCACCTTCTGGAAATTGTGAATTCATGCTTTATACATATATGTATGTATATATATACACATATACACACACACACAGTTCACCTTCAAACACCTAAAGAATACCAGCAAACTAACTAAAATACTATCACCAGTTTAGAGCTTGAGAAGTAAAGCAAGCAGCTGGAGTTCCTGTTTACAGCAGGAAGCTGACTTTGAAAAAAGTTGTTATTTCATCAAAATAAGCAGCTCATCTGTTAACATAAAATGGACAGAATATTTCAGCACTGTAGATTTCCGTCGGAAAACAGACCAACAAACTCTGCACTGGCGTAACGCACATGAACCATCGTAAGCTCCACATACAAAAGAGGACATCTGCAATGGGGTACTCGTTTGCAAAGTTGCTGCATAAATAATTGGCTGCAGAAGGAAAGCAGGAACATTGGAACCCCAGGGAACCTGCACTTTCATTACACATCAGTTTTCAGCGCGAACACCGACACAGGAAACGCGCCCCGCTGTAATGGACTGCGGGCGTTTCAGGCCAGCAGCCCAAGAAACCCAGATGAAATCCAACCTTGATGAGGAGCAGCTGACACTGAAGGTAAGTTGCAGTGAAGTCTGCCATCCCCGCCAATTCTGACTGCAGTTCTCCAAGCCTCTGAAGATCGCTGAAGCAAGTGGGAAAAAAAGGAAAAAACAAACAAACAAGCGTTGAGACAGGCAGCACAAGCCATTAATCTGAACACGCTCAGAATGCACTAACAGCAATGCCGAACCAGCCGGCTCCTCCCGCACCGTCTTTCTGCTTATCCTTACAACAAGCCCCAGAAACCGTATAAACACAACGGGCCACAAAACAGTTCGCACCACGGGACTTCGCAGCACCTCTCTTGTTCCTGGAGGCTGACGTGAGCACAGCAGTGGCAGCAGCAAGCCCGTCACCCCGCGTTACCCTGTGGCCCTATGGGAACCATACAGTGTGGCGGTTCCAGATTTAACTTAAGACACTCCAGATTTCTGCAGCAGCTAAAGAGCCATTTGCGTTACACTGCTGGGAAATCTAACTCCTCCCGTCGGCTAGAAAAGATTGTTTGGAACATGCTGGGCTCACGCAACACGGCATATCTGAAATACAGCTGCGTTTTTAAAACAAGCCTCTAAGTCTAGTGTACTGATATGGCCGCAACAGGTTGCTGTGTGGTATAATTATTTTTTTATAAATCATACAGCTATAGAAGTAGCTTTTATCCTCCAGAAAACAGACAGCCAATGGAACCTGAAAAGCTTAACGTCACTGACCGTTGAAGACTAAAACAAATTAAAGATCTGTATTAAGAAAATTTGTCTTCAGTTCTGCAATAAAAAATAGGCTGGGTAAGGTGGATTCAGCACGTCTTTGTTCTTCTCTGCGTTTTGCTTTGCTCCAAAAGCCTACTAAAACTGTCGCTCTATTTCCATGTTTCCTACTATTACTGAGAGAACAAAACAAAAGCTAAAACGAACGGTCTTTCTTCAGAGGACGGTTCTCTTTTTATTTTAGCTGTGATGCGCCTGACAAAAAAAGGTCCTCTTGTACAGACGGAGGAACTGAACCACAATCACTGATTAACTTTAAAGCCCCTCTTACAGTTTCAGCTGTCGTTCCTAGGGGTACGGCATCAGCCTTGAGCGCGGTTAGAAATGTAAGTCCCAAGCAGACACCAGCTCCAGGAGGTCTGCTTTGCTTCCCCTGATGACAGCAATGACAAAAGAGGAGGGAGATTTGTCCCGCTGGGGAATCCACTACTGCGAATTTCTTCGTCCCTCTCCTACTAGCAGCCGAACCGTCACTGCCACAAGCTCCTGCCCTCTGCAAAAATAACCTTTTATATATATATATATTTTTTTTTTTGGTGCGTTTTTCCTGAAATCCTCCCCTTCTCTTAAGGCTGAGAAACAGCAGTTGGTTCAGTACAGTTCCTGGGTGGTGATCCCAGCAGAAAAAAAACCGCACCATCACCAAAAAGCATACAAGTCATTTCCACTAACTCCGGAGCGTTACTGTCCTTTACCGCATGTAAATGACATGTGTGGCCATCTATATTATGCTCGGACGTAATTCCTATACTCCAAATGGGAAAGAGTCGCAGCCTGTGAGCTTTCCAGAGTTTTATTGCGCCTATGAGACTCGGGATATTCTGCCAAGAGACTATTTAAAATGTTTAGTTCTGTTTAAAACGTTTAATGCCCTAAATGTTTCGAAACAATCTTTTAGGCTGTGCATAGTAGCTTCTAAACGGCTGAAAATAAGTCATTTACTTTTCACAGGGAGGTTTTCAGTGAGGACACACTGTTTATGCTCCACTGCAGGTGGATTTAAAGGTAATCCACAGCTGCATGTACAGAAGAGACAGATATTTGGGTGGGGAGGGGGGAAAATAAAGCTTTTTGGAATTCTTTATTCACATTTTGGATCCAAATACTGCATTTCAGACTGTTTTTCTAACTCTTAAACTACGGCTTCTTTTCCTACCAAGCAGATAAATCACACTGAAAGGATCCTTTTCAAGTGTTTTGTTTGTGTAAATCAGGCAGCAGATGAAACGGAAAAGGCAACACAAAACGCACTTTCAGAAGCCACGCTGTACATCCTTATCAACAGCAGACAGCGATGCAAAACAACATTGTCTATTCTGGGAAAATCTCTCTATGAATTTCATACTGATGAAGAACGCCAGAGTGCTTTATAAGTGAGACTGGTAATAAGAACCCAACAAAGCCACAGAAGTGGGTCCTCTTCCACTGAATGAAAAGCCATAGGACCTGAAAATTAGAAGGGCAAAGGGGACAACCTCTCTCCCCCTGCAAAAAAAGCACATACAAGTAATACAATCAAAACGAGGAATTCATACAGGGACAGAGAACTAGGAATGACAAACATAAGCCATCATCCCAAAAAACTGAAAGCACATTTAACTGCAAGTGAACAGTCCAAGAAGAGCACCCTTACCTGACCCTTACCAAGCTCTGAAAAATATATTCCCCTTAAACGCACATTGATCTTTTGGCCTAGTGGAACCAGAGCTGAGACTCCGGATTTTGTTTTAAACAAGTCAGGATTCTGATTTCAATCACAATATCCATCAGAGAGTTCAGATTAAGTGCCCAATAGCAAAGCAAAACACACATATTCAGAATCAATGCAGCTACTCCAAAGAAATTGGGAATTTTAACCGATCTTCAAATAAACACACCAGTTTGCAATCTTACCGAATGGTAAATTCCAATAGCTCCTGTATGCCCTGTGGGTCAAGGTGCTGAAGGTTGTAAACCCTCTCCAGGCTCTGATGCAAGAACTGCTGGGAAGGATCCTCATTTGGTGTAATACTGGGAGAGACTGGGGAGGACACCAGCTTTCTACCTGGCAACTACGCAAAAAGAAATATATGGACACAAGAGAAGAGTTTAACACAAGTAAAAACATTCCACAATGCTGCCTTGTTATTTAGGAGCAACAATGCTACCAACTGAGAGCTCCACTTTATTTCTCAGATTCAAAATTGTTATGAAGGCTTTCCTGTCTGCATTTTTGTTGATTAACACTCTTCATTTTATAATCCCCCTCTGGACAGAGATCTTCAGTTTAAATTACATCATCCCTTTGAGGAAAACATCTCCCCTAATCTCTAAACTATGAGATGGTGAAGCCAAGGGAAGTCAAGACCACACAAAGCGCAGCTGATTTTATGAGCTGTAATAAGGCTCATGGCCGACATCAGCGCCACTATACTTCCACGCAGGAAAAGCACGCTTCAAAGTGGTAAGGAGCACATCTTACCCAGGAGTAAGGCGTGTAGGTGGGACATAAGTCATATATTAGCAAGATTTGCATAGGCTGAACCCCCCTTTCCCCCACTGCCAGTAAGCTCCCAGGAATGCTGCCCTCCAGTACTCCTTCCTAACCAGCAAACTCCATGCTATTCTCACTTGAGAACAGTAACGCTATTATTCGCCTCAAAAAAATTACAAAATCCATATTGTAATAATTTAATATTTGGCTCTTCTTTCTTAACATACGTTTCAATACTCACCCCCTCGATGGTTGAGGGGGAAAACCTTTTAGACTCAAAACTTCACACGCTGGGAGACATGGAAGAGAGCAACAGTATTTGCAACAACACAGCGGGGAAGTACAAACGGAGGTGGTTCAGCTTACCCTTAACGGAGGGACCAGATGAGAGAGACTGTCGCGAAGATAGGCGTAATGTCTGAACGTGTGATCAGAAAACAGTGCAGGCATTGTTGGGCAACTTTTAGCAGCATTAAAAATCAGAACCAGAACAGCAATGTCTATTGAAATGGATTGTTAAAGAAAAACAAACAACAGAAAGAGCTCCTCAGGGATAGCAAGCTAAAACAACAACAACAACTCAACAACCCTTTCTTTGCTGGAAATTGCTTAGGAAGTTATATATATATAAAAAATGGAAGAACGCTGAGCAAAAACCAAAGAGGCAGCTGTATGAGCAAATGAAAACAAAGTGCAAAGTGTAAACACTACAGAATGGGCCATATTGGAGAAAGGATGTTACTGCCAACACGGGATTGCTCACAGGCAACACAGAGGATGGGAGCCAAGGAGAATAAACGTAGAATGGGTCTACTAGGTGGCATTCACTCTTCCCTATCTTAGGGATGACTTTCTGCTTACCTGTCTGGTACCCAGATACTGCCTAAAAAGCAAACATTTACCCCCGAGTCCTTGAAAACTGCTGCACCTCCTGCAGCGTAGAAACCCTGAAAAACATCCCTCTTACACAGACTTAAACTGAACCAAGGAATCAAACATTGGGAGTGGATTCTGGAATAGAACAGAAAAATCATTGTCACAGTCCAAGAACGAGAGGAATACAAAAGGCAGCAAAAGTAGCCAAAAGCTGAGGCGTTCACCTGCAACAGGGTAACTCCAAGAGTAAGATTTCTAACAGGAGAGAGTAACAGGACCCCCAGTGTAAAGCTTAGCATTGTCAGGGTGCTCGCTTGCATGGGAAGAACTAGGTTCAGACCCTCTCTCAAGCATAGAGGGAACCTGAACTCACACCTCAAATTTCGTGAGTCTGCTGTAGTTACAGGCTGCCAAATATAAAGGCAGCAGCTTGACAAACCAGTTTTCCCTCCTTGCCCAAAATCCTTTCCAAATTCTGAGCTGAAGCTATTAGCTAATTTGATTCAAATTTGCTAACTACTTTGAATCAATCACAACTATACTTTTAGTTAATAATTTAGTCACTTAAAAAAATATATATACACCCCCCCCCCCCCAATCCAGGTGTACTTTGCAGTTTCTGGCTCCTAGGCTTGTCTTCACAGCTTACAACCAAATCCTATGGAAAGGTATTTTATCTCCAGAACATCCTATAAAATAATATACTTTGGTACAGAGTAAGAACGTCCATTTAGCTAAAAAAAAAAAAAAAAAAAGTCATCTTCCCCAATGTTCCTTCAATCCTTAACTTGGAGGACAAGTTTACTCAAATTGTTGCTCGACTATCACATTGGGGATAAATCCTTCTCTCCACCTGATTCTAGCCCTCTTCAATTCTTATAAGGTATTTATTTGACTTACACAAAAGTTTTGGCTGATGGGCTCTGAACGGTGAGATAAATAAGGACTATGCTTCACAGAAGAAGAGAGCTGTTCCAGTCTAACATCTCTCAGTATGCATCATAAATGAAATTATGCTCTGCAATTGCATAGAAGGGAAGTGAGAAGAATGAACTATAAAAAAACGGTATTCCACATTTCTAAGGCATTTTCTATTGTTAAGGATGATGTTATAACAATAATAGCTGGCATTCTAAAGCATCAGAAGCGCTAACAGTAATATAAGGATTCCTGCTTTGAAATATTTCGAAAAAGATGCTAAATTTACAGCACTACAGGGATTTGCCACTGCTGTACTAAAAGCCAGTACCGTCCTATAACTGCACAACAGAGAAGGTAGGGGAAGTTTTACATTAAAAAAGAAAAAAAGAAAAAAACCTCAAGGAAAACTATTTTTCTTATTTAAAGAAGAAAGAATCTTCAAGACTAGCAAACTAGACAAATGTTTTCACATCAAAGGACATATCTGCAACACCTAAGCCTTGACAAATTGCTTGATAGTGAGATTATTCATTATAGTGAGGAAAAAAGGTTAATTATACACCATAGGTATTTATGACGACGGTTCTAGATAACAGTTATTCCACCGCTTACTGAGTAATAACAATAAGCTGCAAAGGGATTCAGAAATAGCCATAGCAGTGCCTGCTGTAGTTTGAAATGGTATAATAAATGTGAGCAATTAGAAAAATAATGAATAAGTCTTTTAGAGTCAAAACGAACAACTGATTTCATTGGAAAGATACAGGCTGGGTCATCCATGTCCGGTTCTGGAGTATCAAAGAAAGGATGTGTGCTCAGTAGCTCTGGGACTAATGGAAGCACCAAAGTTGGATGCCTGCTTCCCAAGAACTTTAAGCATCTGAAAATATACAGATTGAAATATTTCTTAGTAAGCATGTATGCTGCAAAACACAACATTTTAAAGCATTATTATTCTGTATTACAGTGGCACCTTGAGACGCCAGTCAGCATGAGAATCCTAATATCCAAGTCTTTGTGCAAATTCATGGCAACACTCTCTCTTTAGGGCTGAGTATCTGCTGCAGTGTTTGACAGGATCCAAGAAAACTGAGAAGACTGCTTGAGAAATCTAGCAATAATAAATACAGTTTACTAAAACTGCGAGTAATGCAGGGCAGAAATACGTCCAAAAACACTTAACACCAGGAGCTAAACAATCCAAGAAAAATATTCATACTAAATGCTAATAGTAAATGTACTTTTTTTTTGGAAAAAAAAAAAAAAGGGAAGATTTAAAAACAAACAAACAAAACAAACCAACCCACCCCACCCCCTCCAAAAGCAATGTAAGAGTATACGGGAAGAAAAAGTAGACTAAAATAAGCATTTTCAATAATAACAAAAATTCCATCTCAAAACACGTGTTGTAGCATCACTTCCCTTGCTGCTTCCATTAAACTACCAAAAAATCCACAAATTTCACTTATTTTTGCTCAGGCAGAAAAAGTCCCTCCAAGTTCACAGTGCCACACACCCACCCAATCTACTTGTTGCGACTGATGTAATCAGCTGCTGGTAAATATTACTGTTCAATGCAGAGTCAAGTAAATACAAAGCCTTATTTGCACTGAAGAGATGAGTTTTTTAAACTGAGGGTTGAATTAATCTCTTCTGGAAACTCTGGGAATGCTTTGAAGTGACTTCTTACGATAGAGGGTTATTTCCAAGAACGGCCACCAGTGCTGGATTCCCAGTACGAGTACTGACATGCAGATTCTGCATCTTATATACATGTCAGTCGTGGATACGAAGAATTGCTATTCCAAACATTTACAGAATAACAGGATGTTAGACGTGTAGCACCTCTAACCTTTTTAGCTAGTTAAATATTTGTCCAATTCTTCAATTACTCAAAAGAACAGGAAAACAGGGAAAACAAGCGGACGCACAAGGACGCTGAACACACTTACTTCCATATGGATTCTCTGTCTGTGGGATACTTGGTCAGGTTTTTCAGTAGCTCCACCAGTGCAAGATGGATGCCTTCTTTAGTTGAGACATTGGTGCAACACAACAGTTCATGAAGTGCTTCCCGAATGTCCCTTGAAGAATCCTAAAAAATCCAACCCAAACACCTTTGAGCGCTGAGAGAGAGAAGCTATGCATGCATACACGTATATTACTCATAGCAATTCCTCTTCCTTGGATGAATTGGCACTAGAGGCATCCAAAACCAGTGCTCGTTTCCAGTTGCTGCAGAATGAACTGTTAGACCAGGCATCTGCTGCAGGGTCTACTGCCTTCCAACTCAGCCAAGATGTCTCATTTACATGTGCGCTTCATTTCCTGAAATTAGTGGAAACTCTTTCCCCGTTTACCTTCTTAAACAGAGCGAGAGTCACTGTTTGGTTTGAGTGATACCGCACCCTTAGGCACAGCCATTAACAAAAACGTAAAAGTGCTGGGTAATTCCTAGATGACCAGCAAAACAATCCTGTTTCGTCCTCCTAGGAAGCAGCCTGCTGTTACTCAACATCTGAAGCTCAATTCCACGAGCCTTTAACTAGGTCATCAGCCTTCAAAGAGTTTGCGCAAGCGCTGAAGACAAAAACTAGATTAACAGTGATAGTCCATGGGACAGAAAGAACTCAACCTCACTACCGCTCTACAGAGGTATAATAAAAATACAAGTTCAGTCACTTTACTTCATTGGGATAATATGGAATCTCTGCTGTACCACTTTAAAAAAAAAAAAAAAACCACACACTCTACCCATTTTATTTATTAGGCTGGATGACACTGCACAGCAGAGCTTACGCTCTTCAAGCAGTAATTTTAGAAGTGCTGTGGCTGAACTCCAGCTTAAATCACGTTCCTTTAGCCAAAAAACACCTTGCGGTTTCACATATGTATATATATATATAAAAAATACTTGTTATCAGCATTTGTGTAGCTATTGTTGGATAGACTGTGAAAATTTGATGGCATACAAGAACTGGATGCATTTCAGTGGTGGATTCATCTTATTTATAACTTGCTAAGTATCAACAGCACATTCATCACTGTCTTAGGCAAAAGAAGAAAGAGCAGTCCTCTTGTAAAGGCTCTTAAATGACAGTCAACACATACAAATGATCAAAGGAGCAAAGCGTTGCTCAGCCCTTCCTTATTTTGGTGGTGGAAGGGAACACAGGGACAGGCAGGCTATCACTGAAAAAGAATATGTACTTTAAGGACTGGAACGAAACGATCATGGAAATGCAATATTCGGGCCGAATCGCATAAACCACAGGAAAGGTAGTATGGAGACAAGAGACAGATAGAATGAGTCAACGGAAGACGAGATGAAGAACCATGTGAAAAAAAACGAATACAGAGCTTCAGCCTTGCGAGAAAAGCAAGGAGGAGCTGCCACAGTTATTCAGATAAAGTCAAAGCAGTGGAACAAAAGTAGAAGCTACAACCCCCTCAGTTTTTGTGTATTTGCACCCTAGAAACAAATTTAGGCACTAAAGTGGATGCTGTTTTTCCAAATCCCTTACTTTGGTACTTGCATATGGATTTTGCTGCTGAAACAGAAAGTAAGTAAGCACCTTTCAGAAGCAGACAAACCTGATAAAAAACATGAACCATTCTCACGCTTCAGCTGTCATATTGTACAAAATAAACCAGCACAGAAGCATAAGACAGAACCTAAGTTTTTCCAGTCCAACTAGTAATTTTTATACCGTATTGCACAGATGCCAAGCTCAAACAAATATAAATCAGGTTCACAAAAACTTGAGACATCTGAAACCAGCTGCTGTGTTTGCAAATTCAGGTCATATTCCATAGCATTTGTTACAGACTGATCAAACGGGGTAGTTTGTTTGCTCCTTCCTGGAGTGCAACTGAAAGGAACCGCTGTTACACAGGATCAAACAAACAGCAAGGTAAAAGACAAAAATCAGCAGACTTACAGCACAAAGAGAGGCTGCGAAACTCTCCAAAAGATGCTTACCACATACAGCAGAACTGGAAAACAACAAGTCCAAGCCTCAAGGGCTGTAGCTCAACTGGTAAATAAAACAGGCCTGAGGGGAAGGAGTATGGGATAGCGCTGTTCATACAGCCGAACTCTCTTCCCCTTCCCCAAAACAAGGCATCCCGGTTCCTGCTATCCCCCGAGCCCTGGCTGAGCACGGTCTGGGAGAGCACTGGTTGGGAAAAGCCAAAACTATCCTGCACAGGGTACAGACAAACAGTCCGAAGAGCTGTCTCAGGCTCATGCCTTCGTTCTGCTTGGATAGGAAAGGTGTAGCCAAGGCGACTGAACAAAGAAAACGCAAAGAAAATTGTGTTCAACACCAAGTAATGCACAGTGCTGGATCAGACAAAAGAGATAGGAGGAAACAGCCATTACGGAATAGCACAGTGATCAAGGGCAGACCGTTTTTATCTAATTTTCATCGATTTAAAAAATATTCTGTTGTACTGGAGATTACAAGCTACTGGACATTAGAAACACTTGGGTGTGTTTGAATAAAAGAAAAAAGTGGACAGTTTCAGCTCAAAGGATAGGCCTGATTAGCAGTATATAATTCTAACACCTCCAAAGAGAGCAGGAATGCAATTCTCTTTCCCCGGAAGCAGCTCTTACCTCCAGGACAGCCAACACAGTATCCAGCTGGTCTTCTCGCAACGTGATGTTGTTGGAGATTTTTCTCATCGTGTGTATTGACTGCAGTCTCACCTCCTCAATTTCATCGTTAAACATGTCTACTAAAAAATCCAGACATTTCTCCGCAAAAGAAGGCGAAGACTGAGCCAACATACAGAGGGCCTCAACCGCAGCAATCCGGACCTCTGTTGAAAGAGATGAAGGGAATCAGTCGTTAGTCCTGTTCGAAGGGCATACTATCCGACGGCCACAACTCGTAATATTCAAGGGTTGAGCTTAGGAAAGGAGTTGCTAAGGAAACCCTGAGGACAAAGGAGACTAAAGCAGGATCTCACGCCGTTCAAGTCCTTTCCACAGGAAAGTCTTCAAATCAAAAGCCTCACCTCCAGCAGAGCACACGTTACTGTCATAAACATATCCCCATAGACTTTCAGGTGAACACAGGCCTCTTACCCACCAATAAACACTATGCCTTTCATAGCATGTTTTGCAAGTGCAGCTATAACCCTGGTAGCTTAAACAAATTAGTTTAGATAATTAAATTCTACTTCCTTTATTCTTCCTGACATTTTAATTGCTCAGAGCACTCTCTGCATTTTTAACTTGATGTGTAGCACTTTATGAATTGCTGAAAAGCCCCAGAGTGGCAGTATTTCAGCAGAAAACAGAACAAACTTCATCTTTTTCATGACTTCGGATTCCTCAGAAGAAAGGGGAGATGTGCCACCCAATTATTAAAACGATGAATAATTTAAGAAAGGAAAGATCAGAAGTGTCCAGAATGTATTTACGCTGTAAAACGTTGCAGGAATTTGAAGAATACCCACATATTAAAAGCTTAAAGGGAGATGAGATTTTCTTCCCGACAGCCATCCACACTATCTTCCACAGCATTTATGTGCTGGGATCATAAAAGTTAGAATTTGGTGTCTTGCAAACATTACTGTTTTAAGTATATTTCCATTTTTCACCCAAATTAGCTCATTTTGAAAACGTTTACTTAAACTTGTATGTAGTTTTTAAGCCTATTGTTCTTAAAGAACATACTTGATTCCCGATGATTCTGATTGAGTAGAAAAACACAAACACAGCAAGACCCCTGCTTATTCAGTAACAAAGCTTTTGCCACATCTACTAGTCCCTGCGGTCATCAAGATCAAGGTATTAGAGAGGAAAAACAAATAACCAACATTTCACCAATACTGCTGTCAGAAGCTGACACATTAATTTAGACCAAAGTTACATTCCATGTAAGAAATTATACAGTGCTGTGAGTAAGGAAGAAGATAGCTCAGAAGTATTTCAAAATGCTGCAGTGGAGGGAGAGAGAGCTACGTTATACAGAAATCTGTGTACACGCCACATTTGTCCGTTTTATTGACATTCCACAACGGCACCATACTGCTATAGTACCTATGGCACAACAAACCGGAGAACGTGGTTCGCAGATTAACGGACTTGTTCCAGTAAATAATTTTTATCGTTAAGTCAGAAAGAACCAAAGTTACATTTTCAAGCTTCAGGGTAAGTTTAGCTATTAGGAAGACATGCTTTGATTTGCAGGAGTCACGGAACAATAAATCCATTTTTACAACACAATTAAGAGAAATATTTTAGTTATAGTGTTTTTATACTTTCTAATTTGGCATCACCCTTCCAGCAACATTAAAACCAAATTCAGGAATAACATTTAGAGCTCAACATTGTCATGATTCTACATAAACACTAGCTGTTCTCAATAGCCCCATGAAACGTAAGTCTTCAATTACGCATAGGAAAGTTGGGCTGGAAAGCCTAAAACACAGACTCTCCTGAGGCCATCAGCATGGTCAACGCTACAGCCAAATGTGGCGCTCAAACACCTGCATGACGCTTTTACACTCAGAACTTAGCCAGGCTCAAAAGAACAGACCCAACATTATGCTGGAAAAAGACAACCAAGGCCTCCAAGTCTACCACAACAAGACCACGAGACACCAGTATAAGAGCACTACGTTAACAGGTAAGGTCTATGTATTTATTAGGGGAGCTAGTCCCAGAAAGAAGCAACACCTATTTAATCTGAAACCTACCCACTGACTAAGAACAAACAGACAAAAGTCAACCATGGATAGACTTGGGCTGGAAACCAGAAGAAAACTTCTATTCATTGAAGCTGTCAATCCTGAAATATTCTGAAAAATATGTTTTTTCTTTTTGTCCCCAGTAGTTCTAGCTTTTGTTAGGATAGAATTTGTTTATGAAAGGAAATATTACTGGACTCCACGGGCACAGGTTCCTTGTAGTCTTATGTTTTAAACAACACAGTTGTATAGATATATCTCAGCAAATCTGATTTTCCTTCCTCGAGAGAAAATACCAGTTTCAAACAACAGCAAGTAACGTTTCCAATTTAGGACCACATCCAACTGTTAAGTTTAAGTCAATAAAAATTCCGAGGGGGTTTCTGAACAATATAAGCAATCACTCTTTTCCCCCAGATATTTTACTAAAACTTTACTGCTTATAGGAAGCTATTTGTATCTGGCTACTCAGTGGAATACTTCGATCCAAAATACTGTACAACATTATGACATCTTTAAAATAATTGTCCAGAAAAAAAAGCCCACCACACCCACAAACCACAGTGGAACCAACCACCCCAAAATCCACAATTGGTTAAACAAACACCCCTCCAAAAAACACATGCAATTGCCAAGTGGTCTGTTTCAGAAAAAACACACTAACCAGCACATACATCCTCCTTTAGTCACTGCATAGTGAGTTAACACTTACCATACATCTCATCTTCCAGGCCATGAACAAAGGCCCCACAAGCTCCGGATTCGATCAAGTTTACAGCGCCTGTGTCGACTTCTTCTTTGGGAGCATCATCTCCCCATTTTCTCCCACTTGAGAACTCCCCAGAGCTGTAGAGTTCTTTGGCTCGTTCGTGTGCGGTGCGCTTCCTCTGCGCAAACAAGTTTTTCAGTTACAACCACAGGATACTTTAAAGATGACCAAACAATACGGTAAATGTTTTTTCCCCAGATTCAAAACCAGAGGTAGCTAGAGGTTTAGAGACACTGACTGAGGAGAGACACACAAATGCTGAGAAAAGCAAATACCACCCTCTCCTTCTATCAAAGTTTCTAATCACCAATAATTCTTTGTACTTTTAACGTCGGGAAAGGACGACAATTAATGCATTTTAATTAACAAGAACAGCCACACTGGGTCAGAGCAAAGGCCCCTCCAAGCATCCCAAAACTGATCTGCAAACAGATGCTACCACTGTGCAGTTAAGCTTGTTAAAATGCAATTAAACACCTCTGTGACTGTCCATACTATAGAGCAGTTAACAGTGTGCAAGTTGAACTGTGATACTCATTTAGCACTCTTGCTGATGCATCTTCTTTCCTCCACCCTGTAAAGAAAGCTGTGCAGCACTTCATTTGAAGGATCCTAAGTATTTCACACAGCAGCCCACAAAAACTAGCAGCTCTAGCTTCATCACTATTTTGTAGATAGAGAAACCAAACTTAATACCTTGAGAGGGGCCCTTAAGGAATTTTACCGAAAAGTTTTGCTCACAGGCCTCAGGTGTTCCAGCTACCCATGTCTCTTGAAATGCCTGCCAGTCAGATCTTGCAGGACACTACCACGAGCTTCCTCCCAAAACTAGAATGCAAACTTTCCATCCACAATAAATAAAGCTTTTAGCCAAAAGGCTGTCAGGAGAACAAAGAAATGTTTCTCTCTCATTTGGGAAACCTGAATAGCCTAGAGATGTTTATTATATGCTCAGCTAATGAAATCTAAAACTAGCAATTGCCTCATTGACTTTAATCTAAAAGAAAACCTGTCATCATCAATTAACTCTCGGTAGCCCTGAGGCAAGCTAAGCAAACATACTCAGCATTAACATACCTGCTGTGCGATTTTAGTACACTACACACAGTAAAAAAAAATTCAAATATTTACATACCCTCAGATCTGACATGAGCTTCTTGTCAAGGGTCTGCTCTAAGAAATGGGAGCTAACTTGTTGCATAGAACCCTAAAAAAAAAAAAAAGTATTCTAAATTACACCATACATTTCCTGACATAGCCTAGCACAGGGCCCAATCATTTCTACTCATTCTAGTTGCTTTATACAATGCTCACCGCTACTGTACTTCAGAGTCAAAAGAGTTTGCTTAAGATAGTCAGCACATCTTATTTTCCTACAGAGGTTAATATGGTCTTTCTTGAATACGTTGGCTTACATGTGCTGTGCTCGAAAAGCAGGTGGAAGGAATTATTAGAAGTACTTGTTCTTTGTTGCACACCCAACCCTCTACCCTCAAAGAAAGAATCATCGCAGGGTTCAGCCGAGAAACCACCTTTTAAAAACAACTCAGCCTCTCACATTTTCTCCTTCTCCACATTTTGGTAGAAATTGATCTTAAATTTCCTCCCATTTCTTTTCAAACACATGCAAAAGAAGGGTAGCATAACATGAATTGTTCTCAGATACAGAGGAAGAGAAGGCCACTTACCAGTAATTTAGCAGCTTGCACTCTAACAACCCAGGAACCATCACTAACCATGTGACAAATTTTTCCAAATGCATCATCCACCAGGCGAATTTCTTCATTAGAAGAAGGAATCGGGACAATGCTAACGGAGAAATACGAATCAATTTGCTGATCTGATGCTATTCAGTATGGCAGAAAGCAAGAAACAACTATGCTGAATTCCTATGAACATGCAACGAACATCAGAAACCAAAACTTCATCTAGCTCAATGCATTCTCATCAGGTATCAGCATTTTGAACACATCAGCTTTCTAACAGCTACTCCTGAGACTTAACACCACAAAGCTTCTGGGATTAGGATTATTACTTTGCCACCACTATGAGTCATTTCTTCTGTAAAGCACATACCTTTCAGGGTACAGCTGACTGAGGACCCAAATTAGCTGAACTGCAGCACTGCGCACTTGCTCATAATCATCTGCCAGCAGTTTGCAAGCCTGAAAAGAAGATTCCCAGTCAAATATACCTCAAAAATCCCCACCAGAGCCATCATTCACCTCCCACAACGGATTTCTAATCCTTATCATAAATCAGTTACGACAGACTATAAATTAAGATGAATTTGGCCTTCCCTCCTACTCCCCAGTATGTCCAAGTTTGATCAGATTAGTACTAATAAAGTCAGCTAGGCACATGCAGAAGAACTCCAGAATTGCCTATACTAAGTGAACATATGCAGTGTGAACCTGTACTCTGACTAATTTCATACAGGTTTCAGCCCTGCAACCTTGCCGACATAACAAATGCAGACTTCATGTGAACTCTTCAATCAACAATGGTTTACTCTTTGATGAGATACCAGGATGATGGCCATAATTATCTAATGCCTTGCCTTTTCTTCAATTATCTCCCCCACTAAATAACATACTTCGATCAAAGTATATGTGCTAGTACTTTTGAGCAGAACAAGATGCAAAACAGACTATTTTTCACTACCATAGGGAAAGAAAGAATATAGCCAAACTGGGCACAAAGTACCCCATCTCCATTCAGTGACCTCAGCCCCTCCAAGCACGTGTCACAAAATCTGAAAAGCAATATAGCCAAACAAATACGAAACAAATAGAAACGAGTACAAAGTTTTACCTGACAGTAAATAGTCTGCTGTAATTTTAACCCTCTTTCATGAAGCTGAAGCTACAGGAAAAATAAAAAAGAAAGTTAAGTGACAGAGTTTATATATAGTTTTAAGGGACACAGACTTAGTTTTCATCACTGTTTTTTTCCTGCTATTTGAGCAACATTAGTTGCCCGCATTTCTTGATTACTGCTATAATTAAACCATTTCCTGATCTTGGCCACGGTAAGTATAAGCTTCACTTAGGTATAAATGTAATAAGCTTCAAAACCACTTACACTTTGATCGCTTAGCAAAATAAGATTACACTGTCTGTGCACTCTCCCAGTGTTCATACAACTTAGCACCTCAACCTCATTTCAAAGAAATATAGAAACCTTAACATTAATTAAGAAGTTTCTGATTTTCTAGGAAACTGATAGAGAAAGACACCAACGAGCCTTCCTATTGAAGAAAATGCAGACTACTCAATCAGCATACACATATTGGTAAACTAACGTACACAACTTACTCCAAATTTGTTAAAATATGCACTGTCTTTTAGACATACAAGGGCAGACGCAGGGCAAGGAGCTGAAGTTTTTTGCAAAAAGGCTTACACAGTCCAGCTTCTCACAACAGAACTTGTTTATTATTGCCTCCAAAAATCTAGATTTTTTTTCTCCTAACTCATGAAATATGGACTAAAAATAGGTGTTGCCAACAAATTTCCATGTCAACCTTTTCAATTACTGAACCACAGAATAGCAGAAATTGTCCTGCTAAACCCTGTTTCTGTCTAGAATAAGTAAGGCCAGGAATCTGACACACAACCAAATGGATAACATCCGCTTGAACACAGTCAACGAAAAAGAAAACAGTAGCTTTTCTGTATCCATTTCTTAAAATTATAACATGCCAGTGAGATAATTCAAGAAAAAAATTACACACAGTAGCAAGGAAAAACCTGATCAGCAGTCCTAGAAGTGGTTAGCGATACTGAATTCGTTCAGAATACTCTCCTATTTCAAACTACAGAAAGACAGCAAATTTTCTGCTGTATTTGTAAGTTTAAGGTCATAAATCTTGCTATGGATATTGTTGAACATCATCATAAGAGTCACCTAAACAGGTTTAAAAAGAATTGTATCCAAAAAAAAAAAAAAGATCAAAATCGAATGAATATAGAAGATGAGCATAACTTCCAGCAGAGGGAGATCTCAGACAGATGCAAGTGAAATTTGATCTCCTCAAATATATTCTGCCTTTCTTTGAAGTTTAATAACATTAATTCATATGCCTTAGCTCACCTTTCAATTATATGGGACACCAATATGACATTTCTGTACCCCCTCTACAGGGTCACCACTAACTATCTCACATGAAAACCAGTTACTCTCATGAACAGTTACAGCATGCTAATAAATAAGACCATAGGGCAAAACAGAAACATTGTTTTTTAAGAAAAAATTTATGTTTGGATCTATCACACATATTTCCTGTCATAAGCAGCTTTTTATTGTGTCTTGGTAGTAGCAATGGCTTACTGTAATTGTGGCAAGAAATATAGACTTCTCACTAAAACAAAGAACTTGCATAAACTCAAAAAAGTCAACAAATGAAAAAGCTTTTTCAGCTACAGCCAAAGCAGATATTGTTATCAGGCCACGAAAAGGCCTTATGAGATCTCAGTTGTTATTCTCAAGACCTATCTTATTTTTTCAGGTAATTTTGACGTGTTAAGTGGACTTCTGTTAAGTTATTTAATTAATTTCTAATCTTAATCTCTTTGGATCAGTTTTCAGCCTCTTATCAGCTTCCTTGTATAACCCCGCACAATTCACTTCATTATCCAAACAACATTTACCATGGCTTTTATAGCTGCAGTCCTAACACGAGGGTCCTGGTCATTAAAGTGATCCCCTATTATCTTCTGGACATCTTTGGCAGATTGGCTTTCAACTTCTTTTGCAACACCTTTTTCCACTGGTCCAAGACAGCCAATTAACTGAAGACATTTATTTCTTACACCATGGGAAGAATCGGTCAGATGCTGTGGAGTGGAAGAGAATAAGAGATAAAACTGTATTTTTTTTTAAATTGTTCTTTTACCCCATCACAGCAACTGATGATATTAAGACTCCTAGCAGTTAAGAATGCTCGCATTGTTAACAGTTGGTTGAAGTTTTTTTTTTAAATATTCTAAACACTAACTTAAATTGTTTCCTGCAGCAGTGAAGAAAGTTTAATTAGAAATAAACACCACTGTCATTTACAGACTCTCTAACCGGACTCAACATTGTGGTCACACCACGTGCAGTTTCTAGTTGCTCTTATCTTAAGCACAGTACTTGGAGCTCTCCCCCAAAGAGATTCGCTCCAAATTCAACAAGATGCAAGAACAAAGCTTTGCTGTTCAGAAGTATTTACTTCCTGAGGAAGGCTACATTACCTTGCAGGCTACCTCTACCAGTCTCATTCTGACAGAGGGATTCTCTGTAAGCTTTGTGCCGATCACCAACAGAGTGTCCAGCAGCTGAGCAAGGACTTGGTGAGACTCTGCAAAACAAAACAATGAAAGGCTACATAGCTCCAGTATCCATAGATACCTCAAAAGACACAGAACCACAGAATCATCAAGGTTGGAAAGTCCCCCCACCCCAGTCTTTTCTCCTCCAGGCCAAACAAGCTCAGTTCTCCAAGACTTGCCTTGTACAACATGTACTCCTGCCACTAACCACCTTGGTGGCTCTCTGCTGAACTCACTCAACCCTATCAACATTTCTCCTGTACTGAGGAACCCAAAATTGGATGCAGTATTTCAGATGTGGTCCTAGTAGCACTCAGTAAAGGGGCATAATCACTTCTCTTGATCTACCGGCTACGTTGCTGTCAACACAGCCCAGTACACAGAGAGCCTTCACTGCTGACTCGCCTTTAGCCTCCTGTTCACCTAGACTACCACTAAACTACATTAAAATAAAGTTAAACTGTAGCAACTAAAATACTTAACTTTAAATATAATATAGAAAAAAAAAGAGAGTTTAATGAAGGCATGAACAGGACAGTTCATGCTTTATTGTGCATTCCAAAAATAAATGCTAATAGATTAATGCCTTTTTGCACTGGTTCTGATGGGCTGGCCAGCAATTTCCTCGTCAAGCAAGATCGTTTCCTACAACAAAACACTTCAGAAACAACGCTTCTCACATTGAGATGCAAAAGCACACTTGGTCCTCCCCTAAAACAAAGGTATATACCATAAACAGTTCTAAGGAAAATTGTTCTTATCCTCAGAACACGGTATTTTCTGCCACTGTTCACAAAAGTAGAAAATAAGTACTCTGAGTGATAATTCCCAATTATACTCTTCCCATAAGAGCCTTGCCACCGTTCTAGACGCTTAAAGTCTACATGATTCTACCTTGATCTTGAAGATGATTTGAAATGCGTGACTTACTCTCATTCTGAAGTGTGTTAATGGCATCATCCATAATGCAGTCTGGGGAAAATCCTGCAGTCTTTGATAACAAACCCAGCAAGGAAGCAATCTTCAGTCTTACAGATGCATCATTCTCCTGGGAGGAAAGCAATAATAGTCATCCTCATTCATTCTTCATCTGACAAACATAAAACACTACACACTGGCAGGACCCATATGCAATTAAGCACATGGGAATGAATCTTCCTGTCGGTCTGCTTCCTCCCCTATACTTCTACAACTTACCTCCTAGAAAATTAACCACATCAGAATGTTTCTGTGGTAGCTTCCAGGATATTACAAAATAATTATTTTACTAATATCAGCATTCTTCAAAATTATTTTCATGTTGTGTGAAAATTGATATTTTAAATATCAAGATGCCAGGAAACTCACTGTTGCAATGTTAATTTCTTCCATCTTTTCATTAAAGATTTGCAAAGGAATTTAGAAGATGAACAGAGATTGATAGTCTCCTGACCTTTGCTAAGCATCAGGATCTGTGGGCTAAGGGAAACAACCATTTTCTTTAACAGTGGGGAGGAATCATGTGAATCTAACAACAAAAAAGAAAAAAGTCTAACACAGCAAGCTAAAAAGTAGAAGAAACATTTGTTAGCTGCATACATCTGCTCATTTAAGCAACAAAAAAAGATATAACTGGTGATAACTGAATAAACAAGCTTCACAAATTGGCATTCATTTTAGTTTCACTTAAAAATTTAAAAGTATTTGAAAGAGTTATTTATTTGAGCACTCAAAATTCACGCAGGCAACAGCACATCTGGTCATATGTCAAAGCTCTCCCTTTCAGCCTAATGCCAAGGGTATCTAATATAGGGTCAAAAGACAGAAAGTTTGTGGATTCTATACTTAGCTCTGACCAAGCAATTGAGCAACCTGGAACACAGAGTTGCAGTAATACGTAGTTACAAAAAATTACATCTTTCAACAGCGATCAAGTCTCTCCAGAGTGACAAATACTACAGCACCAGGAAAAAAATTCTTTCTAAACCTAGCTGAGAACTGTTTTCATTTTCCAGGGCCTAAATTAAGTGCTTTAACAACAGTCATTGCAGTTGGGCTACTTATGTCAGTGGACAATACAGATTTCCACAGTATAATACATCCGGTGCTTACACACATTACTCATGTTCTTTCAAATAAAAGGACAACCCTCCCCATGATACAGATGAAATCATAAACTTCAAAAAGCATGCTTATAAAGGCACTTTTAAGAGTTTTATGAATAAAGTCTTCAATTTTATCATTAGCAAGTTATGGACAGCCTGCCCCAGAAAAGGGCGTATTCTCTCTCCTTCTCATGGTTCCTGAGAAGGAAATTAGAGAAATCGATTCTATTACTCTAGGGGTCTGATTGCTGTCTCCAAGATCAAAACACCAGTAGGTGAAGTGCCTCTAACTCCTGGTCCTGGCCACACTCAGGAGTCAGGAAGAGACTTTCAGGATCATCTCAGGTCACTCTTTGAGGGCACACTGTCTCTGACAGCAATATTAGCTTATGGTACTCTGTCCCTTCCCTTTCTCCCCTTCATTACTACATGCCACCCACTCAGCCATGTTGATTCAACTGCTAGCAGGGCCATGGGAACACACGAGGTGAAAAATGAGGAAAAAAAAAAGTAATCTTATTTCTCTAATCCATTTCAGAGAACAGTTCCCAAACAGCCCTGCAGACCTGCTATAATATAAAGGAATATAATGAATAAGCAGCAGGTTGCAGAACCACCTTAAACAAAAAAACGACACTACAAACAGCACATCATCGTACAACTTCTGCTGCAGTTAGTTTTCAGTGCTAGGTTTTTGAAGACCAGTTAAAGTGTAGTTTTCTAGAGATACTAGCAAATTAGTTCTTTACAAAATGTTAACCTTAAGCAAAATAACAGCAGGTTTAGGATTGCAAGAGTTTTTAAAATCTGACTTCTCTCACAGGCTGTGCACTTGAAAATCTGACCTTATCTGTAAATTTAAGAGTCTTCCTTTTGACATAGGTTGCAACACAAAAACGCCAACAGCGTTATTTGCTCAGGAACCACAGTTCTGTTCATGGAAAGCTATGGAACTATAGCAAGTTAAGTTTCTGAAGTTGTATATTCTTAAGTGTAGATTAACCCAACAATGAAAAGTAGTTTCCAAAAAAATTTAATGATAAATACACAGAAAGCTGTAAAACAGTCTCAATCTGCAACCCAAAGCAGGTAAAGTATAGAAAAAAATAAAATGTAACTTACAGTTTAAGTGTCAATTCAAAGTAGAGTACAGTTAAAAGTAAAGGAAGAAGTTAGAAGTAGCATAAGGACATTTATGAGGAAGGTTTCCGCCTGCAATGCAGCTTTGTTCGCTGCAATAAAGTTGTGATTTATCAAGTGAAGGACCAGTGTTTTGATACTATGATGCACACGCTACTTCTCTTATTTGTTATTTTTCCGCAGTAACACACAGAATCCTATTTTTCTGTTGTTAATTTTTTTTTTGAAAAGCTGAAGAGTTTTTCAGAAGCATCATGTTAAAACTGTTTTGCCCACAGCGTAAGCACAAAGTTTCTCTGTTGTAAGAAGAAACTAAGAGCAAGGTAAAGAAACATCAGTTGGGACAGACTTAGATAAAGTTGGGCCAGATTTGGACAGTTTAGTGCTCCGGACAATTTCTTGAGCTCTCTTTTGTCCTTGCCAGCTTAACTTCAGACTGCCTAGGAGGGGCCATCTGTAGGGATAACACAGTTCACGTTCCTGTCACCTGACTCCTGAAACTATTGGCAAAGCTGCCAAGTAAAACCACCAGCAATCATCTGAGGAAAGGGCTAGTCACTCACTCTTGTCACATATGGCTTCCAAGAGCCTGAGCCAGGCCTGAATTAGCAACCCACAGGCCAGTGGCTCCTTATTCTGCAGTTAATCCCATCCTTCTAGATAACAAGGCCAGAAAGAGGAGTCTGGAAACACGCTTGGCTGTCAGCTTTGCTACCTTGTAATAATGCTCCAGCAGGATCCTGACAACCCCTTCCACACTCTCCACTTCCACAGGCTTCCTGGCAAACTGGAGCAGGTACTGCAAGGCATCTGCTGGCGAGGTGGCTTTGCACAGGTCGACGTGGAGCGCCGCGGACTTGCTGGGCTTGGTCAGCCGCAGCTTCTTGGTGGACAGGTCCTCATGCTGCTGCTGCAGGCAGAGGCACACAGGCACGGTTCGGCAACACACAGCAAATTCATACCCACTCTTTCCTGGTGGGTACACTATCCTACTACCAAGCCAGGCTGGGGCAGCTCCGGTGCCTTCAGCACCGCTGGCCTCTTCCCTCTCCATCCCAGGCATGCAGGGGAACAGCGTCCCCTCCACAACCAGGTCTTGTTCTGCCCAAATAGTCCCCGTCCCTGCAGAAACACTGTTTCTCCTCCCCGCCCCCAACCCCAGCCTGGAGCAGGTCCTGCCTCCCCCACTCTCACCCCAGAAAACTGCTGGCACCACAGGGCAAACTCTGCCTCCCCCCCCGCCCCTGGCTGGGGCAGCTCCTGCCCCCCACCCCGGCACCAAGGCGGCCTCCCCTCAACCCTGAGGGGACCACTGCCGTCTCCCCGACCCCGGGGCAGCCCGGTTCTCCCCTCCGGGCAACCCCCGACCCCCCGAGTCCGGGCAAACATCGGCCCTAGGCCTCGGGGCTCCCCCCTGGGCTAGGCCGCGGGACGCTAGCGGCCTTCCCGGCAACGCCTGTCGGAGCCACCCCTCGCAAGGCACCTCTGGGGCTCCCTCCGCGGCCGCCGAGCCCCGCTGCGGTACCTGCACCACCTTGGTGAACTCCTCGTACACCCGCTTCTTCAAGTGCGCCGCCATGCCGCCCGCCCGCCGCCGCCGCCGCCGCCCGCGCCGGCTCGGCCCTCCGCGGCCACCGTACGCGCCTCGCCCGCCTCCCCGGCCTGGAAGAGAAACCACCGCCTTGACGCGGCGAGGCAGCGTCCTCGCTGCAAAGCTGGAGGTCAACGCTCTATGGTCAGAGAGGCGGGAGGGCGGGAAAAACCTCCGCGTTGCCGTGGGAACAGCGCGGGGGTGGGGGGGGAAAGCTCGTCGTTGCCATGGGAACGGCGGCGCCGCGAGACCCCCGCCCCCACAAAGCCTTAAAGCGGGAACCGGCAGGGCGACTTCTGCCGTTGGCTGTGGGGGAACCGCTGCGAGGGCGAGCACGGCTTAAACCAAGCGTAATTAGGGAGTGATTCGAGTCCAATCGCTTAAAGATAAAACCGGGGGGAGGTGAAGGGGGTGGGGGGAAGAGGCCCGTAAATAAAGCACTTCTGCGTCATTCAAAGAGCTTTTGAGGTACGTTTATTTAACAACCCGGGGGTTAGCGCCCTTAGCTGGAAGAAATCCACGTTTTGAGAAGAAAAGGAAACACAGCCGTAATCCAGACGAGCCGTAACGGTTTTCAGGTATCCCCAGAGCGACTGGAAAACACGCTGACAGCCACCTCCAGCCCAAAAAACAAACTGGAATATTAAAAGTTTCAAAAACACGACGTAGAACCCGATCCAGCATCCGGCAAGGCGACGTCGCCGCCGAGGCCTCAGGGTTTTCCTTCAGCCGTCCTCCCTTCCAGTCAAATCACTGCGAGTTGTCCTTATTCTCGCAGAAGCTTATACTAAAAAAATAAAATAAAATAAAAACGAAAGAATAATAATAGCTGTCACAAGGGAAAGAGTGAATAGTGTGGCATGAGGGAGGAGCGTGTGTCATCGGTTTATAAACTCCTTGGATTAGTAGCAGTACTTTTACCTTGTGTTGATCCTGCACGGCAGCTGGGCTTCTCTGTTTTCACTTCAGAATAAATAATAAATAACGGCAATAAATACATTGGCTAGAGAGTAGGCTGTCTGCTGGAGGAACAAGAGGAGAGAACGGGACACCAAAATCCCTTTTTACCTAGGATCTGGTACGGGAAAGAACGCGAACCAGAGCTTTTGGCTTTTGGTTGAAGATCCAAATTTAAGTTGGCATGAATTAATTAATTAATTAATTTCACTGACGCCACTGGGAATTGCAGGAGACCTTTTTTTCCACCAGAAAAGATCATGCCTGGCAATATATGAGAAACAATGAGGAATGAAACACAGAGCCTGGTCCTCTGAACTTATCCAATAGTCAGCAACATATAAAATAGAATAAAATTCATCCTTTTCCTCCTGGCTGGACTGCCTCTGCAAGGCCTGTTACTTCTCAGTGTAGTCAGTAAAAGTGACTGAAAGGCATGAAGGGAATAAGCGTTTTGGAAAAGGTCGTACCACATTTCTAAACACATTATCTTTTAAAATGCACAGTTATCCTCTAATACCTAACAAAACAGTGGCTCGTAAGTGCTGTTTAATTTCGCAAGAAATGTCAAAGGAGATCCTTTCACTGGCTCATCCGTTTCTTCCTGTCTTTCCGGTAGTCCGTGGCTTGGTCTCCACAATCCAAGTCAATTTGTTTGAATAATTGCTTTTTTCCGTTCTCCGTCAATGGTGGCACTTTGCTACCACCAGGTGAACAGGAACTTGTAGAAGTAGTCATAGGATTTGAAGCGAAACCCTTTTTCTGCAACATGGGGCTGAAAGGATATGTTGTACCCTTTGGATTCGACGTCCATTTGAATGCAGTCCAGCAGATCAGAAATACTTGGCGTTGCCTTCCAGGGGCCAAATTTCACCACGGATTTTTTGTCCATGTCCAAGCTGTTCAAGGCATCCTGACATCTGGCAGCATCCTCCTCAGTTCTGACAACGCACACGATGACGCTGGACCGGCGGGAAGCGACCGCTTCTGCCCTCGCAATGCGGATCATCAGCTCGATGTTCTCACTGTAACTGGGCACGCGGGCCAGAAATTGCTTCCTTGCCACTAGCTCCCCAAAGATCTGAGGGGAGTCTTCTAGTTGCTTGATGAGAGGTTCAATGTCGTAGAACAACGCCTCCTTGTACACGTCCTGGATGCACTGCGTGGGCACTTGGTTACTACGCAGATACTCCAGGATATATTTGAAATAGGTCCCCGGCCTGTCAATGAAGAACCTCCCTTCTGAGTCAGTCCTCAGTTTGGGCTGGCCGGTGAACATCTCTGCCAGCTTGGAGCCGGGGTGTTTCTTTAAGGTGCTCAGCGTTGTCGTGTACATCTCCCCACCAACATTTAACTCCACTATTGGTGACAACTGCAACTATCACAAAGGGACAGAAATAACACGCATTACCTATCTCAGGCAGTCAGTATGGAAGGATCAGGGGAAAGGGAAAAATGCTAACTGCAGTTGGAAATTGGAACGGCAGCATGACCAGCTGTGTGAGTCCCCATCGCTTGGTTGACAGATGGGAACATTCAGCCGTCTGCTGCAGGCCATTACTTGCTAAAAGCAGATGCAGGATATGGATATGGCCCTCATAACCAGAGTGGCAGATGTTTGGATGTTTCTAAATGGATTAGCCTTCATCGCATCTTTAGGATGTGGAAAAGTTTCATTTTGCCATTGGGAAAGAGGGACAAGAAGTAACTTGCCCAGGGTCACTTGGGAAGTTGTCAGTAACAGACTGAAGGATTCAATGTGGATCTCCTAAGTCCAGGCAAATGGGACCAAGTGGTCCCGTAAGTGGTCCTCTGGACCACTCTCCTTTCAGAGTGGTCTGCGCTCTCACACTCCTGATGCTTCAACGCAGCGGGATAAGACAGAGTTCAAAGGTGTGCGCAACTCTATTCTTCTCACCTAAATTAATGTTTTCTCTTTAAAGTCGGAACTAAAGCTCTTTGAAACTTTAGAAATGTGCGGGATTGACTCTCACCTTTCTGGGGAATTAGCTATAAACACAGAACTAAGACACTAAAATCCAGCATGTCTGTGGTCAGGCACAGCAGCTTCTTATCAAGCTTAAAAATGTATGATAGCTTTAGACAGAAAATAAAATAATTCGTGCAACTGAAATGAGCTTAAGAAAGAACGTAAAGCCTCCAGGTTGGATTTGTTTGTGTGGGACACTGCACTTTAAAGCCACTGCTCTCAGAAATAATTTGGAGGGGCCTGAATACTCAGAAAGGCTGGACGCTGCGTCACTTTGGGATGACCTTCCTGACTGTTTGATGCAGAAAAAGTTTAACAGCCTCCGTTTGCACTCAGCCAGTTTTTATAGTGGTCAGTACAGCAAAAGGAGAGGGAAGGAATGAGGCAGTTATTTTCCCTCACACCCTCACGTCACGGCTGTAATGCGAGTCACATGCCTGCCGAGGACCACACCTGCCATTGGGAAGGCGTGAGTCAATAAATAACCCTTTTTCCAGGAGCTCACCTGCTCTTGCATTCGGTCATGCAAGGATCTGCTTCAGCGCTACTAGTCACATGCTTAAAGTGAAGCGTGTACTTAAGCGCTTAGCTGGATCCAGCCCACGGTGCCTTGCAGCTACAGACCCATGAGATGACGTGAGCTGCTCTAACAGCTCACGTCAAAAAAAGCGAGGAGCTCCTGCTGCCCTCTCCCCTTTCTATCCTTGTACCTACCCACATGCTTCTGTCGCTCCCCTTGTGCCAGCTCTGGCTCTGCTTCATTTCTGTGAGCTGAACTGGCTCACGAAGGATTTAACAAGCACCAGAGCTGGCAAAATGAGGGGACTAGGAACAGACAAGCCAGAGCAGAGGAGGGAGAGCTTCCCTTTTAAAGAGCCACAAGCTATCAGATTTAGACCCCGCTGGAATATTGTTTTGCAGTAACTCTAGGGTAAGCGGCTTCATCTCAAGAGCACTCATCTACACCAGAGCCAGAGGAGCGTCAAATGATCCTATCTGAGAGCACCTGCTGATTTCCACCTCCTAAAGAACACAGCCCAAAGCTGTTTCTATAGTAAAGCCTCCCAAATGGTAAGGAGCAGCTCAGCTTCACTCCTTAACAGAGGTCACTGAACAGGAATCTCTCCTGCTGCTGAGCCTTTTCTCCTTTTACAGACAGCAGGTCAAATGTTCCATGACATTTGGTACTCTTACCCATGGAAAACTTACTCTTCACTAATAGAATAGCCCTACTAACGTGATGTGCGGTCGGGTCTTGAGTTATGTTTTTGGTCTGGGACCAGCCTGACTCCTGGGTGAGGGGGTCTACTAGGACTGGTTGATTCCCAGCTCTGTAATTAGCCAGCTGGGGATGCTTTGGAAGTAAAGCAAGTAAAAGACCCAAGTAAAAGACGGACAGGTCTGACTTTTATACCTGACGGAGAGGCTGCGTGGCTAAAACAGAGAAGGCAAATCAGTTACTAATACCAATTGCTAAAGTATTTAGTAATAAAAGAGGAGAGGGAAGGAACAAACTTCATCTGATCTCTTCCCTAATTTCTGCCTCTTGTGTATTGTGACTCCTTGCATTGTGGCTCCCACTAGTTTTCTTTATTCTCCTTATATTGTGATTCTCACTAGTTTTTCTTCAGAAAAGCTATTGCTCCCAGCTGATGGTCCTGCAAATCCAAAACTCGGGGCCACTTTTGCATCATTAGAGACTCTAAGAATGGTTAAAACAAAACCAAACAAGTCTTTTATTTGTGGGTGTGACAAATTTAAGTTAGCATCGAATTAAGTCTACCTCTTGTCAAAGGAGAAGAACCACTTAGGTTACTTGCTGTTGCCAGATCCTGGCAAGAGACATGGCCCTTCTGAGAACCAACTGGGGCAAAGAGGATTGGGTCAGACAGAGCTTTTTACCTAGATTCTCCCTCTTGGTCACGCATCTGGCAGGCGCTGGTGTCTTCAAAGTAGCAGGCGAGGGGAAAAAGTACTGTAACGTAGCCCAGGGCTCTGATCCGGCAGGAAGGAACCGTGCCCCGACCCGTGCTTCACTCACCGTTTGCAGGCTGCTGGTGACCTGCTTCCGAAGGGGCTGCTTGTGCTCCGAGGAAATGCTCATCTCCCCCCGAGCCGCAGTGCGAAGGAAGGGAGGCAGCGGCTCAGCGATCTCAGGAGACCTGTGCTCAGCTCCTGCCTTGTCTTGGGTTGCTGTCGGATGGCTCCTAGCTGTGCTCCGGTGCTTTGTCGCTTGTTTTCTATTCACCTGCTCGGGTTTTTTCCAAGCTCCCAGCCCTGCCGCTGCCCCAGAGGCTCCAGCTGGCTCCAGGCACAGCCCTCTTACAGGTTACAGGTATAAGGAGAGGGGAGGGAATAGCATGAAAGCGGAAGTATTTGCTCATTCTGGCAGTCAGCAAGGTGCAGGGTGGACTTGGGCTGGCTGCCCAGCACAATCCTCCTGCAATAATATCTCTGCAGTGACTAAAAGCCAGATAATCCTTTCCAAAGGAGGCTCGGTGCCCAGAGCACCTTTGAAGAGCCCTGCAACGTATGTACGTGTGACTGTCTCAGCCCTGCTGAAACCAGTAAATGTTTTCCTAGCCTTGGCCTCTTCGTACTGCTGTTTTAAAGATGCAGTACACAGTTTATGGAAACCATCTCACTGATCCCATTTATCACATCTATCAGTGCTAGACTGAGGTGCCTGGTAACTCTCCAAGGTGGTATTACTTTGTTATTTGCCCATACAGTCTCCAGACATTGATTAATTTGTGCAAGGTAAATAAAATGAAACCTGAGCCTAAGCCATTATTTTTAACAGGTCAGACATATCTAGTTGGTGTCTTTGCATGGCGTTGTTTTCTAATATTCTGCATTCGGCGAGGATCACGAGTGGAAAGCACCATGACAGTAGTGCTGTCCCACAACAGTGGGACTGTTTCTCACCTATCTGGAAACACACAGCATTGTAAAACTCACCAGGAAGTCTGTGTTCATTAGATTTTAAACAAGATGTTCAAGCAGAGTGAGGTTGCTAAGCAGCCTCTCCAAATGAGAGTTAGAAATCACCTGAAGTTCAGATCCGTACCAAAATCTTGCAGCGTTTCCTTGTTCCAGATATTTTTGAGTACACCGTTGCTTACAAATTGTCCTAAGGTTACTCACCACTTTGTCCTAAGGTTACTCACCACTTATGTGTCTTTGTTTCATTATGGTAGCAACCTTGTGGGCGTGATTGTCCAGAGGTCTAAGTCAAAGTTTGTAAAGAGAGACAATATCTTTTATTAGATCAACTGGTCTAGATAGATTAAAATATCCAGGCTTTTGGGCACACAAAATTTCCCTCAAGTCTGTCAGCTTCTGTTTCAGCTGGCTTATTTTTTTCTAGTTTTATCGGCTGGGCTAATAAAAGTTTATTACCTCCTTCACCAAGCATGCCGCACTCTTTTTCGTATTGCAGACTGCTTCCTGATGCCAACAGTCAAAGGAAAAATCTCCGACAAAGATAGCGCTTCATAAAAATCTTCCTGAGTGAGATTTTAGTGGTGAAAAATGACAGCATGGTATATAAGGAAACCGTATGTGCAAAATCTGTGTTGGGTTCACGCTTTGCTGGTTTTGCATCCTCCAAAGATTTTGCTGCATTTATATCCACCCAGAACAGAGCACTGGTCTGAACAGAAGCTGAAGACAAAGAGCAGGAAGTGTTTTAATTTGCACTGATTCAATCACTTGGAAATAAAACCAATCCTCACCAAAGGCTCCATGAAAGCTAGACCCAGATTCTTCTCAATGCTTTCTGCCTTCAGGTGAAACTTTCATTGGACCTGACTTACACCTTGCCTCCACCCCTCTAAAACCATCCTGAAAGATCCTCATTAATAACCCGCATCTTAGTGATGGAGGTTAAATAGAAGGGCTTGGATTCTCCGTTTGCCACACCACAAGAATTAATAGTGCTGGATGTAGTGGAACATGATGTCTCCTTGGAAGTTCAGGTTTTGTGACTTATAAATGTTTATTGGAAAACAGCTGGAAGGTCTGGGTCATGGATTCCTGCAAATCCTGATCCTTGGACTGGCTCACACAGGTCTTTCAGAAATATCCTGGATATAATTGACAAAGATAAGAGTCCATGTTTGCTCTCCATGGTACATCTGTGATGGTAGAGTTAGTAATCTTTCCTTCTGTAGCTGCAGAACTGAATAAATGGGCAGACCATCACCTCTTTGCTCTCACAAGCTTTTCACTGGGGAATGGTGATTAGCTGTAGAAGAGGTTAGTTTGTGCAAAAGCTCATCTGTAAGGTTTCCCAAAGCCAGAATCAAGGCTGGTTCATGATGCTTGGGAAGAAACCTTCAATGCCACAGTGCAGATCCTTACAACTTCAGCAAAAGAAATAGTTACTAGCTGACATCAACAGCACACTGTTACCTGCTACTAGGCTGACCACAGGTGGTCCTTTGGTTTGATTAACATACTGATCTGGTTCCTCCACTCTTTTTTATATCTCAGCCACTTTTGCTGGCTCGTCATGGGACAAAGAATCAGCCCTGAAGTCTGTGAAGTATTTTGAGATATTTGGCTGAAAGTCACCATGTATGGGAAAAATCTTATTGTTCTTTGTGCTTCTGCTGGGACTTTTTAATCCTATCAACTGCATGGCTTGCTTCAGGATGGCATTTTCAGTCTTGCTATGCAAAATACTGCCAGTTGGATTTTTTTCCCTTTTTGGTAAGGATTTGATTTAAACTGCCAAATTCTTCTGATCTCAAAAGAGACTGTAGGAAAAAATTCTCACTGCCCAAACCATTGGCATATTGCTACCTACCAATGAGGATTTAGTGCCTTTCTGTAGAGCTGGTTACACTAGAGGTGGCATCCTGGATTACCAAGTCCACACATCTGACCTGTCTGATGCCACAGTTGCAGAACGTTTTACAGTGCAAGCATCTGACTCTCAGTTGAAGCCCTCTGTGCCTGCACTAAGTGGAAACAGTTGCTCTTGCAGTTCATCACTCCTCCTTTTACCCCATAGTCAAAGCAACACTGAGGAAATCAGTTGGGGGTGGGGGAGGAGCAACTCATGAAAGGCAAAAGTGGAATCAGGGTTTTGGAGGGACTTGGAAGAGGCAGATCTGACCACACTTTCAGAAGTCTATGCTGATGCTAACAACTAGCCGAGAGTGGTTTGAATTTCATTCTTCTCTTGGGAAGGAAATCAAAAGCCAAGACCATGAAAGTCTCCGTAGCCTTGGGAGACCAGAGTCCTGGGATTCTCACAATCAGCAGCTCCATTGTAGCTGCTTTTCCACAGCCCTAGGGAAGCCTTGGCCACCACTGTGCAGTTGTGGGGAGGTTAGCTGGGTTTGTCCCATCGGGGAATGGAACTTGCTCTGCATTAGGCTGGAATTTCTACCCAGGATCTCTACTGGGCTTCATGTTTGTTACCAGTTGGCCTGGGTCCCTGCAATCTTTCATCCTTTGGGTCTTTTAAAGCTGCATTTGATGCACTGAGGATCTTTTGGGGATCTGTCTGTCGAGAAGAAAAGGAGAGCTCTGAGGATGTTTGCTAAGTGGATCTAGCAAGCTCATTAAGGTGCTAATCTGAGGACTTGGGTACTTGGGGAATGGCCAGGTGGGGAAACGCAACGTGATGGTGGGTAAAAGTTCCCAGTGTTCCCTTTGTTTAATAGTTGCCATTGCCTTTCCACTAGAAGAACATATCCCTCCCAGTGCCATTGTTAGAGTCCTTGCTGGTTCCCTGAGAGGACTTTGCATTCATTGTGTGCTGGAACAGCTCTTGGAGGCAGCATGACACCCAGTTTGTGCAGACCAGCAGGCACCATGCTGCTGCTGCTGACTGACTATGCTTGTTCCAGCTCGTGCTGAACACACTGTGCTGCTGACTGGATTGACTTTCAACTTGGTTCATGAGCTGTTCAGGCATGTTCACCCTTTATTGTGTAGGGCACCATGGGCTTCACTTCTGCTGCTTTCCTATGGCTGTTGGGAACTGCAGAGGGAAAACATGGAAACTCAGTGTATTTTGAGCAACTTATGAGTCGGTAGAGGTTACCTCATGAAGCCAGGTAAGAAGTTAAAAGTGTTGTTAAGACCTGTGGCTGGAGCACCTTCATAGATCCCTTCCTGTCCTCAAATGGAAGGCTGATGAGACCTGTTGGAGAGGCTGGCTGCCAAAATGGGTCATAGAGCCATGAGAAAGACAAGGAATGAGAACCAGTTGGACGTACTCCACTTCTCTCATTGCTCCTAGGGTGCTCAAGCCACTTGCCTATTCTGCTCAGGGTGCCTGCTTGCCCTGCCATTTCTTTCTGCAGACACTTCAAAAGCTGATTTCTCTCTAGAGCCTATTTTCTAATGGCAGAGGAGCATTTCCAAGACTGTAAGCTCTTTCAGGCAGGGACCATCCTTTCACTATCTTTGCATAAAGGATTAGTCTGTGCCTGGACCTTGTACAAGCAACCACGGCATGAATCATAAGAATAACCAAAATAATCCTGAGAATCTTATATCTGCCAAACAGTGAATAACTTGACAATGACTTTGTGGGGAATAAATATGTGTTTTTGAAAATTGTATAAATATGTACATAACAATGAACTGGAACAGCTGTTTAGAAAATAATATTGTCCATAGAAGCATTTTTAACAGATTTATTTCCTTAACACATTGGATCAGCAGCTTCTGTTTAAAAGAATTAGATAAACAGCATTCACATTTGGGTTTTATGCCCTAATACAAATAAATACAATAAATTCAAGTGAAAAAAAAAGAATAAAATGGTTACAGAAAGCAGATGCTAAAACAGGAAATGAAATGAGAGGCTTGGATTTGGGGAAGCAGCTGGAAGGCCACATGGAGCAGCTTCCATTTGTCTTTCTCCACTTGTTCCTGCTTGTATAATATCTAAGTTTCTTGAGGAGATAAAGCCATTTTGTTTTGGTCCTTTTGCCTAGAACATGGAGGCAATGGCTGATCTCCACCTGTAGTGTGATATTGTAGCCATTACCATTATCACTGCTGCTAATTTGTGGTGATAGTTCAGCAGGAAGGGCACCTAAGGAAGTTGATTCCCAGGCCCCATTTCCTCCAGGGGGTCTCTGTGGAGGAGATTCCCATGGAAAGCTAGGACACAAGCCAGGTTATTTTAAACAGCAGTGGACGTGCTAGCAAAGAGGATAGGCTACAAACTTGGCCTGGCCATTCTGAATTCAGACAGCATTCCCCAGCATCCCAGTAAATCCCCGTTCAGCAAAGCTCCCTTGCCCAGCCAGAGTCCGTACAGCTTCTCTGAGAAATCCTGGCCTTGAACCAGCTCAATTTTCCAAAACACAGGGGCTCCTGACCTAGCGCCTTGCCCCAGAGCTCACCTTGCTTTCCTACGTCTTCACAGCCTGTGCCACTTTTCCGTGAACTTGACACAGCTCTACCCCTTCAACGCTTAATGGTGAGGTCTCTCAGACTGCTCCTCCTTCTGTCGCTCTGCTGCAGAGAGCAGGGGTCCTTGGCACAGTGTTTTTATTCTCCAGCTGGGACCTTAACAGCAGGGCTATCGGGAGAACCTCTGACTTAACTGATCTCTCTGGGGTTTGCCGCGGGTACCAGGACAAAGGAGATCCCTTGAAAAGGTCATGGTAGAAAAAAAATTAGTATCTGTAGAGGGACAGTCTGATACACTGATTCCTGCAAACTGCCAAGTTACTCTAGTGACATGAGGCCAGCCTACACAATCTGTGTTGCAGTGAAGTGCCTCTTTGTCATCAGTCACGACTGCTTGGGATCCAAGAGCTCACTGCCACATCAGCTCCCATTGACATCACTGGATCCGTACCCCATTTGGCCAAATCCTGGGCATTTGCTTCATTTGCAGCCAGCAGTGAACAGTAAGGAGGAAACCTGCATATGGGCAAACCTCTAGCACTGATGGGTGAAGTGTAACACGGCTGCAAAGCAAAACAAATAGTAGGTTGCTCTAGCTCTACTCAGAAATTGTACCAGCGCAGCTGAGCAGGTGGCTCTGCACCCTGGAGCCACTCCTAAATTAAACAGCCATGTGCTTCTCTTATGCAAACATCACTGGCATTTCTACGCACTGCCCTCCAGTCATTTATTAGCTCCACCTACTTTCACATACTTGGGGAATCTGTGACCCATGGCCTTAGCAGGGATCTGAACTGGCTTTGAACAGGCTCCAGGATACCATTCAGTGCATGCTGCATCCCCAGCGCCATAGTAGGATGAATGGGGAGAGGCACTCTCACCAAATCCAGGACTGCTAGGGGGCGCTGAAAGTTGCTTGAGTCTTGTTTTTGCTAGGATACTGAGTTAACCGCTCATATTGCCGTCAGTGAAAATAACCCAACAAGCCATCAGGGCCCACACTGCTGAGAAACTACATTATTTTCTCCCGCCCCTCATGTCCATTCACTTCTTTCCCTTGGTTATATCCCATTTGACTGTAGACTTTCTTGGAACAATGACTGTGTCTATGATCTATGAGAGACATCCACTCTGTGTGTGTGTGTTTGTGTGTATGTGTGTGTGCGTGTTTGTGTGATGCGCAGTCTCCACTCTGTTTGCCATGGTCTGGCAAGAAGCCTGACTAGAAACAGCAATGTTCTCTTCTTGTCTATCTTCCTTTATGTCCTCATGGACTTTCCCATCCTGAGCTGTTCACCAGCTCTGACATTGTCGTATGGAGGGTGTAGGGTAGAGCAAAGTATATGGTTGCCACTATTCCCGTCTCCCTGTAACACAGCAGTCCTATTAAAGGTGTCAACATGAGCTGGTTGCCCCATCTTGAGGAACACTGGGTGCATCCCCAGCAATGGGTCGTGTCCAGTCCCAGTTCAGGCTGATACTGTCTATCTTACCAGAAATAGGAGAATCTGTAGAAGAGAGGATGACTTCAGTGTAGTCTATGAAGGATGGCAGCCCAGCAGGTCTCTGCTGGGTCTTACTGCTGAGCTACAGCCCACTCTTCCCAGGCTGGTGGTGGGAGAGAGGAAAGGTTGGGCTAGTAAAGGAGAGGCAGGGCTGAGAGATAAGACCCTTTTCTGCCAGTCAAACACATAGAAATAAGGAGAGAAAGAGACAACAGACTTAGGCTGTGTATTGCTCCATGGGAGCCTGTGAAGCCCATGGCTTCAGTCAAGAGGAAGTCTTTTGGCAGCTACTGTAGAAATAAGATTCTGGAGAATTTGAGAAAAGATCTGGTGCAAAAGGTATGCCTGCTTTCCTCTTCGGCTCTAGTCATCTACACTCATAAAGCATGGGGCCTCTACTGGGTGTAGGCGCAGATATCTCTCAACATTTCCTTTCCCAATAGTTCTCCTGCTGGAGCGGAAGCACCGGGCCTGCAGCATCTGTTTCGGGTCTCTGTGCTGATTCAGGCTGCCATACTGGAGTCAGGCTGAAGCACTGGCAAGCTGCTGAGAAGCAAAGGGACAGTCTGGCCATGTGTCACAGTCTCCGTGTACACTTACACCAAAAAGCGTCCAGAAGTGAGAAGCTCCTACAAAAGGATATGTAGGTTCCGGGGTATTTTTCTAGTACCTCCTTCTTCCATTTGGGCTTTAGCTCTAGTTAGATGTGAAACCCCCATTTGTCACAATGAAGGGAGAGGATTAAATTTTGCAGGTTTTACTCACACTTTCCATATCCTAGCAGCTCAAACTTACTGGAATAGGATGATCACATTGTAAGACAAATGCCTTGTTCCCTTTAGGGGAGCTACAACACAGATGACAAGGTCCGATTTCTATTGCATACCTGCCCTGTTTCTTTGAAGGGTGCTTGGATGCAATATTCACAATAGCTTACAGATATCTTAGTTTGCCATTTGAAGGGCAGACAGCTCAGTGCCTATTCCTGGGTGGTGCTGTGCTTTTCACGAATTGTCTTTCTCTAAGAAACCCTAGGAGAACAGGATGCAGCAAACAAGATTAAAAGTGACCAATGTGAAGACCTGATCCTGGTTGGCAGAGGGACTACAGATTGGCCTCAGAGAAATTCCCACATCTCTTCTTCGGTCAGCATGGTGCATAGGATCACCATTAATGCAACCAGAATCACAGAATCACAGAATCACAGAATGGTTGAGGTTGGAAGAGACCTCTGGAGATCATCTGGTCCAACCTCCCTGCTCAAGCAGGGACCTCTAGAGCATATTTCCCAGGATCACATCCAGACGGGTTTTGAATATCTCCAGGGAAGGAGACTCCACTACCCTTATGGACAACCTGTTCCAATGCTCTGTCACCCTCACAGTGAACAAGTTTTTTCTCAGGTTTAGGTGGAACCTCCTGTGGTTAAGTTTCTGCCCGTTGCCTCTTGTCCTGTTGCTGGGCACCACGGAAAAGAGATTGGCCTCGTCCTCTTGACACTCCCCCTTCAGATACTTGTACACGTTGATGAGATCCCCTCTCAATCTTCTCTTCTCCAGGCTGAACAGGCCCAGCTCTTGCAGCCTTTCTTCAGAGGAGAGATGCTCCAGTCCCCTCATCATCTTGGTAGCCCTCCGCTGGACTCTCTCCAGCAGTGCCATGTCTCTCTTGTACTGGGGAGCCCAGAACTGGACACAGTACTCCAGGTGAGGCCTCCCCAGGGCTGAGCAGAGGGGCAGGATCACCTCCCTCGACCTGCTGGCAACACTCTGCCTCATGCACCCCAGGGGACCATTGGCCTTCTTGGCCACAAGGGCACACTGCTGCCTCATGCTTAACCTGTTGTCCACCAGGACTCCCAGTAGCAGAGCTGCTTTCCAGCAGGTCAACCCCCAGCCTGTACTGGCGCATGGGATTATTCCTGCCTAGGTGCAGGACCCTGCACTTGCCTTTGTTGAACTTCATGAGGTTCCTCTCTGCCCACCTCTCCAGCCTGTCCAGGTCCCTCGGAATGGCAGCACAGCCTTCTGGTGTGTTAGCCTCTCCCCCCAGTTTAGTATCATCAGCAAACTTGCTGAGGGTGCACTCTGTGCCTTCCTCCAGGTCATTGATGAATACATTGAACAAGACTGGAGCCAGGACTGACCCCTGGGGGACACCACTAGCCACAGGCCTCCAACTAGACTCTGTGCCATTCACCACAACCCTCTGAGCTCGGCCATCCAGCCAGTTCTCAAGCCACCTCACTGTCCCCTCATCTAGCCCACACTTCCTGAGCTTACCTAGGAGGATGTGATGGGAGACAGTGTCCAAAGCCTTGCTCAAGTCCAGGGAGACAACATCCACTGCTCTGCCCTCATCTACCCAGCCAGTCATCCCATCAGAGAAGGCTATCGGGTTGGTCAAGCATGATTTCCCTTTGGTGAATCTGTGCTGACTCCTCCTGATCACCTTCTTGTCCTCCAGATGCTTAGTGAGGACCTTCAGGAGGGGCTGTTCCATCACCTTTGGAGGGGTGGAGGTGAGGCTGACAGGCCTGCAGTTCCCTGGCTCCTCCTCCTTGCCCTTTTGGAAGACTGGGGTGACGTTGGCTTTCTTCCAGTGCTCAGGCACCTCTCCTGATCTCCAGGACCTTTCCAAGAGGATGGAGAGTGGCCTAGCGATAACATCCGCCAGCTCCCTCAGCACTCGTGGGTGCATCCCATCGGGGCCCATGGATTTGTGGATGTCAAGTCTGGACAAAAGATCTCTAACCTGATCCTCCTCCACCAAGGGAGAGTCTTCCTCTCTCCAGCCTTCCTCTCTTGTCTCCAAGGTCTGGAATTCCTGAGGACTGACCTTAGCAGTGAAGACTGAAACAAAGGCAGCATTCAATAACTCTGCCTTCTCTGTATCCTTCGTCACCAGGGCACCCACCCCATTCAGCAGCGGGCCCACGTTTCCCCTCGTCTTCCTTTTGCTATTGATGTATTTGAAGAACCCCTTCTTGTTGTCCTTGACATCCCTTGCCAGATTTAATTCCAACTGGGCCTTAGCCTTCCTTGTCGCATCCCTGCACACTCTGACAACGTCCCTGTATTCCTCCCACGTGGCCTGTACACTTTTCCACATTCTGTACACTTCCTTCTTCTGCTGGAGTTTTGCCAGGAGTTCCTTGCTCATCCATGCAGGTCTCCTGCCCGCTTTGCTGGACTTCTTCCTCAGAGGGATGCACTGCTCTTGAGCCTGGAGGAGGTGATGCTTGAATATTAACCAGCTTTCTTGGACCCCCCTTCCCTCTAGGGCCCTACCCCAGGAGATTCCCCTAAGTAGGTCCCTGAAGAGGCCAAAGTCAGCTCTCCTGAAGTCCAGCATTGCAATCCTACTCATTGCCCTGCTCCCTCCTCGTAGGATCCTGAACTCCACCATCTCCTGGTCACTGCAGCCAAGGCTGCCCCCAACCTTCACATCCCCAACTAGACCTTCTTTGCTTGTTAGTACAAGGTCTAGCATTGCACCTCTCCTCGTTGGCGTCTCCACCACCTGAGTCAAGAAATTATCATCAGTCCTCTGCAGGAACCTCTTTGACTGTTTGTGCCTAGCTGTGCTGTCTTGCCAGCAGATGTCAGGGTGGTTGAAGTCTCCCATGAGAACCAGGGCCTGTGATCGTGAGGCTACTTCCAGCTGTCTGTAGAAGGCCTCATCGATGACTTCCTCCGGATCAGGTAGTAAACCCCCACAACAGTGTCACCCATGTTACCCTGCCCTTTAATCCTTACCCATAGGCTCTCCACTTGCTCTTCATCCACCCCCAGGCAGAGCTCCACGCATTCTAGTTGCTCCCTCACATAAAGAGCAACTCCACCACGTCGCCTGCCTGGCCTGTCTTTCCTAAAAAGCACATAGCCATCCATGACAGCATCCCAGTCATGTGAACTATCCCACCACGTCTCTGTAACCGCAATGAGATCGTGGCCCTGAGACCGCCCACAGATCTCTAACTCTCCCTGTTTATTCCCCATGCTGCATGCATTGGTGTACAGGCATTTCAGAGAGCCGGTCAAGCACACAGGCTTCCCAGGAGAGGTGCAAGAGGATCCTCCATAGCCATGTTGCATGCTGTCTCCCCTGGCTGTATGCACCCGCTGGAGGCATCCTGACTTGAGCGGTGTTTTACTGACTCCCCTGCCACTAGACCACTCCCCTTCCCCCATCTTGCCTAGTTTAAAGCCCTCCTTACCAGGCTGGCCAACCTGTTGGCAAAGACACGTCACCAGTTTTAATCTATTAAAGAAGCGTAAAACAGGTCACATTTAGTTTTGGAATATTACAAGATGCTTCCTGGATATGGGTGATCCTTCTTGTCTAAAGAACATATTCACCTGAGGAATTACGTGCAGCACCAGATGTCCACAGTCCACTTCTGGGTTCCCTCTGTGCAAGGAGTATAACACAGTCGATGACTCTGGGTGTTTTTGAGAGTGTGCATGAATTTAAACAGGGCTGGTTTCAGTACAGAATCTGCCACTGGTCAGGATGCCAAGGCAGGGTGCTAGTGAGGGAGAGTTTGAAGTGACAGTGCATTTCAGTGTTAAATTGTGAAATATGTTTTCTTTTTCATCTTATGTGCTCTTAGAGTTTCACTAAAAGAAAGCAAATGGCTCTTCTGTTTTCTTGTTGTTCACTCTTTACAGTGCTACAGAGCTTCACAGTGTTACTCAGCAATCAGAGCCCCACAGCATTGGGAAATGTGAGCATGAACACGCGAACAAAGCATGGAGCTGCCGCCAGGTAATAAACAGAAACGCGTGAACCATTTGCAGAACTTTTGCTCATTTTTGAGTGAGAGTTTTAGAGCTGATGAGTCTCACATTTCAGTCTCAGAGGCATTTTTTCCCTTTTATGATGTAGCAGATCCAGAGAGCAGAGCCTGGCACATGCAGCAGCACAGTGCAACACAAAAGCAGAGCCCATGGCATAGTCCCATTGCTTCTCTCAGCACAGATACTCTCAGATCCCTGGTTTCTTTAATCAAAGCTACAAATTGGTGGAGGAACAGGCTGTATTTTTTAGCCACAAAAAGGCTGTTTTGAAACAGCTGAGTTATTTAAAAAAAGGACTAAAGAGGCAAGGGGACACCTCCCTCTAGCGCCCAGTTCAGCAAGATATTCCCAGGGTGAAATGTCTTTCTGGGAAGGAAGGAATCACCTGTGCTGAGGCCCAACCTGTAGCTGCTGCTGCTTCTGGCAGAGGGATGAAGGGAAAGAGCTCGCAGCCCCCTGCCTGCACACCAGCTGGCAATGCATTGCTTTGACGGCTTGTGATCCCCTCACAGCTCACAGCGATCAAAGTTGAGTGAAACTCTCTCTTCCCCCTCACCCCATCTGAGCATCCTCACCTGTGCCTGGGCTCTGGATGGTACCATGGCCTCCATGGGAGCAAAGTGGGGAGGAAGTAGACTTGCTGGAGGTAGTCTTGGGGCTGGCAGGGATTTCATCAGGTTGTCCCAGGGGCTGTACGTGAAGGAAAGAGTGCTGGGACTGCAGGGCTGCACAAGTGTGGGCTGAGGGGAAGGAAGTGCAGGCACCCATGCGAGTAAGGGGCTGGGAAATCGGGGGCCGGGGAGGGCAGGGGATGCTGGTGGAAGGAAGAGAAGGAGTCTGGGGAAAGATGGCAGAGCTGGGTTGGGTTCCAAGCTTCCTGCACAGGAGGATGACAGGAGTACACCAAGCTTTTGTAACGTGTAAGAGCCGGGGGACTGGGGGATGGCTGTGACATGACACCATCTCAACAGGACTGGGGTTGAGTTCCAGCCCAATACAAAAGCAAATTCCCTGCAGAGGCAGATCTTGCTTCCTCAGAAGTTTATTCGGCCTCCAGAGGGAGGAAAGGCTGGGAGAAGGGGTGGAGGCTAAGCTCTGCCACCAGAATCCCCAAATGATGTTTGGGATTCACAGGGGAGACCTCTGCCTCGCGGGGAGGTGTGACTTGATTTGGGCAATTTTGGCAGTGGACTTGAGGCTGAGGAGAGCCCCAGGAGGGGCAGTCCCCTTGTGAGCCCTGCCCTGGCCCCCTTCCTTATTCAGGGCTGGTGTGGAGCGCCCGCATGGTCCCCTTTTGGCAAATGACCTGGATAACAAACCCTGCTAAGATGAGAACATGACTATAACGAGTGTGTGTGACTGTATCAAAGGCAGAAAACTGTCTGGAGGGTGTGAGGCCAAAACTGTCTGCGTTAAGGAGGAAGAGGACCATCAGCTGATCACGTTACAGAGAAAGACGACCATCAGCTGGATTAAACAGTGAGCAGGGAATTACAGAGAGACTTTTGGAACAAAGAAGGAACCAGCCTGAACAGAAGCGTAAAAGAAGCATGACAATCCCCAGCAGTAGGGAGAGACCTTGGAGTGGAGACAGCAGTAGGCAAAGCCCATTTGACACTGAAAGAAGTAACCCGGATGGCATCAAGGCCTCTGTCTTGGCCAGATGGAGCATCCTCCCTGTCATAGCCTTGCAGCCAGCTTGCAGGCTGATGTGTGTGTGTGTGTGCGTGGTTAGACTGTCTTTGGGATTGGCTATAGATGGGTGTTTGGAAATCTGTAGGTATTTAACATTTTGGGTCTAGTGCCGTGGTTTGTCTGTATTCCTGATGCTGATGCTGAATGTAGAGTCCACTGGTTGCTCATTAGTTTAATGTTGCTAATAGACAACTACGCTCCTATTTTGGTTAAACTGAGTGAACGGAACATTTTTTCCCCCGTGACAGCTGGCAATATTGACTGTGCCCAGAGCAAGTGTGTCGCAGAGCAGAGCCCAGCATCCTCTGCCGTGCCTGGAGAGGTGCTGTGCTGCCCTGTCTGCCTGCTCTTTCTGCCAGTGAGCTTTGCTGGTTCTTCCAGGATACAGATCTCACATCTCACATCTGTGAATATCTCACATCTCTTATCAGTCACGTTCAACAGTGGTGGGGAGCAGCAAGGGGTCACTGGGGTTGGATGCTTCCCCAGGGACACCGTGATGCAATGGTGTCTTGCAATTGGATCAGAATTTTCCCATGAAGCAGTCCAGGCGTGAGGCCAACCGGCTAGACAGCAGCTTTGCAGAAGAGTCCCTGGGGGTCCTGGTGGACTCAAAGTTGCCCGCGTGTCGTCAGTGCGTCCTTGCTGCAAAGAAGCACAACTGCATGCGAGGCTGTGTTAGCAAGAGCGGAGCCAGGAGGTCCGGGGCAGTGATTCTTCCCCTCCATTAGGCATTTGTAAGAGCACATCTGGGCATTGTGTCTGGTTTTGGGCTGCTCGTTAGCAGACAGACAGTGACAGGTTGGAGTGAGTCCAGGGGAGGCTCCTGGGATGGTTGAGGACTGAAGCGCAGGACATGTGAGGAAATGCTGAGAGCACCAGGTTTGTTCAGCCTGGAAAAGAGAAGGGAAAGGGGGGTCTTGTTGCTGTGTGCAGCTGCCTCACGGGAGCATGTCAAGAAGATGGAGCCAGTCTCTTCTCAGAGGTGCGCAACGACAGGAGTCAACAGCACAAATTGCAATATGGGAACTTCTGACTGGACGTAAGGAAAAACTTTGTCACCGGGAGGGTTGCCAAACGCTGGAACAGGGGGGCAGAGCAAAGGGAATACACATTTTGGGGCATAGTGAAGACTCGACTAGACAATGCCATGAGCCACGTGGTCTAATACCACCTGCTTTGGGAAGGGTGGGCCCGGAGACCCCCAGAAGTCCCTTCCGACTACAATTATTCTCTGGTTCTGTGATTCTGCCCAGGTCTGCTGCAGCCCCACGGGCACCACAAGCCTCTCCAGCCTGACAAGAGCCCCCCGGTGCTGGGAGAGCACTGAACCAGGCACGCTGTGCCTTGGGCAGCCCTGTCTCTGTCCCCTTTGCCCAGGCCCCAAGCACAAGGCGGAGGGGGAACCAATGTGGTGTGACTTGATGTAGGCAGTTTTGGGGAGTGGGGTGATATAGCAGGTGACAGACTTGGTAGGGCTGAGGGCAGAGCGAGGAAGGGGAGCTGCAACGTGAACCAGGCCCAGGCCAGCCTTTTTGGATGGGGCGGGCCATACTGATTGTGCCTCGAGAGACTCCATCACAGAGCAGAGCCCAGCATCGCCTGCCATGCCCGGAGAAGGCCTGGTCTGCCCTGTCGCCCTGCTCTTTCTGCCAAGGACCTTTGGTAGTCATCCCAGGGCACAGACGTTTTCTGCAACATCTCACGTCCCTTATCAGTCATGTTCAACAGTGGTGGTGAGCAGCAGGGGTTCATCAAGTCTGATACTTCCCCGGGGCACCACGAGCCTCTGTTGCTGCCAAGGGCGAAGCCCAGGCCAAAAGCCATTGCCTGAAGTGAGCACAGGCCTTCCTTGCTCTGACTGATCGGCTCCCCAGGGCACTGACTCTCCAGCCATCGCAGATCCCCTCTTTCAGCTCCAGTGAGGTAAATGAGCAGAGCCCATGGACTTCCCCTGCTCCCTGGTCCTCACTGAGAACACTTAAAATTGGCTTCCCTTCCTTTCTCATGCTCCAGCAAAGTCTAGCTCTACCATTAGCGCGGGGACAGAGGAGCTCCAAAGGCAAGCTGGAGACAACCATGTCCATCTTCCCGCTCCACTTGTCCCCTAGCCTGTGTCATCTCTTCCCTTCTTCAGGAGGAATTGCAATAGGCAGGGCTGAAGCGTCTCCCAGGATCACTCTTGTGCTCCTCCTTTTTTCTGGTTGAAGACAGAAGCCTACCACCTTGCCAGGGTTGAGACAGAGACAGGAGCTAGACCTGTTCTGAAATCCTTATGTTGCCTGGTAGGAGTGGTGGTTGTCCACCTTTTTGGGTAATTGGAACTCGTTACTTTGCCTAGGCGAAGGCAAACCATGAGCTGAGGGTGGAGCAGCGTGGGCAGTGCCCTCGCGGACGGGGCACAGTCCCATGGAGCCTGAGCAGAGCCGGGTGCTGGTAATGGGCTCCAGCAGCAACGCCAGCCACGGTGAGCGAGGAGCCAGGTCCAGGGCCCGTGGAGGGAGCCCAGGACCCATGGAGGAGCCAAAGGCAAGGGGGCCAGAAACAGGGCTGGAGACCAGCAGAGCTATGACGTAGCTCAGGCAGGGACTGGGCTGAGCTGAAATGGGGCTCCCGGCTCATGGGTGTGGGTGGGGGCCTTGGGGGAGCCTGAGGCCGTGAAGGCTGTGACAGCAGCTTTCCTCAATAGTGCGGCTGGCCACAGGCCCTTCCTTTCCAGAAGGGCAAGTATTTTGCTTTTTGAGTCTTGCAGCCTGGACAGAGGCAAAAAAATAGAGACGCCTGGGGAAGAGTAGTGAGCGGAAGGAGCCATAGGTAAGAAATGCTAGGAGCACTGCGTTCTGTATGTTCAGAAGAACTCAGTCTAACCTGAGATCTCAGCTCTCAGTCTCAGGGAACAAGATCGGCTTTGTTCAGGGAAGCTCCGTATAACAAAATTGGCCTGAAAGTTGGCCTTCATCTGCCCAGAGACAGGCTGACCAATGCAGAACGCCTCCTGGTTGTGTTTGTTTTCAAGCGGTTTTAGATTAGTAACGAGACGCCTGCAGAAGGACTTTGCCCGGAGCAGCGTTGCAGCAGCACTGAGCAGTGCTTGTGCTGAACTGCCGCGGAAGAGGCAATGAGCTCCTGAGTTCTCTGCAGCTGCGTACCTGAAATCTGGATGCGCCTCACCTTTACCAGCCTGTCCACTTGACAGAGTTTTTTATCAGCTGCACTTCAGTCGTAAGATTCCTTGCGGTCTAATAACTGTACGAAAACGTCAGCACGTGCATATTTTCAAGGTAATATTTGTCAGGGCCCCCTCCCGGCCCATCCTCCCTGTCCTGCTGCTGCTGGAGATGGTGGGGAAAGTGCACTGAGCTCCTGCCCTCACGACCACGTTACGTCTCCTTCCCCTTGCTGTGCAACACTTGGCACGTGAACGTTCCCCAAATCCTCCTCCAAGCTACAAGCTAGCAGCCACATACCCCACCCCAGCCCTGTGAGCACTGGGATCATTCGGAAAGGCAGAAGGAGAGGCAGAAATGACGGGCGCCAGTGCTGGAGGGGGAACGAGCATGTCTCGGCCCTGTGGGATTTTGGAGCACGTCAAGAGCTTAGGCGCATGTTGGCTATAGGAGAAAAGGATCCTGGATGTCTGCTGAGACGCCTCTATTGCCAGCCAGGCTTTGAGCGAAGGCCTGAGCTGCACCTATCTCTCGGCTGTGGGTCTTGGTTGCAGTGGAGCCCAGATACTGTGGCCGGGACCAGGGCCAGGCTGAGCAGGGGCACAGCGCAGGCTCTGGGCGCCGCACGTGGAAAGGGCTGTTCCTGAGCCCTTGCCTCCCCCAGGAGTGGGGCACAGTCACCAGGACCCCAGCATGCCTGAGGCCATGGTGCGTCCAAGCTCCTGACAGCTGGGTCAATGGCCTGGCAGCAGCAATGGTGCAAGTCCCATCCCCATCCCCGGGACAGAGGCCAAGGCTGGGCAAAGAGCCGAGTCTGCCTGTCCCGATGTGGCCGTGCAGCTGTGTGGAAATAGGGCCCTATTTTGGGAATGACCCATAGGCTGGTGTGCCAGCAGCCCCGCGCACGCCAGGGCCAAGATGGGTCAAGTTGCGATGAGGATCGAGGGGCCTGAGCAGCCATCCTGGGTCTGTTTCTCCCACTGCCTACACAGACCCAAGCGCTTGATGTGCAGGCAGGCTGGGTCCCCAGTGGCAGCGGGAGGATTTGGGGAGCGTTCATGTGCCTGGCATTGCACGTGAAGGGGAAGGAGATGTAACGTGGAGCCCCCGGGGCAGTGGTGCTGCCTACAGCCTGCTGCAGTCAAGGGGCAGGAGCTCAGAGCACTTCCCCCAGCGTCTGGTGAAGATGCTGCTCGTGCAAAGGCAAGCGCCCAAACAAGCTCACTTGTGGGCAAGCTCGTCATGTCTCTGCCACCCCAACGCTGGTCTCGCCAAGGCCCCTGAGGCTTTTCCTCTCCTGCCTCCTCTTGCGGGAGCAGGGACAAGCCCCTCTCCCTTGAGCTTCTCTGCGAGGCTTCTTCTCTCTGGGGAAGTTCAGACCTCCAAGGAAACTTCTTTGCTCTGTGCCTGCTCTCTGTGCGTGGACGTGGGGCAACGTGGGACTCCACGAGGGCTGTGCAGAGCCGTTGGGCCCGCTGCGTCCCCAATGGACCCGTTTCCATGGCCTTCCACCCTCCCAGCCACTGCGTCCCAGCTGCAGGAGGCCCTGCAGGAGGGGAGAGGGATAAGCCGATCAGCGAGGGGATGCAGGCAGAGTGGATGAGCTGTCCCGGGAGATGATTCTCCAGGAAATACCTGCTGCAAGAGCTGCATGCCTCACCTGCATGTGGTAGTGAAAGCCAGCTGTTTTACTGAATCAAATTGATCTCCTCTCCCTTTCAGCAACCGAGCTGAGCTCACTCCAGCACCAGCGCCGGTGTCGGTGAGGGCAGGGATGGGACACAAGCCCGCGGCTGGCCCAGGAAGGGTGCCGGGATGGATGTTGCCAAGAGTGGATGAGCCCAGGCGAGACGGGTAAGGGGAAAGGGCCTGCCTCTGCCACTACCGGGGCTGAAGCACGGTCATGCCCACAGCAACCAGTTGGGACGGCACTGCTATGGGAAATCATAGCATGGGCCAGCCCTGCCGAGATGGGCTGCTGCTGGAAGAGCTGTTTTCCCCTTCCCTGGCCCTGGGGGAGTCCTCGGGCAGGCCTTCAGCCGGAAGGAAAGCGCCAACCCTCACAAGCACCTTCAAGGCAATAGTTTTATTAGCAAGGAGTGGGGGAAACTCTCCTCCAAGTCCAGGTACCAGCTGGAGAAGGGGCTCAGCATTTACGAGGGACTATCAAGAGTTCTCAGTGCAATGGTGCAATGCAGTCGTCTGCATGCTGCTCTTTGAAAATAAAGAGGTATGTCTCGAGCCCTGCAGCTCTTCCGATGGACCTCTGAGAAGACGGCAGATGCCTCTTCGCGTGGGGACAAGAAGAGATGTGGTTCTGCCAGGGTCAAAACCGCTGCTGTTGTGCAGCACCAGTGTTCCGGGATGAGCTGCCTCGGTGCTTGGAGGGCGAGCTGGCCTGTGGGAAGAGGCAGAGATGACGTGTGACGGCAGCATCCTCCCCTTCGTGTCACGCCCATGGATTCTGCAAGAGCATGTGCCCTAACGCCAAAGACCCGTCCAGGGTGTTTTTGTCCCTGGCTTGCCCAGTGAAAGACCTACTCTAGCAGCCCCAGCAAAATAACATCAATCCTCCAGGAAGGTCTACACTGACGGGAAGAGGTGACTCCCCACTTTCAGCATGGAGCTCTCAAATCTGCTGGCATTTGGAGGGATCACACCGATGACACAGCAATTCCCCAAGACCTCCTAAGGGACACAGGCCCCCTCTTGCTTGGTTGCCCTGGGCTCTGTGTCTCCTCCCCAAGCTCTTACCTTGGAGGCCAGGGGTCAGGTTCACCAGCTGGGCTGCCCATCACTGAGGTTGATCTGCTCGAGGATTTGGCTGTACCTTCGGGTGAGGGCATTGGCGTCTCTGGCGAGGTGGGTGAGGACCTGCTGCAAGCCGTTGAGGTGGTGGGAAAGGCGCTCTTCCAGATCGGCATCTGCTGCATCGCCTGGGCCTTTGTGCACACTGGCGCTGGGCAGGCTCTGCTCGGTGGCGGACCCCAGGCCCCTCTCCACCACGGGCTTGATGGACTTCAGGAGCTGGTAGCGCTCGTACAGGTCCTTGCGGCCGTCGGCAGCAGGGGCAGCCTCGTCGGGCTCCGGGAAGACCCCTCGGAGCAGGCTGGGAAACATCACCTCCTGCTCCATCTTCTGGGTGGCCGAGAAGTACTGCTCCATGGCCCAGCTCCCGTGGCTCCGGCAGTGCTTGTCTCGTCTCGTCTCGTCTCGTCTCGACGGGCACCGTCTGCTCCCCCTGCCACAGGGAGGGCTTTTTATGCCTGGGGTGGCCGTCCCTCCTCTCCTTGCAGCCAACGGCCGTGCTGGACGGCGGCAGGGCTGTGGCTTGGCTGTGGCCCCAGCTGGAGCTCCGCCGTGGTGCAACCGGCCCTGGCTGAGCCTCTGCTTGGCCTTCACCCGAGCTGGATGGAGATCCTGGTGCGTTTCTGCACATGGATCAGGAGGTGGCCGTGAGGGGAGCTGCTGAAGGGCCCCCTCCCGGCCCATCCTCCCTGTCCTGCTGCTGCTGGAGATGGTGGGGAAAGTGCACTGAGCTCCTGCCCCTTCCACCACGGTACGTCTCCCGCCTCACGTTGCACAACTCTTGGCACTCTCCTCCTCCCAAGAAATTGTGAAACACCATTTTGTAGCCACTAGCTCAGAGGTGAAAAGAACCCTCTGTCAGTGAGCCGCCGTGTTGGGTTCGGCATCGCCTGAGAACCAGAGCATCTAATTAGTGTGTGACCATGAGCAAACCTGACATAGAGCCCATTTCCAAGAGCTTTTCCCCAGCCATGGGGCGTGCTGGGGGTGCATGGATGACCTGACACCGCCCTGGGGAAATTCTTGCGGCTCGGGGCACTGAGCAACTGCTGCACATGGTGGGGAACGACCAAGCATCCAGGGAGCAGCGCTGCTCCGGGCTTCCCGCTGCACCTGGGGACAGGGGAGAGCTCGGCCAGGGCCTGACACAGGCCTCTGCAGGGAGCCCATGAGCCGGCCGGTTTGGCAAGGGAGAGGCCGGTGGGCGCAGGGAGGGCTCGACCCAGAAACCACCCCCTGAAGCTGATTTTCTGCCTTCCCTTCTACAAGGATGCAGCTGTGCATGGGATGGCCGCACTGCTTCCCTCGCCCTGATCCCCCCTGTCCGTGCCTACAGAGTGGGACATGCTCGTTCCCACCCACACCACTTTGGAGACCCCCACCGTGGCATCCCGGCAGGGTTTGGGGGGTCCAGTACTGCTGGGCCAGTTCAGGCACACTGTGGGGCCCCGAGCTCCCGACAGCTGGGACAACGACCTGGCCACGGGGATGGCGTCAGCCCGTCCCCATCACCAGGGCAGAGGCCAAGGCTGCGGAAACGGCCGAGTCTGCCTGTCCCGACGTGGCTGCGCTGCCGTGTGGAAATAGGGCCCTATTTTGGGAATGTCCCGCAGGCCCCTTTGGCCTTTTGCTCCCCTTAGCAATGGGCAGCGCTCCCCGACAGCACACCACGTGCAAACGCGCACCGTGCAACCGGCAGCCTCGCAAGTGTCCAGCTGTGCGGCACCAGCCAAAAGCGGGCGCTGGGGTCTGCCTTCTCCCACCTGCACCAGCCTGTGTCCCCGCCTGCGCTGGACACCCCTTCCCCCAGCACTACCCACCACGAGAGGCGCCGGCCCTGCCTGCTGCAGACTCAGGAGCACGTCCCATGCACGGCCAGCCCCAGCGTCCTGCTCCCCACCTTGCTGACCCCAAGTCACCACGGGCACACGGACACTCATGTCCCCTGCTCCCAACATGTCAGCTGCCAAAAGCCCAGCAGGCTCAGGCCTGGCAGCTGCCTCAGCCCATGTCTGCGGTACTTGGGGTCCAGCCATTCCCTCTGTTGGGGCTTCCAGGGCTTGCTGGGAGGCCTTGGCTCCCTATATTTCCCTAGCATGGCAATGGCGCTGGTTGTAAGAGGTGCTGAGGGAGCAGAGGGGATTGGGAGATGGAGATATTCATGAAGTTCTGCTGAAACAACCATTGAGAGCAGTATCAATCGCCTGATTTTCTAGGAACAAGGAAGGAAACTACCTTTGTGCCGTGCTTGGTGCCCTACAGCTGTCCCAGCCAGAAAAGCAGCATCAAAGTACCGACACAGAGGCTCTGTGGGCAAGTGTCGCTGTAGGAAATATTCCCAGATGTTGCTCAAAGCAGACAGTTGCCCTGGGTGAAGGCTGCAGCAACAGCATTGCAGAGGAACCAGGGCAGAAGCCCTTTCTCAGGGCACTTAGAGAAATCCACCATCCCGTATTAGGGGCCTGAAGGAATAAGGTAAGAGGAGTCCAGGAGCTGGAAGCCTCACCCACACACTGCTAGGGAAACCCTGTGGGAGAGTGGAGGAGGAGGACAGGGCCAGGAGCTGCCCAAGAGCCCTCCCCCAGCCCATCCTCCTCATCCCGCTGCTGCTGGAGGTCCTGGGGAAAGAGGTTGAGGAGACTAGGATGAACTGGGCAGGACGCACTGCTGCTGCCTCCAGGGTGTCATGGCTAATGCCAGGACAGGAAGAGGCTGTAGCCCTTGCTGGGGCATTGATGAGTCTGCTGGACCCTAGAAAGCCTTGGGCAAATCACTAACCAAGAAGGCTTCTGTGAAGCTCCTCCAGTGCACTACCTCTTTGCTAAGAGTGTGGCTGAGACACTCTTGACCCTCAGGTGCTGCTGGGAAGGAGCCTGGCCAAGTCCAGGATCCCAAACGCAGCCTGTGACCAGACTTAGGGAGATAATATTTGTGCTAGGGTCTCTGGTGGACCAACAAGCCATAGTGTGGACTCTGGGCTGCTGCTGCTGGTAACCAGCCTGCCCCAGTGACACCCAGTGAGAAACTGCAGGACTGAGTACCCTACTCATCCCAAGCTGAGCTAGGACAATCTCCCTGGGGAAAAGCCAGCGCCAGGCACTGCAGGCCACCCTGGGTGAGGAAATGTCTGGTGAGGGCATCTCATGTTCTGGGGACTCATGGTTCTGAGTCCTGTCCTTGGAACAGCCTGTCCTGGCTTTCCTCTGCCTATCTGTCACAGAATCACAGAATCACAGAATCGTTTAGGTTGGATGGGACCTCTGGAGATCATCTAGTCCAACCTCCCTACTCAAGCAAGGTCACCTAGAGCATATTGCCCAGGATCACATCCAGACGGGTTTTGAAAATCTCCAGCGATGGAGACTCCACTACCCTTATGGACAACCTGTTCCAATGCTCTGTCACCCTCAGAATGAAGAAGTTTTTTCTCAGGTTCAGATGGAACTTCCTGTGGTTCAGTTTGTGCCCGTTGCCTCTTGTCCTGTTGCTGGGCACCACGGAGAAGAGCCTGGCCCCATCCTCTCAACACCTTCCCTTCAGATACTTGTACACGTTGATGAGATCGCCTCTCAGTCTTCTCTTCTCCAGGCTGAACAGGCCCAGCTCTTGCAATCTTTCTTCATAGGAGAGGTGCTCCAGCCCTCTCATCATCTTGGTAGCCCTCCGCTGGACTCTCTCCAGCAGTGCCATGTCTCTCTTGTACTGGGGAGCCCAGCACTGGACCCAGTACTCCAGGTGAGGCCTCCCCAGGGCTGAGCAGAGGGGCAGGATCACCTCCCTCCACCTGCTGGCAACACTCTGCCTCATGCACCCCAGGGGACCATTGGCCTTCTTGGCCACAAGGGCACACTGCTGCCTCATGCTTAACTTGCTGTCCCCCAGCACTCCCAGGTCCTTCTCTGCAGAGCTACTTTCCAGCAGGTCAACCCCCAGCCTGTCCTGGTGCATGGGATTATTCCTGCCTAGGTGCAGGAGCTTGCACTCGCCTTTGTTGAACTTCAGGAGGTTCCTCTCCGCCCAGCTCTCCAGCCTGTCCAGGTCCCTCGGAATGGCAGCACAGCCTTCTGGTGTGTCAGCCTCTCCCCCCAGTTTAGTATCATCAGCAAACTTGCTGAGGGTGCACTCTGTGCCTTCCTCCAGGTCATTGATGAATACATTGAACAAGACTGGAGCCAGGACTGACCCCTGGGGGACACCACTAGCCACAGGCCTCCAACTTGACTCTGCGCCATTCACCACAACCCTCTGAGCTCGGCCATCCAGCCAGTTCTCAAGCCACCTCACTGTCCCCTCATCTAGCCCACACTTCCTGAGCTTACCTAGGAGGATGTGATGGGAGACAGTGTCCAAAGCCTTGCTCAAGTCCAGGGAGACAACATCCACTGCTCTGCCCTCATCTACCCAGCCAGTCATCCCATCAGAGAAGGCTATCGGGTTGGTCAAGCATGATTTCCCTTTGGTGAATCTGTGCTGACTCCTCCTGATCACCTTCTTGTCCTCCAGATGCTTAGTGATGACCTTCAGGAGGAGCTGCTCCATCACCTTTGCAGGGGTGGAGGTGAGGCTGACAGGCCTGCAGTTCCCTGGCTCCTCCTCCTTGCCCTTTTGGAAGACTGGGGTGACGTTGGCTTTCTTCCAGGCCTCAGGCACCTCTCCTGATCTCCAGGACCTTTCCAAGGTGATGGAGAGTGGCCTAGCGATAACATCCGCCAGCTCCCTCAGCACTCGTGGGTGCATCCCATCGGGGCCCATGGATTTGTGGATGTCAAGTCTGGACAAAAGATCTCTAACCTGATCCTCCTCAACCAAGGGAGAGTCTTCCTCTCTCCAGCCTTCCTCTCTTGTCTCCAAGGTCTGGAATTCCTGAGGACTGACCTTAGCAGTGAAGACTGAAACAAAGGCAGCATTCAATAACTCTGCCTTCTCTGTATCCTTCGTCACCAGGGCACCCACCCCATTCAGCAGCGGGCCCACGTTTCCCCTTGTCTTCCTTTTGCTATTGATGTATTTGAAGAACCCCTTCTTGTTGTCCTTGACATCCCTTGCCAGATTGAATTCCAACTGGGCCTTAGCCTTCCTTGTCGCATCCCTGCACACTCTGACAACGTCCCCGTATTCCTCCCACGTGGCCTGTCCCCTTTTCCACATTCTGTACACTTCCTTCTTCTGCTGGAGTTTGGCCAGGAGTTCCTTGCTCATCCATGCAGGTCTCCTGCCCGCTTTGCTGGACTTCTTCCTCAGAGGGATGCACTGCTCTTGAGCCTGGAGGAAGTGATGCTTGAATATTAACCAGCTTTCTTGGACCCCCCTTCCTTCTAGGGCCCTACCCCAGGAGATTCCCCTAAGTAGGTCCCTGAAGAGGCCAAAGTCAGCTCTCCTGAAGTCCAGCATTGCAATCCTACTCATTGCCCTGCTCCCTCCTCGTAGGATCCTGAACTCCACCATCTCCTGGTCACTGCAGCCAAGGCTGCCCCCAACCTTCACATCCCCAACTAGACCTTCTTTGCTTGTTAGTACAAGGTCTAGCATTGCACCTCTCCTCGTTGGCGTCTCCACCACCTGAGTCAAGAAATTATCATCAGTCCTCTGCAGGAACCTCTTTGACTGTTTGTGCCTAGCTGTGCTGTCTTGCCAGCAGATGTCAGGGTGGTTGAAGTCTCCCATGAGAACCAGGGCCTGTGATCGTGAGGCTACTTCCAGCTGTCGGTAGAAGGCCTCATCGATGACTTCCTCCGGATCAGGTAGTAAACCCCCACAACAGTGTCACCCATGTTACCCTGCCCTTTAATCCTTACCCATAGGCTCTCAACTTGCTCTTCATCCACCCCCAGGCAGAGCTCCACGCATTCTAGTTGCTCCCTCACATAAAGAGCAACTCCACCACGTCGCCTTCCTGGCCTGTCTTTCCTAAAAAGCACATAGCCATCCATGACAGCATCCCAGTCATGTGAACTATCCCACCACGTCTCTGTAACCGCAATGAGATCGTGGCCCTGAGACCGCACACAGATCTCTAACTCTCCCTGTTTATTCCCCATGCTGCGTGCATTGGTGTACAGGCATTTCAGAGAGCCAGTCAAGCATGCAAGCTTCCCAGGAGAGGTGCAAGAGGATCCTCCATAGCCATGTTGCATGCTGTCTCCCCTGGCTGTATGCACCCGCTGGAGGCATCCTGACTTGAGCGGTGTTTTACTGACTCCCCTGCCACTAGACCACTCCCCTTCCCCCATCTTGCCTAGTTTAAAGCCCTCCTTACCAGGCTGGCCAATCTGTTGGCAAAGAAAGACACACGTGCCCCGCTTGGTAAGGTGGATCCCATCGCTCGCCATCAGCTGTTGATCTTCAAACAGCGTTCCATGGTCATAGAAACCAAAGCCCTGTTGCCAACACCAGCGGTGCAGCCAGTTGTTAACTTGGAAAACTCATCTACTCCTCCTCCTGTCCTTTCCCCTCACAGGCAAGATTGAGGAGAAAACAACCTGGGCTCCCAGACCCTTCACCACCATTCCCAGAGCTCTGAAGTCCCGTTTGATGGTTTCCAATTTGCCTTTCGTGTCGTTAGCACCCACATGGAAGATCAGCAGAGGGTAGTAGTCCGACGCATGGACAAGCCTTGGCAGCCTTTCCACGACATCTCTTATTCGAGCCCCTGGCAGGCAGCAAACCTCTCTGGACAAGAGGTCAGGTCGGCAGATAGGTGCCTCTGTCCCCTGCAGCAGGGAGTCACCCACAACAATCACTCTCCGCTTCTTCCGGGGGTTCCTGCACGGCACAGGGTCTGCCAGGCCAGTTGCCTCCCTTGGAGCCATGCCCAGCTCCTCCTCAGCTTGGAGGGCGCTAAACTTGTTCTTCAAGGGTAAGTCTTGAGGAGGAGCAAGAGCCTTTCTCCTTCTACGAGAGGTCACCAGCTTCTAGCCCTCTTCAACAGTGTTACAATGCACCTTTACACACGGTGCTGAGCCCTCTGAGAACTCCGCTGCAGTGGGGGCAGGGGACTCCTGGAGCTGAACAGTCTCCGAGAACGCCCTGTCAATCTCCTGCTCATCCTCTCGGATGCTACACAGCCTACTAACCTCCTCCCGTAACTCCTTTATCTGGCGATGCAACTGGTCAACCACAGCACACCTCACACAGGAGAGCTGAGTGTCAGCCCAGGCCCCACGGAGAGGCCCCAGGCACTCCCTGCAGCCTGACACCTGCAGAGCTGCATCTGCTGTCTGAGGGTCTGTCTGGGTTGAAGCCTCAGACACAGCCGATGCACCACCTCCAGCAGCCACGGGGGAACGTGCTCTGCGGCGTGTCATGACCATGTCCCGGGGAAGGACACACCACTGTGCAAAATGTGCAAAATGGAGAGGTGCCTTCCTTGCCTTCTGGCGCCCTTCTGCGCAAACTGCTGCGTCTGTTCGCTGCCTCTGTTGGCTGCGCTCTCAATCCCCATGTAGAAAGGTATCCCATGCCAAAGGCATGCACAGGGCTGGCTGTAGCCACAGCCCTGGAAAGGCTGCAGTTGTATGTGGCCTCTCTGAATCTGGGTCTTCTGCTGTGGGAAGAGTATGCACATAGGGCTGTGCAAAGGAGCCAGGCAGGAAACCTGGTGAGGACATGACCAAACTCACAGATCACAGGGCAGTTGTGTTGGGAGAAACCTCTGGAGATCATCTGCTCCAATCCCGTGCTCAAGCAGGGTCACCTAGAGGAGGCTGCCCAGAACCTGGTGCAGCTGGGTTGTGAATATCTGCAAGGATGGACACTCCACAACCTCTCTGGGCAGCCTGGTCCATTCCTCAGTTGCCCTCACAGTGAAGACGTGTTTTCTAGTATTCAAATGGAATTTTTCTGTGTTTCAGTTTGTGCCTGTTGTCTCCTGTCCTGTCACTGGCACCACGGAGAAGAGTCTGGCCCCCTCCTCTTGACACCTTCCCTTCAGATACTTACACACTTTGATCAGATCCCCCCTCAGTCTTCTCTTGTCCAGGATGAACAGGCCCAGCTCTCTCAGCCTTTCCTCATCTAAGAGATGCTCCAGTCCCTTCATCATCTTAGTAGCCCTTCACTGGACTTGCTCCAGAAGCTCCTTGCCTCTCTTGTACTGGGGAGCCTAGTACTGGACACAGTACTTCAGCTGTGGCTTCACTAGGTGGCAGGATCACGGCCCTTGACCTGCCGGCAATGCTTCTCCTGTAGAGAAGCAGGATATGTGTAGCCCTGGACACCATTGGCCTTGTTGACCACAAGGGTGCATTGCTGACTTGTGGTCAACTTCTTGTGCACTAGGACAAGGAATAATGCAAGAAATGCACTCCAAGAAGGTGGGCTATTGCGCAAGGGCTGGTTTCAAGTGTTCCTTGGAAATATCTCCACATGGGGTGTTGGTCATGTCTTACCTTGGCCTTCTTGCACTTGCTTAATTGGTTAAATCGTGCCTCCTCACCCCCATGTGCCCAGGAAATTACCGTATTTAACCCTGGGGATGAACTTGTGCATGCAGAAATGGGGCACGTTAGGATGTACAAGCCACTACAACTGTGTGCACTGAGAGAGCCTCAAATCATTTCTATGGACATGGATGAGCTAACCCAGAGATTCTCCAAACAAAGAGAGGCTTGAGAGAGACCAGTCATTGTGTAACAGAGAGGGCATTTGTTCCAGCAAAGGCAGCACTCTGCACCAGCTCACACTGCCACACCTGCGTCTCTTTACTCAGACATCCAGAAGAGCTGGGAGCATCTGGAAGGAGCCAAGGCCTCCCAGCAAGCCCTGGAAGCCCCAACAGAGGGAATGGCTGGACCCCAAGTACCGCAGACATGGGCTGAGGCAGCTGCCAGGCCTGAGCCTGCTGGGCTTTTGGCAGCTGACATGTTGGGAGCAGGGGACATGAGTGTCCGTGTGCCCGTGGTGACTTGGGGTCAGCAAGGTGGGGAGCAGGACGCTGGGGCTGGCCGTGCATGGGACGTGCTCCTGAGTCTGCAGCAGGCAGGGCCGGCGCCTCTCGTGGTGGGTAGTGCTGGGGGAAGGGGTGTCCAGCGCAGGCGGGGACACAGGCTGGTGCAGGTGGGAGAAGGCAGACCCCAGCGCCCGCTTTTGGCTGGTGCCGCACAGCTGGACACTTGCGAGGCTGCCGGTTGCACGGTGCGCGTTTGCACGTGGTGTGCTGTCGGGGAGCGCTGCCCATTGCTAAGGGGAGCAAAAGGCCAAAGGGGCCTGCGGGACATTCCCAAAATAGGGCCCTATTTCCACACGGCAGCGCAGCCACGTCGGGACAGGCAGACTCGGCCGTTTCCGCAGCCTTGGCCTCTGCCCTGGTGATGGGGACGGGCTGACGCCATCCCCGTGGCCAGGTCGTTGTCCCAGCTGTCGGGAGCTCGGGGCCCCACAGTGTGCCTGAACTGGCCCAGCAGTACTGGACCCCCCAAACCCTGCCGGGATGCCACGGTGGGGGTCTCCAAAGTGGTGTGGGTGGGAACGAGCATGTCCCACTCTGTAGGCACGGACAGGGGGGATCAGGGCGAGGGAAGCAGTGCGGCCATCCCATGCACAGCTGCATCCTTGTAGAAGGGAAGGCAGAAAATCAGCTTCAGGGGGTGGTTTCTGGGTCGAGCCCTCCCTGCGCCCACCGGCCTCTCCCTTGCCAAACCGGCCGGCTCATGGGCTCCCTGCAGAGGCCTGTGTCAGGCCCTGGCCGAGCTCTCCCCTGTCCCCAGGTGCAGCGGGAAGCCCGGAGCAGCGCTGCTCCCTGGATGCTTGGTCGTTCCCCACCATGTGCAGCAGTTGCTCAGTGCCCCGAGCCGCAAGAATTTCCCCAGGGCGGTGTCAGGTCATCCATGCACCCCCAGCACGCCCCATGGCTGGGGAAAAGCTCTTGGAAATGGGCTCTATGTCAGGTTTGCTCATGGTCACACACTAATTAGATGCTCTGGTTCTCAGGCGATGCCGAACCCAACACGGCGGCTCACTGACAGAGGGTTCTTTTCACCTCTGAGCTAGTGGCTACAAAATGGTGTTTCACAATTTCTTGGGAGGAGGAGAGTGCCAAGAGTTGTGCAACGTGAGGCGGGAGACGTACCGTGGTGGAAGGGGCAGGAGCTCAGTGCACTTTCCCCACCATCTCCAGCAGCAGCAGGACAGGGAGGATGGGCCGGGAGGGGGCCCTTCAGCAGCTCCCCTCACGGCCACCTCCTGATCCATGTGCAGAAACGCACCAGGATCTCCATCCAGCTCGGGTGAAGGCCAAGCAGAGGCTCAGCCAGGGCCGGTTGCACCACGGCGGAGCTCCAGCTGGGGCCACAGCCAAGCCACAGCCCTGCCGCCGTCCAGCACGGCCGTTGGCTGCAAGGAGAGGAGGGACGGCCACCCCAGGCATAAAAAGCCCTCCCTGTGGCAGGGGGAGCAGACGGTGCCCGTCGAGACGAGACGAGACGAGACGAGACGAGACAAGCACTGCCGGAGCCACGGGAGCTGGGCCATGGAGCAGTACTTCTCGGCCACCCAGAAGATGGAGCAGGAGGTGATGTTTCCCAGCCTGCTCCGAGGGGTCTTCCCGGAGCCCGACGAGGCTGCCCCTGCTGCCGACGGCCGCAAGGACCTGTACGAGCGCTACCAGCTCCTGAAGTCCATCAAGCCCGTGGTGGAGAGGGGCCTGGGGTCCGCCACCGAGCAGAGCCTGCCCAGCGCCAGTGTGCACAAAGGCCCAGGCGATGCAGCAGATGCCGATCTGGAAGAGCGCCTTTCCCACCACCTCAACGGCTTGCAGCAGGTCCTCACCCACCTCGCCAGAGACGCCAATGCCCTCACCCGAAGGTACAGCCAAATCCTCGAGCAGATCAACCTCAGTGATGGGCAGCCCAGCTGGTGAACCTGACCCCTGGCCTCCAAGGTAAGAGCTTGGGGAGGAGACACAGAGCCCAGGGCAACCAAGCAAGAGGGGGCCTGTGTCCCTTAGGAGGTCTTGGGGAATTGCTGTGTCATCGGTGTGATCCCTCCAAATGCCAGCAGATTTGAGAGCTCCATGCTGAAAGTGGGGAGTCACCTCTTCCCGTCAGTGTAGACCTTCCTGGAGGATTGATGTTATTTTGCTGGGGCTGCTAGAGTAGGTCTTTCACTGGGCAAGCCAGGGACAAAAACACCCTGGACGGGTCTTTGGCGTTAGGGCACATGCTCTTGCAGAATCCATGGGCGTGACACGAAGGGGAGGATGCTGCTGTCACACGTCATCTCTGCCTCTTCCCACAGGCCAGCTCGCCCTCCAAGCACCGAGGCAGCTCATCCCGGAACACTGGTGCTGCACAACAGCAGCGGTTTTGACCCTGGCAGAACCACATCTCTTCTTGTCCCCACGCGAAGAGGCATCTGCCGTCTTCTCAGAGGTCCATCGGAAGAGCTGCAGGGCTCGAGACATACCTCTTTATTTTCAAAGAGCAGCATGCAGACGACTGCATTGCACCATTGCACTGAGAACTCTTGATAGTCCCTCGTAAATGCTGAGCCCCTTCTCCAGCTGGTACCTGGACTTGGAGGAGAGTTTCCCCCACTCCTTGCTAATAAAACTATTGCCTTGAAGGTGCTTGTGAGGGTTGGCGCTTTCCTTCCGGCTGAAGGCCTGCCCGAGGACTCCCCCAGGGCCAGGGAAGGGGAAAACAGCTCTTCCAGCAGCAGCCCATCTCGGCAGGGCTGGCCCATGCTATGATTTCCCATAGCAGTGCCGTCCCAACTGGTTGCTGTGGGCATGACCGTGCTTCAGCCCCGGTAGTGGCAGAGGCAGGCCCTTTCCCCTTACCCGTCTCGCCTGGGCTCATCCACTCTTGGCAACATCCATCCCGGCACCCTTCCTGGGCCAGCTGCGGGCTTGTGTCCCATCCCTGCCCTCACCGACACCGGCGCTGGTGCTGGAGTGAGCTCAGCTCGGTTGCTGAAAGGGAGAGGAGATCAATTTGATTCAGTAAAACAGCTGGCTTTCACTACCACATGCAGGTGAGGCATGCAGCTCTTGCAGCAGGTATTTCCTGGAGAATCATCTCCCGGGACAGCTCATCCACTCTGCCTGCATCCCCTCGCTGATCGGCTTATCCCTCTCCCCTCCTGCAGGGCCTCCTGCAGCTGGGACGCAGTGGCTGGGAGGGTGGAAGGCCATGGAAACGGGTCCATTGGGGACGCAGCGGGCCCAACGGCTCTGCACAGCCCTCGTGGAGTCCCACGTTGCCCCACGTCCACGCACAGAGAGCAGGCACAGAGCAAAGAAGTTTCCTTGGAGGTCTGAACTTCCCCAGAGAGAAGAAGCCTCGCAGAGAAGCTCAAGGGAGAGGGGCTTGTCCCTGCTCCCGCAAGAGGAGGCAGGAGAGGAAAAGCCTCAGGGGCCTTGGCGAGACCAGCGTTGGGGTGGCAGAGACATGACGAGCTTGCCCACAAGTGAGCTTGTTTGGGCGCTTGCCTTTGCATGAGCAGCATCTTCACCAGACGCTGGGGGAAGTGCTCTGAGCTCCTGCCCCTTGACTGCAGCAGGCTGTAGGCAGCACCACTGCCCCGGGGGCTCCACGTTACATCTCCTTCCCCTTCACGTGCAATGCCAGGCACATGAACGCTCCCCAAATCCTCCCGCTGCCACTGGGGACCCAGCCTGCCTGCACATCAAGCGCTTGGGTCTGTGTAGGCAGTGGGAGAAACAGACCCAGGATGGCTGCTCAGGCCCCTCGATCCTCATCGCAACTTGACCCATCTTGGCCCTGGCGTGCGCGGGGCTGCTGGCACACCAGCCTATGGGTCATTCCCAAAATAGGGCCCTATTTCCACACAGCTACACGGCCACATCGGGACAGGCAGACTCGGCTCTTTGCCCAGCCTTGGCCTCTGTCCCGGGGATGGGGATGGGACTTGCACCATTGCTGCTGCCAGGCCATTGACCCAGCTGTCAGGAGCTTGGACGCACCATGGCCTCAGGCATGCTGGGGTCCTGGTGACTGTGCCCCACTCCTGGGGGAGGCAAGGGGTCAGGAACAGCCCTTTCCACGTGCGGCGCCCAGAGCCTGCGCTGTGCCCCTGCTCAGCCTGGCCCTGGTCCCGGCCACAGTATCTGGGCTCCACTGCAACCAAGACCCACAGCCGAGAGATAGGTGCAGCTCAGGCCTTCGCTCAAAGCCTGGCTGGCAATAGAGGCGTCTCAGCAGACATCCAGGATCCTTTTCTCCTATAGCCAACATGCGCCTAAGCTCTTGACGTGCTCCAAAATCCCACAGGGCCGAGACATGCTCGTTCCCCCTCCAGCACTGGCGCCCGTCATTTCTGCCTCTCCTTCTGCCTTTCCGAATGATCCCAGTGCTCACAGGGCTGGGGTGGGGTATGTGGCTGCTAGCTTGTAGCTTGGAGGAGGATTTGGGGAACGTTCACGTGCCAAGTGTTGCACAGCAAGGGGAAGGAGACGTAACGTGGTCGTGAGGGCAGGAGCTCAGTGCACTTTCCCCACCATCTCCAGCAGCAGCAGGACAGGGAGGATGGGCCGGGAGGGGGCCCTGACAAATATTACCTTGAAAATATGCACGTGCTGACATTTTCGTACAGTTATTAGACCGCAAGGAATCTTACGACTGAAGTGCAGCTGATAAAAAACTCTGTCAAGTGGACAGGCTGGTAAAGGTGAGGCGCATCCAGATTTCAGGTACGCAGCTGCAGAGAACTCAGGAGCTCATTGCCTCTTCCGCGGCAGTTCAGCACAAGCACTGCTCAGTGCTGCTGCAACGCTGCTCCGGGCAAAGTCCTTCTGCAGGCGTCTCGTTACTAATCTAAAACCGCTTGAAAACAAACACAACCAGGAGGCGTTCTGCATTGGTCAGCCTGTCTCTGGGCAGATGAAGGCCAACTTTCAGGCCAATTTTGTTATACGGAGCTTCCCTGAACAAAGCCGATCTTGTTCCCTGAGACTGAGAGCTGAGATCTCAGGTTAGACTGAGTTCTTCTGAACATACAGAACGCAGTGCTCCTAGCATTTCTTACCTATGGCTCCTTCCGCTCACTACTCTTCCCCAGGTGTCTCTATTTTTTTGCCTCTGTCCAGGCTGCAAGACTCAAAAAGCAAAATACTTGCCCTTCTGGAAAGGAAGGGCCTGTGGCCAGCCGCACTATTGAGGAAAGCTGCTGTCACAGCCTTCACGGCCTCAGGCTCCCCCAAGGCCCCCACCCACACCCATGAGCCGGGAGCCCCATTTCAGCTCAGCCCAGTCCCTGCCTGAGCTACGTCATAGCTCTGCTGGTCTCCAGCCCTGTTTCTGGCCCCCTTGCCTTTGGCTCCTCCATGGGTCCTGGGCTCCCTCCACGGGCCCTGGACCTGGCTCCTCGCTCACCGTGGCTGGCGTTGCTGCTGGAGCCCATTACCAGCACCCGGCTCTGCTCAGGCTCCATGGGACTGTGCCCCGTCCGCGAGGGCACTGCCCACGCTGCTCCACCCTCAGCTCATGGTTCGCCTTCGCCTAGGCAAAGTAACGAGTTCCAATTACCCAAAAAGGTGGACAACCACCACTCCTACCAGGCAACATAAGGATTTCAGAACAGGTCTAGCTCCTGTCTCTGTCTCAACCCTGGCAAGGTGGTAGGCTTCTGTCTTCAACCAGAAAAAAGGAGGAGCACAAGAGTGATCCTGGGAGACGCTTCAGCCCTGCCTATTGCAATTCCTCCTGAAGAAGGGAAGAGATGACACAGGCTAGGGGACAAGTGGAGCGGGAAGATGGACATGGTTGTCTCCAGTTTGCCTTTGGAGCTCCTCTGTCCCCGCGCTAATGGTAGAGCTAGACTTTGCTGGAGCATGAGAAAGGAAGGGAAGCCAATTTTAAGTGTTCTCAGTGAGGACCACGGAGCAGGGGAAGTCCATGGGCTCTGCTCATTTACCTCACTGGAGCTGAAAGAGGGGATCTGCGATGGCTGGAGAGTCAGTGTCCTGGGGAGCCGATCAGTCAGAGCAAGGAAGGCCTGTGCTCACTTCAGGCAATGGCTTTTGGCCTGGGCTTCGCCCTTGGCAGCAACAGAGGCTCATGGTGCCCCGGGGAAGTATCAGACTTGATGAACCCCTGCTGCTCACCACCACTGTTGAACATGACTGATAAGGGACGTGAGATGTTGCAGAAAACGTCTGTGCCCTGGGATGACTACCAAAGGTCCTTGGCAGAAAGAGCAGGGCGACAGGGCAGACCAGGCCTTCTCCGGGCATGGCAGGCGATGCTGGGCTCTGCTCTGTGATGGAGTCTCTCGAGGCACAATCAGTATGGCCCGCCCCATCCAAAAAGGCTGGCCTGGGCCTGGTTCACGTTGCAGCTCCCCTTCCTCGCTCTGCCCTCAGCCCTACCAAGTCTGTCACCTGCTATATCACCCCACTCCCCAAAACTGCCTACATCAAGTCACACCACATTGGTTCCCCCTCCGCCTTGTGCTTGGGGCCTGGGCAAAGGGGACAGAGACAGGGCTGCCCAAGGCACAGCGTGCCTGGTTCAGTGCTCTCCCAGCACCGGGGGGCTCTTGTCAGGCTGGAGAGGCTTGTGGTGCCCGTGGGGCTGCAGCAGACCTGGGCAGAATCACAGAACCAGAGAATAATTGTAGTCGGAAGGGACTTCTGGGGGTCTCCGGGCCCACCCTTCCCAAAGCAGGTGGTATTAGACCACGTGGCTCATGGCATTGTCTAGTCGAGTCTTCACTATGCCCCAAAATGTGTATTCCCTTTGCTCTGCCCCCCTGTTCCAGCGTTTGGCAACCCTCCCGGTGACAAAGTTTTTCCTTACGTCCAGTCAGAAGTTCCCATATTGCAATTTGTGCTGTTGACTCCTGTCGTTGCGCACCTCTGAGAAGAGACTGGCTCCATCTTCTTGACATGCTCCCGTGAGGCAGCTGCACACAGCAACAAGACCCCCCTTTCCCTTCTCTTTTCCAGGCTGAACAAACCTGGTGCTCTCAGCATTTCCTCACATGTCCTGCGCTCCAGTCCTCAACCATCCCAGGAGCCTCCCCTGGACTCACTCCAACCTGTCACTGTCTGTCTGCTAACGAGCAGCCCAAAACCAGACACAATGCCCAGATGTGCTCTTACAAATGCCTAATGGAGGGGAAGAATCACTGCCCCGGACCTCCTGGCTCCGCTCTTGCTAACACAGCCTCGCATGCAGTTGTGCTTCTTTGCAGCAAGGACGCACTGACGACACGCGGGCAACTTTGAGTCCACCAGGACCCCCAGGGACTCTTCTGCAAAGCTGCTGTCTAGCCGGTTGGCCTCACGCCTGGACTGCTTCATGGGAAAATTCTGATCCAATTGCAAGACACCATTGCATCACGGTGTCCCTGGGGAAGCATCCAACCCCAGTGACCCCTTGCTGCTCCCCACCACTGTTGAACGTGACTGATAAGAGATGTGAGATATTCACAGATGTGAGATGTGAGATCTGTATCCTGGAAGAACCAGCAAAGCTCACTGGCAGAAAGAGCAGGCAGACAGGGCAGCACAGCACCTCTCCAGGCACGGCAGAGGATGCTGGGCTCTGCTCTGCGACACACTTGCTCTGGGCACAGTCAATATTGCCAGCTGTCACGGGGGAAAAAATGTTCCGTTCACTCAGTTTAACCAAAATAGGAGCGTAGTTGTCTATTAGCAGCATTAAACTAATGAGCAACCAGTGGACTCTACATTCAGCATCAGCATCAGGAATACAGACAAACCACGGCACTAGACCCAAAATGTTAAATACCTACAGATTTCCAAACACCCATCTATAGCCAATCCCAAAGACAGTCTAACCACGCACACACACACACACACATCAGCCTGCAAGCTGGCTGCAAGGCTATGACAGGGAGGATGCTCCATCTGGCCAAGACAGAGGCCTTGATGCCATCCGGGTTACTTCTTTCAGTGTCAAATGGGCTTTGCCTACTGCTGTCTCCACTCCAAGGTCTCTCCCTACTGCTGGGGATTGTCATGCTTCTTTTACGCTTCTGTTCAGGCTGGTTCCTTCTTCGTTCCAAAAGTCTCTCTGTAATTCCCTGCTCACTGTTTAATCCAGCTGATGGTCGTCTTTCTCTGTAACGTGATCAGCTGATGGTCCTCTTCCTCCTTAACGCAGACAGTTTTGGCCTCACACCCTCCAGACAGTTTTCTGTCTTTGATACAGTCACACACACTGGTTATAGTCATGTTCTCATCTTAGCAGGGTTTGTTATCCAGGTCATTTGCCAAAAGGGGACCATGCGGGCGCTCCACACCAGCCCTGAATAAGGAAGGGGGCCAGGGCAGGGCTCACAAGGGGACTGCCCCTCCTGGGGCTCTCCTCAGCCTCAAGTCCACTGCCAAAATTGCCCAAATCAAGTCACACCTCCCCGCGAGGCAGAGGTCTCCCCTGTGAATCCCAAACATCATTTGGGGATTCTGGTGGCAGAGCTTAGCCTCCACCCCTTCTCCCAGCCTTTCCTCCCTCTGGAGGCCGAATAAACTTCTGAGGAAGCAAGATCTGCCTCTGCCTGGTGTGGGTCTTGTTGCAGCATGGGGTGCCCAGCACAAACCTTTCTCAGCACAGAGGGATCTTGTCAGGCCAGTCCCAGCTCTCTGTTTTCTGCAGTGCCTGGTGCCCTGTAGCTCTGACCACAGCAGAGCTCTCTTCTACCAGCCTAAGACAATAAATGCTGCTTAGGGCTTCGTGAGAGTCCTCCAGGGGTTGCAGATGGGTCCTGTTCTCCACCTGCTGCCCATACTATCTGTACCTGCCCCAAGGCAAGGTAGACTTGTGGAATCTTTCTGCAGAGGATTTTGTGGGATGCGCTTAGGGAGTCCGGTGCTTCCAGTCAGTGTTCCAGGGGTCTAGCTGCACCAACGTGAAGGCTTCCTGTGGTTTGCGAGTCTCACGGGCAGAGCTGCTGCCACGGTTGAGGTGGATAGGAGCTCAGTGCACTTTCCCCACCATCTCCAGCAGCAGCAGGACAGGGAGGATGGGCCGGGAGGGGGCCCTTCAGCAGCTCCCCTCACGGCCACCTCCTGATCCATGTGCAGAAACGCACCAGCATCTCCATCCAGCTCGGGTGAAGGCCAAGCAGAGGCTCAGCCAGGGCCGGTTGCACCACAGCGGAGCTCCAGCTGGGGCCACAGCCAAGCCACAGCCCTGCCGCCGTCCAGCACGGCCGTTGGCTGCAAGGAGAGGAGGGACGGCCACCCCAGGCATAAAAAGCCCTCCCTGTGGCAGGGGGAGCAGACGGTGCCCGTCGAGACGAGACGAGACGAGACGAGACGAGACAAGCACTGCCGGAGCCACGGGAGCTGGGCCATGGAGCAGTACTTCTCGGCCACCCAGAAGATGGAGCAGGAGGTGATGTTTCCTAGCCTGCTCCGAGGGGTCTTCCCGGAGCCCGACGAGGCTGCCCCTGCTGCCGACGGCCGCAAGGACCTGTACGAGCGCTACCAGCTCCTGAAGTCCATCAAGCCCGTGGTGGAGAGGAGCCTGGGGTCCGCCACCGAGCAGAGCCTGCCCAGCGCCAGTGTGCACAAAGGCCCAGGCGATGCAGCAGATGCCGATCTGGAAGAGCGCCTTTCCCACCACCTCAACGGCTTGCAGCAGGTCCTCACCCACCTCGCCAGAGACGCCAATGCCCTCACCCGAAGGTACAGCCAAATCCTCGAGCAGATCAACCTCAGTGATGGGCAGCCCAGCTGGTGAACCTGACCCCCGGCCTCCAAGGTAAGAGCTTGGGGAGGAGACACAGAGCCCAGGGCAACCAAGCAAGAGGGGGCCTGTGTCCCTTAGGAGGTCTTGGGGAATTGCTGTGTCATCGGTGTGATCCCTCCAAATGCCAGCAGATTCGAGAGCTCCATGCTGAAAGTGGGGAGTCACCTCTTCCCGTCAGTGTAGACCTTCCTGGAGGATTGATGTTATTTTGCTGGGGCTGCTAGAGTAGGTCTTTCACTGGGCAAGCCAGGGACAAAAACACCCTGGACGGGTCTTTGGCGTTAGGGCACATGCTCTTGCAGAATCCATGGGCGTGACACGAAGGGGAGGATGCTGCCGTCACACGTCATCTCTGCCTCTTCCCACAGGCCAGCTCGCCCTCCAAGCACCGAGGCAGCTCATCCCGGAACACTGGTGCTGCACAACAGCAGCGGTTTTGACCCTGGCAGAACCACATCTCTTCTTGTCCCCACGCGAAGAGGCATCTGCCGTCTTCTCAGAGGTCCATCGGAAGAGCTGCAGGGCTCGAGACATACCTCTTTATTTTCAAAGAGCAGCATGCAGACGACTGCATTGCACCATTGCACTGAGAACTCTTGATAGTCCCTCGTAAATGCTGAGCCCCTTCTCCAGCTGGTACCTGGACTTGGAGGAGAGTTTCCCCCACTCCTTGCTAATAAAACTATTGCCTTGAAGGTGCTTGTGAGGGTTGGTGTTTTCCTTCCGGCTGAAGGCCTGCCCGAGGACTCCCCCAGGGCCAGGGAAGGGGAAAACAGCTCTTCCAGCAGCCCCAGACTGGTCTCTACAGGCAAGACTCTACCCCGTCCTGGCAGGGCTGGTCCTGGGCTGAGTTCTCCTGTAGCCATGCTGCCCTGGCTCACTGTGGTGGGCATAGCCACTTTTAAGCCCCAGTGGTGGAGGGAGGCAGGCCCTTTCCTCGCATGCATCTTGCGCAGGATCACCCCCTCACAGGGATGTGGATCCTGGGACATGAGGGTCCTGGAGCCGAGGGACATCACTTGCCCTGGAGCAAGTGTGGCTGGACACTTATCCCTGCTCCAGCAGCTGCATCCAAGATTATAAACAGCTCCAGCTAGCCTATGGGTTTTGGCCTGCGCAAGGCTTCCTCCCAGGAAGAGGTACTTGAGAAAGTGCCTCCAGACAGTGCACCGAACGGAGGCTGCACACTAGGGAATGCAACAGCAGTGGAGGGATCTAGGCCTGATGCACTTCTGAACAATGTAGTGAGAAATCCATTACACCAGACTGGTAATTTGAACTAACAAAGAAACTTTGATGACTGTTTCAGGAAAAGTTGGAGGACTCCTTTTTACCAGCTGCCCTGCTGTCCCCTCAAAGTGCGCTCCATTGCTTGAAGTGTAGCTCAGAAAGGGTACATCAGGATAGTCACTACACATTCACGGAAAAGGGGAGGAGGTAAAATCTACACAAACACTAGAAATTTTACAGTCATTTAAAGACCATTTTCAGATATTTCATTGGGGATATCAAGCCCTTGCTGATTTTTGCCATATTCACAAAGACAGCGTCAAGATCTTCTTTTGACATTTTGTGTTTTGGGATTCAAGCATTTAAATACATTTGGAAGTACTCTGACCTTCAGACGGGCTGAGCACTTGGACCCTGCAGTGAAATTCAGAAGAGCTGCAGATCTTCAGCATATCTGGAAAATACTTGTGTTCATCCCCAAACACTTGTGGATTCAGTATCCACAAACCAAGTTGGGAAGTGGAAAGACTGGATCCTGGTCATCATCCTCAGCAAAGAAAAAACAAAGTGAGAGTGTAACATATAGAGGGAATCAATTACAGAGAGCATATATCTTCCCTGGTGATACAGAACTGCTTTCATAGCCAGCCTTTGGCTTTGATCCCACTACAATGTCTGCAGGGGCTGGTTCAGAGCATGCTCAAAAGTTGGGAAAAATGCTAATGAAAAACAGAAAGCAGGAATCTACACATCTACTTTCTGTTTTGTTTTTTTTTTTTTTAAATGCACTCTGCATAAACAATATTTTATTTTCACAATTCAAATAGTCTTAATAATTGAAAAAGGAATGAATCAAAATTATTATCATATTACAAATATCAATGTTACATATACATTGATGATATAATCATAATGTTAAAAGAAAGAATAATGAAACGTTATGTATTTAACCATAACTTTAATTATATGAAAGTGAATAATCTTTTTTTTTTCCAAGCCATGGGCATTTGAGCAGTTACTAACATACAGCTTGCTTAAGTTACCAGTACGGAACTGGTTCAGTGGACTGCATCTTGTGACACAGGCTAGTAGCTGCTGAAGAGATCCTCAGCGAACGGGATAGAAATCCTCCAAAAGCTCTCCTATTCTTTTCTTTTCTGCAAAAGAAAATGAAAGGAATTGGGAAAACCTGTACAACATTGAGGTAGACATTGAAGACTTAAACAACTGTAAAAAACAAAACAAAACAAGAAAAACCCCTTCATCTTAACAGGCCCCCCTAAATTTTACAAGAATAAAAACAGCAAAACAACAAAAAGAACAAGAACGACAAAACATAATTTCTAGTTTCATTAATTGTTTTGTTTATCCTTCACCGGCATGAGTTTGGTCTATTCCTTCTTTTGTAGCTCTGCAATTTTTATATTAAATTAAGCTTTTCAGTATCAGAAAGGGTCATCAAGCAGCTGATTTGCTGAGTGAGAATGTCTACTTTTACATCTTAAGCTTCCTGACTGCTGTTGGAATTTATGTTGCAAATCAAGCGCAAAAGAGAGAGCAGCCATTATGACTTGCTAGAGAGGAATGGATTCTATCAGTAGCACCTCAACATACTGATATAGATTAATGCTTAATAATCTGCATGTTATGGCAAATTAAGGTCTTTCTTAAAATAACAACTCATTATACCTTTTGTCTTAAAATCTTCCGGATGTTGCTTTACATACTCAAACAATTCTCTGTCCAGTTTAGCATGTATATATTCTGCACGCTTAGTCAGATAATATCCAACAAACCAGCCCACAGTCGTAAACAGAATCTGGCGGTGAACACCTGGATTACGATGAGAAAGTCCAAAGTGATCATTCGGCATGAGTAAGAACATAAATAAAATAAAATCTCCTAAAAGACCACCCCCTCACAACAATAAAAACCTCATGGGCAAATACTAGGGGATCCCTCCCTGCCCTTGGAAACAGGCACTGACTTCAGGTCAGCGACTCTTTGGTGGGTGCCACTGTTGCTGCAGGGTGGCCTCCTGCTTTGCCTCCCCGGCTCCTCGCAGGCACATCCCCGAATCCCACAGCCCCTTCCCCAATGGCAACCCCAGGCAGGCCGCCCCACATCCTTCTTCCTCTGGTTTCCCTCAAGCCGCTTCGGCCACCACAAACCTGCCCCTCACCTCGCCCTGAGCACCCTCAACCCTTCCCAGGTCCAGCCAGCCCCCCTCCAGGTCCCCGAAGTCCCCACAGCACTCCTCACCTAGGTAAACCTCCCCTGCCCCTCACCCTCCACCCCCTATAGCCCTCACAGTCACCCCAAATCTCCCTCCTAAACCCCGTTAATACCCCCCTCCCCGGCCCACCCAGCACATCCAAACAGGTCACTCACCTCAGGCCCCCCCCCTCAAAGTCTCACAGACACCCCAATCCCCCACCCCATATAATGCTCCTCGCTCAGCCTCCTCCATCCCCTCCAAGCCCCCACCTAAGTAAATCTCCCCTAACACCTCCCAGTAGGCCCTTTGCCTCACCCCCCCCCCAAATCCCCCTGCCCCCCCCAGCCTCTTCAGCCCTCACATGCACACCAAATCCTCCCACCCCCTGTCCCTCTCCTCATGGCCCCCCAGCCCTCACACCCACCCCAAATCCCCCTGCCCCTCTTACAGCCCCCCCACCCCTCACACACACCCCAAATCCCCCCGCTCCCCCTCTCTTCACACCCCCCCACCCCTCACACCCACCCCAAATCCCCCCCACTCCTCACACGCACCCCAAATCCCCCCACCCCCATCCCTTTCCTCAGGGCCCCCCACCCCTCACCCCCCCCCAAATCCCCCTGCCCCCCTCTCCTCACACCGCCCACCCCTCACACCCACCCCAAACCCCCACGACCCCCTCACACCCCTCCACCCCTCACACCCACCCCAAATCCCCCCGCTCCCCCCTCTCACACCCCCCACCCCTCACACCCACCCCAAATCCCCCCTCCCCCCTCTCCTCACACCCCCACCCTTCACACCCACCCCAAATCCCCCCGCTCCCCCTCTCTTCACACCCCCCACCCCTCACACCCACCCCAAATCCCCCCGCTCCCCCCTCTCCTCACACCCCCCACCCTTCACACCCACCCCAAATCCCCCCTCCCCCCTCTCCTCACACCCCCCACCCTTCACACCCACCCCAAATCCCCCCGCTCCCCCCTCTCTTCACACCCCCCACCCCTCACACCCACCCCAAATCCCCCGCTCCCCCCTCTCCTCACACCCCCCTACCCCTCACACCCACCCCAAACCCCCCCGCTCCCCCCTCTCTTCACACCCCCCCACCCCTCACACCCACCCCAAACCCCCCCGCTCCCCCCTCTCTTCACACCCCCCCATCCCTCACACCCACCCCAAATCCCCCGCTCCCCCCTCTCCTCACACCCCCCCACCCCTCACACCCACCCCAAATCCCCCGCTCCCCCCTCTCCTCACACCCCCCTACCCCTCACACCCACCCCAAACCCCCCCGCTCCCCCCTCTCTTCACACCCCCCCACCCCTCACACCCACCCCAAATCCCCCGCTCCCCCCTCTCCTCACACCCCCCCACCCCTCACACCCACCCCAAATCCCCCGCTCCCCCCTCTCTTCACACCCCCCCACCCCTCACACCCACCCCAAACCCCCCCGCTCCCCCCTCTCTTCACACCCCCCCACCCCTCACACCCACCCCAAATCCCCCGCTCCCCCCTCTCCTCACACCCCCCCACCCCTCACACCCACCCCAAATCCCCCGCTCCCCCCTCTCCTCACACCCCCCACCCCTCACACCCACCCCAAACCCCCCCGCTCCCCCCTCTCCTCACCCCCCCATCCCTCACACCCACCCCAAATCCCCCCGCTTCCCCCTCTCCTCACACCCCCATCCCTCACACCCACCCCAAATCCCCCCGCTCCCCCTCTCCTCACAGCCCCACCCCTCAAACCCACCCCAAACCCCCCCGCTCCCCCCTCTCCTCACCCCCCCACCCCTCACACCCACCCCAAATCCCGCTTCCCCCTCTCCTCACCCCCCCACCCCTCACACCCACCCCAAATCCCGCTTCCCCCTCTCCTCACCCCCCCACCCCTCACACCCACCCCAAATCCCCCCGCTCCCCCTCTCCTCACAGCCCCCCATCCCTCACACCCACCCCAAATCCCCCGCTCCCCCCTCTCCTCACACCCCCCACCCCTCACACCCACCCCAAACCCCTCCACCCCTCACACCCACCCCAAACCCCCCCGCTCCCCCCTCTCTTCACACCCCCCCACCCCTCACACCCACCCCAAATCCCACCCCCCCTCACACCCCCCCACCCCTCACACCCACCCCAAATCCCCCCGACCCCCTCACACCCCCCCCAAATCCCCCCGCTCCCCCCCCGCCCCGCACCGGCTCGGAGGACGGGCCGGTGGTTGTAGCCGTTGTCCAGCAGGGCCGCCAACCACCCGGCCAGGCCCAGCCACACCGACCCCTTGTTGACCAGGGGCGGCGGCGGCAGCGAGCGCGACTCGTCCGGCAGGAACACCATGGCGGCGGCCCCGCCCAAGGTGACCGGGCGGCGCGGTGCTGCGCCGAGCCCGTCCGCCGCCGCCGCCGCCCAGCGCCCGCGTTCCGCCGCCGCTGGGTTCCGGGCTGGGCGCGGATTTTAATTAACAACCAAAATATAATCCCGACTTTTTTGTTTTATTTTTTTTTTTGGGGGGGGGGTGGAGGGGGAAAGCCCTGCGGAGGCCCGGCGCGTGATTCGCAGCCTTTGCCGCCAAGCTGCTCCGCTGCTGAGCTTGGGCCGCCTGGCACCACAGGCCGAAGGGTGAGCGTTGGTGCGCCCCAATTTTAATTAAGGTGTGAAATCAAAACAAGCTGGTTTTTCCCCTCTGTTCTTCCTACCGCGGGATTGATGACTAGGACTACAGCACAAGCTAGGGCAGCGGGTGTCTTTAGGGATATGCAATTGCATAAAACCAGTTGCAACAGTGGTTGGATTAACTATAAACACAAAGTCCTAAGGTCTTCAGAGTCTATTCCTTAAAAACTTTGTTAGCTTTCGTCTGCAAGGACAAGGTTTGGAAATTCCTTAATAGGAGATGCTGAATCCAACCAAGTTCAGACCTCACGCTTTACAGCGGGGGGCACCAGCTCTTGAAGGATTTGCATCACAAGTGCCCAGCTGTGCAACACTAGTAGCCTTTCCTCCCCCCCCCCCCCCATAAACAAAGGAAATGAGACTTATCAATTTCAACATCTAAGTAAGCCACACGACTGTTGTGACAGCTGGTTTGAAAGTCCCAAATATCAGAAAGTTTTCAAGCATTTAATTAAATACTACAATTCCACACTCCCGTTTCATTAACGGCAACGTTTTGGCCCACACAAAGCTTCGAGGGACAAAGAGAATTGGGAATAGAAATGAAGGAGGCGCCAATCCACTGCAGAGTTTCAAAGCAGCTACCCACAAAGAGTATGGCAAAGCAGAAACCAAGGGGCTGTAATGCAAACTGCAACAGAGAAGTCTGAGAATGAGCTCTCTTACTCTCTCTGTTCATAGTATGAGCACGTATTTACTTCATTACGGAAACGGTCCAATGCTGTTCTCAGAGCACCCGTTCTGACAGCCATCCGCTGTTGCAACGCACTATTTTAACATCCAAGATTTTTAAAGTACATAAAGAATAACTAACTATTTAATCAACTCTCCCCTCTAAGGCAGCTACTCAACATGGAAGGCGGCCAAGAATTATTGGGGGGGGGGGGAGGGATGAATCCATCCCTTTCCCCCTCCCACACAGTTTTGCCTGTAAGATCTAGGCTCCAAAAGAGACTTCAATTACTAGAGCAGCATCTTTTAGGGTTGCTGATGTAGGGTTTAAAATGGAATAAGTCATGGCCAGTAGGTGGGATGGACAGTAAGTAGGACAGATGGTAACTATCACCTTTACAGATTCAAAAGAATCTTTGCACATGATTCAGCAGAGGCAAAGCAGGATCTACCTCACTTTCAAAGTAAAGTACTAGAGAAATGGTTATGCGGATGCTTGGTCTTTTGTCATTAGCTGCAGTCTGATGTGAATTACTAAGGAATGCCATTTTCCACCCACGTGACTTTGAGGAACTATCCTAACACCAATGAATCTGGTAATCTCATCTCCAAAAATTCAGCTCAGAGTTTTACAAAGGACCTCAGGACAAGTTTTCAGCCAGACACTGCTATATCCTTATGGTACAGGGCTTCCAAAGCAGGGCGCACACATGAGCTAAAAAAACTGCAAGAGATGCTCAGGACAAAGATACCAATTTAAAAAAAAAAAAGTCTTTTATTTACATATTCCACAATATGTAGTTACTATGCTCTCTTCTACACAGCAATAATTCCTTGTCATCTGCCATATTGGTTTTCACTGAAATACAACATTAATGAGAAAGCCAGGGAGGTTTTCTTCAGGACAGAAGTCTGGACTTTTAAAACAGCCAATATGAATACAAAGTCTTTTTCATTAAGCTTCACAGTTTATTCATGGCAAGTGGCACATGTTATTGTCATGAGCTCTTCTGATAAGAGGTATTCTAGTTGGACAGTACAGGGGCGTTGGGGGAAAAAACCCTCCACTCCTCTCTTCCACGGAGAGGAAAGGTACACGTACCCCCTGCCTTATCAACAGGTGTATATTCTTATGACAAGTCCTCACAGTGCTGAATGATCCTTTCAATGGAATAACCTGGAGCTGGTCCCAATAATGCCGCTTTACTCTGCCTTTTGTCTAACTGAAGTTGGTTCAGTCAAGACAGAGACATACAGTTTCAGCCAAGCGTACGCGATACCTAGAGCACAGTAAACGGAGGTCAACAGCAGAGGGACAAAAGGAAACGTCAGTTTCCAAGGGGTCAGAGGAAATATAATTTCACAGAAGATTTCCAAAGGCACTAGTTGAACGAGGTAGAGAGTTTCAAGCCAGTTAAGAAGAGGCCTCTCTCTCCTGTCAGCGGAAGGAACAAAAAAAAAAATTAAAACACGTTACTAGTAATAACCATTCTATTTTTCAACTATCATTGGTAGTGAGTATCATTCACTACATCTCAGTAAGGCTTTAAACAGCAATTAAAACAGCTTGCAGTAGGAAAACACATAATGAAGAAATTGGGAATCCTGTTATGTGGCTTTTATACCAAGTTCTAAGATTTTTGTTCAGCAGAAATGAATGTAGGTAAAAATCTTCGCAGGTGGGATGCTTCAACCCATATTATTGTCCTGCTGTGGCAATAACTGAACAGAGAGACCTTCCATACTTCATATACACATTTAGTCCATGGAAGTTCTCTATCTAAAGACTGGAAGCATCAGATCTATCTTAAACATCCTCCCTCTGCCTAATTTTCTGCAGAATTTATGCATCAAAGTCTCTTGCAAAGAGCATGGGAATGTGAATGTGCTTCTGGAAGAAATCTGGTTTTTGGAAAGTTAGGAAGAAGAGACTGGCAAAAGCTCTCGAGCTCTAGACAGAAAATAAGCTCTTGCAGAAGAGGTCCTAGGTTAGAGCTCTTGAGCAGGAATGATTTAAATTCTGGAAGAGCAAGGAGGACAAAGCAGTCACCTATAAGACCAGGCGACTGACTTAGCAAGCACAGCTCCATGGCACTTCCAGTAGCTATTTTATTACAGCTTGGCTTTACCATGAAAACTCTGGAAAATGGGATAGTAGTGACTACAGAGGATGTAGTGATAAGCACCATCTTTGATCAAGTGAGTGCAGGATAAGTGGCCTGTGACACTGCACTGGAGAATTCAGGCAATTAGTGTATGTTTTGACAACCAAACATTTGCAAGAGATATTTGCTGACAAATTACGGCTTGTCAGGAAAATGTTATTCATAGCCTGCCACTTACACACATGAAAATACTAAGCCCTAATGCAAAATGCAATAGTATTCACAACTCCTAGCACAGATAAACAACCTCTAGAGTACTCAGTTTAATAAATGTTCTAATATTGAATTAAATCCTCACAAGCTACCATTTTGTGCATCAAAGCAGGTGTAGATTTACCATTTTCTGTAACTAACTGGATAGCTGTCCCAATTCAAACACAACAAGGATGTTTTATAACAGCCCTATCCTAAGTCTTGCCTCCTGAGACTAGGACAGAAATATCATCATCTTTTGATGAGTAATATTTCATTTCGACAGCATCCATTTCCCAAGCCATTCAACCCTGATGACAATACACTCTTCCTAGAGACAGAACTGGTTTCACTCTTGGCTTCGGGCAGTTTGTTTAATTACCTGAATAGAGATTTCAGTGAAGAGAAGCTATAAACAGTAAACAGCAGCATAAGGAGTATTTTAATTGGAAGTTCTGAAATACAAGGAACATTTTTAAAATTAATTATAAAGATATCGTAATTTATAAGGCAAAAATCTAAGTAATATCATTCAAAGTCGCATGAAGTTAATTACTTTCTCCAAACAGCACAAAAAGTCTTACTGCTTAGGACACCAAATAAATGTGATATATACTTATTTTTAAGTAATATACCAAACATTGCAACACATGTACTTGAAGTATCTACAAACATATTGAACACACTGATTATAATTGCAATACATGACAGTACTGCAAAAAAGATTTTTCCCTGTAACTTCTGATTGTTTTTGAACGGGAAGCGCAAAATACAGAAGTGAAAGCCAAATCAAAGACATCCAGTTCTAGGGTGCACGCTGGATACAGGCTAGTTAAGAGAGCATGCAAAGGAAGTTACTAATTTCTCAGGGCTGCAGCTTCTCCACTGACAGTAAGCATCATCATCAGACCAAAAGGAGAATGTCTAGATTTGGACTATATCAGAAGGATGCCAATCATTATACAGAAGTTGCAGTGCTGTTGTAGCTATGATGGTCTAAGGGTTAGGTGAAGCAAAGAGACCTTAATTACAAATGGAGAGAGGGGAGAAGGGAACAGTTTCTGGTCACAAAGACAAATCTGCTCCGTCTCTACACATTCTTATCTAAGTTAAAATGGATGCTGCTGCAGGATCTTTAGTTTAATGTACAAGAATGTTACTGAATTTAGAATCACTTCTCAAGCAACAATGCTTTTGGTAGATGGCATAAAGTCAGTTGGAAAACAAGAAGCTTGTCAGGTTTAATCTCAGATTGTCTGTATCACTATTGTTTCACAGGATTATGTTAGATAAGGGGAAGTTTCTAGAACTGTGACAGAACTAGGAGTAAGAAATATTTACTGCAACAGTTTCCCATCTCTCTCTTTCTTCTTTAAGTCTATTGCTCTTCCCCTACTTTTTAAATAACGTTTCCTTTCACCAGTTGGGGAGTTTGGATTTAGGGAAACATGCTGACATACAGCCTCTTACAACTTTCAACATTTTACATAAAAAAAAAAAAAAAACCCAAATATTACCTACATGCCACCTCTAGGAAGAAAAAGAATTAAAAAAAAAAGTTAAAGTATAGTAAGAAGGAAAACATTTTACCTGGCAATGTGAACAACAATGGAAAAAGAGAAAAATGCCCTGTGGTTGTCAGAATCAAGTAGATGCTAGCATCCTTTGCTCTCTGAACAGACAACAAGCTAAAATGACAAGAATGCGTGTTATACTTTCATCTTTTAGAAAAGAAATTTATTTTAGCTAAACAGTACACAAAACAGAAGAAATTGAAGAGCAGCTTGAGTGGGAGTCAAATGGAACCCGAGCTCCTCCAAATACTGCCAATATTGGCATCTTCTTTCAAACCACATCATAAAAAGCAGGAGAGGGTCAGCCAGGAAAATCAACCCCAGAAAACCACACTTCCACTGAACATCAATATCAGAAAGTTCATGGAAAATTTCCATGAATAGTCTTTTTCCTTTACCAGCTGGCTGCAAACACTATCATCCCTCCTTCCTCTCTTTCATTTTGTTTTGTCAGTATTAATTCCTCCCCTCCCAAAATTCCTATTGCAAAGGAATAGGAACAGCACTATAAATTTCTAAATAGAACAAAACGAAAGTTTGCAGCAATACTGGTCAGTCAGCTTATAAAGTATACCCTTACTTCAATCCTGAACAGGCCCAAGTTCCTTTGGTAGCAACTAAATACTGTTTTTTGTTGAGTATAGTACAGAAAGTCTCTTTCCTCAGTTGGCTCCCAAACAATCTACGTAACATTTTAAATACGAGCCGCAGCACTCATCCAGTACCAGCTTGATCTGCACAGCAGCTAAAAGACTGCGTTCTTTTTACATTTGTCCCTGCCAGAATAGATCTCAAGCCCTAACTAAAGAACTTGATCAACTGCAAATGCTTAGTCGATTAAATATATTAATACTCATAAGTGTCAGTCCTCATTCTTTGCTCAAGAATCAAGGCTTGAATTAGCTGCAGTCATAGCTTTTATGTCCGAGTAAAAGAAGCCTTACTCAATAGTTGAGAAATGAATGAGCCACCACATCTAAAACAGTGACAATAAGCCAGATATTAACAGTTTCATTTCTTGTCATATTCAGCAGCTTAACTACCATGCCTTCTTGGCATATGCAAGTGTCTCAGCACCCATTCCTCCCTCTCGTTCACATCACTAGTTCTACAAAACGGTTGTGTCCAACTACGAAAACTCTTATGACACGCAATAAATACTCTTTTCCAGTTGTACTGATGGTCACATCTGTAATCAAAAGAGATGGTGGGACAGGACTTTCATCCACTAAATGCAGACTTGGTTTAGCAAATTTGACAGTATATGCCCAACTGTTCAAGCCAGGCAAGCCAATTCATTTTTCTCTTGAAAAGGCAAGGTCAGAAGACATACAATAAACAGGTCTTGATTTTTCTGGTGCAATGGATTTACTGCACAAATGCAGTAGATTTAGTGGAAGAACAAAACGACCTTGAGAAAGAAGCCTGCTTTCAACCACCATCCAACACCACTGAAACATTTCATCAAGCCTGCTTCCATATTGTCACTACAGAAGGGAGGCTGTAAGGGCGAGCTGAATGAATTGTTTTAAGGGCTGTGTGGCCACATGTGGCCTAAAGTCTGAATCCCTGTCCTCTATGAGCAGTTCAAGGTGTTTTTTGTGTTATCCTAATGGCTATCAAGCATCTGAATCCACAGGCATTGATCTCCTGTTATTGCATGCATCGTAATACACCTTAATGTTCAAATGGAGAAAGAAGAGAGTATATAGTGGGCAGTCTTGTCTCTCAGACTTCTGAACTGATTGCTTAATAATCTCAAGATCATACACTTCTCTGTTCATTCTTCCACTCATCTGTAACTATAAACTCTACTTAGAGCTTCTAAGTAGCAGCTATTTTAAAGTAGAAGCCAGTACTACTTAGCATTTCACAGAAGATACTGTTTAACACCACACTAGTTTCCTGTGTATGCTATTCTACTAGTGTCAGCATGTTCTGTTTCTAAGACCGCTTTTCATTGGTGGCTGAAGTTAGTTCTGCCAGAAATGCATCGAAACTTTTCAGCCTAAGGCATTCTATAAACATCTTCATTCTCTAATGTATACTGAAAACTAAGTGATCCTCTTTTGATGATTCTTCAACAAGTGCCTGCAGGTTCAGATTGGCAAGCTACAGCTTACAGAACTCACTTACCTTAAAGGCAGAATAGCAAGAAGTACTGCTTTTTCATGCACGTGCCAGCCAAACATGAAGGAGCTCAATGCACAAAGCACAACACACTGAAGAAAGCCTCTGGGCCCTTGAGGTTTAAACCAAAGACAGAAAACAGAGGGCTAGAAACAACAGGCAAAAACAAGACTTCAGTGAAAAGCTTAACAATCCTGAACGCAAGTTACTGACCACAAGAGCTTTTACAACGTTAATAAACACAACTGCACCCAGGCTGTGCTTGCATGGCACAAGCACTGTACAGCATGGGAGGAGGAGAGTCTATATGGGTGCATAATGAGTACTGCCCAAAGGACATCTCCCATCAGTATAACAGGAAAAAAAGTTGACAGACTTCAGCTGCACAACCAACACCCTGTTACTTGTGTTGCAAGAAACATCTCTGAATCTGACTCACTAAACTCATTTCACAGGAGTTACTACCTAAGGGTGTTGAAACAAAGATATTTCAGGTCAAAGACCAATACAATCACTCATTAGAGCAAAAAAAAGACTTTGTATCCAGGTAAGCATTTATTGAACCTTCAATTCTTTGCTTTTCATATGGAGAACAGCATTTGCCTGTAGCTCACACTATTAGGAAACAGAACAAGCTTCCCAAACGATTCCGTCAATATCTCTGTTCAGCCCCTGTCTCTTGATTACTAGTTCAACTACCTTCTATCACAAAAAATTACTTGTAGCTCAGTAGGCAGAGTGGTTTTGATCCAAGATTGCTTTTATTAATCTCATTATCACTGTAGAGCTGACACAGGCCATAACTCTTAGTCATATTTTGAGAAAGTGATATTGTGTATCAAAAAAAAAAAAGAAGATATTACTTCAACATTAGTTCTAATTACTTTTTTCCTGTAATTTTTTTTTGTTTTTGTCGTGGAATTAAAGTCTCACATGGAATGTATGCTAATCAAACAAAAGCCAGTGAGGACAGGACACAAAGTTTACAAAACCATTATTTGTTCTTACCAATATAGATACTAAAGTACAGATTAACGTTGTTAGTGGAGTCACAGAAGGGAGGACAGTATGCTGAAATTCTTGAACCAACCCTCCTGTCATTGAGGCTTTAGGAATTTTTGTGGGGTCAAGAAAGTTAAACTTTAAACCTGGAAACAGAAGATAAAAAAAAGCACAAACTAACGAATGTTAAAGAAAAGAAAATAAAGTAGCTGTAATACAGACCTGAACTAAGTATATGTCTGAGCTGTTTCTTTTTTTAAAAGATGCCAGAGAGGTAAGATTGGTATCTGACCTAACAATTGGAAACTGTTAGCATGTACTCTATTATGTTGATTATCAAGAGGTTTAAGGCAATCTGAAAATCTAATTTGCTACCTGGATTTCATATGGGACGGGAAGACTAGAATTCATAAAGCTACATCCACAAATAAGCACCAAATACCAAGATGAGCATACTGTACCAGCAACCGTTAATGCTTTATCCACAACATTGTACAAAGCCCAGAAGTTAGGGGCCCAATAAGCATGGCAGAGGCCTCGCTTGAAAGGAAAAAGCCGTGAAATGACTTGAGGCAGCTGACCCTAAGGAAAAAAAGAATGAAATATAAGTGGCCTCTTTAGAGGAGACATATTTTCGTAACGCTACGTTTTCTAAAAGTTCAGGGGATAAAAGGTGAAAAAGGAATCATTACCAATACTACGAAAGGGCCCAATGAAAGAGCAGAAACAAGACAGACAATCAATCCTATAAGAGTTACACGAAGAAAACTGAAACTTCTCCACTTCAGGGACCCATCTACAAGAAACAAACAGATTATGAATACAGATAGCAAAGCAAGGGGGGAGGGAAACAAAACATTCCACCCTAATAGTGAATTGCTAGCACATATACACCATTTATAACAATATATATCAATATATTCAATTGCTTCCTTCCATAGTTACTTTACAGTACAACAGTCTAAAAGAAGAATGTTAACTAAGGAACTTGGGCATCAGTAAATTAAGAATACAGCTCTGTATCAAACTTATTACTTATGATAATAAGACCATGACAATTTTTGGACTAGATCACAATCAAAACTGCAGTTTCTTATGGATCAGTATACAGCTGTAAGTAGAAGCCTGTGGCAGGAGTTACTGCATATGAAGGACACATTGTGTGAGAGACTAACACAGGCCTGAAACCAAAGACATACTGTGCTACCTTGAATATGGGGCTACTTTTATCGATCAATAAATTGCATACTATTTAAGACTTTACTGAACAGAAATAATTCCTATTAAATGATAGGAGCATCATTTAATAGATGAGATTAGTTTAGCATGAGATTAGTATGACTTCCAATTCAGAAGGACAGTATCTTTGCAAGCCATTTCTCAGAGTGAGTTATTTGCTTAAAACCAGCTCCTGTCATCTGTCCAGCCACTGTCCCTTCAGAACTAGATCTGTATTTGTTTGCTTGTAACTATTATTTTCCATATCAGAAAGTTGTATCATGGCATTGCTTTGAAAAGAGGTTTTATTTGTTTGTGCTCTTCGTGAACGTATGCCCTTTTTACTTCTTCCACGTTGGAGCTTCTGCCTTATCCAACGTTTAGCTATCTTCTCTTTCAAGAGACGTGCCTTCTCTGTTCACGTGAGGAATATCAAACACTGGTCAGTGCTAAAAATGAAGAGAAACTCAAAGGAAGACTTTGGAATAACCTCTGATGCTATCTGATCATTCCATATTTACCCAGAGTACTTCCTATAGCTTCAAATTGCCTTCTGCAGTTGGTTCATGTTGGCTTTACTTAATAAGGAACTCTCCAAACCCATAAATTTTACAAGAACAAGTACACTTTAAAGAACTTTCCAACTCTACTTTCCAAGCAGAATTTATTCCATTTGACCTACAGCCATCTTGTTATAAAGATATCTGCTTATCTTGTCTTCCATAAACATCACTTAATAAACACAATCCCCCCCAAAGTGTGTGAAGAAACATACACATCTTACCTGCGTTATTTGCAGTAAAACAATAGGATCGCAACAAATAAATGCCATATGCTGGGGCCACATACACATAGATATGTTTGAAATGCAGAAGAACAGCAAAAAGAGCAGCACCCTCCAAGTATCTTTTCTAAAGGGGGAAAAAAAAAACCCTCAAACTTCTCAATTTTTCCTTTGGTACAAGGTTTTAACGGTACTCCCGCTGCACACTTTAGCGGATAGAACATTTATCACAGGCATAAAGCTAAATGAGTTTTTTCTTCATTACAAGTCAAAATTACAAAGGAAATACTGTCACACACACCAGACAGAGAGAAGGAAACTATTTTGCCACATGATACTTGGAAATTAGAAGAGGTCTCATCTCTCTGCTGCTCAGAGGCATGTTTTCTAAGGAGTGGTATCTTATAAGGAGATAGCATGGCAAGAAGACATGCCACATTGTTGAGGTATAACACACAATCTAGCTTTCTCACAGAGAACGGGAATGCTGCATCATCAGCAAGCAAGCATTTCTGATGAGTTCCAATGCCTCTTCTTCCCCAAAACTTAACAAATAATTAGATATTCACCTTAGCGCACCTCAGCTTTGAGCCACTCCCATTAACTTCAACACAAGCAACACAGTGAAGTGAATTAAAGCACCAAAACACACATGATACGACCAGAACAGAGCCACTCAAGCTTACCTGACATAGTCGGGCAATAGAAAGAAGCATCAGCCCAAACAGAAAGCCGTTGTATTGGAAGTGAATATCTAAACTTGAGTCAAGAAAGGAATAAAGTAAGGTCTCTTTACTGCTGTCAGTTGCTTGGAGAGACTCAAACGTATAGTCAACAAGCTCAAATTAAAATGGAAATTAAGCCAAGAAAGTAACCTTAAATTTGCTCAAAGTGGATATAAAAATCATTATTTAATCTTACTTGCAAGTACAGACACAAGATCCACTAACACTAGTATATTAGCATGATGAAATAAAGCAACTCTTAATAAAAATTTGAGTACGTGTGTCCCGTGCAACTTGTGATATAAAATCGAAACAACTAAAAGATTACTATGCTACGTTAAAACTTCCTGGCATACTGCCATTAATGAATTTCTCCAGTTCTTAAATTCTTAAGTATTGGTATCTGCCTGGCATTATATTTACGGTTGCAAATGGTAACTTCACTTGCCACTCACAACCTGTCATCAGCAGGAACTCGGACAGATTGGGAAGGCCAGCGCCCTGAACTACAGAACGATAATTGTCGTCATTTTCTCCTCTATGTTCATTCTTTAGCTAGATTGATGCACGTTATGTCGAGACCGAGTAACAATAATTAAACCTCCCAGAGTTATTTTTATATCCTCTTTAAAGGGTCACTAACTCTCAGGCAGAATAAATCAATTCAATGCAACTTGAACGTAAAACACTTAAGATTTTCCTTGCCACGGGACAGACCTAGAACCAGGAAAGAGTCTCTCCCCTAATATTTCTGTAGGCAGGTGGAGAAGGAGCAGCCAGCAGAACAGGCATGTCGCTGCCAAGCTGGTCCTCCTGAAGTTCTGGCAGATCAGATCAAAAATTGAACGTTTTCCATTTGGCCAAATAATAACTCTCATGAAAAAATGAAGTTTTTCAGCTAACCTCATGAACATAGCTAGCAACTTTACTTTCTATGATAGAAATAACGTTTATCGGTATGTACGAAATGCTGTAACAGGTTAAGAAAATGAAAACAAAAACAAACCACAATGATTTGAAAGGATACGATCCACAATTAACAACCCAAAATTCCACAAAAGCAGAGCAGCCAGAATAAATGTTGGTTTTTCCATAATATCCTTTCCAGCTCGTTTCCCATTTACACATCTGCAGCATCTGAATAAGAGTAGTATGAAAGGAAAGATTAATTGAAACAGCTAACACTAAAAGCAACAACTTTTTTTTTAATTGGAAAGCGCATTTAACTTGAAGATATCTACTTTATTAGCATAAAATACAATAATAAAATTTTTGCTAAATTCACCAAGTCAAGAGAATGTCATGAATAAAATTTAGTGAATAAAAGGACTTTAAAGTTAAATAACTGTAGTATTTTCCACATGCTAAAGTTTACGTTAAGTAACTTAAGGAGTCTCATGATTATAATAATAATATTATTTATTAATATTTATTGAATAATAAAAACCTGTATAGTTGTCATAGCTTGTTTACTATGAATTTCTCACCCAATAACAAAGTACTGCTGTATCTGGAGACAGTACACCAAGTCGTATTTAAAGTCCTCAGGAAGATATTACCCTATTCCTGGCTCCCGTCAAGATTATAAGCTATATTTCTATTGTTTTATAATAGCTTATTACTCCTCAGTGTGAAGCCTTATGGTCTGCATTATGCTGAAGGTGAGATTAAGAACTTAGGGATGACTTGTGTTGATTTGGTTTAAGCAGTGCCATCTTAAAAGAACAAGCTCATTCATGTGCCTTTGAACCAGAACAATGAACGGGGGGGCGGGGGGGGGGGGGAACCCCACCCCAAACCCACAAATCAAAGCCAGCCTACTTCTGATACAGAAAGTAAAAAAAGGAGTTCACGTGCTGCAATGCAAAAACATATAACTTTGTCCATTTTATTCCATCTGCACAAAATCTGGGTAGAAAGACTGTTATAACCAAATCATTATGGTAGGCAAAACAGCAATTCCCACGACATCTTCCTCCACTCTACGCTTTAGGTATAAGATGAACACTTACGCTTTGCAAAGCCAAGGTACATTTAAAAAAAAAAAAAAAAACAACACACACAACTGCTAGTATTGTGCGTGTGCGTGTGTGTAAGACTTGGATTAGTCTTTTTTTTCTGGCTTATCAGCAAGAATAAAAAAAAAATAGATTCGTTTAGCATATTTGATCATTGGGTATTTAATCACAAGTTTCCTTCACATTTTTGATCAGGAAGAACACAGTAATAAGAAAAGTATTATGAAAAAACAGTTGGGCTCACCTAACCTGCCAACATGTACAGATCCAATCATATGTATAGCAAGATCATCTCCAGGAATAACAAAAGAGCTAATTTGCATTTAGCAGCATGTTCTCAATTTCTCTTGGAATAGGTTAAAACAACTTTGATTTTCCATGTATTTACAAGCTCATCTGTACAAATAACTTCTTGTTATTCTAGAAATCAGGATTTTAAAGACTACCCACTCTCCCTAAAATTAGAACATTAAGACTTACTCACGAACTGCATATATAAAAAGGGTATCTGTAAAGATGACAGAAAATCTTTGGAAAAAGACAGTTGCATGGCTGGAATAATTTAGATTTTGGATAACCAACATTTCTGGGTCAAAGTACTTGGCAACGTGCGAAAGCGCATATTCAAACCAAGCAAAAAATGGTGGATAATCCAAGGTCCACTCTGAAGTATCCTAAAAACAAGAGAAGATCAAGTAATTCAGCATTTTGAATAAGGCATGCTATTTAAAAAACTTCATATACAGTTAAGCATAGCAAGTCGGTCAACACATTTTATCTCAGTAGCCCTTACTCAACAGAAACTCCTTCACAACAGAAGAACTAGCTGTACAGAGCTTAACGTGATTTGAGCTTTTCTGGTGTAGTACTGGTAAAAAGACGGGATACAGACTCACAGAGTAGTTGAGGTTAGAAGGGACCTCTGAAGATCACCTAGTTCAAACCCCTGCTCAAGCAGGATCACCTAGAGTACATTGCCCAGGATCGGGTCCAGACAGCTTTTGAATATCTCCAGAGGAGACTCCACAAACCTCTCTGGTCAACCTGTGCCAGTGCTCAGTCATCCTCACAGGAAAGAGGTTTTTCCTCATGTTCAGATGGAACTTCCTGTGATTCAGTTTGTGCCCGCTGCCTCTCGTCCTGTAGCTGGGCACCACTGAGAAGGGTCTGGCCCCATCCTCTTGACACCCTCCCTTCGGATACTTGTACACACGGTGATCACATCCCCCTCTCAGTCTTCTCTTCTCCAGAATGAATAGCCTCAGCTCTCTCAGCTTTTCCTCATCTGAGAGATGCTCCAGTCCCTTCACCATCAAAAAGGTTGACATGTCCAATATGCCTGTAGCTTACACACAGTTTAACCCCCTCCTCCCCAAACCATCCAACTTACTTCATAGTACCACTGGGACAGAGGCAAGTTGTGAGTGATGGCAAGCCAATTCCTATGTACTTCAAAATCTGTGGAATGACTAAAAAAGGTTTATATTAAAAGTCACATATATGTACTTAGAAGAGAATCATTTTAGAGTACCTCAATCATAGACAAAAAGCCTACATCAATTAGCTCTAGAGTAGCTTCTAAAACTTTAATCAAGTAATTCGAACAGTACCAAAGAAGCAGTATGAGCTTATACCAAAGTCAAAAAGCTGACCTATAAATAGTTTTGTGATGTTTAATGCCCAAATTCCTGGTTTTGACTGACTTTTCAACTTAATATCTTTCAGAGAAATAAAGAGCTACAATTTTTTTAAATCTGCATGATAAGCAGTTAACATTACAGCGTTAATTGGAAAGTGTGAATGACTTAGAACACTTAAAGACCCTGGATGACAGCCACAGGGAAGGCTACAAGCATGCACAAAAACAGAACAAGGCTATTCTGTTCTGAGAAAGCAAAAGCCAACAGCAGGAAAAGCTCCTTACTCTGGGGGGTGGGGGAAGAAAAAGCTCTATATTGCTAAAAAGGCAAGGAGGCAGCAACACTCAGTAACATCTTTCCTACAAAAGGCACTGCATTAAGGAAATAAAAACATTCACTTGGCAACTGAAGACGTTCTTACTGCGGCGTCACACCAAAGACAAACCACGAGGTCGGATTTCCAAAGGCAGCCACCCGAGCCGGCAGCACAAGCCCTGCTGCACTGCTACCTACCCCGAAACCGGCTGCTTTTGCAAGGGAAGGTTTCACAAGGACCTGGCAGCTCCTGAAGAGACGGAGAGGGCAAAGCCAACCGCGCCCCCGCCACGGCTCCAGCTCAGCCGCCCGTGAGACCCCCCCCCCAACCCGGCCGTACCGCTGCCCCCAGCCCCGAGGACGGAGAGAGGAGGGCTCTTACTACGTGGGGATGAGGAGGCACTTGAGGAAGGACACGCCGAGCGCCAGAGCGCGAAACCACCTCCGTCTCGCCGCCGCCGCTGATGCCGCCGCCATTGCCCACGCTGACAGGGCCGCCGCGCATGCGCCGTAACGGCAGCAGCCCTCCCGCCCGGACCGTTTAAACCGCCCAGCGCCGGCCGTTGCGGCGCGTGCGCAGACGCCGCCGCCGCCGCCTCAGCGGTCGCGCTGCGTAGCGCAGGGTTGTTGGGGTTGTGGGGCCGGCGGCTGTGGGGTGGGAGTGGACTTTGTGTGTGTGTGTGTGTGTGTGTTTATTTTTTTTTTAGTGGAAGAAACTGCCAGGCTAGAAGAGGGATGAAAGTCATAAGGATAATAAGTTAAATGTAGTGTTTTCCTGTTAGACAGGCACAACATCGGCAATGTGCTCGAGTTTGTTAAAACTCCAGGCCGACTGAGAGGCATAGGTTCAATAAAGCAGTAGGGTTTTGAAGATTTTTCACTGGAGAAATTAATCTGCTGTATTACTTTTTTTTTTTTTGGGGGGGGGTAGCATAAATGGGCTCCTGTATTTAAAATGGCTTTGGCTATTTAGGAAGGCTTGCCCACCCAAACTTCTAAAAGTGCACTAATCTTCTGTGAGCTTCCTATAATTCTCAGCTCCAGAGGCTCGTGGGTAAGCGCTGCAATGATGGACTTTGTAGAATCCTTAGCGGAAAAAAGCTACAACTTCAGAAAAAAAGACTGGGTTCTCCTTTGCCAAGAAAGGTGCAACAGGCAGAGTGCTTCATTCACATTTTATTTACCATTTTCTAAATACATATTAGTAGCACAGTTTACAAGAGTTACAGGCAGAGAAAGGCAGCCACTTTTTTTTAATGTAGTACAGACTCTCTGTAAAAAGTGAGGGAGAAAAGCCTTCTTTTGACACTTTTTCTAAAAAGTACTCACTCAAAAGCGTAGCTGTTAGTGAATCAGAGGTCAAGTTTGACCAACTGGAAAATCTTTAGCATTAGGAACAAGAAAATAAGGGGGAGGAGAATGGAGAGAGGAGAAAGGGAATTGTTAATTCCATATGACCTTCCCTCACAGCCTCTCCCCAATCCATAGGAAAACCATTCCTCATGTTATTCCCAAGGGTAACTGAGACCATGATCTGGATATCTCTGCCCAGTGCAGACATTTACAGTCTAAGCAAGGACTCAAAATTCAAAAGGACTGCAGTAAAAATGAAACTCCCCCAAAGAAGTCTTCTTCATAACTTCTCTGTTTATCTGTGAAGTATCAGAAGATCCCAGATGTATTTTACAGTCTCTGTGGCATGGGCTGAAGGTAACACTCCTCACTGTCTGCAACCTCTTATATATGGACCACATCAGCCTTCTCCAGAGTGGAAATAAATCTGATTGATTGCAGGTATTTACTGGCAGTGAACTCAAGTAGCAATTTATATTCAGCAACCAAGTCGAAGAAGAGCATGGGTAACTGCAGCACTGCATACGTTTGGTGATTTAAAGCACATGCAAATTTAAGTGAAGCTGTCTTCTCTTGGCAAGTTACTATCAGCTTAACTTCTGGCATGACCAACTGATTGTATGCAGGCTGCATAGTAGCAGATTGAAACTGGAAAGGACCACTGAGTCATTCTAATCACAGCTTCTTTCCTTAGCAAAATCTTTGTCTACATTGTTAATATTGCTGTTTTTTTTTTCCTGAACATTTCTAGATTCTTCTCTCGCTTCCAAATCCTGGATTTCTCAATAAACATGTGAATACTTCCAGGTCTAACTTTTTGCACCTACTTTCATTTCCCTACCATCACTTGCAGCAAAAACCACTCCTCTTACCTTCTCCTGACATCCTTTAACAAGGGCTACATGAACGAAAGCCCGCTTAGTAGTTGTATATGGCTTCAGTCCCTTCTTTATAACTGAACATTTTTGGATATTCAAGAGATATCAAGCCTAATAGCGTATGGAGAAATCTATGAGTGACTCTTTCTTGACTCCATTACGATGCTTTATAATCATCTTTTTGTCCTGTAAGAAATCCCATTGTCGTGTGCACGTGCCCATATCTGACAACGGCAACACACTGCGGCTAATAACTTGTTTGTCGTCTGCCCTAGCTCTCTGCTGTTCTTCTTTTCTAACGCTTGACCTCTATTCAGTGGGTCTCTCAGCATTTAAGCCATTAAAAAAACCGTGCCTGACTTCGGCTCATTTTGTAGATGGAGGAGTTGAGGCAGACAGGCCTACACCGGAGTGAAAATGGAAGCTGGGCACCATGATGCGTGGTAGAGCGTTGCTCAAAGTTAAAAGCCCAGCTCTGGGAGCGGGGTTCACAAGGCTGACGTACACACCAGCGCTCCTTGTACGCTGAATGGAGGCTTGGGCACTTCAGAAGAGACCTTGCAATACCATACAAGAGAACAGGAATACTTCCTACAAGACTACAAGAGTATGAGTGAATAGGAAGAAGCAATCCTAGAAACCTTAAGGAAGACAACAAATCACTTGATCTTTTCCTTGTTTTCAGGCCCTTAGAGAAAAATTAAGTTTGTTCTGAGAGAAAGCATTCCACTCCAACAGTAAAATAATTTTTAGATGCTATTACTGATAAATTTCAATTGCTTTTATGACTAGAGATGAAGTTGTGCTGTACCCTAAGTGCTTAATATGGCTTTGTGCTTGTTCACTATAATTCAGGAAAACTGCTGAGAACAAGAATCATCAGTGCTGTTGACTGGTAAACAAAAAGCAAGTTATATCACTAGGGCTCAGAAATAGAAGCTAGCTATCTAGATAAAAAAGGAACAATGCTTCAGAGAGAGAAAACGTTCCTATAAACACACCTTATAACATAGCTGACAGAGTGCAAAATTAAGGAACAGCTATAAATTGAGCTTAGTGCGTGGTTTGAAATAGCAACTGCATTTGTATAACGTATGTTTGACCATAATTCACAGTGATTCACAAACCACTTATTTCACATACCCGGTTATCATGCAGCACTGCTCTGGTGTTATAAATAGTATCTCATTCCAAAAAATGTTAAAGACATTTATCCTGCTAAGAAATGTACTCTTACAGACATTTCAAGTTTTACCCCAAATTTCTATTCCTCCCAAAGCCTGTGTTCAGACATTCCTTTATACTTGTTGGAAATTTTACATCTCTGCATATGGAAGTTACTAAGAAATGACAGAAATGTTTGAGCAAATCTACCTTTGCCTGATTTAGTCACCTGAGCACACACAAATGTGGATTAAAGATTCAATTTTTTTACATAATAAACTGATAGGTTAAAGCACTCAAGGAGGAGGAGACCTGGGTTCAGTTCCCTCCTCAGTCTGTAGCGATTCAAACCCATATTTCCATGTCAGCAGAATTACTCCAGTTACTGTCTAGGCCAGGTTGGGGCATTCTTCATTTCTTTTTTAGACTATTAGGAGGCTTTTTAAAAATCATGCGTCTGCTTTTAGTGTGGGTGCTGCTACTGTCTGAAGAAAAGATGGGGGATAGGAGCAAAAGGGTCTCTCCTTTTCTTTCCCCTTTGTTCCAGATCCTATGGCTACAATAAAGCTATGCACAGTGCTCTTGATGCTCCTCATCTGCACCTTTCACGACAAAATGCAGTAATAATTCAGCTCTTTTTAATACTTGTATTTTGCTGAAGCAGAATGGGCAAGTACCACTCCAGAGCTCTAAAGGGCGTGGATGAGGGATTTTCGCCCCTTCCAAATGAGAATCAAGCCCATTGTTCTTAACGCTGGATGAACTCAAGCTGGTAGGAAGCTAAATGACTACGGATAAGTACTCTTTTGGTCCTGACATACGAAAACTCTTGTTATAGATAATTTAAAATCTACTCTCAAAGGCTTTGGTTAAAAAAACTACTGCCAACAGTCTGATACCACTAACTTCAGCAAAGGCTTATCTGCTTCAAGGCACAGATTGGATGAAAGTGGGTTTACATATGACATTTTACAGATCATCATACTATCACGTGAATAAGTCATCACTGTGAACGTCCAGCTGACTGGCAAACTCATGGTGCAAATAAGATTCACCTAGGAGTCACTTTGTTTTGTCTGTGGCATGCAGCAACTTTTGGAACAGATTACTCCCATTTTATAATTCAGGACAGGAGTAGGGGAAAAACGTCCTTCCTAATGCAGCTAAAACTAGAAGAATATGGTGACTCAAGCTGGAGTGTGGCCAAAACATTCTGCTTAAAATCATCAGGATTCAAGAAAATTGCTAAGTTTAACGATAATGAAGGCTTCAGTCCCAGTCAGTACTTGCCAACAGTATGGTCCCACTTATATCATGCTAGTGGACTGGTTTTGCACCAATTCAGACAGGGAAGTGGTTTGTAACAGGCTGCCAATAGCTGCATAGTGTGCATTTTTACCATTCTCATGCTTGTATGTGTTGTTCATGCAATTACAGCTCAGGACAGTAGAACTATGTTCATCTCACCAGTTTTTACAACAGTAACAAAACACTTCTTTATGCTGTTCGCATGTAAGCTCAGTAGTAACAATAGGCTCGGTTCTTCAAGAAACAAGAATATGAGCAGGACTGAGCTTTGCAGCCCTGTGCTAAAAACATTTGGAAGCGGTGGAATTCTAAACACGATGGTTACTGGATGCCCTCTGGACGACTGTATTCTCTCTCTCATTAGGGATAATGAGAAAAGTTCCAGAGAGTCTCTCAGGCGCACAAAGCAATCTGGTTAGGGAAACGCAGCTAAGATACTTTTACACTTAATTAGCTGAGAATGGGCAGTCTTGAATGTGGACAGAAATTATCTTTAGAGCTAACAAGCAGCTAGTGGAGTACAATCATTAGTAATAGCACAGACCAGGCTTTGAGGAAAAGGCTTGACCGTTGTCATCACCTGTTGTTTCCCACTGCCTTACCTCTCTGACAATCTTGCACTAAAGCCAAGCAAGTGGGTAAAATGCATCCTTGGTGTTCTAGCTATTTCACAGCGATGTAAAAAATGGCTCAATGTACAGAGGAAAACTGAGCCTCTGTTCTTCTAATGAAAAATACTAGGTATAACCTTATAGACAGGTTGTCTTTTCAGATAGAATCCGTCCTACTTACAGACCATCTCCTGCACTCTGGGCACTGCTGAAGTATGCCCAAAAAAAGGCCATGTCCAGGCAGAACAGGCTCAAACGTTCAGAAGATACAGGCAGCCTCTGCCCTCTTTGTCTTCACCTCAGAAAGTGTTTTCAGCATCCTCCTCCAGACAAGTACAACATTCTAAGAGAAAGAAAAGGCCTAGCTGTCTTTGATGCCTTCAGAATGTAGAAGTAAAGGTTTAAGAGCATCCGAACTAAAGGTTACCTCCACCCACAATCCTCTCAGTTTGTAAGAACATCATTTTCTTTGCTATAGCTTCTTTGCTCATTCAAAATGCCAGTCACGTCATTCAAACCCAGCTTCCCTGAAAGCAGAACAGAGCAGGGGCTTCCTCACAGGGTTCAGGAAAAAAAAAAAATCGTCCTCAGATGGCAACAGAAATCCTTTGTTTAACCCATGCAGACATAATCCCCTGCTCATTTGCAGTTTGCACTATCCTTCACAGCCATATTAAGAGTGTGGGGAAACTTCTCTGCTGATTCATGAAAGCTTTGTGGGCACCCTGCACAGGGACAGATGACAAAGCAAGAAGTGGGAAATCTGCTCCCCTGGGCTGTCCACTGTGTTGCAGCTCCATGGCATCTTTCACTGCATCTGATCTCCAGATACTTGATTACTGAACCATCACATCACCCTTGCAGTATAGGTTAAGGATCGTTCCCATTTTCCAGTTGGAAAATATAAGAAGAACACAAGTGAAGTGACTTTCCCCACAATTGCACAGCAGGTCACAGGTGGAGGCAGAGACAGAATCAATTCTTAATCCAGGTGCTGGACAATATTCCTTCTGTTTAGAATATGCGCTTATTTTGAAAGATCATATTGGTAAATACATTAAAGGAAAATCATCCTCCTGTTAGTGACTCTTAATCCAGATTAGCATGATTCTGAATTAGGCTGTAACTGTGTTTTAAAGGGAAACACTTAACCTAAGTTATATCTCCAGGCTGTTACCATAATAAGCAGACATTCCTACTTGTACCGAATTAGGCGAATAATCTTATTTTTCATGAAATCTGAAGTATGTGGGTGAGAAGAATCTATGCAGAAACCATCACCCATGGCTATTTTTAGCACTTCTTCCACAAATACCTGGAAACTATTGATTTGCTTATTATCAGGCACCACCCAGAGTCTCTTTAAGTTCTGCCTAGTGTACTCCTCTTCTGGTAGGCCTTCCACGCTTGCAACCCAATCTAAGGTCAAATGGTTGGGATCTTGTAGGTAGCTGGATATTGAAGAGAGATTTCCATTGAAGCAATAGTAAAGTTTGGAACCTAGAAGCTTCAGGAACAGACATGATGTGGAGAAGATATGAGCGCTGAACACTTCCATATTGGAGGAAGACAGGCTGTAGATCTGAGGTGCTTCTCGAACAGTGAAGTGGACAGTCTGGGTCTTCTGATCAAGGGTGATGTTGAGCATGGCATTTTTCTCAGCTTTAGAAAGCTCCACCTCCTTCTCCTGCAAGGCCTCAATCAGTGGTTGAATTTGATAAAAATCTACCTCCCGTCGAAGTAAGCCCATTTCCTGAAAGTCTTCAGGGAGGTCCAAGTGGGAAGTTCTTAGGAAGTTCAGGATATAGCGGAAGATTTTGCCATCTCTGTCGATAAAGCAGTTGCCTTGGCTGTCCTTCTTGGTTGGCATCTTCCCACTAAACATGGCCCCCAGCATGGAGTCTGGAAAGCTAGTCAGGGTAGACAGAGAGGTGGTATAGAGTTTTCCTCCAACATTGAGCGTGATAGGTTCTGACATGACGGAAAAGTCACGACGCTGGGACTAATTCTAAAAAAAAAAAAAAAAAAAAAAAAAAAAAAAAAACCAACACCACACATTTAGCTGCATTTACTTGTTCAAAAGAGTAAACTACAGGAGAAAAGAGCCCTAAATATGTAATGGTAATGTCATGACAATAATTCATCACAGCAAATAGAAATCGGGAAATACTTTTGGAGGTTGTATTTTGAGAGCAGGAACTGTTTTTCTCTTAACAGACTAGCCACAGGGCTTTGCCACAGGGCTTTGTCTAGTTCAGGTTAACCAGTGCTGGAAATCACGCATCTTCCAAAACGCTAGTTATGCTAAAGGTAAAATTTGTCCCAGTGATACCTACGGAGGAACTAGTACTGACTTCAAAGCAAGAGTTGTATCCTGTATCCCATATCCCTCATGAACACAGAATTTAGAGGGAAAAGAAAGGGAGGACAAGAACCAGGCACATCCCAACATCTTTGGGGCATCCAGAGATATAATTAAAGCAACAAAGCTCTTGCAGCAGTATCCCCTGCCAGATACTGGCATGCAGTCATCCTACGGAGCGGTGCTGCTGTGCACACGACAGTCTGCAGTTCCACTCAGTAAAAATTCCCCAGGCTTTCTACTTCCAGTATGCTTTACCTTAGAAAACATTTCCTAATTAATTGGGGCCATAACTTCAGTTGACATAGCTTCCATGCAGCTCCTCTGCAGTCAGTCAGCTGAGACAAACTGAGGATGAGATTTTATGATGTTGTTAAGCCCTTCTAACTTCTTACCATCTCTGAAAGGGACATACCTCTCTTCATCCTCCGCCATATTCTCCCTTACACCAGCTCTGGCGCTTATCTGACCCCATGGTGAGCCAGGTTAGGGAGCAAAACCATCACTGTTTTCTATTTAGAGTACGTTTCTGCTAGTTTAGCTCCTTAAACCATCTTGGAACCAGATGAATGCCAGAGCTGGTGCAAGGGAAGAGCAGGGAGCTATGTTCCCCTTTTCACTGCAGATCAGCTCAGCTGCACTGAAAAGCTGTGCCCTCATTTATGCTAGCCAAGGTCCTGGAAATCAAGCTGAGGATCTCTGCTCAGTTTCACACCTTTTTTTTCATGTTTGCTGAATCCAAATCCACCAACTGCTCCCTCCCAGTTTTATTGTTCGAATCCTGCAGATATTAAAAGGGATATTTAAAAATCTGCAAAAATCCCATCAGTGTTTGCTTGCTAGGAGGTTGCTCTTGTTGTAGTAACTATGGTCATTCACCCAGAAAGCAGCCAAACAGCTCCCTTAAGAATAAACTTAAATGCAGACATTTCAATAACTAGTCAGAATAGTGATAGACCCTACGACACCATTACCAGCTCTGGAATCACAGCAAAATACAGATAAGGAGAACATGATCTTGTAACTGTGATACCAACTCTTTTATGGCCACCGAAACCAGAATAATAGTGGTAATAGCACTCCTTCCATCCCTGGATCCCTAGGCACTTTGCAAACATTCACAAATGAAGGCTCAAAATAGCCTTCTAACAGCGTTGATTATGAACCTAATTTCTCAGAACAGAAGACTGGCACAGAGAGCCTCAAGCCTCAGTTCTCAAATCTTGGTGCCCACCTTAAGCTACTCTGAGCTTATTATTTGAACTAACCAGTACTCAACTGCAAGGCGACCAGTGGCTATTCACTACTTTAAGCACCCTAAAACAAATACACCTGTAAACAGCAAGCACATTTTGATACGAAGTTGCCCACGGTTATAGATCGCAGGAGCACCTGTATTTAACTGCTAGCTGAAGACGAGCATTCCTCTCTGTTCTTTAGATTTCTTTAGCCTCTAACACACAATGCTTATGCCACGGCACAATAATTAATGGAAGGCATCAGATTTCTAAATCCACTGTGTGCTTTGCCTGTGAATACCTTACTCCCATGTATCCAATAAAATTGGCAAATAAGGGTGCATATGTACACCAGTATACCCCCCATCTCAGCTGAAGACCATTCCTGTTACTAATTTCTGCCAAATACAACCTGGAAAAAAACAACTATTTATTTTAGTGTTAAACTCCACTCAGTACTGTGCAGTTTATTTCTCATATTTCACTCAGCATATTTCTTCCTCTTGACGACTTCTACCCAATTTATTGAGTAAAGAGCTATTTAAAACAGATCATACACAGGCTTGACCTGGTCTAATTCTGTAGTACAAGTGACTGCCATGTACTTTTTCCCCTAAGGGCCTGTAATACGCCTGCAAGAGAGTTACTGCAAACACAATCTGACATTCACAAAAGCATCCCAAAATGATTTTTTTTAAGCTTTAGTCAAAGCACAAAAGCATTCCCCACATCACACTGCAAATAACGCAGATTGCAGAACTAGGACTGACGGTGACCCCAAAAGCCATGTTCATTACTTCCCTCCTCTACTACCACTCAGTCTGCTCTAGACTAAGCAACACAAATTCTTCTGTTCTCTCAAGTCACGTTTTCAAACTTCTGATCATTTTTGAGACCAAGTCTGATCATGTGCACCAATGGAGTAGTTTTTCTCATGTCCTCTGCTGGTCAGCCAGCTGCAAAGAGTGACACGCTTCCCTCAACTTGTATGTGGCAGCCTTCACTTGGCATAGCCCCTTGCGAAGACCACTGGATGGTTCAAATGTTCAGTGACAAGACATAGACTTTCATTTCAAAATCAACATCTACTCAAGGCTTATTCTGATTCAAGAGCTTGCTGCCTATATAAGTTGAATGAGAGGCAGATGCCTTGCTCCAATTTGAATGGAGAACGTTAAAAAGAAAAATCTCATAACTGGATTCTTTATCAGTAGTCTTAAAAGGGCTGCTGCCAACAAAATAAGGCAGTAATATGAGCTCTTCTACATCAAAGATAACATCTATGCTGCCAGCAACAGCATCAGAAATTTGATCAAGCTTTAACTGTGCTAGCTCTGGCACTGGAAGAGTTCTGGATGTATCAGCCAGGGCTCTGCACCCACAACGTGCGCCCGCTCCTCGTGCGGGGTCTTGCCTCCTCTCTCACGTCTGATCCTGCGCTGCTCACACGCAGCGCTCAAACCGTCTCATTTGAAGTTCTGCTTATGCGGTCTGCTGATCAAGAAGGCTGGGTTTCAGTCTTCCAGGACATCAGCTTGCTTTTATTTTCTATGTCCCCCCTGCCCCCGCACTGCATTCCCTTTAAAAGAGTCTTGAATTAAACAGGTCATGATGTAAACACCTGATAATCCTCTGTCCAAAGGTAAGGTTGCAGGACAACTCTTATACAGATGCAGTTCATAGAATGGAATTAACATATGATGAGCTAAACATCTGCTTTTGCGAGTTGGTTTTGCATCTTCACAGCACTGTACAAAAAGTTAGATCTGATAGTCTGGCAAAATCCAGCACAAACGGGCATGCATACTTAGGCTGGATACATCACTAACTTGGCCGGATGCATCACTAATTTGGCCTTCACGCATTTAGTAACCAATGTATTTGATTCTAGCCAAGAAGTGAAAGTCAGTCTTTGCTGCTTTTTTCTCATAAACGTTAACTCAAGGGCAGATGAAACGAATTGTCAGTTTGCTCATAAAACCAGCATTTACAGCCCCTACCCCAGTTTATCAAGACCAGGTACTTTCCTGATGTAACAGAAAGACCCTCCAAAAATGCAGTAAAGAGGTAACTTCAGTTTAGTGGTATTTACACAAGAATGAAGTAAGACGCCATCTGATCTTGGACATGGGTGGCTATAACTTGCAGTCAAAGCAGTAAAGAGAAATACAAATTGGGTTATGGTTCTCGGAAGCAGGAAACTGCAGTAAAGCATTTTGTGTAGCTGCTCCCAAAGTTGTGGTTAAAATTCGTTCCAGTTAGATCAGCTAGAGATCTAACTGATAGTTGAAGATGCAAATTTCACTGAAGAGCACAGGATGTATGATGTGCTATTAGAGTGATTTGCATTTAAATATACTTTAAAAAAATATTTAAAATAATGGAAAAAAGTCAATAGTTGATTTATAGTCATAATCTTTTTAAATAATTGAAATTATTAAATATATTCATTATGAAAATGTTTTATACAGTATTGTAAATTACATATATTATGCAATAATTACTTATAAATAATTATATAAAATAACACACAATAAAACATTTGAATTGAAAGAAACGAACAGGGTTTCACATTTCAGCTTTTGGGAAGGTCAGACTACTGAGTGCTAGAAGCTGCTATCTGAGCATTTGAATAAACCAGAGTTGGTTAATTTTAGATGAGTTTTTACGAACAGGACCATCTTCAGCAGGTGCAAAGATAACATTTCTGCAATGTCCTTCTATTCAACTGGCTTAGCTCATCAAATAATTGGGTCAAACCTGGAAGAGTGACTGAGCTGATAGAGCAGGAGGGTGTGAAACAGTGTGCAAAACGACAAAATCTACCTGTTTTCACTTATCAAGGTCTTCATGTTTATAATTATCAGCTCAGTTCCTTCATTATAGATAATACTTCTTTTGTTTAGTCATTTTAAATGTAAAACATCTTTGGATAAGCTTATTTCCCCTCTTATGTATTCATCACATTTAAGAGAGCTTTAATTAGCTAATAAATAAAATTCTGTATATATAATTTAACTCAGTTTCTGCCCAACTTGGGAAAAAAAAAGAACTACACAAATAATCATCTAAAAATGCATCATTCACGATTTGCTAACATAAGTAAAATGTAAAGATACAGAATAAATTTTGCTAAGTATTTAACCACTTGGGAAAATGCATACAGCTGTAGTGTATCCTAGTCAAAAATGCAGTCTGATGTAAAGTCTACAAGTTATAAACATGGTTTTATGGTTTTCAAAGAAACAGGGATATTTTCTTCAGAAAACATACACACATACATACATCTCTCTCTCTCTCTCTCTCTCTCTAAAGCACAAGAAAAAATGTCTTTAATTTAAAAATTTTTCTGGTTGCTTATTCAGATTAAAATTGATCATTTAGATCATTCCAGTTAAAAATATTCTACCCTGGAGCAGCAAGTTTATGAAACACCAAACAGATGTGGTAAGCTGAGCTCTGTTTAACAGTCTCTGAAGATATGAAGAAAGCTGTCTCTCTATTAAAAAATACACATAATACTACTTTAGTAGGAGCTATAAATACCAGCAGGGGTAGAGAAAAGATACAAAGGATACTAAACAGACCAGAAAACAAAATGAAGTTTTTTATTTGGGAAAACGTCTATCAGTACCTTGATTCCCCTGACAAGTAAACCCAAATACAAATACTTACCAGGAGTGAGAAACTAAAAACAGCACAGAAACTAAAGCAGCAGTTAATGATTATAAACACGGATTTAACTTTACAAGTGGCACGGAAGGAAAAGGAGCCAACTGCTTGGGACTTCAGAGGCAACACAGAAGGCAGGGTTAACAGGCTGATCATACTGTCATTCAGAGAATCTCATTAATGAATGAATTAATCACCGGGCAGCAAAGTAGTAGAGAGACGTGATTTGGTAGAAGTGGATCACGATGAGCTGTTAAAAGCGGGATTTCCAAAGCGTAACCCACAGGCTGCTAATGCCTTTGAAACCTTCACACGTGGCTTACAAAAAGGCTTTTAAAATTGTAGCGTTCCCTGACAGAACCCACTAATGGATGCTCCGACAGCTATAGCATCTTTTCCTGCCTCTCAGGTACCAAGGTCATCCTTGGTGTCGAGCTTTCAGCCTCTCATATCCAGAAGCAGCTGAATCCAATGGATTTGTCATGCAGTCAGAGCCCGGAGAGCTCTGCAACCACGTATTCCCGACCCTGACGCTCTCCTACTCAGAACCACAGCAAGAAGTAGTAATATGTGGTCATTTACACGAGCATTTTCCGTGTTTTAATTTTGCACATAAGGTACTGCACTGCAGGTTAATGTTGCAGTGTAGCCTTCAATATCCCACCAGTAAAACATCCCTCCATCACCGAAACTTTGGAAACCTGTATTTAAGACAGTCAGCTTAGTTAAGAAATAGCTGAGGAGTAACAACGGACTGCAAAGTATATATACAGCAAAATAAGAGATGAATTATTTAGGCTGGCACAATGAAGAATGCCTAAGTGGCAATAAAATCAAAGCAAGACAGGGAACATTTATGATAAGCATCAGGAAGAAGAGCCAGACTAAAATCTATCTGGCTTTTGAGTATTGCCCAAGAGAACTGGTGAGAGCCACAACAATTGGATAAATGTTAAAGGAGGCTGATCAGGTCATGCATTATAGGAAATAATTCTGCGTTGGTAGGGGACAGATTGATTTCAGCTAAAGAGGAGGTATGAAAAAAAGATTCTGGGCACTTCCTCATTGGCAGCTGGAGACTTTAGATATGGTTTTGCAGGAATACATAGTTTTTCCAATTATTGAGCTCCAGTCTCTTTCGTTAGAGTACATTAATGTCAAATGCATAATCAGCCAAAGACATTTCCTTCTGCAGAACACTTGTTCTGTTTGGACTTTGGACAAATTCCCCGCACTTGGCATGTTTCACTTTGCTCCATCGTGTCTTACTAAAATGGAGAGCACTTCATTTTGAGGTACAAATTCCAGTTTCCATGAAACATCCAAGTCCTTAGAAAATCATCCAAAAATGGTAAAATCTAGCTCTGGGCACAGGCAGTGGCACCAGTCCACTGACACTCACTTTGACTTCACCTGCAGACTAATTTTGTGTCTTGTCCCTTTTCAAGATGATTTCTCAATGGAAATCAAGACACTTAGCTAACAATTTGTGCCCCGCTTTGTTATGGGAACTACAGACGAATAGCCCCTAAGACAGTTCTGGGTAGTCTGAAGTCGAGAAGCCACCTAGGCTGTGACAGGTAGGAAAAAGAAAAAAGAACAACAGAGGGAAGAGCAGAAACAAAGTAAACAGTTTTTAGAAAAGAGATAAAAATCTCAATTCACCACTTACCTAGCCAAAGCTAGAGAATAGCAGCCAGTAGACATCAAGTCAGAGCTGAGTTTAAGTGAGGATTTGAGACAAGATCTTAAACTTCCCTTAGTGTGCAGCTGATCCACATTTACTTATCCAAGGTGATCCTCAAGTCTGGAAGATTCAACATTTGCAATATGGTTCCTCTACACTATATGCTTATTTATATCCTTCTTACTGAGGGAAACCCATGTTTTCCCATGGCTGCAGGACAGAAATTGATCCCACCTAATTTTGGACACTTGGCTGAGGCAATTCAAGATCCTAGTCACCTGAGGGTCTGTCTGGCACCCAGGCAGAGACAGGGTGACACTTGCAGAGGGCAGTTCAGATCTTAGCTGGGCTAAATCAGCCTCTGCAGGCCATTCCCTCCAGTGAGTCTACTCTAACGCGCTTCAGTTAGAGGCTTAATATTCCGTAGGGTGAAAGCCAGCACGGCGTGCGTGCCAAAAGCAACATATCCCAAAAGGCAGAGGCCAGTGGCTAGTAGCCACTGCTACAGGACTGCTGCTGTGCAACTAGCGTACGGTGCAGGCTACTCACCTCCCTCCTTGCTCAGCCGATGCAGAATTGATTTCCGACTCAGCCGGGCACACGGGCTGGCACCCAGGATGCCAGTTTGGGGAAGCGCAGGAGGGGACTCAAATTCCCAGCAGGCACGAGAGACAGGAAATGACAGCTCGCCTTTTCCTTCGGCTCTAAGGAAGGGGGCTGGTATCGACCCACTTTCTCCTGATACAGGGCAATAGCACGGAAACACGGGCAATTCACCTTAGCGCTTTGGAGAACAGGTGGCTCTCCGCTAGCTACTTGGATTCCCTTTTCTTTCCCTCCGCTAGACATGGAAATGCCCCGCTGCCAACGAGAGCGGAGCAGCAGGGAAGCCTGCGCGCCAGCTTCCTGCCATCCGTGATTTTGTCAGCAAGATGCTGCTCTTCGATTCCTCCCGGCAAGGGCAAGGTGCGCCAGCGCTGCCCGCTGCAAAGGAACAGGCAACTGCTTTTGACCGCCACGCGGCAGCTGGTCCAGGCTGAAAGGCCGATGCGTCTGGCTCAGGGACGGGGAGGGTTATGCTTTGCAGTTGCTGAATTCAAGCAACGAGCGGTTGCGCGCGAAGACGAGGGGGTAGGGAGGCAGGGCAAGGGGAAACACAGCTGCCACCTGGTTAGCAAGAAGGAAGAAGCAAGGTAAAACAAAGGTCGGGCTCGCACTGGGCTAAGCGGAGCGAAAGCATCAGTGCACGGCGGGGAGGAGGAAACAGAAATGAGGCTTCACAGCGACTGAAGGAGAACGGTAGCGGACAAGACGGAGATGGGGAGGGAGCGCAGAGCGGCAGCGACGTTCAGAGTCGAAGCGCCCGCGGCCTCGGGGGCCGCTCCGCCAGCGAGGCGCCTCGGGGACCCTGCTCTCCATCTCACGGCAGAGGGGCAGCGGCCTTCGTTTAGGCGCAGTGACCCCCAGCCGCGTCCGGCCTGACGCGCCAGCTCACCTCTCCTGGGGCGAGGACGGGTCACGGCGCGCGTCCCACGTCCCAGCCTCCGCCCGGGCGTCGCAGCCCGGCCGCTTGAGCCCGGCGGTGTCTTCCAGAGGATGCTCTTCCCCGAGACGCCCACGGGCGAGCTGACGGGCCGTGGGCTCTGCCACGGGCGCACGTCCAGCCCCTCCTCGTCCAGCCCGTCTCCCGCTTCGCGCCTCCCGTCCCCAGCCGCGGGGCCAACGCAGGGGCGCAGCTGCCTGCTGGCAAAACCCGCTTCCAAACAGCTAGGCGCCCTCTCAAATTAAAACCTTCCCCGGGGCCAGGGCTCAGTTTTCCCCATCTCCGCGGCGGGGGAAGGTTAACGGCGACCCGCAGCCTCCCGACCACCCAGCTCCTGCTGCACCGCGGCTGCCCCCGGCCGGGGCGGGCAGCACCCACCTTCGGCCGCCGAGCCCCGTCCCGTCCCGTCCCGTGGCCGGGCGCCGGCGGAGGCGGAGGGGCCGCGCCGGCAGGCGGGCGCGGCGCGGGGCTACCTGGGAGTTGTAGTTCGCCGCCGCCCTCCGCCCTGCCCCAGCCCCGAGCCCGGCCCGGCGGACTGCAACTCCCAGGCGGCCCCGGGCGCCGCCGCCTTAAAGCCGCCGCCGCCGCCGCCACCGCCGCCGCTAAGGGGAACCGCGCATCGGCGGGCACGGCCCGGCCCGGCCCCGCCTGGCTTGCGGCGGGAGGTAACGGCGGGGCAGCCGGCACCGGGAGGGGGGTCGGGGGGTGGGTAGGTGGGAATTGGGGGGGGGGGCTTGGAGGGAGAGATGCGGGAGGGATGCTCGGGGGAAAGGATGGTACGGGGAGGGATGAGGGAGGGATGCTCCGGGGTTGGGATGCTGGCAGGGAGGGATGCTCGGGGGTCGGGGTGCTTGGGGATGGAGATGTGGGAGGGGTGCTGAGGGTTTGGGGTGTAGGAGGGATGCTCGGAGGGAGGAACGCAGGAGGGATGCTCGGTGGTCGGGTGCTTGGGGATGGAGATGCGGGAGGGGTGCCGAGGGGTTGGGGTATAGGAGGGATGCTCGGAGGGAGGAACGCAGGAGGGATGTTTGGGGGTCGGGGTGCTTGGGGATGGAGATGCGGGAGGGGTGCCGAGGGGTTGGGGTGTAGGAGGGATGCTCAGCGGGAGGAACGCAGGAGGGATGTTTGGGGGTCGGGGTGCTTGGGGATGGAGATGCGGGAGGGGTGCCGAGGGGTTGGGGTGTAGGAGGGTTGCTCAGCGGGAGGAATGCAGGAGAGGGCTCGGAGTAAGGGATGCCCGAGGGGTGATGCAGGAGGGATGTTTGGGGGTCAGGGTGCTTGGGGATGGAGATGCGGGAGGGGTGCTGAGGGGTTGGGGTGTAGGAGGGATGCTCGGAGGGAGGAACGCAGGAGGGATGTTTGGGGGTCGGGGTGCTTGGGGATGGAGATGCGGGAGGGGTGCCGAGGGGTTGGGGTGTAGGAGGGATGCTCAGAGGGAGGAACGCAGGAGGGATGTTTGGGGGTCGGGGTGCTTGGGGATGGAGATGCGGGAGGGGTGCCGAGGGGTTGGGGTGTAGGAGGGTTGCTCAGCGGGAGGAATGCAGGAGAGGGCTTGGAGTAAGGGATGCCCGAGGGGTGATGCAGGAGGGATGTTTGGGGGTCGGGGTGCTTGGGGATGGAGATGCGGGAGGGGTGCCAAGGGGTTGGGGTGTAGGAGGGATGCTCGGAGGGAGGAACGCAGGAGGGATGCTCGGTGGTCGGGGTCCTTGGGCATGGAGATGGGGGGGGTTCAGGGGTTGGGATGTAGGAGGGATGCTCGGAGGGAGGAACGCAAGAGAGGGCTCAGGGTGAGGGATGCCTGAGGAGTGATACAAGAGGAATGTCTGGGGGTCGGGGTGCTTGCGGATTGGGGTGTGGGAGGGATGCTCGGAGGGTGGGATGTAGGAGAGATGCTTGGGGATGGGATGCAGAAGGGATGCTTGAAGGGAGGAACGTAGGAGGAGGCTCGAGCTAAAGGGTGTTTGAGGGCTAGGATGCAGGAGACATGCTCACGGGAGGGATGCGGTAAGGATGCTTGGGGACTGAGGTGTTCAGGGATTAGGATCTAGAAAGGGTGCTTGGGGATTGGGATGCAGGAGGGATGCTCGAGGAAAGGATGTGGAAGGTTTGGAGTAAGGGATGCTCAGGGTGAGGATGCAGGTGGAAGGCTTGGAGGGAGGGATGCTCAGGAGCTGGGATGTAGGAGAGATGCTTGAGGACTGGGATGCAGAAGGGATGCCCAAGGAAGGGATGTCTGGGAGTCGGGATGTGGGAGAGATGCTTGGGGGTTGGAATGCAGGAGGGATGCCTGGATATCAGGGTGTTTGGGGATCGGGATGCAGGGGGGATGCTTGGATATCGGTGTTTGGGGATCACGATGCAGGAAGGATGCTTGGGGATGGGGATGCTTGGGGGTTAGGGTGCTGGGGATCAGGAAGCAAGAGGAGTGATGCTTGGGGATGGGGATGCAGGAGGGATTCTTGGAGGGAGGGATGAGGCAGGGATGCGCAGCATGAGGGTTGCTTTGGGGTCAGAATGCGGGAGAGATATTTGGAAGCTGGGATACTTGGAGGGAGGAGAAGGAAAGGGGCTCAAGGGACAGAAGGCAGCAGGGACGCTTGGGGATCAGGATGCTCAGGGGATGGGATGCGGGAGATATGCTCAGATTAAAGGGTGCTTGTGGATTGGGAGGCAGGAGGGATGTCCTGGGTCAGGATGCTTGGGGGATCAGGCTGCAGGAGGGGAGCTTGGAGAGATGCAGGAGGGTTGCTGGGTGAGTGGGTGCGTGTGCATTCCTCCAGTGCCTCCAGGACTCGGCAAAACCCAGTTTGCCAGGCAGAGTCTTGCTCCGAGAAACTGGCCAAGTTGCCTTCAGGTTTTTCTCCAGGAAAGCTGACCCAGAGAGAGATGCCTAGAGATGATCCCATCCCATAGGGAGCCCAAAGGCCCTAAAAGTGCAAGTCAAATTCAGGACATTCTGGATCCCAATCCATTCAGGTTAAGTTTACCGTGGCTTGGACATTGGCGGTATTGCTGAAGAATAAAAGCAGGGATTGGCCTGTCATATATTTGCCGCTTTCTTAAGGTTCTCAAAAGCTTTGAGAACTTAACACCTCAAACAAAAAGAGTGTAGCAAGAGGCTGAATTTTTCACCTGGGAAGTGGGTTCCAAAATGCCTTGGACACCTTGTGGCGTAATCAGTAAAGTTTGCCATCGTCTGCGTTCGCCTTCCTGCTTTCTGCGTTGGCTGATACAAAGCCAAATGTGTGTGGGATGGCAGGAAATTGAGGTCTAAAATGAGTGGTGTATCCCATTGTTCTGAAGGCACCATCAAAACACTGGAGATCTCTGCATCTCCAAGCAGTTAGGCAACGTCTGATGAATCCCAGCCAGTGTCAGTTAGCATCAGTTCTTGGTCTGGTATGCTTTGGTAAATAGGACATGCTTTTTGATTGAGCTATATCCACGGGTTTTATTTCTATACACAGATACAAGCAGACAGGAATCTGAAGAAAGAGTGATGTTTGTGCTATAAATATCTCCAAGAAAACAACAAGCCTTCCGGAGTAGATGTATTTACAGTCTCAGGGGATGATAATAAAAAGGGCATTGGTCTGAAGGTCAGAGTGGGATCCAGGCTCTCCTAGTATCAACCTCTGGGGCAGTAACGTAGCACGGCCCTGGCTGAGATCTGTGGCTAAGGAGAAAAGCTGCTGAGGAATAAACAGAAGATGTGTTCATCTAGGGGTGTGAGGAGGAGAGACTGTCCCGGGAAAACCTTGTCTGCTGCAGGCAGGACAAAGCTTTTGGTCATCTGGTGCCACACGTATTAGAGAAGTTAAAAAGCAACTGGGATGGTTGGTGCTGGTGTTAGCGCTGATGGTGTCTAACAATACGTAATATGCTAACAAGGGTTCTGAGGAGCTTTTTTAGAAAATGATACTGACACGTGTTAGAGAGATATGTATGTATCTGATGCCTGGAGGGAAGGAACTGAACTGGGAGGAGGAGTCATCTGTCCAGAGAAAGAGAGACGGTACAATGTTAGGGCCTTGGGCTTTATTTGGCATTATTGCACTGATTGTTTTGACATCTAGCCAAAGCCTTTTTTCATTTGATGACAGAGTTCCTGATAGCAAGAAATACAAAACAAGAGATAAGACTCGTAGGATTTGTGTGCACCAAGGCTTCAAAGAACCAGTGCTGGAGAAATGTGAGAGCAGGTTAGCTAAGATAACTATGTTCGCGTAGGGGCAATCAGTCCTACACTGCTGTCTGTGAATCAAGGCCTCGGTAAGTCCCCTGTGGATGGCTGATAGATTAGTATTATGCAGTGAAAAGTATATGTAGTATTTTAGAGAAAAGAGGAATAGTGAAATACGTGGTATTGCCCAAGAAAGGAAAAGGCTTTGTAGTGGTCTGCAGATCTAGAACGTCAGCAGATTTTAATAAAGGTACGGACTCCTATACAATAAATTTAGGCTGATGGATTGCAAATAGGCATAGTTTGGTTAGTTACTTTTTACGGACCCCTTTGAGGTAGCTCGGAAAAGTGTGCAGGCCACAGGAGAGAAACGTGCTGTGCACAAAGTGGAACTCCTGATGTACGGAAAAGCCCTGCCAAATGCTGACGGGCCAATTGGGTGATAATGCTAGAACAAATCCTTAATCTCTGCAGCGGCCGGAAAGTTGCCCGGCAGCGTAGACAGTCCTGTGGGCAGTGGGGACAACCTCCTGCTCCAAATCAGCTACTCCCTGTGGCTAAAGCAGCATCTCCATCAACTCCTGGCTGTAAGGAGCAACTCAGGAGTTTCTGATTCGGTGCAACAGAGGACAGGAAAACACGGAAGAGCCTTACAAGCCAAAATTAATTAAAACCAGCGAGTAGGAGTCGTGTAACACAAGTGCAATCTGTCACTGAAAAGTCGTTTAGGACAGGAAGTGAAAAATATGTTATCTCATTGAAAATAGAAGGTGAATTGAGAAAGGCAGATTGTAATTATATGAGAGAATTTGGCCAGGATTGTGTGCTGGCAATCTTTCCCTTTTATGGCTGCAGATGGGTAAAGTCTCACTTCCATTTCTTGCTGCAAGGGTTATTTGACTGGATTTTTCTACAATTATTAACTCTCAGTTTCTGCTCGGATCTCATACTAGTGGACCCAAGCCTGTGCTCTGCTGTGGCACTTTATTTGGGTGCAGCTCTGCTAAATATAGCACCGCAAGTAAGCGCAGCAAGGCGGGGTATTGCAGTTAATATATCTGTGGGCTTGGAGACTGAGACAAGAGTAGCAGTATGTGTTTAGTTGCTGGATCTGCCACAACCTATTGTGTCTCCTTGAGCAAATGGCTTAATCTAGATGTGCCTTGATAGACTAATACTAAAAAGGGGTGAGCGATATCCTTTTTCTGCCTTTTCTTTTGAGTGAGATGTGTTCCTCTGGGTACATTCCTATAGATATACATAGCTTGTAGGGCGGTGGGTCCTATTTCAGTTGAAGACTCCAGGCGTTATTACAGTGCAAGTAATAAATAAGGGAGTTTAAGGCTTTAGAGAATAATGAGAAACTGGATGTGAAATAATCAAGAAAGAAGAGGGAAGCAGCAATTACACGTGTTATTGAAAGGACTAGGAAAAGGCACTGCAACGTTATGGGTATGTCAGTGCTTGAGGTGTATACAGAAGATCATTGACCTGGAATGGCATTGCTTACATTAATTAAGGTGATTTAGTCAGAATAACTAGATCACAGCTAAATTAAGACTATAACTGAACCTGTAAATTACTACAGATGATGAGGAGGCAGAAGCAGGAGATACAGTAGCATTGATGAGAGCTGAGCAGTAGCTTTTATTTGATGGTTTTTTTTTTTTTACCTCTGTAGGGAAATTTAATTTCCTCACAGTTATTTTGAGAATTTTTTTTTAGCCATTAAAAAAAAAAGTAGGGATGTTATAAGAACGACTTTCTGCGACTGTGTAATACTGGCTAGTCAGGCTGCATCATCAATTGGATATGGTAAGTCAGATGAGTTGCATGCTGTTGTTTCTCCTCTTTGGCTGGATGAACAGGCAGATACTTGGGATCAAATTTAAAATCCCCTTTGCATTTGCATTTTTCCCTGCAAAAATGCATTAGGACATGCTTAATTACTATGATATTCCTGGAAAAAAGACCTAAAAAGGTTTGTGACCAGCGGGGGCTGTTTCTTTTAAGAAGTCATATATAGAGACATGGAAAATTTTACAGAGGGAAGACTCTGTTGTGCAGTATTTTGTGCTCTAGCAGGCTGCTGTGTGCTCTCAGTTCCACCCTGCAGCAGCTCAGCATCTTGCAGGATTGAGCCCTAATTGTCTAGCTATCATCTAGCTATGCATCAGGAATAACAGTAAAGTCTTGGCTGACATCAAAGAGGCAATTTGAGCAGGAGTTAAGGACAATAAAAGGTGAGTCTCATTTCTGTGCTCCTAGACCACCAGAGAATTCAGGGAAGTAGATCATGATTTCTTCTTTTTTCTTTTTTTTGTTTTTCTTTTATTTATTTAAGTGAGGAGGACACTGCTTTATTCATCAATTTATATTTATAAGATGGGATTTTTTTCCTTTACTAATGATATTTGTCAAACTATACAGCATGAAGCAATCTGGATGCCATTCTAGGAAACGTGCTGATTTTATTACCAGGATTTCCTAAAGATAAGGGACATCTCAGATCTGTCTTTTTCACATCTCTGTAAGGTCTGGGGTGTGGGAGCTGATACTCGATTCTGCAAAATGTACTAAGGAGCCTTTTATTGGAAATCTGCTGCTGGCAGGGATAGTGGAATGAATTGATTTAGAAGTAATTGGATAGTTTGCAATTGAAATGAATCCTTATTAAAGGAAAAGCATTATCAGGAGAAAGATATATTAAAAGGACACCACTGATCAGTTCAAATTGTTAAGGTTGGACTCAAAGGCCAAGGTGACTTTTCATCCTAAGATCTTTTGTTTGTTTTTTGCACTTTACTCAATTTGGAGACTGAAGCTAAGCTGACCGATGTCACTATTTGCTTATATTCTGTTTAACCCTGTGGTTATTAGAGCATGACTGTGTAGCTGTAACTTGGAGGGATACATCTTATGGTAAACAATGTCTGTCACAGATGTTGGTGACATTCTTCCTTTTCTTTGTGGCTTTAGATGGAATTTAAGTTTGGAGCTAGGACTGTTCTCCTTTACAGTGTTCTTTTTATTTTAAGGGGGAAGCGTGGGATAAAGCGTAGTGGACCACTGTGTATAGTTGTGAATGCAAGACTGAGATATGTGGTATTGAATGCCATTAATTCTCACTGGTCTCCCAGGTGGTATGGAGAGTGTCCTCAGGACACTTTTGTAGGTCTGAGTGTATTAATGCACGACAAATGTGGGATACAAAGACAAACCTCCCTCTTCTGAAGCACATCTTCTCTAGCACATCTTCAAAAGATCAGGAAGGATGGTCTGGGGAACTGCAATCTTGTCAGCCTCACTTTGGTCCTTGGGAAAATTGTAGAGCACATCCTCTTGGAAGCTGTTTTTGGGCACATGAAAGAGAAGAAGGTGATTGGGAATAACCATAGGAAATCAAGGGTAAATCATGCTTGACCTACCTTATTGCCTTCAATGATGGAACGATAGATCTGTGGATGAGGGGAGAGTAGGGGATGCTGTCTACTTTGACTTTAGTAAGGCTTTTCACACGATGTACCAAAGCATCCTTGTATTAAAGATGGGACCTGCAGTCTAGATGGGTGGACTAGAAGACTGGTGGAAACTGGCTGGATTGTTGGGCTTAAAGGGCAGTAGTTAGTGGTTTGTGCTCTATCTGGGAGCCAGTTACAAGTGGAGTTTCTCAGGGCTCTGTCGTGGGACCTCTCCTGATTAGTATTTTCATCAATGACGTGGACCAAACTTGGGGCAACAGGCTATATGCTTAAGGGCATGGCTGTAATACAGAGGGACCTGGACAGGTTGGGGCTGAGAAGAACCTCGTGGAATTCAACAAGGACAAATGCAAAGTCTTGCACCCAGGCTGGACTTACCTGGGATGGACTAACCCCTTGCACAGGTAAAGGCTGAGGACTGACTGGTTGGAGAGCAGCTCTGCTGAAAAGGCCCTCCTGGGAGGGCAGTAGGCTAAACACTAGGCAGCAGCGTGCCCTCACAGTGAAGAAGGCCAATAGCATCCTGGGCTGTATAAACAGGAGCAGAGCCAATAGATGAAGGGGAAGTGCTTATTCCCCTCATCATTCATAGTTCATGAGACAACATCTAGAACGGTGTCCAGTTTTGGGCCCCCCAGTACAAGAAAGACGTTGATCAGCAGGAGCAAGCTCAGCAGAGGGCCACCAAGATGGCCAGTGGCCTTGAGCACTTGCCACGTGAGGTGAAACTGAGGGTATGGGGCTTGTTCAGCCTGAGGAAGAGAAGTCCAAGTGGGAACCTAATAGCAGCCCCCTAATGTCTACAAGGAGGTTGTCAAGAAGATGGAGACTCAGTCTTTACAGCACTGCATGGCGGGAGAATGAGAGAAAACAGACAAAAATTGAAACAAGAGCTTCCTACTGGATATAAGGAAAAGCTTCCCACTATGAGATAATTAAGCTGAAACAGCTTTCCCAGAGCATCTGCGCAGTTTCCATCCTGGGACATTTTCAAGACCTGAATGGACAAAGCCCTGAGCAGCTTGGGTTGACTTCAGTGTTGACCCTACTTTGTGCAGGGCCTGGGCTAGAAACCTCCTGAGGCCCCTTCCCTCCTGATTCTGTGATTTTATCCATGTTGCTTCTGCTCAGGGAGCAGAACAGCTTTACCAGTTCGCAGGGTTTTTTTTTTTTTTCCCCCACTGCATTGCTCATTGTACGTACTTTCTCTTTTGGGTGAGCCACGTAACAGATGGGAACCTCAAAGCTGCTCTTCAAACTAATAATTAACACTTTGAACTTCTACAGCATTTTCCTGTGCTCCAGGAACTCATTTTTCTTGGCGAGCAGGAATGAGCTGATCCTCCCAGCGTTGCTGAGTTATTATTGTCTGCAAGGAAGATGAAGTGCAGAACTGGTAAGATTGTCCCACTTCAAGAGCACTGCTTCTGATTCTCTGAGTACTTAGTGTGAGACCCTCTGTGCTATTCTGCTAAAGAGAAGGCAACAAGGGACCCCAAGTCGAAGTGACACTGACTAGCTTGGATTTACGTTGCCCAGGGTTAGCCCATTCCTGTGGGAGGCTGTCTTGGAGAGAGGTAGGTGGAGTAGTTCAAGCAGTCGGGAGGTGAAACAGCAGTTATGCAGTTCCTTTGGATGATCAGGGATCCCTAGACCTCTTGTACTGATAGCAGTGGAGACCCATTCATTTTATCCAAATTTGTATTCCGTGAATGGGAGTTCAGACTAAAGCCGCAGGCAGCACAAGTTGGGCATCCAGAGTTTAACACCCTGAGAACGAGGAGCTGTTTTGTCCTAAAAACCTTGAATGGTTAGCTTTTCTGTAAACTGGGCCTCCGGGTCTCCAGCTGGGGCACCTGGAAAAAGAAGGGCCAACAGCAAACAGCCACCCGTGAAAAGGTTTTTATTTCTGTAACTTGGCCTGAAGCTCGCAGGAGCTTTGTGGCAGAGGCAGGAGCAGAATCCAGTTCTCCAGGGCAACGTTCAGCTGCCCAGGACTGAAACTGTCCTCTCTCCTGCAGTTCCCTGGGTTATTTATGACAAATGAGACAGCAATCTTCCAGACAACAGTCTGCTTCACTGCAAACCCTGATTCATTCTCCAGGCAGGTCCTGGAAAAAAAGCTAATATGCAGTCATTTAAATAATACCTCTCTAAAAGCATCTAGAGCTGTGTTTGGATTGAATTAACCATCTTACCTCCTAACTTTCTGCAACCTAAGTGCTCTTTCTTTTTTTTTAAGATTGGAATGTGTATTATACATGCATCACACATGCGTCCTTTTTAGACTTTCCTTGGCTTCTGCAAAGCCCCGTTCAGTTAAGCCCTTGAGAACTGAAGTGGTATTGTCTCAGCTGACAAAGGGAAGAACTGAGAAATCAGCCAGGCGGGCTCCTGGCCAGAAAAGCTACTTTTTCAAACTATTTTGTCTGGAGTGGATCAACAGGCATCACTGCCTTTTTCCTCCCTGGATTCCACAGTCTCTTGGTCGGTGCTTCCTCTCTGCCGTTTGTCTCTTCCAGCCATTCCCGCTCCATCTCTGCTTTCTATGTCCTGTCTGAGAGCTGGCATCGTCCATCCTGGCTTTGTCTGGCCCTTGCTTAGGCAGCGGCATGGTGTACCCTGGGCTTGTTTATCCCCTCCTGCTAGCACCGGGGTAGTCAGAGAAGCGTTGGTGGGGAGGGTGTTACTTAAAAGTCCAGCCTTGTGCTACAAAGTCCTCCTTCAGTGAGGAGATACTACAATCTCCACTACAAGGTCAACTCATCTGGTTCTCCTTACTTATCTTTAAGGTCCTCATGTCAATGTGCTCATGAGAAAGCTGGTATTCCTCTGCAGTCACTAGATACTCTCCACTGGGACTTGTCTGCCTCTATCAACTATCAAGGGAGCCTTGTTTCAGCCTTGCCCTTCTCTGCGTTATCTCAGACCAGACCTCGCTGCACTCCAAACAACAGGGCTGGAGTGACCCATCCCGTTCCCTTCTGGGATCAACCTGACGAGTAACTAAGCCATTTTAGGAGCTGCAGCTCTTTCTCAACGTTCAGCCTGAAGCAGACTCTTTACCTGGAAAATTTAGGTGAAGTCTGGCAAAGTTAAAAGCAGATAAAAGTATCAGTTGCAGTGTGGACAGCACTGGGCAACCATCACTCCCCTAAAAGGGTGGCAAGGCTACCTAACACTGTGTGTACCAGCGGTCTGTGGACCACAGTGATTTATGGGGTTAGGTCTAAAAAGGTTTACAGTAGTTTTTTGACCAGCTTGCCTGTGTAGTGTTTCCACATTGCTGTGCCAGGCTCAGCATGGAGCACTCCAGGGAAGTGAGTGAGTAAAGGCTAGACATAGGCAGGCTCCTCCTGCCTCCTTCTTGTCCCTTGTTGGTCTACCAGATGCCCAAGGCAGCAGGGAGTCGGGATGTGAAGCTGGAGAGAGGAGAAACGCAGGGTACAAGCTCAACTGCAGTGCCAGTCTTGCTCAGTATGACCCAAGTAACCAGTGAGTTACAGCTGGGACAACTGTTCCTTCCGGTTTCTAGTCCTGCACGTCTATTCTGCTCTCTAAACCAGGTTTAACCTTTACTGTCTCTGTCACTGTGGTACCTTCCGTTTGAAGTGAAAAGACATTACCTGTTAACTGCTTTTATGCTTTCCTCTTGCCTTGTCCTCATTTATTACCAATCTAATGCAGGCTGTTTCCTTGACAGTCCTGGCCGTATCTTAAATCCAAAGGAAATAATGATAAAATGCATTTGCTCTGCCATATCTTGGTTTCCATGCAGGGAAGGCAGGAATGGTGCTTGTAGGGGAAAAATAAATACAGCACACTAGCAGAGGACCATATGAGTCAACAGATAAGGGACAGAAAGGCCAAGATGGTGCCTGGACAACCATTGCACTGTAGGCTGCTGTCATCGCTCAAGAGGGCTGTGGCCATGTGTATACCGTGCTTTCTTCATCAGATGAGACCGTGGGGGAGGCAATGGTGGGGAGAGGTGATGTTTGATTGAGTGGAAGGACTTGTTAGCCAAGAAGCTGGGAGCCAGAACTTTATGTTTATATTTGGCCTGGGTTTTTTCCAATAGCAGGCAGCTCTCTACCTTTAGAGAAGACGCCCTCTGACTCTGATACAGGCCCCAGGGATGGGCTGGTCTCTCGATGGCATCCTCTGAGGTCTCTTCTGGATGTCATCTGTGAAAACCACAGGGCAGTGCAGAGAGGTAACCATGATCATAGATGCCTTCATCAGCAAGATTGGGAACGGTCGCATCTGTTACTCTGTAGTATTTTTCCTTGGGGTGAGCAGCTTAGAGATGGAAATGTCATGTAACATCACCTAACTCTGTTCCCGCTGAGCTCTCTCCCAGGGTACTTGGGGTATATGTCATGTGTCTTTTTTCCTTGAGAAAATTCCACTTGAGCGTGGATGAATCTGTCCTGCCTTGGTTCCTCATTTGGGTAGTCAAGATGATACATGTCTTCCTTTTCCCTCTCCCATGGATTGTTTTAGACTATAGACAGCAAGTGATAGTCTCCTGCTATGTATTTGTGCAACACCTGGCACGAGGAGGACCTGTTGTGGTGAGCCTTTATACGTTCATTCTCTGCAATAAGTTTTAAGAAATCCTGGCTGGCTGATTTTATCACTCTTTATAATGGGGTTTCTTGTGCAGTTGTCCACCAGGCCCGTGGCAATAAATGTGACCTAAATGTTCTGAGCTGTTCCAGGGAAATCCTCTTTTTTTTTTTCTTTCTAGCAGCCTCTCCTGTAACCCTGTACTGCTGGCAAATTCGGGCAGTGACGAATGGCAAGCTTTGCCTGACTCTGCAGTCTGTCTCTTCCCTCTCGGTCTGATGGTATAGCATACAAATGCGGCAGGTCCCTGGGGGGCAGCCAAGACTGCATCGCTCCCTCCAGTCAAGCTGGGATGGCAGCAGCATGGTGTAAATGTCAAATGCATACCCCCTGCCACATCTGAGACTGGGAGCCTGGGGAACCAGCGAAGGAAGGAGCTGAAGAACTGAAAGTGAAGCTGAGCTGAATATTTTTAGATATCCAAACATTTCTTTCCATAGTAGTGGGAAAGAGATACATTTCTAAATGAGTTTATTACTCGTGGAGGAGCTAGACGTCCTTCCTCTCCAGATATCAGTGTGCAGCCTTAGCCCCAGTTGGGTGTTCACATAGGACTTCACTGGCTTCAGGAGAAGTGGACCACAAGCGAGGCAGATTTTTTGCAACTGACTGTGGTTGTTCGAATCCCAGACTTTTCACTCAAATGATTCCCTGTTTACATGATTTGCTCTGACTTATCCTGCTTGCTCTGGTATCTCTGTTACATTTACTGCGTACTTGGGTAGCCTGGATCTGCAAACATCAGACTACTGGCTCTTCTTTTAAAGGTTTTTTTTTCTTTCTTGTCCATCTTTCTTTCTTATCCATCTTTTATTTCACATTCCAGCGGGAATTCTGCCTCCATCACTTCCCAATTATCTTAAGTGTGATATTTTTTTTTCTTCAAGGCTTTTAAACTCTCAAGTGGCTCTCCTAGCTGGAAGGAGTGATGTGTCAAATAGCCCCTATGCCTCCATCAGCCTGAGCCTCTCTCTTTTTATCCAAATTACTTACACCCCCATCGCCCCTTGCTGCACACAGGGGCAAGCGGGTGCAGCCTCACATCATAGGCACAAGACTCTCAGCTCTTATGAGGGAGGTTGTGTGTTCACCCATTTCTGGTGTAGTACAGTGTTTTCCTTCCCTCTTCCAGGATCTCTAACCTTGTACCAGACACAACTTGCGTGTGAACCCTTCTATCTGCTGAGCAGTTGGCTTTTGTGCAGTAAGCTCCAGAGCTGTGAACTAGCCACGTGACTGTGTGACAGCTAAGAGGGCCTTGCGACTCAGCCCAAGAAGGCTTAGCCCTGGGGCTGTGACCCAACGGTCACCCTGACATTTTTCCCCAGTGCATGGCCTGACATGATGCTCTCTGATCCTCTGGGGAACAGGAAACCGCAAAGTTCATAGGAGAACTCCTTGGCCTTGTGTTGGTTAGAGCCGGGGTCCACATATCTGCCCTGAGAGTGGATGTGGAGCTAGCAAAACACTTTACCCTCAGTGGAAACTTCCTGGTCAGCCTCAGAAGCAACCACAAATCTGCCGACTTCCACCCGCCTTGCCAGGCCCTTAGCAAGGAGAGCTGAAGAAAGGGAATAGGTGTCTATCATGGACACCCATAGCTCCATAGTATAGTACCAAGGGAGTGTGTGGCTTCCCTCTGCTGGAAGCCAGTCCTCACCAAACTGGGACATGACCTACCAAACTATGTTAGGGGCAGAATGGACGAGAACCCTGGGAAGCACTTGTCCCTTTGCACACCTGGGATGCAGCGTGTGCAGGGGAAAGCAGCAGAAATCTTGTCCTTTCACTGCATCTCTGCCCTTTTAGGCGTTGCATCCTTTTAAATAGATGCTTCCCCTGCACTCTGTGCTATTGCCCAGACAGAGGCTGCAATCCCATGGCTGCTTCCTGGGGCTTTTCTCTTGTTCCCTGAATATGAAGATAATCGTTGGAAATATCTTTGCCTTTGGGGAACAATGAAGCCAGTAGACACCGGTGGAAGACCTTGACTCCACTGTCTGTCCCTGTGTGTCCCATAATTCGCTGTTGACCCTCTCTGTGGGTCTATGGGAGGCTGTCTCTTGTGGAGATTGGATTTTATGAAATGTGGAGCACCATCCTGAGCTGCTGAAGCCCTGGAACTGAGGGAACTCATCCCTTCTTAGGATCAAGTGTAAGGATTTGGCTGACTGCTTGCAAGACAAAAATACCCAAATACGTGACTAATCTGAAGAAGTTCTGCATTTTTGTGTATTCATTTCAGTTTTGGGGCTTTAATCTCAGTCAAGCATCACAGAGGACAACGTTGTCTGTATCCATCAGAATACCTCAATGAAAAGGGCGCAAGGATTTATCATTTTTATGCTGGTCCCAGGAGGCTCTCCAGCTCTGATTCTTTGGCTTCTCTTTCTGTGCTCATTCTTTTATTGTGCTCAGCTGTCACAGAGGATGGCTCATCATCTTGTCAGCCCTGTCAGGACCAGAATGGACTTCCTGGCTTTCCACCTTTTCATCCTTGCAACTGGTAGCAGCATTGCTCCTTCCATCTCCTCAACGTGTCATGGTAGGGGTCTCTTCTTTCCTTCGAATGTTCTGCGGCTTCTTCTGTCATGTCTGTGTTCATATCAAACTCCATGAACATTGCGGTCTCCTACTTCAGTCATCTGGCACTTACTGGCATATGCCCCGAGTCCATTCAAAATGCGGGTAGACTCAAAGTCAGTTTTCACATGTCATTTCAACATGGCTCCACTTTCTAGCCCCTGTCCCAACACGAGCCCTCTCCTTCTTTTCAGTGCTTTCCATTAATAGAGATGTGAGGGCATGATTTTGGTTAGTTTGGGGAAGAGACACATCAGAACCATACCACGGAGGCACCTGCTGAATCCTCTACTAAGACAGGCCAAGGCTAGGAAAAGAGTTGGTGGACTCTGTGGAGAAGCGGCAGTGTTGATCTATTGTAGAAGGTTTCTAAGCAAGAACAGAGAAATGCCTCTGACTGTAAGCGGTGGGAGATGCTAGGTATGTAGTAAAGGGCATTTCTGGATCAGAGAAGGTTGTCTCTATCAGCCTATGCCATGCTTTAAAATTATGATCTCTTAATTTAAAATTCATGAAATCACAGAGTCATGTAGATTGGAAGGGACCTCCAGAAGTCATCTAGTCCGGCCTCCTGCTTGAATCAGGTCCAATTAGAATGAGCTGCCCCGGGTCTTGTGCTGTCCAGTTTTTAATATCTCCAAGGATGGAGATCCCCCCTTTCCCACCCTGGGCCCCTGTTCCAGTGTTTGACCACTCTCATGATAAAAAAGTTTTTCCTAATTTTTAAACAGAACAAACAAGCAGAGAGTTCTAAGCACATTAGAAACTTTTGACCCTAGGGTCTAGAGCCTGGCAGTCCTAACTGGAGGAAATGGCTTTGGTGGTTCTGGAGGCTTGTTCTGCAGAGCTCTCCAGGCGCTCGATCTGGCAGAGATGGAGATGACTTCAGGGTACTTCTGAAGCATCCTGATACCAAGTTCAGCCTGGCCTCCACCACAGTTCTGAACACACAGCTCTGGTGGTACTGGGCTTTTTCATGAGCCAAAAGGCATTGCCCAGGAATTGCTTAGAAATTCATTGGACCTCCGGTCATTCCATTTCCTTACATCCAAACATCCTTCCCTCTGGAGAATGACAGTATGTTATGAAGAGCTAGCTTTATACCATATGGGGGAAGCAAGTAGCCCTGTGTGGTTCACATCCATCAGGGCAAATTTTCGTCTCCTCCCTTTCCCAAAACAAGACAGCTTCATCCATGCTGTCTTTGACCCGACTGTGGCCTGGGCTAGCTGTCCAGCCATGCCCATTCATTGCCCGGAGAGTCCTAGTTTCCTAAACCATGCAAGGGAACACAGTCTGGGAGAGTCATGGGCCTCGTTTTGAGCTCATACTTTTTCTCTGTTGCAGGGTCAGACTTCTTGCTCTCCCAGCAGCATCCTCCTTTCCCTATTCTCCTCTCCCCGTTAACTCTGTGGTCCAGTTGCTGTGAAGTGGAAAGCTCAGGCAGTCACCATTTCTGGGCTGTAAAGTACATCAGAGCCTGCTTGAACTAACCTGGCACTCTTTCTCTCTTTCAGCAGGTGAGAGCAAAGATGGATAAGATACTGGAAGCTGTGGTGATGTCTTCATACCCCAACAATGTGAAGCAAGGGCTTGTGAGGCGCGTCATTGAGGCAGCAAAGCAGCCCATGGACAGTGAACAATGCTGGTCCATGCTAGAGCTGTCAACCAAGCTTTATCTTACTGGGGACACCAAGTATAAAAGAGAGATCGGGAAAGAGGTTTTGGAAGTCTACGGCCACTACCACCCAGAGGAGTTTGAGGAGTTCTTCAATGTCCGCTTCCTATTGAGTCTCCTCCAGGAAGGCTATGGGCCTCTGGGAAAGAGAAGCCATTATGTACTAGATTATATCCAGTTAGGACTGCAGTTTGTCTTGGAAAGCCCATCAGCTAATAGCATTTTCAACTTACTAAGGATTGAAGTGCTCCGGAAAGTCTGTGAGAGGCCCAGCCCCAAGCAGTGTGCTAAGATCAGTAAACTCTTAACCCAGCATCCTCAGTGCATTCCCGCGGGCAAGCACCAGATCTTGTTTTGTCAGCAGCTGATACGGTGCATTGGGCAATTCCAGTGCGTCTCCGAAGGAGAAGAGGATATTATGGAGTTTTTGGAGCAAGTGAACAAAGTGAGCGGTCTGCTGCAGAGGATCTGGAGGACTCAGACTTCAGCCATCCTGCCCTCTTTGAAGGAGCTATTCACTATCATTTCATCGACAGGTAAAAAATAATTAACAGGTGCAAATGTAAATGCTGGCTTTGATGAGGAACAAGACAGGTTGACATTTTACATGGTCCTGACACGTCAGAGCTACAATAATTCCATAAGCTATAATAAACTAGAGTTCCCTAACCTGTTATAGAAATGCAGCCACTGCTGAAATATAATAAGCAAAGGTCCCAAAAGTGTCCAGGTTTTTAGGCTAAGAAGACAATATCCCCATGAAACCGTGGAGAGTCTATAAGCAGGAGTTATTAACTGTGCTGAAATATGTGCAACACGGACGTTTGTGTCCTCAGCACTTTTCAGCATCAGCTGGGCTTAATGCAAAGCATCCTCTTATCTGCAGTAGGGGTAGAGTGGGACTTGAAAGCATTTGGAAGTGTCACTCTCTGCTGGCTAACTTCACTGGTCCTCTCAGCCTGCTCCATGTTAGAGGCTAAGGGCAAAGCTAAGGAGTTATTTCTCACTGGATCTAGGGGTAGAAAGCCCTAAATTCCACGGCTAGTATCTCTCTGAAGGGTGGTTATATCTTAGGACAGGATAGAGGATGTTTATCCAACTTCTAGGGCCTTCAGATTATTATAGAGCGTCTCAGAAGATTTTTAGAGGTACCAGTGCCATAAAAGGCTGGACTCTCTGTAGGCAGGTGAGTTACTGTTTCAGCTCTTCCTAACCCCATGAGGAGATGGGCATTTCAGTGCCCTCTTTTTGAGAACCTCATCCTTTGGAACGTGATCTGGGCAGCCAAATGTGCATCCTCATCCTACTGTGATTATTTACAGTAGTCAGTATAAAGTGAGCACATGGAGGGAATTTGGGCAGGGGACCCAGGCAGTGGGTGATCCCTGCCTTCCTTTGGGCTGTGTATGACTTGATGCAACAGCCTGTCCGCTATGACCCAACCTTGTTATGTGCCACACTGCGATTCTGGGAATTGTCCTCCTAGCACAGCTAAGTGTGGACTCCACTGCTCAGCTCGTTTATGCTCTATTCCGTTAATGGAGCCAGAAATGATTCGGCTTTTAGAGCCGAGAAATGACCGCATGTGCCTGGATTCCCTGGCGATTAACATCTTTATTGCTGGCTCTTGTCCATATCTTACAGAGGAGCAGGAAGCGCCATCAAATGCCTTGGCCAGCGTGGTCCAGTTTGTCCCTCTGGAGCTTATGGATGGTGTGATAAGAAACCTAACCAATGATGACAGCATCACTGATGTGCAAATGATGACGGCCATCAGTAGGTAGGAGAGACTGCATAAGCGAACATCCTGGGAAGGTTCTCACATGGTTGTTTTCAGTCCAGAGGAAAACCTACCCAAAAGCTGCACTCAATTCCTCACAGCAATTTTATCCCGGTACTGCAGTTGTGCAGCAAAAGCAAGTTTGGTTGGTGGTACCTTGTGAAGTATGGGGGAAAGGGGATTCCTAGACCCTTTCTTCTGATCCTTAGGGCCTACAGAACTAGATTAAAGATGTTTTGTGTTATTTTATTTGTTTGATTTCTTTTTTTCTTAGAAATAAGTAGTGCTAGGAGATGCCAAACATAAGACATTTGAAATAGATTTGATTTTTTCATGGAAACTGTGGAGGGCCTTTTGCTCACAAAATCTCCTTTAAAGAATTTCAGGTGGATCCCCTGACTCCCTTCAGAGGGACATCATCCTAAATGACCAGTCACAGCTAAAAATCTTGGCCCGTGCATCTCCAGCTGCTGGGAGTTTCTCAGTGGCGAAGGAGGTGTGCCCAACTGCTTGAATGATCCCACCTTGACCTTTGTCAGATGAATGTGGTGCTGCTGGTCCAGGTCTCGGTGCCATCCAATGTTTATCACTGCCTTCTGTGCAGGCAGAGTCAATGGAGACATCAAGGCATGATGAGGAGGTGGTGGATGAAATACTATCTAACATACTAGACTTAGTCCTCCCAGGGCCAGTGCCCTCTTTGGGATCACCAGATCTTTCTTGCACGTGTGTGTCCAAGTTCTACAGCTCGTCTGTGCTCCAGATGCCTCAGTCAAGCTTCCTTAAAAATATCTTCATCCTATGCTTTCCTCAGAGGTCTGCTGTTTAAGTGAGTGATGTTTGCAGGTACTTAACCCAAGGGAGCGGGGTCTGTCTTGCTCTCACTGTGAAAAATCTCCTTTCTCCCCTTTCTATTCCAGGGTTTGTCTGCCTTGCATAAGGTTACATGATAGATACGCGTATAATTCTTGATGGGAACTTTATGCCTGCAGGAAGGATGCCTTTTCTTGTTAGAGAAGGTCATGGTTTTCCCAGAGTCCAGAGCAGGCCAAGACAAAGGATTAAGTTGTCAGTTCAGTTTTTAACCTTAATTTTTTTCTTCCTTCTGGGATGCTGTTCCCAGATGCTGCTGTGAGCTCCAGTCAATAAATCCACTAAGAACAGCAGCGCCTAAAAATAGCAGTTGCAAAATCAATTGCTTCATTCCTTTAAAAATTCTTTGTTACGCAGAAGGATGAGTAAATGATTACTCAGTGTTAGCCAAACATTAAGCAGAGCCTGCAAAAGGTAATCAAGTTCACTTAGGAGAAACGCGGAAGTTTTGGTGGAGTGTTTATAGCAGGCAGATGCCTCAGAAAGCTACGTTAACATTGGACTTTTGTTGAGTGTGTGCTCAATAAATCGCAAATAAAAGAAAAATGCACAGGGGTAAACAGGGCCTTTCATCTTAGAATCCCTGCAAACTGATTGCAGACCAAAATATCTTCCTCCAGAGTTCAAAGTTCGGGTTTGGGAGGCATTAGCAGGGGTGTAAACTGAAGGTAAGGTGGAAATTTTGATCAAGCATTTAAGAGCAAACAGTGCTAAAAAAAGCAAGCCTGGCACCTGCTGGTATAAGTGTACACCACAGGATGAAGGAACGTGTCTCTATTTGCCCATAGGGTAGAGGCATTTCAGATAAGTCCCAGATGCCCGTAAGTATAGCTTCAGAAGTGCTCGCTTTTTTTTTTTTTTTTTGGTGAATATCTGTTTCAAAGAGACAAGGTCTGGAGTTGAGAGCGTCTGCCTTCACGCAGAGATGCAGGCACCGGCTGTCTCTGGAACTCAGGCCCTGACCTTTTAAAAACCGAGCATGCAAAATCAATGACTCCTTTGGAAAACTGCCTTGCAAAACATTTGTGGATTTTTCAATGTGGAAAGTGCAACGTGAATATAAAATACAACTGTCTGTACTGTAGCAATACAGACAGCAAGTGGGGCAAGGTTATAATTTAGCCACAAATGTTGGTAAACGATAGCTTATCTAGGATATCTTATGCCCGTGTGAAAGAACATAAGGCAAAGAGGCTCCTCTGGATCCCCAAGTCCATGTTCCTGCTCTTTCCGTCAATGACATTGTAGACCTCTTTCACAAATGTTCAACTATAATCTTAAAAGCAGTAAAGCCTTTTGCTCCCACTGCTCTTCTTTCATAGCCGCTCCAGGATTTGATGGCTTTAGTGGCTAGGATCTCTCTTCTAATTGCCAGCCTCTATTTATCTCTGGTCATCTTGTAGCTCATTTGATCTTATGCCAGCATAAATAGCTGAAATAGATTTTTTCCCTCCCTGATGTTTATTCCTTCAATGTACGCACAGAGAGCAGTCACATCCCCTCTCTGTGTTCCTTTGGCTAGGCTAAACAAGCCAGGCTATTTTAAGCTCTTGTGAGAGTTCTCCATTTCTGTGTTCATCTCAACAGGTGTTTTCAACACCTGCTCCTGCTTCAATTCACTAGTTTTGGACATGGATAGTCAGATTTGTACACAGTGTTTTAGATGGCCTTAGACCATGACATTAAAGGATGTTGTTTTGGTAAGGAAGCTGCCTTTCCTACTGCACCCTAGCGTGCTGCTTGCCTTTTTCATGGCTACAGTTACACTGTGAGCTCATGGTCATCATTGTCTCACTAGTCTTCTTCATGCAGATAAGTTCCCATCAGGTGGCAGCCCTTTTTGTTGTTTCTTCCCCATCACCGCTGCATGCATTTTGAATGAATGTGTTTTATCCTGATTCTGCATCTCTAATCCTCAAGGTCACACAGTTCTTCCTTGTGATATCCTGAACCTCCTCCTCCACTGATGATGCCTCCCAGCTTCACGTCATCACAAATTTCACAGCCATACTCCTGATATTTCTGTTAATGCCATTAGACCCTGAAAAACATTGCTTATAATGTCCGTGCAGCCTGAGACTTACAGTATTTCATTTCCAGCTTTCCTGGAACCAGCCTCTTACCTAATTCAAAGTTCTTCTGCTAAGCCAAATTTTCTGTTTTAACTAACTGCTCCCACATGCACAAGTATGCATCAGAACCTTTGCTGAAACCCAGTGAGATATGATCTACTGCATGTCCTGTGACTAGAAAATCAGGCATCTTGACAAACCTTAGCTTGGCACAGTTTGCCTGTGGTAGACCCCTGTGACATGATATCCCTTCTTTCCAGTCATTCTCTCATTGCCTGTCTTCATTACAGGAACTGTCTTGCTATTCTTCAGGCATATGGCACCATGCCCAAGTTAACAGAGTCATCAGAACGCACTAGAGTTAAATTTTACATTTCCAGTGTTTGCATTTTCTAGACTGGAGGTTACCGAGTCCCCTTGACTGGAGTGCATGAGCTCTTCAAGTTTTGTTTTCGTATCAGCTGTCATTGTTTCTGCTTGCATTCTCATACCCGTTATTTGCCTTCTCTTTTATCACCCTGATCAATTCCTTCCTCTTGCTGAAAACTGAGGCAGAGGATGTGTTTAGTTTGGAAGTCGCATCTAGAAGCCATATCGTATCTTTAATCACCACCACATCCTGCGTGTGTAATGATTGCACGTCTGTCCTTATTCTCTTCTGATGCAAATGTCTGCAGAAGCTTTTTTGACATTTACTGTATTATCTGACTCGGCTTGACTTTTGGCATTTCTCAACATTCCAACATATTCTGCCCTTTAAGCTTTCTTTACTGGCTACCTTTTTTTTTCCCTAGTGCTTTGTAGACTCTGCTTATCCCTGAGCTTCTCCTCGTTTTGGTTATTCATCTTGGTTCCCTTTATATATTTTGCAAAATATACAGCTTGATAAGCAAAAAAGATTGGTTGGGAAAGATAGCTGGACTGTGGTGGGAAACTAATGTGAAGGAGACCTGAGAGATCTTCCAATCAAAGGTACTGAAGTGATCAGCAAAGTGTGACCCTTGGAGACCCCAAGCCTTAGTTACCTCCCATTTTTGTTTAACTTCTCACTTAATTTGAAAAGAAACGACCTACATCACTCAGATTACTTTTAATAACTGACTCTTCTGTGCAGTTGTTTGCTACTTAGGAAAACAGGTATTAAATATTGTGACACCTTGTTGATTGCGTGTATAGAGGAGAAGAAGTGTTAGCTATAAAATTCAGAAATATCGGGCTCTTATCAGGGTTAGCAATATTTTTTTTCTCTAATGTATATTTGGGAATAAATGTCTCCCATACAGGGAAGATAAAGATCCAAATCTGAGTGGTATTTCCTTGCCGGGAACAATCCAGAGATCATACCAGTACCATGTTCTCTAACGGTAGCAATGCAGAGACCTTGATCCGTAACTAACACTAAGGATCTGGAACAGACACCCATCACCACCCCATTAGACCTACCTTATCATTCTTTAAAAGCAGAGTTCTCGTTTCTTGAACGCCTCTGAGAGATATACTAGAAAGGCCACAAAGCAGTACAACGATATACCAGTGGTGTGCACTTGATCTCAAGTCGATTGAAGTTAACGGAAAACCTCCTTCTATGGATTTGGGGTCAGGTCCTCTCATCCGACACAAAATGCAGGTGATATGGGGGTAATTCTAGTTCAGGAGGTGTTGTGCTTTGAATAACGTATGAAATGCTTTATGGGGAGGCCTGTTTCTTGCTTGGTCATTCTGCTGACTGAGCATAGTTCGACTTTCACAATGTATGCATTAAGTTATTATTAAAGAATTTGGATTTCATTTTAGGATGATTGACTGGGTGTCCTGGCCCCTGGGAAAGAACATAGACAAGTGGATCATTGCTCTGCTGAAGGGTTTGGCTGCAGTGAAAAAGTTCAGCATCTTGATCGAAGTTACTCTTTCGAAAATTGAAAAGGTCAGTGGCCTCCTTTAAGCGCTGCTACAAACAGCAGCGTTCTCCTTGCGTCTGCGATATCCTCCGCCTTGTCTTTCAACCGAATGAGGATGAGAAGTGACTGGAAATGAATAGCAAATGTTATGCTGTCCCCGAGGGGATCTGAAAGGATCGTTGCTAATAGGCTGTGCCCGCTGCATGCTGTGCTAAAGCTGCGTTGCTGCATACAGGGTGGCGGACTGATACCCATTTTGCAGCTAGCGGTTATGTTCTCCAGAAAGCCCCACCTTACGTGTGTGTTATTGCTGCTAGAGGGAGCTGGGTGCTGGGAGGCAGCATGTTCTTTGCCTGAGCATGTTGCCTAAGGATTTTGGTCAAGAGCCCAAGCTGAGGCTTTTTAGGGCTTGGTTTGCAGAGGTGCTAATATCTTAAAGGTTATGAAATAAAACAAGCCAAGGGCTCTCAGGCCATCGAAATGTTTTCCCTTCCAAAACAGGGAGATCTTGTACAACCTGCCTTTGGGGATGTGAGGCACACGCTCTCATTCAGTTGTGCCTGGATCAGTGCTGGCTGGCATGGGCAAAATACGTGCCGATGAGCATATTAGCACTCTGCACAGTCACAGACCAGTTTTTAAGCTTGTAGCCTGGCCTCATTTCGTTTACTATCACAGATAAATCCCCCATTCCCTTTGCCATCAGCTGTTTTGGTGGTGAGTGCTTGCCACTACCTGAAAGCCAGGAGACTAAGCACTCAGACTGGCCACTTCAAATAACATTTTCCATGCTCCTGTGTGCCTCCTTTTTCTCCTTTGTAAGATGGTGATAATATCTGGTTGAATATCAGCGGAAGTCACTGTAGAAACGCAGACTACGTTTGTCTCTGTGATGCCTCGTGTGCATCAAACAGTGGGGGAGTAACCTAGAGTCTCCAATTTTTATTTATCTTTCCTTTCACTGTTAATGCTTAGGAAAGGGATGCAGCCCTTAATGTTGTATGTGATTCTTGGAAATGTTCAGAAGCGTGATCTGGAAGGGTTACTGGGTGTTGCTGTAGATATTTGTTGCCATTTTCTGTAGGGTAGGACAAATTGTCCTCTGCTTTCTGTCTATTTGCCTGAAAAGTTGGAGAAAAAAATTCAAATATCACAATAAAATAGAAGAGGCACATTTTAGAAAATATGACATGTGCTCGCATGGCCTCTTCTATTGGAGAGTGCGAGATGCAACAGTGCTATGGCTATACTAATAGTCCAGAGATCAGCACCTTGTTGTGCTAGACATTGTGCAGGCCTAAAACAGTGAGGATACCCTACATGGTATATGTAGGGTGCACTGAGGCCACACTCAGGACAGACGATAACTAGAGACCTGGCTGCAAGCTGCGCTCCTATTTGCTTCAATGTCCAGGTGTAGAGATGGACCAGGAGATGCGGTAGATGAATGCAGGCCAGCTGAGCCTGCCTGGTGCCTCTCCTTCCTGCTGTGCCCTTCTTGTGCATGGTGCTATGCCATCCTGCCTTCTCATTTGCTTTTTTTTCCCTCCATCACTAGGTCTTCTCCAAGTTACTGTACCCTATTGTGAGAGAGGGGGCTTTGTCCGTCCTGCAGTACATGCTCCTGAGTTTCCAGCACTCCCATGAAGCGTTCCACTTGGTAAGGCTGAATCCAGAACTCAGATGAGTGTGTCACCCTGTGCGAAGCTGTGCCATGGTGAATGTGGGAGCTGGGAGGGAGTCTGAGGAGGTGAGATACTAGGGAATCACTTTCTGTAGTCTGCTTCTTTGCATCGTGTGAAAACCCAACCCTGTCTGTCAAACTGAGGTATGTTGACCCTGGAATCTGCGCACCATCTTCTGCAGCCCAGAAAGCTTTATGGGCACTGCAAAACTGGGGCTGAGATACGGAGGGAAGTCCTGAGTCTAAGAGGAGTTGTTTGCTATGGACCAAGCAACCGTACTGGATAAGAGTGAGATGGAGAGCAGAAGTGAGGCCTTACTTTATTCTCGGATGATTCCTCCCATTTCTCTTGAGGCTTATGAGCCTGATGGCTCATCTCCAGGGATAAATCAGTGTAAAGCTGACAGGGGCTTGGCTCTTCCTGATTCCCAATGTGGGCACTGTCCGGATTTACTGTGCACAGGCCACGCTTTTTTCTGCAGTGCTTTGCTAGCCGGAAGAGTGATTTCTGTGCGCAAGTGTCCACAGCCTTCACAATGCTTTCTCAGCTTCAGAGCTGGCCAGCTGAGGACACACTTAGTGTGAACGTGTGGCATGGCCTGTTAAGCCACACCGAGGGCCTTATCAGAAACAGCTGTAGCGGTTTTGCAGTCGTTTTAACCTGATGTTTGCCAACCCTGCAAATGAAAGCAGTGGCTCCCCTCTTCCCCTGCCCTTGCCAAGTCTTGGACCGCTTGTTTCTCTCAACCACTCTCCCTTGTGCCAGGTCATTTGTATGGCTGCTGGGGAAACTGCGTCATAAAATGGATCCAGGAAAAAACCTAACCTGGCAGAAACCGCCAGATGGTCGGCATTGCGTGGCTTGGTCTGGATCTGGCTTGCCGCTGAGCTGCACAATTGCGTTTGCCTGGCCAAAGAAAGGGGATGTGCAGGGTGTCCTGGGCCAAGGTTATGCTCACGTAGGCTGGCTTAGGATGTAGTTTCATGCTCAGGTTAAGAAGATACAGCCCCAAAATTATTTGTTGCCATCCTTTCAGCTGAGATGTTGCAAATTTTGCCACTCTGACTTCGGGCATGTTAGACGAGCCTTTGCATAGAGAGCATCTCAGGGGGCTCAGCAAAGGAAAGGGAATATATTCCTCAAAAGCCCTTGCCGTTCCCTAAACAAGTGCCTGACCCTCCCTTGGTCTCACTGGACCATTCCACGTACAACTTCAAAGTGTTACCAACATCTTCGGACACCCATTACCGTTTCTTGAGGCGATCGGATATCTTTCCAAGGATTACTCAACGTCATGGAATGAGATTTAGAGACTGGATCAGAACACTTCCAGTTCATGAATTCTCTGCTGCTAAAGGCCAAAAAAACAAAACAACCCATTTTTTAGCAGCATTTGAATCTTCTCTTTTCATTTCCTCAGTGGTATTTCATATTTTATTTTGCTGTTGACACTGAGGCACTGCTCTGCTTTTTTCCAGTGTTGCCACTGGAATGCTGTAATTAAAAAGCGGGGATGAAGGGAAAGGCATGCTTTCAGTGACTGAACTGATAAAAAATAATGGAATATCACTCCTATTAATGTTTGATTTTATATTTTTTCATTAAAGCCTTTGGATTTTTGCCTAAAGAATCATGAAATAAGCATATTAGGCTGGAAAAAATCAAAGTGAGCCAACATTTTCAACTGATGTGTTTTTGTTCCTCAGCTGGAGACACTTTAGAAGAGAGTGATTTCTTGAGAAACTCTCCAGTTTCTAAAAATAGACCCTTCCAACGGATTGTCTTCAGTTGGGCGTCCACAGTTTGAAACACTCCAAAAGTCACCCGTTGCTCTTGGCCTGAAGTTTTCATCTCTAGCCCAGCAAGCACAGATTTCCTCCCACCAATTTTTTAAAAACAGAGCATAAGCCTGTCTTGCTTCTTATCTCTTTGCGTTTGCCCTGGTACTTTGGAAGAGTTCTGAGAACTGTTCCTCTCACAGCTTAGCACAATATTGATTTATAAAATGGTATTTGTACTGGTATTAAAATTCATTTGCTTCCCCAGCAAAACTTTCCATTTGGAAAGGAAATAGTTAAATTCGGCAATATTTTGAAGGAGAAACAAGGAGCCAGAGAGGAAGAAAGGGAGAGAGAAAGAGGAAGAAAGGAGGGAAGGAAGGCCCAGGAAATGGCTGTGGGAGAGATTCTAATATTTTAGTCCAGACTTGCTCCAGTGTAAAATAACATAAAATAGAAATATGAAAAATGTTGCGTGAATGCCCAAGGTCACCTTTTACTCCACTTTAGCACATCTGCAGGTTTTGGAGTAGATTATTAATTCACTGCTGCTACAGGGTCAGCAGAGGGGGCCCGAGAGCAATTTATCATTTGCATTTGGGTTGGTTTGTTCATTTAAAAAAAAAAAATCTAGATTAAGGGTGACACTATAAGCAAAATAATAAATACGCTATTTATATGCCTGTCACCACCCATCTGATCATGCCAGTTGCAATTTTATTTATGCAGCATGAGATAAAATGTAGCACATCCTATTACTCAAGATAGGGAATACACTTCTTGTAGGTTGATTTACTTACCTTGGAGGTGTGAAACACTTTACTCGATACTTAGCATATAACACTCCTTTCCAGAGCGTGTGTGTGTGTGTTTTAGCAGAGATTAATCTGTGCAAAGAATGAAAATCACAGCATGGCAAAGAACGAGCGCAAACCTGCATTTTTTATGCAGCATGAAACCCCCCTAAGGTGTGTAACCCCAAATTTGCTTTGCTAAAGTCAGTGGAGCTGTTCAGTTCAACAAATAAAAGATGAAGTCCTGCATGGGACTGAAGTGAACTCCTGCACTGTCCTTTCTGCCTGGGGGTGAATTTCATTCACTCGCGTGTGTGTTACAGCTCTGTGAGTAATTTGGAGCTGTATGTGACTGAGTGAACTTTCTTTTTCCAGCTGCTCCCTCACATTCCCAGGCTGGTGGCCTCTCTGAAGAAGGAGGACTCCAATTCTGCCACCAGCTCGCTGGAGCAGCTGGCTGAGCTCGTCCACTGTATGTTCTTCCGCTTCTCAGGATTTCCAGATCTCTACGAACCAGTCCTAGAAGCGGTTAAAGTAAGACATACACCTCTCGGCTACTTTTCCAAGCTGTGTATTGCATGCAGAAGTGGCATGTTAGTTTGCCGTCTAGCACAGAGGGAGTGTCTTACTGGTCAGGATGTCCTAACTGAATACCTCAAGATCTGGCAGAAGAAAGGGTTTAAAACTCTTCAGTTTGAGCCCCTTGTAGGCAGGCTGGCTGCATTTTGGGCAGAGACTTCCAGTGGACCTACAGAAGTCCTGATTATGACTATGGGTTTTAGCTGTGGTTTGAATGCCTCTAAACTACCAATACTTGCAGCTAAACAGTTCCTCGCATGCATGCGGGTGCGTGTGAAAAGCAAGGGAAATAAGTTTTGTCATGAACACCTCTTGCAGAGAAGTTTTGCCGTTGTCTGTTACTAATTCTTTGCATCAAGAGGTGCTGATCTGTGACACAAATCTCTGTTTCCAAGGCTCTTCCAATTCCAAACGAAGACCGGATTAAGCATCTCTTGGGACAGAATGCTTGGACCTCCCAGAAGAACGAACTGGCTTGCTTCTACCCACGCCTGGCTTCCAAATCTGAGACGGGAAAGATTGGGTTAATGAACTTGGGAAACACCTGCTACATGAATAGCATCATACAGTCTCTTTTCATGGCTTCAGAGTGAGTTTCCGCTCCCTCATTCCCACTCAAGACTGCTCTCAGGTTGTTTGCCACCAGCATGGCTCTTCCCAGACTAATTTTCTGTCTTGTTTTGCATCTCTCATTTTCTTTTACAGTTTCAGGCATTCAGTGTTGAACTTAACGGAGGGCAACTCCCAGCCGCTGATGACAAAGCTCCAGTGGCTCTTTGCATTTTTGGAGCACAGTCAGGTAATTATTTCATGTTCTAGTTATTTGTTTGGACTGTCGGCTGCGGAAAGGCTCGTCTCCAAGTCACTTCCTGCCTACTCCAACGTGCTGATAAGGAGCTGGGGATCTTGGTGGATTTTCTATAAAGGGACAAATTTTGTTTATATGGAAAAGGCAGATTTTGGGGGTGGGGGAGGCAAGTAAGTCCCAAACTCCTATCACACATGAAATGGAGCAGCATTCACACCAGGCTCCGTACCTTCAGCCTGTGACATTCCTTGGTTTGATGTAATAACTAGTATTAGACAGTGAAATCCATTAGTAGACAGTGAGACCCATTTGTTAATAGTTTACGTATGTGGCTGACTGAAAAAGCTTGTTGGTATGAAGGTTTCTGTTTCTTGCTATGCAGCAAGGAAGAAGATCGGCTCAGCTCAGTTGTCCCTTTGCTTCACAGCAAAGTAAAGGCAAATTATGTGGAATTTATGGAATTTGCCTTAAAAGTGGTTTTGTTAGAAGGAAAACAAAAGGACCCTTTAGAGTCCAGATGCTTTAAATCTTCTGCATTTGAGGGAAACTACAAGATTCTGTAGCCCATAATCAAATTAATTATGAATGAGCGTTTAGCAAGTATGCACAATGACCATAACACACTGTAGGAAGCAGCAAGGTTTTGCCTTTCAGACCTCTGGGACCAAGCTGCAGACTTCTGGAGATGAAGTATGGTCATATCTAGACCCTCTCTTGAAAATATATCTTTCTATCCCTAAAGGGACAGGATTTTGAAAGTCATTGACCAGTGAATTTTCCCTTGTCGTGAAACCATTTAGCTCAGTCCCCTGTTTTCTAAGTCTTGACTGACAGTGTTGGCTTGTTGCATCGTGGTGATATCTCATTTCAGGGGGCTTTGGATTAAAAAAAAAAAAAAGAGAACCTGTTAAATATCATATTTAGTCATAAAAGAGCCTACTTTTTAACAGCAGCGTAGGGTGTCTGTGATCTTCAGATGAGCAAATACAGTAGTGTTTTATGCTTTCTTTCCCAAGACACCCCTGTGCTTGGTGTCCAGGATTGTGATCAGGGGCGGGAAGAAAAGCAAGATGGGCTGTTACAAGTGGAAGCATCACCAAGACTTGGATTTGCACAGAACTACTTGCTTGTTATCATGCAGCTTGTAGTCTGAAAACACCCCCCCCCAAATCCCCTGGCTGCACTGCGCAAGGCTGGAAAGCTTTCTTGTGGATGCACAGCACAGTATGGTCGCTGCTTTGTGCCATCTTCCTCCTGTGCTGGCCGTGTCCCTTCCCCTGGACCGAAATTCCTCATGCCTTTGCTTACCAGCTGTCCAGCCGAGGGTGTAAAATAATATTATGGATTGGATCAGTCGTGCTGTTTTCCTAATTTCCTAATAGTTTCCTAATAATAGCCTTCCAGTTATTTTACTTCTTTGGGCAGTTTTTAAAGTCACTGCTTTGCTGAAGATGTTTATTTTTCCATATTAATTAGACAGCAGCTTCCTAAGGGCAGTGATTACATTATCTGGTAATGCAGATTACCTGCCTGCAGTGATTAGAATGATGGGTGGAAATTTAGTGGATTTTTTGTTTTGTTTTTCCATAGAAGGATTTGGTGAGAGATATCCTGATCAAATTAAATGGAGCAACAAATTAAATTCAGGCTGAATTAAGTAGAAGTCTCTGGGCCAGGAAAATAAACCATTTGAAAAGTGAAGGAAGAAATAAACATGAGGATATTTAATAGTAGTGTATATAAAATAATGGCCCATTAAAAATAGGTGAGCAGAAGCTCTTGTTCTCATAATACAAGAGCAAAGGGATGTTAAGCAGAACTGAGAAGCGGGACATTTACCCTTCCAGTCGTGGTCCTGTTGTGCTGGTTTTGTTTAAGGGAAAACCTCAGACAGAAGAAGGTGAAGTGAGTGGCCCAGGCTCTTATGTTAGAGATAGCATGAGGAGTCGGGAGTAGGGCATGGGTTTTTTGACCTTGTTGCCTTACATGAGACAGCGAAGGCTTGTAGCGAACCAAGCAAGTCTTCCCGAGCTCAGGGATTAGCCCTTGTGCGGAAAAAGAAGGGACCTCATCAGGACCGTGGCACACAAGTGTACCCTGCTCCTGGCAGAGCAGGCGGAAAGACCTCCTTCCTCCATCTCCATCCCCCAATGCCAAACGGGAACTTGGACCCTGGCTTAAATGCTTTTCTCCCTCTTGTCTTTTCCTGCCAGCGACCTGCCATCTCACCTGAAAGTTTCCTCTCTGCCTCCTGGCCTCCTTGGTTCACCCCTGGTGCTCAGCAGGATTGCTCAGAGTATCTGAAGTACCTGCTGGACCGGTACGTGGCAGACGCCGCGATTTCGTAGCCCCTGTGTGCACTGACAGCAACCGTGTTGGGGCAGGGACAATCTCACTGCCCTGCCTCTGCGCCGCCCAGCACAGCGATGCGTCAGGCCGGGAACGTAATATTTAATGATAACTCAAGCGCAGGTGGCTGTTCTCTTCCCGTGGCACTCCAGTCTTATTTTCTAGCAAGAACAGTGGAGGGTATTTGACAACTAATATTGCTGCCTGGTACTGGTGCTTGCTTCAGAGCATTTCCGAGCCCTGTCTGACACTTGTTCTTTTTCACACATCAAGTATATTATACTAGCCCTGGGTGCTGGAATGAATGATATTTCACCCAAATGACGGGTATTTAGAAAGCACAGTGGAGCCAGGAATAGTAGCTGAGACCCAGAGGAGTTCGAAGAATGGAGACTTGAGTGCCTGGGGCTGAAAGGCAGTGAGACTAGTCCCAGGCTTCTTCATAAAACCCTGTTTATGCTGTCCAGTAGATAAGCTCAGGAAATCAGTTCATCTTGAAAATTTCTGCCTTTACTCTGAAGGCCAGAAGGAATGATTGTGCCAAGTTCAGAGAAAAGCTAGTTGGCTCTCTTTGAAGCCTTGTTCTTGAGATGTTAATTTTGCCTTTCTCTTACCTAGAACCCCCACATCTCCAGCATCCCAGTGATCCCCCTAGGAGAGGGATCAATAGCACACAAAGATCTCTGATTCCAAAATCCTGCCCTCTTCACTCCCTGCTTTCCACCTACAGCAAACGCCCCGGCTGGCAGGACTCTCTCTATCCATCTGAAGGTGACGAGAGGTCGAAAGCCACCGTATAAAGGCGAAGGATGAAAAGGAGAAACTAGTGGCCTGATGCAGATGCCTAAGCATAGACATGCAGAGCTGTTTGATGTGCCTGGGGGTGTCCCACCTGGTCTCCAGCTGCTGATCCTGAAAGGAATGAGGCTCCCGCAGGCTCTGTGCCACGTCTGCCAGCTGTGAGCAGATGTGCAGATATCTGAGGTGCCCTGCAGCACTTCAGATGGCACCAGGCACCTATGCTTATGCAGCTTAAACTGAATTAAACCCCACCAGATAGAAACTATACATTAAAACTGTTTCTTGGTGTTGTACTGATGTATAATGAAACCTTTTTTTTTTTCTCCTGCCAAAGTTTACATGAAGAAGAAAAAACCGGAAAAAGGATCTACCAGAAACTGAAAGAATCCAGCTTGATGTCTCAGGCCATTGAACAGCATTATTTAAACAAGACATTAATTGAGAAGATGTTTGGGGGTAAAATGATGACAAAAATCCGCTGCCTGAAGTGTCTGAATGTCTCCTCTCGAGAAGAAGCCTTCACAGACCTGTCCCTGGCTTTCCCTCCGCCAGACAGGCATGTGCTTAGGACAGGGAGCACATCTGTTTTACCAGTGGAAGAAATTGGTCCACAGTTTATTGAGCCTCCTGGAAACCCAAGCCAGATAATGGGATCTCCTAGGAAGCAGAAGAAGCCTCATGTGTCTGGAGACCACCCAGCCCAGCTGGTGCTGGTGGAAACACTGGGTTTCCAGGAGCCAGGAGAGCAGGCAACTCCCTTAAGCAGCGATGCTGTTAACATGGATTCAGCCAAAGACCCTCTCTTGGCTTTTGGGGAGCAGACATGCAGTCCCAAGGACTCCAGATCTGTTCCGGATTTAATCAATTATTTCCTGTCTCCGGAGAGACTGACAGCAGAAAATAAATATCATTGTGAGAAATGTGCTTCCTTGCAGGATGCTGAGAAAGTGGCTGAGCTGACGGAGGGGCCGCACTACCTCATCCTTACCCTGCTGCGGTTCTCCTTCGACCCGAGGACCATGAAGAGGAAGAAGATCTTGGATAATGTCTCCATTCCCTTGGTGCTGAAGCTGCCTGTTCTTGTTGCCCCAGAAGAAAGCGAGGATGTTTGGCACCGCAGGAAGGACAGAGCTGCCCCAGGCAGCAGTTTTGTGTCTGTCGTTTATGACCTCTGTAGCGTGGTGGTGCACTCAGGGATCTCCTCCGAGAGTGGCCATTATTATTGCTACTCCAGAGAGTGCAGCGACACCAGCACCCTTGGGCAGCCCCAGGACGGCGCACAGAAACCTGCCTCTGACAAGCAGTTGGACTTTGAAATCCAGTGGTACCTCTTCAATGACACCAGGGTTTCTTTCTCCTCCTTCGAATCGGTCAGCAATGTGACCTCTTTTTTCCCCAAGGACACTGCCTATGTGCTCTTCTACAGGCAGCGCCCGGGCAGGCAGAGCTGCCCGTTGCACGAGGCTGGGGCTGAGGCGAGCCGCCCACACGGCGAACCCTCCCTCAATAAGGACTTGATGGAAGCCATTTCCAAAGACAACATCCTCTACTTGCAGGTAACTCCCTTTGCCATTTGCGCTGCGGCAGAAGGATGCATTCCTGCTGCTGCCGAAATCAATGGCACTGATCTCGGTGGCAGCAGGATCTGGTTCTGAGGATAAGTCCACATGTGCAGATACCCAAATTAACTCAGAGCTAGATTAAGTACTGTACTCTGCATATGATTTTCACGGCTATGTATGTGGCTATGTCACAGCTTTCCTACCTCCCTCATCACCTAAGTGGGTCACCAGGCTGTGGCTTCCTGGCTGAGATTGCCAGGATAGAGCAGAAGGGAATTTGAGCCTTTGATTTTTTTAACTGGACTTTGCTGCTAGGACCATCCACAACACACATATTGCCGATGGACGACGTACTGTGTGGGAAAGTTTGGTTCCTGCGTAAATTTGTTCCTGTTGCCTAGCCTGATCAACTGGCAGCTCCCTGTGCAGTATAATGACATCTCTGCTCCCTTTCCCCAGGGTCCAGCCTATCTTTTCTTTGTGGCTATGTTAAGTGAGGGAGAAGCAGCTACTTGATCTTGCCTAACTAACAGAAACATGTTTTTTGTGCTTCCAAAGCATGTCCTCAGCTGGAGAACCGAGTTCATTGAAATTGGCCAAAGATCCACAGCAAATTTTCTACTAGATGTCTAGGAAAGATGGGTGAGCTGGGAATAAAAACTAGGGCAGGTTTCATTAATAGGCTAAAGCTTTCCAAACAGCAGAAGTGTCCTGTAGGAAGTGAATCATCTGAAGGAAAGGCAGATGGGTTGGAATTTGAGGAGTTTGCTCCTCTCCCAGAGGTTGCTGCAGGTTGCGGAGGGTCTATTGTTCAATCACCTGCCACGGCTTGGAAGATGTGATGCTTTGATGCATCTCCCTGCCATGGTGTCTCCCCAGCTCCTGTTGCACCTCATGCTTGATGACAGCTCTAGCGATGAGCACTCGGCTATCGGAGGAAAGCGCATACTTTATCTCACTGCTTAGATAGATTTAGAGACCTGTGCTGGACAATCGCTCCAAAGTCTGCGAGTCCCTGGGGATCCTGTGGCTGTGCATTTTGTTTATGGGTCCAAAGTCTGCCCATTATTTATCACTAGCAGTTCCCTTCCCGCTTTAAGCAAGGTTTGGGGACCCTGTTCGCCTTCCACAAGTGGGCTTACAGAGAGAGTATTCCTTTGTGATTTATCCATTAATGCTGAACTATCCCGGCTGATGACCCCCAGATTTCCTAGTGAAACCTGCCCTTGACCTCTCTGATCTGCCTTCCACCTTGCTGAATTTCTCACCAGGACCTGATCTGATAACCCCCGGAGTAATTTGTAGCAGGCTCCCACTGATGAAGAAACAGGCGCCCAACTTCTCTCATTGAAGGGAAGGTGGGAGCAACTCTCCGTGCCATTTAGCAGCAGGTAGTGGCAATATCTTTGCTTTATTTCTCCTCCTCCCTTTTCCCAGGAACAGGAAAAAGAAGCAAGGAACAGAGCTGCCTACATTTCCGCCTTGCCGAAATCCCCTCTGTGGTGGAGAGACTTTGACAGGGACAAGGATGATGACAGCTCGTCGGGGGGCTGCAGCCCTGCTGCTGGGGGAGGAGGATCCGGCTCATTTCACGGACTTGTCTTCTAGGGATCAGGTTAAATCTAACATTCATGTCTACGTGTCTAACCCAGCTGCCAGGCCAACCTGAAGCCAGAGGCCCCTTCTTTCTGACACCAGTGACAGCAAGCATCTCGGAGAAGGATTTGGCCTTGAATCTTTCAACGAAAAAGGACTCACGGGCTTACTCAGATACTATGTGGCTGGCTGGAGCTAAATGCTGGTGCCTGGAGGGTCCTACCGCTTTCTATGCACTTGATCTTAACGCCTTAAAGTAATCCTAGTAGCTAAGCACCTACGGAGACGAGCAGTTGATGACAGCTCAGAGAAGTGCCCTTTTGCTTAAGCGTAGCCTTGTCTTGCCTGCTGCAAACCCTGCCACCAGCCTGCCGAGAGGACAGGGACAGACCCAGTGTAGCTCTGGGGCTTGAGACCTTCCATGGACGCCCCATTTGCAGCCCAGGCTTTCCCTCAGCGTCGACTCATTTTTGGGGTGCCTCTGCTTGATTTCTTTCCTTTTTTTTTTTTTTTTAATGCATATTTGAGAACCCATGTGGAGACAATGTAAAGGAACTGCATTTCCTAAAAAAGCTCAGCGGCCAGCATGGCAAGGCAGGTTTGCCTGGGGGAGTGAGCCCGTGAGCCTGCTTCAATCAGAGCGAACATGAGCAGGTCGACTAGCGAGACCTTGTGCAGTTGCCAAGGCAGCATTGCAAAACGTCCGGAAAGAAGCTGAGGGGCCCGAACCCCTAGAGCCAAAAGAGACTGACCCTGGTCTTGTTGGGCTTTTTGTGCTTCATCAAGCCCCTGTTGTGTTACCCATTTCCTACAGTGACCTCGCCTGACATTTTGGATGCTATTAATGTACGCGGCGGCCTCAGACACACAGCCCTTTGTTCAGGCACGTCTTTAGGACTCGGTTACCCTTTTTCTGCTATTGTCATTTCCTGGGTTTCTGGGCCAGATCTACTGTTTAGAAATTGGGCTTTCTTTTGGGATACCTTGAATTGAGCATCCAAAAATGGAGACCCCCCCCCTGCCAAAACCACTAGCTGTTTTTTAAAATACTGATTTGCAAGGACAGTAACCCCAACTGGATGTATTAGATAAACCAATATAAATACATAATATATAAGCCAATGCATTATATAAGCCAATATAAATGTCGGTTTGTAAGGACAGAGGCTGATTTTGATTGTGGGAGGCTGACCTTACCCCTGGGCCACGTGTCTATATGAACGTAGCTCCATGTAATGCAGTTCCCTAGTGGTTGTCCAAGCCTCCTCCTCACTCGCGCCTGTAGTAGAGATTTCTCTAGCTCAAGTGGCAGAGGCTTGTGCCTTAGGTCCTGGGTTCAGAGCCTAATCCTGATGGGGTGGGGAGAATATTGCATTGCCATGGAGTGAAAGGCAAAGCACAGAAATTGCTGCAGATGTTGCAGATGGGAGGTGAGGTCTGCTAGAGAGGACACGTTCTGGCTTGGGATCCAATCTCTGGCGTATACTCTAATATTCTTTTATTGTCTTTCCTATATATAAATAAAGGAGATGAAGTCATGCAACGTGGAGATTTACGGCATGCTTAGTGTCTCATACTGGTAGCTTTACAAAGTGGCTTTGGTCCTTTATCCACTGATGCTTGGGGACATGAGACATTTCTGTGACCTTTTGGTTGTGGACAGCCTCCTGTAACCCATCTGTTGCTGGCCACCCCACTTTGGTGGGTCTCCAGCTTGTTGCTTATCGCTAGCATAGCTTGAGTTGGGGCCGGATCTTGCTTGACCTACTGGGTCTGGCTGCGGGTGCGTGTCCCTCTGGTGGAAGTGTTTCCCCTGTCGCTGTGCCTGCAGGGGCTGGTTTCCCCTTGCCAAATGAGTGCTCCGAGCCCTAAAATGTTGAATTTCCCAGGTTCTCCTACCTTTGAATAGCCTGTGGCCTGGCCAGCAGAGCTGCTGGCTGGACTATGTTTCCCTGCACTTTAAACATAAATAGAGCAGCGTGAAAGAGGAGTGAAAATAAAACCCCAGTCTGAGGATCTCGTCTTCTGTTTTATAAAATATGAGACAAATAAAGATCTTTCAAAACTGAAGAATTATATTTAAACTGCAACTGTTATGAACCGTACCGCAGTAAATTCAAATCCAAGTTACACTGGCAGATTGTAATCCCATTAACGGGATTATGTATATGAATAGCAGACCATATCTATTGTATTTACTGGAATTAAGCCAGATTTAAAGCAGTGCTAATGGGAAATAAATATGGAACCAAAGCTGAAATTATACAAAAAGTACAGAATTTCCTGACATTAATAATAATCTTCTGTCCAAAGAGGTTTCCTAGTGCTTTCTTGTTCCTGAAGGTCAAATTGACTTCCTTCTTTGCATTACAGTGTCACCTGGAGGCATTTACTGAGACCTGGTGCCAGCTGTGCTCGGTGCTGGACATTACATTTGTGGGAGACCGTCTCTGCCTTGGTCGGCTCCTAATCTAAATAGTCAAGATGACAGATAATCAAAGAAAGAGGGAAAAGTGGCCTGAGTAAGACAACATGGGATAGTGGAGTCTGTGCTTATTATTCCCCAGAGCGTGTGTCATGGGAAGAAGAGGATAATGGGGCCCTCTCTGTTTTCTGCACACCATTTGGGATTGCAGATTCCTCTGTCACGGTCTCCTTGCCATGCCGAAGGGCCCAATTCATTACTGTCCCTCACGGAGAAGCTGTTGCATTGCTAAGCTCTTCCCCGAATATATATTTTCTTGTTCTACTCTATGATTTTTCAGATGAGCTGCCCTAAACCACCCGCAGGATTCAACATGAGATTGCAGCCTGGGTGTTTTCAACGACATAATGCGGTTGTCTGTTTTGATCTCTGTTCATATCCTATAATTCTTAGCACTGGATTTCCCTTTTGGACTGAGCCCTGAGCCTGTATTTTCACAGTATTGTCTACAGTTGCTCTAAGATTTTTCCCCCCAAATAATTATTCTCTCTCTATATAGATATTAAAAAAAAAGATATAAATGACTAATTTACTAAATATTTAATATGCATTACTATTAGCATTAATATTCATACATTACATTAGTAATATCACCATTATTAATACCAGCAATAATATCAATATACTATAACACTAGTAATACTATTAATATACTATATATTAGTATAATATTATAGTATGCCATTATTGTAATATAATAATATAGCTATATTATTAATATATATATTAATGTAAACTGCATGCTGGGCTATTGCATTTCAGTGCCTCAGATCTGGCTAAAGAGAGACCAATGGGTGAAATGTGGCTGGAAATCCAGACTTCTCATTTCTTCTAAACTTGGTGTTGATCCAGAAGAGAATTGCAGGTTAAGCAGGGTGGACCTGAACCTCTCTTTCTGACCATTGACGGCCTTGTATGAAAAAGGATTGCCTTTTTCCACTTTGTATATGTTGTTAGTTGCTAATATTTTTTTTAAGCTTGCTTGAAACCCCTTTGTTACCGAACTGTTCTGAATTTTGGTAAGGAACGTGACCTGTGAAATATAGATGTTTGTGGCAACAGCCAGTCCTACACTGCTTTCTGCGTTTACTGCACAGAGGGTACAACCCAGGCGCTACTTCTGTGATCAGGGCTTCTTGTATCAACTGCAAATTTCTCACGCTATTACTTTGATGCTTTTTTACAACCCTCGTGCTTTCATTTGGGTTAAATTAGGCTCAGCTGACTACACCGGCATTATCTGCAGCAGGGAATTAAACATACCCAGGACCATTTGCTGGCACTGGGGCTGACCGGTGTGGAGCATCCTATGCCCATACTGTGAAGCCTCTAAAGCAGGGTGGTAGCATCCAAATTGCCTATTAGGAATGAGCCTCACCAGCTCCTAGTGGGACCTGGATCCACAGTTAACAAACATGGAGAACCTCCTCCTTTGAAATGAGAGCCAATTTTAAAAATTCTGGAAAAAAGTCTAAAAAGTCAGTCTGGAAACACTTCAGGGTTGGGCTTGGTGTCTCATTTTGCCCCTGCTCCATCGTAGATGTGACGCGAGGAGTTATCCCTGTGGACCCAGGGATTGAGGCCGTGCAGGGCAAGCCCTGGGCTCACTCCCCCTTCTTGTGTTGGGCGAACAGCAGCACCTGCACCCCGGGTCTTTTGGCTTGCAGTAGCTGACTTTCCCACTGCAGTTTCTTTCCTCTATTGTGCTCAGCGTGCAGCCTGCAAAGAGATACTCCTGGTTTCTTGGAGACCTCCGACACCACTGAAATGTGACTGCCCGGAGATGCCACTTGCTGCATGTCTTGCAGTTGTAATGACGTGTGGAGCAGGGGTATGTGAAGTGCTTGTCTCTTGGAAGGGGAAAGCATTTGGCAGCACTGAAATCTGTATTTACTCAGGAGGTAGGTGATGCAGCAAGAGGAAAGCATAGGCTGAAGGGTCTGAAATACGCTTGGTGCTGGCCAGGGTAGTGAGGACTGCTCAGAGCCTGCAATAGGCTGTGCAGATTCCCATGCTGTTTCCGAGCTGCAGGTGCACACATAAGATAATTATATTGCAGCAACATGCCCAAATTGCATTTGGTGTCAAAAGAAGACAGGGCTTTGGCAAATGTTGCCACCAGCTCATCCTTGCCTCACCCTTCTTGGTGGAAGGATCTGGTTGGGTTAGAGGCGGGGTCTACCTGCTGTCCATGGCCAATGCACCTTCACCCACACAGTGGGACTTGTTCTGAGGTTATTTAAAGAGCGATGGTTGGACTAAAGAGAAAAGCAGGCACAAAATGAGATGGCACATGAAAAAGAAATTCAAGATATCCAAAGGCTGGACAAGCAAAGCTCAAGACCATGCACTAACATGACCACCCAAAGCAGAAGGTGAAGAAGGTCCTGCTCCTGCAGTCACTGGCAAGGCTCACCCCAGTAAGCATGCCAAGTCCATGTCTTCACAGCCTTTCATTTCCTGGTGAGGCCTTAGGAGGGTCTGAACCAGCAAATAAACCCGAGCCAGTGCATGGGACTGGGCCTTGGAAGCCCTAGCCTGTTCCCTGCATGGCTTTGGGTTGGGCCAGCTCCCTTGGATGACAGCTGGGCAGGGAGTTAGGAGCAGGTACGTGCAAAGGCCCTGTTGAACCCCACTGCCACTTGCCCTTGGGGTCAGTAAATAGTCCCTAGTCTATTTAATTTACTAGCCTAGACAGAGCCAGCATTACCTAAAAGGGTACCCCAAGCCTTGCAAAATCTGCCCCATCACTGCTCAGATAGGACACCTGGAGCTGAAGAAGGGGAGATACTTCGCAACACAACCTGGAAGTTGCTCTAAATGCTTTAGAGGCATCGCGTAACTCCACTAATTCAGAAATTAATACTCCTTTTCTCCCCCCTTGAATCAATCTTCAGAGTCAGCAGTGAGAGACGTCTTTTTTATTATTATTCTTTTATTTTCCCATTGCTTTTCCGCTGCATATACAGTACTTAAAAACGAGATCACCTTCATGTCAGGCAGGTACCATGTTTATTAACAGCAAAAAAGTATTATCTAGGTTTCACTCAAGACTGATTTACAGGATAAATAATTGTTTCAAAAACAATTGTTTAAAAAAACAACAAAACCCCAAAGAATAAATTAATAACTTAAGTGATTAGCTGTCCACAGTGATTTGAAAACTTAATAACCATTCAAACAGTGACACCACAAGAAGACACTTACTGTACAGTTTGCCACAGATTACTCTTGTCCTTCCTTCTACAAATGGAAAAAAAAAAATAAAAATACTCTGTTTAAGAACAGTCATAGGCTTCAAAACACACAAAATATCACTGCAAATAGGCTGCCAATGTGACGGCTCTGACTCCCCTCGCAGCAGTTGAAGAAACAAACAGATAAAGCTACGCTAATTCTGATGGGGTCATTCCCACGCAGTGATCACTGAAGTCAGTGAGGATCTGTTGACTTCACCAAGGGCTGGGCTGAGCGGCATGTCCTACTCCAAAGGTTTGGTCCTAACCCTACAGGATTCATTGGCAGACTCCCCCACGGAGTCCCTATTCCTACTGCCTTTCCCTACATGGGGCAGGCTTCAGCCACGACTTCAGAAGTGCTCTCAAAAGAGATAGTGTATTTTTGGGGATGATATGGCAGCAGAATGTCAAACTGTGCAAAAGGCTTTTCCCTCCACCCCTCACTTGAGAGAAAATGCTTCCCCCCTTGGTAATTAAGGATGGGGGTTTTAATGAGTGGGGTGGAGCAGGAAATTTCATGTCCTGTGTGATGCTGGGCCTGACAATGGGGCAAGGTGTCAGCACCACATGCGGCCCTGCTGCAGTGTGCAGACTCAAACCAGCTCTTTGCATCATTAGATATTAACTAATTAAGCCTCACAACACATCTGTGAGGTGGGAAACAAGTACTAAAAATTTTCGTTTTACAAACCAGAGAGAAAGTGGGATACCAAGAGCTCAAATGAACCCTCTCCCATCTGAAGGTATAGTGTGGTGTCACCCAAAGAACTAGAATAAAAGCAATGGTTTCTTATCTCCTGGTCTTGGGACAGATCTCTCACATGTAGTCAACCCATTCATGTAGAAATGCACCTGGTATATCTTAGTAATGGGCCACATACATAGAAAATTAAGAGCCCTCTGATGGGAAGCAAGTCCACAGAGAAGCTCTTTTAGCTCAAGAGATGGAGCCCTGCAGCCCAGTTTCTGGGTTGGTGGTTGCTGGTTGGTGCTGAAATTTGGACTTGGTGCATGCAGGGAACATGCCAGGACAGGCTGGCTGCGGGCTGGTGGGGTGAGAGCTATCTGTCATGACACCTTGCTACATATCAAGTTTTCTCAAGAGAAGCCACTGAAGTAGCAACCCTATTAGTAAGTAATACATCTCTAGGAATTGTAAGCAAGGAGGTAAAATATTGACTACACAGATGAGAAACAAAGGACGAGCTGACAGAGAATTGCTCCAGTCCAACAAAGAAATTGTTACCAAAAGGTGTAGAACTCTAACTGCATGAACCTCATTAACAGTTGTGAGATCATTGCATGAATGAGAACACACTAGCACTTTCTGGGCAGTAACATGCTCTGCTCTGCCCTGGGGAGCTCTGAAAGAAAACGCTGAGACTTGGCATAAGGTCCCTCAAGAGGGGCTGTACTCGGCAGGCTGAGTTGCTCGGGTATTCACATAGCATGGACAGCTCTCTGATGGCCAAGTCTTTCCTTTGGCCCCATACCTTGACTGGGGATGGGGTTAGGTTCTGCTCTTCACCCTTCCCGTTACAAATGGGGCTGCTCCACAGGCATGCGTCAATGGCCCTGGACTCATTCAGAAGCCATCCCTATAATGTGAAGTGCAGTGCAGCTTTTAAATGGAATAGCAACATCACAAGCTAGGAAAATACTGAAACAATGCCAAATGTGACTTCAGGAAACCATCCTCTTACTCTTCTGTCAGGCCAGAAAGATCAGCCAGGACCTAGGAGATATTTGAACTTCTTTCTGCCAGAGTGCAATGCCACGTGAGGCACCAGCACAGCTCTAGCCCTCTTGTTTCCCAAGGAGACCTGCTTGTAGTGTTCAGCCTTGCAGAACCACTGGTCCCCAAGTGAAAAACCTGCAGCCCTGCAGCCTTGACAACCAGCTCTTCCCCTGCCGCTGTGAACTTTGTGTGTCTCAGCAGGCGCTAAAAGGAACAAGCTTTCATGGTAGACTCAAGAGAGTGCAAATCTGGGGTGCTGGGGCTTGCGCAGGGCTCCGGTGAGCCCTGGGTGATGTCTAGCCTAGCAAATTTAACAGCCTTGAGCTGTCCCCTGGTCACCTGGACTGCCTGTCCCCTGCATGCCTTGTTCTGGGACAACCAGTCCTTTCCCAGATCCAAGGGAAGGCCCCAGGGTGGATTAGGGCATCTTACTGGGGGCAGATTTAGCCTCAGGGATATGAATTGTGCATTGCCACTTGGCTTCATAGCCAGAGAAGAGGCTCTGGCCCTGTTTAGGATGTTAATAGGACACTAGGAGGACCTCGGGAGGTCCCTAGTCTGACTTCCTGCTGAAAGAGAGGTCAGCAATGGAGTCCGACCCCATTGTTCAGGGCTTAATCCAGTCGGGTCTTGCAAGCCTCCAAGGGTGGAGATGGCACAATCTGTTTGGGCACCCTGAGCTTGGCCGAAACCGTGACACTGCTGCACCCTGACTAGCCCAAGAGAGACCAAGAGGAGGGCATCCTCCAGCTCGGCGCTATGACCACAAACAGAGCAGGGCTCAACCCTCAGCCCCTCCAGCACTAATCTGACCATGCTCTTTGCTTGGGCTTTAGGTCCCCGTCACCTTTCTCAGAGGGCTTCTCCTGCCCAAATGCATGCTGGGGTGCACATCCCAGGGCTCCTCGACAGTCAGAGCGCCACAGCCTCAGCTGCAGCACAGGATGATGCCCTCCAGGCCTGCATCACCCTGGGTAAGACCTGGGAGTGGAGGGAGCGCTCCCCTTCAGGCAGCACAGGACCTTTAGTGATCAGAAGCTCCTCTCCACAACCCACAAACCTTCTGTTTAAATCTGACTTGTAGGTCATACCAAGGAGGGATCGTGTGAGGACCAAGACTCAAACATCACCGCCAAACGCCCCGGCCTTATCTCCTCCCAACTCCATGCTCCTGGTTATGACCTGCTTCAGTGGCTGGTGGCCCTGCGTCCTAAATCCATCCCGATTAGCCCCCTGCGATCCCAAGCCTTAGTCACCTTTTGGTGCTGGCTCCAGATTGGTCTCTATCTGTCCGACCCTTGCTTTGCCCCTGCACGATCCTCTCACACAAACATTTTCTTTCTCCTAACTGGGACTAAGCCTAAGTCTGGCAACCATTTATAGCAGGAAATTTATTTCCCACCCAACACTAAAATGGCAATTCTGAGCAAATCAATTACAAGGCAGTTCATACATTTCAAGGACCAGAACAGCTGGGAGCAATAGTCAGTCACTCACAACAAGGGACACACACTTTCAGAAACATACTGCCTTTAAAAGTACCAGCTTTGAAAGAGGGGAAAGCTTTGTGCCATGGCTCTGATGCTTTGTAAAAGTAAATACAAAGGTCAGGATGCTTGTCAGACATTCAAGCTTTGTCCATGAACACACACATACACACACATCCCTTTTCTTAAATGGGATGGTACAGCTGAAGAGCAGGCTTTGACGTATGGACTCAGGCCAGACCTTTTGCTTGCAATTCAGATGAATCATTTGCAATGTTCTCAGCTTCCTAAAATACCTATTTCTAACAAAAGAGTCAGTCTTACTTGAGCATCCAAGTATAGAGTGAGTGTGATAAACTTAATGCCTTCAGGACAAAGTTCTTGGCAGTCCATGTAATTAAACCAGATGCTTTTCAATATGGTTTAACGCTAAATACTGCACAAACATTAATCATTGGGGACTGGTGTAATCAGCTCAGCAGCCAGCAGGAATGACTATTTCCACCACAGCCATTGATTACTTCGCTGTTTTCAGGGCTCGGGAAGGGTTAGTAGAGTTGCATCTTTAAGGAGGAGGCAGTGTAACGCACAGAGCGCGCGGTTGCTGCTTAGTGGGTAGGGGCCAAATGCTTAGTGCTCAGCAGGAAAAAAACAGGAGAAGGTCTGTTTCTGACCAATGTGACCTCACCGCAATCAGTGGTTGCAAAGTCACTATTTTAGGTCTCCTTTTGGCTGCTACATATAAAGGGCCAGTTATTGGGGATGCTCATGGAAGCAATCCTGCCATTTGGACAGTTTGACAAGAAAATCACCGAAAGAAGGGTCTTCAGCTGGGGAAAAAGAGATATCTCATGCCTTGTGTCTGACAGCGTCTGTCCCTTGAACAAATGAGGATGTTTGTGGGACACTGAAGAAAAGGACTAGTTTCTCCAGTAATACAAAGGGCTTTCCAGTTCTCAGTTACCCCCCCCCCCGGACTGAATACTGGAGTGGATACTGCACCCACTCAATCCCATAACTGAAGGACATTGCATTAGTAAACAGTGTCCCACTTATTTCACCCATGAAGCCACTGTATCCTCAGAAATAAATATTGCTGCACCTTCCCCTTTGCTTCCCTGCCTTTAGGACAGGGCAGACAAATATTACTTGGCATTTCCAGAGCACCTCTCCTCTCAACCTCGCTCGTGCAAAGGGGAAACTCATTTCTGATTGTGCCTCAAATTACTGGGCGTGTGCATGAGGCATCGAATCACATAGGCAGAGAAAAAGGCTCAGTTTGAGCGCAGGTTATCATTCAGTTTCTTCAGGCTTTAGGTCTGGCTCAGGTTATTTTTGTCTGGAGCTGAACTCGGTTTACTCTCTGGAATAATTGCACTACTTTACCGAGAGAGACACAAACAGCAGTGTAAGGTGCTACTCCTAAAATTACTGCTGCAGTCCTCACCAGAGGCGGCTGCGCTTTGGTGTGATACGAGGCGAGTAAACACATTAACTAGTACAGGCCAGGTAGTGTGCACTGCAACCCCTCTCCCCCGACCTGATCTTCCTTTGTGTTCATCATAATAGTTTGGAGGATTAAATAGGAAAATTGGCTTCCTGCTGAAGTCAAATTTGCTTTTCAGCAGGGACGGTGCTTTTGTTGGCAGCGTTGCATTGCCCAGTGCCCTCAGCTAGCTGAATGTAAAACAGGTCGGTGGGCTCGGCTTTTGTTTCTGCTTATTCTCCCCGTTTCTCAGGCACTCGTGTGATGCCAAGACCAGGCGGTCTGTCCATGTCTCTTTAATGAGCTCACAGAATTTCCTAGGATGCTTTAGAGTGACTTCAGCAGGCTCTGGATTGGGCCCAATGTTTAGTCTCCCCTGAGATGCGGTGATGAAAAGGGCTATAGAAATACAAAGTACTGGGCTCTGTTCTTCATTTTATTATCTCACTATGCAAGCGTGCAAGCCCTCAATGTGAGGCTAAGGCCCTTGCAGGCAGTAACACACTCTCTGACCTTCAGAAAGCATATGGCTGTGCTAAATCTTTCCCTTTGGGTGTTTTTTTTTTTTTCCTAGATGACTTATTTTTATCAGGAGCCTTAGGATATTTTCTTTATTTTTCCTGTAAAAGGCCAACATTGCAATGTGTTAAAAGGTCTTTGGAGCTTTTCCATTAATATCCTCCCCTTTCATGGCACAGGAGGAGAAGACATAAACTGGTGCTGGAAGTTCGAGACTTAGTTTGCATAGCAGCATCCAGCTCTAAAGGGACTGGCATCCTAGGCCCTTGTGGGTCATGCCTGGCTCTTTCCAAACTCAGGCCAAGATTAAAGAGATGTGTTAATTCCTAAGCATCAATAATCAACATTAATGACTGTTTTTCTTGGTGATGTTGGTGAAACATCCAGCCAGTGGTGTTGGGAGGGGTTCAGCTTGAGAAAAGAATAGGTGATCCAAGCTATCTAATAAGTATTATTACCTAATCTCACTAATGTCTCTCGTTTGGCTCTCAGTTCATGGTCAGCCTGTTTATCCGTGTCCGTGCTCACTGTCTGGCAACCATGCTGCTACATGACAATCATTAGTCCTTCCTGTTTTTATGAGATCATGAATTATTATCTCTGCAATAAGCTGCCTCTTCCTTCTCGACTCTCTGAGCGCAGCAGCTGCTCAGGGAGTGATCCCAAAGCCTGGATGTGTCAAGCATGCTGGGAGGGGGAACAGCAGGCTCCCGTAATTAGTTAGAGCCCAGGGTCATTAACATCAGCAAGCCGACTATCTATGTCAAAGAAACAACAGAATTGCTGCAATTAAAGACGGGGAGAAAACACCTAGTTCAGCCCTTTGCGCCCGGCACAAACCACCCATAGTGCAACATGAAAGCTTACGTGAAAACACCCAAATGCCTGCTCTGCCCTGACTCTCCTGTACAGCCTCTTCCCAAGCCTAAGGCTTCACCACCGATCAACATCCCAGTTACTCTTCTCCTTTTCTGCACGAAACACCCCGTCAATCCCCTTTCCCGAGTCTGACCTCTCCAGCACAGCGTCTGCCTTCTCCAGGTCCTCGCAAACAGCCTCATACCCCCTTCCTCTCGTTCATCCTCACATCAGTCACAATACACAAGGATCTCCAGAGCCTCTTCCTGCTCCTAGCAGTCAACTGCAGAGCTTCTCACAAAGGTCACAGATACAGGACTTTCCCTCTACGGTCTTCTCTTGCTGCCACGAAGGGCAGAATTTGGTTCTCAGGGCCAGATTCATGGGAAATTGGCTTCAAACAGACAGTGGTCAGAACTTAAATTCTGCAGTCAGAAGCTGATCTCTCCAACTCATTTTCTTTGAGAGATCTTGGAAAGCATCAGCGGAAGAAGAAGACACCCCAACAAACTTGGCTGCTTCATGCGTGCATGCATGTGTGCGTGAGCATGTGCTGAAGTGTATGCTCGTCTACGGTGGGGGGTGAGTTCTGGACTTCAGAGCCAGCTCAGTCGGTGGGTCTGGACACTCTTCAAGCTCCTGAGAGTTAACAACCACAACATAAACATGGCGGCTGTCCCACCAGGAGAAGAATAGCTCACAGACATTTTGAACACATCATTATTTACAAGAAACAGGACAATGAAAGTAAAGACATATGGGAATGGTCCTTGCTCAGTTTTAGGATGGGTAGGAGGGGCCAGAGAAGAGGGCAACCATAGGCAGGGGGCATGGGAGTCTGAGCTGGGGAAGTGATGTCCTGTGAGAGATGCTGCCAAACCTGCGCGACATGGTTTGGGGGTACAGTATGGAAGAAGACAGGGAGAGATGATGCAGTGTTAGCACATACAAGGTGGCTTTAATAGCTGTAAGCAAAAGATGTGCAGGGCGACACCTGGTATTGCTAAGTTAAAGTTCCTGGATAGTGAATCCAGCAGCTAAAGCACAAACCTAGCCACCAAACGTAGTTGGTCTTTTATCACTGGCAAACAGTATCTGCCAAATCTTCCCCTGGAATTAAGTTTCATTTTGTTTTAAAGGAAAAAATAATGAAGACCCCCTCCCCTCTGCAGATAACAGTCTTAGAAACTAGCCCAAGTGGCGCTAGCAACCCCAGACGGGGCCCCAGCCTGGGAAAACCGCTTGGACATTTGCCTGTCTGGATGCCCGTCCTGGGCCGCTGCTGGCACTACTGCTTCGTGCTCTTGGCGGGTTCTGAGGACTGCCGCACGTCCGTCCACTCCTGCATGGTGCTCTGCAGGGCCTGCGTCTTCTCCTTGTCCACTTGCACGTAATCAACCTTCTCGTCCGAGGCGACTGACGAGGTGGAGGGCTGCGGGCAGGAGAAACACAGCCACAGACCGGTCACTTATTCAGCTCCCCTCTCTTCCCTGCTGGCCACCCCGGGCCTCTGTCTCCTTCCCTGCAGCCTTGCTGCGGGTACAGCAAGGACCTGCAGCTCCCTCGTTTTCTTCCAGACTCAAGAGCTCTTCACCACCCTCTGATTCATTTTCTTGCCAGTAAAGATCTTGTAGGCACACAAAAAAGTCCCACTCACTCCATCCCTCTTAGCTGTGTTGACTCTACAGAGTTATGGCACTAAATTATTTTTGTCCCTAAAACAACAGCTACACCTGCAGGCTCCCTCAGGAGACCTGCTGGGTAATGAGATTTCTTTTTTTTGGCCATAGTTTCTTAAGCGTGGATTTCTATCTTCCTCTACAAGTATTTCAGAGGATGCCCAGCAGCTGCAACCAGAGCCAAGTGATGTTTTTTAATGGGCTAAAGCCATCTTTCCAGGGCAGGTTATTATTTAAATTGGTAATACCTGCAAAAACACTGCCCGGCAGAAAGAAACAATCAAGGGACTACTGTCAAATAATAAAAAGAGTTAATGATTGGGACAGTTTGCCTAGGAAACAAGGTGGTGTTTGTAAAAGTTGAGGCCAACTCGCAGATGGTTCCCATAAAGGTTTAAAAAAATGCCATGTCCTTGTGCCATCCTCCTGCTCCAGAGCTTCTTTGCTTGTACACACATCAGCCAGTCACTCTTCTTTCTCCCCACCATGTGTTCAGGGTTGCACCTAGCAGGACCTGCCTTAGGTCCCCCTAGCCCACTCCTCCACCCGTGCGTGTCATCTTCATCTTAGCAGGTGGCCTTGCTTGGGCAGCTTGTGACATCTCCATCACCTGAGACTTTTAAATCTCGTCTGTTATCTAGGGAGAGATGATTTGCCTTGGACGTGGAGATGCCCTGAGGTCCTTTCTTGCCTTGTTTTTTATGATTCGCTTTAAGGCCATGTTTCCCCATGTTTGAACCTAGTGAAAAGTCACTAATAGCGGGGTCTGTAGGAGGATCTCCCCTTCCATGTTTCTACATGGTATTTGGCAGATGCATCCCATTCCCAACCCACCCGTTCCCAACAGCTCTTTCTCACAGTGCAATAGCTTGATCAGCTCAACAGAATCTGGCTTTTAAATAGCAAGCTCACTTTTGGAAAGCAGTTTGTGCTTTTCCTGGCCAACTGGTGCCCTTTAAAAGCGCCTGATCTGCAGCAGACTGATACTCAGCATTTTCTAAATGAGCTCCTCAAAGTAGCTCACATGGAAAACCCAAGCCAGGGTTTTGAGGACTGCTGTTCTGAAGCTCTCACAAAGAAAAATTCTTCTGATACTTCCTGGCATGCCCTCTGATTGCTTTTGAATAAGGCCAGACACAAAATCTACAATCTATAGCTTAACTTCTGTGTTCATCAATATGAATCCATGAAACCCCTCAAACATCCATGCTCTTGGTTACACCTCCAGCAACGCCGACAGACATGCAACAAAGACTCATTCTGACTTAGAATAAATATAGCAGATCCTCAGATAAAATTCACACCTCTGAGGTTGAACCACGCCACTTACTAACCCTGCCTAGGGCTTTGGCCCATACTGTTGTCTGGGTAGATAAACATCCTTCAGAAATCCCAAATTATTTTTAATCAGAAGTTTAGAAACACCCCAGTACCTTTCTGTGGGGCCCTGGAGAGCTTGGCTGGAAGTCCAGGGCCAGATAATCCACGCTCCCTGAACTCTTTTTAGGTGCTGGGCTGTTGGTGCCACTAGGAACAGGAGAAGCAGAAATGGGGTTTTGCTAATGCAGGAAAGAGACAGGAGAGATAATGAGTGTTAAAATGGGAAGGAGAAAAAAAGAATTAACACAAATCTGGCAGAGAAATGCCTTGGTTGCACTTTCACCAGAGGTCCCAGCCTGGATCTGTTCTTACTTACCTCTTGGGTACCAGGTCCTCTCTGGGGCCAGGGTCTGCAAAACTACTGGGGGTCTGAACTCAGTGGGGCTGTACATGCCCCGTGCTAACAAATCATATAAGCATGCACTCTTAGCATGATTCATTGGTGCAGTTCTGTTGCTTTTTTGATTATTTTATTCGCTTGCCTAACATCAGATGTGGGCTTAGGCATTTCACTGGAACCGCACCTTAGTGAGGCCGGACTAGCATTGGGATCCTTACTAACCTCAACTGTGCTACACAGCCCACAGATTTCCTCTGCCCTGTTAGCTACACAACCTTAAAAATATGCTTTAAGTCAGCAGCTTTGTCAAAAGAGACAAAACCCCCTCCCTGTAACCAGTGCCCCTCCCTGCTGCTGCTCTGATAGCCCCTGCCCTAGACATAAACATGATGTCAGCAGCTACTAGGGAAAAAAAGAAGAAAAAGGAAAAAAAAAAATCTACTTAAATCAGGAAAATACACTGTGGCAACGCATAGATGTTTTTGTCACCTTTTAACTCCTGGCAAAGTAGGTGGTATACGTTCCTGCTCTCACATACAGTCAAAACCCCAAAGGGATGTGTCGTTTTAGGAACAAAAGGCACCCTTCTGTGTAAGGATGTGTGTAAGGATGTACGCTACGTTCATCACCGTGCTATCTGAGCAATTTCAGTGCTTCCACAGCCATGAGCTAGGAACGTGTTTGCAGCACTGGGGAACAGGCCCACCAGGACTACGTATCTTCGCTGGGGCCCCTCCGCGGAAGAGGCTTACCATGGCCACGTAATTCTCTTCGCTGTCTCCCGAGTCAGTGCTGGTGATGCTCTGTGAGGAGACAGGGCGGCAGTATTGCAAAGAGCCGGAGTTGAAAGTCTGGCTGTAACGAGAAGCGTGAATGTGTTAATTAATGGTTGCAGGTGTTGCTAGTTGAGTGAGGACAGGAGGGGGCAGCGCCTGATGTCTCCACATGTCACCGCGCTCAGATCTAGGGCCTGGGTCCTACTGAAGAAAAGCTGGTGGCAAAGGCGCTCTCTCCAACCCAGCCTTGCCGCTGTTCAGAGAAGCACTGGATTTGGTCTTCTAAGTTTTTTCTTTCTAAGGCTTTTTAATAACACCTTGCTTGCTACCTTTACTTTCCCACTATTAGATACATAAATCCAGGCTCCATAAACTCTTTTATCTCACAGGAAGCATTTAATTGTGTAGGATACAGAGCCAGCCTCCGTGGAGCTACACAGCAGGCTTCTCACCTCCATCCTAATCACAGCTCCAGGCTTTGTTTACTGTGCAGTAGCCTATCTGATTTTTTTTTTTTTGTTGGAAAACAAAACCTCCAAGGCGTCGTCTTGTTTTCAATTGGCCAAATCTAATTATATAGAATAACATAATGTAATCAGTGTCTGGTATTAAAGCCCATGTCTTAAAAAGCTATTTGTTGCCTTGCAGTAAAGGCAGGGTCATATGATTAGCTGATAAGGGAAAAATCCATTAGCTCCTACAGGGTCAGACATCTTGTCAATCAAAACCTACTCTCTTTCCTGAGGCAGTGATTTCAGCACACAGCCCTCATGCCCTGCAGTCAGTCCCTACACAATCCAATTTATTGCAAGAGTCATAACAGCCAAGCCTCACTTCTTTCTTTTATTGGACAACATCAGACTACGAATTAGCAGCAGAATTGGAATTGTGTGAATCCTGTTATTTTTGGCGAGGAGATTTTGGTATGAAGTGCTTTGGTTTCATTTTGCAGACTTCCTCCAGGCTAAGCTTTGCTTTCAAGGCAATCAAAACAGAACTCAGCGAAACCCTGTGAGTGTCACTCTGCATTTTTAGATTAAAGCAGGACTTTTTTGCAAGAGCTAGATGTGAAATTGCACAGTGTCCTTAGGTCAGCTGCGTCGGGGCCACGCAGAAGCGTCATGAGTCTCAGCAGACCAGACGTCCCACAGCAAAGCCAGAACTCTCCGGGTGGTGTCAAATCCCAGAAATAAGAAATTTCTTTGAGTGATTTTAATTAGCTGATCTGCCACTTGCTGGGCTTTCATGTGGAATCCTAGCCTAAATTAATTTATCTTGCTGCCACCAGCTATGGTGTGGAAAATATAACTCCAGCTCTTACTACGCCTGACAGAGTTTGTTAGAGGTCCAAGACAGGAACCCTTCTGCTTTGACAACAGCTGACTCAAATCCAAAGTCTGACAACAATCTGGCCAAGGAAATCACGTGGTGTAGCAGAATATTCGAAGAAAGTACTGCAATATAAATGGCCAGTTCTTACGCTCTTTCTAGATAGCTCCTACTGGTCACTGATGGAGACATGATCTTGGACAAGCTGGACTTTTGGTCTGACCCAGTGTAGCTGTTCTTACGTTTGTATCTTCCTAAGACACGACCCAACTCTACAGCTCTTGTTTCTAAAATTGACAGAACCCAAAACCTGGGATGAAAAGATCATCCAGCTACTCCTGGGAAAATTCAAGCCCACATCCAAACTTTAGGCTTACTTGTGGATGGCAGGAGGGCACATTAGAGACGTGTCCCTTTAACAGAAAGAGGTAATGGTCAACAAGAAACCTCTGTTGGGAGCAGAGGCAGAAGGGCACTCGGCATCCCTGTGGTACTCAGGCAGAGATGTTTAATCCATGGCAGAGGAGACACTGCAGCTACATGTAGACAGCAGTGAGAACGGGACCCGGCTGGGTCAGAGATCTGCCATCAGAGCAAAGCAAGCACCCATACCCCAACCAGGTACTCACGTAGGCCTGGACCAGGATTTAGTGACCGGTGATTTGAAGGGAAGCTCATCAATGACTGTGTTGTTCCTCAGGTCCAGAGGCGACGGCTTTGCTGAGAGGGAAGAGGACTTTATTCAGTGAGAGGATGTTCCCTACAACTCAGCTCCCACAACTGGCATGAGGAGGGGATGATCCCCAGCAACATGCTGGTTGTTTCCCATTCTGCACTCAGGTTAATCAGCCCACCAACCCTCCTTGCCGCTGACAAACATCCCCAGCCAAAACTCCTGCTTGCATTTCTGCTAGGACTGTGGGAAACCCGGTAACTTTTCCCTCTCCTTCATGGCACACAGCCCCTCCTGCCAGGCCCAAGGGTCCCCAGTGGATGGATGGTCCCGAAAGGGGAATGTGCCTTCCAGGAAACTGAGATTTGCTAAAAATACCCAAACATAGTGCACAATAAGCCTGGCTCATCAGGGAACTCTGATGCCCTATTAGACTGGGAAAAGCCTCCCCTCCGCTCATGGCCAGCCAGAGCTAGACGACACCAGCCTGCTGCTAGCACTGAGCAGTCTCTGGACAGAAGGTTTCCCATGAGGAACTTAAAAAGGAAATCTGCAGTGTAATATGAAAGCTCTTCTAATCAGGGTTAGTTCATTACATAGAAAAAAACAGCACCGCTTTCTAGCCCCAGACCTCACCTAGCGCTCTAATCTGGTTACATTTTGACAGCCTGCAAGCAGCCAAATGGGAACCCTCCCTGCTCAGCAGCTCTCTGGCTATGGCCAAAACTCCGCCGATGGTCCGGGCAATGGTCAGAGGTGTGACTCGGAGGGGACAGGCAGAGCTCGGAGGGAAGAGCTGCCTAAAGCCAGCCAGTAGGAAGCACTAGGTGAAATCTGAGACATCTAAATATGACCCGGAGATTTGGGGGTAGAATGTACGGAGCAGTGGAGGCAAAGGGGGTGAGGTCCTGTCTGTGTTATGCACCTTCTGTAAAGACCAGGAAAGACTTGAGGTAGGCTGTTTAGTAAGCACCACAAAAGCTGTGTCTTCACCATAGTCCTCCTGAAATCAGAAGGTGACGGGGAAGAGGAAGATCTGAATGCCTGACTATGCTGTGGTTACCCAGTTACACCCCCACATAGGACTAGGCAGTGATGTGCATGCCTGAAGTCCCTGGAAGACACGTAAATATTGTTGCTCCATGCAGTATGCACAATATGACAGATGTAGGCTGAAGTATCACAAGAACAGAAGGGTTCCTGAAAAAGACAACTGTTCTTACCTTTCCGGTCGGGTTTAAGGTTGCGGTTGACTGGTGGAGGTTGGATCTCACTCAACCGTCTGTGGCACTGCGCCATGGCTCCTCCTTTATGTACTGGGAGGGTGGTCGAGGACAACCCCAGCAAGTCAAAGTGATGCGGGCCAGGGCTCATGGGGATGTAGAGATTTTGGGCGTTGTCATTGGCTTTCTCCGTGTGGATCAGGGACGACGAACCGGGGTTCATCGGGACGTAATTGTCCTCAGAGTCTGCGCTGTGGGAGCGGGCCACTGCAGCTTTGGCTTGCTGGAGAACATGCGGGAGGCAAAGAGTCAGATGTGTTGAGTGCATCAGACACCGCTCAGTGCCATCCTAGTATAAATCCATCCCTGTTATTGTCACTGAACACTGGCATTGGGGGTGGGATCGGCTCTAACCCAGGGCCTTAAACGTACCTGAGCTTGCACTACTCAACGCTAATCCCAGAACTAGCTGTGCTGATGCGATGGAGATGGCGTTTCAAATGGTAACACCTCTCCCTGTTGCAGCCTGTCTGTATCTATCACTACACCTCACCTCAGCACAGAGGGAAGGGACCGTCTCTCTTCTTCCTCACCATCAGTTTTCACAGGCAGGGTCTCCCTTGTTCCTCCACAGCAGCCTCTGCTGTGGCACCGGCACTCTCAGAGGGGTAACTACTACTGCTGGGTCTCAAGGGCCAGCAAGCCCTGCACTAGTTCTACCTGTCCTGCTTCAGTCCCGGTTTGCAAGACATTGAAACATCCGGAGTTCATAGAATGGTCTTAATCCCCCAGACCTGAGCATCTTTTCATGAACAGAGTGTGATTTGAAGAAGCAATGTTAACCTGGAAATTCATTTTCCCTGGGTTCTGGACATGACTGAAATGCAACATGAAAGGCTGCTTTAATGTCATTTCCAGCTCAGGAAGTCTTAGAAAGTGCACAAAAGAGTCTGCTCTGGCAACATTTCAAATTCAGCTCAACAGCATCCCAGGCTTACAGGAGGAAGCCAAACTCCTGGGCTTTTTTGGGTCCGAGCTCCAGGCAGATAACTCTGTGCAAGTATTCCAAGCAAATTTCTGCATGCTGTGCCAGAAAGCTAGGGGGTTGTCCCTCCACCTCTGCCCTGCCGGTCATCACTGCAGAGACCACAGTGAGCTGAACAAGGAAGGCCCAGATCCACAGAGTTGTTCAGGTACCAAAGTCTCTTGTTGATACGAGACCAAGGACTTGTCGGTCAGGAAAACTGCCTGCAGCAGGTTCAGGCACAATAGCTATTACGAAATGGTGTTTCCCTCAAGTTCGGGGTGCATAATGTGGAGCAATATTCTGTTGCACTTCAGATTGCACAGGGGAAAAAAAATCTCCCTGCGGACAAGGTTTTAACTGAAATCAGTAACAAAACCATTCCTGACTCAGGTCTGCAGGACTGAACTCTTAAGATGCCACCAGGAACAGACTTGTCCCCTCTCTGAATCCAGTGCCTGTAGCACTGCTGCTGATATCAAGGCCAACTTACCAGGTAAGAGTTGTACCCATCGTTCATAGACTCAACCGACTGCACAGCACTGCTGCCCCCGTGCTGGGGATATTCATATGTCTCGCAAGAAGAAGCTGCAACACAATCACAAACACACAATGAGTCCCAGAGCAACTGCTAATGTGCCACCTGGAAACAGAATCCCATATCCAGATAATATGAATGCACCACCTGTTCTTGCTGTTTGTAGCACGCTACTCTGGCAGGAAGACGGAATTTCTAGCCTGCCACATCTCCTTTGACTTCCACTCCCTATCACGCTCCCTCCCAATTACCATCTCTCAGATGTGTCAACACAACTGCATGTGTAGTCTGAACCTAGCCTGGTTCTGTCAAAGTACTGAAAAATCCTGGGGCTGAGAGTGTCAGACAATATATATCATAGAGACAAAACTGGGTTAAGGGAGAGATGGCGTGAGGATGGATTGCACAGCTCTTAGTCTTCTCTGTCTGTTGCTGAACACTGGGTCTGATCTCAGCTTAAATGATACTTGTTGGTATTTAGGTTGGAGGAGATGGAAGAGGTGTTTCAGAGGTGTTTCATCATTTTTGGTATACTGTCTCTCCTACTGTTCCTTCTAAGTCACCTTGCAACTGTCTCACCCACTTGATCCCTATGGAGAACTAGCAAGGGGTAACATAATGCAATTATATGATCTGGGTTAGAAGGGGCAATCCGGAGAGGAATGGCTCTGTCCTAGACTGCTTTTTGTTCCCTAAAGGACAGGGCACAATGCTGGGAAATGGCACGCTCATCCATATGTCCCTTTGGGGAACAGGTCTGTGGTGGTCCTGGAGAACCACGTTCTCCAGGCATGGCCAAGAGGAAGGACAGTTCTGCTGGCTTGGGGGCATCAAATCTCAAAAGATGTGAAAAATTACTTTCCAGTCCGGTCAGCCAAATCAAGGCAGGTACAGGCTGAAGTGAGTTCTAAAAAAATTAGTTATTAATTGAACCAAAGCACATAGGCTAAAAACGGCAAAAGTCTAGGTCTTAGTAGAAAAATCTGGTGAAGCACTGATGGGGTCCTATTTGGTGCAAGTGGGCTTGGGGTTTTGATTCAAGGCACAATACAGTCAAGAGCCACCTGAGCAGATTGGGTGTAAAGAGCACTCACGGATGTCTCTTCAGGCCACGAGCCCATCTCATAGAAAGAACTGGGCCAGATCCTCATCTACGAGAGCTTCATTGTGTTCAAACCCATCGTGCTGGCTTATGCCAACAGAAACGCTGGCCTTAACGAAAGGGAGGTGTACTGCAGCAGCCGATACCACTAGCTGGTAGAAAGCTACCCCTTCTCTCCATCCCCAAATTTACCTCTGTGTAGCCTGCTGTTCTCCACCGCTGGTAGCGTGTTTCTCCTGGGAATGGTGGCTGCCATGGGGGCCAGCCCTAAGCTTTCGCTGCCCTGGGGTCTCTGCGGCGGGCTGCCCCACCGCGGCTCCATCTGCCCGGGCTTTGGGGGCCGTGGGGGTGGCGCAGCAGGCGAGTCACTGGCAGCCACGGCCAGAGTATTGTGGTTCTTGTCCAGTGTAAATGTCCTGGGGATCTGATAGATGGAGAGAGGGGTAGAAGGGATGTCGTAGGAGTCTGTGGAGAGCTCCCCAAACTCCTTGCATAGGGTGTTGTTGGGAGTCTTAAAGGTATAGACTTCCTCGTTATCCGTTTCGGAGCTTGTGAGGCTCGACTTGGTGTGGGTGTAGGAACCGAAGCTGCGTGGGAGGTCGTACGCACTGTCCCTGAACTCTGAGTTGTGCCGGCTGGGTTTTGGCAGGCTATAAAAGCCGTGGACCTGCCCACTGACTCCGTTCATGCAGTGTCCATTGCCCTGGGAGAGCTTCTGAACAGCTGTGTCGCTCCGCATGAAGAACGAGGACCTCGTGGCTTGGGAGAAACTGGCACTCCTAAGGAAGAAGGGGAGAAGGGGCCTTAGATGTGTGAGAGAGCCTGTCCTGGGCTTGCACCAAATACCTCGGCCTCAGCCGAGCTGGTGGCTGCCTCTGCAGCTCTGCTGCATGGTCATAGCGCAGACCTAACTCTGTCCCCTCATTTGCAACCCTCCCAACCCATGTTGCCCACCATCCGTCTTCAAATCCTGAGAGAATTTGAAGGCAGCAACCTGGGGGAGCTGGAAGAGGACAGCAAGGTTTGGACTGCCTGGAGTTGCAGGAGGAACAGATTATGTTTTTTTTTCTGGCTGAGAGGAATGGGTGAATGTGCCACCATGGCTAAGAGGACTGGTGGAGAATATAGGTGACCAGCACCATCGCTTGGTGGCAGGTTGCTCTCTGCATGCGGTTACAAGTGAGTGAGCCCATTTTTCTGCTGCTCTCCAATAATTTAACACCACTCAACTTCCTCACAGCAACACTCGAGACAGGGTAAAGGGATTTATCCATGCAAACATGCTCATATAAACGGTTCTTAGAATTAGTGGAGGGAGACGAGGGTGTCGAGGGCACATTTCATCTTATCCGGGCGGGCGCTATAAAGTGGGTCAGATGAATCACACCCCAAAAGTCCTCACTCCTCTCCAACTGACTGTAAATGGGGCTGAGGTTGAGGAGCTCTGGTGGAGATGTCCATGTTACCACTGTCGCCAATCAGTTCCTGCAGGTTTGCCGCATGGCATCCTGCCAGGGCCGCTGGAACATCTCAGATCCAGGTCTGACCTCCCTGAACATGTCGACAGCCCATTTTGTACTGAAACACCTTCAAAATGCCAAAAACACCACCTATAACTTCAGCCTCTTCCCAGAGGAAAGCCCATGGCGTGGGTGGGAGGTGCGTGCACAGAAAGCTCCACGGCTGAGCTATGAATGAGCCTTTTATTCAGGCATCAAATGCTCCAAATAGGCCATTTTGGCATCAGATGAGAGCAAATCAAGGCTGTAAAAAGCCATCCCAACAGAGCGCATCACTGATGTCATCATCATGCATCAGCTACCCAACAGCCAATGCAGGAAAGAGGCTCATTTTCACATCTTCCTTGTAAATTCTTTTGAGAGTCTTAAAAAACTCTTATGGGGATTTTCAAAGTGTTCAGGGAATGCCCTGTTCATGCCCTCTTGCAAGGAGGCAATAATCCACACCCACTTGGAGAGCTGGAGGAAGTCACTCCTGAGCAGGTCATGGGAGGACTGGAGGGAAGGACTCCATGCAAGCTCTCTACAAAGCTCTCCAGCCTCTGGCATTGTCTGATCAGGTCCCTTAGATATGCTACTGCCTGGGCAATCCCCCAAAACTGGGGTGTTATAAGGTCATCAGCCAAGTGTCTCTTGGATGGTACACAACTCCTATCTCGGGGGTCGCCCTTCTGTTCCCTCCTTGCTGCTGCTGGACTCACAGAGCAGCCCTCACTGTTTGTTATTTAAGCCTTTGCAGCTGGTGGTGACAGAGACAATTTCCTTCCTTCGGCCCACAGAGCTGTAGGAAGTCACCGATGGGTAAAGACATGTTTTGCTTTTCTCTTCCTTTCATTGTGGGTCTATTTAACTGCTTTTTGTCTGGTGGTTATGGAGCTGACCTGTCGTACCCATGGGGGCTGTGGGATGGGGCGTTTGAGGTGCCCTAGGCTGGACCGCTCTGCAAGCCATGCAGCCCAGAGGAGGTGAGCTACACTCCTGGCAGCTCCCTTCTTCATCTGGGACCTGGGTTTTGCAGCACCTAACTTAGATGCAGGGTGAGAGGAAATAGTCTCATGGTTTAAATCAGATTTACAAAACCTTTCAAGTTCCTCGGGGTGAGGGCATAGTGTGGTCATTAGGTCCCCGCCTCATTAGCAATTCTTTGATTTGTATGGTGGGCATGTCAAGAGACTTCAACAAGGACTGAGGCCGCATTAGGCCAGGCGCTGTGGAGACCTAGGTCCTCTAATGACTGCTCATTAGCCATTGCTCCTCTGCTGTCAGTAGATCCCCTCCAAAGCCTCTGGCAAAATGTGCATTTCATCTGCTTCTGCTGCCTGTTTTACCCCTCCTGCTGCTATTGCATTCCTCTTTAAACACTTAAACTCCACTTTTTTGCAGAAGATCACAAGTTCCATGGGCTTTCTGAGCCTGTAACCGCAGCAGAGGAAACTTTTCAAGTCGGAGGAATCTCCAATTGGCCATGCGAAATTCAGACTTTTGACTTTTATCTCCCCCTGTCTCAGTTCCCCCTCCGTAAAGCAGCTCGACATCCTGCAAGATGTAAGGAAATGTAATCGCTGCTTGTGAAGTGCTGGGATAGGAAAGCGAGAAGCACCAGTGACAAGTGTGGAAGGAAGTGATGGCTCTCTCTTCAGAACAGGCTGGGATCTGGAAGGCATGGGACCATTTCTAGCAGTACTGCTGAATAACATGCGACCAGGCTGCTTGCTCGGGGAGCTCTCTGAAACAGAGGCCCAAAGGGTTACCCTGCAATGAAGATCTAACGCATATGCAGCAAGAGGGCCAGCTCAGGATGAGCTGGCAGCTTTGGGCTGGGTTCATTTGCTCGCACTGAGGTACAACTATGCATGAGCCAGGCCTTTCGGGACCGCGCGCTGATAGCCATAAAGGGAGCTTAGCCAGCCAGGTTCCGTTTAAACGCCTTCACCTAGACGCCTAAATGTGCGTGTCTTCATCTGGAGCTGAATCCTGCCCCGCGTCAATCACGGACATCGGGAAAAAATGAAATGGTTATGCTGGCGGGGGGGGGGGGTTTCTCTTTCCCTTGGCTGGGAAGAGATGGGAGATGCTGGTTTGCACTGCGCCAGCAGGGCTAGCGCTGCGCAGGGACAGCGGCACTATTTCCTGCAGCCATCACGAGATGGCGCTCAGAAATAGGGCTTACTTGGGGGGGAAAAAAAATCTGTGATGCTGCTATAGGACAAATGAATCCTCCTAACCTTTGATGTGCAGTCCGCTCGTGAGATAACAGGACTCTAACAGAACCCGAAGTATCTCAAGGGTTAATTATACAGCACTGCCTGCCAATTAGCTACTATTATCCTCATTTTACGGATGAGTAAAGTAAGACCTCCAGAGTTGCAAGGGGAGCGATTCGCAGCAATCGTGCAGCCTGGCTTTGTGCACTAACCATTGATCACTGCAATTATTTCTAGCTCAGCTGTGGATGCTGCTGTCAGCCAGTTTGTCTCTGCCCAGAGGCCAGGGACCTGGTGGGGGAGAGCTCAGCGCATGCCAAGCCCCCTGCCTTTGCTCCATCTTTCTGCAAGTCCTAGCTGCGCCCAGGGTGGGTTCAGGCCGCTCTTCGCTTACGAGAGGTGTCTAACAGCTGGAGCGTCACAAAGCTTTTTTAAACACTGCTCCATTAACTCCATCTGAAGTTAATTTTCTTCCCCCATCCCTCCTTTTTTTTTTTGGGGAAGTGAAAGGCAGCTGCAGCAGGAAAATTTAGCAGAGGCTCCAGCCTGGTCTCTGGTCTCCCACTAGGCCAGCTGGGCTCAGACCGCTTCTCCCTTGGTTCCTCCTCATGCTCCTGCAAGCCAAAACTCCTCAAGCCAAAACTCCTCACTATTTAAGGCAACTGGCTCAGTCTGGAGGCGGAGAGTTGCTGTTCACTCATAAATACCATGAGCTGCTGCGAAGCCGCGTGAGCGCTGGGCTTCAGCGGGGCTGTGTGAATGCTGTCTGAAACGGCAGAAGGGTGGTGGCAAACCACCCGCCTGTCCCTGCTGTTAGGTTTCCTTACGAGAGGATCAAAGGTAGGAATTAGGGCCCTGTTTGCTGCAGAAGGACTGCAAAGCCATCGAGGAGAAGATTCTCCTGAGGGGAGAAATTCCTGGCTGGCCTTGCCAGCTCCATATTGTTCCCCCTGAGCAGCTCTTGGGCGAACAGTGGGTTAGGGACACAGAATCACGAAAAAAAGGAAGGGCCCTTTCGATGTCCCTTAGTCCTTCTCCTGCAGGCTCATGTCTCTAAGCAATCCTTGCCGGGCACTTCTTGAAGGCACTTCAAGCTCCCCAGACACTATTCTTCAACCACCTTCCAAACAGGGATCTGCGTCCTGTCACTTCTCACCCTGCGAATGTGGGGAACACTTTATCCTTCACCTCCCTGCAACATCTCATGTAGCTGAGGCCTGCTATCATGCCTCCCCACCACCCTCTCTCCTCCAGACCATATGAACCTGGCAGGCCTTCCCCAGGGCGTGAGGTCTTCTCCAGACATGTAGGAGACAGAGGTTCTGCAAATCCTCCATGAACTGTGGGCTCACATCGCAGATGAGATCCTCACTGCCCTGCCAAGGCTGCTCTAACTTATACGGTGAGCCAAAGCATGTTGCCAAAATCTCCAGGGGCTGGGAAACAGGGGGTTTGGAGCTGTCATTGCCCTCCTCTGTCTGCCCCAAAGCAGATACTATGCCTTGGCCCAAGTGCCATTGGTGTCAGCAGAGCAGGATCATAAGGTAATTTGGAAAGGACCTTGGGAGATCTCCAGTCCAACCTCCTGCTCCAAGCAGGGTCAGCAATGAGCTCACACCAGGTTGCTCATGGCTTTATGCAGTTGGGTCTTGCAAACCTCCAAGGATGGAGTCAGGTTGCGTTGTTTGCCCACGATTTCCCCCAGCCCTCCCTTGGCTGTCCCCTGAGGTTTGCCCCCAGAAAGCTGACGGTACCTTGCATTTTCTGATTTTCTACTCATGCACTGGTGCAGGAAAAGGTAGTCCTGCGGGGCGCTGGCAGACAGGGTGGTCTGGATGTGGTTGGCCGGAGAGTCGAAGGTGAACAAAGTGGGCTGGCTGGAGTGGGACGGTGCTGAGGACTTGCGATCTCGGAGCAGGTGGTGGTTGGAGCCGCTCAGCTCGGCCGGAGAGGAACGTGGAGCATGGTTCATGGAGACGATGCTCCTCAGCGTATCTGTGTGGGGAAAAACACACTGTCGTTTATGTCTGCTAGGTCACATCCAGCTTAGCAGTTTCAGCCAGGTCTGCAGTGCCTTTATGCTGGTGCTTGGGTGGCTCTAGCCTCCCTGGGGGGGTTAAGGACAGAGCTGGAGTGGCAATTCAAGCTGCTTGACACCACAGACAGGCTTCCTAGCCACTGGACCAGCCTGCCCTGACAGGCTGGCACAATGCGCTGGCTACTAGCCAAATTCCTCACATTTGCTAGCCCGCGATATTGGCTGCAAATGACCAATAGAACACAGAAACAGTGAAACTGCCCAGGACATCATCGGCCAAGGCTCTCTAGTTTCTTCTCACCTCCAGAACCAGACCAAACCCTACTGGAAGATGGGCAAATTTGTGCTGTCCCCACTTAAATAACTACAAGATTTAAAACCTCAAGGGTGATGTCCTTCCCAAGTTTGAATGATGCACACATCAAGATTGCACGTGTGGCTTTTGTTGTCCCACTGCAGGTGCTTGGTTTGCCACGGGATGCACGCTGCAGCATGATGGAGAATGAAGCAGATGTCCCAGGGACCTTCTCAGTGGGACGTCTAACGGCTTTGACGGTGAGGGACCAGATTCAGTGACCCAGGCAGCTAACATTCCCAGGATTTTCCTTCATTTTCCTCACAAACATTAGATTACATATGTGCTCAGGCATTTATGGAGAGCTGTGGGGTTTGCTTATGGCACTGACCGTTGCAATCAAAGAGAACCAGATGCCCCTGCCTGCAGCAAATGCAAGCACAGGCACCACCTGCAATATTGAATATTATACTGAGGAATTTCACCATATCTAGGTCATCAAGTGACTGTATTAGGTGACTACATTGGCTCCCGCATCATGCTCAGTTTAGCCTCAGCCAGCGTGATTTAAGTCGTCCTCCCCATACCTCTGGCTAAAGTCATCGCTGCAACCTTTTTACAGGAGGGTAAACTGAGGCATGGGGCAGGAATGTGGATGGGCACAATGGGCAGCAGAGACCAAAAAATATTCCCAGGTTCCTCAACTCTCAACCAGTTTGGTGACTTCAAAAGACTTTCTGCTGCTTTCTCCTAGTAAAATGGGAGGCAGGTGCAACGTTTAACTTGCAGTCCCTCTCTCCCCTTGTCCAAGGAGAAATAAATACACTTTAAAATATTAAATTTATTTCTACTTAGAGTAACCCAGAGGTCAGGAACAATCACCGTACTACTCCAGCTCTCTGATAAATGTACTCCAAGAATTTGAACCAGGAATGAATTTTTACCCCATTAAAGATGGGGTAAAACCCATGGATGTAAACCCCATTAAAGAACAAAACAAAACAAAACAAAACACCACCAACAAAAACCCAAACTGCAGAATGTATTGGAAAAGCTGATCCATCTTGGGCTCCAGAAGCTGCAGCGGTCTCTCTGCCATGCATGCACTCTTGGTGTGGAGAAAATACTCGTCATATGGCACTGCACACTGCTTTCTCATAGCTGTGATTTTAACTGATTTGCTGCTGATGGAAAATAAGTTAAAAAAAAAAAAAACTTACAGAAAGGCTTGATCAAAAACAAAGAATTAGATATTTTTCCCGGAGTGATGTGGGGGATCCACAGGCAGTGCCTGCCTCCACCTGGTGCCTTGCTGCATGTTTTTTTTGGGGGGGGGGGCCTCGCTGCCTGAATTAAGAGTGACCCAACCAGCTGGGAGGATGGTGGAAAGCAAAATAAATACAGCCCAGCTCACAGGAGCATGCTGCGGGATGAGGCTTTCCATTAAGATCAGCCTTGCAGAGCGAGAGCCTGAACTCAATTATGCTGGCAAAGAGCACGGAAACAAGAGCAGAATTTGTCCCAGCTTTCAAATAAGATTTTGATCGCTCTACAACCCATTATCCACCTCCAGGACCGCTGGTAAGTGCCTTCTAAACACAGCATTTGTTTAACCCTTCCTGAGAGATAAGGCCAGTGGGAAGATAAGAATAGCAGCACTTGCTCAAGTCGAAGGTCCTGCAAGCCAGGAGGCCCTCTCCAGTGGTGACAGATGCGCTGGAAAATGGTACGTGGAGCGCTCTTTCCCTGGGTAAATCCACCCAGTTTTTGGCAATCACCAACTTATGAATTCCTAACATGTTTCCCCTAATGTGATCGTAGGCATCTCCTCAAATGAGGTTTCAGAAAGCAGCCGATGCATAAGATTTTTCAGAATTTACAGATTTTCCCATCTCTCTATACAGTCCTTCTCTCAATTCTCAAATCCTACAAGAAATCTCGGTCCTGACCCTCTCCCTGAATACAGAAATCAGTGCCACATGGCCTTCATATCAGTGTAATCATGAACAGGCTCCAGCTCCCCTTCTGCGTGAAACGGCCAGCATGGGCTGAGACAAAGAGCTGCTCCGCACTGGGCGATTTTTCACTGGCTTCGAAATTGTGTCAAGATACAAAATCGATCTGTCTGCTGTTCTTTCCCTGCCGTTACATTTTTTCCCTGTGATACTGCAAACTTCTACTGAGACAGAGAAAGTACATTAATAAAAGCCAAAGCGTGTGGCTTGACTCTATTGTTTGGTTTGCGCTGAGCACAGGAAGGATCAATATTTAACATTGACATTAATGGTGTGGGATGAGAGCTTAAAACTCCAACTCCCATCTTCTTTGCATGGTCATTAAAGATCCCTTGGTGCTCTTCATGGGAGTAAATAGCTGTCTCAGTGTCCTTGGACAAAACAGTTACTTGACCCTCATTCTTATTAAATATTTATCTCTCATACTAGTGCAGACTGATCCCCGTTGAAAAGGGAGCCTGGTGAGCTCCAGCAGCATAAAACCTAGCTGGCCTTGGGGCCAACCAGTGTAGCAGAGTCCACGTCCACGTTGCTATCCAAAACAGCGTTGGCCACGTCCGAAGTGCCTACCAGGAACGAGCCCTGGTCCTGCCATCTCCCAAATCATGGCTGGGAATTGCCCAGGAGACTGGGTCCTGACCAAGACCGTTCCAAGAAAGGGAGTTAAACATTTAATGGTATGGATGATGGCATATCAATGCCGTGTCCATGTCCTGGACTCGTTTAGCTAACCAGTGTGAATATTGCCTCTGGGGACATCTCTGCTGTTAAGCAGAAGACACCGGGGTGTGAGATGGTTGTCCACACTGTTTGGTGGTTCTGCTCTGCTCCCATGCAGCGTCCTCCACATCAACGCCTGGGCTTGATTTTGAGAACTGTTGCCCGTAGGGACCCCCTGGGGAAGCGGTCTGGATGAGATTGCACCAAGTTGCGCTCCTCCTGTCCTGCGCTCTCCTCCACCACTATCCCTGCAAGCTTTGTGCTTCCAAAACCCATCCACACGCTCCCCAGCTGTAGCAAATCTGCTCTTTTTTCCCCGTGCAGACAGTTCACAGATCAGTGCATGGTTGCATCAGTGGCCCCACAACAGAGGGAACAGGAACATGTCTCCTGCCTCCTGCTGCTGCTTTAAGTTGCACTATTCGACAGCCCCCGGTGCAGCCATCAGAGTGTGTTTATTCTGCTAAATATAACAGGCCTGAGCTCTGGTCCAGAGGCCACATGGCCTGGCCTGGCTCATGTCCAATGGCCTAAACTCTCTTCCCATGAAAACAGTGGGAAAATGTCCACAGGGAATTGCCCCTGAGCAGTGCTACGGTCCCCTGGGGGTTACTTGAGAGGGCACTGGGCAGCACAGGCCAAAATATGCCAAGGAGTTTACAATTACAGAGTCCAGATGACAGAGGGACCTGCAGCCTGCGTATGACCCTGGTTGATTTACTAGTGCTGACATGGCCGAAGAGGAGAGCCAGGGCTCGGCTTGATGCTGGCCACCTCGCAGATGCTTCTTGCCCCTTCTCCATCTCGCTGCTTTTGAGCGCTCTGCAGCATTGGACTCTATGAGCTCCTATTTGCTTTACAAAATTACCCTTTGCACCAGCCTAGCTACTTGAGCAGCCATTTTACAACTCTTCTCCATCCTCCGCTACGTCTTCCCATGCCATCCAAACTCTTCCGTGATTGAGATGTTTCCTGACATAACCATGGCCTGCAGTGGTCTGACTGATGCACTGCAAACTAGAAATGCAAGAGTCCTTGCTACCCACCAAATCCCACAGTGCCAGAAGACATACCCCCTTTTTAAAAATCAGTTTGATTTGGGGAAGTTGGGGAACATAACACAAAAGCAGTGGTCATTGAAAGCAGGATTAATTACTCTGTGATTATCCCTGTTACTCCGAAAGCATAAAACAAGACGGGGCACAAAGGGGAGCAACGGGCAAACTCCAGTAAAAGCACGTTGCCTCCCCAGGGGAAGCCACTCTATTGACAGCCGCATCGATTTTCAAAATGAATTCCCACTCCACTTCCCACAGCGACCCGAACGCTGAAAGCATTAATGGGAGTGAATTCAGAACTCACTTACGCCATTAGGTTTGCGAGATGAACTCCATAATAGCAGGTGAGAGATGGATTGTTTCATCGGCCTGTGAGGGTATTGCAAGGGCTGGAAAGATAAATCCTACCGCTGCAGAAGAGGACTGCCAAGACTGTTCTTTATTTCATTTTGTTTGTTTTTTTTTTTTTCACATTAGAGAAAAAAGGCTGCCTTGTGCGCCTGGGTCAGACATTGACAATGGGTCCTTCTGACAGAGCGGAAAAGAAGGCAGGACCGCGGTGAAGAAAATCAAGGCAGAAAAATTATCTTTGATGAGTACTAAGTGCTTAAGGAAAAGGCCAAGACATTTGTGCTTTCATATAGGCCTGAAATGGAGAGAGGTTATCACGTGGATGAGCCCCTACAGGGAGAATTATGAGCCCTGGGACAGAGGATTCACAAGACCTTGAAAGAGGTCATTTCAGCTCCCCGTACTGCAGCTCCCCACTCTGAAGTGACAGGCTCCTTTTCTCTCCCCTTGTGGGTTGGTTAGATAACAATCTTGTGGCACTGCCCAGCTTGGACGGCATGGCATGGGGCAGCGCTGTAGCCAACCCAGCACACCCTCACTCCCGGACAAGTGCCTCTGGGCATCATTTCCATGCGGATCACAGACCATGAGGACAGTCTGGCCAAGAGCAACCAACACCCAGAAGAGCAATGCTTCACCTTCATTCATGGCTGTCCACATTGGAGACACAGGTGTTTGGGCACGCATCTCCTGCCAACAGCCCTTGCATGGTTGGTAGTTGCAGATGCTAGGAAGCAAAATGCCTCTTTTTTTGCCTATCACACTATCTCAGCAGGCTTGGTGCCCTCAAACACCTCAAAAGTCAGACAGGGAGCCCTCAATGGATCCCTCTTGCTTTTGTGCCATAAACCCATTTTTCTGGTGGGATGGAGCACTGCTCACATGTTTTCTCAGACCCTTTGAACGGTTAAATGCACAATAAAGTAATAATTATGTCTCACTGAACATGTAGCCAATCTACTCTTGATGCACAAGGTGGCAACAAGGGAGGCAGGCTGAGCAGTGAGGACATGAGCCGGTTTGCATCTCTTGGCCTTGGGGCTTCAGATAAGCCTGTGGCCCTCATTTATTTAGCAGTGTAGATGTAGCCTCCAGATCCCCTGGCTTTAGATTGAGATTTTGGGTTTACGTTGCGGGAATGCATCAAATATAGTCAAGGAGGGATCAGATCCTATTCCAGTTCCTATTGCCATTCTCAAGGGGGCAGAGTTAAGGTTATGTGGCTGGGCCATGTGGGAAGTGTCATCTTAACCCCACGTTTCCTGGACAGTCCTCCTCTGAGTTCTGGGAATTCAACTCTCACGGTCTGGAAAAGGCAGTGCTGGACGCCTACAACTTAAACTTCATGTCAGCAGCATGGCTTGCATGCAAACGTCTCCTTGGGTTCACGCTACAGATGTTGCACTGATCCCTGCAAGAAATGGAGCCAGATGCTCATCTAGTGATTTGGTACAGCCCTGCAAAACCCCATGTTCCAACGCTGGTTTTTGTCAGCCGAAGGCTTGGCTCTCTGTAATCCAGGTTAAGATGTGCTTGTTTGGCCATATGTTGCAGCAAGGAAAAAAAAGCTAATTGAGACTCTGTCCCTGAAACAAAAATATGCAACTAGAAGCACGGCCAGCAACGGTATTGACTAGGCTGGAAGCCAGGAATTTTTTATGAATGTTTTCGATCCTCAAAAGTGGTATTTCCCTTGCTGCTGACAGCTCTCAATTCCCTTGCTTAGAGTGCTTGACTATTGCTATGTACACATATTTTTACAAAATGTTCCTGTGCTTATCTGAGTAAAATAATTCCTCAGTCTCTTCTGGAAATTGTTGCTCAGAAAGGTCTTTTTAACCATAGTTGCTAACATGACAAAAGCTTTCCCTGCCTTAAGCCAGAGGCTGCATCTAAAATTCCTTATACCCACGGGCTTGAAAAAGTGCACCTGGAAGGGCTGTGATTCTTCATCACGCTTAAATCCCCCAGCTGCCGTGGACACTTGCAGCAAAGGAGCCAGATGTGGTTTTCAACCTGCCTTGAGCAGCATGCAATTGCCCATGATCTGTATGCAGCACTGGCCCATGCGAGGATCGATGGCACAAGACAAAGCTCTGGCAAATAAGGCCAAGAAATGCATTTTTGGATGATCTCTGTTCTGTGAAGAGACAAGGGTCTGTGCTCTAGAGGAGCTCACCGCTCTAATCGATCCCGCCAGTCATTAGTGATTCATCGTTTCAGCTTGTGCCTGTGCTTCGACCATATGATACCTGCCTGTGATGGGAAACAGCAAAGCCTGAGACCTCTCTGCTGACTTTGTGCCAGTTAAAATTTACAGCAAATGATTTTTTCAGGAGGGAACAGTAGAAATCTGCTAGAAATAATCCACTAAGAGGCAACGGGGGAGAGGCAGGCTCGTGTGCAACCCTCCTTCTTGGGGGCGCTCCTTCAGTTATTAGCAAAAGATGAGGGGCAGTTTGGATCCCTAAATCCTGTCCTGCATACCTTAGGGTACCATCGGCTTTGCACTACTCAAGGGATACAACGGGAAAGTGGATTTGGTTTCTCACGTAGCACTTTGGTCTTAAACGTAAGACTTGTCTCATATGCTACAGGCATCACGAATGAGCGAAAAGGTCACCTAAATCTCCGGGATGGAGATCAGGGCGGACAACCCTGCTCCTCGGACGCCAGGAGGGCAGAGCTCCTCTCCAGCAGAGATGTGTCCCAGGCTCGTGCAGCCGTGCGTGACCCTGGAGTGACTTCCCAGAGCAGTGAGGGTTCCTGCCTATATCTCTGCACCTGCTGTCAGCGCATCTCTTGCTGTCAGCAATGCCTATTCTTAAAAAAAAGAAAAAAAAAAAGACAAATAACCCTACCAAAACAAGGCACTTCTCATGCTTCTCCTGGCATAGACAGAACAAACAACCAGCAGAACAAACAACATGTCCGATATATCAGTCACCACATGTGATGCGTTGCAAGAAGGACCTGGGATTCTGCGAGGATGAGGGTGGCATAGCAGGAACATTTATTTAACAAGCCTTCCCCATTTCCTCTGAATTGGATGGCATTTTGGATAATCTGTTGAGTGAAAGAGGGATAAACGCTCCTTGTCAATCTGAGGACACTTGGCAAGTCACCTTATAAATGTTTAATCTGACAGGTTAGTGGGAAAATTCACTTGAACCAGATACTTTTCCCTCTCCTGTTTCTTGCTGACAGGTTTTCCTTGTGGCCTTCTCTCTTTTCAGCCTTCACTATCTGCCCTCGCATTTGACGTCCTTCAGAGCTTCATTTAACGCCAAAATACTTTGCCCATCCCTGTGCTTCTGGGGAGCACTAAGACTGAGAAGGCTATTGCATTGCTGTAATTTAACACCCAACCCAACGGCTGGGCCGAAACTTGACCGTTGAGTGGCTGCGTGCCGCTCCAGAGAAACCCGAGGAAGTGGCGGTCCCAAGCGGAGCGCAGGGACTTCTCAAAGGCACGGTGACCGCTGCTGTTGGCATTGGGATGAACATTATCTGTTCCCCCCTGGGCTGCTCAGTGCCTGGTTTCCAGCGTGGAGACCAGCTCTGACCCCTACTAGAATTTCAGAACTCGCACGTAATGTATGCTGAAATAGGACCCGCAATGGATAAATCATGTTGAGAGAGAGAGAAAATGAATCTTGTGAGATTTAAGCTTTTTTGTCAGCCAGTGAGTTGGATGGAAGAGAAATGTTCTCAATGCTCCATGTGTGAGGGTGTTTATGCAGGGAAGGGGAGGGTGAGCTGCCCAAAAGCACTTGGATATTGTGATATCCAGAGTTGCAGGGCCTGAATTTTGGCTGTCAGGCTGTGGAAGTGAATTCACAGGGTAGAGCTCGGCAACTGCACTCCCAAAACAGGAGAGGGAACCTGTGTGTCCATCATTGCTGTAGGGGGGAGATGGATGCTTTGATGGATCCTCAGATCTGGTAGGACCGCTGGGCGTGGCTAATGCCTCCTGAGTGCCTAACGGAGCTCTTTCAGGAAACCTGTGCACTTTGGCATTTCCAGCACCTAGGATGGTCTCTGTGGGGTGGTCTCAGCTTCCAAGTCCTGCCTGCTCCCATTTTCGGGCTGTGCTCCCCAGGTCCTGCCCTGGAGCACCTCACATGCTGCCATCGGCAATGACTACATGGACCAAGCCCTCAGGCAACAAAACCTGGATAAATTTCTTCTACCTGTTGAAGAGGAGCCGAAGGGCAGTGAAAAAGAGATACTGGGCTTTGAAGATTTTCTTTTCTGGACTACTTCTGTTGCTTATGTCCATGTGCTTTGTAAAAGCCGTATGAGGCCAGGTGCTGGGTGCTGGACAGACTGGCTGGAAGAGCATCCCTGATTTATAGATAGGGATCTGATGCATGGAGGGGCTAAGGGCTTTTCTCTTTTCCAGTTTCAGCCGTCTAAATGACATTTAGCCTGAGCTGCTCACTCTATGCTTGCTCTAAAGACAACAGGCAAGAGGCCTTCAAAAGGTGAAACACCTGAATTACCTTAAGCATCTAACACAGGATGGGGAGAATTACCCTATGAAGGTCCTTGTGTCTCCCTCAGCCACAGAAGGTCCATCCCCAGGCTTGGACAAGCTCTTTAACACGAGGTGGCTGAAGTGGGAAGCTACAAGCCCTTCATGGCCTGAGTACCTTCCTATGAGAAGCCCATTGCAGTGCCAAGAGGGGACCCTGCAACATGAGAGCTTTGTCTGGGGCCAGAGCAGGAGCCATCCCACAGCAGCCCAGCCAGCAAGCAGAGCAGCTAGTCTCCATCTCTCCAGGCTGTATGTCAGCATCTCTCTCTTCATGGCACGTCATCACCTTTTTTCCTTTGCATGAGCCCCTCGCTTAATAAACAGGTGGTGCTGCTCCATGTTGTTTCTGCTTATGTTGTTCAGTTGGTACATTAGAGAGAAACCAGTTGACAGGAGAGGTAGAGAGAGTGAGATAAGGATCAGAGGAAATAAATAACATCCTCTCTGCCCATTAGTGTCAGCGCTCTGCTTGTATTTGCAAGAACAATTACAAAAATACAGAAACACAGGCGCTTTCTCCAGCATTGCTAGCCTCAGAGGAGCTCGGGAATCAGGAAAAAAAATTACAGCGCTGGAGAGCGAGCGAGAGAAAGAGAGATGAGGGAAAAGAGCCAAGTCAGATCATCCTGACCTCAAAGCATTATATATCTCAGTTATTTTAACAGAAATCAATTCTTTGAAGGACAAAGAGGGAGGAAAAGGGAGAAAGAGACTGCAACATAAAAGGCAGAGTGCTCTTCCTCCCGGAGCGGCCTTGTAGTTCACAGGAGATTTCCCCACCACATGTACATACATACACACAAACAGAAAGAGAGGCAAATTCAAACACTGCTGTTTTTCTAGCATAAAAGGCACAGAGGGCTGGATATGCTGAGAGTTGCTTGTTTGCCACAACACGGGGTGTTCACGGCATTTGGACTCTGTCCTCCAGCAGAAGAAACTGGTACCGGCCCAATTCAGACCTGGGACTGCATAAAAGCTGGGTCAAGGCTAATTTTGCTCTTCCATAATGGCACGAATCTCTGGCCAACCAAAGACACCAACCAAAAGGCACGGCGGGCCCAGCTGCGCTGCATTCGGCTCCTCGTGCCTGACCCCATCCACTGCCACTACCCCAGCAGGACTTGCACGCTTGGCCGTGTCTCCACATCCCATGCTGCTGAAAGGGGCACGCAGCATGTACCCTCTTGCTACGAACACTGCTCCAGTGGGATGTGATGCTCAAAAGTTCACCCACTGGTTTTGTCCCACGAGCCTGGACTTCATTCCAAAATCACATCCCCACACTCGGAAATACACTGTGGTGGCAGTGGCCCGGCCCACATAGGTGTTAGCCCCTTGGTCTGCGGAGCTCAACTTTTCATGTCAATATTTGGAAGACTAACATTTGGCCTAGAGAGCCTTTTCCCTTCAGAGCGGCCTGCCTGGTCCATGCAGTGGTGTGCATGTGTTTATTTTTTCAATTATTGCTTCAGTGCTGAAGATAAAAGGAGAGAAACGTGACCCTGGTTTATGAGCAACCTTGCAGTATCACACCTGGGTATGCGCTTATCTCAGAGCGCTCACGGGCGGCAAAGAACTAAAGCCAGGAATAAAGAAAAATTGCAGGGCAGGCAGCATGGGGTGGGGCAGGCTTCATTTATTCTGCAGAAACAACATCGTATCTGACCCTCCGTTTCATGAATCGTCATTTCTGAGATTATGGTAACAATTCAATGAGGCGCGATTAAAAGAAAAAAAAGGCCGGAGCTGTTTAATTTGGAATAGTGGGAGAAAGCATAGATAACCAGGGCTCAGCTGTAACCATATAAAATAGAAAGTGGTCTCCAGGAGGGTACTGTAACCTTCTCCAGACTAGGTACAAGGTGGCAGACAAGGACAAGGCAGTGCAGATCTACCGAATTAGCTGCTTTCTGTCTGCACGTGGCACATGCGATTCCTAGCAGGGTTTGGGTGGAGGTCCAAGCAGTACATGTAACCCACTGCTGCAGGATACTGCTGAATCAAACCATCGGGAAGAGCCACTGAAAGAGACAGCACATGGGAAAACATTTTATCCCTCCAGATATAGCCTTACTACGGCCGCAAACTGGCTCCTTACTGTGCAAAACTAAGTTCAGGCATCCTGTTTTAGGAGCCAGTGTTGGTTATTGTAAGTTTTGGCTTTTTCAAGTGGAAACTTGGCCCTGCGGCCATCAGGCCAGAACAGCCAGGGCAGAGTGTGGCTGCGAGAGCCGTAGCATGACTTCACGCCACTGTTCGGTGAAAGCCCAGATGGGCTGTGCAAAAGAATTAACGCACCATGTGTCTTTCCACCGACACCAGGAAATGCTGTATAACCCTACATCCACGCCAGGCTGGGCAGTTGTGCAGTTAAATCTTGGAAACTTGACTTGGTTTCAAGTTGACCTTCTGTCTTCCCTCCAATTCCCAGGAAAGCCTACGGTGGTGAGCAAGCCACTAGTTGAGAGCAGAATTAAGGGACGGTGGGGATATCTCATGAGGACAAAGCACCTTGACATGCAACACAGACCTCGTGCTGGGGCCCATGGGCTGTGCAAGACAGGAAAGGAGCTGGGGCAGCATCGTCCGGACCAGCGCAGCTGCTCTCAGGAGCACGTCAAAGTCTGCTCAAGGCATCATTCTAGTGGCCCGGGGCGGGGGCCTTGGCTCCTTGGCTTTGGACATGGTTGCAGGGAGCTCAGCAATGAGATAAGAGGATTTTGTGGCAATGAGAGGAACATGCAGCAAGCATAATGTGGGCAACTCGCCTTGCTTGAAAAAACATCAGTGCGCTTTTCACTTGCCGAAAGGCTGCTCAGCAAGCAAAAAGGGTGAATCACAGCCTAATTCCAGCCAGGACTTCCTCCGGCTACCTAGTGGACTGCTTTAAATTTTATAGCCCGTTTTATGGAGACCGTAGCGTAGCTCTTTAACGTTTCAGGAGAGCAGAGGAAAACTTTCTCTATGAGGAAGTGTGAACCTGCTTTAGATTTAGTGCCATTTCTATTCAAGGGAGAGCATGAGAGGCCCAAATATTTGCACTTTGTTTCACAGAAGAACTGCCATTCTAGGCTCTTTACAGAAGTAATTTATTTTGATCTCTCCTTGCCTTGGGGGAGAAACATTATAGCTCCTGGTTTGTAGGGGAGTCAATAAAACAGCCGCACTGTGCAGGTCCTCGTTCAAGATCACTCGGCAAACGAGTGATGAGGAAATGGAGATGATCCTCATCTCCCTTTTCGGACCTTTCTTCTCTTCCCTTTTGGGCATTCCCACCCATGCATGGGACCGGATCGCAGCAGTTCGGACCCGTTTTTCTCTCCTCTAACTGTTCTTAACATTGTATTTTGCTCTCTGGGTAATATTTTAGCTGATAGGCTTCCCCGAGGAGTTTGCTGCCTGCCAGTAAAGCGACCTGGAGGTCAGTCAGAGCAAGGGTTACTGTGACAAGGGCACTTGGGAAGAGACAACAGCAAAGGCAAAGACCTTTGGGGAGAGAAAGGACCTTTTGGACTGCCAGACCAGCAAGGTCGGAGGAAGTTCGCCGGGTCTGATCACATGAGTGACCCTGGTTCGAGCAGGAGACCTCCGGATGCTCCCTCTGGCCCAAACTATCCTGTGATTTGGATGGGCAGGGAGCAGCACACTGCAGTCAATGCGTGTCCTACACGGCTGGAGACTCAAAAAGAGTCTTTGTGGCTCGTCTTTTCCTCCTAGGATTTCAGCTGTCATTTATCCAGTTGTTTTCTGTGGAAGTCTCCATGGAGGACTTGAGGCTTGGAAATGTCATGACATCCAGAGAAACCCAACAAGTGAAGCCTGTTTCACCATGGGGAGAATTTGTTTGCTGCTGAGGCAGGTTAGGGCTCTTCCATCAAGACTCCCAAAAGGGATGTGATTTCTCAGATAGGCCAGTTTTATCTGTGTCCATCTTCAGCAGCTGTAAGGGGGAAGTGCCCATTCCTTGAAAACCAGGCCTTTCTGCAGGGGCCCCAGCTAGTACCCGATAAAAGAGACAGTCCCGGTCCCCAGTGATTTAGGTCTTGTTTCTTTCTCATCTATACAGCTTTTACTCTCAGAGAAAGCATCTCTGTGAGAGTTTCACGTGCCTTTTTTTTTTCTTCTTTTTTTTCAATTAGGGGCTAAGGAAGTACCTAGTCCACATGCTAAATCCTCTAAAGAAGTCCTCAAGGAAAAAATTATTCCTAAGATACTGAAGGTAAAAAGCAAGAAGAAAGATCTCTCAAAGCAATTTGAAATTTGCCCTTCGTATTGTCTGCCTGACAGAGAGCACCTTGCACAATCGCTCTCTAGCCCTCTGCAGGGCTCTGCAGGCACTCTTGCAACATCAGCACTCCCGCAAAAATGAAAAGCGCTCAAAACAGCCATCCTGGCTCTCTATCCGTCATTAAGAACAAGAGTCCAGCCTATTATGCAGTCTATTAACAGCGCTTAGTGGAAGTAGAGAAAGACGAGGTCCCTTCCCTGGAGAAATTACAAAGGAAAAGGAAGAAATGGAGAAATAGAGTGATGAAGGGCTGTACTCAGCCCCTCTATTTCGAATGCCCCACTTAAGTGTTGCAGCTACTTCTCTGCGCTGCCTATAAAGGCCGCTGCCTGGCAGACCCTGATGCGAGGGGTCTGAATAACCCTGCGCTTTCTTAACCGAGTAACCCAACAGTCACACCACCGCCACTTACACCAGGAAGTCTAAACACAGCCCAGAAGCGATTTGTCCAGGGGCAAGTCAACCACAGACCAGCTGTCCCTGTACGCTGCTCATTTTCTGATCATGGCAACCCAAAACCTCCCTCCACCCCATTTCAGATCACTTTCTTCAGTCTCCCATCCTGCACACATCCTCTTTCCTTGCTGAGAATGTCCCCCCTATAGCAGCTGTCCCATGATCTGGCTTTTAAACATAGCTCTGATTAGGCTCGCAGGGAGTAACTGTCACTACCATGAGGTTAAAAAGGCCTGTGAACCCCAAAGTTTTACACACACATTGCTTCTCACATTAGAAATCGTGAGTTCACTTACAGGCAAGGTCTTCAGTATCGGCTAAGACCCGGAGGCTTCTCCTTTCCTCTTTTTTTAAGATGCAACAATGACAAAAAGGACGAGGAATTTATTCTCCACACGTCATCGTAATCAAATAATATGCTAATGCTATTAGCATGGGACCTTGCATCACAAATGGCTTAAAATCATATTCTCTTTCAAAATACTAGAGTTTCATTTAAATTGGTCTCCACAGCAACGGGAAACAAACTGGGATAATGTCGGATGAAAATCTTCTTCACGCCTGAGATCGGCAAATGAGGAATTTCACATCAGGGACAGAGAGGAGAGTAATGAACACAACTCAAGCCATTGTCCAAACCCCAGCCCTATCACTAGTGGTGAGCTTGTGCCACCTGTCTTCCACCCAACCACTTCTCAGTCATGACTACATGGCAAAATGGACCTGTGCAACCAGGAGGCCCCTCAGGACCACAAAGCATCCTGATGAGAAAGGGGGAGAACACACATGAGGTCATGCCTCTGCTCAGGAAGTCTAAGGAGATTTCTTGTTCCTTCTCCTCCCAGATACTTTCTAGATGACCTCAGGGGAGACACATTTGATAACTGGCTTCATTCATGATCAATCTATTCTCATCTATTAAACACAAAACTGGCCTGAGGGAATATAGTTCCTGGTCATGGGCTAGACTCCCTTATTTTAGGGCTATACAAACACAGACCAGAAAGGGCATGTCTGCTTCTAGCATCCATCAGTTAAAACAGGAGACACTGCTCCTTCTTTCATCTTATCTACTTAGTTTACAAGCTCTCTGGGATGGGGGCAGTCTCCCACAAGGTCCCAGAATAGGAAGGAACTGTAGCATCCTCTGCCCTGGGCACGACAGAAAATCATAAGCACATTTTAAGATGAGATACGGCTTGCAGTCCCATAACTGGAAAGCTACCCCGCAGCCTCCTTCTTCCGAGAGTTAGAAACCATCTCCAACTTGCTAGGAAAATGCTTTCCCAGTTGCCTTGCACCTGGTGGGTCTTGGGCCAGTCCTGCTCCTTAGTGAGATAGCTCCTCTCCCTCCCAGGTGTTGTCCCCACTGTGGATTCGTGGTGAACAATGCAGCCCCTTGCAGCTTTTGTTACCCCTAGGCTAAGAGCCAAAGCAGTGTTACTTTCCTCTGGTAAGGCAGGTTCTCCATGCCTTCACTCATCTTCTCTGCACTTGTTTCGCTCTGTGGTCACCGTTACATCACCTAGCACAGTGGGAGCCTCATTTTGGTTGGGGCTTCTAGCCGTTTCCGTAATGAAATGAATATTAGCAACCCAGCCCACAGGAATGTCTTTGAAAGCAGTGATAGAAAGTGGGAGTTGTCTTGCTTAAGAACGGCTGAAAGTTCAGGCAATGAAAAGAAAACAGCCACAACCAGTTTCTCAGCTCTGTTTGTAATTATCTGGGCTCCAGTGGGTGTTAAAACATCTGTACTGGTTTGGCAGGGATTGGGGAGCGTGGCTTGTGCCAAAGGCAAGAACTGGCGTGGGTTGAAAGCAAGACAGCAAAATGTTAGCATGATATTGGTGCTCAGAAATGCGGGACCGGTATCCTCTCCTGCCAGCCTTTATGGGGCGGGTTAGGGTCAGCACCTGCTGTGCCCCTTGGCCTGGGAGCACAGCCATCGCCACGGCTCCAGCTGTGACTGCAGCATCATATCTGTTGGGACTGGGCTGAGATCCCCCTCTGGGATCCCCCAAGAGCTCCCCAAAGAAGTGGTGAGGATAGTTACAGGTGATGCTTCTCTTTGACCCCAGGTCTGTCTTTGCCAGTGGTCAGAACTTGCCAGGGTCCACAAGAAGCTTCAGCAGGAGACACACCCACCCACCCACCCACTACGGTATGCCAAGCTGGGACCATTTGCCCCATGCATAGCTCATCCCAAATCCTGCTAGGTTTAACATCCCACTTGGACTTTGGTCACCATCAGTTCAGTTCCATGTTACCCTTTCTTATTTCTTTGCCTGAGCATTTCCACCCTCATGATAGCATCAACAGGACTTGCTGCAGCCCTGGAAAGAATGAGCCTTTCCTCTGCTATAATATGGCTTCTTTGGTTCTGAGGTGGGCAAGAAACTTCATCGGTTCATCTTAAAGATTAATCAGCAGAGGCTGGCAAGGAGCTGGCCTTGGGAATAATGGGGTGGTTGGTTTAAAAGGCCTACGGCTATCACGCTCTCATTCTCCAGTTCTTCCCGCTCATCTCTTATCCCACGGTGCTGTGGGCAGAAGGCACCAGAATAGCACTCAAGGACCAGACTGGCTCAAGGATTTGAGAGCCATTCAGACAGGAGCAGCAGCACTGCTGTGTGCTGGGAGTCCCTCCAGAGCAGGAAAGGTGCCATCCATCCCACCCTGGTGTTTGGTCTCAGATGAGCAGATTTCTCCCTGGAAGTGCTTGTTTCTCACCACAAACCACAAGGAGCCCAGGAGAAAGAGCTCACGTGGGGACATCCACACTGCAGATGTCTGGCCAGAGTGGTAAATCCTGTCCATCATGTACATGGCAAGACCAGCATGCATGAGAAAGGGATGCTCATCCATACAGAGGGGGAAGATTTGAATGTGTCCTGGGCTTCAGCTGCGTGTTTCTGCAGAGCGACAATATTTCTAACCAGCAGGACAAATAACCAGAATGAATGTTGCTATTTGAACCTTGTGCACTAAAGCACGGACTGTTTTTTTTCTTTTTTTAACATGCAGCAGCAGTGGAACAGGGGTTAGTGGGGAGGTGCAGTGTAATGTGGAGATCTGTCCTCAGGAGACTTGAGCAGGACGGATTTAGGATCTAAACCGCTTGTCAGAATCTCCTTGCGAGAAACATTTTTGGACTTCAGCATTCCTCATCCCGTGACTCAGAAACAAAACATCCTCTGACATCTGAGTACCGAAGCAAATCCTCTCTCCTCTGGTGCTCAATCTGACTCCCACATGAACAATCCCATGGGCTCTGCTTATTAAACGGATACCCTGCCTCCTCTTCCTTGTTTGAACACTGCTCACACTGGGCGGCAAAGCCCCTGGGGCAGCAGCGTGTCCTTGTAACCCACAACAGACAGTATAAAGACCCCAGTGGGTGCATAGCCCAGGGAAATAAAGATCTGACCTGCCTCCTGCTCTGCAGCACGGACTGAACTTTGTCGGATTCGGGACAATTAGAGTCCCTTTATTTTCCTCCCGTGTTGTTGCTCTGGGTCTCGCTGCACCTCTAGAACCTATTTGTGCTGCAGCAGCATCCAAGGAGAGGGCATCCCTCTGCCAGGCCCCGCACGTCCGGCTGCGAAGACGCAGCCCTCCCCAGTGGACTTCACCAGATGGAGAGAGAGGAAGTACTGCCATCTAGATAGGCACAGAGAGGCCAAACAACTGGCCTATGGGCACTTGTGATGCCTAAGACACAGGGCTATTAGCACAAGGCTGAAGACTCCCCCGGTATATGCCACGCTCTGTGTTACATAGTATGCATCATTATATAGATTATATTGTCATCCTTATGACTGTGCCCGTCCTTGCACACACCGCAGAAGGCAACAGCACCCCGTCCAAAAACCAATCTGCTTCTCTGGTGCACGTCAGATGCCTCGCGTTTGGCCTCAAGCCAGCTGGAAACGTTTTGACATCTAAATTGCAAGAAACTTTTATAGGTTAAAAGAGAATTTTAAGAAAAGTTGAGCAGGTCAAGGTCTTTTGTTTCATTCTCGTTGCAATGGATCCTTTTTTTGGAGTGGATCACTCTGCTTTGACTGAAGTGGATCATCTTAATCACCCCACTGTTCACTTCTGAGTGAAACTCTGATTTTTTAGTAAATGGACTCCAATATCACAATGAAAACGCATGAATCAAAATTGACACTGAAAACGTTTGAAAGTGAACAGATCAAATTTTTACCAGCTCTGAAGTGGGACTTGTGATGCACTCTCTGCTTGGCTCTGCTCACTGCAAGGGCTGTGTTCACCCAACAGGCTGCAGGGCAGCACCTGCTATGGAAGGGGTCGTTACAGTAACAGTTACTTGGGGATAACCACTAACAATGAGGAAAATACACAAGTTCACTCCTTTAGCTTTGCAGTCTCAGTACGTATAACTTGGGTACCTTAACGTTTCCCCTCAGATAATAGCTGCATCTTCTGTTTCACATTGCTCAGGAAACAAGCAAACAGAAAAATCAGCTAGCATAAAACTAAGACTCCGTATTTGCCACTTTTTCATAATTACAGGAGTGGGATTTTTTTTTTTCCCAAGTTACTTAGATGACTAAGATCCTAACCTAGTGTCCAGGGCATTTGGCTGCAGGAACAGACCTGGGTTAGATCCAGTACTTGGTGCCTCTTTTATCCATATCGCTGAGTCCTTCACCCACGGCATGAAATATGATTTGGTAACAAATATGCAGTATATTGGAGCTATTTCTCTCCACAGATGCTGGGAATAATAAGCCATGGTATACGAGATTTTGGCTACAAACCTAAGAATGTAGGAAATACCAGTACTAGACCAGAGCAGAAGCCAGTTTAGTCCAGCTTTCAGTCTTCAAATGCTTCAGAGAAAACTGAGATCTTCACAGAGATCACTCATGCAATGACGCACCCGTAGGAAAAACTGATATATGCCTCACTTCATCATTTATAATCCTTATTAAAGTAAATATTTTAACTCACCTAACATAACTGTGGGCATTCTTGCATTCATGGAAAGATTAATTCCTTAAGCCATTTCATCAGCAAAATGAATCAATCAATATTATACAAGTCTGTGAACACAGGACGAGCCTTCCCTTCAAACTGCACTGCAAGACACCAGAAAGCAGTGTGTGTTCCCGTTACTGGGACATATCTGAGGAGGTTTTACTCCAAGAAGCACTGACTCTCTAGGGCCAGGACTAAGCAAACAGGTCACGGACCTATCTTCAGAAAAACATCAGTTGACAGACATAGGATAGGGTAGCCATTCCAGCAAACAACATACCAAAGAAATGCTAATCATTTGCAAGTCCATACTCTGAATTATTCTTAAAGGTAAGAGAAATGATGAAATTGAATTTCCAGAACTCTTCAAAAATACCAGCAACAACACATGTCAGGCAGGGAGTATAAAGACTAGATGAACAGAATCTCAAACCCTTTGAAGGGGCAAATGTTAATGACAAGGAATAGATATAATGGTATTTAAAAACTGTAATCAAGCTCTAAGAATGTGAAGGAGTTCAAGTGAAAATCACAAATCATGTTGCTCCACTCATAGAATCGTGAAACAAAGTATGGGGATGAGGAAAAGCCATCGGAGCCAAGGCACTGGGAACAAGGTACTAATAAAATCTTCAACAACTGAAGAGATACCATAGTGCTCTCTAGGGAAAAAAAAAAAAAAACAAAACCCTCTCTGCTGTAGGAGAAAAGTGTTTGAGATAAACTCTGGAAGAGAGGAAGGCTGCATTTTGACCTAGAAGATAATGCATTGAGCAGGTTTTCACCCTAACTAATCATCAAAGAAACCACCAGATAGCAAAAATACTCATCCTAAATTTTATAGATTTCAAGTGGGTATTTGAAAGACTTCATCATGACTCACCTGAGAGTATTTTGAACTGTTATGGCAAGCCAGGAAAAATAATTAACATGATATCAAGGTTGAGACTGCACAGTCAAAATATTTGCAGGCTTGAGGGAAGGGTTTACACAGATACTAACGTCAAACAAGGTGGTGCTTGGCAGGGCAGGTGATCTGCCATGAGATAAAGGTGCAGATGGAGACATGGGCAGCACAGTAATCATATCCTAGACTTTTACAAGAGATGAAGTATTTGTAAGTGACAGCGCTGCTGGTGCACAAGTGCATACCAGACTTCTGCTCAACACTTCAAAAAGAGGATTCATTGTCAATTATGAAAAAAATAGCAAATACAATGAGTCACTCAACTCAAGCTTACTTCAAAAGCAATGTTCTTCACACAAGAACAGAGGTAGTTCATATATTTGGCAGGAACAGGATGGAAGGCAATCATACCAAAAATTGGCAAGGACCAGCTGCGTTGGCCAGCATAGGATTTGGTCACATGCAGCTGACATATCAAATGAACTTTTTAGATGAAATGTTATTTTCCATCTTAATAAACAAAAGTAAAGGGTGGAAATCAATCAAAGGTGCAAACAAGTCAGATGCATTCCTCAGTATATGACAGAGACCCCGTAGGTAGGACAGGGAACTGAATCCACAGCAAGGGCCGAGACATTTCTACGCGGTGTCAGTACATTTAAAAAAAAAAAAAAATCACAGAATCATAGAACTGGTGAGGTTGGGAGGGACCTCTGGAGATCATCTAGTCCAACCCCCCTGCTCAAGCAGGGTCACCTAGACCAGGTTGCCCAAGACCATATTCAGTTGGGTTTTGAACATCTCCAAGGATGGAGGGTCCACAACCTTTCTGGGCAACCTGTGACAGTATCCGACCACCCTCAAAGCAAGAAAGATTTTTCTTATGCTTAACTATAAGTACTTGCTTAATTCTTCCTGACTTGAAATGAACACAGACTGTTAAACTGCTCCTTAGATGCCTATCGGAAACTGCAGTTCCCTCCTAGATGTGATTCCCAGAGCAGGAAGAAGCAGGCTGAGATCAAGAGGGGAATGGCAGATTTGAATGACATCTCCTTTTCCTTGACAGTCTCATTTTTCAGTGAGCTTTTCAGGAACTGTGGCCAAGTGTCCCATTTAAGATCCTTCACAACTTGCAAGGAGCAGGTACCACCACCGAGGTATCTCTGGCAGCAAATGACTAAAGGCAGGAGCTGACCAGAGCGGCACTGCTCAGGCTGTCAGGGGCAGACACAGTCCCCGAAACAGAAAAAGAGGGGACAGGGAGCAAATGATGCCCTTTTTGGTGCTCCGGGCACCCTAGATTTGGAGGGAGAGTCCTTTGGGCATCACAGACTTCGCAGAGCAGTGCAGAGTGCTGGGAATCAAATGAACCAAATACAACTTGTGCAGCACATCCAGTTATGTTACCCTCCAAAAAAAAGCCCGAGGTGCCTGTGAGGCATCTGTGTGGCCGGGATGTGTGTGTTTGAAGAAGCACATCACAGCGAGAGCATCTTCTCGCTATAGAAATTGCCTCTGTAGCAGAAGAAAAAATGCACCAACTCGTCTATGCTATGCCTAGATGATAAATTCCTTAAAGTGGAGGCTGCCTTTACCTTTGGTGTCTGTACGGCTCCTGGCATAGCACAAGAGTGGTTCCTTGCCTATATCTATACTGTGAGTGTCTCTCTGAGGTTGCCTGAGAGACGGGCTCAGCCACTCCTGGAGGCAGCTGGGATTTAGCAAGGGTGCACACCTGGACACGGGGATCCAGAAGGGCTCCCGTATTCCCCAGATCAGGTGTAGCCCAAATACTACATTTTAACAGTTACAGCTCTGACATTGTACTACATTAAACAGTGCAGAATTACGTTTGAGAAGCATGCAGTAATTATAACTGAAGCCTAGAAACCATCTAGGGAAGAAGTGTTATCTTTGCAGATAAAATCAGTAATAAATGCTACTGCATTCATAAATAAAAAATCAGTCTAGAAACAAACACTGAATAGTGTCACAGAAAGTTCATAGCAATCTACATCTTCATGGCTCCTTCCTGCTCCGTGTGCATTCACTTGGAGGCTTTAAAGGCTTTAGAAAGTTTTCTATTTACTCAGGCTTATTTTTAATTCGGAACATAAAGCAACACAAAACTGTAAACAAGCAGGCATTGGGGTCTGGGAAACGAGAGTTTAAATTTGTCCTGGGTTTCATCTCACGTTTTACAAAACAGAGCTCAGGAGTTATAAAGTATGGCCGATATCAAAGGTTCAGAGGGAACAACACAAAATATATGGAGGGAAGAAAAAAGAAGATATGTCAGCTTGGGGGAAAAAAAAAGTAACGATGTGGAAAGCTACCCTTAATTATTAGACTCAGTTTTTGATGTGATTTTCTCTCTCGTTCTCTGACTCAGTCATATGCACGCACAGGCTGCATTTCACAACTCTGCAATGAAAGGTAAGGCTGGAGCTTGGCCCTCGTACTGCTCTCTGCCCTTCGGCAAGGGGCTAACCCACGCTGCTGTAGCTGGACGTCTCCAGCCAACACCTTTGGTGCAGGGAAGGGATCTGCATTTGCTGGGTACCAATTTGGTGCACCCCCATCTTACACCAGCATGTGAGTCAGAGAGAGGTGAATTTATGCTCTCTTTTCCCCTTTGAGAGCTCACTCCGCTTCCACCATATTTCCGGGGTCAGGACCCTGTATGTGGGGTATCACAAGCAGACCCACCTCCCCATGCATGGGCTCTCCTTATGCCCTCCGTCCCAGGTGGTTTTGAAGACACCAGGGTGCAGAAGACACTATGATCCCCAAAACTGGGGAGAGCTGTGCCCTTGGCTTAGAGAGGATGGGACCCACAGGGCACAAGCAAACTCTGCTCCAGAGGAACTGCTCAGCACCCATTAAGGCGTGAAACAATTATGGCCACGTGGAGACAAGGCAGGCAGAGGGTTTCGGACGACCCTTCTTGGAAATATAAGTGTAGGCGAATTTGACTGCGAGTTTCTTCGCAGCTGGCAGACACCCAAAATGCCTCTTTCCCTCCCTCGGTTTTGTTCAGACAGTACTGCTGCTCCAGTCCATTGCTCCAAGCCTATCAGCTGTTTTTATTTTCAAAGGCTTTGTATGGTTTTGTTTTTTGATCTAATACTGATACTGCCTGCCACACTCATTTTTCCATGGTCAGTAAGTCATCTCAAAAATTCCTCAGCACCCATTAAACTAATGGGGCTGACCTGACATGCACAGGGCTTGCAGCAATAAAAGCCAATTATGAGACAAAGAATTATTTCAGATCGGTTTCTGATTCTGGGTACCTGGAGCAGGTGACAGCCCCTGGGCAGGGCTGAGAGACTGATGAATGCAGCTTCTCAACCTCTGCTAGGAATCCCGTGCCGGAAAGCAGTACGGGGAAATGCTTTTTGACCTAATGAAAAAGCTCTTGAATTTCATGTTTCTTCCTCCTCTCCGAGCTCAAATCCCAGCTCTCAGTGTTTGTGCTGAACTTCAACACAGAGGGTCTGAAGCCCCAGTCCCAGCAAGCCCCATGGGACTTTTGCCAGAAAAGGGCAGGATTCTCCCCAGTGGGCCCAGTCCTCCAGCTCAACAGTTATCCTCAGAAGAGAGCAGTGGGACACCTTTGCTCGGAGTGCCTGCTGGGGAGAAGTCAAGAAGGACTGCAGTATTTGGTTGTTGATCATCTCTGAAAGCTGAGCATAAATTTGCTTTCCTGCTGGTTGATGTTTTTATTATTTGCTGCAGATAAGAGAATTCTTTGCCTGTAAACCTGGCCGCTCCCACAAACGGCCACATCCTCTGAAAATTAATCTCAGTTCTGGGATTAAAAAAAGCTACTGTTAGAGGGACTCCCCTACCATGAATCTCCTGGGGGTCTCTCCTGGGATGGCAGCGCAGGTCCTGCTAAGTGCTAGCAAACAGAAGGCCGTCAGATCTTTTGGATTCTTCGAGCCCTCTACCAGCTCTCCAATATGTCCAGAGCCATAATAAAATGCTTAAATTCTAAAATCTTAAAAATTCCTAAATTCTAAGATTCTAAACTCTGAAGGAAATGCTGATCCACCATTGCAGTCTGCAGATGTTTTACTGCATGCATTAGACCCCTGAAACCAGAAGTTTGACTTTCTAATCATGTAGATACCTTAAGACTTTTTCCCTTGCTTTCTGGTTCCTCAAGCCCTCTGTAACCCTGCTTCAGTCCTTTCTCTGCACCCAGGTGAGGTAGAAATTTGCTTTTGTTTTTCAGGACAGTGACCATCACAGCAGTGCCGTGTTGATTCTTGTCCTGCAATACTTCTGATAGCACAGCGTGGTAGCAGGAGCCGAATACAGTAAGAAGAGTAAGGCACTGAGGAATGGCAGGGGCTGATCTGCATGTGGTATAAATGAAATGATGACAAATGACACTATTTGAAGGTCTGTCTCCAAATATCTCAACAGTCTTCACAGCAATCCTGAGATGGATGGGATTCATCTCAGCATAGCTTTAGGAGGCTGCAAGGTGGATGCCTCAGCTAACTAGCTACGCTTCCCTGTAGAGTCAAGGGAAAGAAACTGGCACTTTTGGAGCGCAATTGATCCACCTCAGTTCACACATCTATTTAAGCATGAGAAAAGATGCTTCTCAGATAGCCTTATCTCTCTTCACAGATTTAAAAAGGACTGGTGGGTGATGGGCTTTCATGGAGAGCCCTAGCCCTGAAACTCCCCATCTGGATTGGGACAGGTAGTCCCTACCACACAGTCCTATTTGCAAAGGCTGCATGGATTTAATTAGAGATGATCCTAATTCCCAACAGCGAATCCAGACTTTCAGTATAATCTGAATTTGGACCTGTACATAAAGAAGGACAATGACAACTAGTGACTATCCAACAGGATTCAACTCAGAAAAGGTAACTTCTATTCCAGGTTCTGCCTAGACGGCCTCGGGGGCCTCCAGGCCTGTCTCAATGCCTCCTTCTCCTCATCTACCAACAGGGAATCACAGTACTCCCACAGTGATTGGAGGCCAGCTGCAAAACAGAGCCAAAAGCCAGAGAATCAACCCGGGTTACCTGGCAGATGTGTTTTTTGCTTTGAGGTAAACGTCTTATGAATAGAGTGGGGCTGAGTGAGCTGAGCGACGGAGATTAGAGAGCTTCCACCCAACGCCAGGCTGTTGGAGGGCCAAGCTGTTGGACTGTGCAGTGCACAGATTACAACCACCACTACACATCTTGCTGCCAATGGCACAGCCTGTCCAAACCGTTTCAGCCCAAACCCTGCCATTCCCTCTCCAGAATGACAGAGGAACTCACATCAAGGAGAGGTCAGTAGAGATCAGAAGAGACAGCAATAGTCTTTCCACCTTTCTTTCTTCCAGGAAGAAAAATCCTGGTTGTTAGTGGCTTTCTGCTCTTCAGTAGATTCATTATCACCTGAACTAGCTCATCTCCAAAGGAAAAGAGGGGAAAAAAAGGCAGCAGGCACTTAACTGCTCTCAAGCTGCTCCTTTGTGCCAAGACCACTCCATCTCCAGTGTTGTTTACACTGAAATAAAAGCCGAACAGTGTCAGATCTTAAAATAACTTGCTGTTTGCAGCTCAGGAAAACCAGGGTCAAGGAAGTTTGAAACAAATTTAAAGAGGCAGTATAACTAAGGGATGAACTGGGATTCACAGATAAGGAGACATCTGCATGCCTCTGTAGTTTACCTAAGCGCCTAAGCCTAAGTAAGCTGGGGTCACTGGGACTCTCCCATCAATTCCAGCGCAGGCTAGGGCAGGCATAGATCTGAACTGTAGCAGCTACATTTGTCCCACCAGAGCAAATCTGCGAATATGCTTGAGATGTGCAACCAGTGGACCTAGATCTGAAATACAGTGTTTTAAAAGAAGGAGCTCCATGACCCTGAGTGCAGAAATTATTGACAGGAACACAGAGGAAAAGGCTACATCTTTACAGGCCTAAGGGTGCTGGGCCAGAGGAGAAGCTCAAGGCTCGGGAACTCTCCGCCCTGTCTCTGCAATTCCACATTGCCCCCGCTAAGATCCCCATGATATTGCCTTCCCTGCTCTGGCCACCCTCAAGTCCCAAATAGGGTAGATGACATGAGGGAAGGTTAATGAGCCATGGGTAGGTGGGATGTACAGAGGGAAAAAAACCAGACCTGCCCCATTCACCCTGCAGGTCGAGCTCAATTCAGTCATAACCTTGCTGGGAGAAAGGCTGGCCTCCAAGTGAGCTGATTTCAAGTAATACCCATACCAGCTGTTAAAGATGAAGTCAAGGCCTATTGACACGAGTGCTAAGAGTGGAAGAGTCAAGTTCTGGCCCAACTTGAGGGACCAGAGCTCTGCAGGAGGTGTCTGGCTGCCTCCTCAGCTGCCCTTAGGTGGCAGTGCTGGCTGGAAATACCGAAATGCAGAGCATCAGTGACACAGGTGCTTGGAGGGACACAAGGGGACCCCATGCACATCCCTCCCTGCCCAGAAAATCTGTCCCCATTACTCAGCCCTTCCACACCACTTGCATGCTCCCCAACACGGTCACGGCTTGCAATTAGACGAGGGCACTATGTCACTGGCGCTAGCATGAAAGGAAGCAGGCGTGTGCCAGGCACAATAACAAGGAAGTACCTGGACCTTGCTGCGGTCATTAGTATTTCCCCTACACTTCAGTTCAGCCTGGCAACATGAGACACGGCAGCAGCAGGAATGCGAGGGCTCTCCCAGGGCTGTTTCCTTGTGTAGTCTCTCCAGAGCTCTGCTCTTGAATGCAGGGATGATGAGCCTGGGTGACTCAAAGGTGTTTGTGGGAGGTGGTGTATGGCATGCAAATGCCTCCCTCTGCACAGATGGCAGACCAGCCCTCTCCTCTGGTCACTTGATCTCCATCACTCACCTCCTCCAGGCACCCTGCCCCCTTTTTCTCTAGTCCTGCCACCTGCAGTCTCTTCCCAGAGCTCCCATCCTCTGATGGAGCTCCTTGGGCAGCTCCCAGCCTCTGAAGGAATCTTCAGAGGTAGCTTTGCTCTGTTTTTTCTCCAGCTCATCTGTAGGTCCCTTTGCTGGCATGCAGCCCAAAGCTCCCCACGCGAGATGCTGTACAAGCACTCGTGCAAACTCAGCCTCAGGGAACTGACAGTGCAGAAGACACGGTTAGCCTGATACGGGCACAAACACATTTTGAGGGAGAAGAGAGGAGGGAATAACAGCAGCAAAATGAGATCTGTGGCACGGGCTAGCAAGCTGTCTGGGTAAGTGGGTGGCATGGGAGACATGCATGGGCTGGGTAGCGGTGAGCCAGTGACCCATAGCCCAGGCAGGTCAGATGGGTACTAAAGTGATAAATCTGTTCTGATGGGCTGGAAAGGGGTAACCAGTGGCGGGGGCTGGGGAGGCTGGGCAGTATTACACTAAAGATCTCAGCAGTACAGAGTTTGGGAATGGGTCCTAGGAGCCACTGATGTGACGAGCTCTGCTGGATGGAAATTAACTACCTCCCAAGCTGGAGAAACCCCTGTCAGCAGAGCGAGGACACGTCTGTCACAGGCGTTTCAGCCTGGATCTCTTGCTGACTAATGGAAAAATGTGAAAGACGGCACCTGGGAGCTCCCTAGGAGAGGGAACAGCTGAACACAGTCATCAGAGTGTCCATGTGTGCTGAGAGTCGCTGACATCTGAGGGCTAATCCAGCAAACCGCTGGTGTGAGTGACTTGGCTGACTTGAAGGAAGAAGGAGATTCCCCTCTTCTCTGGCCAGCTGGGAAATCATCAGCCCTGCAACCTTCCTCTTGCTGCCAGCGGTGCTGCTGGAAAGACACTCAGGTCTCTATCAAACATTAATGCTCATCCCTGCCTGACTTGCGAGATAACGGTAAAAGCACTGGGAGTGTGGGTGATTGATTTGACCCATGATTCAAAATGTCAGCACTAAGCTGCGGAGATGGAGCAACAGGTAAGCGACTTTGCAGGAAGCCTGGAGTGAGCCTCCAGCACGAGCCGGCCGGCGAGGTGCTCCTGCACCAACCATGTCCTTTCACTCCTCTTCTGCCCAAGCTGCCGCCTTCCAGCCTAGGCGGCTTCTAGTCCACAGCCCTGAAATCAGCTATGCAACATGATCAAGAAATAAAAGCGTGAACTGAAAAAGATCACAACAATGTGCTTCTGGTTGGAGACGAACGTGCTTACACTGGGTGGGAGAGGCCACCGCTGCCAAATTCAACCCATCAGGCCAAGAGCTGCATCTTATCACTTTTCACATGCCCCGCTGGTCCTCTCCAAGGAATAGGAGCCTTCAGCTTGGAGTAAGGACATTTATGCTTCCTTTACCATATTATTCAGTTTTGATTTTCACTGCTGCCCAAAAGGGCCAGCTGAGATCAGGAGACTGTTTACTAGCACAAATCCATAGTAAGAGTGTTGGCAATCGAGTCGTGGAAAACCTGCACCCCATGAAGGAGCTGGTCCAAAGAGATGGGAATAGAAAGAGCTGCAGGGAGGTACTGGAGGTCACACAGTAAATCCAGGCAGCGCTATGAAAGATACCTACATCTCCTAAATAAGTAACCTGTGCACAAGACCGCTCCAAGAACATGCTCCTATATTCACTTGCCAGAAGCGATGCATACTTTTCCAAGAGAAATTAAATTCTACACTGCCATAGCTTCATCTCTAAGTTTATGTGAAATATAACGTGGCTGAGTTTTTGCTGAAGCCTGTCTTGAAAGCAGAAAGGGTTAATGGCCCATGAAATATGTTTAGCAGGATTTTTTTTCTCCAACAAAGCATATGAGAAAATAAAGTTCACAGCTGAGACCTGGCTGCCTGCCCACTAGGGCAGGGAAAATACAGATGGTTAAAAATATAACAAAATAATCACAAGCTTGTATTTCTTCAGCAGTCCATGCTAAGGGGCCCTGGGAACCCTCGGAGCATGTAGCAATAAGCAATGTTCACACAAACTAGGGTGACTGGCCATCACAAAGCAACACCAGCACTGACAAGAGGCCAATGGCAAGAAGGGGCCACCACCCAGTGGACACCAAAGACGACGCCTTTCTCCAGGCCACACCTTACATGTATGTGGGTTTATTATCACACACATGTACACGTGCACACACCTACCTACCGTTAGTCCAGAAAGGGGGCAAAGTGAGCCCAATTCCCACCCTGGATTAGGCCCCAATCCTGAGCTGATAAGAGCGGGCAAATCTCGGTGGGTTTTTGCCTTTTGCCGCATTCTTGGCCATCGGCTGGAGAAAGCACCACGGTTTGGATTAAAGAGAGCGTTGTAGGATTGGCTTCCCTCCACTCTTGCAGACAGAGTCTCTGGCAAATATTCTCATGTCAACAAGGCCTGTATTGTGTTTGAACTGATTGAAGCGCAACCAGTGCAAATTGCAAGCGTGTGTAGACAAGCTGACTGTAAAATCAGTGCTGTGCAGTCTGGGCTTTTGCGGGTGAAGCCAGAAGCAAGTCTGCCTTCCTTGAGTCCTGTCAACTTACCCAAACCTACAGAGGAGATGAGATTCTGCAAGGCTCCTTTTTATCAAAACGTTAATTAGTTATCAAAGTAAATAGGTGTTAGCAGAAACAAAGAGCTTTACAGCAGTCTGAGTAAACGGCTTAGAGTGAACTTAATTTCCCCTTTCTGGGTAAATGTGATCTCCCTGCTTCATTGTCCTCTAATTATCTTTAAGTTGGGGCACCGAATGAAGCTCCAGTGACTCTGGTGGGTGACTGCTCATTGGCAGTGCTGGGGTAGCCAATGCTACCTGTGACTTCACTTAAATTTGTCTCCCGGAGATTGAAATGAGGTTCTTCAGATGGACAAGATGCGTAACTCTGTCAAGGACCAACGATTATAGCAATCCGGCTAAATGTAGCAATGTGCTGAACTACCCTAAACTCCATCCGATCTCTCAATCCTTAGAGTCTTCCAGTCTAGACAGGACATCTATGTCTAATGTAAAAGACAAGCCTCATGCAACAGAAAATTTACAATCTCCTACTGAGCTGCAAATACACCACAGAAAAAAGCATCAAAGGGCACAAACCTGTTTTGCTTTTCCTTTGCAGGCCACCTTCGAAAGCTGAGCCTAAGCGACATTCATGCAGTATTTTGCTGGCTGCCTGGGTGGAGGGTTTGCTGCCACGCAGGGCAGTTTTTATTACATTGTGATGTGTGTAGCCACTTTCAGTTTGTCTGTTTTCTTGCTAGTTGTACTAGAAAGCAATTGAAACCCTTTGTTTTCTTCTCCTGTCAAGGGGAGCTGGTGAAACTTGCACAACAAGCAAATGCTACAGTCACTCTTTTCAGCCTAGGGAGCTTCTGCTCCGAGTACTTTCCCACCGATTATGGTCAAGACCTTTGACAGCACGCACAAGTTAATGGCTGGGCCACTTCCTCTGATCTCACATAACATTAAGGTAGTGGAGATCTGGATCTGCCCTTGTGTTGTAGGGACCGGTGACATGACCGAGGCCAAGAAGATGTCACACTTGAACAGGTCACTCACTGCCTGCCACCTAGGCTATAGTAAACACCTCTGTGCCTTCTTAGCTGGCCCCAAATGAGAAGAAGTATGCTTCAGTACAAAGTACAATGAAAGCAAGTGCATTTTTACCCCACAACCCGTAGGTTAAAGGCAAACTCACGCTCAGTTGCTGTGGCTCAGCTGACATGGGATAACCCATGAAGCAGCAGGTAATCCATCATGTGATCACAGCTTTAGTAGATGTCTTTGCTGGTGCTGTAGCACTTTCCCAGCTGGGATGCTAACGATCCAGCCAGGTACACCCTGGCTTTGGATCCAGACCCCAGCTACACTTTCAGGTCAGCATAATACAGTCACGCACCCTAGTTCCCTTGGAACAAGAACAACCAGAAAAATGTGCACAGTAGCTTCCCCGGTAGTTTCTGATCTCGTTCCGCCACGCTGACTGTCTGCTGGGAGAGCGAGGTTAGTTAATTAATTGCTACAATTAGCACGGAGAGCTATGATGGTTACCTCTTCCTCCCCTTTTTGGAGCATCTAAATTACTGACTCATCTATACAGAAACTTCAAATTCTCCAAGTCACAGACTGTACAGTACCAAGCACAGAAGGGCTTGAGGAAGAGGGGGCAAAGGTTTAAGACAGAAATGCCAGAAGGCCTAGGCTCTCTTTCTACCTGGGAACTGCCTTGTTCTCTGCAAATCCCTTATCATCCCCTGCCCATCAAGCCACAACTGCGAGGAGCTGGTGGGCGGGGGGGGGGGGGGGGGGGGAGTGTGGTAGTTACAGGACTGCTAACATTGCTGTGACTGTTTCTATTCTCACTAGAGCTGACCCATCAGGAAGGATGTTATGGGATTACGTATGCTAAGACGCGCAAGACTCCTACTACCCATCACGCTGCAACGAACCTGCAAATTCTTCACACAGCTTCGGGTCATGGGTCCTTCCTAAACCAACACAAACACTTTGGAAGATGGATTGGAAGATGGATGGGAGCTCAGAACGCAGATCGGGGCCATCTCAGGTGTACTACAGTGGTCCCATGTGCTGCCCCTACTTAGCTGTGATGCTGAAGAAAAGATGCCTTCCAGAGGTGACTGTGGAGTTACCGTTTTGCCGAGCACCAAAGTGAAACACTAGCCCTGAATAATTGATGGATACTCTCTGATCTCTTTCTCTAGCATCTGGATGCATCTGCTGTGTTTACTGTTGCAGACCATTGCAGGCCTTTTCTCAGCTGACTTAGAAAATCGTGCTTTGGCAGCCGGGTACTGTTTCAAGAGGGTACTTTCCCTACAGCGTTAACGAGCTGTGATTTTGTTACAAACAGGGATTTTTGTTCCTCTTTTGCTGATGTCATTCCACGATCCTACAGGGAATAGAGTTTGGATCTCGGCAGCCTAACAAAATCCTATGTTCCCTTTGGGACAAATATACTTGTAAGCGTGAGACTGTTTTTCCTTGTGATGCCCTGGCTTATATTTCACTTAAGTCCAGTATTGATCCTATTTTCTCTGGGCTGGGAGCTCGTTTTACTAAATTGGAAGAAAAAGTTCCACCAGCTGAATGCAAGCAAAATGAAAAGTCCTGCAACAAAACAGCTCTTAAAAAGGTGTCTGCAGTTTAGCTGACCCTTGATAACGGCGGTACCGACATCGGAACTGGATGTAATTTATTTAGCCTGACCTTTCTCTGCAAGATTATGTTCGCAGCATTATCAAGGATTCTTTATACCACTCGTACAGTCATTGCCAAGGTGACGTCCTGTTTAATGCGTCAATCGCTGAAGATTGGATTCGTGCTATTGTGATGCTTTGTTTGCTGTCCTGCCTGACAATCTTTTGGCAGGGTTTCAGCTTGTGCAGATTGCAGCTGCTCTGCTGTTGACCAAAACAAATTAAAGTTGGACATTACTACTGGGAGGTTTATGTAGACGGCATCTGTGAGTCTCCCCTACATAGGAGTGGGGTCTCCTTCCTTTAGGTGCTTTACAAGAAAATGGACTTGTTTGTGGGAAGACCTTCTGGGGATGATATGGGAGAAAAATAACAAAAAGGAGAGGGGAGAAGGGGGAAATTCTGTAAGTTGAAAGGATAAACGCAACAAATATTGTTTAAAAGAAAAAAACTTTCAGCTTGCCACTAACCCTATCGTTTAGCCACATCAGCAGAAGCCAGGCACTATGGATTGTGAAGGGAACCATGCCTCCTCTTCTATTTAGCTGGTTTTACAGCTCCGGCTGCCAGACAAACTCCTCAAACCCAACATTCACTACTATTATTACAGGAAAGCCCTGCAGCTGCACTGCATGGCTATGGACTAGATAGAGCCAGGAGTCCCACAGCGGATGTCAATGGTGACAGGACTGGCAGTCAACCACAGTGCTGCATTCCTGCCCCTGCTGCTCTCAGCCCCAACCCATTCCAGCTGAGACCTAGGTGGCCCTTCAAGGTGCCCCTGTCTCAGCCTGAACAGCTCTGGGGAGCCTTTGCTGAGCTGTAGATGCCACCTAGTGACATCACGTCCAAGGAACATCCTTCTTCACTTGGAGAGGGGTGGGCAATGCATGTCCCTCTGCCATGCCAAGGAACCAGAAGCAGCTTGTTGTGACTCAACGCAGCAGCTTACCAAAGCACAGCAGGGTGTTGATGATGGAGGACTACCAGTGAAACAGTTCATATCAACTCTCCTGCTGTGCAAAATCATCCCTCTCAGCAGTTTCTCAGAGGGTCCCACGAGCAGATATGGCTGCGGGTGGGGAGGAAGAAGTATATCCTTTACTCAAGAGGCTGCTGGCAGGGGACACAACTGCAGCAGGAGTGAAGGACTTGGTTCCAGGAATACTTCTTCTCTCCACCCTACCCGAGAGATTGACACTGCTGAAAGAAGGGGATTTTCATTGCTAATTCTCACAGCTCTTGAGGGGACTTCCATGGTGAGGACAAAGGCTGCAGTTTAAAAAAAAAAAAAAACCTACCAACTAATTTTAAGAGACTCAGAGGCTTATAGTTATGGAAAAATATGAATTAGGTGGCTTGCAGGGTCAAAGCCTGCTCGTCTTTGGATGACAAAGGTAGGAACTTCTCCTGAAGGCTTCCCTTTTGTTCTTCCACAGACTGCTCCAGAATCATACCAGGTTGCAGCCCCCCTCCCTCATGTCTGATCTGACAGAAGAGTTGGACCCCCCCTGAAGGAAGAATAACATAGGAGATGCTGTTGACTGTGGCCACAGCTTTCATGGTACCTGTGTTCTCCTCAGACTGGTTGAAGCCACAGATCTGGCAGATGCTGCGAACCCACTTATTCATGTCATCCTCCGTCTCGGCCACCAGGTAGAAGGTCCTGTCGCTTGTCTTGATGTCGAAGATATAGCTGTCTTGCAGCTCCTTCTTGTTGAAGGTCAGTCCTGCATCCACTTGCTCGCAGAAATTGAGGTTGATCACGCGCAAGGGTTTCTTAGAGTGGTCATTTTTGTAGTATTCCAGAACATCAGGGTCGCCACTCATTCGACCGCTGCGCAGGACAAACCAGCGTTTCTTCCATGCCTGAAACCAAGAAGAACAAGAGCATGAACACCAGGGGCTACACCTGGCCCATCTCAGTGCCTCCCATAGCTCAAGTCACGCAGGGTCGAGAAACCACTATCACACACATGGTGACAGAGATAAACACAACTATTCCCTGTCTTGGGAAGGTCTACGACACTGCTTGGTACATCATAGTAAGAGGTGCACAGACCCAGATCAGTTTAGGAGTTCAGTACTCAAATCCCACTGGTTATCCAGGAGAGTCAAGTACCAAAATACTATTACGGCCTAAGGTTCATATGACTTCAAGAAGGGCTAGTCCTAAGGCTGGAGCCTAGAGTGACCTTGTCCCCACGACAAAGCTCAGCTGCACCTCTCATGACCTGAATACCCTTTGTTCCTTGACGTGAGATAATTTGTGGAAAGGAATTACCGGCAATAGCTACACTGAAATGTATTCCAGCAACTCACAGGAACCTAGGCTCTTTGGACACAGCGTCCTAGGTATCCTGCCCTTCAGAGAAACCCCTGAGAGCACTATAATGAGCGTTTATAGACACAGAGCATGTCGATCCCATCTCTGTTTAAATGCCAGTATAGAAAGGCTAACAAAGCCAATGGGAAACTGTCTTGATTTTTTAAATATCAGGAATAATGCCAGGAAGACCCGTGGAGAATCCAAACTTCATTTGTTTTCAGTATCTTCTGCTCACTGGTATGTAGGAAATTTCTTAGCAAAGAAAAGGTTATTGATTCTTAAGAGCTCTGCTGGCCGGCAGCCCTCCAGCCCTGTTTCACTAGGCAAAACCACCCCTGTCGAGGCTGCCCCTGAGAATGGTCTCAGCGCTTTATGCTGTTTTAAGTATACTGGAAAATAAATGTCACTCGCAATCCCCGGCTGCTCCCTGCACCAGTGTTTAGCTGTCTCCCCTCTTCTCCTCCCCTGTGTGAACACCTGCTTTGCATGGAGGAAGGAGCTGGCTGAGCGCAACCGCGTGGATAGCTGTTTTGTACATTGACTCTCCTCTGCCAAGAAGCACATGTGTTTGTGGAAAACGCCTTGGCCCAGCTGTTGATGGGGGAGAGCAAGAATTAATCTGTGACCTGAGCTGAAGTTTTCATCAGCGTAAAACAAATTAGTCTTTTGAGGTTGTGACGCGATCCCTAAGGCAAGCCAGCTCAGGAGATACCTTCTCGGTTGGTCCAGCAGCTAAGTCAACATGGGGGTTTGAGCTGGGCCTTTGCAAGAAGGGTGACACAGAGGTTCGGTGCCCCAACAGGAAAAATGAGGCGCACTATGTGGATACCCTGAGTCGAGTGAAAGAGCCCCTTTCACAACTTACAACCTATATGGAGAACTGTGTGCATCTAAGGGATATCCATCTTGCAGGCTGGAGCGTACCCAGCTGGGAAGCTTTCGTGGCTGGCTCTGCACAATTACCAGACTCCCTGTGCCTGGGGGAGGGATTCACAGGGCGAGGAAATTTCCCCTTACAAAGAGCTGATCTCAGCTCCCACGGTGGGAGAAAGGCAGGGATTCATCTAAGTGTAGCTTTTAAAAAAATTGTTCCCTGCTGGAGGTGGGGGAGAGAGGCAAGTGCTTCTCAGCATCGGTTCAAAACCTGGCCCTTTTCAGGATCAGGAGAGGCTGGAGGTAAGGATTTATGGCAAAGAGGGTCTCCAGATGCAAAGTTTGGTATACTGGCTCGCTTTGGTAGCTTGTTAGGATCTCATTAACCATATGGACCTTGGTCTGAAACATCTGCTTGTGTTGCACCAAGCAAGTGGAGCATTGCAGCCAGGGACATGCACGTCAGGGGAGAGCTCCTGGCCAGCACTCATGGGGACGTTACAGGGACACACGCCATGCCCTGGTCACCCAACTTGGTCTGGCGGGCCTGAAGCAAGGAAGAACACCCCGCAGGCTCCCTGATCTCCACCCTATGTTGCAAAAAACTTCTTGATGGTCTCCCCATCCGCTTCTCTGCTCTGAACAGGAGCAGGGACAGAACATCAGGGCTTCTAACCAAACTGCTTCCCACATGTCCCAGCGTTTGCAGCTCAGCCCTGGACTCCTTGTCACCTTGAGCTAGCCGTGTTGCCATGTTTGTGGACACTTGCCCTGAACCATTTCTCTGGTCCTTGCTGTGATGTCATGTCTGCCGATGGGAGCTCCCCTTCCATGGCCTCATGGCTTGGATGAAAGCCAAAGAGGGCCCCTGTCTAATTTGAACTGGGGGCTGTGCTTTGACCTCCTTCTGTGGCTTCTCATCTCTTGCCACTTTCACTAAACCCATTTCTGCCAACCATGCATGAAGGAGAATGACTGTGTTTGCGACAGAAAAAAAACTTGGTGTTGAACTCGCGGCACACTGAGAGCGTGGCATGCAGTGATAACGGGTCTGCTGGAGACAGCACTACGCTCCGGTGCCAAGCAAAGTAGAGCAGGTTTTGTTTTATTCCTGAGGCTCACATGGGGCTTTTCTTGGGGGGGAGGAGTTGTTGTTGAACAGAATGTCAGTTTTATCTATTAAAAACTGCAGAGAGTGAAAACAAACTCACCAAAAATATTTATAATGGAAAATGAGAGGCCCATGAACAATATGGGCTGGATACGGCCCACAGAGATGACTAGGATGACGTGAAGTCTTACAGACACTTCTGAATTACATGACGCAGACCTTGGTTTGCACCAAGGATATAACAGGAAGGGATACAATCCCCACCATCCTGCCCTGCCTGTGGACAGATGTTTGTTTTATGAGATTTGCCTTAAAAAAAAAAAAAAAGCATCAGCTTTTGGGTCATGTGATTATGAGAGGCTGGGTCATGAGAAAGCATATGACTTCTATAACGAGGAAGAGCTGACAGCCACAAACATCTTTAATAACGTGAGAGAGCCAGCAAGGCAGACTGCGTGCTGGGGACCTCCGCGACACCAGCCAGGAGGGGATGATGGGTCCTAGGAGGCTTCCCTGAAGTCTGGCTGATGCTGAGCTCCCATATTGTTGGTGATGGGGCATGTGCTAGATCTCAGCAACCTAATCACATTAGGATCCCTGGGCTGCCAGGACAGTCCTGCTACAACAGGAGAAACTTGGAGAGGTAAAATCAATCCAGCCTCGTGTTTGCTTTGGCAGCTGGAGTGTTATCTCAGCCAAATTAAACGGTGGCCGTGAACCTCCACGTGTAAGCGCATATTCCTAACAAAGATGTACCCCTCACAATGGACTGACATCAGCTCGCATATATCAGCACTGCCCTGATAGACCAGCTGGGCTTGGTTGCACCCAAGAAGGTTTTGTCCATGCTATGTGCACACTGGAAGCAATTTACAGGAGCGTCTTTGCCTTGTATTTGTGGGGATGCACCGTGCAAAATGACAGCAAATAGCTCTAATAAGAGTGCAATCCCATCTTGCAGAGGATGTGGGATGAGTTTGTTGTGCATTGCACTGGGAAATGCCTCTGCATCTGCTGGTGCATCCAGAGTCAGACGTTCTGTTTTGGACATACACTCTCCTGTAATTTGGACATTCTGTTTTGGACATACACTCTTCCTCCATTATCAGTGGTCCAAAGCTCGGTACTTATGAGTCCATCCAACACAGACAGCAATGCAGTCTCGTAAGTGTCCTCACCCCATACCATTGCCTTGCTTTTGGATGGTCCATCACAGTATTCAGACCAGCTTTTGGAGAACCTGGTGGCTGAAATAAGGAAAAGAAATCTCCACAATTGTATCTCTGAACAATCCGACTTGCACTGTACTTCTCAAAGGCTTAAAAATAGCCTTTGTTTGTGTCTCTGAGATTTGTAACCTAATTAGCTTTGTGCTAATTCTCAAACTGGCGGCTGGTGCCAGGAAATCAAGTTCAGTGTAATCTTCCAAATGCAGTGGAGCAGCAAATCGTTTAGCAAGACAACGTCCAAGGCTGGCTTTCAGCTTTCAGTTTCATCAGGAAAGCGACCACTAACTTCTCTTTGAAAAGACTGCTCTTAGACAAAAAAAAAAAAAAAAAAAAGCACGCTACAGACACTACAGAGCTGCATCCATCAGAGAGGAAAAAAACAATTTAACCAGGCAAGAGTAATAAGTTACTAGTCCATCTCCTGAAGCTGGACCAGCCAAATCATTGGAAACAAACTCGTGAACATTTATTCTTGCTCCAGGTCTAAAATATCCCATTAGCTTCCTCCTACTCATGCTAAACCACTTCTTTGAAGCCACTCTGCATCCATGGACTAAGAAACATGTATACATTAATGACAGATCTGGAAGAGGATCAAATTGTGGAACCACGTTCACTACCATGTGAATGAAAACACATTCAGCGCTGGTTCTTGTTACTTGGCTTGCTGCTTTTCAGCCTTCAGGAGTCAAGCCTTCAAGCACTTCTTCATGGCTAAGAAGTTGCATTAAAAAAAAAAAAAAAACAGTAACTAGACTCCAGAATCTAGGGCCTTCAGGGAAAAAACAGGATGAAATACTGCCAGAGAGGCCAACAATGCTACCACTGCTTCCTCTTTTATCACTGATACAAGACCCACAGCTTCTCTACTTCTCTTTGGTCTGTGTGCTAGCAATGGGAAGCCCCAGGCAGTCGATATTTCACAGAGAAAACGGTAACCCACACAGTCTGATGTTATTGGGTAAGTCCTAATATAAGCTGGTCGAAAGAGAACTACTCTAAACAGGCACAAATTTACTGGGAAGCTAGGAGAGCTGCCAGACTCAGTATTGCCGAGCAGTGGGATAGTGGGACAGGGGAAGAGCTCCAGGGCCGTGCAACCTTCACTGCAGCCTTCGTGGACCTCCCTGATGATGAGAATTACTGATGTTTTTCTAAAACAGCTTCTGACCCCCCCCCCCCCCCCAAAAACACATTTGCTGCAGCAGCCATGAAACTTTCCTGCCTCCTCTCCTGGTGCCTTTCAGATACATTGTGTTCCCACCAGCTAAAAGACATTTCATTGGATTTCACTGCTGTAGTGAGAACTAATGCCACGTGTAATTGTCTCTGGAAGGAAAAAAGAGGGCTGGACCGCTGTCTTATCAGAATGCAGGCTTTGTTGAACTAGATGTGCAGCCTGAAAACACGGGGATGACTCCCACAGGGCTTTGTGGGCTTCAGCTCAGGTCCATGGTGTGGCACTTGGGCCAGAGGAAAGTTAGATTCCTTTATGCTCATTTTAGCCTCAACGAATCCCCACAGATCTTGGGGGCGAACACTCCCACTCACGCTACAGCCAGATGTTCGTCAAACAGCTGTGCCAGATGAAGACTTTCTCTTTCTCTGGCTTTCCTTCTTGAAGACCACCTGGGGCTGAGCAGCTCTACAAGCTCATTCAGGTGAGTTTAAACTAGGTGATTTGAGGGAGCCTGTCTGAGTTTTCTTGGAGAGGATGAGGAAACCTTCATCCCATCCTTTCTGTCATTCGCTGCATCTAGTACAAGTGTCTTCAGCCAGCACAGCTGGATTCATTTACCACTTCATGTCAGTGCAGCTGGACCAGCCCTTAAACTCAATGCTTCTATGTTCTAAGATCAGTTTCTGAGCCAGAGGAATAAGCATTGGCTCTTCTGCTAATTCACTCTCTTTTATAAGAGGACAAAAGAAATAAAGAAATAACAAGGAACCTTATTATTTTTGAAGAGGTTTTCTCTCTTTCTGTGAATTTTGAGTTTGGTAAGCGAGCGTATTTTAGTTCTTCCCCAAGGATGTGCTACACTTCTGCTAGTAAATAAGGCAAAAGGCATAGCCTGTGTTTGCTGGGTTGGGGCCATGCCGGGAGACCCTCCTCACAGCAACAGAGCTTGATTCAGTGCACAGTGATACACAGTGCGGGAGATGCAACCCATAGCGCATGCGGTTTGGCCTGTCCACCTGGGTGCTGGGTCACCTGTTTTCCTGGGCTGGAGACATTTCCTCCTCCACCTCTCCCACCTGAATTTTCTTCCTCTGCTTATTCCTGGTTCTTCCCTGTTTTTGGCTTTTATGTAGTCTCCTCCCACCACCACCACCTTGCTGTCAGTACGGTCTAGCTGAGAGCCTGCACTCCAGTTCCATGTAGCTTGAGCCAAGGGTTGTGTTTGCTTAACAGCTTTATGATGTAGAAAGGCCAACAGTTTAACAGCCATAAAATGGTGCCTGTGTGGCATAAATTTCCAGCTGTGTGGTCTTTTGTTCACATCAGGTTGCTTTGCTGTTAAATTACAGCTGCTAAAGGCCCTTAATATCTTTGACAAATATTTTGATGCTTGACAAGTATTTCTTTTTAAGTCTTTCCATTAAAAAAAAAAAAAAGGCAAAAAACCCTCATGCTGCCAGCACAATGCAAATTCTCCTTAGTTTCTGAGAATCAGGGCTGCTCTTTAATTGTTACGAGAAGCTCCATCTGTGCCTGCTAAAGTCTCTTTCCTCAACAGCGCAATGGCAAGTTAATGCTCAGAAAATTGACCAGTTTCCAGCTGGATGATACCTGGAAGCTGGTTGTTTTATGGCTTTGAGAGCTCCTCAGCTAGCAGAAAACAAGGCAGCACTGCTGATTTTATGGGTCGAGTGCACTTACTTGGGCCAGGGGAATGTTCATGGCCAGGAAACCTACAAGCTGTGCACGTCCAAGCAAGTGAGGAGGGGTCTGCAGGTCCAAGAGAGAACTGAGGGTGGTGAGGAAAAAGGAGAGGGACCAGCTGAAGCTGAAGCCATGTAAAAGCTCTGGAAGCAGAAGCAGGGATTAGGCGTTCCCTGCTGATGGGATCTCATTTCAGGGCTGGGTCTCCTCAGCCTGCAGTTGCAGCAGGGATGGCTTACCAGTGCATTAGCCAAGCCAGCCACCCTTCGTAAAGGTGAAAGCGTGGGTGCACTTACAGTGCTGAGCCTCCATTCTTTGGCCTCTGTCGAGCACTGGAAGGGCTGGAAGCTTCTAAATGGGCCCGTGGGCTGGCAGGGATGCACCTCAGGGTGCTGGTTTAAGAGAGCGCAGACTCAGCTTGAGCCCAGTTGCTGGGAATAAGGAAGTCAGGAAATCCTAACAGGAGAGGCGGTTGCTCTTGAATGACTGCATCGCAGCCACAGGAGATCTTCTAACCACACCAAAAATGCAGCCCCTCATGTCCCCTGCTATTGTCCTTAAGAAGAAATACTGCAATGGACCTGAAGGCATGGACACAGAGAGTTCAGATTGTCCTCTGAACTATATATAGGTATATAATATAGATTTTTTTAAATATATATATATTTATATAGGTGACACTGCACAGCCAGCTGCCTAAGTCCACGCTGTCTGATCTGGCCTCGGGGCAGTGCCCATCACAGGTGAACGCACTGGAGCAGGTCGGAGGGAGCCTTGTCTGCTCCCCCTACGAGGTTCAGGAAAACGCTCAGCAAGCCGCCAGTGCTGAGCGCTTCGCTGAAGCCCATGGGTTTGAATTCAGCTGCTGGGCCAAGCAAGGTGAGTGACAGGTACCTGCAACGACTAAGTGCTCACGCAAATGTGAGCAGCAGTATTGGTGTTTTGCTTTCTACGGCTGGACTTCTCTCCTGCCTCTGTCTCCAGGCCTCTGAGCCAGCCCCAAGATTTTCTCAACTGAGAAGTCTCTCCCTCTTTCTCCCCCAGCCTCCACCTCTGTAGCTGAGACTGCAGCACACTGACAGCGTGAAACAAGTGCTCAAAAATCTGATTTGACACAAATCACAGGTTCTAATCTGAGCTGGCAGGCGGTACGTGTGACCTAGACATTACATTGGGCAAATTTCTCAAAGCAGGCTCAAATCAGGGACTGAGGGGATCCAACAGGAAACCCAGCAGAGGGGCAACTAGGCACTTGTGTCCCAGACTTGCCCAGAGCCAGAAAAACGCCGGGTGCAGGACAGCTCCAGCCATTTCCCTGCAACCACTCACTGCTGGCAAGGATGCTAACGTGCACATCCAAGCTCCTGACCATCCCAACCTCTCTCTGCCCCCAGTTTGCACTCTGCAGGTTGACAGTGCTCAGAATAAACCCTGTCGCGCGATGGGTCACACGCCTCATTAAGCACATTTGGCTGCCGGCTCTTGGCACGCTTGGCTTGGCGGGGAGGGAGCGGAGCGTGCGCACACCCTGCCCAAGGAGTTTGCACTGCAGTAGCATGTGAGAAGGTCCGTGATACCTTCATGAGGAAGACGGAAGGGAAGCAGTGATGGTCCAGCAGGCTGGGAAAGGGGAGGATGAGGAGGGGAGGCTGCACTGCAGGAGGCTGCACGGAGGAAGAGAAGTGGATGGGAGTAGGAGGTGGCAAAGGCTGCTCCTAGTGCTGAAAGTTGCTCCGTGCATGGGCTCAGACATGTTTCTTCCTTCTGAAACTTGGATTATAACACCCCTTCACCTCCACCACAGAGGAGGAGAGACAGTGAAAATGGACTTTGAGCAAAGCTGTCCCCATCCGCGTAGGTAGTTCTCTAGGTTGCCCTCAGCTAGCCCTAAGCAGGGAGCAGCCTTTGTCCTGGGGGTGTAACTCTTCGGAGTGAAAAGCTAGGTGATAGATTGGGCAGTCCCCAGGGAACACTCATGGCAATCCCAAAACATGCATATCTTCAGGTCGTGGTGTGAATGACCTCAAAATCTTTGTAGCAAGGCTGGGCCAGAGCCCAAGTTTACAGGGAACCAAACTGAGGCCAGCAGCCTTCCTACGTCACGGCTAACCCACCCCAGGGACAAGGGTAGAAGCTGGGCATCCCTGGGCCCTCCAGAGCGGGATCTGGAGCAACCAGCAGTGACGCTCGCACATGAGTCTCTGTGACCTGTTAGTTAAACGAGGTCTGCTCTTGCAACCCCACAGCTAACAGGAGTTTTGCCATAGGTATAACTGGGTTACCAAGTGTAGGAGACTCGTTGCATTTGTGGCTCGGTACTTAACATATTAATCACACCCCCAGGGCCCATGCCATCAAATCTATTAGTCTCAGTCACGTCACGTTAGCTTAACTTTTCTGATCAGAGCTGACATAGGAATTTGCGTTTAGCCAGGGTGATATTTGTGACTATACAAGGGAGGCGATGAGGGTTTTCCCTGAGGGCCAGGCCTTTTCTAACGGTCAGAAAAGTATTTTAGAGACCTCACGATGCCAACGGAGCAGGCAGAATATGACTTGTGCAGGGAAGCCTGAACTTTGGCCAACCTGCTGCCAACCTGCTGCAGCCTTTGGCCTCGTCCAAATCTGCAAGGCAATGAGATCAGTGGGGTCTTTCCTAAAGATGGAGGCTGCGAGGTCGGGTCATGATGTGCCGTACCTAGGAAGGTATCTTAGGAAAGGCAGGAATTGCTCCCAACTAGTTCCTCCAGTCGTGCAAAATCTGACCTCGTGCGCAAAAACATCTGCCCTGGGCCCGTCCCACAGGGTCCAAGTCTGGTTCTTCAGCGCCGGCAGGAGCTCAGCTGGTCCTGCTCAAAGCACTCTTTAATGCGAACATGTGCTGTGACACTATCAGCTGGGCTTTTGTTCAGTTTTTCGCTCCGGTCCAGCTTGGCCTGCTCCAGAGAATCTGAGTTGAGCTCTTATCAGTGGCGTTATTGTTTTTGCCGCTCACAACAACAGAATTGATTGTAGACAGGCTTCCTGCACCGGCCGGCGCCCGGGGCTGCACTACCTCTGCGCTCCCAGGCCTATGGGTGCCTTGTTCCCAGAGCTCCGGCTGGGATAAACCCATTCCTGCAGAACGAGACTGGCACAAGGCTAAGTCACCCTTTAGCCCTCCTCTTTATGGGGAGTCACCACGCAAGGAAAGACACCCCACTAAAGATTCAGACTGTTGTAGCTGCCTGGGGGTGATACAAAACTTTTGCCCTGGATGTCTTGCGTTGCGAAGACGCCTGGGAAGCAGTGCTCCCAGCATGGCCTGAACTGCTTTACTAATTGCAGCAGCACTGATTGCTATGGCGATACCACAACAGGAACATCCTGAAGTAACCCAGTGGCCTGCTGGCATGGGGACATGGTCATCTACTATGGCCTGGCTGTCTGGCCCACGCTATCCATAAAGAATGACTGTAGAACAGCCTATACCGTGACCTATATAATAATGCCTTCTTCATCCATTGCAGTTGTTTTGTTCCTGGAGCCTTTTTATCTTATCTGATGGCTAGAATGATGATGTTTTTATTATTCATGCGAGAAATGTTCTCCCCTCCCTGCATTAGCTCTAACTCAAAGGAACTGCATGTTGGAAGAAGACAGAGATTTGTAAGGAGGAGCACACAGTAAGCATGGAAATCCCACATGTCTGCTCATGTCAATGTGATGCCAGCCAGCAGAGGTTGGCAAATTACCCCAGTGCACACAACTGCAGCACGGCAAGCAAGCCCGGCATAGCGAGTCTCAGTCACCAGTAACGCAGTCTGAGCTCCAGTCGACGTCCCCGAGCGACAAGGGTAAATGGGAGCCTTTGGACTGTAAAACCGGAAACCTCAGCTCTGCTCCCGGGTCTGGCACTAACCCATCGTGGGATCCCGAATAAGGTGCTTTCCCCCATCTCCCTTCCTGTTGTTCATCTGCCCCATTTATTTTGAAGCCCAGCTTTTCAGATGCACTAAATTCCTACTCTGTTCCCAGCGCCATGAGTCATCCTTCTGCCTCCCACCCTCCCGAATCTACACCGCTCTTCTCCAAACAACACGCCAACACCTTGTCCTCGCCCGTCGCCTCTTTACAGCAGGGGCACCTCTCAATCCTCTGCAAATTTTGCTTGCAGCAGGTGGCACTTATTTGCTTTTGACTGTAATGGCTCAGCATCATGGTGCAGAGAGGCATGGTGCAAAGGTGTTGCCTTCTGCTTTGCCTTGCAACGGAGGAGGTTGCTCCAGAAGCACTTTGCAGATTGGAGTAGCAAGACACTGCCCTTTGGCAACAACATAATTCACCGTCCTGAGGTTTTCTGCTCTGCAAAATTGCTCCAAGCATAGGGAAGGGTGCAAAAACCAACCTGGCATTGGCTTGCCAGAAGGCTGACCTGTCTTTGACTGCAGCACCCTCCACATGAAAGCCTGGGCATGCACCTGGCCTCATTTCTCCTTCCCTCCCCCCCGCCCCCAGGGACTGCCTGCAAAAGCGGTGGATGAGATTGCATCCGGCTGCACTGCGTCCTTCAATGCTACCCCAGCAGGCTTGGCCGCCCTCCCCTCTGCACGCTCTCCCACTGTATTTGGGGGTGCAACCATGTTGCCTCAGGTTTGTGTGACAAAAACACCACGCCGGTGGGAAGTGAGACAGCCCACACAACTCAGGCGCTCTGAACTGAGAAAGCACTTGTGAAATGATGATTATGCCTTTGAGGCACGATACAGGGCCCAGATGAGGCAGCGGGCAATGTGTTGTCAGCATGGATACGGCTAAGATGTCCTGGAAGGTGCTGACACTAAGCAGCATGGCCGTAATCCAGTCTACGCCACTTCAGTTTGGAGACCGGTATTGGTCCCATGGCTTTCTGTGCTTTAGGAGGATAAACCTAAGCTCACCTGGATTCCTCCATAGCCACCCTCTGGCTGCAGTCCCCAGCCTGGATCACTAAGTGCTGCTGGTGGTGGTGTCTCTACTGCTCCTATATGAAGCCCTCCCCTTCATGCTCTGCTTCCTGCATAAAATACAGCATCTGACTAAGGATTTAAGCTCCCTCCTTCCATGGCATGACTTGGGCTGCTCTCATGAGCCAGATCCATTCGTCCAGAGCAGGGACGCGTCCACCGAGACAACCCTCAGCCCTCACAGATCCACTAACCACGGCTCACACTCAACTGAGAGCAATTTAAGCACTGAGAATAAACGGGCTGCAACCCATTGGCCTTCTGTTAGCCAAATGCCTGTGCCAAGAGGCAAAACCAAACACCGGGGCTGAGCCCTACTCCCAGGAGGGCCAAGGCCACCCAGCCTTTGTGCATTCCCAGTAATCGCCTCACCAGCTATTTCAGAGGGCAGCTTGCAATGGGATTCATTCACCTTGTGAAGTGGCACGCTGCCACCTCCTCAGACGATGGAAAATAGGCATATTGCTGCTGAAGCAAAGGGAGCACTGCGTGCTGGCAGCAGGTGGAAGACTCGGGCACTGTGGAGTATCTGGCAGTGATTTACTCTTCGGCTTCATTAGAGGCTCATTTCAGGTTCACTGCACTTCCCTTTTCTCTCTCTGCTTCTTGCCCATGCCTTACATGAAAAGCCCCTCTATGCTGATGCCCGATAATCATGTGTCTGCTGTGGCAGAGTTCACTCCAATTTCGTTAGCAGCGTTAGCTTGCGGGAAGCTTGACTGACAGCGTTAATAACAGTGAGGTGCGAACAGCGAGATCCTTCAGTGCCGAGGAAACCTTTCAGAGGTACAAGGAGGTGCCTCCTTGGCTCTCGGGAATTGGTGGAAGTAACCGTGATGAAAAAAAAACCTGGTGCATAGCTCAAACTGTCAAACCAATATTTGCTCCTCGGTCCTTCTCCCACCGTCTGAGGCATAATCAGTCTTCAGAGCACATACTTAATTGGTATGCGTGAAATCCACCCAAGTGCAGTGAGGCCAGTACAGCACTTCATGCACTGTGTATCGCTTATGTCTGACTTAAATTGGATTCTAAGGAAGGGAGTTGCGGGCAAGGACTGAAACCTCTTTGAAGCATTATGAGCTTCAAAACCAGCTCCTGCAATCACAGCTTTTGCTGCTGAGGAGCAAAGGGGCTTGTATGGCTTGTACCTAAAGCAATGGTGGTGTGCAGCAGAACCTCCCTTATTTGCATTGCCTGGAGGGTCTGCTAAGAACAGCCGTGTTGTGCAAATGAGAAGGGCAACAAAGCAGTGACACAATGTGGAAAACATTTTCCTAAATATTTATTTTACGGGAGTTCTCCTGCTGGAACAATTTCAGCAGTTCAGCGCTGTGCTGTCGATCTTAGGAAAATAAAGATGTCTTGGTGATGTGAGAGGGCTGATTACGGTTGGTTTGAACAACAAAAGACCACATAGAGAGATTGTACTTAAATCTTCAGACAAGCCGTGCCCATCTGAGAAAGAGAGACACCAGGGGAAGCCCAGGGAGGGCCAGGAGTGCTGACCGGGAGTTAACCGTTGGTGATGGTCGGGTGGGATGGGACCCCCTCATCTCCTTTTGCTTCTCCATTGACAATATAAGCATATTCACCAGCAAGCTGGTCAGGGCTGAAGCATAGGACGTATAAGAGAGGCTGACAGCTGGGGTTGTGCAATGGGAGAGGACAAGGCCAAGGGGGACCTCATTGCTATCTGCAACCACCTAACGGGAGGGTGGAGAGAAGGTGGAATCCAACTCTTCTTGGAGGTAGACAGCGACAGCCTGAGAGGCAGTGGAAAGTTCCCATCAGGTATAAGGAAAAAATATCCAGAATGAGAATAATACCCCGTTTCCCCGCAAACCTAGGAGGAATCTCCATCCTTGGAGATATTCAAACTTGCCTGGACAAGGCCATGAGCAACAAGATTTAACTTCAGAGTTGGCCCTAACTTCAAAGTTGGCTTTGTTTTGAGTGGGAGGTTGGGCTAGAGACCTCCAGACATCCCTACGAACCTGAATTGTCTCTGATTCTATGTTATTTTTCTATAATTAAACACAGCTCTCTGTGAAGAATTGATATACATATTGAATTTGTTGTATGGTGACATTACAAACTCTGCTCGTACCCTGAGCTCTGACCTAGAACTGTGTTAGCCCAGCCATCCTAGGTTTGCCCCTTAAGCAGCACTCGCTTGCTTGGAGAAGCACTGCAGGTACCACCACTGACTTGGAGCAGGCTTCTGTCTGCCAAGCTCAGACAGGGCAGCAGGAACCTGTGTCTACCCAAAAAAGACCATGGAGGCTTTGCTGGGGGTCTGCCTCACATGCAGCCCGTTGAGATGGACGTACCAGGCACGAGCCATCACCCTAGTGGAACAGCCATCCACCTTGCACCATGAGCAGCCACATTCAGCTGGTGCACGTTGTTTCTCTGCTCTGCAAAAGTCTGACCCTAAGGGGCATCTCTGCTGCACATGCAGCATTTTACGTAATAAAGGGCAATATCAGCATGTTTTACCCTCCTTGAGTAAAGGAGCCTTTTCTGGGTAACTCCTTTTGCAGGAAGATGCAAAGTGCCTTTACAAACGAAAATCTGGAGAGAAGTGAGGGGTTCGGAAGACCCAGCCCAAGGGCAGGCAACAGCCCTGCCCCAGGGCAGGCTCATCCAGCCTGGCTGTAAATGATTCACGTGCAGGGGCCTCCATTGCTTCAGTGCTGCCATGTCACAGACTTTATTATCTGCAAGTATTTCCGGGTATTCAGCCCTGTTCTTTATTTCCCTCTGTTATTCCTAGCCGAAATCGCTCTTTCCATCCCTCTTGCGACACACCCTTCCCTGGGGGATCTGAGCGGGACACAAAGGAATGACGGGCAGGATTGGGGCCCCCAACTGAGTCAACCTTCACGGGGAGCTGCCAGCCCCGAGGGCTCCACAGGAATCTGCAGGGCACCCTGCAAAGGGGCAAGAGTGCCTCTTGCCCCCTTCAGTCAGCGCAAGAAAAGCAGAACAGCTAAAGGCAACGCTTCCTACAAAAGCAAAGCTACAAATGATATCGCAGGGGCCCCGAAGGGCCGTTCAGCATCCAACTGTTTAGGCTGGGTCTGGTCCAAAAGCAAGGGCAGCTCAAGCAATTTTTCATCCTCAGCCTCAAGGACGTACTAGCCTCTTGGGCAATGCCCGTCCCAGCAGCGCTTCCCAGCCCCTGCATCTGCCTTGGCCACATCCTGACCCCAGGCCGGGGCAAGGCCCTGCCTGCCACGCAGGCTCCGCAAGAGAAGCATGCAGCTCTCAACGTCAGTGAGGGACTGAGCACCAAGCTGCGTGCGTCCTTGTCCCCCTGCCGTCCCTGGGGCGGCAGCAGAGCAGCGGGTGCTGGCTTGCCATGCAGCTCTGCAGAGAGTGACGCGGACCAGTTGCTGCGACAACAAAACAGGATGTCCTAGTGGGCTAGCTTATTCCTTATTTGTATACTACATGTTGAGACCGGGGCTTTTCAAGTCCATTTGCAAACACTGGCCATCACCATGGGTGCTAAAGGTCTGGAGCGTTCAGCTCGCCTGCAAAGCCTTCGCTCAACACTAGCAACATGAGGCTCAGTTCTCCTCCTCTTCTAAGCAGGCAGTGCTGTCCCGGAGCCTGCAGCAGCCTCGAGATAGGAGTGGCTCCTTAAATCCACAATCCGCCTTTATTTTGGAAAACATTCATCGCATCTCCCCTCCCTCTCCTCAGTTTGATGGTCAGGGAGAAAGAGCTGCCCCCAGGTACACCCACCTGGAGTAATTCCCCACGCACAATGCAAGCGCTCAAACCATGAGGGAGCAAGAAAAAAGTTTACTTCGCTTTTTGAACTTTAAGTTTCTGGAAGAAAAAGCAAACTGCTAGGAGATTTCCCCCCCCCCCCCCCCCCCCGAGAATTTTGTATCAGGCACTGATAAGCGCTTTCCCGGCGGGATATGAGAACCAGTGAGAACCAGTTGGCAGACGTGGGCCCATTACACAACCAGGGCTGGACATGGGAACGCCGCATGAACAAATTGCTCTGACCACAGCGCTTTGATAACTGAGACTGAGTTTTTCTAGCTTTCTGGGCGCTCTGTGCTGTCGCTGTCTCTTTTTCTCTGTAGCAAGCATTGGAGCGTGTGAGAGAGCGCAGGAGACTGCTGAAACAGCAGGACAAATCCCGCAGTACTGTGCAGAGAGCTGCCAGTGGCCTCCCTCCCCTCACCTGCCAGTCTGAGCTACCCCAAATCTCTACCTAAGAATAGATATGAAGCATCTGCCCCCCAAAAAGCCTCATGCTAGATTGACAAGGGACAATGGCATGGATCCTGCCCCAAACTCGGGCGGTGCTGAGGTCCCCAGCAAAGGTACACTGGCCTCTGCTCGCACAACACTCCTTGTAGAGATGTCTCACCCTGAGTGCGCACGGGCCGAGGTGTTAGGGTTAACCCTGCCCACTTCACCACGTATCCCTGGAGCACGGCGGGGACGACTCAGCACCTCTGGAAGCAAGACCAGATGGGTCTTAATTTGGATCCTGGGAATTCTATACAGGAGACCGCAATGGTTTTAAGTTGGATCTTGGGAAACTGAGGCCCACTTTGGAAAATATCAGCTCAAGGGATGTTCTCATTGCTTCCAAATAGACAGAAATGCCTGGCTTTGGGGTAGAAAAGCTTGTCTCTCACAGAAAGCAGTAGGCCGAGACTCTGGAGGTCCGGGTTCTGGTTGCACGCTATTTAAGTACCTTGGATGGGATGCTAATTTCCTCATTCCCCTGCTTACCGTGGAGATCTTAGTGTCCTATTTCCCTGGAGAGCAAGGAGGTGAAAACATGAATTCTCACAAGCCCCAGCCCCCAAATGCTGGATGAACCTTGCCTGCCTTGCCTGAGGCATCCCATCTTGCCGAACTCATGGTGATGCTGGGGATGACCCGTTCCTGCTAACTTCAAGGGGGTTGTATGCCAGAGCGGGACTGAGCGGGCTTCAGACCCGCGGCAGTCATGCCAGTGTGTGGAAGGTTTTTCATCCCAACCACAGCCCCGGATGGCAAGGGTGCATGAGAAAAATTGCGTCCCTTCCCATCTCCTCTCCTTCGTCCTGGTCTCTCTGCTGCTCTCCCATCCCATGCTGCTCCTCTTGGACCCTCTGTAACGTCCACGAGGATATTTGGGAGACAAAAAGCCTTGATTTTGCTGGGCTTGGGCTTGGCTGAAAGCCAGTTTCCAGGCACTGTCAGTCCACAGGGCATCGCGTTTCAATTTTTTGTCCTACAGAGCATCTGCGTGCTCATGAAGGGAAGCAGGGAGGGAGCAATGGGACTGTGCAAAAAACAGATTTCCCACCAAGTGAACCCTTTCCAAATCCTGAACACTACCTGCGTTTCAAAGCAGGGCAAAAATACAATTTAAAATGATGCTTTTGAACCAAGAAAATAATTTGAAAAATTAGGTTTGGGTTCAAAACAAAAGAAATGCTTTTTGATCATCCTAAGATATTCTGCTTAGATTTTGACCACTAAAATAATATTCTAAGCTATTCGCATTTCAGAATGAAGAATCACATCAAATTGTGGATTTGTTTTTTTAAGAAACGTCAATATAAAAATTTGCGGTATAACTTTCGAGACCTTTGGAAACTTTACGAAAGAGATTTGTCAAAGCCATCTACCTCTCCTGGAAAGCCTCAGTTTGAGCAAACATGGGCTAGCAGAGAAGAACTGCTTGGCCGAGAAGCTCGTGGCCACTTGGCCTGCTGAGCATCTGCCCTGTGCTAACAGCTCAGCACCATCAGGCAGTACTGGTCCTCTGCTGCACCAAGCCACGCAGGATGGAGCCTTCATCAAAACCCTACCAGCTCTACGTGGTCCCTCAGACTAACATAATTAAGATGCGGCAGTTTCTAGCAGATGGCACGCATATGGCTGAACAAGACAATTTCTCACAGCATCCCCACATCTCACGGACTGGTCTCCTGGTTTATCTGGATAGTAATGGTACTTGGTGCTGGTTTGCCTTTCTAGGGAGGGTCACTACTCTTAGAAAGACCCTGAAGCTTGTTAATTTTCAATGAGTTGTGTGTGCTGTTCTGTTATCTCAGCATGTAACTGTCTGCAGCTGGACAAACCTCTGCTTGGCCTCTTTCTGCAAAAGTGAGATGATTTGACAAAACTGCACTTTTTGGGCATTAGGAGAATAGCATCCTGGTGTGCAACCTCTGTTTCGAGAGAAAGATAGCCATGCCCCTGGGACATCAGTGGGGACCTGGATAATGTGTGTTGCATCCCTGACTGCCAAAACTTCCCACCTGCCACTCAGGAATCGGCACAGGGTCCGGCTGTACAAAGTTTTACAGAGCTTAATTTTCACTCAGTGAACTGCACTCCGTCATATCTCACCTTTTTTTACCTAGCCCAACACACTCAAACAAACTGTCTGGAAAATAATGCTGGATTGGTAGGAATGCCATGGGATTTGGGTACCTTCAGGTCTTTACAGAATTTGGATCTTAATCTTTCCCTGTCTTCATTTGTCAATTAATCATTACTATGGTATCCCCAGCATGAGAAGCTATCTAAAATCAAGGCTGCTTTGTGCCAGACACTGCACAGTGAGAAATAGCATTAACTCAGAGACGCCAGACTGGAAGAAAGAAGGCAGACGGATAATGAAAGGAGCGAGCTAACTGCGCCACGGTTACCCAGGTCTGCACTGGAGGTGAGGAAAGGACTTTGTCTTCTGGCTCCCAGGCCAATAAATTACTTTCTTGACCACTCTGGCGACAATCACACTGCCTCCAGAGTCTTTCCTTACAGAGATTTCCCCCTCTTTATGTCTAATGCTGATAAAACTGTGGTCAAGGCACATATGTCTGCAGGAGCCGTTTGCTCGGAGCAATAACCATATTTTGACACAAAGCCCCTCCTCATCTCCAGGTGCCTCATGCTGCTTTGGGTTTTTAAGCGGCTTTGGCACTCACAGGCTGACTCCCCGTCAGAGGAAACAAAGTCATTCATCCCTGTCCAATCTACAGGGCTCACAGATATATACGTATAGGGCTACTGTGGGTTGCACCACCAAGATGTCCTCTAGCTGGTATCAGACCCAAAGGAAACCCTCTGCTCCCAAAATACACAAGGCAGGAGGAGGTTCAACACCTTCAAGCTACTGATCTGCTCTTTCAGAGGCTGTGGGTGGACACAGTCTGATTTTCTGCCCTACCAGCAGTGACGTGAGCATCATCCCAAAAGAAGGACTTCTGTGGCTGTGGTCACATTTCAGGTGCAATTAATCTGATTATTACAGCCTCAGTTCTGCTGGGTGACACCAAGAGCAGTGAGTCCACAAGAGGGACTGGGAAAAGGGGATGGTGGAGGAGTTTTCAGCTCAAATGACCGAAGCAGCTGCACAAAATATGTGTTTTTGACATGGCCCTTAGGCCACCAAGATGCCGGCTCTGCTCTTCCAGCATGACTTCATGAAGACCTGTGACAAAGGCAAATGAGGGCGGTGCAGAAATGACAGGGGAAAACAGGAGGCAAATCAGACTAAGCTTTAGGTGCCATGCAAATTGGGGGCAAGCTCTCAGTGTTTTGATTTTGGAGTGTGTTTTCTCTTTTTTTTCTTTTTTTTCTTTTTCTGGCTCCAGTTACCCAGACTTCACGCCTTTTCACTGTGACAAAAGTTCAGACTTTATGTGTTTCCATACAGATTATCTTTAACTAAAATCTAGTTTTCTGTGAACGGGTTAAGATTACTCTAACGTGATTGAAGGAGCTGGAGTTCGCACCAAACACAGGCCTTTTGCAAAGGCAACAATGACACCAGCAAATTCTTCAGTCTGCAGAGACTTGGCACAGATTTCACATTTCAGTAGGCTTTATCAAAGAGCTGGTTACTTTTTTTGGAGGATGTGGGGTGGATTAGAAAAAGAAATGGGAACACTTTTATTCTGAAGAGTGAGCAAACCTCTTATGAGTGGGTCAGAGGCGACTATGCCCTTGTGAAGTGCTTGTTTACTAAGCTCCATAACTACAATAGCAATTCAGCAACTGCACTGAGAAGAGCCAAAGCTGGATGGGAAATTCCCAGCCCTCTATGAAAACATATTTTAAAGGAGAGAGATACCTAAAAAAAAATCACGGTCTGCTTTTGAAAATCAGGTACCATTCCATACCTTCCCATAAGCAACATAGCTGGGAAAGAGGTAGAAAGAAGCGAGATGTTTCTGAGCTGTTTACTATCAACCCAAACTGTAAGGCTCTTTGCACAAGAGCAGCAACGAGTGCTAAACCAAGAGTTAATTAAATATCACAAATAATGGTTGGCACCTGGAAGAATCAGACAGGCTTGGCTCAGACAAACCCACAGACCCAGCAAAGCCTCCTGTTTGCAGGGAAGCTGTGGCTTCAACTCAGTGCTGTGAGTCAGGAGGCCAGGGTTTTCTTCTCCTTTCTGTCAGCAAGTCATTTGTGGGTGCAGAAGCCGATATCTGCCCACGTCTGTGACTCGGTGGGCCTCCTACTGCTGTCCCTAAGGAGTATGTGAATGAGACCATGCAAACGCATAAATGTGTTTAGAAAGCACTAGAGGATATTTCAGAAGAAGGGGGAAGAGAAGGAGCCCTGTCGTGTCCATAAACTATGGGAAAATGGGGGAATTGGCCTGAACCACCTGGTGTTGAACTGACAACTCTCTTTTATACCTCACGGCAGTTACCTGAGCAGCACAGCCGGCATTATCGTCCCTGCAATTGGCAGTAAGGGGCACAACAAGGATAACCAAAGATAAGGAATGGCTTCTGTGTGAGGAACTGTTAAGTGAGATCAGACTTCTCAGTCTGCAAAAGAGATGACTGAGTGGGGAGAGGAGAGATGTTTAGGAAACCATCAGTGGCAGGGAGAAGGTGGTAGAGATTACCTGCTCACTATCATCTAATACAAGAATGAGGTGGCATCAAAGGAAGGTAGTAGGAGTCAGGTTCAGGGCACGCAAGAGCAGGTTTTCCCCTGTGCAATGCAGAAATGATCTGTGGGACTCCTTGCTGAAGGACTTTCTGGATGCTTCAAGTTTTTGATGGCCTCAAGGGGACACTGAACAAAATCATGGAAAGGAAAGCCCCCAGGGTGCCCAGGCGTCACATGTGGCAAAGCAAGTCCTGAGCTGAAAACCGTTGAAAACAGGGAAAAAATTAGAAAGAGGAGGTAGTCCTCCCTTGACCCCTGCTTGCTGACCACTGCACAAGAAAACAACACTAGATAGACTTGGGTTCACCAGATAGACTGGGGTTTGACCCCTTAGGGATGTTCACATATACCACGCTTGGAAGTAGCAAGGGAGGCAGCATTATCCAGGCCCTTGAAAGAGCCCAGACATCACTGCGCCACATGCTACCCTGTCTTTGCTCTGGGAAAGACGGATGTGTTTGGTATTTCAGCAAGCCAGGGACCAAAGTATGCTGCACACTTAGCCTGCTGCATGTGCCAGGCGTCAGTCTGAGCAGCCATCGCACTGGACAGACAGCACAAAGGACCATCCTGGAGATGGGCCATCAGTCAGGTAGCAAATGGATGCCTTGCTAGAGTCAAGAGTGGTGACCACAGGCATGGCTGCATGGCTAAGGTTATCCACAGGCCTTCCCTCTAGGTACTGACACCACCTATGTAAGAAGAGCCCCTGGTTGATGCAGCATGAGGCTGTGGGGGTAAACAAATCAAATAGGGGCAAAAGAGAGAAACAGAATCAAAAGTCCTTTCGAGAGAGGCAACTCCATGAATACCAGTGCTGATGGCACTCCCTTACCCATGGGCTGGTTTCTCTTGACTTTGTTGATTTTGGGAGATCAGGTTTACTCCTGCAGCTTAAAATGTACCCTCCAGAGTGGATTCCCTGCTGTTTATTAATGCTTAAGTTCATGCTAAAGCCTTTCCTTAGTTAAAACAAGGATTCTTTCCTCTTCCAGCTAGCCCTTTCAGATGAAACTTGCAGAGATCTAATTAACTCAGCCTGCTGCCAGGCCCAACTGAAACCTGCTAAGGGATTCACAGGTTTCTAGGAGACACTCGCAGACAGCACAACCTCATTGAAACACAGGAGACAGATGCTAAGGGCTGCCTATCAGCCTCCTGGAGGCTGTCCATCAGCCAGCGGGATTGGCAGCCCCGCTTGTGCCAAGCTATCTACCCCAACACCTCTCCCCAGCTACCGTCTCACAGCAGCCAGCGTTATTCCTCTTACAATGCCAGTATGGCGCACACTGTCAGCACGATAAGGTGATTTGTTCGCAGAGAGAGAGCTGAAATGAGGAACTACAGTTAACTACAGTCTCTGCTGGAGGATGTCTGGGCGCTTTGCGCATCTTAGCAAACCAAACTCCTGGCACCATTGCAGGAAGGCATTACTGTTGAGCATCCCTGAAGGATGGTGGTCCACAGGGGTTAAATGCCACAGAAGAACAGCTGGGGAAGCAAGAAACAAGATGGAGAAGTCCTACCTCCCACTCAAAGAACGCCACTTCCTAAATTCAGGTGTCAAGCTCTGACAAGGTCTCTCAAGTGGGTGCAGAGGCCCTGGCAGGCCCAGCCTCCATGGCAAGTTAGAAGACCTGCAGGGTGGCTTTCCCCAGGGAGGCACAACCGAATAACCCGAACTTGTCTAGCTACTCTGCTTCCCTGAGAGTAGCTCCAACAGCCGTGTCAGAAAGCTGGCTCTGTGATGCCCGAGAGGTGTCCTGTCCTGGGTGGCTCAGGGTAGGGACCACGCCTGGAGTGGGGCATTCAGCTTGTTGACTGAAGGGGGAGGATAGCTTGAGATGTTCTTGGTCAACCCTAGAATTGACTCTGCATGATATGAAGGTGCAAATCTTACCGGCTAGTTGCACAGCTGGGTACTGAAGCTAACATACGCAGGCTCCTGGTTTCACTACATTTAGTGATTCACTGCCCTTTTCTGTAGAAATAAACATAATGTCTTCTGCTTTGATGTATATCTTTGCATTGGGCTGTATTCTAACTTATTTTGTTTAAATTAGCTTCTTTTGTCAAGTGACCCAGACTGCTCTGTCTGATGAATTTGTCCTCAACATTTACCCTTTGTGCCACTATCAGATTCTACCCTGCAGGAGCCATTGGCTCTGCTTCACTGATAGATATGTTGAGGCCTAGTATTAATCCCCGAAAAATGCCACGAAGAGAAGCCACGTTTGAGTGTGACATCGTCCTGGCATCTGTCAGGTTTGAATGCACTTCCTACGTGCTCTCTGCTGGTCAGACTACCTTATCTATCCTATATCTGATCTACTATTGATGGAACCTTGGGCTCCACTATCTGGCCCAGGATTAATGTTGGACTGATGGTCTTTGCTATCCAGAGAGTGTTTTTCTGAACGTTTCTTCTGCTTTTTGGATTGGAAATAACTCCCTTCTTCAGGATTAACCTAATTTCTCTCTCCCCATACCTCCAAAGCTATGATCTTTTCTTCTCACTCTTTGGTGGAGAGGCTGCTGCTCTTCCAGAACCTTCACGAACTTTCCTTTGAGAACTTCTCCTACTGCTCTGGTCATCTTCTCCTCAAATATCAGATTTTCAAATCCCTTCGAGGGCCCTCAGTGATGGGAAATGAAACTCCCTTCCTAAAATCAAAGGGAAGTAGCCAGGGGGAGTTCTGGGCTTGGCAGAAGGCTCAAGGAGAGGCAACCTCCGGAGACTGTCCACACAGAATTTGACAGCCACCAAGGAAACCACTACTGGGTTTTCTCGTAGGACAAAAGGGATCTTCACCAGAAAGGAGCATCTCAAAAGCAAACAGCTAGGATCTGATCGACACTGCAATGGCAGAGAACTGTGCACTGGCAGAATCAGTCACGGCTGTCAGGAACAGCAGTCAGCACAGTGGTGAGGTACTTTATTTACCACGTGTCTGCTGTGGCCCGTGCCTTCTGTCAGCAAGTGAAGGTTGGGGAAGATACTTCAGAGCGCAAAGTGGTCTCTTTAGCTTTGGGAACCCATGTGCATAACCCAGGCCATCAGGAATCACCATGGGACCTACCCAGATTAGCCTTTTCTCCTTAAACTTAAATCATTCCTTCAAAAGTGGCTGCAGCCTCGACACTACGGCAGAAGACTGAAAGGGATGCTTTGGGATCCTTGGCTGGCCAGAAGCCCAGCTCCCAAACTTAAGCTCATTAAATGGACAAGCAGTTCAAGGAACAGCAGAGCTAACAAAGTTTCATTTCCTCAGCTCTCAAGACCAAGCTATGGGGGGATTCACTGGTGCCTAGCAAAGGATGAATTACAGTGTGACTTTCCCTTCAGAAGCAGAGGTCTCTCCTAGCTGTCTGTTTTCACGGCCTTGAAGAATTAAATATTTTTGAGAGCTCTGTCTTGTGAAAAATTTGGCCGAAACTGGTCAATAAGCCAAAAAGTAATGAGGATTGGCCAGCCAGTCAGGTTCACACAGACCTCCCCCCACTGATCACACAGGCCTCATCTTCTTGGAAACCAAGCTGAAATCACAGCCGGAAGCCCACGCGCTGGACCCTCTGGGGCAGCAGGGCGCAGAGGAGTGGGCAGGAAAGGTGGATGCTATCCCAGCACCACCACCAAGCCAGAACAACTCTTCAGTCTGCCTGATAATGATGTGTCTTGAAAAGCCCTTAACAACATTTGTGTCAGCTGGTAACTCTATCAGCCCGACAGCCCCCATGCACATCAGCAGAGGATGTGCATGCCCACCACCTCTTTCTCTGCTGGAATCCCAACTGGCCACCGACCCAGCTGTCAACCCTGTCAATAGCTGAAAAGCATTTCCGAAGCAGTGGACCTTTCTCCTTTCATGTATTATTGAAAACCTCATTGGTTAATTTATTAGGGTAGTTCGCACTGGAAAAATGACCTCTTTGTTGACCCACTTAAACATGCTCCACTCAAACACAAAACCATCAGACACGCTAAAGCAAGAGCAAGGGAAGTTGCGCGCAGACTGATGTCCTTTGTCCCAGCAAGACAGCTCAAGGATGGAAGTGCTGGGACTCCCTGGCACAAGAGCAAAGGGCCTAGACACAAGCTTTCACATACAAAAACACAATGGAAACATTCAGCCGATACGCCAAATGGACAGAGACAGAGAAACAAGACTTGTGGGTTTTCCTTCCTACGCAGCACTGCTCCCCTCCCCAAACATACAACTTTAGGAGCGAGGCTTCCTGATCCCAGTTCCCATTTAAATACAAATGGAAAACGCTGCCTGACACATAATGAAGTGGGATAAGCAGGGAAATGAGCCAGTCTGCATGCGTGCCCCCAGGAATCACAGCACTGATGAGTGACAGCAAAGGTGCAGCCTGGACTTCCTGAAGTTGAAGATGTCTGGACCCACATGTGCACTACTCTCTTTTCTGCTCCTGGGTTTCACTAGATTTGCTCCACAGCAATCCCTGAGTCAAACCAACAGGTGCTGTGGACCGAGGCACCCCAGGGCTAAACGGGGTAAACCACACTGACAGCATAAACACCACTCTGCACCAAAAGTACCCATGTAGGTGAAATGAATGGAATTGGCTGTTATTAGGTCTTGTTTTTCCATTAGCGTCATAAAGATAAGGCCACTCTCCTACCGTAAAGAAAGGCTGTAAGGTACTCAGACTCTGCTGGACTCTTAGGCTATTAGAGAGGACACAAAAGCTTGACTTGCTTCATCACTGAGAAAGGGTCTGAAAAGTCCAGTAATGACAAAAGGAAGCTGCAAGGCGCCTTCATAACATCGGTTATTGTGAGCCCCATCCTGCGCATTGCGCATTTTCCTGACTATCACACTGGGCACCAAGTTCACGTGTGAGAGCATTTTAAAGCCCAGATGCTTTGTGCTGGTTAAGGCTTGTTCTCACGTGTTGCTCTTCACCTCAAGCAAACGCACTGCCAATTAACTTTGATACTAAGCGTATATATAAAGAAAGGCTCATGAGGACAACTAAACAGTGTACTGAATTTCTCCCCTCAGGAGAAGACCCAAAGGCAGACCTAACAGATTGATACGAAATGCATTAATTCCTGCTTATTCTTCGCTTCATAAAACTCTTATATCATGGGTGTTAGGTAAGTTAAAATACACAAAATTGAACTAACAGAATAAGCTAGAACAGCAATCTGAACACAGGATTTGGAGGAAGGCATTTGTGAGATCTGATACCAGATCTGACATTAATCTCTCCAAGTGCCAAATCAGGACCCAGTCTCAGATGGATGTTACAAAAAATGACTGATGCCTGCAAAAATACTTTGGGGGTGGAAACTGTGGTTATAGGATGGGTGGGGAATAATTTTCCTGCCTGAAACAGTTTCATGCATTGAGAGGTAGAAAACAGTGCGTGGGAATCTGAACCTGCAGCAAAGAGGGGTGGAAAGAGCAGTAACTGATGGGTTTTATTGCAGCATGTGTTAATCATTCCTCTAAAACAGGAGCTGGGATGGGGGTGGAAGAATTGGCAGCTGGCAGGAGAATGGCTGGTGGAAAAGATGGTTTTGAGATGTATTTATAATGCTAAACCACATCTGGGATCAGTCCTAGAATGGGAAAACAGAGTCTGGCTAGGAAGACCAGAAGGAAGTGTTCTTCATGGATAATTTCACTAAGGATCCAACCTAGTGAGCCAAGTGCAGCTTTCGGAGGTGTTCTTCAAGTGACCTGGGGCCGCGGACCAGTGCTTTCTGATCGCGGACCAGAACACTTTCTGAAGGGAGCTAAGAGTTTCCCTGAGCGATTTGCTCTGAGGCTATGCGTGGACTGCTCTTCACGGACTTCAATGGGATAAGTACTGGTAGGGCTTTCAAAGTGAACCCTTACCTTCAAAACGTTTGGTGTCACAGGCTGGACTTGCCATCAGGGGGCTATGCTAGGCATCTAGCGCTGCTCCACGTTGCCAGAAAGTTGGAGCACATTTCCAGGGATGATTTAAAGGATGTTTTCCCCTCCGCTTTCAGATCCCCTCACCTCATTCCCTGCATTTCTGCATTCAGGACGTTTTGTGTTTATCTGAACCCACTTGCATGCCTTTTATACTAGTGTAACTCTCCTGATTTCAGCGCAATTATTCCTGGCTCACATAAGGACTGGGTGGAGAACCGAGGCATGGAACAGCGCACAGATACCAAGATATGTTGTGACAAGAGAATGCACCTACACGCACTGGGATAAGGTATCCACCGTATTTTCTCACAGGACCTACGGGTTAGTAAGCCTTTGCAGACTCCTTTGGTGACAGTCATCTTTAGAAGCAGACGCTACGAATCACTAAAATAAAGGAACTTTATGACCACGTTGGAGGATGCAGAGAATATGTGGCTTTCCTGCCCTGAATCGCGTAGGCTGTTGGCTTAGGGGAAGACAGGGAGTCTGCACCAAAATACCCCCAGATGCCTTGGTCCGCTGTCATTTCCAGTAGATCAAGCTGATCTGACAGCTTTGTGCACCCCTGCGCATCCCGCAGCTGCGGCCGGGATGACCACTCCCCCAGCAGCGGCCCTGCGTGCAGCTCGCCCGGTGCCCCACGCGTTTGCAAGGCAGCTGTGAGACAGGGTTTCTCCGTCTGGGCCGCTGCTTGCACTGACTCAGCAGTGCTCGCGTCCTTGTGCTGACTCACTCGGCCCCATCCAGCAAGAGCAAACCACCGAGGGAGGTGGCCCGTCTGGGTTTCGTTTGCAGGACCAAGGTTACGCACACGGCACAGAGGAGGAGGGGGGGGCGGGAGGAAGGGCGGCGGAGGACGCTGTGACACCTCCAGCTGCACCTCCGGCTGCTGTTGTTCGCAAAGCTTGTGCACTTCCTCCCTTACCCTCGCTGCAGTGTCCCAGGCAGTGGAGTCAACTTGTTCTCTCCAAACTGATTTAAGGGAACAAGCCCCCTGGGGAGCAGGATGGTTCAGAAGACAATCTGGAGACTAAGATGCGGGCAGCAAATCTCCACCCATGCAGTTGGTCCTGCCAGGAGACCCTGTTAGAGAGGCACAGTCAAGACCCTCCCTGGATATAACATATCTCACTAATGCCTCAGCAGCCTGAGGAGAGAAAATTAATTTTGGGGAGCCTGCCCGAACCCCATCCTCTCAGGGACAGAATCACAAGGCGGTTGAGGTTGCAAAGGGACCTCTGGAGATCATCTCCTCAAACCCCTCCTTGCTCAAGCAGGGTCATTTAAAGCAGGTTACCCAGGACCCTAGCCAGATGGCTTTTGAATATTTTGAATATTTTTGAGTTTCTCCAAGGATGGAGACTCCACAACCTCTCTCCACAACCATGTGGAAGATGCAGGAAGGAAGAACAAGTGGGGCAACATATGCCAGACTCTGTTGCCAGAGGGAAGCCAATCCTTATCTCCTTTACCTCCTAACGTACAGGGGGTCCTAACCTTTGCTTTTGCTGTGGGCTTTCTGAAACCACCACATGTCTCTAGGCTCTCTGAGAGATGCCACCGAGAGCCGTACCAGGCTGCTGGCACTGCAGCTCCCACAGCTTTGCTGCAAGGCCACTGCTCTCCCCCAGGTGCGCCTCCCAGGGCCATCGGGCTTGCTGGGGTATGGGCGGCTGAATCACGACTTGCGGGTGCTAAGCATCATGGTCCCTACCGGGACTGGAAGGAGCCTGGTCCAGCACTGTCCGAAGGGTGGGAAAAACAGGAGGTTTGTGTTGACTCTACGAGCACCCTTTTCAAGAGTTGAATGCTCAAGTGGTTTCTGCAGCTGAGTAAATAGGTTAGAAGCGAAACCCTTTTTAGATCCTTGCCCTGTCTACATACAGCCATCTCGCCCTCCCACCAGTGAGGATGAGCAATGAGAACCCTGCTGGGATCTCCACCCAGAGCAAACACAGAGACCGGCTTTTCTTCCCATCAAGGGCGTGTGTGCGGGGGTGGGCTCCACGTATAACCCAGACGCTTTTGAACTACCACTATTAGCGTCCAGGGATGCAGAGGAAAGGAACTGGCCTCTTAAGGAAACCAGTAAGGAAGTCCTATGCAAAGACAAGGACCGCTTTACTTGCCTGTATTTGCTCAGCGAGTAAGAAAAGGCAAGAGATTAGAACAGCTGATGGCACGGAAGAATGAAGGCTGGGAAGACGGCAGCAGGACCGGGCAAGGCCTCATAAGCTGTGTCCGTTATAGCTAGAGATAAGGGTTTACTGCTTTTATCTACCAGAGAAGGCCTCCCTGACCAAAATGATACCATAGAGCGTAAGTACAGAAGAGTTAGGAGAGACGCTTTGAAGACTTCCTCAGGTGCTGAAGATCTGCAGAAGGATTTGAGCCTGTCAATGCTCAGTTCCCATTTTCACTTATCAGAAGAAAGAGAAGAAGAGTTCAGAGAGGGCTAGTTACACAGTTGACCAGCACGGGGCACTTCCAGAGAGCAGCAGCGGGGCCTTGATTAGATGGATTTCCTAGTTCAGCCAAGGTTTGGGGTACACCTCCATTTTGCACTTACTGAAACAAGACAAAGGAGGGGTCTAGACTCCAGGAAAGCAAGGCTGCTTCTCAGCATGGATGCTGGGTTAATATGCTACCTTGACTTTCTATCCAGTGCTTGATTTTCAGCAAAGACGGCACCCCGCTATATCATGCCACACTCCCAGGAAAATGTCAATGAACTGGAGGAAATTCAGAGAAGAGCAAAGCCAAATATTATTATGGAGTCAGAGAGACTGACTTTCTGAGCTAATGTGTTTAGCTTGGCTTAACAGCAGCTTAGCAGGGACCCAGCAACTCAACTGTGTGCAAATATTTGAAGGGTGTAAACACCAAGGACAGAAGGAAATCACTGAGGAGGCTTTATAGAATAGGATGAGCAGTAACGGGGTGAAGGCAAGCCTAGAGGGGCAGACAGTAAGGAACTGTTACCTTAGCATGTACTGGCACAGTCAGCTAAATGGGATGTTAAGCCTTGCTACAAGACCCTTGTCACTAGTGGGAACTCAGGCACAGGTTTAGGCAGGGCCTGGGGCTCTGCGGCGGCGGGGGGGGATTCAAAGCTGCTTGGGGTGTGAGCGTGGGCCCACACTCCAGTGAGTGTCATCTGCCCACATCTGACCAGGGTCATATTTAATGCCCTCAACGAGTTGCTCAGGAACACGCATGCTGTTGTACAGAAATCCTGGGCCTGGATCTCCCTAAATTTGGTGTGGATGCCCTGAGCCTGGGCTGGAGCCAGGCTAAGAGTCAGCAGTGCTGACAGCGAGTGTATGGGCCATCCTTCAGCCCTTACAAGCAGACAGAGCTTGTCAGCTTCCTCACTGGAGGCCTCCTCTTGCCCCTTTTAAAATTAGACAGACAAAGCAGTCGACAGTTGACTGTAGGGAACAATCTTCATTTGGCACGTTGGTCTAAGAGAACTACTGCTAACAGGCATCTCCGCTCGAAAGGAAGCCAAGGCACTTTGCAAACTAGTGACACACTGAAGCCTGAAGACCTGATCATTTGTAGTCCCTGAGAGAGAACGCATTGCTCTTTTGAGCAGCTCAAGCCCCACGGTTCCCATCCCAGACATCCGTAAGTCAACAGCACCATAGCTTGGAGATGAGGGCTGTGCACCTGGAGTCCCATCAGCCACTCGGACCGCATAGGTTTGCCCAATAGGAAATTTCTGACCCACCCTATTTGCCCACCTGGGCTTAGGTCTCGCCACGTACAATTTACACTAGCCCCTTGAGCTTTAAAGCTGCTCTGTAGGTCTCCATAGTGTGAGATGTGGTATTGTGAGACTCTGAAAACCACATCAAACCCTTAAGTTGAGTTTCCCCGCTGTATCCATGAAGGAAGAGAAGGTTTGCAGAGATTTCTGCAATTATAAGCTTGTGAGGGCAGGGTCTCTCTGCTCCGGTGTCTAATACCATCCAGCCCTGTTCCTGGCAGATCTTCAGGCAACTTATAACAATCACAACCCTCAGACATCTACATCCTGTTTTTCTCATCTATCACTAACAACTTCAAATCTAAAGGGTAGGAAAGGGTGACATTTTTTAGCTGAAACCTTTTTAGCAATAGAAGGACAAATGTGGCCTGAAATATTTTGCTAATCTGTGTCAATTTTGCAAACATAGTTACTTAGAGAAAACATCCTTTAGAAAGCCGCAACCCTGAAACAATTCTTTTTAGCATTTCAGAACTAGGCTTGGATTTCTCAGTTTGAAGTAATTTTACCTTCAAAGGGGAAGGGTTGAAACGATAGTCCCAAATGAAGATATTTAATTTACAGTCAAATAACATATGTTTATTCCGTTTGAAAGCAAAGTTTTCCTCTAGCTCTGCTGGAGGGTGTCAGTGAACCCCCCTAAAACATGTTATCCACTTCTGTCTTGTTGGGTGACTCAAAACTGTTTTGACTCCCTGTGGTGATGTCACTAAACCCCAAACAAGAAGGATATAACCCAGCAGGCATCAAAAAATTGCTCACGGAAGGGAAGGTTCAAATCTAGAGTTGCTGCCTATCTATAAATAGGCTGTAGAACTAAAATACATTCCACTTTGGCTGGAAATGCCTTTGGCCACATAGTCATAAACACTCCTGCCTTTTATAGTCGAACCAAATATTTGGTTTCTATAGTTATTACAGTCAGTACCCAGTGGTCTTTATTTTTAATCTGCATAATGTTTGCTTGAATAGCAGGGCAGTGGTTTGTGGGGACTGTGGCGGAGTCTGGACCACAGGTGCATTATTAAAAATAAACCTGTGAGCAGCAAGAAAAGCTCTCTCCGAAGCATCCCATGCAGGCAAAGGCAAGGAGGTTTATTGTAAACAGCATCGGGCTTTTAGGCGCTGCAGTAAGCGCGCTGAGAGCAAAAAAAGGCCGAGGAACTGGCGACTGCTAATATAATAATGAGGCTCTGCCCTACTAATCTGATGTTCTCAAAGCACTCTGCAAGCATTAATCATCCTCCCAGTGGGGCAGGCTAGGTCTCGCAGCCCCTCGTGTGTGCACGGGGAGATTTAGCAACGGCTCTGATGACACCCGGTGACTCAGCTGCAGGCAGCTAGAAAGACTTTGCAAGGACTTCAAGGGACACGGCGGGTGCTGCGCACCCAGGCTCTTCGCCGCCGCTGCAGGATCCCCAGCACTCCCTGCAGAAAAAAGACTGAACCTGCCGGTATAGGGTGCAATCGGCTGCTGCTCCGAGGGGAGGGTCTGATTTGCTTTATGCAAACCAGGAGAGTCAAAACAGTCTTCCAGAAACTTGCCTTCAAAGGGACCTGTTTGTCTTTCTGAAAGCAATGCATACGAAAGCCCTTTTATTCAGTTTTTCTTAATAAATCAAGCACCCATCTGCCGGTATTATTGATGGAAGGAAAAGGAAATTAAAGGTGACCTGCTTGGCTTCGAGATCATAGGATATTTCCGCATCCATTTACAATAATTTAAGCTCGTTAAATTCTGTCCGTAAGGGCTAAGCAGGTTTCAATGATTTTTTTATGTCCCACCTTGAAGAAGTTCCCAGGGTGGGAGATTCTGCTTCCTACAAGCTGCCTGGAGGCTACGGTAAAGAGCCAGTGCCTCTGGCCTTCCAAGCAGCAAGACCGCCAGAACTGCCCAGGGTGCAGACAGTGCTTTCTCTGCAAAATGTCTTTGCTTTTGTACATCACTTGGCTGCCACAGTTCTTCCACCTAATAGATCCTAATTTACTATCAAGCTAGACACAGGCAGGAAATTGGCACACCAAGAGGATGACCCGGTAGGAGAAGCAAAAGGTAAATCACTCCCCTGCAATCTCAGTTTCTCAGTTTTCTTTCCACATTGGCCAGGAAACTACCTGTTCCTCCTGCTTGTGCCAAGGATAGAGGGCTCTTCTCACCCAGGGACTCTGCCTATCAGATCGCAGAATGAATAAAACAGGCAATAAAATGCCAGGGACGACATTTCATTATTAGGGATCTTTGTTAGTCATCTATGGCTAGTAATGTCGACTGATGTCAGCCGTAAATGTAATCCCTAGTGCCACTTGCTATATAGTCTTCAAGAGGGAGAAGCGAGTCACACTTATTTATGCATGACACTCTCATGCGCACGTTCCCAGGGGCTGACATACGACAATGTGCCAGACTACAAATCAGACCGTGTAAATCAGCTCCAGGCCAAAGCCGTTCCATCCTGGGACTTCCAAATATCCATTTCAGCTGCTCTACATATCTGCATGAAGCCAAGGGAAAGCCCTATCTGGCAAAAAGAAACTGGAAATCACAGGGATTTATTACAAACTGATAACGAGAGGGAGAATCTTTTAAACTGCCCCAAATGGGAAGGTTTTGGTGTGACTCATGCAGTCATGACCTCTTGCTCTCTGGGGGGGAAAAGAATCTTGAATTATTACAGACCAGAGCTATCTGCACAGTGCTAAACGTGAAAAAATGGGCAGTTATGGAGAGGAGTAGTGCAGGAGTGATCACCGGACCAAGAGAGGAAGCATTTCGCAGTAGGTTTAGAAGACGGTACAAGACCCAGCTTGCAGGGCAGGACTGCAAGTCATATGAACAGGTCAGCCTGCGATAGAAGAGGAGCCACTGCTCACTCCTGCTTAAATTCATCCAAAAGTGAACATGAATGTCCAAGGTGAGGTTAAAAACCCTTTCCCCAGTTTGGTCAAAACAGCCTTTTCTTACAGCTTCTCACACAGACCATCCCTACCCTGGGCTGAGGGAAGAATTCAGCCATCATTTTTCACTCATCAGAAGCAATTTAAGAAGTTCCACCATGCCCATGCTCCCGCAGACCTGGCTGTTAGCTCTTGCTCCCACTCTGGTTAAAGCCAGAGGGAGGTTGTGGAAAGGCAGAACGGCCAGAAGAAAAGTATAGCCAAGCTGCAGGTAGGTTGAGTGTCTGCCAAAGGGTCACATCTCCAAAGGAGCTGTGGGAATGGTCCCCTTGGTGCATACATCTGCCAGATGCCCAGAGCTGGGATTTCCAGATTACAGCAGGTTCCAGGAAGGATTTCAATTCTCAGCAGTTACCTCTGCCTTAAATGGTCAAACGTGGTGCCACAAAGATGCTATTCTAAAAGGCAGAAGTAGCCCAAGTTTCACTGTCTCAGCTTCACCCAGGTGCATTTGCAGGCCTGAAGAAGAGTATCTGTGCTCCCTGAGTCACTGCACAGACACTATCCCTCCTAGGGGGCTTTCTCCCCCTTCCTCTGAACTTATATGGCATGATATTGCTCACAAGATCTCCTGGACGGCTTTACACCCTCTTCAGACCTCTGAGTGGCAATGCATTTGCCTTAGGAGCTAATGAGCTTCCAACACTTCGCTCCTCAGTGTTTTGCTACCTTAAAACCGCAACAAGGTGCATCTTTTAGTTCTTGAATTCCTCCCTCCTCCCCATATGGGCATTAAAATTCCTTGCACTTGCTGCATCACTGATTTCAAAACACGTGGTTGCTTTGGAATATTGATATTCTTGTATTTACCGGCAGAGATCTCTTAGCTGCATGGCATGGGTCTACAGTAAATTGCTTCAATTATTTAATTACATCCTTGGATTCCAGATGCATTTAAAAGCAGCAGCAAGTAAGACAAACACCACAAATCTGCATCGAACAAGTTCTGCCATCTCCGAGCTGAACCCTCTCGCTCCCTCCCCGGCTCTGCCCATGCAGCTCACAACGGCTGCGGGCAAAACCAAGGCAGGGCCTCATTTGGATAGGAGCATCTTGCCCCTGAGCTGAGAGCATTCTTCACGTATGAAGAACTATATGAAGAACTAAATGAATATTAAGCCCCTCACCCCACAAAACTGTAACTGCTCTGAACGCACCTGGGTGTGCAGGCTTATGACACATTGGCTTCAGCTCCAAAAACTCTGCTCCCATGTCCTTAGCCCTCACCCTATCTTCGCTCTCCATCCTGGACTGCAATCCTCTCTCCCCTTCTCTTTGCTCTAGGAGGTTTTTTTGGAAGGGCATTTTTACAGCTTGGCTCCACAAGCAGTTGTGTTGGCCCAAGATGGTGGGGGCAGAAAGTTTCTCTGCACACAGACAAGGGAGGAGAAGGGTTGGAGACAACTTTGACTAGCACTGGACGCAAAAGCCCTGCATGTAACCACACTTGGAGGCACAAATAGGTTGTGTTAGCCTAACAATCATGAGGGGCTTGGGGAACCCAAGTTGTTTCAGATAAAACCTGCAGTTGTCTTAGAAACAATTGTCTTAGAAACAATTCTTATTTAGAGGAAGCACTGAAAGGCTTTTACTCATCCATAGGGTCAGAGAAATACAGAGCATCCCTAGGTAGGTCTGGATGGGGCAATCTCATTAGGGCCTATATATATATGTATAATACCCAGCCTTTGCTGTGGAGTGGGTATTCAACACCCCATTTCAAACTGCAAAAACTTCCTTGGTTGCCCCCGTCCACAATCACAGCATCATTTCTGTTGTACAAAGCTCACCTCTCCTACCCTACATGTTTCAGCAGACCTGTGCATTCCCCAAATGGTTTTCCTACAGCAGCCGAGTCTCCTCCAGTGAAACCTGGAGCTTATTTGGGTAAAAATGTGAAAATACTGAAGATTACATTCATTGCTACTTCTACACGTAAACCCTAGGCAGTTTGGGGGTTGCATTACAGCCAGCTCTGTGTGGACAGCTCTGCTGCAAAGGCCTTATATGGCATGTTGTGTCAATGCACCATGTGAGGAATCATCCAGCAAAACGGAAGTCTAGCCCCTTTGCTGGTGGTTTGGCTTGCTACAGTGGGACTAACCCTGATTTTGCACTACCTGAGCCAGCAGTGACAATCCTCCACATGTGGGAAGAGGGAAGGTTACCAGATCTTAGCCCAAAAATGGTGAAGGGGAAAGGGAGAGGGAAGCCGTGGCTTTCTACACTGAGCACCACTGCTGTGGTGGTGGGAGGAGAAGGGACAGGACACAGGATCGTGATGCCCTCCTAGGAGGGTGCCACTGCAGCAGGGAGTATGGAGCAAACGATGCAGGTTTTATCTGAAACAAGCTATGATTTCAGCGCCTGGTTTGACCAACTCTGCCCCAGCCCAGCCCAGTGACTACCGCAGCAGAAACACGTGTAAGGCTGGGAGATTGGCAAGAAGACATTTAGAGTCAGATTCTTAACTGAGACATGCAGGTTAATATCCAGAAAAACTCCCCTGGCTTCAAATTCTCCTCGATATACATCCCTGTCTAAGTGAGGTTGCAAGGACCATGACTGTCATTCAGAAGCTGCCGTTCTGCAACCCTCCTCCAGACACTGCCCCAATTTTCTGGCACTTGAATAGGAAATAAGTGCCACTGTCAGGAAGCGATGGCTCTGTAGCAGCAATCTCCCACCTGAAGGATGACCCTCTGATTTTCTAGAGGAGGGGGCAATACAAGACCTAAGCATTCGCTCAGGTCCTGGAGGCTTTGACTTTGAGGTGCTGGTACCTAACGCTCGGCACGTCCTCCCAAGGGTCACACAGGACCCGCTACACCGGGTCACAGCCAAAGGTTTTTCTAGATAGTCCCCTAACAGTGGCCACTACCATAGGTCTCAGGGAATCCCTGGAATCTCTGAAATAGTGAAATGTCCTGTTTTTGGGAGAAGCGTTACCCTAATTCAGGTAGTGGCTGGCATATTGAGCAAGACAGGTATAGCAACCTACTGAACACAGCTGTGGCGTGTGCAGGAAAGAGGATCAGATAACAATGCGTCCAAAGCTTTTTGTCTGTGTTTTAGTGTCATTTAACAGTGGATAATCTTCCTCTTCACAAAAGCACAGGCTCCTTCTGGGAGCCTGTTTGGCTGCTCATTTTACCCAGAGCAATACTGAGGCCAGCTCTGCGCCGAACCAGGAGGTTACACTGAAAAGTGTCATTTAGAAAGCCCAAATTTGGGTGCAGCTTCGGACTCAAAGTGAGACCTGATTTTGTCCCAGTCTGCTAGTCTACCTTCTGCTTTTGAGAGAGCAGCTTGCGCACTGTGTCGCTCTCAAAAACCACTGTGGGAGCCTCAGACTTCACTTTTTTTTTTTTTTTTTTTTTTTTTTTAAGAAATGCCCACCACGGCTGCTACAGCTATGGAAACATCCTCAGCTTTTTGCCCCATGTTATTCTGCTGTGATGCTTTTTGTGCATCTGGGAACAAGAAGAAGGTGCTCGTGGGAACAAAAGTGCCTTTCCAACGAGCAGCACCAGGCGCTCTGGGCAGAGGCAGAGAGAGGATCTGATTTCTTGCCTTCTGCACCCAGGTTTTACCTTGGCACCCCTTTCTATTGATGCCAGTAGATTTATTCTAGCAGGAGTAAGGGGAATAGGAAGCTTTCGGGGCCAGATGCTGTCACATACTCTAACTTGCCCATGCTAAGCATAACATACCTGCCCCGAAGTCCCAACTATCACTCCATTTCTCCCCCTGGTTTCAACGCCCTGTGGTTGCAGCAGAGGCTGTAAAACACCGCTAACCCCGATTCGCAGGAGGAGCTCCTGCGGAGCCGTGTTTTGCTCTCAGACACGCAACCTGCTCAAATCCTGCCTTTACGCTGCGCTCAGCTAGACGGATATCACATCTTGTCCTCTCTATTTGTATTCCCCTTACATGGAGCCGCAAGGGATGCAGCATTTCTTTCAGCCGTTTTGTTTCACAAATGCCTTCCCCCTTGCCCATCGCCTCTGCCGACAGATGTCCAGATATTTTCAGTGCATGGGGGAAAAACGATGGGCGAGGGAGGGGAGAAAGCCAAGTCACTTATGCTTTGGATCAATGCATGTACGTCTGAGGAGAAGGAGAGGGTTTAGAGTAGAAGTGCCCTCGGGAGCAGGCTGAGCGTTCCCTGTCAAATCAGACAGTCCCAAAGAGGAGCTGTCTAGCAAGTACACACAGCCGCCTGTTTATTTTTAGGAAGAGCTTCCCTCCTCTGTTGTCCCTCTAGCACAGCAGGAAATCTTTTCTTGGCCATTATATTAAAAACAAACAAAACAACCCCAAAACCTCATTTCCTGGAGTCTTCCTCTCTGCCTCGCTTTTCTCTTTTCCTATTTTCTTTTTTCTTTTTTTCTTTTTTAGGGTATCCTAGCTGGCAGTTTTCATTCTACCTCTCCTCATTGAGAAGCAGAGATTTCTTCTGCTCCGAATTGACCACAGCGTCCATCCTGGGCCGTGCAGATGTGGACAGTGTGGGCAAAACTCATCCCAAGTTCCCAGCAGCATGCAAATAGACTGTTTATGTCCCTTTGCTGTCCCTCCAGCAGACGCTGTAAAAGCTGTGCTGACCAGCCCCGTGCAGAACGGACTGACGAGGATCTACCTGCTCCGGCTGCCTCACAGCACCGACCCTCGGCTCCAGCCTTTGCCCCTGCTCGTTGCACGCGGGATTGCATTTGTTACTTCTGCAAGGGGGGAGTTAGCTCCTGCGAGGGGGGAATTACCTCCTACAAGGGGGAAATTAGCAGGAGTTAATTCCTGCAAGGGGAGGAATTAGCTCCTGCAAGGGAGGAATTGGCTCCTGCAAGGGAGCAATTAGCTCCCGCAAGGGTCTCGAGCACCGGCAGCCGGAGCCAGCAGAAGCAAAGCAAGCAGAGCACGTCCTTGAGAAGCTGCCCCAAAACCCACCGAATATGGGAAGCGTTTCCATCGACTTTGGCGGCTGGCGGAGCTGGCCCTCCTGGCACAAGGGGCACACGCACGGTGTCCCCTTCATCGTCAGTCTGCGCGCTCCGCCAGGAAACATAAATTCTCTTTCTATAGGAAGGCAGGTTATCCAGTGTCAGAGGAAGTGTTTCCTCTCCCCAGCAGGATGTTTGCCCTATAGCTGGGGTTTCTTTCAACTGCTTCACGAGGCAGCGAGTCCAGGAGAAGGTATGTAGCGAAGCCCCCCCCCACCGCGACTGAGATTGCAGCAAGCATCTCCAAGCAAGTGGGATCCCGCTGGGTAGACCCACGCATCTGGGTGAGCGCCATGGCTCGCCTGGGGAGATGGGGCTGCCGGGTCAAGGCCAGGAATAACCTCGAAGAGAAGCGGGAGGAAAGAAGGGATTTTGCGTTAGCGCTCCTCGTGCTAAATTCAGTGGGGCCAGGCGGTCCCCCCTGGCAATACGAATTGGCGAGAAAACAATGCTCTGTTTCACCAAGAAAATGTGGCTGCTTTTAAAGTCACTTTTCTTCCAGCATGCAACAGGAACGAGAGGCGATTCTCTTCCTGCCCCACCAAAATGCACCAGGATACTAACTCCTCGGCTTTTGTCTCGGATAATACGGGAGGCAAAACTTCCGAGACCTTGCTCTGCTCTGACCATGTGTCAGAGAAATGCGTTAGACACTGTGCAACTGGCAATTCAATTTTTATCCCTCCTTTCAAGCAGAATTTCCCTCTTGAGCAGCAAAAACCCTCCCGAATCGCTGCTGAAACCCAAACATATCTGAAAAACAGTTTGTTTTTGAAAAACTGCAATTTTTTGACCTCCAAAAGATTTGCCCAAAAAGGCCTGTTTAGGTCTGTTAAATAATGGAGACCTAAGCCCTCGATTTAGTTGAAAGCATAACTCTTGACGCACAGCTCTTAGGGTTCATTACAAGCTTTCTGTAGGCTCTCCTATAGGCTTTGGGCAAGTTACCTGACTTCAAGCTTTGCAGATAAAGCTTTTTAAAAAATTAACCCTTTAGTATGCAGCCATGGAAACTTCCTTCAACCGCACTGAGAGTTTTCGAAAGGTCATCACAGAGCTTTCATTTCTTTTCTTTTACAATACATTGCAGATTTACTGTAACACTCTGGAGTACAGTATTCGGAAAAGGAAAAGTAAACCCCAAAGAAAGCACGCTCTTGGTAAGGAGTTTTTCCTGTGCGGCTAAAATATAGGGATTTCTATAACTTTAGATTTCTAGCACATCTTCCGACTGATTTGCTGATTTGCTTTGCAAATTCCCTATAGAAAATACTTCACTAGCTGCTGAAATACTACCATCACTTGCATGCAATACGTCAGCTGCACACAAAAGCACCGAATTTGCAAGGGCAAGGCATGAAGAGGAGCAGCCAGTGCCACGCTGCAGGTCAGGCGCGTCCCACCCGTCGCATGAGGTCTTTAGCTGTTCAAAATATAAATATCTACTTGCCTGTTAGCACAGGCACTCGCCAGATAGTTTCCAGCTTGAATTTCCACCAGTGACTATTGAATCAAGTGTGTGAAACCTGCCCGGGAAAGGTGACTGCCGGGCACTGAGAGCCACCTGGGCCACCTCCGCTTTAACTGTGGCCACAGGGAAGAGGGCAAGTGCAGTGGGGTCACTTGGAAAGCAGTGGGCTCTGCGGTTCTTCCAGTCTGCTCTGATGGCCGCAGTCCCCACCAGCCTCAAGGCTGAAAGATGGGCGAGGGTCAGAGAGGCCGCGGGGTAGGACTGGGGAACACGAGCTTTCAATACGCTTCGCAATTTCACATGTTTCTGATAGTTCATGCAGATGGAGGTAAATTAGGTGTTTTAGAAGTTTTCTGCAAAACAAATAAAAAGAAATGGTTTTGGAAAATGTGTCTTGCTTCTTTTCTGTTTTTTTAAAATGACTTCTACGTCACGTCGCCCTACTGTGGGACATGTCTGCGGTCGTGCATAGCTGCCTTTACCACTAACGATGGGTCACTCAGTTGAGAGGTTTATTTTAATTTGAAGGCCTTTATGAGAAACTCTTGTGTAGCGGTGACTAAAATAGCAAATGTCTCCTGCTTGCGCCCAAAAAAAACCGCCTGGCATTCTGACATAAACACACCACCTAGATGAAATATTTTTTTCCCTTTCTAATTTATCATATGCATACTGTTTGCCTAACACATCAATGCAACCAGGTGCCTGCAGGGTTCCTGGATCTCCCACCAAACCCTAGTCCATACACACCAAAGACCCCATAGACATCAAAAACCCCAACGTCACATTTTCATATGTGGACTTGCAGGGGGAAAGGATGTGGCAGGATGTCTTTCACTGCCCTGCGCAACAGCCTCCAAGAGGCAACTGGCTTATTCAAGACGGCTGCTTTACATTCACGCTTCACTGCCAGGCACATTGGTGACCCACATGTTTTAACTCCTGCTTGTGATTCAGACTCAAATACAGAATTCTAGTTAGTACTTACCGTTTTGGCTAAAACAGCCCAGTTTGAGTCCAGGGCAAGTTGCACCTTTTAACTAATGTCATAGAAAAAAAGGCTGAAGAATGACGCGCTAGTGTTCCAAAGGGACTTTGAGTCTTCAGCAGTTTGCAAAACACCTGGCTTTCTACATCCTGCACCAACGCAAGAGGAGCAGTCACCAAACCACAGCCTTCTGCCCAAAGCAACCTGCTGACCCTGTATAATCAACCAGGAGAATAAACATCCGGTTTTAGTCGCAAGTGTGAGCGGCAAAAATTATCCTGGCCTCGGTGGCTTCCTTAATCTAGCCTCCGCAGCGAGGCATGGATGCTATGCATCTTCAAGGAAGGACTTCCACTGTAACTCCATTCACAGGCCTGATCCTGGCACGTACCTCCTCACTGTCAGCATGGAAACTTGAGCCTCCAAACCTCTGCAAAGCTCTTCATTGCTTGCAAATATTATAACAGTCCTGCTCCATAACTCAGAGGACAAGAAAATATAGTGGGGGTGTGGGAAGCGATGGAGACTCAGTTTGGCAGCCAACATTTTCAGATTCGTATCATGATTTTCAGGCACCTGAGGTTTAGAAAGGGCCAATGATCTACGGAAGGAAAACTAGGCCCTCCATAGCACCAGTTTAGGACCCCCCTCCTCCTTCCAAAGGTCATTTTTTAAAAGTTGGAGTTGCCCTACTTGCATTTATTTTTAAAAAACATTCACGTGAATGAAGTTCTGTTTGTGGAAAATTACATCATTTCAGCTGAAGGAGACTTCCTGCTTTTCTTCAGCTAATTATCTTATGACTGGTGTCTATTTGCGACACATTCCCTTTGGTATTTCAGTTTTTGCTACATCAGTGGTACGAGCGTGCTTCCCCCTAACTTACTGCATCTGCCAAAACACACAAAATAAAGGGGCAGGCTTCTGGGGGCATTTTGGAGACCTCAAGCCAGGCCCTGAGAACTTACAGAAGAACGTAGAATATCCACATCCTGTTACAGAGCAAATCTAGCAACCGGTCCTTCTTTCCAAAGGATTAGGCCAAAATCCTGGATCCAAGTCATCCAGACTTCACACAGACTCAGATCAGAGAGTCAGCTACCTCACGAGTCTGAAGACAGATGAGCCACTGAACTAGAGAGCTTAAAAAGGTAATTGGGGACAGATTTCAACCTCAGAAAGGCTTTGGATGCTTACACAGTGCTAATGATAAGATAATTCAGAAATATTTCAAACTTGACAATATAACTTGCTGGCTATGACTGCAATTTAATGCGTGTTATCAGGTTTTTCATTGCTTTTCTCTCACTACAGTGGATTCCAAGCTTTCCGTTATTACAGCCATAACATGCTCAATTTTAATGGGGAGTGCTTGCAGCTGTCACAACGGGCTGAAAATATATTCTTTATGTCAAATTGCACAGGAGACATTTCCTCCTTGAGTCACTGACAGGTCACCTCCCAAAGCCAATTAGCTAATTGTCTAATATCACTCCCTGAAGAGCAAGAGAAATGACTGACTTGCGAATGAACTCTGCCCATAGAAAACGCTTGTTCTCTTTCTCTCTTTCTTTTTTTTTTTTTAAACCTTAATTTAATCTGTAGACCATTCCAACAAACGAGGCAGTGTGCCTGTCCATTCCTTGCATGTTGACTCTCTGCCAGGATGTTTTATTTTTTTAAACAAAGAGGAATAAAAATTAATAGTGTTTCCTTCCTCATATATATAGACAACTTGCTGCAGCTTGAGGGGGTCATCGGCAACCGTTAGATCATGCCTAGGTTCTACTTCCAAATCTACCATTAGCTCCTCCTAGGCTCAAACAGCTAAACTCCAACCCTCCAGAGCTGGTAAGTCCTTGCTTAATGTAAGCACACATTTATACTCACTTTGGCGTCACTCAGCCGCGTTAGAAAGCATTACTTTACTCAGCAGAAAGGCTCCTTGTGTGAAGCTGCTCTTGTCCATTGACCTCAGAAGCGTACTAAGCTGCCACTCCTTTTTTATTTCTCTTAGCCCTGCAAAAGCAAGGCTCCACGTATGCAGTATTGTGTCCAGTGCTGGGCTCCCCAATACGTGGAGTAAGTGGAGCAAGTCTGGCAAAGGGCCACACAGATGATTTAGGGACTGGAGCATCTGTCATACAAGGAGAGGCTGAGAGACCTGGGACCGTTCAACCTGGAGGCTGAAGGTTCAGGGGGATCTTAACAATGTGTATATATGCACACACCTGAGGGGAGCGTATAAAGAAGATGGAGCCAGACTCTTATCAGTGGTGCCCAGTGATAGCAACAAGAGGCAATGGGCACCAAATGAAATACGGGAAATTCCATTTAAACATAACAGAAAACCTTTCTACAGCAAGGGTGATCTAACACTGGAGTAGGTTGCCCAGAAAGGTTGAGGAGTATCCAACCCTGGAGGCATTCAGAACCCAACTGGACATGATCCTGGGCAACCTGCCCTAGCTGACCCTGCTTTGAGCTGGTGGGTCCAACCTCAACCATTCTGTGATTCTGTGGTTGGACTAGATGGTCTCCAGAGGTCCCTTCCAACCTCATCAATTCTGTGTTTCTGTGACCCAACAGATGATCTCCCCTGTCCTATTTCCTACATCTTCCTTTCAAGCTAGCTGCTTGGTCTCTTCCCTACGGCCTGATCTCAAAATGTAACATACTTCCTCCTTCAGATCTCCCAGCTCCATGGAGGAGTCGAGAACCACGGCTGAAGAGGAACTGAATGAAAACAGGAGGTCAGAAGTCAGCATGTCCCATGCGAAAGCTGGGTACCCTGATGAAACAAATTAAGCTGACTGCTTTGGTTCTGACTTCTCTACAATACACGGGCAAACTGTTATTGACCTGAAGCTTTGCCTTATAGGGACTGAACAAGGACAAATACACTAAATATCTTAATTTACTGAGATACTGTTCTAACAGAGGCAATAGGAATATCTCAGATGGACAGAGATGGTTAGGATAGGGATGGCCCGCAAATTCATTTTTCAGGATAGGCATTGATGGGTTTGAAATAAAACCAGTAGTCACCACAACAGAAATGCCCTGTAAAATGACATTCATTGATTTTACTGGGTGTTTGAAATGGGCTAGAATGACGGGGGGGACAGATGAAATAAACTGACAGCAGACAGGAAAACGCTTTAGGGGTAGGAGAAAAATGAAAGCAGTGAGAAGAAATGAGGAAAAAGCTGGTCATCTGAAGAACGCTCTCCTGGAAACACTCCTAACGGTTACAGATTTTAATCCTTATTCGAGCTTCCCCCAAATGGACTGAACTTGGCTCCCCACAGCACAGCACTACTTTGTGCCCCAACCCCCTGGCAAGCCACCCAGCTGGCTGATCCTTGGTGGCTCATAATTAAACCAGGTTCCTAAGGGATAAGTGCATAATAAGAACCTGCCTTGACACACTGCTATCAGTGTCTCCTTTTTCCTTCGGAAAATGCTAAGTCACTCTTTAGCAAGAGTCCAGGAGAGAGGTTGCTTAGGAACTAAATTACTTCTCATTCTTAGACAGTGATTATAGCTGGCAGTAAAGTCGGTATGGAAGCATTTAGACAGGAGGCCAAAGTGCTGGGAGACTAGCTGTGTTACATTAGCTGTAAGTAACTGTTACGAGGTCATCTGAAATAGCAAGATCAGACAAGATCGCTGTACCCCACGGTTCTGCGGACAGCTGTGCTGGGCTCTCTCCTGGCAGAAAACCACTCTGAAAAGCAAATCTAAAGTGTTAAAAAAAAAAAAAAAAAAAAAGGTATAGGTGAGAAAGTTTTTGAGACTATCACAAGAGGTGCCATATGACCTCTCTTACAATGTCAGGGTTTATGCTGTCACCACATCCAACGGAAGGAAGGAAGGACATGTCAGGTTAAATGACGTCTAGCCCAGCATTTCAAAACACCTTAGAGATACAGATGACAAGCAGTTACAAGACTCTTAGCAGTATCTTTAGGTCACTCAAAAGAGTAGCTCTGACTTAGGTAAAAACACTGATGAAGAAGAAAAAGTTTAAACCTTTTCTGTTCTCTCTTTCCTAACTGCAAAAGAAGAAAACTGTAGCAAACCCTGTCTCAGAAACTTTTAAAACTGGATTAAAGCATTTAAAACTGGAGTAAAATTGTTAATAACACCCCAAAACAAAACCAGCCCCCTCCAATGAGCAAGAGAACCAGAAACCTTTCAGCTCCAAATCTTTATTGTCCACATTTTGCTCAGAGGGAAGGTTTCTAAAGAGATTTGTGAAGACACACAGATTTCTTAAGAGACTTACTGAAGGACACCCCGCAGACCCAAAGCAGACACACCCCAGTGGCAACACAAAGCAGAGCAGACCTGACTCACAGGCCCCAAAACCACTTGACCACAGTCTGCGCTGGGTACACCAGCACAAAGCCTACTTGGCCAGGGACTGAGGCAGGAAGCAAGGAACATTAGGCAGGATGAAACAGGCAGCCCACGGTCTGGGCAGTCATGCAGAGGGTGGAGGGAGTCCATGCACCTCAGGCCATCCATCACCTCTTATCTTTATTCTGGAGAAGTGGTGATCTCTGGAAATGATCAAAGGAAGAGTTAGAGGGTTTTTTTTTTTTTCCCCTCTTCTTTCCTTCTGAGAGATGTCAAGCAATCCTCCAAGTCCTGGAGGACAGATGGACTCTCCTCTCAGCGTGGCCTGGATTTCCCTACTGAATTCACCCGTGGAGGAGGCGACCCCCTTGTCACCCTGCTACCCGTGGCAGCGCCATTCTGAGTTACCATCGCCGCTGTCCGTCTCTGCCTGAGACCTTTCAGACAGGGAGGTGGCGTCAGAAAACAAACGCGGCATGGGGAGAACACTGAAGAGGTTTGGGCAAAGCACGTCTTAATGCCATTAATGATCCTTGCTATGTCACGAGGAGGTTCCCTTCCTGAGAAGGGAGAATATTCACCTCCTCTCATAAAACTCACAGCAGAAAAGAGGCAGTGCTTCCCCAAACCCAGCTCCCCTCCTGCACACACACGAAGCTGAGTAGATGGAGCACAAGCAGAAGAGACTGGAATAGCTCCAGAGGGACCAGCCTCCCAGGATCAGCTACATCAGTTTCTCAAAGTGAAGTTGTGCCGACAGCGCTGCATATTCCATGCTCAGTCTGCCCAAAGGAAGCTATTTCGAGGGAATCACATGAAGACAGACTGATGAGTCAACAGTTCTGACCTGATGAAGCAATGAAAGCTACAGGAACAAGCTGAATTGTCACATTTTCACCGTGTCTGTTCTTGGGGAAAGGAATGATTTCACCAAGTAATGCAGTAAAACTTCAGGAAGCAGCAAGGTAGGGAATACAAGAAGTGAAAGTCCCTTTCTCCTCCTCTGCTTAGATTAGTCCAGCAGCTCACTTTCACGTACCTATTCAAGATTTTACACCATTAATACCTGACATGGAACATTACCGGCTTTTAGACTTTGTATGAAAGTAAATCTCCTATTTTACCCAGCATTTCTCTGCAATGTGGCAGTAGTCTCTGGTGGCTTTGGGCAGAAGGTGGAGGTTGATACAAAGGGATGAGCAGGAGACAAGGACCTCATTAGCTAACACTGTTTCAGGCGTGGTTGCACCCACTGCAATGGTGCAAGAAGGTGCAAAAGATGGTGAAACTCCGGAAAGGACAGAGCGAGGCAAGCAGCCAGAGATCAAACATGGTCATGCATGATTTTCAATACAAGCCTAAGTGAATCAGATGCCACCTTCCACTGAACTTACCACCTAACTTCCTTCCCCCCATCAGTAAGGTCTCCCTTTTCTGTGGGTCACTGGAGCACATGCACCTGAATTAAGGATCACAGTTCCCAGAGCAGTGAGTGCCTTGCTCCTGTGATTTCAACTCTCTTTCCTGGACACAAAGCGCTGCCTCCACACACTATGGCCATGCTGTTCCTGGGTGTTAACGCTCCTTATCGCTCACTCAGGGAAAGGACGTAGCACTTCTTGTCCATGACTGGGCATCACAACGGCCACACAGGTGCCACAGAGCCTCCCAGATGGCTATTATTTGACCTGCATGTCCATAACAAGAACAAGTCAGATTACCTGGTTTACTATTAAATCATCATTTGGTGTCCTGATATCAGCTCCAGGTTAGAAAACAAAATGACTGTCTACAGAAAGAGCCCAAAGAGAATTCAACTGGATATGCCAAGTCCTTAAGATGAGGTAGTATAAAGCAGCTTGCAAACCATTGTCTCCCTCTCTATACTGGGCAGGGATTTTTTGGTCAACACAGCATAGATGTCAAGGAACACGAGACGCAGCAACGGTTCTGCATTGCTACCCCTCTTGCCTTTTTGAGCAATACCCTTAGGTTCATTTCATTCAGGTCCATGCTACTGGCTGGGGATGTAAGCTGGAGCCCAGCAGACTCTGGGGCGGTGTGAATTTAACTTCACAAGGTAGTTTGATCAGACAATAGTCCGGGTTATGAGCAAGAGAAGCCAAGAATGGCACAACCGCTTCCTTACAGCACCTCAATAGATAGACATGGTCAGTACTTTGTTTTCTTCCCTTTTCAGAGGTGCTGCTGACAACATAGGCCAGAGAAGTGGTTCAGTTACAACTTGAGACGAAGAACCCTACCAACTAGATTAGCTACATGCAAGTATTTGCACCAACAGAAGGGATAAAGACAGATCACCACCTTCCACCCTGCAAACCCAGTGCCCCAAGCCAAATGCAGCCACAACATTCTGGTTTTCTCTCCTGAACTTCTGAAACCCTGCAGTTCCCTCTTTTCCCAACATCTCTCTCCTCCTTACGCCTGTCTTGGCACGCACAGATCCATTTTTTTTTCATCCGACCAATTATTATAGCCCTCATCTCGTTACCAGGTGAGCTTCACGGCATCTCCTCGGGATGCACAATCCCTAGATACACAAATCCATGCGCATCCTTTCTTGTTCACCGTTTGCAGTGCTTCACCACTGGGTTAGACAGCACTTTATTTCTCGCCCTCTTGCCCTTATGCAAACTTGTAGGAGGGCAGGAAGAGCTTCTCCAGCCACCTGCACCTCTTCTCCTTTCAGCTGTACTCTGTCACCCTCTGGCTTCAAAAAATCCCATGCTCTACATTATTTCCCATCCCTCGCATACAGGAGCTGCACCACGCCGGTGGCGGGAGGGAGGCAATGGGCCACCGGGGCTCCCTTGAGAAGGGAAGAGCAAAATAAGGTGGAGGTGGGAGGCAGCCACGGGATGACCGAGCCCGCAGCTGTAATCGCTGCACAGCCCGTGCCGAGAGCAAGCAGGACTACCCTGGCTCGATGCGAGGAGGGTGCAGTCCATCTGCCCGGGTTTTCCAGCCCGTCCGCACACAAAACGCCGCGCCTGCCAAACGCGGCTCACATCTGCAGGCCTGTGTTTTTTGTGCCGAGCGCTTGACAGCGTTGCGTACCAGCCCTGCTCCCCACCAAAAGGGCATGGGAAAAAGAAGAGGGGGTTGGTGCACAAAAATGTGCGGGGTGGGAAAATGGAGTCGGCGGGGAGGGGGGGAGAAGGGAAGACTCTGACCTGCAATTTGTTTGCTCGGCATCTCGTATCTGGATAAAACAACATGCTTTACTTGTGAAGGGTAGGAGAGAAAAGAGATTGGAAGGAACAGCTTGTGCGTGAGAATGAAGTGGTGCGAGAGGGAGGAAGGCAGCTGTTTGCTCTGCGTTTAACAGTCCAGACCCCGGCTCCTCTTGCACCCTGCCCCTTTTTTTTCCCTGGCGACCAGGTCACAGTGCAAGAAAAGGGGCCTTGGCACAACACCGGACCCTGTTTCCTCCTCCAGGGACGTCTGGGAGTCACTGGAAGAGGAGTGGGTGGACATGCTGGAAGCAACGGTAGTTTAAGGCAGAAAGCTTAGCCCAGCTCTGAAAGGCTTTCTTGGAGACTGCTGCCATCCTCCTGCCTGTTCAGCCGAAGAAATAACGTAAAGAAGTGAAAAACTCAGGCTGCCCATAGCGCTGGGAGAACTTGCAGGCAGATATGAATTCCCTTCCTCGCGTTTACACAGCTCTGCGGCCATCTGAAAAGCATCACCTTCCCCCCCCCCAACTCTCCTCACATGATTCCCAAGCTCTCAGATAGGCCTTAAAAAAAAAAAAAAAAAGGCAATATACTACAAGGACACATGTTTTTGTGCTCATTTGAGCTAAACCTCCTCCACAAATTTTCCTTTAGCCAAATGTTTCTGAGTAGGAACTCTGGAAAAATAAACTCCCCCAGCTGAGCTGGATGAGCGAGGGCGTCAGCGCTGATCTGCAGGGACGAACGGGCTTTGCTTTCCCTCTTGGAAGCCCCTGCGCAGTCCCCTCCGAAGCACAGGCTGTCTTCTGTGGGACATTTACTGGAAACAAGTGCCTATTGTACCCAGTCGCTATTGAAAGGCAGCTCAGTATGGTAAAAATAAAATAAATCAAGCCTTCAGGCTTCCTTTTTACCCTCTTGGCTTTACTTCTACCTTCTGAGCAAAGCTCCGTCTTAGCTCATTCTGCCTGCATTGTTTTTAAACATCAATAAGTTGCTACTAAAAGACACCTCTAGGAAATTATTATTATTGCTATCTCCAGAACAAGCCTCTCCTATTTTTCTTTCTCCACTCGGTGACCAAGTGCTCCAGCCCACCACCTGCTGGGGGACGTTTATGGCACGTTGGGTGGCCAACGGAGCGGGAGCGGGCTGCGGCACACGGGACTTCCCAAACCCTTTCCTTCCCCAGGCATCCTCGCTGAGCCGGAGAGGCAGATGAGGGGGATCTGTCCCTGGCACACAGCTCCACCGAGCCGGCGAGAGACCCCGCTGCTGCAAAGCCACCCATGAAGCGCACGGGGAGGAGATGCAGCGACCAAGCGAGTCAGAGCGAATCCCGGCAGGTCTGCTGGAAGAAAGGCCGTAGCAGCACATGGTTTCTAGGGCACGGTTGAAGTAGTTTCAAGCAAGCGTGTGCCAATGACTGCAAGGTCCAAATTGCCTTTTAGGAAGAAATCATGGTCAGCTGAGTCAGGGCATGCCTGCAGCCGATGCCCATCTGGCTTCTTCTGCGCCTCTGATTCCCCATGTGGGATAATTGCACTGATTTCTCCAAGGCAACGGGCTCTGTGATCCTTGCATGACATTTGTTGCACATATGCCAATTAATACACTAGCACTGTTCCTGAGAGGATACATATATTGATAAAAACAAAAAACAAAAACAAACGAGGAACCAACAAAACTTAGGAAGAACAGAAGGAGAATGAAAGGTGGAAAAGGGAGCCAGTAGCACAGACGGTTAATAATTAAAGCTAGATGAACTAACGGCCCCTTTTCAAGACTTGTTTAAATCTATGAATACTGAAAACCCTGCGCAGAAATCCTCAGGCAGGAAGACCCACTACAAGTGTGACAAATGGAAAAATTAACAGACACCAACCCTGGGGAAGCAGGGACCCTGTTCGAGGCTGTCTCATAAAATGGCCATCAGCCTGAGAAAAACGTATTCTTTTCAATATCCTGCTGCAGGACGAAAGCTGCCTGGAGCGCAGGACGGGGGTGAAACCGTGGCACCGCCGGGGCTGAAGCACCCAAAGGCCAAACTCCACCAAGGCTGAGCAACAATTAAAAAACAAAACCAAAAAACTTGCCTTATCCCCCCTGCTCCTTTCCAAAATAGCCCACGAAGAGCACTGCCCGAGAGCCTGAGGGACATAAATCACAGCGACAGTTCAGCCAGACTAGGACCCTGAGCAGGTATTGATCGGGTTTATTTCTAGCAGCCGAGGCCTTCCCCCGTGTTAAAAATAAACCCATAAAAGCTAATTCAGCATATCTCAACAGCCTGACATATCCTTCCAACCGCTCTGTTAGCGCCTGGTGTGTTATTCTGCGTATCCTTCAGCCTTGAGTCCGGACAAAGCACAGCAATTAATGCCTGGCTGCTTACGAGCACAGACAGCTCATCCACCCCAGTCGCTTCTGAAGCATCTGCGCTTGCAATCAGTCCTTTTTACGGGTGGTTCCTTATACTCCTCTGCAGGGTTTCTGCCATTAAACAAGGCTATTTACTGCAACCGTAAGAAGAGGTTCACCTCGGCACCCCTGCCCAGTGCACATCCCATGCAATGCCTGGCAGCGGGCACGGTTTCCAGGCTGCTTGCAGGAAGACGTTAGAAAGGTTATTTTGAGAAAACGTCGCTGTGGCTTCCATTCTCATGTGTTGGTGATATTCCTACAGCACTGGATTTCTGTGCCAAGTGGAAAGACGGGATGATATGAAGGCTGCTCTCTGGGAAACCTGATGCATAAACCAGATTCCCTGTGCAGAAACATGCCGCTGCTGCTTGGCTGGAAGCAGTCAGAGTAGATGGGGCTCAGGAAGGATCTCTGTCTGCTTTCCTGGGGAGGGCAACTTTTAAAATAAATAAAATGCAGACAAGCAGTTTTGAACTTCCCAGGGCTTTCAGAGGTGTTTTTTGTTTTGTGGGTTTTTTTTTTTTGTTAGTTTTGGCTATGTGACGATTTTTGGTTGGAAACCCTTACTGTTACGGGCCCAAATTCTGATCCTCCTTCCAGACCCACATGGAACAGAACAGAGAGTTCCTAGATTTTCTGCAAATGACTGCTATTGTGTGCTATGGGTCTGCTTTTGTACAGGAACACAGATGTATGAGGGAGATTCGTCATCCCAAACCAGCCGCTCTGCCGTACAGTAGCGCCTTTACTTGAAAGGAACCACAGCAGATCACAGCTGCCAAAGATTTGGTCCTCAAGCTTCTCCGAAGTTCAGAGCTGGACAGACCCCAAATAAGTCAGCGCTGGAGTGTGGGACCTCATCTGTCCTCCCTGCATGCAGCGCTTGCTGGATTTATTCTCCTGGCTCAGGAACGCAATTAGAATTGGATTGAGGTTAACAAATACAAGCCTCATGGAGACGTGCAATCTGTTCCTCACATCTTCCTCGCCCTCGGGCCGGAGAGGTAACTTGGAGCACCTGCTCTCTGCCTTCCTTGCTGCGCAAGGCTCTCTGGACCGCGCCGTGGTGGGAGAGAGTCCGCTGCTGCAGATCTGATACTCCCACATCTGGACACTCACATGACTCTCCTGCTGATTTAAAGAATGCTTCTTGGATGCACACTCCCAGAAAACAACACCACTGTCTGCTCAGTCTGCGTTTTCTCACACCACCGCAGCACTTTATGGGCTGGTAGAGTAGAGCAGATGCTATTTGGGAAAAAAAAAAAAAAAAACCCACACACAAAACAACAAAACACCTCTGAAGTCACGTAACGAGATTTATGTCAGCCAGGAACAAAATCCAGGTCCCTGAAAGGCATCACTTGGTTAATTTCTTAGAGGCGTGAGAACAGAGGAGATTTTAAGAATCAGCACACACAAGTCATGGAGCGCTACATGCTACAGGAGGAACCGAACCGCAGTCGCACATCCAGCCTCCTTCGGTTTAGAAGCAAACTCACACTTGGATGCAACAAGACAAAACATACAACGTGCTAAAAGAGTAGAGACGGGCCTGGCAAACATGCAATACTACTAGGAAACTGAAGTCAAACCATTAAACGCTACGAGCAAACTGATGCCGTCAGTCCATTCTTGCTGGCCCTCCTGAAGCCGTTCAAAAAAAGAAAACCCTTTTTGAGAAACTCTCCCTGGCTTCAGCACGCGAGGAGCTGACCTTTTATTACAGAATGCTAGGGAAGCACAGGACCAACAACCAACGCTTCTTTCAGCTTACTAAGAGCCCCCCCCAAAATCCAACGCCTGAGAGCCCTCAAAGGACTCGTTACTGTTGGGATAATTGTGTCCACGTTCCAGAGAGGATGGGTGTGGGTGGCACCCTCCTGACTCGGAGGAGACCCAGCCCCGTTCGTTTGTGTTGGCAGAGGAGCAAGAAAGCCTCCACAGAACCGAGGGGGGGAAAAAAAAAGAAGAAAGAAAGAAAGAACGAACCCCCCCTCACCCCCCCCAGCAAATAAACAAAAGCATTCCTAATAAACTGGAAATGTCATACTACATCAGGGATCACAAGATAGAGCCCAGAAAGGTCCAAATGGCAAGAACACGCTGTTAAAAACAGATGGGAAAACAAGACAGGAAAGGTTGAGACTGTCTGTTTCTGAACTTCTGTTCCTGACACGGGATTTTAGACGTGGCGGCGTGGCTGGGGAGACAGTGGGTGAAATACCAGTCGTCTACATCATCCCAGTAATCCCTCTGGAAACCTTAAAGCTGGAGGATGAGGGGAAAAAGTTTGTACTTAAATCTCTAATCAACAACTTTGGAAATGTAGACTTTCCAGCTTTCCAAGCCCAGGCTCTCCACAGGTTACTAATACAAGTCAGGTTACTAACACCGCTTGGTATAGCTTGAACCTGTTTTCTCGTGGATTGTAAACTCTTTGGAACAAGGATTGCTACTCCGTAGCTGCACGTTGAGGCGCTGGTTTAGGTGGGGTTTCTGGGGGACACGGCAGCGTGGGAATAGCCCTCCTAAGACAAGTAGGAATGGGAGCACAGATAATTTAAGACGGACTTGCAGAGGAAGCTCTGTTCAGAGAAGGGCTGTGAAACCAGGTCCCCAGTGAGTAAAATAGCCCAGGTTACACACTGGCTAAAGTGGGTTCCCCGCGACGAGCCCCGGAGCACTAGGAATTAGAAAAGGAGCAGAGAGAAAGACCAAAGCACACCAGAAAGAGCAAAAGTACCAAAGCAGGCAGTCCCTAGAGAGCTGTGAAGACGAAACCTCCAAGCCTGCTGCCTTCTGGATCACCCCATTGGCCCAAAGGAAAGTGAGGAGATAAAACCGATGACAAATTCGCTGAGATACGCCAGATGGTATCAGCTATTCTTTGAGACCCTCTAACTTGCCAGAAGTTATTTTACAAGCAACAAGTCGAATACGTTTTTTACGTCAACATCCCCATCCCGCCGCAGAGCGCTTGAAGACAGAGTTGGAGTGAACACAGATCGAGATGCGAGGTGCTCTGTTTGGGGTCCATGCTTTCCAGGAGCTCAGATGCATTCAAGCCAAGTACTGTTATTTATAAAGGGAAGGCCTCAGTCTGGAAGATCTCAAAAATTTCAGAAATATTTGTAAATACTGGGGTTTGGCTCAGGTGCCTTTCTAGGCGGGGGGTGTGGGGGAACACTTTCCAAAGCTCATACCAAATGCTCTCCTGAAAGTTGAACAAGTTCGGCTGATTTCCTCCGCTATTTTGCATTCCTTCATGCTCTAGGTTCCAAAAGATGCCTAAATATCCAAGTGCAAAGGCTGTCAGTGCAATATTTCCAGCCCAGCAGGATGTAAGAGCTATCTCTAGGGACACCCTATTTCTGGAGAGCGATCCAATTCCAAACTATGCCTTCAAACTTTTATTATTATTATTATCATTGTTTGGATTAAGATAGAAGAGTAGCAGAGCCAAGGCGTTCCCACAGCAGACCACACCTCTTCTTCACTCACTGCTTCTCCATTTGGACGGCGAGCCCTGTCCCTGCGCAGCGTCTTGCTTACTAACCAACACGTAGCTCCAGCAAGGTCAACAGCGACCACTGCGTGCTCGGTGCTGGAAGGGAGGCCGCATTTGTACAGATGCGGGATACGGCTGGAAATCCGTGTCTGACGTCCTGGAGTTTTTACGGTCAGAACTAACTAACATTCCCAGAACCTCTGGCATCAGAGCCGAAACGTAGGCACCTTGAGATTTGGGGGTAGTTCAATATTTAACAGAACTTGGGCTCGTTTCTGACTTGGGCCAACTGAGCTGTAGGAATACCCCCTGCTTCCTGAAATCAGATGTTACAAAGAGCGGATGAATCATTTCCAGACTTTTAGACCTAAATTTCTGAGAATACGCATCTCAGAGCAGCCTTCAGCCCAGCATCTGGGGACACGCTGGTCACACAGCGAACAGAAGACACAGAGGAAGATCTTGTGTTTCGCTACTAGACGAGTCTGTCTTTAAATTTTGGAAATCAGTTCTTAAGATTGTACAAATTTTCTTGCATGAGGTCAGGTGGACAGAGAAGAATATTTCCCGTTTTATGAAAAATATTACAACTGAAAAAGACATACATGACAAGGAATTGCATTACAATAGCTTTGCATACTACCTAATACAACACAACTCTAACAGGAGCATCCAAGAGTAGGACATGCCAGAGCTCCACTGCTGAACAACTGCATTTCATTAATCACATCATCCAGTTCTTTCTTTTATAACTGCTGTTTTATGAGTTAAAAAAAAATTATGTAATGCCATCCCTCAGCTTACTCCATAAGATTTGTAAGTCAAAACAGAAACACTGGGGAGTATACAAAAAAAAAAAAAAAGAAAGAAAGAAAAATAATACTAAAAAACACTTTGGCAGAATTTAATATCTATTAGAATCCTTAGTCAGAATGGAAATTGTATTTATAACCACAAACCTCCACTAAATTATCTTAACAGCTCTAACTATGGCTTTGATGGCCAAAACAGCATAGTAAATTACCAGCTCACCATACAAAATTATAGTCATCACTATTATAATGTGTTTTAGTCCTAGCCACTCAAAAACAGGGCAATGGGAGATTCACTCTTATGACCCAGCTGAGTTTAGCCACCAGCACATACATGTGTACCACAGCGCACTTACTCCCAAAACGGGCCATCCGCTGACTTTTCCGATGTGGCAGGAACCCATTGCCAGCTCTACGACGAGCACGCTCCTGATGACAACCGCTCCGCTTCCCCCGCTGCTTTCCCATGTCTGATTGACTTTCCACTCATCAGATTTTCCTGTCTGGCAGACGGAGTGAGTTTTTAAACAGGCCAAAGTCACTCCTAGCGTTATCCTATTGACTTCAGAAAGTCACATGTGAGGCGAGCTTGGCTCAGAAAACTTGAGCTTCTCAACACGAGGCTGCAGGGTCACGAGGCAAGGAAAAGAGGGATTAGAAACGTGCAAGTTTTGGGGCTGTGGCTTTCAAACTAGAAGACAGTACGTATTGCAGCCACCTTTCGGACAGGTTAGGGGCAGGATACAAACAGGGAAGCAAGGTTCAGTCCTGGGAAGGGATCCTTACATTTCTGAAATGAGTTCACTCCTTAAATGTCTTGTTATGGAGTCACACCAAAAGTCAGAACCAACCTATAAAAAAAAGTCCCTGTTCCTTCCTCTATGTTTTGAGTACTTCCTTTCCTAGCTATTATCCTAATCGCTCATGGAAGTGGAAAAGCTTGTCAGAAAATGTCAACTTTTCAAGTAAAATAAAAAATAGTAACATTTTTTGGCTCAGACATGAGTAGTCACATTCAGAAATACCTCAGGAGTGCTGTACTTCGGGTGTCTTTTGTCCCCTGAGAGAACCTTCTTGGCTAGGACACATCTCTCCAAAGGCATCACGATCTCTTCTCTTGCTGAGAAACTGTGATGCATCACAGGGAATCCAGTCCATATGGAGGAACCATGTATAGGACATCTGTGTTACAATGCTGAGAGCACTGTGGCTGCATTTCAGAACATACTTGTTGGTGTTTCGGTTTCTAGTAAACAGATTTTTTTTTTTTAAGGATAATTAGTCAAAATTCTCACATGTTTTGAAGGAAACAATTCCAACAGAAGGTTTTGGCCAGGCTTTTCCATAGAACTGTCTGTGTGAAAAAGCAGGTTAAGACCTTGCATAAATCACCATTCAGTTAGCAGTAATACACCCAAAAGAGGGGAGCATATAATTCACGAACAATTAACCTCTGAACACGTCATTCTGGCTTCTCACTTTCAGTCACAGACAGATCCTATGGTTAGTAGGAGGCTTCAAGGTACAAAGAAATGCAAAGAATAGGCTTTAACCCCCCCCCCCCCTTTTTTTCAATTACAAATGCAAATCTTGAAGCGTCTCATCCTCAGGTGGTACCCAACAACTTGATCATATCTGAAATTAGGAATGCTTCAGAGAAGCATGTCCAGTATCAATCTCACCTAGCCTTAACTAAAGTGTATTTAACAGCAGCTTGAACTGGTAATGGCAGACTCATCCTTAAGGAAGGATGGAGAGAAATATCACATATTGAATGTTTTCATCAAATGTGCTTGTTAACCATTACTTTATATGACATTACAAAGAGCATCAGAACATCCTATGCATAACACAGGACAGATGTCGTTCTGCTTCCCATGTTCATTTCTAGTTCAAACCACGTGCGTGAGGTCCGTCTTCTATCGCTCTAGCATTCAAACCATGGTAGAAAGCCAGCAGTCAAATAAAATTTCATGGATGCACACTGCAGTAACTCCAAACTGAAGCATCTCGCTCTTGCTCCAACACCACGTTATCCGATCCCTCAGCAGCACGAAGCTCACCGTGAGCAGTAGAGGTCGTGTGGCAAAGAGCAGTTGAGATTCTACCAGTAGACAGCAGCCTACACATCATCCATGTACACTATAAATACTCGTTTTTAGCCTTACACGCACTATGAACATGCTCTAACATGAGCTACTCAATATCGAGTATTTTTTGAAGAGCTGTCCATGACATCAACTTTTAAGCAGCTTTGCCTTCTGTTGTGCGTACGCATAATTAGTGAAGTGCTTTTAGTACAAAGAACTGCAAACATCCTTCCCCTCTACACATTGCTCCATCTTCAAATCTTACTCTTTGGTACGCCTCCCTGTGATAGCATGTTATAACATGAGACCGTATGCACGCCAGCTGGCTGTACTGATTTTATGCTAAAAAGAGAGTATTGATTGATTCTGAGTTGAAGCCTCAGCCAACAGATTTTGTAACTGTTTAAGACAACGGCCCGATCCTTTCAGGGTCTCCATTATGTTGATTTTGAAGGGAATGCTACTCAGCAACTTAAAACAGAGAGTACCTCCCATGGGTACATTGGAGTTGGCTTGGATCAGAAACTGGATCTAATAGTCCCACATCAAAGCAAGCCCAGCTCCAGCTGAAAACTTTCTGAACAAGCAGATAGAGGTAGCCCCCATCACTAGGAAAGGCCTGTCCTCAACTTGACTGTGATTTAAATCTCAAAATACAGATTTTGCTTCTTTCCAGTGTTCTCTTTGTAGAATCAACTTCTACTGCGCCAGAAATTCTTACTACTCATGTCTCAAGTCCTTTTAAAGGTGCAACTTCAGATTTGGTAGGAGAAGACATTCAGCAGAACCTCCTGAAGGATGAAGAGGCCAAAAATCTTGCAAGCTGCAACAGCTGTGACTATTTCTCTGTTTGATGCTGAGGGAACAGAAACGTATCATTGCCTTTCCTTAGTGCAAAGCTGATCAACACGAGCTCTGAACTGGGTCCAGCCAAGACAAGAGTGTGTCTCTAAGCCAGGTCATGCGGCCAGAGACTGCACATCTCATTTCATGAGTGGATTCAGATGACGGGCTGGGACACTTTTCTTGTGGCTGTGTGTCCAGTCACTTCTCAGTCTTATGATCGGAGCCCACTACATTTTGGTAATGTGACAAACACTTGCGGTCACCTACTGGGAGAAGGGCCTTGGGGTGTTCCAGTAAGAAGTTCCACAACTCAGGCTCAGATTCTGGGCATCATCTGCATTGATGGCAGACCTACATGCTTTTATGAAGGCATGTTCTCATTCACCTTCTTTGGAAGATGCATGTCCTTCACCACTGCAGAGCCTCACCATGTAAAGCTTTCCCAGGCTCCTAAGCACACGCATTACCCTTCGTCGAAGGCTCTGCTGTCTGGGGTCCACCCACCCACATTTCTGCAGGAGAATGTCCTGATTGCTGGAAGAAAAACTCCCTGCTATCCAGCCTGCATAACCCTGCACACATCGCTAGCTTCAAACCCCAATCCCCAATTTCTGGCTTTCTGCAGGAACATGATTTCTCATCGCTCCTTCCGCTCCGCGCAACCAGGAGCCCCCCAAACCACACACTCCTCACATCTCAAGTCGTTCTACGTATCTCATCTCTTCCGCCTGTTTTTTTCTTTTTTTTGTTTTTTGTTTTTTGTTTTTTCTTTTCCCCCACAAGCTTCGAGCCTGCCTCCGTCACAGACCGTTCACTGTCTGCATGAGTGCTGACAGCTATGGATACTATAACATCGTGTGGTGCTGGAGGTAGGGATGGGGCTCCACTGCCAGCTCCGCTCCCCTCTCCCCTGCCACCCCGGCTCTGCTCCCTGACCCGTGAAACAATGGGCTGCTCTATTCCCTATCGCTGCACTCGTTTCCCACTGGAAACTCCGATCTGACGTTATGTGCGGTGCAAAGTGTGCAAGGGACGGGAGGCAGGAAAGGAAAGAGGGAGGGAGAAAACAAGCCTCAAGTCACTGCTTCTGCCTAAAATCAAAGCTAACGACATTTTCCTACGAGCTTCCTATCTGGAGGGAGTTATTTAGGAACAGCACAGAGCTGCACAAGATCCAGAATCAAAGAAGCTGTGTGTGATAGTGATGGCATGAAAGCAGCTCCTCTGTTTTTTGCTGTCTATAAGCTGGAAAGGGTATTTATTTTGTTTGCCCCTTCCTGTGCTAGATGGCTCTCAAACCCACAACCGGTTTGCAAACAGCATGAAGAGAAAGGAGATTTAGATGTACTCAGACATGAAGGCGATCAGCCGCAGAGATGCCCTACATAGGGACGGGCATGGTGACTTTGCGAGGAGGATGCGTTTGAGCGGCACTAAGGCCCCGGTGTGAGTCACGGAGTAAATTTTCCCTTTTCCACGGGGCATTGCCTTAAGCCAAGAGTATCTGGGGAGCGGTCAGAAAGCGGGAGTTGTCCCGCTCTGCCAAAACAACAACAACAACAAAATCACAACCGAGAGTTGCCTAAATAAGTATGTAGAAGAAGATTTGCAAAACTGACCAGTGGCAATGGCTAATAATTGTGCCATTTAGCACAATTATTGACATTCTTATGAGGAAGGGGCGGGGGGAAACGCAGACAAACATAACACAGGTGTTGCCCAGTTCAACGCGCTCCACGGAACCAGATCTACAGCATACAAGTGACGCAATTCTTTGAAACCAAACCACTTGAAACCAAGATTAGAAAACGCCTAAAAAGAAGGTTTCCTAATCATTTTTGGAAATGAGGTAAATCCCAGTTCAGGGATTATAGTAAGTGGCAAAGGAAGATACTTAGCAAGTCAACTTATATCCTTTGGCAGCAATGTGAAAGTCCACAGGGATGTCCAGAAAGTCAGTGAGGAGTCTGAACAGGCAAAGCAGCAGCTGTGATCATCGATAAAACTTAATCACTGAAAATCTACAAAATTCAAAGACCACAAATCTTTGACTCAGACGTTATTTCCATCTTACCATATGGATGTGAGAGCTGGAACTCTACCAAAGAGATGTCTAAATGCCTTCCAAAGCAAATGCCTTTGGAAAATACCAGGTTTCAATGGAATAAGATGCATAATAAGTACTGAGATCCTCCTAGGACAGCATCCCAGACAACGGAAATATCTTGGAGATGTTGGCCAAAGGGTGTTGGGCAGCAGAAGAAATAAATAAAGAAACGGCCAATCAAAGGGGATTGTTAGCAATATTAAGAGAAAAAGAGAGAGAATGAACATAGAGGATTTAAAAATCCAGAGACCATGTGAAGAAAAATCCTTAATAGGCAGAAGTGGAAGAGCTTTCTAAGCAACAGCAAGCAAGAAGCAATGCACATACTTAACACAGAAACGCCTAAGAGCTGTTCTGAACTGCTCCTGCCTGAAAGGCAGCTTTAAACTATAAATAACAATGTCTCATTTATGGCCCAAGACTGAACCTCCCATCCTGAACAGGCATTATTTTGGGTGAGAAATTTCACATTTGGACGGAGAAATTCATTTCTAGGTATTAGTGTAACGCAGACAGGCAGACCGATGCACGATTTCCCAGATACTTCTAACTTTCCCCAGGAAAACTGTGCAACAGCTCAGAAGAAGGGAACTGAATAAGAAAAGATAAATCCAGAAATGAAATCCCCCCACAGGTTGCTGGCATCAAATTATTCCAGATTCATTGGAGAAACAGGCACTGCTGGCTATCTTACCCAGCAAGAAACACATGCTTACAGCGCTCACATTTTCCTCTTGCTCTTTAAAGGCACAGCTTGCAGGCTCTTAAAGACCGTGAGCGCCTTTGGACCGACCCTGATTTTTTTTTTTTTGGTTTGTTTGTTTAAACGTAGCACACTTTCAAATTGCTGTATGGATAGATATGATTGATGACATATGCAAGACTGCACAAACCAGACTGCGCAGGTTTCCACACTGACCTCGAAGAATTCCTATTTGTAAATCTGAAAAACCACGTCTTGAAAGGCATACCTGAGGTGTAAGTAACTGTGTTCGCCTCAAGGCATGCACATGGTCTGCATCACTTCTGGAGGTCTCAGGTCTGTTTTCTGTGATCCCATGATGACATAAGTATTTGCTTATTCTGCTGCTAATGGCAAAAAAGAAACAAAACAAATGCTGACCACTGACTCCATCTATGTGAGCTCAGGTGCAGCCTGTTCTCTGCCAATTTGCTAGTGCGTAAAGCTGTGCTAACCACGCAACTAACATCGCTTGGTAGCAAGGTGTTCAGTTGTCAATCAAGCACTTCCAGATTCAGCTGGAAAAAAATATACAAGATGTAAGAGCAACCCTTTTGTGAGGGGGGGACCTGGATCGTTTTGCAGCAGACTTTTCAGGACAGCAACTCTAAAAGCTTTTGCTTAAAAGCATCCAAGCGTTGCTGTGATATTAGCATAATGGTGCACACCAGTGTTTTGTAAACAAGCCATTTCTAACACTGATGACTTATCAGCCCCGATGAGAGGCTGAAAAAACCAAACAGAAAAGCAACCCAATCTCTCCCTGCTCCCCAACTGCACCGCTCTGCTTATTTTGATCCCGCAGCATGGTACGCTGGGAAAGGACAGGGGATAAGGCACAAACATCATCTGACACGCAAACAAGAGCGAGGATCTTCTCTCTCAATCTATTCGTATTATTTAACGGAGTTACAGGGCACGTAGCCTACGCTGGACTGCAAAGCAGGAGAGCCACCGCATGACCCTGCAGGGAGAGGACCGTGCTGCTTGTCTCCCAGGCGCTGTTTTTAGATGACAAACTTTTGGGGGCAGGTTTGCTCCTAGCAGCTCCGACACGATGAGTGCTACCGCGGGTGCTACTCAGAGACACGCAACCACGAGGTCCAGTAGGATTCCAGGACACCACGTTAGATATGTCGTGTGTACGTAGCATCAAAACACCCACGAGAAGTCCGACCCTTAGTTACTGCATCTCAGATCCCAGACAGGAAAAGCAGAGATGACAGCATCCTTCCCCTTCCTTCCTTTGGGGGTCTTTAGAGAAAACGGCGCTAAGGACCAGGGAGCGGTACCAGAGCCGGGTCCCAAGGTGGGCAAGGCAGACAAGAACGGCCGAGCTCGCTTGTGGCTCTGGATGAGGAAATCACAGCAGACTATGTTTACGTGCCGCCTCTCGGCTGAGCGATAGGCCTAGGTGTGCCGCAATTAAAATTCCATAAAATGACACAGCGAAAGGACGGTGTGGGATAATGAATATTTGCATGTGGCTGCTACTGCGGTTAACCCCTTTTTGCCCAAACCCCTTGGCAGGATGGGTCTGTCCCACAGAGAAGAGAGATCATTTAGAAACCTGCTTCAGCTCCGTTACTGCTTGTGGTGCGTCCTGAAGTAAATCAAAGTCTCTCTTCCTCAGTCTTCCACCTCGTAAAACAGGGATAAATACGCTTCGACACCGCTATCAGGTGTTGCAGGATCCAAGGATTCAACACCTCAGCGTTATAACAGGGAAGCAGGACTTTAAATTTAGAGTTGAAAGGGCGACAGAAAGGAAGGGCAGTTTTGATAAAAAGCAGTAATTTCACAGAATCACAGAATGGTTGAGGTTGGAAGGGACCTCTGGAGATCATCTAGTGCAACCCCCCTGCTCAAGCAGGGTCCTCTAGAGCATATTTCCCAGGATCGCATCCAGGTGGGTTTTGAATATCTCCAGGGAAGGAGACTCCACAAATCCATTTGGAGAGTCCAAATTTTTCGGATCAACTAGAGTAGGAGAGCCCTGGTAATATCCCCAGACCACCATGCGCTCTCCCTGTCAAAATACTTGCTGTAACTACATCACCAGCAGTTTGTGAGCAGCAGCTCGGAAACCTCTGGCTAAGGTAGAAGCAGTAAGAAGTTAGTTCCGAGCTGTGGGATTCATCCTTAACAAAGTACAGCCAAAACATGGACTTGGTCTGTGCCTCCGTTTCCCCATTCAGACTAGACCCTTCACGGCAGATCTAGTCTCACTGAACCTAAATGCCTGGTGCATCACGGCTGCAGTCCCAGTCGCCTCAGCTGCTACTGTAATCCAAATAAATAATATTTGCTCTGCATTTGAGTCACTACTATAAATTATGTGCTTTGGTCTGGTAAACACTGTTACATCACCTCATGCATATGACACTTGCTTTAAAAGAGAAAATAAGAAAAAAGACTTCAATATCCCTTCTGGTCTCTTCCAAAGAAAAATGAATCCAGCTTCCTGTTATACTTTCCTTAAGTATTGTTTGTCTTTCTTAAGTTCAACCTGTGTTTTGCCATCATCAATCTTTTACATCCACCCTGGACTTTGCCAGGGCCATTGGCCAGTTCTGAGGTCATGATGCAGTCATAATAGACAACTAAAGATTTATTCAAGCTGTCTTAGCGAAGCCTAAGCATGAGCAAAACACAGAGGTTTCACTCCCTGCACAACATGCAAAACCCGTACTTCTAAGGGCATGTCCACCTTGACCAATGCGGCGCCTTGGTAAGATACACAAGCTAGCTCTGGCCAAACGAGTTCGAGTCTTGGCAGAATAGCTGTCCTAGCACAGTACCTCCCTGAGGTTGTTACCCTCGTTAAAAAATGAAACATGGAATAGACGCCTGGGTGGGGAGCTCTGCTTAACGCAGCTGTGCCGCTTCCTAGCGTGGTGTCCCTGCGTGGTGCCACAGAGGTGTCGGATGCGTCGCGTTGGAAGGCACCTCTGGACGTCTCTAGTCCAAGCTCCCGTTTGAGGTGGGACTATTGCCAGCACTAGATCAGGTCGGCTGGGACTTTCTCTAGCCAAGTCTTGAAAACCTCCAGAGATGGAGATCCCACACGCTCCACAGATGACCTGTTCCAGTGTTCCACAGCCCTCCTAGTGAAGACGCTTCCCCAGTGTCCAACCTGAATCTCCAAAGCTGCAGTTTGTGGTTGCTGCTCCTAGTTATGTGACCTGCCACTACTGAGCAGAGTCTGGCTTTGACGTCCTTGAAACTACCTTTCAAGGAGCTCTAAGCTATTAGGCTGGCTCTTTGCCTCTCCTCTTCATCAGACTGAACAAGCCCAGCTCAATTAACTTCTCCTGATGGATCTTGTACCTTTGGCCCCTGACCATCTTGGTAGTCCTCCACTGGACTTCAAACCCTCAACATCACTCTTAGCTTTTGGGGCCCAAAAGCGGAAACAATATTGCAGGGACAGCCTCACAAGCATTAAATACGGAAGGTAACAGTGGCCCTCTATCCGCAGGCCACACTTCTCCTAACACAGCCCAATTCATGGTTTGTCTTATTGCGTAGGGCCATACTGCTGGCTTTGTTCTGCTTGGCTCCACTGTAACCCCCAGATCGTTTTAGAAGGGCTGTCACTCAGCTGGTCCATCTTGCATGGATAGGAAACTGCAGAAACACGTCAAGAGTATCAAGATGAAAATATAATCCCAGTCGACCGCCTCAGGCAAATGTTACAGTGGGAAAAGGAACATAGGCCCTGCACTCCCAACCAAAACGACCCAAGCAGAAGGTTACAGGAAAGAGGTTGTGTATTTTGAATCATCAGTAACGATGCTATAGAGAAACAAGTTATGGAGGGAGCACAGTCTTTGTGCAGCATTGCACAAGAGAGACGGTGCAGCCCATGTGCTGAAGGGCACTGCGCTTGGAAGAGAAATGCACCCCTTGACCTGCACAACTTTTTCCTGCTCCAGTGGAGCAAGTGTTTGTCCCTCCTCTGAACCATATGCCAGACAATAGCCAAAACACCTGATGGTCCTTTTGAATCAGGCCTGGAGATTATAAGGGAGGAGCAGGGTACAGCAAGGCAACTTGACAGCTGGAATAAGGTGCAAAGCAATGGATTTTGGTGTGGCTGAAGCTTTGCACAAAGAACATCTCTACATTGGCTTGGAGGACTTTCAGGAGTATTTAATGACAGCAATCAGTGGATCTTGGTGATGTGATTTTGTGCCCTAATGCCTCTTTGCTGTCTCTCTTGAATTCAGGCTAGAAATCCATAAATTCACCTAAATCAGCACTAGAAGGGACTTGGAGAACTCAGCAAATTTATTCCATTGCTTCAAAGCAGGATGGGCTCTCCTGAAGTGCTCCTTTGGCCAACCTGCTCCTAGAAACTTCCACTGATGGAGACGCCAAGCCCTCCCCAGGCCATTTGTTCCACTGCTTCACTCTTCTTGCAGTTTGAGGTTAGGAAGTTTTTCCTAATGCTGATTTCCCTTGCTGCAGTCTGAGCTCATCACTTTCTGGCCTTTCTGCACTGGACATGGAGAGCAGCTTTCTCCCTTCCCCTTTGCAGCTACCTTTTATATACTTCAGGACATCTCCTCTCAGCTCTAGACTAAACAACCTACTTTTCTTCAGTTTTCCCGTGTTTCTAGATTTCTGCTCATTTTCTTTACTTTTCTCAAGATCCCCTGTAACCATTTCCTACTCTCTCTAAAGGGGAGCCTCCTGAATTACACGTAGCACCACCAAACATGACAGCTACCCATTAAAACTCCTTGCAGATCAAAAAGGCTATCACTGTGTTTAATAGTGATTTCTTTGTATTATGCTGCAGAGTTAAAGGCATATCCTCGCCTTCTTCCCCTGCTCGAAACCTTCATCCAAATTAGCATCACACCAAATCCCATCTTATACCTCAAGCATTTGAACAAACCGACTTGTCTGCCTCAGCAGCTCCTATCTCAGCCCACATCTTATAAACTCATTTAATGGCGATATTCTTGATACTCTTGCTCAGGTGGGATATCAAGCAACTACTTCAGGGGCCAAAAGAAGTCCTTTACTGTGGAGCTGCCTCTGTGAACAGGGCTGGAATATCTCAGCAGATCAGCCCATTAGACCTCCCTTAACCTCTTCTGCTCACCCCACAGGGGAGGACCAGGTCTTCTGATGAGCTCATGAAACTTCTTCCACTTGAGGTAAAAATGACCACTGATGCACAAAGCCAAATTCTCCTCCCAGTTAAACCAGCGCAAAACACTGAAGGATTGTAAAAACCAGGGCAAGATGAGGAGATTTTGTTTTAGTCAGATTTGTAGACGTACATCTCAGCCAGCCAGAAAACACACTGACTTCACGGTACATAAATGAACAGGCAAAGTGCACTGATTTAACAATAGGAAGCTACGAGCTCTTCTCTATGTAAGTTATGTTTTTTACCATCAGAGAGCCCACCCCTGAATCCTGTCATGCGAGGCATTGTATAAACACAAAACAAAACCACGTATAACTTAGGAGACAACAGACGGGCAGGTCCAGCGAGAAAGCCCAAGGAGACAGTGAGTCAGTACAGACCAGCACGACATGCGCTGGTCTCGGCTCATCAGCCACAAAACTAAAGCCAAGGTTTTTGTTTTGGGTTTTTTTTTTTTTTTTGGTATGGGAGTTTTAAGGAGGAGCCAGGAGGAGAATTAAAGGACAGCTCTGTGCTTTGTGACTGACTGGAAGGAGATCCTTCCATGCATGAAAGTCAAAAGGGTAGAAGGTAGGAAAATGTTTGCAAATCAAGCAAGTGGATGCTGGAGCTTGGCATCGTGAGGAGAACTCGGACTCAAGTCAATATTTTGGTATTTCCATTCTCTTTGACCTGCAGTTGTTTGGTTACTCCCTACTACCAGTTCCACAGTAGCATCTGTAGGGTGCATCTGAGATCATGGCCAAACTGTCCAGGATCCATGTGAGCCGCTGTCCCAAAACAGCACATACTCTAGTTAGTGAGGTAGAAAATGGGGCTCAATGCATCTAATCCAAAGTAGTCATAATTTGATCAGATGACTTTCACCCAAGGGAACAGCAGTAACCCCTGACCCTCAGCACATTGTACGAACAGGTCCTACATAAAAGACCACATAATCTCCCACACACACCTTCCTGCCTCTAAAGTAAAATAGAGAAGGTACTGCCATAAATGCAGATTAATGCTGCATGGCTATTAGATACAGAGAAAAGTCCCCTTCTCCACAAATATGGAAGGAAGTTAGAAAGCACATTTAAGCATCTTCCCTGCTTGCCAGTGATCTCTTTGAAAAGTAAAACCAAAAGAGAACTTACAGAAGCCCAGCACTTCCAAGTGCAGTTTCAGCAACACACCCATGCACAGACACATACATCTAAAATGTACTTGTTCAAAAAAACAAACAAAAAAAAACCCTATCATCTTCCCTATGTCAACAGCAGAAGCAGGAACTTCAAACATGATTAGCAGCATCCTGCAGGCTGCGACTCCTTCTTTGAGGTCTCCCTGAAGAACAGAAACTGAAGACATGAGAAAAGCGGCAAAGCAGCAATTCAGTGCCTTCCTTCTGAATCAGTACAAAAGTCAGCGTAACACCATGGTGCTGGAAAACCTGCCTTTCGTGCAGTGGAAGATTAAGGTCCTGGCTATGTGTTTTTGCTGCTGAACTGATGGCAGGTTTTATAGGAGTGGGGACTCCTGGCCACATCTGAATGCTCTGGACCCCTACTGAAGGGGGCAATTTGATTAAAGCTCTAACACCCTTAATACAGAATCACAGAATCACAGAACGGTTGAGGTTGGAAGGGACCTCTGGAGTCCAACCTCCCTGTTCAAGCAGGGTCACCTAGAGCACACGGCCCAGGATCACGTCCAGGCTGGTTTTGAATATCTCCAGAGAAGGAGACTCCACTACCTCGCTGGGCAACCTGTGCCAGTGCTCTGTCACCCTCACAGGAAACAAGTTTTTCCTCAGGTTCAGATGGAACTTCCTGTGGTTCAGTTTGTGCCCGTTGCCTCTTGTCCTGTCGCTGGGCACCACGGAGAAGAGTCTGGCCCCATCTTCTCGACACCTCCCCTCTTCAGATACTTGTACACATTAATGAGCTTGCCTCTCAGTCTTCTCTTCTCCAGGCTAAGCAGACCCAGTTCTCTCAGCCTTTCTTCAGAGGAGAGATGCTCCAGTCCCCTCACCATCTTTGTAGCCCTGTGCTGGACTCTCTCCAGCAGTGCCATGTCTCTCTTGGACTGGGGAGCCCAGAATTGGACACAGTACACATTGGACACATACATGGCATGGCCATATAATATCACCATCTCTATACTAAAAAGTGATAGGGCACCACCAAACGAGACACAGTACAAATGAAGGGCACAGTTTTCCAGCCACTGCAGACTTTCCACGTGACACAGCACACTTCACTAGAACTTTTCTCTATTTAACTGGAACTAGGAAGTAAAGAAGGGGGGGGGGGGGAAAGCTGCCAAGCTGCCTATCTAAGAATAAATGACTTCAAAAAGATGATAGAGGCAAAATTCAGCAACTTGGGCCCATGGTCATACAGGAAGCCAGTGCAACCAGCATGACTTGGAGGGAAGTCCCACTGACCACAACTCCGGGACCGGAGTATAGAGAAAACCCCTTGAGTTACATATGTCCATTGCTGCTTCCTGACCCACTAACATTGCATAGGACGACCGGGTACATTTGGGAATGGCTGAGTTTCCTCTTGGGGGAATAATGATGTTTTCAAAACATAGGTGGCTTGCAAAGCACTTTGGGATGCATCTGCATGAAAAGCACTCTTATGCACATCAATAATTAGCACTAACCACTAGCATGTCACACCCTCATGTATAGCATTTAGCAGATTTATTCAGCTCTTGCTGGAATGCCAGAGCACAAGCTAGATATTCAGAAGGCGATGTGAGCGCCCTTTCATTGAATAGATGTTGGAGAGCTAATGATGTTTGATGAGTTAAGGCCACTGGTGACTCAGTATCAGCAATTAGTTGATTTCTGCGGGAGGAAGGTGCTTTGCTCCATTAAGCTAAAAGCATCCTCCGCTGTTCAGCATGCACAAAGTCAGTCTGTCCATCTTGCAGAGAGCTGCTTACATACATCAGGCTTTGTCTCAGTACATTTAGGGGGCAGGGAGGGAAGGAACTGGATTTTCCCTCAACTCCATCACACATTCCATCTGCAGCCTGGAACCAACCCAACCCTCCCGCAAAAGGGACCAGGCACAGCAACGAGTGGATGGCCAAGAGCAACCAAGCATGGTCCAAAGTGAGGAAATGTAGCGCCGCTGAAGTCTACGGTGCTGCACTCATTTGGGACTAATGCTCAATCATGAACCAGTTACCTCCCTATGGAACGGGTCTACTCATACCCACCACCCTCTCTGGGGTATGCAGCGGTGCGTCAATCAATAACACGTCTATGGCACAGGGGAGACCCCAGCGACGCTTGTCCTGCCTGCGCTTCCCAAGACGCACAGGGGCAAAAGCAACAGGAAGGAAGGACAACTTTGGTGGTGCCTCTCAGGAAGGAAGGGTATCCCAGGAAGCAAGAGCATCCCGCTCGCGCTGGATGCTGCGGTGCCAAGGAGCCGAAACCCGGCAGAGTTGAGTCACCGGAGCCAGCGCGCAGCACTCAGGGACTTCATCTGCCGAGTCACAGGACGGCAGCTTTACATAGTCGCGTTCCTGAGCTCTGGGGCTTGTGGCGCACTGGGAGAGCGTCAGGCGGCGGGCGCAAAGAACAGTTATTTCTTTCAAGGAGTCGGGAATGTGACAGGGCTGGCATTTGGACCCTTCTTTACAACTTCCTTGAACTGTTTGATCTCAGCCGCTAACGACACACACACACACACATAAAAAAAGGCTACCAAAGTGCTACTGGTGCAATCTTCAAAGAGTTTGAACATCAGATGATTAACAGCAACCGCAAGCGGGGAGGGGGGGAAGCAGCCGTTACGGGGTGCGGAGCGGTGGGGGGGGGGGGGGAAGAGATCCGCGTTATTTTTATTATCCCGTAAAAAGCAATCTCCAAAGGCGCCCAGCGCAGGTGGGGGGGGGGGGGGGGGAATCCAGCCACGGCGGGTAGCGAGCGCCGGGCGCCAAGCGCAAAACCACGCGAAGAGCCGAGCCGCCGCCGTGGGCAGCCGCGGCCGGGCCGTGTTGACCCGCGTGGCGCCCGCAGCGGGCGCGCACCCAGCGCCGTCCGCGCTGCGCAGCGGTGCGCAGCGGTGCGGAGCCGGCGGCCGGGGCCGCCCCCCGCGGAGCGGCGCGCCCGGGGCTGCGGCGGCAGGTGCAGCCGGCGGCGCGCGTGTGTCCCCTCGGGCCGCTGCCCGCGCGTGTGTCCCCTCGGGCCGCTGCCCGCGCGTGTGTCCCCTCGGCCCGCTGCCCGCGCCTCCCACCCCCCCCCCCCCGTAAACCCACTTACATATCTCCGCAACTTCTTCTCCGGCGGGGACTTGCGGAGCCAACCCGCGCACACCACCTCGCCGCCGCTCATGGCGCAGAGGAGCGGAGCGGCGAGCGCGGGGCGCTCAGCGCCGCCGGCAGCGCTCGCCCATCACCGTGGCAGCCGCGGCCGCCGCCTCCTCCCTCCTGCTGCCGCTCCTGCTGCCGCCGCCCGGCTCTGCCGGCAGCCTCCTCCCCCCGCCGCCTTCCCAGCCCCGGCCAGCCGCTGCGAGCGGGGAAAGCAGGAAACTGCCTCTTTTTTTTCCCCGGCACACCACGCCTCCCTCCCTGCCAGGCGAGCCTGCTTTTATTAAAGATACAAAACCCCGCACACGGCACTGGGAAGGGGCGGGCGGGCGGGCGGGGGGGTGGAGGGGGCGCTCCCGCGGCGGCAGCCCCGGGCCCCCGGCGGCAGCTGGGTGGTCGCCGGGCTGGCCGAGGGCTCCTCCTTCCCCCGGAGGTGTTGCCGCTCATTTCGGCCCGCACTGGCGCACAGGGTGTGCGTATGTAGCTGCATGCATCTCTATAGGAACTTTAGCGTAGAGCAGGTGACCTCCTGGAGCAGAGCAGATCCTGTCTGAGCCGGGATCTTGCATTGCAAAGCCCCCCACCAAGCTAGTTAAAAATAAATAATAAGAAAAAAAAAAAAAACACCCCAACACCCCACAGGATAAGGATATGGGGATTAATCACTAGATTCCCCCCCGCTCTTCCCCCAGACGCTTCCCCTCTCTTTATGGATTTTGTCCTTCTCACCCCAGGGAGGAGAGGGCGGCTTACACCCTGCAGTGGTTAAGGGTTTTGTGGGAGATGTGAAGGAGCCGGAGGAAAACAAAGAGGTGGAGGCAAAACACGGTCAAATGCCATGCTCTAGCAAAAAAAAAAAAAAAAAATCCTCCTGGAAAAAAAAAAAGGAAAAAAAAAAGGAGAGGAATCAATAAAAGCTTCATATTTTATTATTGATTTTTAAATAATGGAGCAGCACCCACTGAAAGGGGATTTGACTGCCACTGGAGTCTCATGCAGACAAGCTGGGTTTCGTATTACAGTGTATTATACCCTAGCTGAGATTTAGCCATCCTCTTCCAGATCTAGAAACGCTGTGCGCTTCAAGGTCTGATCCTCTCCCCATCCGAGGCACCAGCAAAACGTCCCTTCGCAGCCCTGAGAGGAGGATCATGCTCTAAACCTTCTTTTTGCCTTTCCTTAGAAGCGAAAATCTGGAAACAGCGCTGATAGAAGTTTGCTAGCGCCGAGCGCTCTCAGCTCTCAACGCCTTCACGCTATCCACGTACCGGGAAAACACAACGCCGGGCTGCTTGCCGGAGATGCATTTCCCCAGCCTGCCTCTATATGACAGCTCTGCCCCAAACCTGCTTGGGCACATTAAATCGTCCCTCCCTGCCTCAGTTTCCCTTCGTGGCGTTTTGTCAACTTGTCCAACCCACGTGGGCAGGGACAGTCTCTCGCTTTGTACTGTATCTGGTGCAATAGCACCTAGACGCCGGCTCACACGCCAACACTGTTCGAGCAGGGATCTTGCATCACTTTACAGGCAGTAATTACAGCTTGCAGTGCCTCGGAGGGGTAGGGATGACACCTCTTCTCAAGATGGGGACAACACAGTTAAGCCAGGTGTTGTTTACCATCTTCGTGAACACTGAAAGGAGGGGACTAACCCCTTAAAGAACAAGTATATCATTTTTTTCAACCATATTTTTTTCAAAATGCTCGTCCTTTTCCCATGGGTGAAATGCAAAGTCTGTAAAGAAGCTTTTCCACCTTTTCACCGCCCACATCGAGGGCTCGGTCCTATTTAAGCGTGGGGCAATCTTTCCATAGAGGCCAACTCTTGTCAGATCAGCATCTCCGAAAATACGCTCCGTCTGACGGGACTGGGAACCGGAGAAGACAGAGAGGCCGCTTCTCGGCCGACACAAATCAGAACTGCTGTATTCAGTGGACTGGAGCGGTATCAATTTACGCTGCCCGAGAGGCTCACCTGTAAATCTATGACGGGTTACAAAGGCGCTTTGCACGTTCACAGGGAGAATCGCTTCCCAGCGACCGACCTTCTCAGCCCGAGAGGTCTTCCCAACAGCCAGGGCAATTCCAGGAAAGTCAGCAGCTTACCCTGGGCTTAGGACGACATAATCGAGCATGGACTATCGGCTCTCATTATGAATACACTGGTACCGTACAAACCCCTTCCAAAGCATATGTTAATGAGTCACAGGTTAGGAATTCCCTCATGCTGACACTGATGCAAAGTGGTATCAGTCTTCAAACCGGTCACAAAGAACCCCGGCCGCATTTCTATGCTAACAGCTCTCAGCACGCAGCATCGAAAACACTTTGTTTGGGCGATAGGCGTTTCAATGAAATGTTCCGTAATTCTCATGGTTTGCACGGAATTGAAGGGGAACGAGTAGTCACACGTTTGGCGACAGCCTTGGACTGCGTTCTCCTGCTCCCTTGCTCCTTTTGCTCTGCTCATCCCCTACTTTGGGTCGAATTTATTGACCTTTTTCTATCACGAGATATATCCGAACAGCGTTCGAAAGATGAATTCCCCCCACGGATTTTGCCCTAACGTCTTGGCCATGCACGTACCCCAGGCTGCCGTGACTTTCAGAAGGGAAAGGAAATAGGCTGCATTTTACGTGCTCTGAAACACACTGCCATCGCAAACATAAAATGTAAGCTCTATGCGGGGGGGGGGGGGGGGGGGGGGGGGGAAGGCCGAAACGACGACACTGCATGTGAATGCGGCTGCCTGATGCTGCCACGGCTGCGCGCGGAGTGAGAACAGCAAGTTCATTCTGGCATCGCGCTGCCGCATCACATTTTATACCATGCACGTCATGTTACAACGCTTCTTACTGCTGGTGCCACTTAAAGCATCTGGCCACACAAATATTACTCCAAACGCTTCTAGGACTTAAAAGACAAAGACACAGCTCTAATTTGGCAGCGCTCGCACGCCCGTGACAGTTTTCCCAACTTCAAGCTGCTCTTGCACCCGACGGCAGAGCCTGAACTAAGGCTGGCCCCAGCTGACGGCGTGAATCTCCCGAGTCGTGAGCTAACAGCCAACAGCCCCGGCTGAAAACTGCAAAAACCACCTCCTTGTGCTGCAAAAAAACACGCCGAGGGGGTTGTGCGAAGCAACTGAGACTCCTTCTCTGCCAGTGGGACCAGCAAAAAAGGGGCAAAGGCAGAATTAGGAGGCAGACTGAGGGAGAAATTAAGAGAGATCGTATATAAAATCATATTCCTCACACGAGGCTAGGGCAGTTCCAAGAAAAAGCCCCCGGCGCCGTGCTTTAAGCACGCCGAGGTGCCAGAAAAGGAATGACACTTTCTGCTGCAGAAACCTCTGTTTTTTTAATCACAGTCTTCAGCGTACTTCCTTGTTCTTGGCCGTAAGGGAACCGAAATGTATGTCTGAAAAATCACAACTTCTAAGAAACAAACCACAACGCCCGCCGCTGCTCTTTGCCTGCTCCAAATTTGTTTAAATGAGCTGTGCCATCTACTGGCAGCAGGGGAAGAAAGCGTGATTTCTCCCCTCCACACACCAGATTTTTAGTGTGTAAGCAGTAAGGACAGAGACGCAGGGCATTTCCTGGGGATTAAGCACCAGCTGGGTGAAATGCTTTGGGCTACTTACCCCAGCCAGGCACTGATCTCTTGGAAATGCCCTATGCTGAGGTTAATATAAACCTAAACATACTGGAGGGGGACAGGCTTTAAAAACGAGCTGTGCTGCTTGGCGATACGTGCCTGCTTCTCATCCGGAGCGAATGTGCGGTCTCTTGAGATCCAGCTCCCCAACAATACGACCTGGCTTTATCTTCACCAAACAGCTCCTGCAGCAGAGCTGGAGGCAAACAGCTTCCTTTATTTCACAAAAAAACGTTCAAGGTTAGAAATTCATCTCTTCCAAGGAGAACTTGAATCTTGCCACCCTCCGTAAAAGAGCACGGCGAGCCCCCCAGAACAGCCCGTAATCGAAGCCAAACCACAAGACCGTCCTTCCTCAGTGCAGCTCCAGCAGCACTGGCTGCTTTCCATGAGTTGGGACAATCGTAGCGCAGGATGCTCTGAGATGACTAGACCATTTGAAGCATCGTTGCTACCGTGTTCTGGCAAAGACAGAGGCATCAAAGCTCTGACGCCTCAACAGAGGCTCAAAAAAGGGAGAAAGGAAGAGATGAGGCAGGGGTCATCAGTGTCCAAGCTGCACATGCACTCTTGGACTTATCAGTCCAGTTGCTAGTAGTGAAGAATAGGTGTTGCTCTTCCAAGACGGTGATGTGAAAACAATGGATCAAACCCGCTTCATCCCCTTTCTGTTGGGGATTACGGTGAAATCCTGCACATCACCACGGAGGCAATGCGCTGGGCAGCACTGGGAGGATGTCTGGGTTGCTGAGCTGGACCTTTCTGCGGATGCAGCTAGGCCAGGCTCCAGCCTGTGGAGCTCTTCCATTCCTTACACTTGAAGATAATTAAATGGATTTTCCTATAGACGAACCACACTCCAAGCTAAAGCCCAGTCGTGTTTCCCTCGCTACATTGGCTAGTTTCAAGCGGTTCTGCCTGGAGCTGAACCACACCAAAACGCTACTGAACTATTCCCAAACTTGGGGCTCAGATTAGAACTTCTCATGCAAACTCTCTCACCTGGAGATACATCCAGATATATTTTTGGCAGCTCTGTTTACCCTTATTTTCACTTACGCTGTTTCCACTGAGGAGGAGAAGAGGAGGAAATCAGTTTTCAGATTGTCTTCTCACCTTCTCAAGACAGAAAACCATGGCAGCTTTGCCTGGTGGAAAGACCACCAGCCTGTGCTCCTGATATGGACACTTTCTGACTTAAGCATAAAGGCCACTTCACCCTTTGTGTGTGTGTGTGTGTGTGTGTGTGTGTGTGTGTGTGTGTTTTTATTTTTTTTTGCTCAGACCATATGAGCGTTGTATGGGAAGGACTCCCCCTATGGATACTATTCGGCACAATGGGGCTCTGACTACAGCTGGGTTCTGGGCAAGCAACCATAGAACAAATCATAATAAAACAAGCAGGGAGAAATCTTAGCTCGGCTCCCCTGCCTGTTTACCCCACCCTGGTATATCCTCACCTCCTTAGGCATTACTTCAAGAGCAGATGGTGCTCTGCGGTAGAGCAAACGAGCAATTATCCTCCTGACACCCCGCGAGTCCTCCCCGCGTGCGATCGCAAGAAGTTACTTCACCCCAAGCTAAGAGCTGTTGTCTGGCTTTTCAGCATAATTGGATGTAATCAAGTTTAATTTGGTTGGTGCAGTAACTCTGAAGACTTTTATAACTGGATTACTGTCGGCTCAGTGGTCATGTGCCATTATATTTGCTGGTCAAAACAGAAGCCAGAATAAAAACAGATGCTTTCCCCCCTACCCCTCCTTCCACTTACACCCCTTCAGGATATGAGCTTGTACTGCATAGTCAATATAATGAACTAAAAATTCTATTAGAAAAAGGAAGTCATCGCTGTCATATTACATTCAGGCCTCTCCTGAAAAGTGTAAATTATCTAGAAAATGCATCTCCATGTTTGCTTACAATTGTATAATATGCACCAGCTTCGAGCTAAAGATACCAGAGAAGTCTGCATATATCTGTGATGCACGTAAGCTTTAAGGCACATAAATCTGATTATCCTTATTGTACCAATAGGGAAAGCGAGAGCAGGAGCAGAAGTCAGTGACTGATGAGGAAGGCGTCCCTCAGGTCTCATTCTCTGCTGTGCGCTGCCAAGAACTGGGAATAACCAAGTGGTGCATTTAGAGCGGAAGTATAGCTCTACTCCAGGTAAGCTGTAGTCGAGAGAGCGTGCCTGCTAAATGCAACAAAGCCAGCAGCGTAACGGCCTTATTTTCAGTGCCCCATGTAGCTCCTGCGAATGTTAAGTGACTGAAGAGGCACGTGAAAGCCTCTTCCCATCATACTTCAGGCCAGGCTTGGCAAATTCAAGACGCTGCAGTCTTTTTGAACAAGCCCCAGACACTGAGAGTTAAGCCACGGTGATATCTCCCAGAAAGATGCTGAGGCCAGGCAAACACAGCCTGAAATACGGTGCTTCTTTAACAATGAAGTTCATCACTGGAGTAGCCTGTGGTTGTGACACGCTCTGGTGGTTTCAAAGAATTTCACGCCAGTTGGAGGCATAAGATGCATGTTACGTTCCTGGTTGAAATGTCCATTGTGTTTCAGACATCTCCTAAAAGCCAGCTGAACTTGCAATTGCACATCAGCTGTAAAAAGACCAAGGTGAAGTGTGAAGGGACTTCCCTAAGACCAGTGGCAGGACATGGTCTCCATCTCCCAATCTCAAATGCTGCAGACCAGTCACCCTCACAGCTGAATGTTAAGCTGTAGATAGAGCCATAGGCATCTCTGGTTTTGGCCAGATGGCTATTTGAGCTTCTAATGATCTGGGAAATGAACGTTTCATAATGTTGTATCTCAGAGGGTTTAGCACAAATTTTCTTCCTTTTTCCACGCCAGCACTGTTACAGATGGCAACAGATCTCAACCAGGGACTGCAGTAACATGCTGCTAAGACCAGTGCACATACTCCAAGGAGACAGCAATATAATCCTGCTAGGCAAGTCACCAGGCAAGTTCATTAACAAAGAAGCTCAACAAATGTGTTAATTACTTGAACCCTGTACTTCCTACATCACCACAAAAGATAATAATTTATTAATCCCATTAATGATAATGGCATTTGAAGGATTGCTTGAGGTCACTGTATAAACCAGGCCCTCAGATTTGATTTGCATCGTTCTTTGTATTTCACGACTGGCAAAGTTCAACGTGTCTGGTTATACGGAAAGCAGCGCCCCTGCCCACGAACGTTTACAGAGAGGTACCCAAAGCACATCCACCCCTGTACTGCGGCTGCTATGCGGAGTGCTTCTTGGTGACCATGACGCAGTACATGTTACTGGGGAAGCCTGAATGCACACAGTGATTTACTTCAACAACTGGAGAGACCATCTCAAGCTGTGCTACACAGTGATGCCATCATTAGACTCCATCACCAGTTAAGAGTCACGCCAGTATCTCTGCAGACTCTAAATGCTCAAAGGTGATCGTCTGGAGCCGCGAACTGGCCATCCTGCTTAGTGCTGACTGAGAACTGATCTTCTGTAACTGCATGCAGAGAAGGGACAAACGTGTCCTGGACTCATTAAGGAGCCTGGAAGTCTAACTCTCTTCCCCGAACTTCAACTTTGCTTCCCTCCATAGCTGCAGGCAAGTCTCTTCCTCTGCCCCTGACCTCTCTGCACTCACCTTGCACATTAGATGTCTCGCTGCTGCATGAACAGCCCTGGTAGCACGGACACGGAGAGGTCAGTAGGGCTCAGGGATGAGTCTGTCTCAGGGCTGGACGGCAGCCTCCAGCAGTGCCTCCATCGGCATAGCAGCAGCATTACTACGGGCTGCAAAGAAAAATGGGATGCCTGCATCTCAGGAAAATGGGGATCACAAGGCTACTTCACGTGGCTTAATTCAGCTTAATCACAACCCTGAGCATTTAGATAGATCTTCAGGATCTTCAGAGAGCATTATAGACATTACTAAATGCCCCAAGGTCACTTTAAAGATAAAGATACCATAGGAATAGCACTATAAAGCCATCGTGACTATGAAATATAGTTACTCTCCCCTGCGGCTTTAGATGTAGCATCTCTTGGAAGTCATAGCAGAGTGTATAGAATGACCCAACAGAGAAATCAGGTGTTTACTGTGGTTTTCTGAGGCCACCTTCCAGAGTACACTGCGTTTTTTTCTGAGAAATTTGTATATTTTTGGTCAGCAACTCATATGATTGGTTACTTTTTAAAATTCAGGCCTCCATCTTTACAGCATACACAAATATCAGTATATTAATCTGCTGGAGACAAGAAGTAAAATATGCAGCTATCAGTGAAGAGCAAAAAGCTCTTGCTAAGCTCTGTGAGCATAGCTCAAGCTTTGCAAAGAAAACTAAAAATGTACTCTTTTGGCTGCCTCAAATTATTCAGAAAAAAAGGTCAACTATAAGAGTAATAAAAATAAACAGCAGCACTGTAAAATACATACTGCTATATTTGAAAGGCCTAAGGCCATAAAGGGATTGACACAAATCAGTGAAACAAACTCCAAGATCTTAGAAAGGCCAAAAATGCATTTGAAACCGGATCAGCTGCAAACCTCCTGCATTGCTTCTAGTGTGGCAGCGCACCCAAAGGCAACCAGAGAAGTCTCGAGGGGAGGCACTGAGCAGGGATTCAGAGGATTTGGGTAAGGTCCATGGTTCTGCCACACATCCTCGATAACCCTGGGCAAGTTGCTTATTTGCTCGATGCCTCAATTTCCCATAGTGCAATAGTGTCGATAATAAGAGCACCATGGATTTTGAACTTGTTTTACTCACATTTCACCCATAATCAAGCCTGCAATTTCTGATGGAGCTGGTACAGTCCTTTAGACGGCCCCACAGTCTTGCCCCTCTCCGGCCCTCTTCACGAAAGCTTGCAGCATGCAAGAGGTCTCTCTTTACAGCATCTTTGCCTAACACCTTGTGCAGAAGACACTGAGACATAACTGTAGTACAGATAATAATACACTTCACAGGAACAATAAAATGATGGGAGCCATAATTTCTTTGAACTCTGGGTCAGACCCGTTGTTAGCCAAGTCGGTAAGAACTCATATAGTAAATGACATACACCTCTTTACCAGCAGGATCATAAAACAAAACTGTACAGTCCTTCAGCACGTCAGGGCTTTGCAACAAACAGTAAGGCAAAACAATAAATTCATCCCCTGAGACCATCATTTTTGTAGCTTCTGTAGCTTTGGTTAGATCTGAGGAAATTAGGACTTCAATGGTCTTTATACAAAATCTTCCTTATTTCTCCTTTGGATTATCTCCCAATTCTCCCTAGGCTTAAAGCAGAAGCTCAAAGAACAGCAATAACTACTGCTACTGGTTTCAGTAGCAGAAACGTTTCATTTGTCTCTATACGCACATTTAACGGGAATGATGACCAAAGTGTTCATTGGCAAATTAGTCCCTTTCTCCCCCCAATTAAGAACACATCTATAAGCTATTTCCAAAACAATCAAGATTAGTCTACTAAAACTACACATTAAATCTCCCATCAAAGTCTTGGCGTTCTCTCAAACAACTGATGGGCTATAAACTACAACTACTACTGAACAAACCGGAGAGAGGACCACTGGGCTACTTTTCTCTCAGGTGTGGAGGCCTGAACGCAGGTAACCCAGTTAAAATTCCTGTGCCAGCAAAGACCCTCTTAGCACCCTTCTGAGAGGCTTGCATTTGGCTACACAAAGTCGATGGTACTGCTGTTGTATCCCCAGAAGCGTCCTCTCCCATCACTCTGGCCTAATGTTGCAAGTCCACAGATCCAGTTATCAATGTCACTGATTCTTACCTCAAAAGCTCAGGGTGAGGACAAACCCGAAAAGAGGCAGCGCTGGCTGTCTCAGGAACTGAAACTTCCCCCAAAACTACCAAAACTACAAAAAAGGTACCAGCGCAGGCTGGCTGCGCTTGAGAGCCGAGTGCTTATTGCATTGAAAACGTCACACTATGACTTACTGCATTGCATGTTCAGGCTAAAAGATGGTTCCTACGTACAAAGAATAAGAGGTTCTTACTTGAAGAAGCTTCAGAGTTTTCACCTGGTGTCAGCCACTGCAGGAAGGTAGATGAGATCTTCTCAGCAAAGATGAAGCAAGGAAACGTCTTCAGTCTAAGAAATTTTCAGTGACTTCAGTCTAAGAACGTCTTCAGTCTAAGAAATTTTCAGTGACTTTCCCTAACTATGCTTCCAAGAGGAGCAGCCTCCCCTGTCCCCTAAATTAACTTCCGCTTCCTTCAGAGAGGAGATTCAAAGGAAATGCATGACATTCCAGATGGAAATCCCTGGGAAAACAAGGTGCGTTCCTGGGCAATACCAACCGGTGTTATATATACACATAGCATGAGGTGAACAATGCCAACCCTGAGAAAAAGAGTGACTCCCTCCCTCTCTGCCTACCCCTAACACAAGTTTTTCACAAGAACGACAATCGCAGTATTAACCCTAAGCACTACCATCACACAGGCCTCAGCCTCTATCTTCCCTTCCCTCCCATGACCGGATGAAGACTGTTTCCAAGACTGGACAACCTTTTTTTCTCTCTTTTGAACCTGAGCCTTCATCTGGTCTGTTGTACTGGGAACAACCCTGCTTTCCTTCTGCTAGTTCAGCCACGTCACTGGGGACAGTTTTTGGGGCAATGCCCCATCAGATCTGCCAACTCACTGAGTGCCTTTGGATGGAAGAGAAGTTCACTTAGGAGACGGGGGAGACGACTCCTCTCGGACAGGCAGTCAGAGAAACACACCCAGAATCTCTCAGAGTGCATCTTTGCTACATCTTTGTTTAAAATCTGCCTTTACAATAGCTGAGAACAGGTTAAAAAAAATCCCCAAAACCCTGATGCTTCTTCCCACACCTGCCTGTAAACAAATCAAAGGTTCAACCTTTTCTATCTGTCCTACAGAAACCTCTTCTCAAGGCAAAGAATGAAGGGTGGATCACGCGAGGTTCTTGCAAGCTGTCACCAGGTTCTTGCAAGCTGTCACCTCATACGGGCCCTGACAACTACTTTGCATGCCTTTTTAAAGCACTCTGGCTGTCCTTTCCTTTAACGTGTCACCTCATGCCACATCGTCCTATGACTTTCTGGCACCTTCTACTATCTTCTTTTCTACACCTTGTTTTTTTTTTTACCTTTACCTGTTTAGCCCCACCCTGCCCATCAGATTCAGCACCTTGCTGAGTGATCAACAACCTCCTGCATTCCGGCCTTGAGAACAGCCTGCTAATGCCAAAAACCACCCAGCTACCCAAGCTGCTTCAGGGATAAGAGCAGCCAGGAGATGACTTTGCCATCCATCCGCTCTGTTTTCAACGGAGGCGCTTCCAGTTCAAACCCTCTTGCTTACAGCAACTGTGACTGAATCAACAGCTAAGGATCTCAATAAAGACACCTCGCTAACTGGTAGTTATTTAGGAACGTGGTATGCATGGGGCTGTTTGGCAGCTATACTCTTTCCATTTCTTTCTGCTGAAATGAGTTATTCCAAAACATAAGGGCTCAGCTTAGTCAGTGACGTCCTGCATTAAGACAACCCGTTAAAAGTGGAGATGGTCCAAACACACACAGATACTTGGGTGTCTGATTTAGGAACATCTCAGTGGTTTCAAAGGTGAGGCAGGTGCTTGAACCCTTTTGTGGAACTGGACTTATTGACTCAGGCTGTATCGGAAACCACAAACCAGCAAACGTACAGTTAACGCCTGCCGACTCAAGTGGAGGAAGGAGATAATGAAAAGAATCTTGATATGCAAGGGATGCCTCAACACATGCAAAAAACACTCCAAATCAATGACCTCGTGCTGAGGTTATCTGCCTGATCGTAATATGTACCAGCCACAGCCGCAGACCAAACTGAAACATGGCAGGTGCCACATTACATAAACACGTATTTTTAGATACTGCAGGTGCAGTATTATACAGTCCTACCACAGAGAACCATGACTGCAGTATTACCAGCGCAATGCTATTTGATTACTATTTTTCAATCTCTTTCATCTACTCGGAAGAAAAGTCTTCAGGGCTGTTCTGCAGCCACTTCACACTGGGTTCATTAGCAATAAGGCTATTACCTTGGAATCTTTTTCTCTTTATATATATTGTTTATACTGCAGCAGTCTTGGGCTTCATGGTAGTAAGCACTATGCAAAGGACCATTTGCTGGATGGTGATAATTTAGAAGGGAAGGATGCTGGAAACCCTCAGTTCAAGTCCCAAATAAACCACTGGCTTCCAATTGCCTTAGGCAAGTCAATCTGATCTGCCCTCGGTCCTGTCTTCAAAACAGAAATGAATTATTTCTCTACCTGGCAGTGACGCTGACAGTGTAAATCCACTAAAGACTGCAAGGAGTTCAGATCCTATAGTGACAAGCAATTACTTAATACATATGCAATGGCTGGGAGCACACGTTGGTTGTTTTGAAATACAGACAAATCTGCTTGGCCAGATAAGCATGTAAGATATCCTCCCCATAACAACCAAAGCAACAACAAAAAAACTCCTCACTAAACTGCAAATTTGGCTTCAGAGATGTGAATGAACTCTCATCTAACAGAACACTTTTTTCCTGCTATGAACATGTGCTCTCTTGGAGATAGAAAACAGATACCTCCCACAGAAGCTGTGCAGCTAATGCGGGTATATGGAAAAGGAAACACCTACCGAAGAGACTGGAGGAACCACTATGAGGCTGAGTGCCAGTTTTATGACAGAAGAAGAAACCACATGGAGTTACAAAACAACTCAGTGTACATCTTTATTGATGATTCACAAAATCAAACATCGTTCACCTAATTCACTCCAGCAGTTAGAGTATGACATTTTTCCTTGCAAGGCTTGGCTGATTTTTCCAAGGTAAACAAAATTTGCTTTTAATTCTGGGGGGGGGGGGGGGAGAATCATGCTTTACAGTTGCCATTTTGTAAGAGCAAATGCATTACAGCAAGGTCAATACTTTGCAATTTTATAACACTCCATCTTTAAAGCACCGTGCAGGCATTTAATTAAAGCCTATTAAAGCCTCACAGCAGTCCTGTCTCCCACTACGTTTCAGGACACACCTCCTTATTAATATTTCACATAAAAAATCCCCCCCACTACCTCCCAACAATGCTTATTCAGTACTTCCATGGCTTGTGTTATTCTCATGAGAATCTTAACCCTTTAGTTAAGTGGGATTTATTAATGCTCTGAAGTGCACTGAACACATGAACTACCATGAAATTAACTCCAAGTGTCCTTCCATAATCTCACCAGAAAATATATTATTTTCAATAACCTGGTATTACCTTTACCAAAGCTCCACTCACACAAAAATTCTCGTCACCTCCCAATAAATCATCACACTGAGTCATGTGCTAATAGGTTACATGCACATGGTCACACCAGTGGTTTTCGCCATGCGAGTCAGCTGCAGAGCTACAGGAGACAGGAATGAGAAAACCTGGGGAAAGGAATAACATCTTTGATATTGTCCACTCCCAAGATGTACTGTAGGTAGCGTTCAAACCCCATTCCGAAGCCTCCATGAGGAACGGAGCCAAATTTTCGGAGGTCTAGATACCTGTAATTTAAACAAACAGTTACATTTGTAGCACGGTTATGCTGATGTAATCAGAAAGAGCTTTTCATCTAGGGTTTTGCCTTCCATATTAATTACTTCCCTTTGATCCTAACCGTGTCCATTTCTGCCAACACAGCCTGCCCTGTCAGGGGTGTGAAAAGGTGCAACTCCCTGACAGGCAAAACTGCATTAGCAAAAGCCCTAAGCGCAAATGCATTTAAACCAGCATAGCTATGCTTTTGCCAATATACTAGAGCCTGTTTTGTTTAGGAGCAAGAGATCACTGGGAGACAACGAAGAGCTTTAGCGTCATAGCTTTGCTCATAATGGGAGCACCTTTGAAAGTTTTAAATCTAAAGCAGAGGCATGAAGCCAGGCTCCTACAGCAACACAAAACATTTCCATTGTCAGAGATGCAGTCACCTGCTCCGGTTTAGTTAGCCCTTGCCATGGTGGTGCTGAAGTCTGCCCTACAATAGATTCTATCGTTTTCTGTTAAGTCGTCTTTTCTATAGTCTAAGTCATTTTATTTCCAGTAATTTCTTCCGAAGACTGTCGCACAGCCTAAATAGGTCTTGCTTTCTGCTAAAATATTCCTTCAGATTTTTTTTTTTTCCTTTTAAGATAATTACGATGGCTTTCAGTTACTTTTACTTCAATCACTCTTATAGCCTGATTCATTTATTCCTACAGCTGGTCAGCAAAAAAATCTTGGACATATCTTGTCCAAAATTCAGACCTGGAGCAAGACGTTTTATTTTGGACAACAGTACCTGTTGCCCACAGGAATCTCAGGTCCCTGATTTGGGAGCAGGTATTCCAAGCGTATGGGTGTTAACCTGTGGCTGCAATGCTGTACAGAAGATTATGATGGTTTTTCTTTAGACTTCCCTGTTCCCCAGTTGATGTGATACCCAAGAACTAAATTTGCACCTATAAACTGTCACTAACAGCTTTATTTTTATTTTCATAGGAGGGAAAAAAAAATCTCAATGGTCCTACTGATTTATGGAGTCACTTTTTATCTTGCCCAGGCCACAAAGTTTTATTCCTTGTATGAATGCACTAGTAAGGGATTGGGTGACTCCAGCTGTATTACATGCTTCTCATCTTCATGTATGAATATTTCCCCATCACTTATCTATATCTGTCTATATTGATAGCGTCAGTCTTCAGAAAGATTCGGAAATGCTCTTAGTTATTGACCTTTGATGAGACTATCACGTGCTTAAGCATTTTGTTAGATTGAGATCTACATTTTAATAGAATGAAGCCAAATAACGTGACTGATCACGTCTACTTGCAGAATAGGAACGTGCTCTCCAACAAATTTGAGGGCTGCAAGAGATTACTCGGGCAGGCTTAGCTCGACAGTATGTCTTTTATATTATTTTTCCTTGCAGTTCATTAACAGTAAGCAGTAAAATTTGGGAAGTCATTTATTACAATCAATGCAATCTTTAGGCTTTTTCCCCAGTGCTTTTCCACTTCTATTCCACTGCCTTAGTAGTGAACCTAGAAGCAGAACTTCTTAACTGTTCCTAGCACCGATGCACAAAGAAAGGTGCAGTTAGGCCAACGCTGCAAGTTGAACAGCAGGCTCAAGAGCAAGGCATGTGTTTTCTTAGCCCTGGGACCCATGTGTTTTCTGTCTGCTGGGTATTGCCTTGGTTAGCTCAGGCTTAGTTGTATCCACCCCATACCTACGATAAGAACCCCTTAGAGTATGTGCAGGCAGCCTAGGCAACAGCATGGTGGTCCTCATCTCTACCCACTTCATACAGACAAGAACGTGGGCTTCTGCTGAGGTACTGGGCACTGCCTCCAGGGAACTCCTCTTAGCACCTTTGTGAGGATTTTGCAAGGAAAACGACGCACAAAGTTGATGTGAAATAGGAAAGATCTCATAAATTTGAGGGATATAGGTGCTGCCCGTGAGAGGAACTGGCAAATCAGCTAGTGACAACTTTGGCTGCAACTAGTAGTTTAAATAACAGCATAAGCATAGCTGATGATGTCTGTGAACGTATCTCAGACAGTGCAAAGATGGCTCAGACTGAGCCTAGCATCTCTTCTTCCTTTTTGCTGGCAGCAGAATTTATAAAGTTATTGTAAAAGAGATGAAATAACTCAGCCTCTTCCAGATGAATAATAATAAGTTCTGCTGTCCTTGCTTATCCAAAGCTTTCATCTTGTAGATCTCCAAGCACTTTCAGAAGCCATTTTGGCAAAGAAAGGACTGAAACCCAAATCATTAAAGTTTAATGGAAAAAGTCCATTGAATTAAATGTGCTGTGGATCAGGCCTGTGAATCCTTTCTAATGACTGTGCTTAGGAGAAGCAAAGGAATTGAGAAATTTCCCATTCTGCTCAGATGAAAGGAAAAGTAACTGCCTGCAGATGAAGAGAAAATTCTCTTTAGGCTGGAAAATGCTCCCTGAGGTTCTCTTCATTCAATAAACTCCAGACATTCGAAGTTTCTCACCTCAAAAACAGCCATGAACTAGTCTCTCTCTCTCTCTCTCAGTAGCTCATACCCTAGAGGAGGCCTGAGCCCTCCATCGGCAACCGGGGGCTGGGCAGCGTTATTTCACGGGGGAAATATTTTTCCATGACCCCAGCTGGCCTTGGAGTTCATGCCCTGGACCTGGAGGACTGGTAGTTCTTCTGAGATTTGTATCAGACTAAACTATGTGCTGCAACAACATCCCCTGGCAGTGAATTCCAGGAGCTTGTTATGTGCCAAGTTAGAAAAGCATTTCCTTTCATCCATTTAAAAACCTGCATCCTTTTATCATCATCTTAAGCTCCTGTGTTGCACTGCAATGCACTATGAAGAGCAGTGCTCTCTTAGTGACCGTTCATAAGCAGAACATACTCTTTTTTGTCAGTCTCCTTTCAAAACAAATATAAGCTTGGGTCTTTTATTCAACCCACTTGTTATACTGAAACCTCCTCAGCCAGTTAAAAGAAAAGTGCGGCCGAAAGAACAAAGACATTACACAGTCGGTGAAGCTGAGCGTTCTACAGCAAGGAAAAAAATACATTAATGAGAAAAACTTAGAGAACGAAAAACTACTAATGAAATGACGTGACATTTGAAGAACTGTTTTGTTGAATGTTTTAGGCAATAAACATGCAAAATATCACAAGGTTCTGATGCCAAGCGAAACACCATCTTTGGTTTCATACAGCTTCTGCTCTGTTGGAGCAGCCACCTGAAGAGCTAAAGTCTCTCTGGGAATCCACGACAAAGGCATTCAGGGAGGTCATTGCCAAACGCTCTCACTGATGTTAGCGGGGTTTGGTTTAGCATCGACTTTCTGCCTGCCTCCCTGTGGTCCACCACAGCGTGCTGGGCTCTTCCATCCATATAGCAGCGATAAGACGACCAGCGTCCTGCCAAGGAGAGCTAAGGACTACCTGTTTTCACTGGGCTCTAAGGAAGGTTAAAGGAGAATATTAATTCTGCCACTGGCCATGGATTAGAAGTGGTTCACCAGTGCTGCTCGTTCTCAAGTCCCATTTGATGCTCAACTCTTCCTTTCTACCTTGCCACATAAGGACAAGGACGCAACTGAACGCCCTGGCATTCAAACCTCAAAGAAAATTAGAAATGGAGGAGCCCAGCACAGCTCAACCTTGTCCATATAGAGCAGGAACAACACCAAGATGACACAGGAACATCCAATTTGAGAGAACAGATAACGCCTGCTCTGGTGCTATGTACTTTCACCAGTATTACACTAAATCAGAAAGGTATCTGGACTTTAAAGGGCTCAGTATGATCCTATCTTTTCCATTTGCGCACACGATGAAAATCAGAGTGAGGAAATGGGCCTTATATGTAGAAGTACTAGCAGAAATGCTGCTCAAGCCAAGGCTGGTGGGAGAAGTTGTTCATAACAAGGTTATCTGTTTTGTTATTGCTTGTGTTAAGCTGGTACCTGGAGTCTGCCGTCAGGCTCAGGTCCCCAGTGTATAAGGCAATCTATTCATACCACACCGCCACGGAGATTTCAGTCTCTGCCCCCTACGGCTAACAGCCTAAACCGGCAAAGAACAGGAGGAAAGAGGCACAGAGGTAGTGAGTGACTTCTCAGAGTTAACCCCTATCTCCTGACCTTCCCACCTCACTTTCACAGCCCTCTCTCAGTCTAGCCAAGATCAGCATCTGCAGTATTGAGCTCTTTTCTATTTACAGTCTGAAGGGAGGAATGTGAAAATAGCATAAAGTAACTGTAGAATCAAGCTAAATACTTCTCCAGCTCATATTCTTTATGGAAGGAAACCTGCAAAACAGGAAAGACATGTTCACTTGAAAGAGATTCAGAGGGGTTCTGCAACGTTCCTTGTTCTAACTTTTTGAAAAGCTCTCCGAAAGGCAGGAATGGGCAGAAGCAAAACAAGGTTCCAAATCATCAGTTGCCTCTATGTGCAATGATTCCTTTGTATGCAAGGCGCTCCTGAAGCAGTTCTAGACGTAGTGAGCTCCTACAACATCCTCATGATCAATGGGAAAAGAAAATAGGTAGAAACAGAGATATGGCAGCACATAAGGGATTTCAAAACGGATCATGTTTTATATAGCTGCCCATTCAAAGGTTAGCAAATATTACACTTCAAATGGAATGAGTCAACTGTTCTCCAAAGAGTCTGTGCGCCAGCTTTGGAGATGAAATTTAATCACTAAAATGGAAGTTGATTTCAGTCCCTCCTGTCACCTCCATCGAAAAGATGAAAGCTGACAAAGCTATCTGCCTGTTTTCTGGTAGGTTCTGGACTGGTGTCCAGAAGCAACCTGAGATACTCCTGCGCCTTTCTAGCACGCCAGACCCTGCTATGGCAGGGGGGTATGAACAGTGTTTTTCTTCTCTGAGAAGCTGCATCATCCCTGATGGAGTGGAGGGAAGAGTTTCCAGAACGTGACTGTGGCATATCACATGAAACTGCAAATTGGTGATGGGACGATGTCTTACTCTTCTCTCTTGAAGGAACTATAAGGCAAGACAGAGCCGTCCTAGTAGTGCTGGAAGGCTCTCTGACACTGAACACCAGACTTCCTCTGGCTGTATCTCAACATCTAACTAAACAACTGATCGTTCTTGGTCAGGATAATTCTTCCCTGCCCAGTACACCCAATATTCAATTACCGATGTGTTTTAAGGTTGCTATCTATGTTCCTCTAAAATACCAGGTACTGGTCAGTTAGAAGGAGAAAAACAACAATCTGGCCTATCAAGCCTCACCTGGGGTCCTAGGACTTAGATTCTGAGTATTTCACATTAGTTCTAAGGAGGCAAAAAGTAAGCAGAACATGCTAAAAGGATTCAACTTTAGTGCTACCTCCTACCACAGCCTGGTAATTTTCTGAGAAGACACACTGGGCAGGTTAGCAGCTCTCTGCCAGCACAGACATCACCTCCAGTCCAAGTTAAATTGTATGGCTGTGCAAAAATACTTCAAATGAACAGAAGCTATGGGCTCCAAGAAATTACAGACAGCAGTCCTGAAGAGCTATGCTCTTGGTCAGATGAAATGATACGGTGTGTTCTTGCCCATGAATGTAAACACTGCAGGAAGATATTTCATTCACCCTGTTTGCATATGGACGACATAAAGGCCTGCAATGGCCTGTTTCCAAATGATTTCATATTGTGGGAAGAGAGAGAGTAAGAATCCTATATTTATTCTACTTTTATCATGACAGTCTCCCTAATGACCATTCCAATACTGAAGAGCATTTGAACGTACTCTTCTAAATGTAAAACTCTTTTGCACCAACAGTCTCTCAGTAGTTACGACAAAGTACATACCAAGAAACACTCTTCGAGAGGAGCATAAAAATCTTGTCATTTTAACAGGCTAAACCATTAATTCAAAGGTTGCTTTGTCTCCTTAGCAGGACGGCTGTAATTGTTGTAATTACTTCAACCACTTTGTTAGGAAAGATTTTTCAACCCAATTGCCCTGTCAATTGCAAAGGGAGTTATTCATAGAGCTGTTAAAGGTCACAAATCACTCGTGGTTCTGTGCCCTGTTTATCTCACGCAGTAGTGGTCAGAATCTATTGCATTTTGGATGCAGTTTAATGATTCAATACCAAAATTCACTGACAGGCTGTAAATTAATCCACTTCATGCAATAATGACAGGAATGAATTGTGCTGTGAGTAGACAAATCGGGAAGATAAACTAAGTAACATTAGATTAAATTTTGTTCAAATGAACTGGCTGTTCCATTTAAACTGGCAGTGACGGCAGGGCAACTGGGCCAAGAAATCTCCTCTGAAGAACAGGATCAAAAAACAAAACAGTTGTTTGAAGAGTCTCAAAAGAAGAAACATAGCTTGCAGACCAAGATACCATCTTACCATTGGTAGGCGTCTGTGAGTCCCAATCTGCGGAACAGAAAGAAAACCCCTCGTAAGTAAAGGAACATAGTAGATCTGTATAAATAGCACTCGTCTAGAGGAGAACGCTGCAATGGAAGGGAGGGTCCGATGACTCAACCTGGTCTAAAAAGCAAAGGCAAAAAACTAGGGGAAGACATGATAAGCGGTTGTGGATTCTGGTACTACTTGGTAGACAATCTTCAATAGGTGCCCAACATGCTTCTTAAAATGCAGTTTATTTTGTAAACATATAGAGTTGATTGCAACTTCTTGCAAAGACTTGCGCATATTCTTAACTTTGACATATTGGTAAACTCTGCCTGCGAATGTTTGGAGAGTACAGGTTTGCATATCAAATTTACCATGACATGCAGCCAGATCTCATTTATGAATGAGCCAATAAGTCTCTTCACATGTATGGGCTACGGAATGACGCAAATTTTCCCCTTTTTTAGTGCATAAAACCGCTAAACTTCCATGGCTTTATTAATGTGCGATAACTTCTGTAAAACTACTAAATATTCTTTTGTAATTGCTACCAGTGCAACTTCTCTCCTTTTCCTACCCTCAGAGCATCAGAGTGAAGCTGGGGTTTCTTCCATTTCTCTCAACGCAAAAAATCCTCTGTAAGCCAGAAGATCTTCAGTGTGTTACGAAATTGTCCCTGACAAGGACTTTGAGAACCATTCCATGAAATGTGCGTAAGGAGACAAAAATCTAGTTCTTCATCTCTCAGTTACGTTGGCTCCATATGAAGTAGTTTTTAAAAGCAAGAACAACATATTTGGGCTCAGAAGATCAGATCCCAAGTACTCCAAACTGAGAAAAACCTGTGATAAGAGGTGCTATTTTTCCAGTCTTATTTTCCAGTTATTTTTCCAGATCATCTTCAAGGCTGAGCTGTACTTTAGGGCCACTGAAGCAGCACCATTTGTAGCTTGAAATACTTCCTATGACTTTTTTGTCAAATCAGAACGTCTGGCTTTAACCCCCCACAAGCACCCCCTTCTCTAGCCCCATGCCTTGTGGGCAGGCGACTCCAGATCTCACTGGTCCTTGGGCAAAAATATCAAATGAAAAGTGCAACACGCAACATTGTGCCTGGCTTCAGCTGAAGCTTGTGTCTGGAGAGTTCGGAGGGAGAGTAAGGAGCAACGCAGGGAGTAATATCATCCTACACCATAAATTAGCAACCAATCTTCTGGCGATTTTAATTGCCCTGCCTTTTGGATTCATTATGCTGAAATGGATTTTGCTCCTCTCCACTGACTAGATACATCTCTGTGAGCATGCAGCTGATTTAAGTGAAATTCATTCACAATGTGCAAATGACGTTACTCTGGGACTAATCCTCCTCCAAAATTGCCTTGCACAAGTGTATGACTGACACAAATTGACTCAGACGAGTTATGAAAGGTTCTTTTGAAAATCGAGACAGGATCCAGGGAGTAATTGTCTATGGAGGGTTCCTCCATCTGTAATGCCAACGATCATTAACTAACCACCAGATTTGAAATTCAGAGACTGTATTTAGCCTAAAACCACTCTCAGTCACACAAACCAGAACATGGCAGCAGGGAAGGAGACTGCCAAAGAGCCCAGATGACTCAGCAAAGGTCCCATCCACTCCCAATGAAGCTTCCCACAAACCATTAGCAAAGAACAGTATTCTCTGAAATGATGCCATTGAGGCCAGTCACATCACAGCTAGCGAAGCTTGCAACTATAACTAGAGTTCCTCAGTTACACAATGTAATGACAAAAATATCCAGGCTCCGTCTGTGTGACTACTTCCACCTTCACCATCAACTCTCAGCCACATGAGCTGGGAAGCGAAGGCTCAAGGATGAAGCACCTCGGACTAGACTCTGTCCTAGAAAGTCTGCTCAGAGCTGAGGCATCCTGCTGCCCTGTCCATCAGAGAAAAGGTCCTCTCCTTATATAAAGCAAACTATTCTGTAATGAGCTATAACAGAGAGGTAGTTTGCATACCTACAACAGAAGCATAAGACCTTCTTTACCAGTTAGTGATCACTTTCTCAGATAAATAGATATCTGAAAGCCAACAGATAGGACTCTTTAGAATAGTATGAGTTGTTCTTCTAGTCCTCTCTCTTCTCTACCACTGAGGGCTGCCGAAACACTCCTCGGTCAGGCTGGTCTCCTGGCACCTGTGGTTTTTCTGTACCTTTGTAAGCGTGATTCGATGAATGGCAGTCGCTCCTCTCTCAAGCTGCCTCCACACAACTCCCCTATTCCTGGTACTAGGAGATCAACAGCTGCAACCTTAGAAGAAAGAACTGCAATGTAAGTCGTGCCATATAACCACATAGTCTACATCAGAAGGACGACTGACCCTTAGAAGAGCCAAGTTGTTAGTAAAAATCCTTCTACTGAGTTCAGGACACGTTGGTAACTATTTGCACGTGCAGAAAAAGCCCCTTGTTGACAGGAGGAGAAGACATTTTGCTGAATTGCATCAAAACAAGGCATTCACTTGGCAGAAAAGGCTGCGAGGGAGCTGTACGCTACAAAATATCAACAAGCCTAAGCAATACCTAAACAAGGGCAGTGATGTTCCAGATGGGGGACATCTGCACCAGGTACTGTCAACTGAATCCCACCAGGTTATTCTCATGGGATAGCCTGTGCACACAGGCAAGCCTGAAAAGGGTACAAAGAACCCCACAGCAACTCATGAGCTGGCAGGCAAAGACACACAGGGAAATTTCCTGAAGCCCTCATTTCCTTAGAGTTTAAGCTGCTCCGACCACAAGCGGAAGCTGAAACGTGTTTACCCTCTACCTGTCCCCTTTCCTTGAGCCAACTCTAGTGGTACCGATAGCGATGGATCAATGGTATTGACATGCTGATCTAAGCGTTAGGATCAGTGTGTTAGCATCTCTGCATGTTAGGTTTGGGATGGTTTTCTTCTTTGTTTTGTTTTGCAAGGTGATTTTTTCATCCCAAGGCTGATGACAGGCTTAACAGACTTTTTAGTAGAAGCAAGGTTTCAAGTTGTCTAAGTTCCATTATGAAATCATACCTTCAAAGCACAGGACTTGCAGATGAAAAGGTTTCTTCTTGTCTCTATCTGCTATTTAATGATTACATGCCACAAACTCAGGTAGCAGATCTACATGACAGGAGAGTCATTGGCTGCTTGGAGCCATGCAATTCTAAGCACTTCACCTAGCAGGACAAAAGTTTCTCAGGACAAGAAATAACTATGGCAAATCTGTCTTAATTAACTTAAACAAAAAAAGATATATAAGCTGTTCCTGCTTATATATCTCCTAAATCTTCATCCTGTTGTTCCTGCTTTGGGGATTTCTCCTACAACAGCAGAAAGACCAGAGAGGAGCACTCTACAGACGGCTTATCTTAGACCTCTTGACTGGAGGACCAGCAAAAAACTATCCTGATCTGCCTATCAATAGACTAAAACAGATGCCTAGCCAAAAAGGAGGTAGAATAACGACCAGTGGACTCACCGTGTGTTGAGGTCCATCTTCATTGTCCCGCATATAGAAAGGTTTGAGATCATATGGGTAGTTAATCACAAACAAGGGAACCTCACCACAGTGCTTCACCAGATACTTCTCATGTTCAGTTTGGAGGTCACAGCCCCACTGCAAAAAGAGCAAAAGAGACCTCGGATCCTGCTTTGGTGCATCTTGTCTGTGGCAAGAAACAGAGCAAAATCCCTGCGCAAGAGAGATGCAGCTTTCAATAACGTGAAACCAGGAACAGCAACTTTTCACTGGGAAAATTTAAAGCAGAGCAAGGCCATGAGAATAACATGTTTTAACTTCCAGAGAACAGGGCCAGATCATCCTTGCATCAAGCCCAAGCATCTGATATCACACTGGAAGAAACAAAGAACAACAACAACAAAAAAACCTTACTTCAGATAGCTTAAGGGAAGTGGGCACCCATCCAAAATCGGCTTACTCAACCCAGTAAACCAGCCTCATTTCAGTTTTACTTGTAGTGTACAGAAGGCAGATTTGCTGAGCCCACTGCTCTCTTCCCTGCTGTATCCTGTTACATGCTACATTAATTCTCACTTAAGAAAACCCAGCATCCTATCAACTAATTCTTTGTTACCAGAAACCTCGGACTATCCCAATGCCTTTCATGCCTCCAGCTTTCTTCCAGTGAAACGATATTACTTCTGTGGCTTTTTGACTACAGACCTCCAGCCCGTTACAGGATAGAACATATATTCTGTTGACTCTTCTGGTCTAAAAAAAATCCTGAGTTTGCCGTCTCAGGTCAAAGTAGTAGAGATTTGACTGAGATGGTTCTTTTCAACCTTGTGCTCACAGGTAGCCATCTAATAACCCATCTGCTTTGCAACAGAAGTACAGCAGTGATTTGGGCGATGGCACTACTAGCGTGATTTGCGGCTACATTCAGATACGGGATTGGAGATTCTACACCCACTGGTACAGAGATACCAGACAGTTATCCAACTCGCTTTGAAGCCCCTCAGCCAGAGGGTTACTTTCCTTAGAGCAGCAAAATTAATCAGCGTACACATGAGATCATTACTACCTCGAACGCTCTCACTACTAGTTTATGTGCTTGAAACTGAGCAAAATATGGTTTTCAAAAGAGCATAATCTAACAGCGTTAGGAAGACTATCATGTGATTATTTTTCCTAGGCAATAGCTATCCTTTGGGAAAACAAGGGATCGCTTTACCTACATCTAGATCCGATGGTATTTTGACACTGCTTTGCTTTATTAGTCCTTGTCAAACTCTCGGTGTTATCTAAATACCATTCTGTTGTTTGGGGACTGCTGCAGTGACCCTCCTTAGATAACTGTTGCTGAATCCGCAATGCACCTGGCACTACTTGCACATGGGAAAGAGAGGCCTTTGCCAAAGCCCTGATGCCCCAATAGCAAACTCATCCCTTCCTTCCCTACAAACGTTACACGCTCTACTGCTACGAAACTCCCACTTCACCTTTCAAAGGTAACAGCTGTATCTGGATTACAACTGAGCAAACACACAAGGTAAATGAACCTCTGCTGAGTAACAACTCTGCTGCAGTATCAAAAAGAGAGAAAGGAGGTCCTGGAGATCTACAAAGTTCAGGCTGGCTGTGCACATCAGCAGATGCAGGGATAAGCAACCAGGCAATTGCCTACCTCTGGCTTGAAAGTGAAAGTTTGAGACGCTTGCTTCAAAATTTCCACTGCTTCGCTGTAGGAAACTCTGAAAGGAAAAAAAAAAAAAAAAAGTATTTGAGATAACTGTGAAAGGAATAACAAGAAAGTTTTCTGGTGAAGTGCCATATCGGAAAATTAAGGAGGCATTTCCCTGCTACCAGGCCAACTTGTGCTGTGATGTCAAACTTCCCAGTAACGCTTCTTTGGATGGAAACCAAAAAGTTACATTTTATATGGCAAGAACCCTACCTTTTTCCTGTGCTTCAGCTAGATGCAAGACAGAAAGCGCTAAGCTCTCAAGACACTTCTGCGCTATTGCAACGTTGCATTTCAGTCAGAAATGCGTTCTGCAGAGAATTATTTCAAATAATTTTCTTTAAGAAAAATACATGTCTTCATCAGTATAACACATCAAACGGGTTGAGCACAATGTTATGCAAAAATAATAGCCCAGTGAGCAAAGAGCCAGAAGCTCAAACTTTTTTTTTTTTTTTTAACTTTGCAAAAATCCTAAGATTTACTTTCAAGAATGTTTCTCTACTTCTCTGACACAGTTCTGAGAGCAGTTTCTCCTCTGACTTCTATCAGCACATAAAAAAAGAAAAACTAGCACCATGGCAGAGCAAAGAGAAATACTGCAGTGAAAGATGCTGCAGGTCTGGCAACAGGAAATCAAGGCTCAATAGAAAATACTTTGGTGACAAATTTTCCATGTACCAAACAAATGTTGTGGAGAGAGAGAAGGATACTTGGGCACAATAATTTCATCTTTCATATTGTTAGCTAAATCTAATTATAAATCAAATTCCCTAAAGAACATGTGCTCAAGCTACAACAAAGTTTCATTAATACATGGGAGGCTTCTGGAGGAAATACCTCTAGGAGGAATACATTGCTCCACGTGCTTGGGTTGTGTGATCCTGCACTAACTTGACGGGAATTTCACTGCAATATAAGACCTGAGGCTCTCCAAAGCTGCTGCTTCTGTAGAAGGCTGCAGGCCAAATGAGATGCCTCACAGGCACAGGTATCGACCATTTAACTGATATGCGTAAGCCAGGAATGCCCCAGCTCTGCCAGCAGTCAATGAAGAGAGGGCGAGAGAGAGAAAGGGAAGCAGATGGGTTGGCTCACCCTCTTTTTCCTCAGATCACGGAAGAAGCTGAGTATAACTCTGCCCCATCAGGAACATATCAGCTAGGTGCCAAAGAGAGAAGGAATAAACTGCGCAGAGATATTCACTTCACAGAGGTCTCCAGGGGTGTCTGTGCAGACAAAACGCACAGGGAGGATCTACCATCATCCTGTTGCCAGAGGGTGGCTGTAGCAGCTTAACAGGAAAACCAGTGCTGGGCTAAGCAGCTCTACAAAGTTCTTGGGGAGGAATGCAGAATCTCCTCTGATTTGAGGAGACAGGAAAGGGTAGGAAGAGGAGATACTCTCAGGGGCCCAGGAAGCAAAACAAAATCCTGTCTATGCTTTGGCACAGAGAGAACTAGGAAAAAGAGCAGCAGAAGCAATTGGCAACAAAAAACCAGCTAGGACTTTTAAATAGTATAAAAGAGAGTTTTTAAAAAAGGGATCTATTGGAGGGAGGGAGTGAAGGAAGGCAGAGCATCAAAGCTGAAAACAAGAAAAAGAGTAAGCAAAGCACTGCTCTGGTACGTGCTGGAAGGAGAATAACCTGGTAGAGAATCTGGTCTCGGGAAGCAAAAGCGAAAGGACAGTAGACTCAGATACCAGTCTCATGAAGAGATGGAAGGCCGACCGGCAAACAGCACAACTGGAATTGCAATTCATGCTTTTCAGGAGACACTGTGCTAATCGACAAGACACTGATTTGGAAAAAGAACGTATATAAAAAGGAACGCGCCCACAAAAAACCCTCTTCCAGATCATTTTGGAATAGAAGTACTTACGTCACAAATCTCTTCTTCAGCATTTGTTCCAACCTGCCCTTGGTTAAAACAAGAAAAACAAACATGTAAAGGTACTACTAAGGGTTCAGGGGCCCACTGGAAATGCAGAAAATCTATCTCCCTTCAATTTCTGAGATGTAGGTCAAAATCCACTACCAGTCACTCAGTGCTGAAAGAATACCTGGCTTTTAGGACTGAGAAGTCAGAGGCAGCTAGATGATTTAACAGTCACAATTGTGCCAGACACACTACAGAAAATTGTATGTCCTCTCTGTACTGGCCTGAACGATCACATAAGCTCAGGACCATTTTTGGCTTTTCACAGTTAGCTAACACAGCACAGCACATTACCAAAAAAAAAAAAAAAAAAAAAAAAAAAAGCCTCCCTATCGTCGAGAGCACCAAAAAAGGCATGAAAGGATCGTGATTTTTTCCTGTCGCGTTTATTACCTTCTGTGCAGGTGCTATGTATTTATGAAAAAGCTCCACATCATGAGGACATTTGGAGAGTACAGTACTTGTTGCCGTCTTGAAGAGATCCTCCATAACCTAACAGAAAAAACAGAAGTGCATGAAAAATTAACACTGTTGTATGTCCCACCCTCTAAGTAAAGCATGTTACACATCAGGCAAAGGGCACAGAAGGAGCTTCTGTGCTTTTGCATGGTCATCAAGGTACCAGCTTGCTTGTGCTCTTGATTAGCAGGCGTGCCCATAGCTGAAGAGAAACGGAACCTGTGCTTCTGCTATAGATTTAGGGTTTCAGTGTCTGCTGTTGACTTCAATATCTTCAGTCAAACACGTCCAAGGGAAAAAGCACATCTAAAACATTCAAGCAGCAGCCTTCAACAGACACAAATAAGCACGTTATCACCATCTGTGGTGACTGGTCTCACACTAATTATTACTAAGATGCCTTTCCTGTAATGAGCAATTCTGGATTTCTGCTTTGTTGTTACAACAGGCAAAACTAAAGGAAAAGAGAAAAAAATGTGTACTGGGTAAAGCCAGCCTGTCAGACAGACTCCAGACAGAGAGACTTTGCACAGTAAGAGCAAAGCAAAGGCATGAGTAGATAGCTAAAGGTGAAGGTACATCAATGCAGGGTTGTTTGGGGGGGGGGGGGGGCGAGGGGGAAGAGGTTTAATTTCCCTAAACTAATACGGATTAGGTAAATGCCATTAACACCCATTTTGGATATACCTATCTGTTAAAATGGACTTCACTCATGAAAGAAATTAAACAAGTGCCGTTTCAATTCTAAATGGAAAAAGCACTCAAAGAGGGTCTCAGTGCATTTTGATCAACTTGTTTAAAGAGTCATTTTCTTGTTTGGTAAAGCAAAGCAGACCAATACACTGGCTGTCATACTGGCAGATGAGCTCCCCTGACTCTTTGTAGTCCCATGCCTGCACAAAGCAGAGAGTCAATGCCTGTGGAGCACTGATGCTCACAACTCTCTCCTAAACCGCCCTCCTTACCCCCATCTCCTTTGTAAGCAAGAGTCATGCAGCTTCACTGCGTTTCATCTCAGCCTGGGATGGAAGCAGGCTTTTTCCAGTAAAAAGCAGCTCCTAAAGTCCATGCACGTTCCTGCTCTTTCTGTAAGCATCATAATTGTTTCAGTAATGGCAGAGTTGAGAGAAGCGGTGTCCACCAGCGAGGTCCAGGTGAACAGGTCCCTACATACTGCCCAGGGAGACTAAAGGTGAAAAGAGGAACGCAAGTTTTGATCGGCAGATTCTGATGGGGAAGTAGGTCTCTGCCTTGCAAGGAACCAGCGTTACAGGGCAAAAATAACGAAAGACAAAAGAAACAGCTGGGCTAGAGACATAGCCAAGACTAGATTTCAGGCATGTTGTCGAAGCTCTCCTCTTTAGGAGGACATACTTCATCACCGGTCCTAAACTACTGAAACACTGCTCCACGTTGATGAGCACCCTTTGCATGCCACCAGCCAAGAGAAGTTTGTAAATCAGCTCCTATTTTGATTCCTCTGGAGCCAAATGCAGCCTTCAGACTCCTGCACGAATCTAGACCCTCTGTTTAAAAAGGGAAGATCCAAATAAAGGAACAGTATTATCATATGCAGACGAACTGTTTTACCCCTTCTGGTACTCAAACACAGAGCAAATGAAAAGCCAGCATTCCTGCTGCTGAGTGGCAAATAACCAAACAGCTTTGAACTTTTTTCAAAGTAGCTAGAAAAAGGCTTATGCAAATGAAATTAGAAAAGTTCTTGGCAATTCATCTGGTTTCACCCAGGCAGAGACGAAGGCATTTTACATGAAGCTTCCTCTTTCTAGAAAATGAAAGTATCATCTGGTTTTAGAAAAGCATGTTGTTTAATTAGCACTTTTTTTCCCCTCACTGTGCGATAAAGTAACAATTAGGTTCCCACAGCATTCAACACAAGCAGCTTCCTCTTGTGGAAAAAAACTGTGGGTGGTATGGGAAAAACAATCTGAGAAACACATCCAGGTTTGAGACTGAGGTTTCATCTTGGCAAAAGAGACAGACACGTGGGTCAGGCACTGGCCTCCTCATCACTGCGCTTACTCTTATTTACGCCAAATGCTTATTAGACACCAACATTAAAAAAAAAAAAGAAAAGAAAAAGTTAAAAAAAAACCCTAAGCTCTTCGACACAAAGCCATTACAGCTTTCAGTAGATAATATAATGAAGGACTGGAAAGTAAGACAGATGAAAAATGAGTGCAGAAGCATAGCCACTGGCGTGCTGGTTTGAGGGACGGTGTGGGCTGCAGATATGGGCCAACTGATTGGATCTGAATGCATCCTGAAAAAAGTATGTTTGACACATGACTTATACAGGGGAAAAGTAATGGGAATCCCAGGAAGTAGCTTGTCTTAGAGGTTGGGACTCTTGTTGTCCCAAGTGCCATTATCTTTCCTCCTTCATAATGAAAATGTGCAAGTTCTGCTGGTAGGAGGGCAGGCAAGGAGGATGAAGGGGAAAATTTTCCCTCATCTCTCCCAGCTTCTGTCTCTTGATTCTTACCCTTCAAAGACGTTCAGCAGTATCAATCCTGACCTCTGACATTGCTGTGGAACTTGCTGGAGGTTTCTGATTTGAATTAGAAGTTCCCACCTTTATCTTTTAATTTTTGTCAGTGCAACTCATCTTCTTCCCAAATAAAATTATGATCAGAGAGTAAAAATAGTGGAAAAGTTCCTCTCTTGGCCATACAAACAACAGCTCCGGAGCTAAATTTCTGTAGGGTGAGGCTCACTCTCGCTGTTATATGGTAAAAATCTCAACCTGTGCTTGATATACACCTGTTGCAAAGGCAGGATAAGACCACACAGTGCTGTTGCCCTGAATGTCGTTGCAAAATCATTATCTTGGAAATAGGTTTAGGATTCAAGTAGAGAACTTCCACTTGTGGAGCAAAGAAAGCTTTTGCCAGTACAAAAAGTCATTTGTTTGCAAGGGACATCCTCTTTGCATCTGCTCCAGTATACTGAATCTTTTAACCTATCAGTATCCCCAAAACACAGTTAAAAAAAAATAGCATTAGGGTTCCAAAGGCAGTCATTTCAATTAGGAATTGAAATGGCACTGAAAAGATAAAGTACTCACAGTGCAAAGTACTCTGGAAACCAAACCACATCTATATATCACATCTGAGCTCCCTCAAACTGGCACCCAAAACCAGTGCTACTGCTGACTCTGTTTCATGCCTGAATTCCCCTTCTGCAAAATAGGGATATCAGTGCTTCACGCTATTGGCCTGTAATGGCAGCAAATTAATTTTGAAGACGTACGCAACAAGTGGAAGACCCTAATTTTGCCCTTTTGCCCTTAGAGCAAAGTTCAAATACCGTATGTTATATTGGAGCCCCATCTTATGCACCTAGAGAGACAGCGGTGCTAGGATGTGATCCTCTTACGGAAGTGTAACACAACGTATAAACTTCAAAAAGTGCCCTAGACTAAATTTACTTCCGGTATTTCCTAATTTTTCAGCATCAATAATGTTCCTTTACTATGCTTTTGCATGTGCATTTGATGAAATACAATAACGACTGCATCACATGGCCTTAGTCAGACCCCCCCTAGCATCACGAGTGAAGTGCAGTCCTTTACGTCCACTGCACTGTCAAGATAAGCTGAAAGGAAAAAAGATAATGACCGACAGATCTGCTATGCGACGCAGCACTGAAGAGAGACAGGGTGGCAGCAAGCTTCTCAGAGGACAGAGGAGGCTGGAGACTTTAGACTTCCACTTCAGAGACTGGAGGGGAGATGCCTCTACTGAGCGCAGCCTCTGCCATACAAGTTCGACCCCTTCAACTTTTCTAACCTGGCATTCTCCTAATTCCCTGCTTCTCATTCAAACTGGGGAAAGAGTGCTTTGGGGCAACTTGAGTCAACCTCTTGACTAAACTCTTAAAGGCCCCTCCTTAGATACACTTACAAACACCCTATACACTGAAGTAGTAATAATATCACCTAGCCATTCAGCATGGAACGCTGTGCTGAACACACTGAACGCAATGGGACTTTCCACAGAAAGTATTGTGCAACCAGTATTGTGAGAGTTGAAGCTTCTTCAAAAATACACTCAAAATACATTTTCGCAGCACCAAGGTTTAGACTACAGAATCAACACACAGGAGACTTCATAAGAACTGGGCTACTAATTTAGGAATAACTGAACATCGCTCTCTGCAATTAAAGCAGGAAAAAAGACCATTGCTCTCAGATTCCGGGACCTCTGTGCTTGAGGATATTTAACTCCGCTACTGTTCTTCTTTTTCCTTTTATATTTTGTAAAAAAAGCTACATTACTTTTGGAGTTCTGAGTGAGAGAAAGATTTCAAGCCTCAACAGAAAACAGTACGCATGCACCTTTTAGCAAGGCTCTTCTGTATCCTTTAATGATATACAAGCAAATACTTCAAGATGTCCCTGAAGAAGCTGAGCATTCCCTGAACTGAGCACACTAACTTGCTCAAGTTAGAGATAATCATTCCAACTGTTGAAAATAAATTTTAAAAATAAGTTAAAATGTTAAACAATCCAGTTCTTTATGCAAAGTTCAGAGACTAACTCTGGCCAACATCCTCCAAGGCTTCCAACTGGGCATTTTGTACCAAAGAACTTGCAGATGACAACAAACAAACTGCCCCACAGGCAGATATGTGAGAACACTGAATTTAGGTCAGTTATGTGGAGAAAAAGAAACTTAACTTAGGCTTTAGGGCAGCTGTCAGATCTTTTTTTTAATAGATTGCCCAATGATTTAAAAATAAACAAAACAGGAACTCCACTTCTGTAAGTGAGAACATCACAAAAGCAAGCATGTTGCAATGTAGACTTGCTATGGGAAATGCAAAACTGCAACTGCTAGAATTATAGGAAAGGATGCTTGTCAAAGACTTTGGGGTGGGGGAAAAAGGAAAAAAGGAGAGCACAAGCTGAAACTTCACAAGATGTTTAGCAATAGTAAAAAATAAAAATACAATAAAGGCCCCATACCTTCCAGAAGAATTCTCAGATCTAGTTCTCCGAATTCTCTGGACCAGCTGGCTATACTTTACAAGCCTAGAAGTTAGGATTCTCAGCACAAGAGTACAGGGATGTTTATGCTGTGTCCAAGGGCTCAAATATCACTTAAGAGAAGGCCCTGCTTATTATGCCAGATAGAAGCAGTGGAGCTTTCTGTTAGCTCCTGATTGCTTAGAGAAATGGAGGTTAACCTCAGGAGGTTAACACATAGAGCATTCCATATTTATAAGCTTAAGGATACAGAAAGGTGTTTTTGAGAAAAGGAGAGAGAAAAGAAAGATCAGGATATTAATAACAGAGGACAAGGATTCCCAGTGGCTCAGTCCACGTAGCCCAATGCCTCGCAGATATCCAAAAATAAATGCAGAAGCAGCACCGTCACACAACAGATGGGATATGTCAGCTTTGGTGTCAGGCTATGTCAAGCAGGTTATGCTGATCCTCTAGACTGCATATTATTCAGGATGCAGAAACCACCACCTGGATGTTATTTTATACCAGTGTAGCTAGTACCTCTGGTCTTCTTTTTAGGGCACTTTTGCAACAGTCCTCCAAAGAACTGATCTGATATATGAGAATGCATGTGGACGTTTACCTATAAGTCCTACCGGGCACAAGCTGGCTCACACTGAGCCTAGTAAGATGCATTAGCATCCATCAGGTGGTTAACCTGCATCCAAGAGGTCAACCCTGGATAATCAAGAGTTGACTGTAAGCGTTTCAGTCTTCTGCTAGAATCATGGTGATAGCGTCTGCCAGGAACTGCTGTTTCTACTTCCGATTTCAACACAGATTTAAAGGAGCTCTTTACAGAGCACATTGAGGGACCAGTTACATAAACACTACTCGGATTTACTGGAGAGATGCTGAAGGTTTTGAAGGGGACAGTGCCATTCATTAGCACCAGTTAATATACCATGCACAGTTACACATCTCCTAGCAAGAGAGCAACTGCGCAGCTCTGCGTTCACGCTGGGACTGTGTTCACTCCTATCCCTTTCCTCCCAAATCCCCTCTGAGGCCTCTCCTCTGCTGAGTGAACCCAGATCCTTGGGAAGTCCCTGTGTCCCCAGCCAGGCTTGCAGAAGGTAAGAGGAGCTGCAGCCTCAGTTGAGGGCAGGGAGCACAGCTAAGGGAGGAGGAAGTTCTGATGCTGGTTCCTCATACGCATTTCGAGATACCCACCTGCATGATGTCCTGGAGGCTTTCAGTAAAGGACACTTCAGCCTCCACCATATAAAACTCCGCCAGGTGCCTGCGACTCTGGGAGTTCTCAGCACGAAACGTTGGGCCAAAGGTGAACACGTGGGTAAAGGCCCTACAAGGCAATAAGAAACAGGAAAGTCAAACAATGCAGTCAGGCCCAGCACGCAAACGAGTCTCATACTGAAATCCCCATCCACAAACTCATCATTTTTCTCCCAGGAGCTAGAAGTGCTCATATTTCCATTTCATCTTTGATCAGTTTAATGGCACTGCTGTGTATGCTGCTGTTATACTCCTTCATTGGGTGAGAAGAGAGGCTACTCATACTCTTCCATGACTAAGTGAGCCCTCCTCCACGACTAAGTGAGCCTGCGCAGACCTTGCAGGGAAAACTGCACATTGTTTATGCTCAGCACACTTTTTGTGATGGCCTGGAAGGAAAAAATAACATTCTGCAGAACTGGAGGAGCACTGGCACATCAACACCGGTCAGGACAGCCAGATTCCTCATCACTTTCGTTTGGCTACAGATCTGACATTGATAGGTGCCGTAATACCCTAGAGCCTAGTATGCCTGAGAAGGTCCCACTCCTGCTATTGCTGAACTCATAGTAGCACTGAGAAGATGCTGGTAAAGTCCAGCAGGATGGACATACGGCACGTGGCTTGCAGTCCCCCTCTAGTGGCAAGACCAAAGTTTATTGCTGAAAGTGCCTGTGAAACGATGAACTCGGCTCCTTCCACACAACTAAAGAGGCTCCAAATAAATAGGTCCCTATTACAAAGACTGGTTTTGGGATAGCATCTTATGCAGAAGCAATGAATGCATTTCCTATTGTGAAGCTATTTTTCCAATAACCTTATGGGGAATCTATTTAAATATATTCTCTTGTTCTGTACTCACATCACGTTACATTACACAGAATACAAGAGCCTTCTTGATTCCCCTCTTCTTTCACAAAAATCCTTCCTATCAACAGCAGCATACCTTCACAGTTTTATTTTTACCATGGGAAAGCTGCACTTTGTGCAAAACCTTTTCTATTGTGGGCTACAAGTGCCAGGCTCCTGGATATCCTACTGCCCGAGAGAGCTTCCAGAACAGATGCCGTGATAGCTGCGTCTCCTCCCACACTGCAGGGGAGGTAAACCACAACCGCGGACAGAGACACTTGTTTCAGAAAACCCATGGACTGGGCAGCTGCTCCCTTCAGTACATCTTCAACCTGCCATTATTTTTAGCAGTAGGCAGTATGTACGAGAAAAAAAAAAAAAAACCTGATGGAGATAAAGCTCAGTTTAATGCTCTTGAAAGGTGGCGAGTAAACTGCCGGTGTTGTCCTTTAACTCACACTTGTAATCTTACAGCTGAAAAAGGAAATTTCCTGGAGTTTCTGCACAGATTAATTCAAAAAGTCATGTTTTTCCTTTGTCCTTTATGGAGGCGTTTGTGCTACAAGAAAAGGAACACACACATTCGGGTTCACTCATCTATTCCTTAATGTCACATGACTGCTAAAGGCTATGATCTAAAGAAGCAGCAGTTTCGTTTTCCTTGAGTCACTGGCAGTAAACGTACTAGAAGAAAACTCTAATAGGAATATGCAGTTTGTCTGTAGGTATCTTTTTCTCACTGGCTCTGCTTTCCCTATTCATCCAAACACGCTTTCTACCTTTACTTTCAGAGCCTCATACATGATCACAGCACCTTTGGTGCTAACCTTTGCTGCTCATTTGCTGGTTTTTGCAGCAAACCTCTTTCATCAGGCAGCATTTTTGGCACATATCTTCTCCCTGTGCTGCCTTTGTGGCTTGACAGGATGTTGCTGTAAACTTCTGCTGTCACTTAATCATCCTCCTTCAAACTATCCTTTGCTATGGTGTCTATAAAAACTTCAGCAATGTTTAGATAACTGATGTACATGACTCTTGCTCACTGCACAGGTCAGTATTATCTCATTAGATCCTTGTGCTCCCCCATCTGCAGCCATCTGTTGTCTTGGGTTATGGAGAAAATAGCGTTCTTCCTCATATGGCCTTTTTTTTTTTTTTTTTCCCTCCTCTCCTCCACGTCCTTACAACACCTGGCACAACAAGGTCTTGGACACAAAGCTTAAGAGCCTCAACTGCTATAGCAATACAAACAACAAACATGCAACAATGAGTCACTCAGCCAAAACTGTCTAATGTTTAAGGCAGAATTGATCAAAAACTTCTGCTTGCCGTGGCACTTCAGAGGACAAAACGGTTGGCCTGCTGTGGGAAATAGGGGCCGCAAGCCCTTGTGCCACCTGCACCAGGGTTTCGGGCTTTTGCTAAAATATTTCAGCTTGGAGCTCTTCGGTTAAAGAATGAATTTTCCCTAAATAAATCAGTTTAGTCAGAAGTTCAATTTGTGACTAGACCAGGACTGGACACAAGACAAAAATTTTCTGAAGAGCTTGCAAATGCAGAAGTACACACCCAGAACTGTTCGGTTTGACGTGCAGGTCTCCAACTTCTCCCTGACACGGAGTTCTCAAAAAGCAACACTTAAAACTAATGCGTGACACCAGCTGGCGAGCAGGAGATCCCCTCCCACAAAGCAGCAGTCTGGCTTCAGCAAGGCACATGTTTTCAATGTCTGTCCAGGCACAAGCACTTAAGTATAAGATACTGTGGCAGATTACACAGTCGCCAGCAATATGAGCTGCTATGAACACTTTGAACTCCGCTTATTTCCTCCCGAATATCAGCCTAAGCGTGACGTCTAGGTACTTATCTTCCAAGGGGCTCAGTGGCCGCAAGATATCTAAAAAAAAAAATAAAAATAAGCTAAAAAAATTATCGGTTGCTTCAAGACGGCAACTGCGGTCAAGCAGAGCACTTCACCGTCACAGCATAATTTTGCGCTGCAAGAATAAAGCTTCTCTCTGCCAGACGCGGACCTTTTGGGGAGGCAGAGCAAGCGCAGAACAACTCCTGCAAACTCTGATTTCAGAGTCTTCTCTCAGTTCCAGGCATCCAGTCAGGACCAATCTTCTCTAACATACACACGGAGCACCACATACGTTTGCAGAACAAACCACTAGTCCTGGAACTTGATGGACTGGCACAAGGTGCAGCAGGGCTGAGGGCTTTGTAATAGCCCGTAAAGAATTCTACTGCCTACCCCTTTTTGGGGGGAGCAGCAGAAAACCCACCTCATCTGGGGTGAAGGGAGGAATCATTCATTTCTCAGGCTGATTTTAAAGGAAAAAAGATATAGACACAAATTCATCAGAATCCTGGGACCCTGGCAAAGGGAAACTTGCCAGACATCATGCTGGCAAAGTGATTGAAGGAGCACAGTAAATGCAAGTCATCTGTTAACGATAACGGAGCGCTGACCACAGGCTTTGACGTAACAGAGAAATATAGTAAAAATGATATATAGTCATTGTTCAATCTACTCTATGCCTGAGCAATAATTTCTCATCCAGGCATTCATACCATGTTTACTGTACTCTGACATTCAAGCCATCAAAATAAATGCATATTATACAAGCCTGACCTTTATTTGCACTTCATCTGCTATTAAAAAACACTATCTGTGATTCGACACACTGCTGTATCATACTGAGCATTTACCAATATATTAGAAGACAGAGGGCCCAGAGCTGAATCTGCTCCAATTCCATGGCTCTGAGGGCAAAAACAGTCATTTGCTCTGTGTGCATTCAGCACCTAGCACAATGGAGCCTTAGTCCAAGGCTGTGACTCCTATGCTCTCTGATGCAAATAATTAAGCATTTACATTCCCAGACCTTTGTAAGGCTTTCAGCATTTAAAAATAACTTGAAAACGCTAGCTTAGTCTCCAAAAGTGCCTAGGCCACTTGGGGTTGCGGCCACTCAAGAGCCTTTCAAAAATCGGTAGTGCTAACTCATCTCCAACAAAAGCACACATACAGGAGAAGAAGAAAAAAATCTGATGAGCTCTTTTCCTTAGTCATTACAGGCAGAGCAGCAAAGTCTATCACATTGTCCTTGTACGTGCAACCAAGGAATACAAGAGGGGCTTTGAAAGGAGTCCCTTTGCAGTCAGCTTCCTCTAGATCTGAGCTCTGGACAGCAAGCCCAAGTGCGCTTATGCACTTCCCAGGCACGACCAAGGCTGACAGCAAAAGGAAGCACAGAGCTGTTTCATTAATTGCTCCCTTTCTGGGACTGTATTTTGTTCTATCCAGGTCTCCGGGAAAATCCTGAGGACTTAACGTGCAGGCCAACGTAACATCCACAGCATTCTCTCTGACACGCTGAAACGTGCAGAACGGTGCAAAAGCCACGGACCCATCCTGTAAAACGCTGAGCTTGCTTGTTCCAACCCAGCTTAGTCACCTTCTAGAAATAGGCCTGGGAGAGCCCCTTCGAAAGCAGGTAGGAGTGGCTGCACGCTTTGCTGGATCGCAGCCGCTCTCTGCACTGAAAATAAAGATCGCTGGTCAAGGCTCGTTCTTAACAGGCTGCATTTGTCTTCTCCATCCTACGAATATCCAGGAAACCGGGAACTTCCTCCTTTTTTTCAGCCCTATTTTACATGCTGCTTGAACACTCTTCAGAAACAGTTACCTCTGCCCTTCGAGAGCTTTACTCCACACAGAACAAAAGCTTATTTTGTTCAAACTCATTAACAATTATTAAGGTGGTGATAGAAACCAACAGAGAAGTATAAAGTATTTACGCCCAAAGCCGCTTAAGATCACCCTTTTAATTAAACCCATGCAATACTCGTAAGCCTGAGCGTCTCTGCCTTACCAGCAATTTTTACACCACAATTCAAATATAATTGCATTGATGGTTCTCAAGCCAGGAAAAGATTGCACACCTATTCTGCACGCGAGGACTCCACACTACTACCAGGTGCAATAAAGACTGTTTTGTGCTGTTGAACTACGGGGATGTAACCCCGAACAAGGCTATTAATCAAGAAGATGCAATTCCTGCATACTCAGCTTACAGCCTCTAGCAAGGTCACGCAAGACGTTAGCGACTCAGCTGGAGACAGAAGGCAGTCCATGTGACTCAGGGCTAAACACTAAACCACACACATAAATGCAGCTATTTATTTGTACTGGGCCCTCATTCTCATCCTGAAATACTACCGGTGTCTGCATAAACACCAGAAGAGCGATCGCTCTGAAGAGGTCTACAGCAAAGAGTTAAGCTGGTAGGTGATGTGCACCAAGTCAGAGCCAATCCTTACCTTTGGCCACCCTAAATGAACCCAGCACGTGACCCTTCAACACAGAACGTTCCCTCTCACAGCTGTCCACCAGCACCCACAGGCTTGAAAAGCTAGATCAAAAGAAAACCCAGCAACAATGTTTTCAAAGCCAAGGGCAAAGCAATGCATGACATCAGCAGAGGAGGAGGAGGATGCAAGGAGAGTAAAGTGATCCTAAACTCCAGGAGTTTACCTTTGCCAGCTCCAAGGTCCTCCCTCCCCCTTGGGAAGGGAAGAACTTACTACAAACAAGCCATCTTATTTAATTCTGCTCTGTTCAGAAATTACCAGATTCGTTTTGCAGGTCTTCAGTAGGCCTGTATGCTCCATCAAAATAACCTGAAGACTTTGCTCCATGGTCAGGAGCTGAAACATCACCACCTGCCTCAACTATTGGGCATCATCTTGACCCAAGCGTAACTACATCTCAGGGATGCCGAAATTCGTATCTTGAAAGATGTTCTGGTCTCACATAAGAAAACACATACGCACAGAGAATACGTTCAAGGCTACTGGTCCGATCCCTCCAGGGCCCATTTTTTGGAGGAGCTGGAAACCTCGCTCTTCTAACGTCGTAGGTGAGGTACAGCTACTCGGCAGCTTAGAGAAGAGCGAGAACGTTTTACTTTCTGGAGCTGGGCAGACTATGTTACAATGAAACCTCAGCTGAATGAAACACATGTTTTTGGAAAACGTTCGGTATTTCACGTTTCCTCAGTGTAAAAATATTACTGTTACTCTTGTCTGATGGTTTGGATTTTGCACACTGAAAATGTTAATGTTTCTGTTGGAAAAGAAAAAAATGGAGGGGAATGGATAGATTTTTATCCAGAAAGAAGAAAAAAACCAAAACACCAGAAAAATGAATTTTAAAAGATTCCTCATAGAACATACCACTTCTGCCTGCCCTCTGAGAAAGGACAGATGTGAAACGCTGCATCACAACACAAGGCTCCTACAGCAGTATGTGAGGTTTAGGCCTGGGCAGCAGAGCCGAGGTGCTGAGCGCCAAGGTTTCAATTCATGCTGTGACAAGATGCGACTGCACTTCCTTCTGTAGGCCGCCAAAAATAAATACATAAATAAAATAAAAAAACCCGTACTGTCTAAGTTCCCAGACAGAGATGAGGAAGTGCCAAACTTCCACCCTTGCCAGACTGAAACGAAGCAAGGGAGCAGTTTCCCGCGGTGTGACTGCCGATGGGCAGAGCCCTGCGCCCTAGGCAGGCAGCACCCTCCTGCTGCGCCCCAGGGCTGGCTGGCTCTCCCGCGGCTGGGTCCTGCACGGGCTCCTATAAGGACTAAGGAGAAAGTGGGATGAGAGCCCTCTCCAGGCCATCTACACCGACCTGCTTGCTAAAAAACCACTTGAATAACTAAACAGCAGCGGCGTGATCCATACTCCCTAACTATTTGGCCAAGCACTCCACGCTTTGTTTATTTAAGTCTCGTAACACACCTAAGCATTATATTGCTGGTTTACAGATGGCAGGAGAATAGGGGAAAATAGACACACAAAGGAAATGTGAGTTAAAGTCGTGCCATCACTTCTGCTCCAGGCTCAAAGATCTCATCAGCCTGGTCTTTAGGCAACTCTGCTGTACTTTATTCTCAGCAGAGCCTTGTTTTGTCCCAGTTTTGATATTATTAGTTCTAATTCAAGTCTACAATAAAACTACAAATTAGCAATGATAACTCATGCTGGGCTGATGAAAGCCGCCACAGTAGACAATGACACAAAATGTTTCAAAGATTTAAATAAAACAGGGAGCAAAGACCTCTTTCAAAACTTAATTATCCCAGTGACTCCTACATTAAGCCATAAAAAAAAGTACCACCAGAAGGGAGGGGGGAGAAGAAAGCAATTGTGTTAAATCTTTTCTCTTTTGGAGTGGAAAAAACATGCGTTCTCCACCAACTGCATTATAACAGCTTTAAAGATTCGTCATTTTTCTTTTTTTTTTTTTTGTAAGTCCATTTTTTCAGATGGACACTGGCTCCACAAACTATGATAATGTGAAATCCTAGCCAGAAACTACATCTATGGGTGCACTCTCTTAGTGCCTAAAGAGAGTCATGGTTCGGGCTCCGTTTCAAAGTTTGTTTGTAGCTCTTTAAAATCTCCAGGATCTCAAATTCAACAGTAACCAAAGTAAGTAAATAACTGCCCTAAACACCAGAAAAGTATTAAAAGTTATGCTAAGGGCAACACTCTCCAGCTATGACATGTATCCATATTCTACTTTGTGTGCAACAACTGTAAGCCTTCAAAGAAACCCAAATGCACATATTGCTGTTGGATTTGTGAATCTATTTTAAGGAAAGTTATGGGAGCAAACAGGGAACTAGCTGCCCACCTTAGCATCTCGTACCGGAGCCAATTCTCAGGGCACGTGCAAGGGTCCCAGGGACACGGCTGAACGACAGCTAGCCTCAGCACATTCCCTGTGTTTCTCACAAGAGAATTACTTGCTCCTCCATCCTAAAAGAGTGGAGAGGACCAACAGCATATCCATTCAGACTGCAAAGCTTCGACCAGCCAACCAAACCTAGATTCGCTCTTCTACCTACAAACTTTATATATTCTGCCTCCCTGTAATGCCAAGTCATTAGCAGTCACCGCAGCAATCATGAACCAGACTGAAGCATGCAATAATTGATTAAAAGCAGACATGCCACGGTTGCTTTTTATAGCTCCAATTAAGTGTCAGTCTAATTAATGGAAGTTAGTGTGCTAATTATAAGAGTCCGTGTTGTGTGTCAGACTCAAATGTTGTGCAAGAAATGTCAGAGGTTTTTGTTTTTTTTTTTTTTTTAAAGGAATCCAAGGTAAATAATTACACTCGTATTTGTTAATTCTTAGCAACAGGAATGCTATACAATCGGACATCATTCCTGCAGCTGCATTCAAAAGTATTTAAAATTGTACAACATAGAGCAAATATTTGCTTCAAGACAATGCAATCTGTTCCATCATTAACAAGCGGTTTTGCAACCAAATTTTAAGGCTGCATTTTTCAGACTCCTGAAAGCAAAGTAACTTTTTTGGAAGAAGGCCTCAAATACATTTCTTTTCAACTCTGCATTGTCTTTCTGAACACCAAACCAAAATAACAGCTCTCTCCCTTTCTTCTTTCCTTCAAAGAGCAGTGAAATATCAGCATTTTAAAAATGAAATTAGTTGTCATTTAAGTATCTTCTGAAATGAACACAAAATTCAGTGCTTTCAGCTCTCTGCAAACTCAGACACAGATAAAGTGATTCGGTTGAGTCACACTTTTCAGAGTCTCTCTCTGCAAACAAAAGAGCCAATTGCAGGACTGCAGAAAATATCTAGAATAAACAGGACAGCAGAGAAATTCATGATGGCTGAGAAACCAGATGGATGTGCTTAAGGAGATGGGAGTAGGATTAAACGTTTCAACTACATCAAATTTGATAGCTAGACGCTCATGGGCCGATGTCAGTGTGAAAGGCTGAGATTTCAGTTTAGGCAGAAAAATATAGGTCCTAGGGAGAGCCACTGCACTGAAAGTGAACTACAGAGATGATTTGTGAAGATAGTCTTGTGGATGAAAGGTGGAGAGGAAAATGAGAATGAAGCCAAGAATGAGTTTAGAATTAAAGAATCATTCAGGCTGGAAGGGATCTTAGGAGGTCTTTAGTTCAACCTCCTGCTCCAAACAGGCTCAGCAATCAGATCAGACCAGGTTGTTCAAGGCTGCATCTTGAAAATCTCCAAAGATGGAGACTGCACTGCACTCTCGGCAACCTGTCCCAATGCTCAGTGGTCCCTTGCGTGATTTTTTTTTCCTTATATCCACTTGGAACCACTGTTGTTTCAACTCATGTCTCTTGTCTTCCCACCTTTTATCATTGCAAAGAGCCTGGGTCAGTCTTCGCAATAATCTTGTAGGTATTAGAAGGCTGATACTAAACTGCCCCTAAGCCTTTTTCCCATCTGCAAAGCAGGATGGACCTCCTGAGAGATAAGAGAGCAGAAAGAGAGCTAGGGAGAGCAAGGAAGAAGAGAAAGAATTTATTCTGAGACTTAAGGAGGGGATAGATCCCAGAGCTTTTAGAAAGAGCAGTTTCAGTTATACTAATGATGTAAAAGACAGAACAGTCAGCGCCTGGCAAGGAAAAAGGGACAAGGAAAAAAAAAGTCAATGCAAAACAATGATGCACTGATTATTATTATCCCAGCAACTGAAAGGTGAGAAGCAGGTAGAGCAGGGAAGCATACATGGATGAAAGAAGAAAAATTAAGTGAAGCCAGTGAGCTGTACTTCTTGGCAACAATTGTTTTTGGCTGACTACAGTGTGCCTCTGAATCACCATCAGCTGTCACAGACCCTCCAGACGAGTTCAGGTCCCTAAAGAGGCCTTTATCCTCACAGGTGGATCACGGGATGAAGAAATCCCACGAGGACTGCAGACTTCATAGCAAATTAATGACATTTAAAATCAGTTATCAGGACGCACACAGTCCTACAAACTTCCACCACTCCTACTAGTTCCTGACTCATCTGAGATTTAGAAGACTAAAAGGAAGAGCTGTATTACAGAATAAAGACCTTTCTGGAGACCTTAAACAGCCTGGAGATTTATAGAAGCTGACAATGATTCAGACACACAGCGCAGTCAACCTAGATGCCGTCACTGCAAAGATGAAGTAAGATGAAATGAGAAATTGTGCCAACTGGGCCATTCATATCAAACTGAGAGACAGGATGAACTTCTCTGACCTTGCCTTCAATCACAAGCATACACAGCATAATAGATAGTTAATAAATGAGGGAACAACCCCCTTCTCATTTTTTCCTGTAGAGAAGAAGAGTAGAACCTCCTAAGTCATAGAAAGCTGCTTTACATCTGTTAGGAGAAATAGCATCAAGCTGCGCTGCCACGAAATACGGCCCTCAGTTCTGGACAATGCACAGGCACTCACACACAACAGTAACAGTAACACCCTGTGGATTGCAAATGAACTCTCAGCAAGAAAAACAGAAGATTCGGGTCCAGACAGATAAACGTTAAGTCTACCTCACACCTCCCCTACCCAGACTTTTCCAATCACAGTTTGGAGTCCGGTCATGAGCTCTCTAAAACAAAAGCCAACTCCAAACAGACATGACTGTCTACCTAGTCGTCTTTCTGTCCCCCCCTCCTCCCCCATCAGATAAACCTCTGAATAAATTCCTCTCATCTGTCCTGGTCCACCCCTGGTTTCTAATGGACTTCTATGGGATCTGTGTCTGAACTCCCACTTCCTGCAGAAAGTGACAGCAGGATGTGGGCCCAGCCTTGATGCCAAGGGCCCACAAGCATTTTTACCTTGGTCTCCTCATCCAAGTTCTCAGGAACCAGTTGCTTCTGAAAGCCTTGAAAATGCAGCAAGTCAATGTTTTTATTTAAGTTAAAAGGAATTTCTGAAGAATAGTCCCTTTTCTGGCCATGAAAAATTGAGGCTGGCAAAAACAGAAGGGAGAGGAAGGGTTAATTTCACACAGTCAAATCCAAAACACAATTTGTATTTTGGCCGTTTCATTTACTGAGAAGACCAGAACTTTTCCATTTTGGGGGAGTTTGGTACTTTGAAAATATCATCAGAACACATTCATTTGCCAACCAGTTCTGATTGCTATCATGTACTTACATTCTCTGATCACGTAAGAGTCCTATTCAAAGGCTAGGACCCAATTTGCTAGGCTCTGTACAGGAAACCACAAATAAAAGCCTTGCATTTTCCAAAGGGTTAATACCTTAATTCAACTGTGATGCATCACTACAGTGCTTCTGCATCCAGAAGACTTTCTCACTTGATCTATTTTTGAAGACTGCAGCGCTTCAATAGCACCTCAGCTCTAGGCCTCAAAAACTCATTGTGCTTAAATAAAATAAAAAAGGAGCAGGTTCACAGAACAGCTATGACCCACCATGGATAAATACAGCTTATCTAAGTTTAGATAGCACTAGATCCATTTAAAATGCCTGGAAGAACAATAGGCTACTGTAAAATAAGAGCATGAAGATGTAACACAATGTACTGCATGCTGAAGAGTATTGCTTTTTTACCCGTTCTTAGAGAACAAGGTGCACCTGAGTGGTATCTCTGGAAGCATACTTTAGCAGACAGGTCCTGTATATACCCCGTTTAGCCTTCCACTCCATCCCAGAGCAGGCTATGTTCAATTTAAAGGGAGCAGATTGATGTAACAGAGACTGTATTTGAAGTTAATCATTACAAATCATACTTCTCCTTTGGACTTATTTAATTTGTGGAATTACATCCTTCAATAAAGGTCACAAGGCATGAAAGTCAATTCAGTCTTACACATGCAAATACATGCCATCCCATCTTCTTAGAGGGATGCAAAAACTCTGTCATCTCTACAGTTAAGCAAACCTTTTGCTCATTAACTTCTCACAGCTAATGTCTAAGAAGATGTCAGGCTTTTGGCTGCCACATGACCTGTGCTTCTGTCATAGCAGCCAGGGCACCACATGAGAGTATGTCAAAATCACCCTGCCCATCAAGAAACATTAGGCTGAACCACTGAGCTTGGCACGGTCTCAACAGTCCGAGGCGGTTTAGGTGGTCTGAGAAGAGACACCATCTCTCAGAAAGAATAAGACAGGCAGAAAACAGCTTTCTGTAGAACTTCATACCTTTGGAGTTGAAGGCAGAGCTTCCCCTTTGAACAGGGCTACAATTTCACTGTACCTATTTACCAACAGACAATTAAACTCTACAGCAGTGATTAAAGAAAAACAGGTAAATATTTATTATTCAGCTCTCAACACCGTATTTGAGGCACGGACAGCAACTTATGCTAAGACTATTAGAAATGTTCATTAGACTCCACATGAAAAGGTGCGTCTTTCAACTTGTTACTGCATTTTCTAAAGCTAGGGTTTCAACCCTCTCGTCTTCAGGACATTTGTACTGGACAATAACTAATCACTTCAAAAGGACGCTTGCATACCCTGTGAGTGCATGAACCACCGCTTTGGCAAGCGGCAAACTGACACAGTGCTACCTGCCCAAGAACTGGTCTCTGATAGGCTTTACCAGCAACTCCGCTGGTAGACAGCAATGCGGCTCGAGTACCACATCTGAAGAGAACGCACACTGTTAAGTGCTCAGGAAACTGTGCCTTCAATTAAGGGATTGTGCTGACTGACATCCATCTGTTTAATGTTCTGATTTAACTAGTTTATTGTGAAAATTCAGCGTAGATGAGGATCAAACCTACCAAAGGGAACTGTGGCTCTGAGACTGTGACACTTTTACCTCTAATAATCTCAGTGAAACATTAACATTAAAGCTTAAAGATAATTTTATTAACATCAGCATTAACTATTTGCCTGGAATCACTTCAGCAGCTGAAACGAACAAATCATCAAGGGTAAAAGTCATGAACCAGGAGAAATGAGAATCGGCAAAAGGAAGAAACAGCAGGAACGCTGAAGGACACAGAAAAAGGAAGACTGGGAAGAAAGGACGAGGAGAGGAAAAGAATGCAATAGGTAAAGTGAAAAAGATCTTCTCACTGACACTTGGCATATGTGAACAACAACAAAAAATGATATTTAAGTTAATACAGCTTTTGGTAATTGTCATACAGTCATTCCCAGTCATATATTGCTTTCAGTCTTCATTCCCGATCTCTGGCAAGCGAAAGAAGATTCCTAGTATTTAAAGCTGGTCCACACACCAGAATTGAAAAGGAGTCCAACTTTCTCCTGGCTAGACTGGACTCTCCCACTAGTGCTGCTCCATTTGTTTTTGGGACACATGTTGCAGATTCGGTTACCAACGAGTTAAAATCGCCCACAGCAGACTCCACAGATGAAGCCCGAAAATTCTTATTTTGCTCACCCTGCCATCACTTCCAAATGGAGCTGGCCAGAGACTGTCAGGAAGGCAGGCACATCAAAGAAATGGTTCTTTTCTGCAGATTCCTTTGCCTCATTTGATGTCTGTAAGTCAAAAAAAAAAAAAAAAGTCAGACTATCAGTGTTTGATTAAAGAGCACAGCTCCTGCTTGTTCTCCTTCCTCTTGCTCCTCCTCCGAGAAATTCCATGAGATTCAATCCAAACACCACTGAGATGGAATCCAGCAACGTGGAAAGTCATAACACAGTGCTCCCCATCTTTGTTGAGATGGTTTTAGAGCCTGTTAGTAAACAAATTCAAGCAAAACACCTTAAAAAAATCCACAGGATAAAACACTCCTGGGAACTCCCCTTTCTTGGGATATGATGCAGTCAATGTAGCTGCACAATGAAAAGCCCTATATTAGATGGGAAAAGTCACAGCTTACACCTCCTTTTTCAGTGACTTAGGAGGATATAGGTTATAGGCATCAGAACAAGTTGGCGAACTGTGGCACCTGCCATCAGTGTCACCAACAAAGCCTGGACATGACAGAACAGAGAAAGGATGTGCAGTTGCTTCAGCCATTGCTCAAACTAACGGGGACTGTAAATCAGATCCCCGACAATCAGTTACACCAGTTCAGCTGAGGGGAAGCAACTGGTTAAACTGACATAGCTTTATGGAGCTGAGTGTCTGCTCAAAGGGGACAGCACAAAGTCCATTTAGAAAGCCAAAAGCATGTGGCTCTTCACTTCTCTTCACCTCTTGCCTTTGTATGTGAGAAGTCAGGAGCTCTGAACCTCACTCAGAGTAAAAAAAATGTGCAATCTATGCATTTAAGCATGGACAGACTGAATTAGAACGAGGTGTTGTAGAAAGAAAGGAGATAAAATGCAAAATAAGACGCCCAAAAGGATGTATCCACCATGTTACAAGCAAGGATATGAACAAATAAGAGAGGTAGAAGTCTAGATTTTCTAGAATGGTCTCTAATTCTGGGTTCCCAGGTTGGCAGAGGAAATGCTGGATTTTCAGTAGAGTAATACATTTTATACATATATATATATATATATATGTATGTATACGTGTGTGTGTGTGTGCATACACATACATACATATATATGTATATATACACACCATATATCTATACATATATATAGATAGATAGATGTATAACCAAGGGACCTGAGGAGCAGGTGGACAAACCACATACCATGTTTTTAGGAAATGCAGACATACACAGTGAAAGTCCTTCTGGAACATTTTTTGAGGAACAATTTGCCCAGCAACATAAAAAGGAAAGATGACACCATATCAACCCCATCTCCAAATCTAAGTAGCGATTTTTGTCTTTCCTACAAAGATCAAGGGGGACGGGGGAGGAATTAAAGAATTTCTGTCATTTGGAAGTTCAAAGCTTCACGCAGCACTGCCTTCAAAATTCAATTTCAAGTCTGACGAGAAAGCAGAGCAGTATTTTCCATGTCAGGTACACTGACTTTTAACACAGACTTTTAAAACCAGTGCTATTTTCCTTTCATGGGCAAATTTGTTTCCATTGCACAAAGACCAACAGTAATCAGCAGAAAAAAAAAAAGGAATGGAATATCCTCTCAAGACTTCATTGCTATTCAGTCTTTAAGAAAACAGAACTGAAACAATATGGAGTTGGAAACATCACAGCTTACTCTATAAGCACTGAAAAAACAATTGATGTTTCCTTTCAGCTCTTACATATTTTTCAGGTCACTAGATATTTTAAGCATAAAAAACTACATATATTGGAAAGCTTTGCAAGCTCAGAATTGGATGGTGAAAAATGGTCTGAAAATCCTACCAAAGTAGTGGCATATTTTTTTTTTTTAATGTACAGACATAAACCAAAAACTAAAAAACCTCCACGATTAGAACTTTAAGAGCCATCTGAATGGCCTGCCCTTCACTGTTTTTTTAGAAAACAAAGACAAATGAGATAGGGATGACACTGAAACGCTGAAACAAAGCTTTGGAAGGGCCAAAGGTTCAGGAGAAAGAGAGAGAAGCTTAAAAGCTATTTTGAGAGTTAGTCAATGTATATCCACTTCAAAAATGAACGCTCCCTTCTGAGATAAGTTTGAAATACCGATTTTTAAAAATGCAACTCCCAGGAGTTATGCTAAGCGTTGCTAGCTCCACTAACTACACTAGTGCCTCTTGCCAGCCTGGTCCCCAGCTTGCTTTGTCTTAGAGAGGTTGGGACACTAAGGTTTGTTTGCCAGCCTTTGATATTCTGCAGTCTGCCATTTTCTCAATGAGTGGGTAAGTGCTGCCTTTGTTTTTAAAGAAAAGCTCTGCTGTTCATCGCAAAAATGAAACAGATCATCAGACAGTTTATCTCTTCACAACATCACCCTAAAGAAAAGAGCGAGCCTGCCTCCCTCCACAGGAGATCAATGGAAATGTGACAATGCATGGCTGCAACCCCAGGACTGCTTCCTTTCTTTCATTGGTTTTGCAGGTCCAAAAAAAAAAAAAAAAATCAAGGATGTAGAACCAGGTCTCTATTGTTTTCTTCAAATAAACCCCGAGTATTTGTTCAGGAACAATAAGGATATGAACAAACATGCAAACATCCACATACCACAACCGGAGGGCCATGGCTAAAACTCTAAAGAGAAGAGCAGAAGAGCTACCGCTCTACAGTTGGTTTCTCCTACTGGAAGTTCAATTCGGCTACATTCCTGGTTCCTCAAGTGAAAAAATCCCACCTAATCCTGTAGGATGCAACTTTTAAACAACAACAACAGAGATGGACTGGAAGCAAGAAAAGAACAGAAGGAATCAGCCATGAAATCTCAAAACTTCCCCCCACATCCACAAACAGGATACAGCTGTCTCCAGGAGCTGAGACTTGGTTTATTTATATGATTTTATGTCGTTTTTCATTCTCCAAATCAGACAAAATCTCAGCGAGGCCAGGGGAAAATGGAAACAACAGCAAGAGACTGGAGGATGACTGGAAGACTACAGCCCACGTGGACTTTTCAAAACCCGCAACCAGTTTGATAGATGCCACTCAGATCCTTAGATGCAGCTGTGCATTGCAAGTAGCTGATGGGCTGGTCCTAAAAGAAGGTGCAGAGTATACATAGCAAAATTTAGATAAAATTTTACCCCCTTATCACCACCCTGATCACTTCCCTCTCCAGAGCTGCCCGCTTGACACAAAGCTTGATGAATGGGTGTTGCGAGCTGCAAAATTAATCCACCTGCCACCCAGGGAAAATGAAATGTCTCCCTTTTCCTTCAGGAGCAGGAGGGACCACTTCTGCAAGGCAGTATCCTATAATCAGCAGCTTCCCATTTCACATATGCAAATATTGACGAACCCGCTGGAGATGGTTCCTCCTCCGTTTTACACATCCAAACACAGAAACAGGCCGATACTTTCAAACGTCTATGATGCAGATTCACGCTCAACCCTTTGGACCAAGCCTGCTTCTTTATTACAAGCAATTACATGTAGTAAATGATAGAAGCTAAATTAAAAGTAGCAAATAATGCTACCCCTTCACTGCTGGCACTAAGTGAGATTGTTTTACGTGGCCTGGATTAGCAAATGAAGTAACAACACTGTAGTGCTTTTATTTCAATTAGCTGGACTTTTCTCCCACTTGCAAATCCAAAAATATCTACTTGATAAAAGATAAAAATATTTTGTTTGCTTTCATAGCATCGAGTGTACAACTGCCCAAGTTACAGAGGGGAGAGGGGGAATCGTTATGAAACGTCTTGGCATCTTGGAGTGAACGCACTCTGAACACACCATGATTGGAAGTCAACATCAAAGGCTTTTTATTCTCATTCTAAATGCGAGAACAACTGGATTTAGTACCTGTTTTGTCTTCCTTCTCCTCCAATGTCTAATGATTTCATTTAAAATTATTCCCTTTGATGTCAGTCTCGTATTAACTTTTTTCTTCGGGCAATTAGCTTCAGGGGAAGTATAAACCGTTTGATTTTGCCTTTCACTCTGTGCAAACCAAATGCACGAAGGGATCAGAGAAGACTTGAAAAGATCATAGAATCACTGCTCAAGCTCCAGTACAGGCCCATGACACAACGCTGCTGAAGCTTCACAGTACTAGAAATTTAATCTGGACCTGCCCTCTGTGATGTCCCATTCTAAAACACGAGTGCGTGTTTCATTTTAGACAAATGCTGCAAAACCTGTAACTCCCAAAAAGACCTCCTTGCAATTCCAGTCCTAGTTCTGGTCAGCCGGACAATATTGCGAAATAGCAATGTTCAACTGGACACTGGGCAATCATAGCTGGTTCTGCTAGGAGAAATACATCATAAATACAGAATAGGACTAGGGGCAGAGATGCAGCAGGTAGAAACAAATAGAAAGTGGAAAAGCCAGGAAAAGGAGAGCGCAAGCCTCCCTGAGTCCCAGCTCTGCTGAAAAACTCTCTGAAGTCCCAGTCTCCCAGGTACTGGCTGCCTCCCAGACCATGATGTATCTCTAAAGGGGAAACACCTGACAGATACCAATACTTTTGAATTTAACTGTGATTCTCCCCAACAGATCCCAGTCTCCTTTGATGCTGACAAAGCTATTTTTTAGAAGTACTGAGGGAACGGTAGGTGTCAGTTTCTACATCGTCAGCAAATAGACGTACATATTTCTGGTTCCGTGGTAGGCGAGATCACAGACCTGCATTCTTCATGGACCTAGATACTTTCACATTAATTCCTGTGAGCGTGTGGGGGAAAAAAAAACACCCACAAACACACACACACCTTAGAGAAGAATACCTGGATGGCAATAAAGGCAATACAAAACACGTGTGAGATCTACTTTAAAGAGGTGTGAATGCCAATACAGCTGCTGTGCTTTCTCACTCACTGGACACCAAGTTTTGTTAAAAGGCTATGGCTGCACGGCAGGGAAGGTGGCTGCTTTGGGCCTCATACTGGCTGGTGTGCCCTGGGTCAGGAAGACTATTCCAGAGGGTACAAGAGACTGCACCTTCCTTACAGCAACTGAGGATAGTCAAATAAGGAAACTTGCAAGGGTGCAAAGAAGAAGAGGCAGAGCAAGAGACCCAGAAAGCAGGAAGCCTTCAACATAGACTGAGCAGGAGGCTACTGAAAACAGTTAGGTGCAGCTGCGCAGCAACTAATGTGAAAGAAAGGTGGATTCCCTGTGAGGTGTCCCCTGAAAGGGGCTGCGTAAAGTTTCTTGCAACATCCAAAGCCGCTATGCATGCTTAGGAAAAAGAACTGTGAAGAAAGGACCTGCTCCGAGGAGCTCAGAAAGCTGGGGCAGAGACATCCGTTCTCAGATTAAATCAAAATAAAAAGGGGCCATCTCACCCTCAATCTGAATTCTCCCATTTCAAGAGTTACCTTGTCCTACTTTGCATTCTACTAAAACCCAGCTTTCCACATGTAAAGCTCTTTTGGTGTTTCCGGTGAGTTCATTTTAAAGAAAGCATCACATGCAAGAAGGCCTCCTCCCTCTGGTTTCACCTGAGGAGGTTGCAGTCCAGCGTGCAGAAACCCACAAGGTGGTACTGCTGATGTTCCGCACGCTCGTTAGGGTCTTGCTGGCTGTTTTCACACTTTTGCCAATTTCACCTCAAACTCCTCTTCTCCTTGAACTTAGCTTTCTTCCCCCCACCACCGCCAACTACGGCGAACAGGTTTTCTTTGAAGTTCTTGCCATCTTGCAATTTTTTTCTCTTTATCTCCTCAGCTTATCACCCTCTCTTTAGTGTAATTTATTGTTAGGGTATTTCATTTTAAAATATTTACCCAATTGATTTGCCCAGCAGAGAGGAAAGGGATTCCCCTCCACCCCCATCCCAAGTCCCAGTATGAGAAAATCCCAACCAAACTATGCACAGACTAATCAGTACTCACAAAACCAAACAAAGATAATAAGGAAGCTGGACACATAAACAAACAGAAATCCTACCGGATTAAGAGGTCTAGGAATAACGGACCATATGTCTTTAGTATCTTGAATTAAAAGGGAAAGGCTTCTATTTTCCCATCACTTCAAGTCTCACATAAAAGCAGATTCCTCTTCCCTTCACTTTCCACCATCTCTAAAGAATGCACAGGCCCGAACAGTGACTAGACATTAGTTAGAGGATTAAAATTGCCAGTCAAGAGAAGACAGCTATTAACATGTTGACACAGAACGACAGGGGAGCTAAATGCAACCTGTACTAGGGTCCTAAAGGCTACTGATCCAAAGTTTTCAACTTCTTCCCACTAGCAGGAGGAGAGCTAAACGAGAGAGATTATCTGCTTCATGCACTTCAAGCAGCAGATATATTTTAGCTACTACAAGTTCAGGAGCAAGAGGACATAAATTTACGTTCCGGTCACAACTGGAGGATTAGTTTTGAAATCGTAAACACAGGATTTATGTATTTTTTTTTTAAATAATCTACTTTGCAGGTCACTTTCACTCCATCCTAGCACCATAATTCTTGGCTACCACTCAAATACAAGAACAGTAACTCACTCTCTCCCTGCCCTGTGCAAGTAGTGAATTTACGGTTGGTTTAAGAGTGACATAATACAGAAGTTAAGGAACATATCGACGTTTAGTTTGATCAGAAGCATATACAAGTTTTGATGTGAATACAGTAAGAACACTGTTACCCTTATTTTTATCTGTCTGAGAGCAGCACATCCACAGCCCAAGGAAGGCTTAATTTCCCCCAGATTTCCACTTTCAAGACACAGTCTCACCGTTCCAGGGGAGTGAAGCGGTCACAGCAGGACAGAAAGTGGTCCTGGCTCTCTGCTAGCCAAGACCAATTCTGAGCAGAGGTTTGGAGAAACAAAAGCAAGCCCACACTAAATGAAGCCAGATGATGAACTGCTGCTCAAAAAGAAAACAGGAAATCAGGGCAAATTTCCCATTTCCTAGCAGCAAGTACTTCTCTGAAACCCTGACTTTGTGGTACAGACCATCCAACGGGATATGACTCGGCACTTACTCCACACCTTTCAAGCGCAGCTGTCACCATGTTTCCCCACGACAGGCATCATTTTACACATAAGCAATCACATCGGAGCGAGATTAAGAGATCTGCCCTAAACTATGCATTTAGTTAAGATCCAGTTTATACAAGTTTCAGCCTCGCACTTTTACCACCTCAATCAACATTTGCATCAGTGCTTCTGTTACGACAAGCCACCTACGCTGTAGTCCTGCATCCTTTACAGCTTTCAAGTGTATACAATTTGTACCAAAGACATAATATACTGTACAGCTGCAAACTGTATAATGTTTTCATCATTAAGTGTCACTTGTTTTCACATCTTAATTTGCATGCAACAGCCTGGAGCGAACCTTTGGTAGCATTAAGGCTTCTCAATTCAATAGGAACGATTTAGTTTAGCTAATCAACTCTATTGTCACAGCAAGTAAAAAGCTGAGCCACACGTCCCGCTCTAGACTGGTCTGGAAGGGAATCACTAGTAGCACAGGTTAGGCCTCGAGATCCTGAAGAGCCAGTACATGGAGGTTTTTTGTCATGACGCTGTGCAGGCAGTGGAAGACGTGACCCTGCAGCAAGCAACTGCTAACTCAGCAATTTTGATTTTGCTTCGAGATGATTCATCAGCAAGGCTGGAGCTGATGAGCATAAGCGGCAATAGATGTAATTGTTTGAGGCAGAAGAGTGCATTTCAAATGTAGAAGTATAAAGGGCAGATGGATTTCTCATGATTCATGGACACGAGGGTTAGGAATCATGAGAAACGTGTGGGGAAGATCTCAATGGTTATAGCTGTACCCAAGTTACGAAGAAGGTTTTCACCAGAGATGTTAAGGCTTTCTGCTAGTACTTAATAAAGTGACAGACTGGGGCATTAGCTTGGTAGGAGGAGAGCGATACCTCCGGCAATACTGGCGGGAAGAATTCCTACATACAACAAGAGGAGCTCTTATGGAAGAATAAATACACGGGTGAAAAGTAGTTTTTAAAAAACTGCTGATTTTCTTTAAGGACTCTTATCTCATGGTTTGAAGGAAGAGAAACCAGGTAAATTATATTCTCCATTTTACAGCTAAGAAGCACGTGTGCGTAGCAAGCAGTCCCAAATGTCCCGTCCCATTTCTTGGGCTCTTATGACCAGATCTTTCTGTTTATTAAGATGTTCCGTGTTCTTCTGTTGCTCTTTGTAAACTTTTCCACAGTACCAAGGACAGAAAAACTTCATCAGTACAAAAAGTGCTGACTAACGCACAAAACACCTCCCCCCCGCCCAAAAGAAGTAATGTATCTCTAACTCTGTCTCATTTATTGGTCGAGACAAAGGACTAGTATATTAAAAAAAATAATCACAGAACTACGTGAAGCAAAGGCTTTATAAAGACAAATGTTTCCTCTAACCTTCAATGACTCCAGAACTGCTCTGCAAGCAAAAAATCAAAACAAACCCTACCCAACCCAACTTACCTCAATTTGAAAGAGTTCCCCAGCACCTTCACAGTCATTTGATGTAATTATGGGGGTATGAATATGCACATAGCCATTTTCCTGAAATAGACAGGATACTAAAAGTTAATTAGTTAAAACTGTCAAAGGTGAACTTGAAGGATGACATCAACAAGTACACATAACAACACAGCTACGAGACCCCAACCAGGATAACATGTGCAACCTTTTAGGCAATTTCTGCCTCACATGGGCAAAGATATGGGACTAGCTAAATATTAGCGGGATTTACAAATCAAGTGTATTGCTTGGGCTTTTTCTCCATGTTTCCTAAGGAAATGAGATTTATGCCATTGCTATGTTTTTTTCGTATCTGTCCCCATACCAGTCCCCTTTCTTTTCACCTCCTCCAACAGTGTATTTTTGACCAGTTTCTACCAGATTTGACCCCTACAGCCTCAGCTCTTCAGTTTCTACCAGCTTTTGGAAGTCAGAGGTTGGACAGAGGACAACCTTCTAGTGCTCTTCATTAAGAGAAATGTTCAGGTATGTTAGATACCAGAAATCACGCACTGCCTGGGAGAGCGCGCTTAAAAACACCCAGTCACAGTGTAAATGTCAGTCACACTTCAAAGTCAAGCTGATTTTAAGACAGGGTATAAGAACCCTGGCTTGGTTATGCTCTAGGTACTCCAAGAATCACTCCTTCAAATAATGGTTTACAGATCCAGCAGAGGCCTCCAAAGCCAGGAAGGCTGTAGGAAGAAAAATCCTGTTCTCCGGGTTTCTTTGCAGTGCAGTCATAGACTTTTAGAACAGCTGCAACCCAATTTTCAATGAAAGGATACATCAAATAGGCTTCAGACAAATCACATCCAGCAAGTTCGAGGCAAAACCGGGAGCAGAACTCTTCTAACCACCTCCTTCCTAGACTAGTCTGCACTGACAAGATCTCTGGTGGAACGCAGAGATTATACCTGTGGACGCCAAGGAACAACAGACAAACAAGAAACTAGTACTACCAGATTTCAACTGCCAGCAGAAGGAACTGGTTTTCTCCACATTGCTGTAATGCCTAGCACAAAGGAAGACCCTTGAAAATCAGGGTGTCCCAGTATTACCATGCTACGGGCAACGGTGTAGCACATCCTCTTGTCTATTTACACAAAACATTAACCAAAAAGTTAAAAAAAAAAAAAAAAAAAAGAAGTTGCCTTTAAAAGCTAAAGTTCCACAGCTTTCACCAGAATAACAGAAATCTACCGTTCACACCACAGGCCCTAGTCCTTAGCACCAGCTAGTTAAAAGGCTAGGAAGACCGCAGCAGGATTTACAGCTTATCATGAGAATCAAACTAAAACTAAGTTAGACCAAAGAGCTCATAAGCACACGCATTTCATGGAAGTACCTCGCAGGGCCAAGAGGGAGCAAAGTCCCTACAGGCAGCTCTAGGCTACTTTGCTACAGGTGCAAAGAGCCTGGTTTGATGAGTGGCTGGCAAGAGCACCTTAAAAAAAAAAATCCAGTTACAACAAAGAAAGATGGTTTTGAGCCAGAACTACTTGCTCTGCCTGGGGAAGGTGGTTTTAGCATACCAATACAAAATGCACAGCCTCCCATCCCCGTACCAGATCACGGTGGAATATTGCCCAAATTACTGCAACTGTAACCACCGCATGAGCAGAGAAGTACATTTCACACAGAAGACTCTCTGCATGCTCTGGAAAGGAACGTGAACCGCAGGGGTCAGAAGACTGGTGTCCACGATTGTGAAGCCCATAAAAAAGCTCTTGCATAGTTCCCCTTAGTAAAGCTCCTGAACTACTTCGAGTCACATTAGTGGCCCTGACAAATCTGTAAGCTAGTTAACCTCCAAAGTGGAGGTTGCCATTCACACCATAATCACTTTACTGTGCTGAGGAACAATATTTCTATTCCACATGAACCAGAATACTCAGGGAAAGACTTACAGATGATGCTTCAGCCTTCAACTTCCAAAGCAAAGCCATTTGCTATTAGTCATTCACTGCTGGCTGGAAATGATTATGCTAAAACATTTTTAAGTTACAGAGCGTTTGGATGACTTTTCAAGGTATGTTTAAAAATGCCATTTATCTTCTTTCACCATTAAGCTCTTTTCAGTTTTGCACAGTGAAAACAGTGAGGTTATACTTTTATCGTATGTTCTGACAAAGCCAAGCCTCAGATTGCAGCGTTCTTGGGATGAGGCAGCTGGCAATTTAAAAAGAGTACTTCCTTTTCCTCAGAAATGAAACTAACCACAGGCATGCTCCTATGAGAGCCGTGACATAAGCATCTGTAAATATTAAGTCTTCACTTTATTATACCTGCTGCTGAAGCTAACAATAATTTATATTTTTTAATACTACTCAGCTCTTGAGCATTTTAACCAAGAAGATATGTCAGAGTTTGAGCTGGAGCTACTTTGGAAAATTAAAGCCTTTGCCAGAATAAGCTGCTCCTTCGTACCTCAACTCCTCCTTGCCCTTGCTTGAAATTGTAAACTCTTGTAGGTAATGCCATCTAGTGGCTAGAGACTAGCACAATCGGATTCCCAAACAGAGTCAGGTTGTGTATTAAGAGCTGGCACAAAACTGAAATCGACAATAGCTTTACGTGACATATTATCTTTATCGAGCCTCTTAAAAACCTTTCTAAGCAACATGCAATTTCACTCCAATAGCAAGCCTTCTCCTCCACTGCAAGCAAATTCAGAACCAGAAATTCATTCTCAAGAATTCTGACCTTTTCTTTGGGTCAGGAAATGAAATAATTACTGCATATGAATTTTGCAATCAGAATGCTTTGTATAGGATTTTACTCGAACTAGAGCCACAAACAAGCTTATTCCAACGAACAGCTTTAAAAGACAGGGCTTGTGTGTGCTATAGGACTTGCAACCTTTCTTTATCTGCTCCCACACAGAATCTCATGGTCTCTATATGGCATCTGGCATCAGAGTTAATTTGCTGCCCCCTGCTGCCACTGCCTGTACACAGCTTATGCCAGTGCTTATAGCTTAAGAGTCTCAACACATCCATGAAATACAGGTGCCTCCCATACATCAGTTTAAGAATGCATCAAATAAGTAATGACATCCAGACAGACTTGTAATGCAGTACTAGAAAGGTAAGAACTGAAAAGAATAACTTGAAGCTCTGAGTCAGTTTATCTGTAGCTATCCAGCATCGCAAGACTTTTCCATGCGGGAGGAGGTTTCTGTCCAAGGACTATAAGGTCACCTCCAACGACCAAGTCACCTCCAACTGCAGCTTCGTGAAAGGGATAAAACAACAGGAAAGGGGTGGTGGCACACTAACACAGATGTGGTAACTTGATCATAAGCAGCAGTCTAGCCAAGGGCTCAATCAGGCCCAGACCTGTAAAGAAAACCACTGTGTACCAAATCCATACCCTCCAGGCAACGCACCATCACTCCCCTTCCTCTTAACGAGTTACCGTGAAACCTAACCTGGGGGAGTGTTTGACACACAAGACTCGGTACAGGAGGGAATACCTTGAAAAATGAGTGGATCGCTGCAGTGGCTTCGCTGCGGACTCTCAAGAGGGAGCCCAGTATGTTGCTCCTGCAACGCAGGTGAGGGAACTGTCGGACGTACTCGAGAGGGTGCCTCTCCTTCATTTTCAGGGGGAATGCCTAAAAGCAACAAAGGAAGAAAAATAAAAGGATGAGAACACAGAGTCAATATAATTTGACTACTATCCATGAAATATCATCTCTGCCTACTAAAATTCAATCTGCATTACAGAGTAGAGAAAAAAAAATTGCTTTTGCCTATCTTTCCTAGTTATTTTGTGGATTTTATAACCCTCGAGGCCAGAGGAAGAGCCACATGCACAAGAGAAGGTAGTCACATTCCAAAAATGCTCCACCTTTTGAATGTTGAGCCTCCCTGAAGACAGCTGCCCATCTTACCACTGGAATAGTGGGCTGGGTCTAAATGCGTATTTTGATGCAGGTGGCAGATACGGTTGTTCTTTCTGCCACAATCTGTAGTATTTAGCCTGTCTCACTGTTTCCCCTACTTGTATCCAGGCCAAACTTACAGCATGGAAACCAGCTGGCACAGGTAAGTTACTCAGGGTGGGACAAAGGCACACTCAGCTGCCAGCATTTGCACCAGTTTCCATGTAGAAACAGCTCTGCCCCAGAAGAGAGCTTTTTTCCTGGTGCTCCCATCTATTTGTTTCTCCTTTGACGTACTAGACCCTGTGTACACCAGTGAGGAATCAGAGCCCGTGGCAGCATTCAGACTTAAAGAAAATACAGTATGTAGCACGCTGTCACATAAAGAGCTGGACTGCCTGCTGCAGCGACATACCCAAGTATCACAAGGTCCCACCACACGAATCGTTTCGGCTTTCAGCTCCATGTTTTGCATCTTATGAGGACTTTTGACCAGTTTCCCTTGCACTTCCACTGCGCTTCCAAAAGTCAGATCTCTAAGAAACCAAGAACAACAACAACTAACCAGGCACTGATACAAAGTCAACTATATTCAGAAAAGAGATTCCTGTTAATTTTGCCGGACCACTAGAGATGAAGCCCTACAGCTACAGCAACTCTTACAGTTGATGAAATGAAAACTTATTACATATACAGGTGGCAACACAAACAAATTCACGGAGCTACAGAAAAGTTTAGGACAGAGTAGTCCAAAATGCCCACACAGCTACAGCCATTAAGAAAAGGAGGTTCATACTAACACCAGGGACCAGGAAGTTGAACCACAAGGCTTCAGCTAAGCTGAGTCAGAGTGGCCAGACACTTTCCATCCTAAAAACACATCTACAGACCCCGAATTGCAGTTGTGCCTTCCCTGTGGTCAGGTTCCAGCTCCTGGATGTTCTTCCAGCCATCTGGAGAGTCACTGGCACAAGACAGAAGGGCTGGGCAGACCCCTCCAAACACGGATCAACACAGATTTTTCTCCAAGTATGTCAAGTTGACATACCTATTTTCCAGGCTGGGATCAGCAACCACCTGGAGGTTTTCCAGAGAACTCCCATCATTTATATGCAAGAACAAAACCTCCTTCTGGGATCGGACAGAGCGGACCCAGCCCTAGAGGTAAAAGAAAAGAGAAATTTGTTACTGCTTGGCATGAACTCAGTGTAGTTATGCTCCTCTTCCGGCTGAGCTGGACACATCATTTCAAATCTATTTCAACTTCTTATTGAAGTCAAAGGAAATATTCCTTTAGAGGCAACAAAAATCAGCGTCAGTTTTGCTACTGACTTCAAAGCAAACAGGAGCAAAACCTCAGGCAGAGGCCCCAACCTTCCTCATCAGTACAGCAGGGATCACTAAGATCTACCGACATCTCTCAAGAGCCGAGAATACTGAAATTGGCCAAGCACTTTGAAGATGAAAAGCATTCTAGCAACATGCATATTCTTATTTGCGATGTCCTTTCAAAACACATCTTCCTGCAATGAGATCAGGAATGCATAGGTCATTATGATAACATAGTTAAGGCTATTTTGATGATTTTAGTATCGTATTTTTTGCTGTGCAGAGAATTACCTGTCAGAAGGTCCCAGCTGAAACTTGTTTATGTGCCCTAAGTCATAAGGCTGTTATAACAATGATGCCGCAGCCAATAGATTTAGGTGAAAAATTAAATATTAATTCAAAACCAAAATTAACATTCTGACAGTTTGGGATGCTTCTCTTTACACCTCAAAGTCAAAAGCATTTTCTAACTGAAATTTGAAAAGTCGCCACTACGACTTAACAAATTACTATCGTTTGAAACGTTACCAAGCCTCCTAAACAAACACACTGCCTGCATGTGGGGGGGGGGGGGAAGTGCACTCTCATCCAATTTGAATAAAAATAATACTACACAACAGCTCTCTGTACCGGCAAAACAGTAGAACTGGCCACGCACATGTGCATGGCCACCACTTAATTTGAGTATGTCAGTGTGAAAGAAAACTTTCTTTACAAAGAAATTAAAATTCACTGTCCATACTCAGACACCAAGCAGAAGCAACAGCATCCAAAATACAATTCCCGTACTTGCTCCCTAACACACTAGGGTTAAGACAAAGTTGCCCTTAAAAGAAAAAAATACCCACTGGGGTGCTTCAAACTCATCTTATGAAGATACTGTAGAGAATAAGACAACACAGCACTGATTAAACCACCAAAAAGGGCTCATTTTTCCAATCACTTGTGTCTTTTGCTCAAGTGCCCAAGTAGTTTCAAAGACTCCAAACTCAGCAAGCACTGGAGGGATTTTAGACCAAAAGAAAAAAAAAATTCTAAGCAGCCTAATTCTACTGTCTGGACTGAAGTAACTGCGAGAATTAAACAGTACCAAAAGTAAAACCAATTTTTAAAACTACAACATGACTGCTAACACAAGTAGGGCGTTTTGCAGGCTCACGTGAAGAGACACACGAGTACTAGAGACACTCAAATACAGATCTAACTTCCCAGCTAAGACGCACCAAACACATTTTAAACCTGCCTTGGGTATTTACAGAGAACCCTAACAGCTCGCCTCTGAACAGTAAACGCCTATCGAAGTGGGGTGGATGGGGGGGGGGGAGAGAACAACTGCATACAAGACCTGTGGAAGATTATAATGCCATAAACCTAAACATACCACAAATTTAAGTCTTTTCTCCAGGGAGGCATTTAATCTGAACGTCCTCTGCGGGGTGCCCCACCTGCAGCAGTAGCTAACGCAAGAAACAACAGCAGCCTGAATAAACGGAAGCCTCATCACCTGGGCATCCCAATATTCTCACGGCTAAAGCAACGGCTGCTTAACAAGTATTTCGCACTGTAACACGCCTGCAGCCACTGCGCTTATATCCCCTGTACTCCAGAAGCTGATTAAACCCCCAGAGCACACCATAAACGTTATACTTGATGTCTAACGCTTGACGTGTAACAGCTGGTGCTTTCCTTAGCTTCTCCCCTCATCAGTACTCCTTGGTGAAACGCGTGAAGGCCCTCAACAACGGCTTGTTCCCAAGAGCTTCCTCCCACCTCATCAGGCGGGTCCGGGATTCAGTTCAGCTTGGTTTGAACGTCCCCCACCTCCCCCCCCCTCCCCGAGGCGCCGCGGCACCCGGGGCCGCGCACCTGCACCGCCACGTCGCCCGCCGGCTCGCGGGCCGCCAGGGCCTGTCGGACCCGCAGCCTCGTCGCCGCCCGGGCCGGGGGCAGCGCGGCGCAGCGCCGCAGGGCCCGCCAGCCCCGCCGCGCCGCCAACATGGCGCCGCCCCCCCCCCCCCTCCCCGCCGTCGAGGCCGGCCAGCCGGCTCCCGCGGGCCGCGGCGCCCGCCTCACGTGACCGCTACCGCCAATAGCCACCGGCGAGCTGCCCCCAACACCTCACCGAGAACCAATCGGCGGGAAGAACGCCGAGACCCCCCCCACCTCCTCCCGCCGAAGGGCCGCCCCTTCCGGCGCGCGGGCGCAAAGGGCTCTGGGAGGTGTAGTTCCCGCCGGAGGGGCTGTGTGGGCGGGGCGGGGCGGGGCGTGAGGGGCCGGGTCGGCCGGGGGAGGCAAGGGGGTCCCCATGGCGGGGGCAAGGGGTCCTCGGAGGGGGCAAGGGGTCCCCATGACAGGGGCAAGGGGTCCCCAGGAGGGGGCAAGGGGTCCCCACGGAGGGGCAAGGGGGCCGCATGGTGGGGGCAAGGGGTCCCGTGGTGGGGGCAAGGAATCCCCATGGCGGGGGCAAAGGGTCCCCATGGAGGGGCAAGGGGTCCCCATGGTGGGGGCAAGGAATCCCCATGACGGGGGCAAGGGGTCCCTATGGCGGGGGTAAGGGATGCCCATGGTGGGGGCAAGGGGTCCCGTGGTGGGGGCAAGGAATCCCCATGGCAGGGGCAAAGGGTCCCCATGGAGGGGCAAAGGGTCCCCATGGAGGGGCAAAGGGTCCCCATGGTGGGGGCAAGGGTCCCCTGGTGGGGGCAAGGAATCCCCATGATGGGGGCAAGGGGTCCCCTGGAGGGGGCAAGGGATCCCCATGACAGGGACAAGGGATCCCCATGATGGGGGCAAGGGATCCCCACGGCAGAAGTAAGAGATCCCTGTGGAGGGCAAGAGACCCCCCTTGTGGGACAAGTGATCCCTATGGCAGGGGCAAGGGATCCCCACAGCAAGGGATGCCCTGGTGGGGGTAAGGGATCCCTATGGCAGGGGCAAGTGATCCCTATGGCAGGGGCAAGAGATCCCCACAGCAAGAGATGCCCTGGTGGGGGTAAGGGATCCCCCTTGTGGGGCAAGGGATCCCTATGGCAGGGGCAAGGGATCCCCTGCTGGGGGAAGGGATCTCCGTGGTGGGGTCAAGGGATGGAGAAGGACAAGGGATCCCCTTATGGGGGAAGGGGGTACCCGCAGTGGGGGCAGGAGTTTCTCGTGGCAGAGGCCAGGGATCCCCATGGCAGGGGCAGGGGATCCCCATGGAAGACAAGAGATCCCCACGGCAGGGACAAGGAATCCCCACGGCAGGGGGAAGGGATCCCCATGGAAGACAAGGGATCCCCACAGCAGGGGGAAGGGATCCCCATGGAAGACCAGGGATCCCCATGGAAGACAAAGGATCCCCACAGCAGAGGGAAGGGATCCCCATGGAAGACCAGTGATCCTCATGGAAGACAAAGGATCCCCATGGAAGACAAAGGATCCCCACGGCAGGGGGAAGGGATCCCCATGGAAGACCAGGGATCCCCATGGAAGACAAAGGATCCCCACAGCAGGGTCAAGGGATCCCCATGGCCAGGGAGAGGGATCCCCATGGCAGCACAAGGGATCCCGTCGCTCACCCCGGGGCTCGGCAGCGCCATTGCCACGTCCTCAACCCGAGGACCCTCGGCCCGTCGGCCCGTTCCCACCGCCCCTCTGCACGAGGGCGTCGAGGACCAGTCTGGCTGTAGCCTCACCCTTGGGGGAAGAACGAATAAAATTGAGTTTTCAGGCAGGCCGGCCTGGAGGCCCCTCACACGGGAACGCTGGCACGGGCCAAAAGGGAGAGGGCTGCTCCTCTTGGTGACCGCACGGCTTTGGGACGACCCGGGCTGAGGCCGCATCCCCGGCCGGCAGAGCATTTCGAAGATGCCCTGCCATGCGTGCGCCATTCTCCCACTCCCCTCTCCTTCTGGATCCCTTTTTATCGCATCGGTGCTCTCTTGGGTGATAAGCCCCATGTCAGGGCTTGCTTTCCTACGCACTGCGATAAAAGAATTGATAAGCAGTGGGAAGCGGGACTCAGTTCTGCTCTGCGAGTCCTGTTTTGGGGGCAAGACCTTTCTCCTTTATATTTTTTCACCTCCTGACCATCTGCCTCTTCCAGCTACTCTGAGTTGTGGGATGAAAAGCAGTCTTCAAGAAGCTGAGAGTTAAAAAAGGATAAAATCAGTGTGGCTTCCCCATGCAGCTCAGACTTTTGCTACCTGCTCTGCTTTGCATGTGCTTCCCTTTTGTCTGGTGGTTGCCTGGTCTGTGAGTTTTCTCTCTTTTGTACAATTATTCTGCTGAAAGGCAGCAGCTAAACCTGTCTCTGGTGTTGCTAGTCATTTGGTCAGAGGCTAGTCCATCTCCGGGCACCGTTCCTAGGAGTATGCTGGGTGAAAGGGTTTCACCCTCAGCCTCGCTGTGCCCCTCTCCTTCCCCTCCTGAGTAGTGGTGAGATGCCCTGGGGCCAGGAGGTGCTGTAAGGGAGCTTTAATAGAAATGCTCAGCTTATATGGAGACAAATCCCTGCGTCGTCATTGCAAAGTCTCAGGTAAGAAAGGAATTGCTGACCAGAGACCTCATTTAAAGAAAACAAGCTGGGCTCATGGGAAGGAGAAGAGAAACTCTTTGTAGATACCTGGTTTGGACTTTTCCCCGTGGTGCTTTTGATATACGGATAAAAAGCATCTTGTCCTCAAAGTCCCTGAGCTGCTTGCCAGGACCTTCCTCCCCACCTCTCTCTTTGTTCCCACCCGGCTGATATCCCCACCTGCCGCTCTTGGGCTAGACCTCAGGCTCTGAGCTCTCTTGAAAGGCCTTCCTGAGGAATTAGAAGTGCAGAGCAGGGGCACAGGCATAACCAGATGGTTGCACCATTTAGAGAAAGGACAGGGGACCGCAGGGAGGCATGGAGAAAGGGCAGGGGGAGCTGGACTGGAAGCACAGCCTCAGCCAATGCCTTTCGATGTGCACGGGAAGGGGATGTTTCAGTACACAAATGCTGAGGCCCGTGCAGGCTGCTGCTGAGGCTGGCTGAAGGACTGGGACGTCTCATAGGAAAATGGCTCTCTAGTTGACATGTGAGCGGTGGGTTTGGCCCAAGCCAAGGGTCAAAAGATCCTGAAGGAAAGGCTGGGTTAGTGCTGGGTGACAACAGAAAGATGTGGCAGATAGAAGAACTTATGGGAAAACCTGTGACCAGAATAGGTGGTGTGGGACTGCTGACGATGGAAAACAGCAGTAGGATATTCTGCAGAACTTATTGCACTTAGAGCATTTTTGCTTTGTTGCTCAAGGAAAAAAGTTTTATGCAGTTCCCTCTTTATCTTTTAATCTTCACCTCACCCCATAACTTTGGACATGTTGGCCAATTTCAAGCAAGCATTGTTGAAGGATGCCTGGAACTCCCTGCCCCATGGCCAGCTGTGGGTCTTTTGAGAGCAGGGGGTTACAGAGCAAAGCCTGACCTATAATTTCTAGGACTAGACTTGAACTTTTCTCATCCAGTGGAGCACCCTTTCTTCTAAAGGCCAAATGGTATCACTGGGCTGGGCAGGACTTTGGTCCATCAGTCTCCGAAAGAACATGAGGATGGAGCGTTAATAGCAGAGTACCAAGCTGACAGTATCCCAGGTGGCTTTTCTACCCCTCTGAGCTCAGCTCTACACTGGCTACAGCTCCGTACGCCCCAGGACACTCCATACTCCCTGTAGCTGAGTTCCTCACCTGGGAACTGGCGCAGCTCTGACTCACCCATGTTACTGGGAGCTCTTCAGGCTCCTGGACCACAGACAGCATTTGTGTGCTGATGTGCACCGTTTCCAGCAAGGTGTTCAGAGAGGGCAGCGGGTCAGACAAGGGTTACTGTGTTCCTAGAGCTCTCCAACAAACTCATCTATTTGTTTCCAACACAGCTGACCATCCTCCTGTCGCTGCTGCATGCTGTCCTCACTGGCAATGCCAATAGTATGACCAGCAGCTCCCGTGATGACCCCCTGTTGCCGGTTGTTTCAGTAGGGCCACGTGGGTCCATACAGTGCTGGAGCTAGCTCATGTGTCTGTTGCCTCTCTGGTAGCCGAGCTAGCTGGTTTGGAGCCAATTTGAGTGTCTGTGAAGGAGATGGCAGTGTCTGAATGTATTTTCTGTTTCTTTCCTTGCAGAACAGAGCTCTTCTAACAGCTCTCCAGAGAGCACTGGTGCTATTCGTGGATTAGATTAATAATGTAAGTCTGAGCTGGGAGGCAGGAAGTCAGTCGTTGGGGTATTTGCAGGTAGGGAATTTTAAAGGATGATGAGAAATAGTAATTCTCCTTTACTCCCAGCTGGGCAGAGAGTCTGTGGACAAAACTTGGAGCAATGATGGGAAACAGCTTCCAAACAGGGAGTGTCAGTTGTTGAGTGGGAGCAGGGAAGTAGTGATCTGCCTGCAGGTCATCACCCCCATGAAGCCATCCGTGTAGCAATGCTCAGCCTTCACCTAGCTGCAGAAATGCTCTGAAATGCCTCTGAGTGTGCTTCCTCCTGATGCTTTAGCTGTGGACTCTGTCTCCACATGGAGTCCCTCAGCACCCACACCCTCAACAGCTTTCTGTTTCTTCTCTTCATCCTTTCTAGAAAGTGGAGGAGGAAGAGTCCCATGCACTTCTGCTTTTGAAGGGAGTCTGTCCTTGGTCCCTTCTGATTCTGAGATTTTTAGCTCCCTTACAGGCAGAACATTCCCATGGTGATTATTTGGACTTGTGACTTTCCTCAGTACTCAAAAAGCGCAGCTGGGAAAGAGGATTTCCAAGTCAAGGCATCAGAGAACCCATTAAAGAAATGGAGCATTGCCTAGCAAGGAGAAGGATCTGGGGAAGCCAACGTATACGTGTACGAGGTACCATCCCGGATCTGGGCAAGGGCAGAGAGACCCTAAAAAGGGCAAGGAACAGAGCTGGAGTGGTGTCAAGCAAGTAATCAAATCCCTTCTTCCACAAGAAGCCTCTCACCTCTCTGGTGTCTGCTGACATTAACCTGTTTTCTGTGCATTGAAGATACTGTTGTGGAAAACTTTGCCGTGAAGGCTAGGCACGTGGAAATCTTTTCTGTCTGTTCTTCTGAGAGCCCAGAGGATGTTTTTCCCAGCAGTGGCATCTCAGCAGCTCTTTCTGACTTGGATGACCCTCTTGCAGTGAGGGTTCTTGTTCAGCATCAGTGTCTGTTGTCTATGGACCTCTGATATTCAGTCCTGAGCGTCCCCAGAAGTCCAGCATCTCTTTGACTACATTGCTCGGAGATCAGCTTGTACCGTTTACTTGAAGCTCAGAATAGTGCCTTCTGGGTCAATAAAGGACTATGCATGCAAGGCATCTACTCGTGCTCTCGAAAGGAAGAAGAGTAGTGCGGATTATTCCTTGTTAACCTGTGGATAATGTGCAATTCTTCAAGCTGGCAGACTCCCCATTATGAAGCCTTCCCACTGTATCAGTGGATGCTGTTTGGTGTCCTTAAAGTGCTTGTATGAAACATATATTCATAAGGTAGTCAACATCCTGCTGTGCCTCAGATACAGGAATAGGGACATTGGAACTGAATGGCGCTGTCCTTTTTTTTCAGTGACGTCTTGGTAACCCAAAGCGAAGCGCATTTCTCTTTACTCAAAAATAAAGAATTTGTATTTCTTTGTTTCACAGCAGTAACTTTCCAGTGAAATGAGACACAATATGAAACACATTTCTTCCAATGAATAAAGTTGATTTTTCCTAAACGAACCACTGCTTTAGATATTTCATTCTTTCTCTCCCAACTTCTTTTTTTTTTCTGAACCCTTCACTGAAAAAAAACCGAACAGAAGTAGACACAAAAGCTGTTTTTTACCTTGTGCTGCAAAATTTTCTACTCATAACTTTACATTTCCCAGTGGATGGGTAAACGGGGAGACCCTGTCCTTTTGTCAGAGGTAAGACACATGACTTGACGAGGCTGACCTTAGCTTTCCGGACAGGGCCAACTTTGTGGTTCCATTCCCCAGGCCGGTGGGTGAATAAATACAATGCTCAGAGATGCTCTGACCTCCCTGTGACGAGGTTAGGCTGCATTTGCAGTCTTCAGAGAGCACCCCCGGGTCCCAGGAAGGAGCCATCACCACGGATGGAGCCCAGGGAGCTGCACAGCAATATCTGAGATGCTTTGTTGACTGTTCTGCTCTGCCGGTGTTTGTGGTGTCTGCTGATGAAACCCCTATTCTGGTTTCCTCCAGAAAAGATTCTAGTGAAAGGCAGAAATTGAACCCTTTCCTACCTGGTTACCAGTGATGTTGCCTAGTTCTGGCACTGACTGGGTCCTTAGCTAGGGGCTGTCCAATCCCCTCATCGTTTATGAACTTCCTCAAATTCCTCCACTCAGAGCTTTGCTGAAAACTTCCTATTTTGGGCTGAGGCATGGTTGTTACCAGCCTGGCTCTCTCTTGTAACTTTTTTTCCCAGCTGAGGAATGATGGCCTCCCTGGGGATTCCTGAATTCAAGACCTCCGGGGTTGCAGCTCTAACAATGATAATCATGCTGAGGAGCCACGTGGCTCTTTGCAGAGATCCTCCAGGTGAGCAGAGATTCTGGGGCTGGAAGCAGGTTTCTGCCTGCCCAGCTGCGGGCGGAGGGATCAGCATTTCCCTTGCACAGACAAGGAACCAGAGTGGTATGGGCAGGCTGCAGGGATAAGGAGAAGTTGCAGCAAAGGGCGATGTCCATCCTGACTTCCTGACCTTGTCCCATGTGTATCCCCCCAGGCCATTTCCTGCTGCAGCGTAAACACGAGTGTCACTACACAAATGGCACCGAGCAGGTGAGGTACCTGGACAGGTTCATCTGGGACCAGCAGGAGATCTGCTACTATGACAGTGAGGTGGGTTTCTACGTGGCCCGCACAGACCTGGGCCAGGCAATGGCTGAGTATTGGAACAGGATGCAGTGGCTCAGCTACCTGTGGGCTTCGAGGGAGAAATACTGCAGTTATAACCGGAGGAGGTTTCAAAGGCTGATGGACAGGAGAGGTGAGTCTTTTGAGGAAGGGAGAAGAGGAGAGTGGGCATGGGCGGCTTTGGGTTCCTCAGCCTAGGACCACCTCTACCTCCTTCTGCCAACTCCCTGTCTGGCAGCCCTTGGATATCAGAGGAGCTCAGTGGGACGTCGGTTTGACTTCAGTGGGGCAAAGGGAAAATAAGTGCCATGGAGCATAGTGGGTAACAGCTTTATTAAGAGACTGAAACTGAAGGAAATGTCTTGGAAGAGCCCCGCAGAAGGGCTTGCAGCAGGTACTCCTAAGCCTCACAAATGCATCTCCCCTTCCACCAACTCTTGGACCAACGGACCCCCCTCAGAGATGGGAAAAGATAAGAAATGCTCCTACTAGAGGTTTCTGGTAGAAGGAGAGTGCGTCTTCCTTGATGATCCTTCAGTGACGGAAGAAAGAAAGAAGATAAATGTGGCTGAGAGATGTGTAATGCAGGGTCACGTTGAAGGCAGGAGGTCTGGACTGAAAGATGCATTGACAAAGGGGTTTAGTGGAAAAATCCTTATGAATTCCATAGATCCTTTCGCTGGGAAAAATTCCCAAGGAGGATGGGGAAGGAGGAGAGGAGCGGCCTGTTTGCCAGGGTTCTCTGTCTCACTCGTCTTATCTTTTTTTTTTTTCCAGTTAAGCCTAGAGTGAAAATTTTTCCTGTGCAAAGAGAGCCATTGGGCCATACCAACAAGCTGGCTTGTTCTGCAACAAGGTTTTATCCCTCTGAAATCAAGATCAGGTGGTTCAAAAATGGGCAGGAGGAGACAGACAAAGTTGTATATGAGGACCTCCTCCCAAATGGAGATTGGTCTTTCCAGATCGTGGTCACTTTGGGAATTATACCCAAGCAAGGGGATATCTATACGTGCCAGGTGGAGCATGTCAGCCTACCAGTACCCATCACCGTGGAGTGGGGTAAGAAACTGAAAATGGGGAGACCAGGAAGTCTTGGGAAGGGTCGCATCTAGCTCTAAGGGAACAGTCAGGAAACTGGCAAAGATATTTTATGGGAAGGCAATGTCTACCCTGAACCCTAACTCTATGGACTCCTCTTCCAACAGAAGCACACTCTGGATCTGGTGTGGGCAAGAAGGTGACTGGAACTCTGGGCTTTGTCCTGGGTTTAGGCTTCACTGTGGTGGGACTCGTCGTCTATCAGAAGAAAAAGAAAGGTGAATGATTCATGAGCTAAGTAGAAACCCATTCTTAATGGGACTGCAGAGCAATGTTTTAAAGCCTGTAAGACTTCTCTGGAATTTAGATTTACAATGATAATTTTCTTGGGCTTCCAGCATTCAAGGGGTTTTATATAGTCTAATCCAATACCCATGAAAGTCAGTGGTAGCTTTTAATTTATTCTAATTTATATTAGATTGGGCTTTCAGGGATGAGAAACCATTTTAGAACTATCATCAGCTGCGAAAAGGTCAGCCCTGACTTCCGAGATATAGTTCTGGGATATGGTTATGGTTTATTAGGGTTCTCAAAGTAGCCACTTCTTTCCCAAATTTTTCCACATTCCTTTGTTGCAGACATAATTTGTAGATCCTGGGAGCAAATACTTTCATAGTTAGGCTTAAGTATGATTAAATACCTTTCTTTTAAAACTGTACAGTGGGGGAAAAAAAAAAAAAAAAGAGAACAATATCTTCCAGAAAACTGCATTTTTGCTCCCTAAATGTTGGTTTGCTGAGTAATAGGAACTTATCCCAGCTTTTGCTTTGTCCTTTCTAATCATTTAGGGTTACTAGAATCACAAACAAGTACTAAGTAAATACTTGTGGTATGTCTTTCACGGTGCAGTAAGGAATATCCTTCAGCTTAATCCTCTACTATTATTCTTTTCCTAAGCAAACTCCCTTAAGCAAGCTGAGTGCAAGGTAGCCCTTTGCTCCCATTAATTCTCAGCCTAAGGGTCTACGTCACCAGCAAACATCAGGGGGACATGGATTCCCTGCTCATCATCACAGCTGTTAATAACTAGGGAAGAGCAGGGTTCAGTGCTGAAAATGCTGAAACCCCCTTTCTTAGACCCCAACACCAGTTTCTCAATGAACTAAAAAGAGCCTGGCTCATAGATCTGACTCTATAGGAATCAGTTCTCCAGCCTGCCCGCAGCCCAAGCTCACTGTACTTGCGTTGTTTTCCAGGTCTGACCTGTCCTCAGTCTTCACTGCACAGTCTTTTCTCTTAAGAGCCCTCAGGTCATGGAGGACACTAGTGTTTTTCTTGCTCAGAGAGCAAGGCTCTTTGCTCCATTGTCTCCTTAGGAAAGAAACCCTGATAAATATGCTGTAAGGGTCTCCAAGGTCATCTCAGAAACTGGACTTACCTACCAAAAACAAATCCCCTAGCAGAACAAGGAACAATCTGGGGCAGGGCTGCCCTGGGCTCTCCAAAGCTCAGTGGACCCCGTGGGTCTCACCAGATACATGCGGTGGGTGAGCATGGTGCCACTGTGCACTTGGAGGTGCAGGCTGGAAGCTGCTCCAGGCCTTCAGAGTGGAGACGTATTCCTGGCCTGTGAGGAGGAACGTCAAAACCACAAGGAGATCTTTTAAGGGGATGGATGCGAGAGACTCTGCTCGTGGGACCCTGGGAGAGCTTTTTCCATCCCTGAATTTGGCTGGCACTGTGACCAGGAAGCTTTGAAGCCTGCATGATAGATTCATCTCCTGTTTGTGCCTCTACCCATTTCTTTCTGCCCTTTTTCCCTGCAGGACTCCCGTGCCTGTCTGCTGCAGCCTCAGAGGAAGCTGACACAGAAAGGGACACGCTGCTGGGTGACTAGGTCTGTGGCCAACCTCTGTGAATCTGTTCCTCTCTCTCAGGGTTAAGAGAAGCCCTTGCTCCCTGCTCCTTCCCAACACTATTCCCTTTCCTCCTAGTGTTGCCCGTGTTAGTGGGGTGCTGCCTCTTCCCCTCTCAGAGAAACTATGAATTTGCAAATTTGCAAATCCAAAGATTATCTCAGGGATTGATCCTGAGCCACTGAGGCTAAGATGGACTCTCTTCCTGCCTGAAGATGCAGAAGGAGAGCTAAAACTTCCCACCCCTGCACACACCTGGAGAGAGAGGAGGGAATAAACAAGAGCATTTCTAAGGAATGTTTTGTGCTTGGAACGATTTATCTAAGGGTCTGAAAGGATTTAATAACTGAGAGCTAATTAAATGTACTAATTAACCCGGTGTTTAATCTCAGCTCTTTGCTAGCTTTCCGTGCTGTTGAAGCAGAGACGTAGTCCCATATATCATGACACCCAGCCACTTTGCTTAATTGTGATTCCTCCGTACGTGGTGCAGGCACTCAGCCACTAAGGTGATGAGAGGAACACGAAAGTGTAGGTACAGGAGAAAATTAGAAGGGCGAAACCAGCCCTGTGTGACTAACAACCCACGAGATTATTACCGTAAAGAGGATATTGACAGTCTAATTTGCTTCCTCCCATTATCGTTGATTTGTTCTCATTGTCACCGCTGTTTTGCTCTGAGCTGATGCCCTCAGCATGTGGAGATGCAGGGCTAAGGGGTGGGTCCTTCTGGTAACATGGGCTAGGGAAGAACTTGCTGCTGGACATGTGATGGCAAAAGGCACTTTCATTCCTTGGGTCCTCCCTTGTCACTGTGGCTCCAACCAGCTCCGCTGCAATCAGGAGAAGGAGGCTCACTTTCTTTTCTTACTAAACTTCCCTGTGGGCTTACTTTTTCCTGAGGGTTTGTACTGGTGCTACCGGTTCTCCTGTGGTGTACAACCCACACAGGCAACTCTCAGTTCTCCATGAGCTGTTTCCTTCGTGCCACGAAGGAAGGGACATCCAAACTAACCTCCCAGAGCTGGCTCGATCCAGCAGTGTATCAGGTGCAATGAGACTTTCTTACTTCTGGGATTAAATCATTTCTCCTGGTCCTGGAGCTATGCGGGATCCTGGAGCAGGTTCCCATGGTGTAAATACCCCTGGATGAGCGTGCAGAAGTCAGCTGGGGTGCAGCATAGACCTAATAAGCCCTGTTAGACCTGAGCTGGCTCCATGGAGGCTGATGTATGTCTCCCCCGTCATCTCCTGCTGCTCTGCAGGCACAGCGGAGTGACAGAGAAATGTAGGTGTGATTGTACCTTCGGTTATTTTTGCACTGTGGGGCCCGTACGAGCCCCAGGTGTACACCATAGCTGCTCTCTAACTTCCCCTCTGATAGAGGCTAGGGACACATCCTCCGTCACCTCATGGTTTCCACGCAAAGGAAAACTTAGGTGGATTGACAGGATGGGAGGTATGTCCTACCCCAGTAAATCACCCAGCCTGGATGATTGGTGGGCCCAGGAGAAGGCATGCTCCATGGGATAAACAGGGCACGAGACAGGGCCCTCTGGGACTCACAGGATTTGAAATCTGGGCTCATTGCAAAGGGCATCACCCAGAGACATGCTCCTCATGGGTGCTGTATTCAGGGGGAGCATCTGAAATCCTGTCATGCTTCTTCTCATAGCTGGCATGGAAATTCTGCCTGGACAGTTCAGCACACCCCTGCCAGGAACCACAGACTGCCCTAGCTGAGGCAGAATTAACACTTAACAGCAGTCTTAACAGCACTATTTAAGACAGTGGTTTGCAGTTTGCACCCAGCTTTGACTCCTTCTGCATGCTGTTCATATGCGGTGATCCTTACTGCTAGCATAGATATGGGATGGAAGGGAGCATCTCTCAGGTCTGTGACCTCCACTTGGAGTCCTGACTCCTTGAGGAGCTACTAGTTCAAATGTGGATGGAAATGAATCTGAGCATGGGTCATTAAATTAGCCATGGAAGCAGGCTGCTATGGGGAGATGCAGGAGTGACCTTCATTGGAGGTCTCCAAGGGGAATCGAGGCATGTATTTCTCTGGGATGTCTGAGGATAATGAATCAGACCTGCCAGGATGTGGAGAGAGGGAAGAGACGACCCACTGGGGCCCTTTTCTGAAATGAACAAGTGGATGATTTTACAAAATCTTCAATCCCCCAGTGTCTCTTTGCACAGCCCTATGCAGCCGGTAGAGGAAATTGGTAACTGTACCCAGCAAGCCTGTTTTTAATTAACGAATAATTATCTACAAATTGCTGTAATTATTGCCTTGGATTCCAGAGGATGGGGACGCTACTGTGAGACGAGCACAGCTTCCTTGCGAGTGAAATATTTTCCCTGCCTTATCTCCAGCGCCCTGCTGCTGTGAGGTTTGGGGCCTCAGCTGTGCTTTCCTTTTGAGGAAGCGATAAAACAGCTAACGCTGCCTGGAAGGGGAAGTGTTATGGGAAAGGCACTGAAGGGAGGGCAGGTTCTTGCATTTATCACGTTGTCTGCCCTTATTCTGGAGTGGTTTTGGGGATGCCAATTAAGACGTAAATCCCAACACTGAATGCCGTGAGGAGGGCGCTCCGCGCACCGATGAGCCCGTGGAACAAAATGAGCATCGTGTGTTGCGGTCTTTCAGCAGGGAGAGGATAAAAACAGGATTGAAAAAGAGTCAGTTAGAGATATTTGCTGTCCTAAAGGGCTTATACCCTAACCAAAGAGGTCTAATGAACCATGGGAGATGGGGGAAAATCCTCTCTGCAGGCAAGGAACTGAAAGACTGTGGTTTGTCCCGGATTGGACGAGCAGCCTGTCAAAGAGCTGCCAAGCCCAAACTTCAGGCTTACTTGGAGCGTTTAATCTCTGAATCCTGCTTCCTCCCAAGAAATGATGCCCTTTATTCTGTCACTCCTAAGCGATTCCGCTAAAAGATGCTGCTTGCTGCCAGGGTTTCCATGACAGCCTCCACTTCAAACAGCCTATGTGCTTTTTATTATTCATCTGTGGCATATTTACCTGAGGTGAGTTGCCGGTACCATACGCTGCTGTGAAATGTTGCCTTTGTTTACTGTGTACTACATCTTTATATTTCTTTGTGCAGACAGCAACCATTTTGTGCTCTGAGTCCCTGCAGCCTCTTACAAGGAGATGCACGTGCTGTGGACTCTCGCAGAGGGATTTCGGTGTGCACTGCCCCTTCATCTATAACAAAACTCATCCTGAGCAAAGAGATGTTGCAGCTCCTTGCAGTGGAGGAGCATAACAGGTAAACTGAGGCAACATTAGACCCTAGCCTGCCCTCACCCCGTGAACTTGCCTTTTCCTGCAGGACAATGCAAAAGCCATTAATCCTGCTCAGAAATACCCCACTTTTCCCGAAAAGACCGGGATGGCGGTTGATTTTCTGCTTCTTACCTGAGCAGCAGGAGGTATCTGCTGGGCTGCATGGACCAGTGGTGCTGCTGATGCCCAGGATGGTCTGAGGTGAGCTGGCACTGGCAGGTCATGACGAGCTTCATGTTCCTCTTCACACCCCTTGAAGTTAAGCTCCCTGCGTGAACTCATCCTCAAAGAGTTAGTTCCAGGACCTCAGAGAGCGCAGGAAGGCATTTCTCCATCATTTTAGGGTTTCTTGTCAAGTTTCTCTCCCCGATTGTGTGATCAAAAAATCACCTGCTGTGAAAGCCGAGTTCATGCTCTTATCACAGTGCCCTAGATGTTGGGGCCTCGTTGAGTGTCTGTAATTCTCATACTTTATTCGAAGCACGGCTGTGCCTCGGATATATGACTCTAGCTGGAAAACAAAGAACAGTAGACCCTACTTTGCCGGTAGCATTAAGAAGTGCCTTTTCTGGGAACACCTACCCCTCTCCCATGCACTGGGACCTTTAAATAGATGGCTTCTAAAGAATGAAGATAGTTCTCGGACAAAGAAGCTGCCACTAGAAATGATTGTGCTTAATATTTTATTTTCCAGACTAACAAGAAAATCTCTAAAATATCCTTTGGCAGGTCTGTGAACCTAATGACGTGGTTCATAGGGATACAGAGCAAGCCAGGGGCCCATTACCGGCAGAGTGGGACAGCGCTGATAGTGTTTCATGTTCAGTATCCACTATGGCAGCACAGCTCAAGCATACTGTGAGGGAAAGGCAAACAAAGGCAAAATTCAGATTCAGTTGCTTCAGCCCTGTTGACAGGAGGAAAGTTAAGCTTTTCTAACCATTGTGCACCCACAGTACTTAACAAGTAAGGAGAGGAAGCCAACTAGTTGCTATTTGAGAGAGAAAACCCTAATTGCTTTGAAATTGGAGTATCTTTGACTACTGCAGGAGTGGGTCGCCTACCCAGGGTCACTGTGGTGTTTTGTGCTGCCAAACGCCTTTGCAGACGTCCTATGGGGAACCGCGACTGTGTTTTAGTACTGGGCCGTACTGGTGAAGCAGTTTGTCCTAAATCACACAAACGGCTAAGGTCACACGTGGGATTGAATTCTGACCTTCTAATGCATGCTTATCAGCCTTTCTTGTATTCATGCTTTGTTTTCCTCTACCTCCTTCTGCCTGGGTAGTTTCTACTACCCTCAGTCTCTCCCAGCTGCCAAAGATGCCCTCTATTGTATCCAGTATGTCCCCATACAGGACTTGTCTGCGTATGGGATATGTCCCCAAAAGGCTGGAAGAGCTCCTTGCTCCGCATGAAGGAAGAAGCAGCCTCTTGGTCAACTGCTCTGCATAAGGGATGACAGTTGTCTCATGTAACTTTAGAGTGCTAGCATGGAGATGTCTACATCTGACTTGATTGTTCAGGCTCCCTTTACAGCTGAAGGAGCAATTCAGCTCATCCTAAAGTGGACATTCAAAATAGCTTAGGTGCATGCTCACAGTAGTGCCTTCGATGACAATCTCAGACAGAGAAGTCTATATGAGATGTGCCCCGTTCAAGATACCTTGGCTGTAGGCAATGTCCGAAGAGTTAGAGCAATCCTGCACTGCAGGGGGGTGACATCCTAAAAAGAACCCTTAACTGGGGGGCTACAGGTGAGACCTTGCTGCTGCTAGCAAGCTCCAGGTGTTCAAGACAAGGTTTTCTGCCTCCCACTGTCTAACCTGCTCTGGCTTTTCTTTCATCCACGAGGTTTTCCTTTTTTCGGCTACTACTTCTCTTTTGTCACTAGGTGACAGCAGAGGTCTCACAACATCACACCCCTTAGGGACAGGGCTGAACCCAGATGTGGTACCGTACCAAGCATGACTGAAAACAATGTCATTCATGGCTTGGACAGCCTGCTGGGTGCCAAAAGTCATCCTGATGTTTTCTAACACCTCTTTATGTGTTTATTTCTCTGATGAACTATATACAAATGCACTCTAACTCAAAACTGCCACCTTGCGTGTGGTTTCCTGCCCGGTCACCTGCATCCTCCCCATCCTATTTTTAATAATTTCTCATACACCTGCTTGAAGACTGATGGATTAAATTAGGCTTGCTCTTTCAAAAAACGAACACTTTTCATCACAGTTAGTTCAACAGGATGCACACATGCAGGCAATCAGAGCTGGAAACTGGAACTCCTCCCTCTGTTTCTTGTCCTGTGCAACCTGTACCTGTGCAACGCCTACAGACACAGAGATTGGATCCCACCGAGCTCCCGAGGAATAGGTGGTTCCCGCGAGGGGAATTTCTATGGGAATCTGGAATGGGTGCCTAAATAGGAACATAAATACTTTAGACAGACAGGTGGATGTATGGATTTTAGCACGTATAATAATTACTTCTTCTCAGTGGAATATAGGCCAGATAATTGAGAGAGTTAGATAAGAGGTGGAACAGGGGATTTTAAAAAAGAATTATTTAATTATAAATGACTGTTGTCAGGAATGCCTTTACCAGGTACAGATAACATGGAAGAAACGGCTAGGGTTTTTGAAACATAAGTCTATTAAATGGCTAATTTCTGTACCTGTGTCGCTATTAAGTGGGCTGATTCAGGCTGTGGTCTTGCAAAGAGCTCTATATGAGCACATGGACCCATATTGGTTGATGATTAACTGAATCAGGTCTGCGAACTGTGCAAAGGTATTCTGTAGGGAGGATATGATCTATGCTTTTAGGAAAGGCCAGGACACCTTAGGAGACATGCTGTGTGATTTATTCATGGTTTCATAGGAGATTCTGGAACAATATTTCATAAGGAGGATTTTCATTACAAAGTTCTCAAATCTGAATCCCCAGCAGCAATTTTCAGTGCCTGCAGCTTTTGGGCATGGTCCAGGATTTTGTCCTTGTCAAAACCAGCACAGAGGAGATACCAAGACTGTTTGAATGTTTCAGATACTGTGAAAATAGAAAATGTGTTTCCAGTTTACTATCAGTGACTAGAAGAGGCTTCCTTGTCGTTTCTTCTAGAGATTGTGATTGTTGCCTTTATTTTCCCTGCAGTATAATTTTAACTGTCAAAGGCAGTGATAATCTACAGACACCGGCAACCCTTTGTGTTCAATTCAGTGCAGGCTTTCAGTCTATGACCCTTTGATCCCATTGACTTGAACAGTGCAGGATCACAGACTTAAAGAGCTATTATTGTGCAATGTGACGGGAAACTAAAACACTCAGTGTTTTCGTTTCTGATCAGTTGGTCTGCAGCTTAGGTGAAGGGGTGAAGAAGAAATTGTTTCTTAGCTGTAATGCTCTAGCTGTTCCTGCTGGGGGAGATGGAGGTTCGGAGGCAGTGATGCATCTCAGTTCATTGCAGCCATCTAAATGTTAGGCAGTCAAAGTAAGCTAGCAGTACTGGATCCCCACGTGACAAACTATTCAGGCAGGTAACTCCAGAAAATGATTCCTTTCTTCCCAAGGTGGATGTCTAAAATGGGAATTATGAGGAGTTACAAGAGGTCAAGAGAAGCCTGTCTCTCCCTCTGTCAACTATGAAGGGAAAGCTTAGATGAGTCACTCATACTAAATCCCAACAGTTAGGTGAGATGAATCCCATCCCTGGAAAGGAAGAGCTCAGAGGCTGTTTCCTCTGTGCCCAGAGCAGCCCAATGTCTATCCATCTGAATTTCATGGAACAGGGTAGGGTAGGGTACAGTAGAGTAGAGCAGAGTAGTAAAGAGTAGGGTAAGGTAGGGTAGGGTAGGATGGAATAGAATAAACAGACTGAGAAAGATATTCAAGCTCCTGAAGCTGTAGGTAGGTGGGATTTTTGTAAGCAGCCATGCAGGTACCAGTTTCCCATCAGAGCATGCTTTTCCCCAGGTGTCTCCAGCTTCATCCTCATCTTTAGGACCCGTATTGTCCCTGGGAGGCACGGCTCGGGTGGCAGTGAAAGCCTTGCTGTATTTAGGAAAGGACCTATCGCCAGCAGAGGACCTTGAGTATTGTTTGATGGGTTCCAAACCAAGAAGCAGTTCCTATGTGAAGCAGCTAGGATCTGTCCATCTGTTTCATACCCTGTTTTAGAAACTGTGAAGAAAGGTAAAATCCAGCCTGGAGGTGACAAATATCTTCGTCACCCTGGCCATGTCCACAGCTGATGAGGAGAGGGAGGGCAGAAGGATGACCCTTCCTGATGAATCAGAGCTGAAAGCGCACCTTTTGAAACACTGATGCAACCTAGTTATTGCTACTGCTGATCTGTAGCATTCACGTTGAAGTTCAAAGGATGACTCCTAAGCCTCGTACTGTGGTTTTAGTTTTAGTTTTAGTTAAAAGGGGACCTGAGTACCCCCAGATCCTGACTCCCAGGCGAAATAGCCTGCGGTTAGGCAGTTAGGTGTCTGTGGTAGCAACTGAGCTTTTAAATCTGGAAGTATCTGCCCCAGCAGTGATTTGATTTTATGCAATGTCTCTCATGCTACTGTACTGCTAAGCATGTCACTAAATCCTTGCACATCAAAGGAACAAAAAGTAAATCAAGCAAAACTGCATAAGCCACATTACAATTTCATTTTGGCAAAAGGTACTTAGACAGCCCTGGAGACTGCAGTCCTCTAACTAGCGGCAAAACTCGCATAAACCCAGAAGCCGTGCACAGTTTCCTCCACCATCAGTTAAAGTATCTTGCAGTTACAAGGTTGGATTAGGAAGTGGCCTGGAGTCAAGTGGTCTAGAGATCTAGTCCTGAGTCCGAACATAACTTTCCAGCTGGCCTCTAGCGTTACACTTAACCTTTTTGTGTCCCCCTTTCGTGGTCCATAGTATCTCTTTCCTATCTCCCATGGTGGACATGAGGATGAATTAGATAAGGCTTTTCAGTGGAGACAGAAGCACATTAGTAAATGTTAAAGACTGAAGTTTACCCTTTGCTAGACCCACTCAGAGGAGTTCCTGGGAGTTAGTGATGCAGGGCAGAATTTGACCACAATATTATATTTATATGTAATAAAATATATGTATTTATATCCCTGATCGTACGGAGATTGATGCCTTGTACTGTTTTGCAGGTGTTGGTAGTAGGAAGAGGAGATGGTACTTCAGAAGACCAGCAGCTATCTCACTTGCTGGAGCCACGTTCTGACAGGAGAGCTGTTATTCATTGACCCGCATTAAGATGAGAGTCCGTGGGAGAGGACTTTCTGGCCTAATGGGCAACAAGTGTGGACAGACTGCGTGGAGGTCAGACAGAGGCTACCATGGGCCATGGTGGAAAGGACACAGCTCAGAACGTGATGTGACTGTCTGAATGATAGTTGGGAGGAAATCTCACCTCTCTCTCCACTGATGACAGAGTAAGCCCAAGGCGCTGATTTAGACGAGATTTCCAATTCTAGACAGCTAAAGTTAAGTGAGTCAAACCTCATTGCAGGTGCCAAACACAACAGTCTACGCAGGCTATTCCACACATGTAGACATATGTTCATACCCCTCTTGTCAGCCTTGCTGCTCTGATTGTCAGGTAGGTCAGTGGGTCCTAGAGTCCTCTCATGCCTGTATTTGGGGTGGGATTAAGTTCCAGATTTAGTCTACCTGTATGCTGAGTGTTCAAACACCCATTGCAGTCAAAGGACATCTAAGGCTCATTGCCTTGCCTAAACAAAAAGCATTTAGTGCAATACGGAGGCCATGGGTACCTCAGACATCTAAAAGACGGCTGATTGGTCCGGCAAAGAATCTATGGGTGAATTGTGCACTTCTGGAGGAGCAAGTGGAGGCCAAATAGGATATCCCAGGGCATTTAAAATTCACTAGACGTGCCTGTCTGGGCTGCTGAATAGAGCCCCTGGTAAATTCACCCAAAGGAGATTGTAGAGGGATTCAGCCTATGTAGGAGCGGACATTTACATGTGCACAGCTGAACTGCTCTCCAGACTCCACGAGTGCGTGGGCTAGCTCCTCACTGACTACAGCAAGCACTCAAACACGTAGCTAATGTAGACACCTGCGTGTAGACACCCACATGTGGGACTGAAACCAACCTTTGGTTTCCTTGTAATTCAGAGCCTCGAGGAGCAATGCTGAAATCATCCACAGAATCAAAAAGAGATCCACTCTGGAGGGTTGCCGCACTTCCCACAGCAAAATGAGGTAGAAACTGGATGTTTGTTGTTGCCCCCACGTAGCTTCCCATTTGGAGGTTTCCAGCTCAGGAGTGTTAGAGAATGCCCAAGCACTCCTGCACAGGGCATTTTGCCCTGTGATTCCCCATTTCTGCTCTTCCTCTTCCTAGAATGTATTGACATTTACAGACCGCTACCCCAATGCAGAAGACTACTAAAGACACAAACACATTTCTCCCAGGGTTATTTTTCTCTAGGGAATCCAGATGCTTCCCAGGTGCCTGGTAATAGAGTACAAAATAGTCTGCTATTAAAATTCAAAAGCAAAGAAAATAGCCCTTCCCTGCAGGCTTTCTTTCTATGAGGCATTTCTGATGAGAATCCAGAATCTCTGCAGAGGCCTGGCATGCGAAATCCAAATTATATAGCTAACAGTCCCCTTTTTAGAAGTGGCTGCTTGAAGCACAAAATCCCTCTGCAGTTCCTCTTGTGACAAGAGGTAGCTCCTTCTATTCAGTCCTCTCTTCTCAGCGTGCCTTGGGCTGGAGGCCTCCAAAACTTGTAAGCTGGGGGCTACCACTCCCAGGATCTTCCTGGCTCTGGAGAGAGCCCGTCTTCTACACGTATGAAGCACCCTGGATGGTCCGTGGCAGAACCATCCCCTTGCTTTCTCCCAGACCCCGGGAAAAACCCTAGGGCTGTGCCTATCCTTTCATCCCCATCTCTGGAGCTTTCCCACTGACATCTCAAAGGGTTTCACAAGGGCACATCAAAAACTACACATTCTGGGCTATTTCGTCATGGGGACAGGTTTAAAATGAGTCATGGTCATTTTCCTGAATTACTCACACAGCAGAGTTTTTCCACACAGTGAGCCATAATGAACCCATAGGTGGAGAAGACAATTATGAGTGGTTTAAAGCTGTGCCTAATTCCCCTCCTCTCTAAAAGGGAGACAATAATTCCCTTTTCTCGCAGAGGTGTGTGACGATTTAATCACAATGGGAGCTGTGTATTTATAGATTTTAAAGACACCACTATGATTATATTGTCCCACCTTCTGCATAACAAAGGGCAAAGAACATCAGCCATTAATTTCTGTATCAAGTTTATAATTTTTGCTTGAGTTTGTAGTACATGTCTTAGAAAGATTTCCATGTGACAAACCAGAATATATCTGTGTCAAGTTATGAAGTCCATTTTCTATGTTACTTATACATGGTATTGTAAACTCCATTTATAAATTCAGCTTTGGACTGAAATATCTGTTTTGTGTTATCTGAGGATTTTATGCTTACACCCCATTCATTGCAAGGTCAGAATAATGTCACCTAGTCAGTGCCCTGATCAAAGAGAGGGTCTGCCACATCCCTGAGAGATCATCCCAGAGAAAACACTGATATAACAATATAAGGTCGTGACACTAGCTCAGCAATATGGCAGAAAATATTTTTCCTCAGGTTGTGAATGAAATACGGAACAATGATTATTACTCTTTGCAGCTGCATGAGTCTATGGATTTAGCCAGTCTAAATCACCTTTTTTTTTTTTTTTTGTGCTTGTTACAGGTATCAAATTACCAAGCGCAAAGATTTTCTTTTCTGTTGTTCCCAAGAAATAGAAGATAATCTTTTTGTGAAAATCTGATGAATGAGCATAATAATGACCAGAATCTCCTTATAGGAATGTATACTGATGGGCTAAAATCAAATTTATAGGAAACGTACACCTGTGTTGCCATGTGTCCAATCTAAAAGATGTTAAGAGCATGTTTGATTAAAGTGCTGTCTCTTGAATTAAAGGCTGGTTGCCTATGGTGAAGAAGGTAGTTATTTTGAGAGATCAGTTTAACCTGCAGTGTTTGAAAGGAGGTTCAGATTTGTTGTCTGATGACTTGATAGTGCTGTGTCGTCCCCCATCATAGGATTTTGCTTGTGTTCATATTAACAAGAGCTAGTGTAGCCCGAAGTTGATTTTCTTATTTTGTTTGAAGTGAAAATCACTGTTATGAATTTGAGGACTTCTTACTTTCCTGGGAGGAAAGGATATGCTCCCTGATGGGAAAATGTGAAGAAAATGAACCTGTGACTAGGTTTCAGAGGACATACTGCTCTGCAAATAAGTTTATCCTTTGCCACATGCAAAAAGGCTAATCTGAAGGCACAGAAGCAGTTTGAGCTCTGAAATGCTAAACAAGTCTGGCCCAGGGAGAGGCATCCTCTTAAGCCTTCAGTTATTTTGTGAAGCGTGTAGATCTCCAGTGCTTTTTAAAAGTAATGCTAATCATTTTGGCCTCTAAAGAGTGAACCTAGGAGCAAAGTATGCTTGGCTGGGCAGGAGTCTGGGGGAGGCTGAATGCGGAGCGCTATGTCTTGAGAAAAGATGTAGGCGAAAAGGCTGTGCGTGAGCATCTGCCCTATGGACCCAGAACTACAGGGACTAGCTCTGATCCTGACCTGAAGGTATACTGAAGGGAATTAGAATAATTTTTCTCAAGATTTCATTTTTGCGTCTTCTTCTGGTGACCCCTCTGAAGTCTACAACACATACCCGAGCACGAATTAAAGACTTCAAGTTACAGAGAAGCTAGCATATTCCTAGGTAGGTCATTTCCCAGGCAATCTCTGGGAAAATCACTTCTTGTCTCTCTCCGAAATTTCTTTCTAGTCTGACTTCAGCTTCTAGCCACGAGGTGTCATTGCTCCTTTCTCCCAGGCACAGAAGCCAAACAGAAGCAATAGTCAATCAGGCGTTGTGCTTGGTGTTGGCTGACTGACTGCTCTCCCTCACTAAAGACACATTCGGTAGCTGCTTGTAGGCTTCAGCAGTTGACAACTTTCCAGCAGTTGTCAATTAGGAGACACTGTTACCTGCAGGAGAGGCCCAGACAGATTTCAGCAAGGTCTACAACTGGAAGAAAAAGGACGTACTCCTTCGAGGACCAGTGTGTGGGAATACGTGGAGTGACACAACCAGTAAGGCCGCTGAAGTGAACCGCAAAGAGAAGTTAATGAGACAGGTAGACGTTTTTATGGAGAAAAACTGAAATAAAGGACATGGTGACGAATCAGAGAGGTGGGACTGAGGCATACTGAAGCCAGAGAGGCAGATGAGGGGGAAATAGCTTCTTTGTGTTCAGTGGTTCCTTATGTCCTTTTTTATGTCCAGGAGAATATGCTCCCTGGGAGAACGTGCCTGTGTTTTACAGAACTTAATGGAGAAGTCTGAGGTGGCAGGAGCTTCATCTCCCTGGCATGGACATGGTTGCTGATATAAATACCTCCCTCCTAAATACATGTGCTGTTTGTCTCTTGGCCAAGAGCGTCGTGCCTTTGATGTGTCTCTTGGCTGTGACAGTTTGGCTCAGTTTGAAAAAAAAAAAAACATTGTTTATCTTTTCCTCATCGGCATCCACAAGTAGCCTGGGATTCCTCCCCTGAGCCTCAACCCCCTCCCGCATCTTGAAAATACGTGGCACCCACTTGAAAGAGTGTCGAAAATCAAGAGGGATGCTTTTAGCTTTTCGTAAGGATCTAGAACAGTTGACCTATTTTCCTCCCACTTGGTTGCTTCTCTCCTTTTAATAAATCAGATAAAACTGCAGGAGCACTGCATTTAATCTTGTCTGGACTGTTATATATAATCTCCTGAGTGGGCGGAGGTAGGTGTGTGTGGAGGGGAATGGCTCAGAAGCCTGAAAACATGAGAGACGACTCTCTTAAGTTCTTCTGATTTCACGGAAAGTTGCCAGGTAGGACTTTAATTAGGGCCTATCAAAAACAATCGGGAAAAGAAAAGGCTTTGTCAAGTTGTTAGATGTTGCTAAGCCTTTTGGAGTTTGTAGGTTTTTTTGCATTATGCACAGATTTATTCATCCTAACAATTTTGCAGCTGTGTTCCCTTGCTTACAGCACATCTCTCTGCATGAGAAACCTCTTCTATCATCTTTGCTGCTTGCTCGGCTGCTAATTTTCCTGCTGGGGTGGGCAGGAGCACTCAGGCATTGCTAGGGTGGAGAGGAGAATTTCACTTTACACTTTTTCTGGTGCTGAGAACATTTTACTATGGGCTGAAAATGCCATTATTTGTGCTTCTGCTGCAAAGTTCGGAAGTCAACAGAGTCCGTGCTGTCCACTTCACAATGTAGAACATAAACATGATAAATACTCAGATAATATAGCCTGAGAGGAAAAAAAAAAAAAGGAAAATCGATACAATTTTAAAAGGAAAATTAAAACTTTTTCCCCCTCTTTTTTACTTCCATAATATACTTCAGATTTTCTGTGGAATTAGCTATTCCGTTTGCAGGGTTTTCAGTCAGTAGTCAGAGAGTGATTCAAATGTTGAAAGTTGAGATCATCTTCAAGTGCTCTGCTGGATCAGAGCTTTCGTTATCAAGATACTGGTCACAGCAGCCCTGACATCCAGAAATATTTCTTATTTATGTCAAATATGGATAAGGATAACACTCATATCAGCTAGACAAATAAATCTAAAATGCTGAAAAGACACAATTTGAAATAGCATTGTTAACCTATGTGTCTGATCTAACCTCCAGAGGAAGACATATGACAACCGCAGGCTGTAAAAGCAGAGCAGGATCACTGAGCACATCTGGAAATATTTTAATTACTGAACATTCAGCATTGAACTACTTTGCTCATATGTAAACATAAGACAAGTAATTAATGTACAACATTTAGCTTGTGTGAACTGACATCTTTTAGCTACCGGCTTGGAGAAGGGAGGGGAAGGAGAAGGGGAAATTTTATATTTATAGATGTTAAGGCCAAAAGCACTGTTAGATCTGGCTGGATGTACAACAGACAAACGGATTCCACCCAGTCACTCTTCTGTGGAGCTTCCAAACTTGTGCTGACCGAAGAATATTCTCCTACCTAATCTTGGTAGGAGAACATGAAGAAATGAAGTGACACCTTTGAGAGAGGAGGGAATACTTATTTAATTAGTTTTAGGAAAGAATAAAGATAATTAAAAAGTTTCCAAGGTCCTTTTTGAAAACAGTCTGAGGTTGTATGACATTTTAATTCGATTTTTAATAAAACAGTTCCAAACGGCCATGGTTTTATCTGCAATTAATTACATAATTAATTTAAGGTGTGATAATAAAATATCAATGGAGGGCTAAAGGATATCCAGCCACCAATTAGTTGATTTCGTAGATTATTTTGAGGAATTACTTCCTGTAAGTTTGAATTTGCTGACTGTGCCGTGAAACCTTGCACACTGAGCGCAAGATGATAAATTAACTACGCTGTAACAGTGAAACTATTTTAAATACGCTTTTGTTGCCTTGACAAAGCTGCACAGAGATGCGATTCTTTTCTGCACAGTAATACAGAATCCCTCACCTGCTGGTCACCTCTTCGAACCTGGAAGTAGCTTCTGTCCAGCCGTGGCCGGGCGGTCTGTGTTGAGGCAGTCTCAGACCTGTGCACGCTGCATGCTTCAGCCCTCAGCAGACCACCACTGGTGTGATTAAACCAGTGCCAAACCGCAGAGTAGACTTTTGGTGATGTTATTGCACAGCATTACCTACATCGTCGGGAAATGCTGCACACTTTGGCTCTTGGTGCGTATGCTTTGTGCTTGTGGGATATCTCCATGCTGCTCTGGTGGAAGCTACCTGAGATGTCTCCACCTGGCTTACCTAGGTATTCATGGTCTAGCAGCGGCAGGAGACAGCTCTGCAGGTATTAAAGATTGAGTGAATCCTCCCCTATAAACACTACTCTGTTAGCTGTGAAAGATGCTTAGACAGCTAATTACGACTAGCTGTCTGATTTTTAGATGGTTGCATTTGCATTAGCTAAATCATACCCGTTACAGCTGACTTTACCTACCTAGATATGCCCAATATGCACAATAACACAGCTAGTCCATCTGTGGCTAAAACCAAAGCAAAATCGTAGTATGAGCAAGGCTGCCTGTATATTCTTGGTGTTAAAGACACATCACTTTTATGACTTAGGTTGCCCTTGGAAGACCAGGGCTGAATACGGCAAGGAGGCTGGACTGGTCTCCCAGCACAGCACTGCGTTGCCGGTGGGGATGGAAAAACCTGTAAAAAGGCCAACTTTTGCAGATTCTCCTGGCCCCTCTTCCTGCCTTTTTTTTCTTCTGGAGTCCAATATAGAAAATGTGTAAATTTGGAGATATGCAGAAAATCCCCTCACTAAATGTGAAATATAACCTTCAGAATAAAAAGTGGAAATTTTAGAGTAACTGTTATGATATTACTACTGCTGCATTTTTACCTCTTACTAATAAATACTCCAAATGATGTCAGTGTAGTTCAAAATGTATAATATTAGTAATAATGATTTGCTCAGATTTTAAACTTTACTACTGGTACTTTGCAGTGCTTTGTTAGCTACATTATATGGACTATATATAACAATGCCATTTCTCCCAAGCTTCCCTCCTGAATGATGATTTTCTTCTCTGTTTGCATGACGGTATTAGAGGTCATAACCATTCCATTTTTTTGCAAGTCAACAGTATTGATGCTTTTTATTGTCAACACTTTAGTTTCCCTCCCTATTTTAGCTCTGTTTATAAAGAGAAGACACATATGCAAGTACTTTAGCATGCAGCATCATTATATATGTAGCGTATATTTGTCATGATTTGGAAGCAAAGAATTGAATTGAAGGATTCAATCAACATTTTTATGTGCTAGATAATGAAAAATAATACATTGCTCATAGTAAAAAAAATAAAGATTAATTTCAGTATGTTAAGTATCATTGCAGATTTATTTCTTTGGAATTTTAAGGAACTGTTTCAGAAAGGAATGAAAGGATATTTGGAATTTAAATGGTTGCTCAAATTTCGCGTTGCAGTCATGGCCTAAAAAACTGAACAGAGATTTGCCTCCGGGTCGTGGAAAGTGTCAGAAAGTAAGTGTAGGTTGCAGCAAGAGGAAAGATGGGCATCAGAGGAAGGAACAAAACAGAAACAGCAGTGTCCTGCAAAAGAAGTGAAGAGGGAAAGTGGAAAGAGAAAAAGGTCCCCATTTCTACAGACACTTGTTGCAGAAGATACAGACAGCAGGAGACGTTCAGTGATGTTCCTGCGTTGATATCCCTCAACCAAAAGGGAACAACCAAGAGTTTAATCTCCCTTTCAGAGCGTAATCTCAATTATAGGATTTGTAAAATCCTTTAAAAAAAGTAAAAATACGGGACTGCTCAGCAGTACCCGCCTCTGCCCGTCGAACCCCAGTGGTGGCAAATCCAGCTGACCATCAGTGTTACCAGGACAAATATTTTATACTGCAGACTTGAAAGGGCTTGCTGGCAAAGGCTCACTCTGAGGGCAGCCCTTTGGATGGAGAATGGACAAGTTCTCGCAGCTCTGCTTGTGCGACGGCTGATGTAGGTCCTGACAATGGACTTCAGTCTTCAGGCCTCCTCATCGCTTCCTTTCACAAGCCTGAGGGTCACAGGCGGGCTGAAAAAAAGATAACAAATTAAGGAATTAATGAGGAAAACTTTGGTCTTGATGTACTCTAACACCATAAGATTGATGGGCTTGTCCATGGAGGCCTCCAAAGCCTGCATGGTACAATATTGTTGCAAAAATGTGAAGTAGATAATTATTAAGTGATATGCAAAGCAAAAAAAAAAAAAAGAAAAGAAAAAGTCCTAGTGGTAGATATTCTGTGATAGGCTCTGAGCTGACTGTCACTGCTCAGGGCTGAGATGGTAATAAAAAGTTCTAAGAAAGCATCACCTCAACGCACGGGAGATGTCAAAAAAAGCAAATTGAGTCTTAGGAATTATTAGGAAAACAATACAGTTGAAAATAGGAGATATCACCCTGCAGTTGTACAAAACCCTCCGAAATACTGTGTGCGGTTCTGCTTCCCGCGTCTCAAAACAGATTTAATAGAACTGGAAAAGACAAAGAGAAGAGCAACAGGGATAATGAGAGATACGGTGTGGTTTCTTTATGAACGACTGAGTAACTGTGAAGGATGCAGGAGTCTATAAAATCATGAGTGACAAGGAGAAGTTAAATAGGGAATATCTAATTGTGTTTTCCAATGCAAGAATTGTTGCATTGGGATAATTGGAATATTTCATCATTTAAAATGAAATGAAAAGATGACAAATTCAGAACACATACAAGGCTTTATCTCTTCACACAGCTAAGAGGCAAACTGTGCAGCTGCTTGCTGCAAAACGCTGCAGGTGGTAACTGTTTGGAGTCAAAAGGATATGGTCCAGACCTTTGGTCTGCCCTGCTAGGGCTGTTTTTGCACGAACATTGGAATTTGGTGACAAATTCTTATTTTTTCTGTTAAGAATACAAGACTGGAATGTCACTGTGCAAGAAAGAGGGTCTGGTACTGGGGCTTCAGATGAGAAATGTTATGTATTAATTCACAGGTGACAGGCTATGGCAAAAAAATGGCTATGGATACTTTATGTCCACGGCTCAGAAGGGACTGGCTGATATCTCTCCCACAATGCAGCGGGATCCAGTTGTTGGATTAGAAGTAGAGAATAAACCAAGAAAACAACTATTGATAGTAGATATGCTCTTGAGAGCATTTGATGATACTGTACTTGAAACTGATACAGAAAGCAGTTTTGTGTACAGTTGCTCAGAAAGAATTATCTAGTTTCAAAAACGATGTGGAATAAATTTACAGAGGCTGCAGGAAGAGATGAGACGTAGCAGAAAGCCATCAAGGCTGTGATTGTGCCCTGACCAGGGATTAGATACCTGACACATATTGCCAATTCCAACCAAAGCTTTGTGCAAACTATTTGAAGATAACCTCACTGGTTTCAGAGGTACTGTATTCTTCCAATTTTTCAGGGAATCCAGGAAGGCTGTATGGATGTACCAAAATGCAAAAGAAGAGCCTGTGTGGTCCATGTATGCAGACGGACATAGAGAAAACCTTGAAATGTGTGAAATTCGCTAAAAATTGCAGTGCAGACCAGAACTTGTGCTGATAAATTGGGACCTGTTGAAGCCATGGTCTAACTTTGATTCCACTTGTGTGCAATATAACAGTGACAATTTTTTAATGTTAGTTTATTACTCACAGTCTTCCGGGATGGCTTTACTGGAAAATCTGATACCAAAACCACCGTCACTCATGTTAGTTTGATATTTGCCAGACAACGGATCCCAGCAATAATCAGGAGTAATATCAATCTGCCATGCACTGCATTCAAACAATCTGCAGTTGCTCGTGGACTGGAGAGTGGCACATCCAGTCCCAGGTATCTCCAATGGGGTAGTGTGGTGCAGACACACCACAGAAAGCTCGTTAGCAAAGGCTCACTCTGAGGGCAGCCCTTTGGATGGAGAACGGACAAGTTCTCGCAGCTCTGCTTGTGCGACGGCTGATGTAGGTCCTGACAATGGACTTCAGTCTTCAGGCCTCCTCATCGCTTCCTTTCACAAGCCTGAGGGTCACAGGCGGGCTGAAAAAATGATCGGAAAAAAGAGCCTTCTCCTTGCAGAAAAAATCAGCTGCAAAGGCAGTTAAAAAGGCTATGGAGTCTGAAACCTGGCTCTGGTGGATATCAGAGCAATACTCTGAAAATCTGGACTGCCACCAGAAGAAATTTTGTTTAACGGAAAGTTTAGAACCAGGTTGGCCACTTTAGTTAAAACTGCCGTGAAAGTTGGCCTGATCTGGCTGTATCAAAGAAAGGAGATAATATGCTGTAGTCTAGCTGGGATTCCCTTTGCCTAACGTTAGAAGTGTATGTGCAGATGCCAACATCTCATGTGGCGGAGGACATCTGCAAAGGTAGATGCCTGCGCTGTGGACCCCAAAGTCAGGTGCGAGGAACCCAGGAGTTCAAGGCCTCTGACCCTCCAGTTAATGCACATACGGATGCGGCAGAGGCTCAGGAGATTGCAGAGGATTTAGGGAGACATAAACTCCTGAGGAAGATTTGCGGAAGAACCGTGGAGTGCACTTGCAAGTTATTCCTTCTGAAAAAGTGGAGCAGGCTTATGAAACCTGCAAAAATACACCTAAAAGTAAACAACAAAAAAAAAGAGAACTTTGCAGAGATGCAAGGAATGAGCAGAGGGACAGAGATGGATGGGCCTTTTAGAAGAGCAGCCAGCACATGCAGTGCTTCTGGGAGCTCCTGAGAGACTTACTGAGTGCCGTTAAAACAGTTAAAGTGGAGCTGAGTATGTTTTTTGTAAGTGCGGCAATACGAATTGCAATGTGAGCTAATTTGCTGTTGAAAAACAGGGAATTATGTTATGAGGCTATGGACCATCCCTAGAACAAGGAACAAGGTAATGCTGGCCAGAGAAAGACGAAAAGCAGCCAGGGGGCTTCTGGATTCAGATAAACGTCTTAACCATAACATACCTTTTCTACTGCAAGGCCTGCATCAGGCTGCCGTCCTGAAGGGACCCATCTTCTGTGCCTCGGTTCTTCCTCCACCAAAATTACCGCCCCAAACTTTGCTTTCGAGCATCACAGGCCAGTCTCAAAGGCGAGCGTGGCTTGCGGCTTCATATCTTCTGGGCATCATTTACATAGCAAAGCTTTTGGTGTTTAGAGTGTGGGTGCCTACGTTTCTCCTGGTTGTTTTAGCTTTACTTTGCAGTCAGAGGAGAGAAATACGCTACTTCAGTTGAGTCCCTTTGCACGTCTTGCTGCCATGGCTTGGCCTGCTGCTGAGCTGCAGGAGGACAGGAAGATATCCCAAGAAGTGGTACTGGAGCCAGTCACGGCACGAGGGAATATGCGCCGATGTTAACAAGATCAGACTCACTAGACAGAAATTATGAGTTCTAGAAACAGGGTGAAGTGGAAGAAAGGCTCTCCAGCCCAGCCCGGTGAGCTCAGCCTCCTGGACGCACTGTCTTCGGATCTTTACACATGTATAGCTCCATGTGATGAGAAGCTCAGATGTTATTTTTCTCCTCCTGTCTTGGAAACAGGAACATGCTCTTCAGCTGCAAAAACCCAAATGTCACTCAAGGAAGGAGCCCAGGTGCCCTCTTTTGTGCACCTTCCTGCCCCAAATTACTGTCAGGCAGTTTAGCACACTCCATGCACCATTAGACGTGCATTGATTATCCAGCTTTAGCACCATCAATATTCAGTCCATCAACGTGCAAACGCTACTCTGGGAAATAAATATCCATAAATCATTTTGCTAAAACTCCCGACTGAAATAAGGGCAAATGATGCTACTAACTGAACTGTACAACTGATTGGAAGTAAGAGCTTCTGAAATAGCTTCTTGATTGAGAATGTATGTCTCATTAATCTTTTAAACAGAACAACGTGAGCTGAGCGGGGAAGGATAATCGAACCCCTAGCAGCACCCTCTGCCGTGCTCATAGGAGGAGGGCTGGCAGCTCTCTGGCCCTGATTAGACAAATCACTTAGGTGGAGGCATCATTTTCTGGAGACGCTTAAAGTACCACAGGCTCTGTTCGCTGAAGGGCATAATTGCCCCTGTGGGCAATGGGTTGCAAAATGGAGTTCCTCCTCCCCTCCCGCTTGGTTGCTTCTCTTTCTAGAAGGGGCCATGTTCTTCACACACCTATGTTTTTATTACTTAAGCTCCCCAAACACCCAAAGTCTTATCTCTGGGCTACAGCTCCCCAGTATTAAGGGTAGTAAGCGTGAGCTGAGGTTGAGCAATAATGTAGAGGTCTGTCTGGCTTGTGCAGCTGAGCTCTGCACAGAACAGGGCTGGAGGAACGGAGGATCCTTTTCTCCACCATGCGGTGGCTAGGGCACCCGTGCAGAAGGAATGAGACACATGTTCAGTTTCTCTTCCAGAGGCGTTTTGAATTTAGATTGGATGCCCCAGGATCAGTGCTGTCAGCGCCTCTCCCTGGGGTGTCCCATGACACGCAGAGTCATCATTTTGTTATCTGGCCAGAGAGAAAATGTGATCAAACTGTAGCCCTGTGCTGAAGGACCATCCTTGGGAGAGAAGGAGTCCAGAGTCGAGGCTGTGCTTCAACAAAAATTTCAGTCTTTCATGCAACATTTTGTTTACAGCAGAGACCAAAACCAGGTCATCCGTTTAAGGGCGAATTTGCATTCTTGCTAACTCCTGGCTTTCTACGTTTCTTCTGATCTCAATAAGCTTTTAATTATTCTTTGCCAGGTGAAGTCAGGAGAAGTGAGATTAGCTCCAGCTACAATATATCCAATAAACAAAACTTTGGAAAAGCCGTAGAGACACCTAGGTTTGGATGCCCACAGACTGAGGCAGAGCAGGCACTGGCTTACCCACACCTTGGCTGAATACTTCCACCACTGCCTTAGGGCTAAAAGACGCACAGGGCATCCTCCCTCTGCCAGTGCTGGGTTATGACGATGGGCTAGAGGTAGATAGTCAGGTTTAGGCTTTACTATAAATACAAGCAGAGCTTGGGAAACTTCCCAGGAATATTTAATTCCCTGATATAGATAATACCTGTAAAGGTGATTGATGTGCCGAGCAGCAGAGCTTACCCATGCTCCGCGTCTGTTCCTTGCTCCCTTCTTATCCTATTTTAAGGTTAGGGACATTTCTGAACCACTTGGTCACCTTATTGTGAGTATGTAACACTCTCCTGTGGCTGTAGCCTCCAGGGGAGACACTGCCAAGAGCTCACGGGAGTCCTGGCAAACAGAAGACTTTCATTTCATTCCTATTTGCACCAGTGAGTCCCTTTTTCTTTGGCTGGTTGGATCACTTTGATGTTCTTCTATGTATTTCCTCCATTCCTTGAACTCTACAGCCCAAATGTGGTATATACATGAAATCATTAACTAGCATGGCTGCTTGTCATTAATATGAATTTAAAAGGAAACACTTTGCCAATTAGTATAGAGTAAACAAGCCCAGATTAAAAAAAAAACAATAGCTGAAGCTTTTCCTCTCCTATTTTTTTTCTGAAATGTGGTTTAGCAAAATCAATTCTAATCTCTTTTAAAAACATAATGCCAATAGCAAAGTCCTTCTGAACTTTAATGAGTATTTCCCAAATATCATAGGGAAACTCCTGCTATTTTTGCTTGAATAGGGAGTTTGGCAGAAGGCTTTTGTGAAAAAAGATGAAATATTCTGATCATAGAGAGTAAGAGATAAAATAAGGATCTTCTAAAACAGAGTGAAAACTGGCTGCTCTGCAGTGCAGCCAAGAGGCTAATGTTTGATGATGGTTGCCTGCAGTGAAAGACCGTTGGGCTATCATTTCTTAAATCCTTTTGCTCTATTTTATTTTGAGGGGAGGAGGGAAGAGAAGGGAATGTGTAAAATTAATGTCAGCAAGCCCCTAGTCTTTACCAGAAGAGTGTATTGTAAAGTGTATCTTTGCCACTCTGCACCTTCCTTCTGGAAATGGAGGATATTCTTCTCCCTTTATGGGGTTGCTGGAAGGCCATTTTATTTTGCAATTCATCACCGGATTTTTTTCTCCTTTTGTTTTTCTTTTTATCACCCTGTGATGTCACATTGCAAAACAATAACATTGTTTCTTCCAGTCACTGTTGGGAAAATCTAAGCGACCCACGGGTATTTGTACATACAGACGTATTGGCTGTTTGGCAGGGCTTTGCTCATTACCAACATAAAGCATTTGACTCAGCACCGTTTCTTTCTTAAAATGGCCTCTTACAGTATTTCAGTCCCAAACGTGGCTCTGAATTTGCCGATGCCATCAATCACACTTACAGATTGGGCCGTGCTTCCACTTCATCGTCCCTTTGTGAGCCCTTAAAGAAGCCTATAGTAACTGGACACTGTGATGCGCCCAGTAGGTAAACTTAAGTGTGATGGAGGATCACTGTCTGACCTGCGTTCAGTAACGTTGCAACACAGAAGAGTGAGCGTGAACGGGAAGGAAGAAAGCAGAGACCAGACCGAAGGGCCGGATCAAATCCTTCGTGTGATGAGGATTTCTATACGGGGAAGATCTGGCCCCTTGGGTGCCCAACACAGCCCTGACAGAGGAACGGACAATTTTGCAGCAGAGTCTGGACACCATCTGCAGTCTGATGCAAAGCTCTCTGGGGGGCTCTCTGCTGATTTCAAAGGATTTTAGATCATCATGGCATTAACATAATACTCTCTACTTCTGATAGAGCTCATCTACAGCCTCCAAACGTGATCCGTGGGGGAAGATATCGTCCCTCCCTTTTAGCATACCCCTTCCATGCTGCTGCTCTACTCTTCTTCCTCAGGCTGGGGATGTCAGGATGCAGGGGGATGTCAGGACGCAGAGGAAGGGAAGCTCTGGGCAGTTCAGCCTACTACATCGTTGGTGGAAACTGGTCAGATTTGGGAGGCTGGACTAGATGATCTCCAGAGGCCCCTTCCAACCCAAATGATTCCGTGATTCTGTGATTCTTTGACGTTTCAGGAAGAATATTCATAGAAGTTTCTCACTTGGGCAACAATCACTGAAGCCAAACAAAACAAAAAAAGGAACTGTCCAGCATGTTTTACCTTTTTCCACTGGTTATGGAGCCATTTAGCTTTTGGAAGTTCTCACCACAAATTCCAAGTTTGATAAGAAAGGCAAAAAATAGGCATGTGACTAGGTTTTGGGATGTTGCCCTACCTGCTTACCTCTGTTTACCTCAATTTGTTCACCTCTCCATCGCACCTGGGAAGAGGGCCATGATAGAGAGAAGAGGGACTATTGCTGTCCCTACAGCCAGAAACTTGAGGACAGGTTCCATACTTTCCGTTGTGAAATACTCATTTCTATCATTTTATTTTCTTCTCAGGCTTATGGTTTTCTCCTGTGCAGGAGGCACAGGAGGGGGATCTAATGAGCACCTTCAAACTGCATCTGATGGCACTCAGCCTTCTGCAAGACCTCGCGTTTGACGCCCCGTCTTCCTTCTCACCCTCTCCCTGCCTAATCTGGTTAGACAGAGCTCGTCAGCCCTGAGACTGTCCCTGACTACATCTTTGTAACATACCCTGCACAACAAAAAGCCACTGCAATAACAGCAACAACATAATTGCCTTTGCTTATCATAAATTTACCTTTAGCTAGTTTTATTAAGACTTTTGAGCTAAGGTACTGATAAACTAACGTATATTACCACCTTATTAACGGCTCCCATTCTAATGATGCTTGTGATTGTAAAGATTAGGGTGACAATTCTCAAATAGCAGTTATATTTTTGGGCAGGTTCTTTGATATTACTATTTTCGTGCGTTTGTGTGTGTATGTGTGTGTGTGTGTGTGTGTCTAATTGTAATTAACTAACAGTTGAGAAAATGGCTCTTGCCGTGTCACCTGCAATTGCTAGGGTCCATGCTGCAGCTGTAATTTAGAGGGGTGGAATAATCGCATAATTACTCTGCAGTGATTACAGGAGACTTGCATGGTCAGTGGATAAGAGAGATTGAATGACATTGGGAAAAAAAGATGCAGGCATATGTTGCTAGTTAAGTTAACCACTTCATATTAATCCTGACCCACACAGGGAAAGTGCCATACTTCTGCTTAAAGGACTGGATCCACTAAATCCCTGCCCAGACTGCAGGGAGCATAAGACCCTGGTGCTCTGGTTCCAGTGAGGGGGAAGATTAGTTTTAAAGGAGGAAGGAGGAAGATTAAGTCCTCGAGGTAATCTCCTTTCCTTTGCTCCAGTATTGCTGAAGCTCCCTTGTGCGCATTTCCTTGGCAGTGCAATGCAAACCTCACTGCAGTCAAAGGAAACCTGTCAGCTGCAGCAGGAGTTGAATCACATTTGTTTGGAGGAAGGTCTGGCGCAGCACCTGGCTCAACAGGGCCTCGAGGTGCCCCTAGGAGACAAATAGTGTCATAGGCAAATCTTGTTGCTTTGATTTGTTGCAAAACACTATTTAAAACCAGTTCTAAACACCTGATGATGCTGGTTAGAAAGGCTTGAACTGGGTGTGTCTTTTTTTTTTTTTTTCCCCTTCCTAAATTATTTCTCATTCCCCCTCCTCCTCCCAGGGTGCAGCAGCCTGCAAAGGAGAAAACATGATTTTATGGCTGTTACTGCTTCTCTGTTAAAAGAAGATCTGAAAACTGCGGTCATTTCTGTTAATGACTGCACCAGAAAAAAACAAGGACCAGCGTGGGCCCCCTGTTCCCCTTGCCCCAAGGCCTGATCCTGCGCACGGGCGAGCGTCCACGCTAACAGGGAAGTTCCAGCCACCGCGGGAAGGTGACCGCTGAAGATGCTGGCGAAGACGGTGTTCCCTGGGGGAGTGGTTTGCTTTATTTCCCTAAAACTTCAGGGCAAAAAAAAACTTCCAGCAAGATACAAAATCTGGTTTAAAGCACTGTTTGATGGGCTCTGTCTGTGGGGATGGGGGGGGGGGCGTCTAAAATCTGCTTTCCAAACACTGCTGTGTTATCAGTTGCACAGGTACAGTGTACACGAGGTTAATGAAGACGGGATGGGAGGGGATTAGTAGTGCATTGCAAACAAGTTTGTGCTAAGTGGCTTAGGATTCATCCTGTCCTGCTTTTAAATACTGATTTCTGCTATTTTCACCTTCCAAAACACATAAACTGTTGATTTTGATCAGTAAATGAATTTATACAGATAAGCTTTAACCATCTGGTGACGGCAAGGTGTGCCCCACCACCTTGTCCTTTGACATTCAGAACTGACCTTGTATGCTTTTGGACAGGGGGAATAAGAGCAAAGTTGCAGTAGTGTGATACGGGATGTCCTGCTAACGTGCGTCCATAGTGCTGCCCCGTGAACTGCCAAACGCTGCTGGCATCCCGATGACGGCTTTTATGGGAGTGAGGGCAGAGATGCCCAGAATGGTTTTGAGTCAGAAGCTGAAGACCATCCTGCAGATGTTGCTTTAAGGCATTTGCATGGGAAATCTTTCTGCTTGGAACACTTCTATTTGGATGGTGTCACAGGTTAGAATAAATCACCTCGTAGCTACAAAGGAGGAGCTCCTGAGCTGCTTACCATCAAGAAGTGGAAGTCTGCTGCAGGACGGGTCTCTGAATGAGACTGTGACTCTGAGAAGGAGCTGAGCACCCCATTTTGCCCATTTCAGAAAACCTATCTCAAGTCCTATAGCTCAGCCTTCTAAACCTCTACTTGATGGGCCCCCACCGACGCTGCAGTTCCTGGGAGAGAAGCTGTTGCATTGCTCTAGGGAATGCCGAGTCATCTGACAGTATGGCTGAGCGACTGCCAGACCAGCCACGTTACAGCAGTTAATGGCAGGCACAGAGGGAGCAGGATCCCTGAGTTGGTGACCTCTGTTTTGCAGGGAGAGGTTGTGTTGTAGTTCTGCTCCCAGCTGCTGTGTGTGGAGGAAGCAGAGGAAAACCCCCAGGTACAAGCGATGTTTCCCTATGCACCAGGAAGACCTCGGAGGGCTGAAGACAGCATCTTCGCTCCAGGATCTTTTCAGGCAGCACCTCTGTTCCAAACTTTTCTCTCCCTTTTTCTTAAGATCCCACTATCAGAGTGTCTTCGCTGCTTCCGACGTTTCCCAATCTGTTGGCTCTGCGTGAGAACAACACTGCTGAGATTAACAGAGCTACTCTCTCAAAATGGGCTTCAGAAATGTCAAGACTAGAGGAAGCACCTCTTGTCCTTCAGGATCCTTATTGTACAGGGAAACTAGCTAAAAGGTAACTGAGAGAGAGAAAAAAAGAATATCTTCCAAATCACTCCTGCTGTCTGCAATACCCAAGGATTCTTCTGCAAGAGCTTGTGGCCGTGCCAACAAAATGGAGCTCCTGAAAGGTACAACTGAACAGGTGTTTCCTAGGCTTACTGAGAGCCCAGGGTAAAGTTGCACTGAATCTAGTACTCAATAGGAAGCTTAAAAATATTCTTAAGCTCCAAGTCACCCTTCTGCAAGCCATGGGCCCTGCTTCATTTGATTATCCAGCTCCACCAAAACTCTGAGCCACACTGTGGATTCAGGAGCAATTTAAGAGCTCATTACCTCTAATTTGTTTTTAATTCTTCTCTCTGAAACCCTGAGAACTGCTAGCAGTCTCTGAGTGATTACAGGGGTCTGCTCTCGATAAGTAAAGCTCCGTGGAATGAGGAAGAAACCTATTTGGAGGCTGTGGGGTCCCTTTCATGCTGTTGCTTCCAGGTTGACTCTTTACCCTATCTTGTTCAGGTTATTCAGTCGTAAGAGAGACTGGAGATAGCCAGCAGCCTACAAGTGAGCAAATGACGCAAACCCTGAGCAAGTGAGATTTCCATCTGCCATAGAAGAACAGAGTGTGTACAGGCAGGACAGAGATGGTGATCAAAATGATGAGGACATTATGGCTATACCTAAAGAAAATGATCCTGGTCCCATTCTCTGGTCCTCATACCAAGCAACCCACCATCTAACTAGATCTCCCAGCCCCAGAAAGGAGGCTGCATACAAGCAACCTATTGAAAATGGTCCCTGGACCTAAATAATTCCTAATTTTTACCTGGGCTCTATTTAGGAAACTGCTGGTTGGTATTGGCTGAAATTGTGCCATGGACTATGGGACGTTTCTCCAGTTTACTAGGACAGATGCAGCTGATGACCTTTTCTGTCATTTGCAGCAAGGGATCTAGTTATTTTTGACCTCTTAACATAGGCTTTAGGCACTGGCGGTACCTTAGTCTCCCAGGCCCTCCATCTGTGGCACACATTAGGACTAAATGCTTTGGTCTAGTTAAAGTCATTTGACTTAATACAGGCGATATGGGGGGAGGCAATGTGCCTGTGATGTACAGGAGGTGAGCCTAGTTGGCCAAATGGCTCTCTTCCGGTCTTGAACGTGGGTATCTTCTACTCAGAAGCCAAAGAGAAGATCTCCCCTTTCATATTTCCCACTGTGTAGAGCAGGGATCTTTGCTGTTGCACTAAAATGATGCCTTTACACTCCTAAAATGGCTCAGCCTCTGTTCCTCAACACCTGTGTCTGCAGACGGTCTTACCAGGTAAATACAAAGGGCAAGGCCTATTCCCTTGCCCTCCCACCAAGTGGCACAACACGCTTGCGTCCATTTAGCTAAACTCTCTCAGAAGGGAGCTGCAGGCCATTGATCACACAGCAAAAGCTGCCGTGTCCTCGATATCCACCTTTGCAGTTTGGGAGACACTGATGGAAGGGACACAGAAGCTGCTCCCGAGAATAGACTGATGGAGCTGTAATGGGGGAAACACCATTGTAATAAAAGAGCAGCAGCTGCAATGAATGAGAAAACGTTAGCTGGACTGATGGATTAGTCTCCTGTATTGCTTCTTCAAGTGCTAACGGCACATCGGATGTCTCCTATTTCCCCAATTCCACCTGCGCAGTCTAACTTTGAACCCACTTCTTAATAAAACCTCTCCACTCTCCTAAAAGCTCGAGATGACGGCGTTCGTTCTTCTTCCCAGCAAGATGATTATTTCTGCATTTAAAAAAAAAAATAAATCAGATCTCTGCATGTCGTGCGCGGTGCCGGGGTGTGCCATGCTGGAGGCAGCCCACCCCAGGAGGTGGCATCCTTGCACAGCGTAGGGCCTGCCTGCCACAGGGAGCTTGATCGCACCGAGCAATTCCAAAAGAGTGTAAAATATTTATCTGCAGATATATTTGGATCTGATTTTTTCTTTTCTTTTCTTTTTTTTTTAAACCTCTTTGTATGTGAAAGATCTCTTTCCAGCCTTGCCTGCACAGCGTTTTTCCAGAAAAGTGAGACCTTGCATTCCTGTCTATTTTCTGACTTAAAACCTGCAGGTATTTTTTTTTTTTTTCACTCACAGTGGAAAAAAATAGAAATTACTGGTAAATGCTTTAAAGCTAATCTGAGGTTCCTGGTAAACAGAAATCATTACAATCCAGTATGTTTTACAACAGAAAAGATGAAGTGAATTTGCAGAGTGCGTATTTTTCCTTCCCTGCGCTTATATTATGCCTTGCTCGTAACATCGAATGAGCCTTTCGGCTGAAGAACTACAAGGCCTTGCCCTGTTGATCAACAGGGACTAAAAAAGACACCTGGGACTGCTCGCATCGAGGTAATGAAACAGGAATCCAAGGGCTCGAGAGAGCAATTTGAGAAGTTTCCTTTCTTATTGCAAAGGCCAGGGCAGGTTTTCCCCCAAATTTAGTATTCTGTCTAGGAGAATATAAAATAATGAGACTCCTGCATCTTCCCTAGGGAGACTGTTGAATTGCCTTAGAGATATCACTGTCAGCCTAAGGTTTTTTCCTGTCTAAAGCTGACCTGAAAAAGGGGCAAAGAAGAAAGCAGAGGGAATGTGTGCCTGTTTCTATGCTTTCTGTTGTGCAAAAAAGACTTTTACTGTCAGCTGTTCTCATGTTTGCTTTGCATAAGAAACACCAGGGCTACAAAGTTTGTTCCTTCTCATTTTCACTGATGAAAAATTCTCTTTGGACAATTAGAGAAGAGAAATAGGAGATTACTCACAGGCTACTCTGAAGTTCCTCTGCAGTCAACGAGGAATGGGTGCTCAGCCGCGAGGCTTGGAAAAGTCCCTTGTGGAAGAGAATGAGAGCTGGTCCGACAAAAAGAGGGAACATCTCTGGAAGAAGTTAGCGGAGGAGAGACTGGTTCTGAGGTGCTGGGGTTTATGACAGTATTAAAAGGGTGGCTCTGGAGCAAAGGGCGTGCAAATGCCAGGGAGGAAAAGTCCCACTGCTGCATATCTCGCAGATCATGAGGAGGAAAAAAGCTGCTAAGAAGCAAGCTGGGTGATAAAGGTAGGAAAGTGCTGTTAGCGCTGATGGAGAATGCGATGGCCAGGAAGGCAGTGGATGGGGATTTTAAAGCAGATAGATTGTCTCCGTAAATCTCTTCCTTCCTCCATATGACTCTCCTCCACCTCCAGCTCCTGTTGCAGGTGGTCCCCGGGGAAGGCCCGCGTTTTGCGCCTTTACAGCACAGCACCACAGCTCGCACCTGCTCGGGGACCTCTCTGTGGAGCAGAGCTCTGCCTGGCTGCACCTGATCTCCTAGGAAAGATGGGAAGGGGCGGAGATGGGCCTTTTAATGGGCTACAAATGATCCCTGCTGCACAGCCAAGGACCATGTAAGCTGTGAGGAAGAAATGTGAGAGGCTTAGCAACCGTGTCTGCTGTGCAGCTACGTGACATGGGGAGCTGGGCAATGAGGACCTGACTTGCCAGTCACGCAGGTGGTGGTGCTTATAGGTTACTCATCGTTCACCTAGCGACAGAGCAGGAGATTCAAGCCCTCACTGACGCAGGCTCTAGGAAATCACATCCAAACCTGGCTGCTTTGGGGAAGCCGGCTTTTGAGACCCTGGATGGGAGAAATGGCATGGGGGGCACCGAGCAGAAGGATGCACCAGAAACAGTGGTTGCTCTGAAGCTGATCATGCGGTTGAACCGCAGACAGCCCCCACGGATGAGCCAATAGCTGGCTCCTAGTCTCTCTGTTCCTCTGGATACAGTTGGTTCTGCTCCAGTTTCGTCCCTTTGGGATGCTGTTATGAGCAAAGCCTGCTGCACAGCCTGTGGAGGAGATACGCATTTGCTACCTGCTTTCACCTGGATATCTCTCTGTTGCAGAGAGAGTTGGCACTTCTTTGACCACCCTGGACTGTTTCTGAGCCAGGCTTTTGCTCACTTGAGCAAAAAGCAGGTCTTGTGTGAGGGACAGGGCAGCTGGAAAAGCTGGGGCCACTGTCTGAACATAAAAGGCCCCGGGGATGAAGGAGAGCTCACGCAGTACTGTTTCACACAAAGGATAATAAACACATGGAATAGGTTAAGAAGTGAGGTGACTGAAGCTGAACTATAAATAAGACTATAAATAACTTCGAGAGACATGTTGACTGGTTGCTAGAGGAAAAAAGAGGTAGTGGGGAGGAACAGATTGAGAATATTATGATGGGGGTGGAGGGACCCAAAATTCAAGCTTAAGATAAAGGAAAAAAGGAAGGAGAAACAGTCTGGCCTTTTTTATTCCAGCTGTGCTTTAAGTCCAAGGAGGGACCTCTCTTCTTCTACGTATCTCTGAATCAGGAGCGTGTCTCTGAGTCAGTTCAGTATACGCCAGTTTTTGCCTGAGAAGTTGGAAGGTGTTGAAGAGAGTTAGGCGTATGGTGAAACAGAGTGTTTTTCTAAGCAGCTAAAGAGATGGAGACTGAAGAATTGATGTCCCAGTAAAGTGAGGCCTCGTGTGGGGTGTTAGCTGGATGGGCTGGGGGGGGAAATGTGCTTTTGTAGTACCTGGAGGTCAATGGAGGTGCAAAACCGGGGCAAGAAAGAACAGAACCAAATCCTGGCTCAGCCCCCAAAATATTATTTTCTCTCACTGTTTACAGGGATATACGGCCAACAGATCTTGGGAGAAGGGAGAGACAAATTCAAGTAGACTGCCTGGTTGTAGGAGATGTTCCCTGTGGCTATCCTGGCAAACTAGCTCTTAGGGAACTCAAATGTGACCAAAGTCCACCAAAGCTATCAATCTCCAAGGTTTTAAGTAATCTTGTTTTTGTTACATGGTAGACCAATCTAATACCGCCGCACCCTAAAATCCTAGTCCTTAAATCAAACAGGAAACAAGTCCTGAGCGTTGCAAGGGAGAGTGTTTCTAAAATCCTCACGTAGAAGAGCATAACCTAGCCAAATGGAGAAAAAAACCTATATTATGACACTGACAGAGCTAGCCAGACTGATCTGATCAGCTACAGCAGCCACTATTTTGGCTGCTTTGTCAGAGAATGAGCTGGGAACCTCCAGAGTGAAAGCCAAGGCTTGTTTTGTGAAGCCAGGATTTTAAGCCACACTGATGGTGGGTTGTACTTACAGAGAATGCAGCTGATGGGTTTTAGGTCATTTCTGATGCTTGGCCTAACAGCAAGCTCTTGATGTCTGCTCTGACTGCCTGGAGCCTCGCATCATTTGTGAAGTAAAGGTGACATTAGCCCCCCCACTTAGCTTCCTCAGCCATCAACTCAGGAGCAGAGACATATGAGTCTTTCTGGTCTTGAAATTGTACCAATTGAGATGTTCCCCGACGCAGATTTCAGACTCATTCAGGCTTAAGTGAGTCAAAAAGAAGCTCTCTAGCTATCTGACTGGGCACTCTGGTGACCTGTCCACCTTGGAAAGGTGATAGTGCATCTTTTCTTCCACCTTGTTGAGGCTGCTCTCTCCCTACTAACCAGAATGGGCCTTTCTAAGAATTTAGGCAAAAGAAGACCCAGTTTTAGGAAACTCACGCGACTGCAACCTGAGCAGTGTGACCTAAGGTTTCACCTTCATCTCGCAGGTGAAACTTGCTGCTGAAAATTCAGAGCCTGAAGGGACATTTATGGCAATGACCAAGGTGCGTGCGAATGCTGAGGCACCTTGGCAGATAGGCTAGGTTTCTGTGAATCACTGTGTTTTGTGACTTCTTAAATTCCAGGTCAACTGAAATGCAGGTGCCGAAGTTCCTTTGCAGATCTGGGCCTTGGGCCTAGGTTTCAGTTCAAAGTTTTCCCTCTATATGTCCAGAAAGTAACCTAATGTGATGTTAGTCTGTAGTCATTACAGCGCAGTGAAAGCATCATCAGATGATTCCTCAGAGTTAATTCATGCATTCATTATTAATGTGTGCCTGGAATTTCAATTTGCTCTCATTAAAATGTGATTGATGGTAAAGATACCGCAGATTACGGTCACACCGCTCCAGCTCTTTCATTGAGCTCAGCAAAACTAGCCAGGCACTGCTTCACTGGTGAAATCCGGCCTTTTGCTTTGCTTTCTGTGCAAAGGCAGGACTTTTCTTGGCAGGAGTCTTGCCTGGGACGGGCTGGTCTCTCTGTAGTAACTGCTTTTATTCTTCTCTTTGAAAATAAAGATTGGTGATAATTCACTGTCAGCGAAAAGTTACGTTATAATTTGGCAGAAGTGGAGAAAATTCAGACAAAAACATATGAAAATGCTGCAGCTTTAACTCAGCACCTTCTAGCATCCGGAACGCGCCAGTGAAGAGGAGCTCAAGGGTGTGACGCTGATGCCCTGATGCCCCAACCTGGCGATGAGGATTTCTGCGCTGTCAGAGACCCCGTCTGCCAGTGTCAAACGGAGCAGTCTTACCATGCTGTGGTCACTATGATACTTCTCCAAACAGGGGCGGTGATTCCCCTCGTAGCTTGGCTGGGCTCCAAGCTATGCTTCGAGCCAAACCCTGGCCTGTAGTTATACAGGAGTTAAGGCCTCATTAGTTTTTTACTCCCGTGTCAGCAGGCTGTTAGCAGGCTCTGACTTGGCAAACTAGTTTCTGGAGACCAGCCAGGCAATGCAGCAGCGCCCTGGGCTCAGCCCCTGCAGCAGGAGACAGTGCCGTTCTGGAGATGCATTTCACACAGATCCCGTGATGCCGTTAGCAGGTTTGGTTGCCTTATTCTCCCGGAGGGACCGGCTTGAGTTAGGTCACTCAGCGTGGAGTCCTGGGAGCTCCTGGACAGACTCCACCATTGATCTGGGCTGCTGGGAAGAAGTTCCTCTGCCAGGTACTTTTCTCTGAGTCTGTCCTCTGCTCTCCCAATTCCTAGGTGTTCCCAATACAGAATAAGTTCTTCATGGATGCTTGTTTCCCCAGAGAACTGTCTATAATCCTGCTGGTTGTGCTGGATCATGCTCGCCCATGTGAAACAAACACCTAAAGAGCGGGCTACCTTTTCACTTCTAGAGCCAAATTTTCAATGTTGAGTCAGACCCCTGTTAAGCAGGGTCTGCCCTGGATTTCTGATCTTCTTCAGGGCAACTCCAACCTCAGCCTGAAAAGAGACACTTTTTTTTTTGTTTTTTTTGTCTGGCACTGGGAGTGAAATCCACTGGCAAGAATTTTCCTTCGCTTGCATGCAAGTAAGGGAAGCACCGTTGCAAATCTAGCTTAAAATTCAAGCTGGCAAGAAAGCTCTGAAATGCCTTTGAAAGGCTGAGAAAAACATTTATGTAAGACTATGAGGCCTGTCCCCGGAGTAAGGAAAACTGCTGGTGTCCCAACGTGGTTGGGTTTTTTCACCTGTTGCCTCTTGATCTCATTCATGCCTTTATTTATTTATTTATTTTTTTACTATGCTTAGATCTCCTTGGTAATGTGGTCCATATGGTTATTATCCTCCAAGTGAAAGCGACACCAGTGTTCACATCACATGCTTCTACCTTCTAATGTTTTCCCAGTGTGCAGTGGTTTGTTAGGAGGAATTTCAAGCCTTTTCATAATTTCCAAAAGCGGCAATTAGATCACTGCCTCCTGACTGCCTCTTGCAGAGAAAATAAACTCCCATTTCCTTTACTTTCCTCCATACTAATAGCCTGGAATTTTTGAATAGCTTTGTGTCATTTTCCAAAGCTCTATCCCTCAAGGGTAATTACAGAGTATCTGAGACAAGGTCACTAATCACATACACAGTTCTCTAGGTGCGATATAACTGTTCCTCTACAAAGTAAAACCTCTTGTTGCCTCTGATTTATACACTGCTCCTCTTGCAGCACCACACCACCTTAGTTATTTTCTTTACTACAACGTTACAGACGGGGAAGGTTATCCACCCTGTAAAACTAGCTGTTTCAGAAACTGCGTGAGATACTGCACAGCTCTCTGGGACTGTTCCCCCCTTCTCTTTTGCCTTTCTTATTACCTGTGTCTATTGTGGAAGATATAACTGCCACCTGAGGGTACTAAGCACCATCGTGTCCTCTCTACGCTTGTCGTGTGGCGAGGTGGTAGGGGGCTCCTTAAAGATGTGCAATTACAGATTCAGAAATGCAGGGACATTTTCCAGGCTAAGGTGAAATTGGTGTCATCAGGGACCATCTTGAATAGCACCGAGTCCCTCATTCAGGCAAAATCCCTGCTCAGCAGAGCATCTGTTAGAGACTTCAGTTTTACTGCAGTCGATGAGATTTAAGTCTCTTCTTAGCAGTATGCACACATTTAAATTATTTCCTGAAGTAGGACCTCAAGCCATGGTGAACTCTGACTGCTTGATAATTTGGAGCAGAAGCTCTTCTAGAGTAATATTAACGTCCCCGTATCCAGTTCTTGTAGGCAAAGAGGATTTTTTTCTGCTATTTACACCACATTGTACCTTTGTGATAGAGAGGATCGTGCTCTCTGCTCTCTTAGAATGCCCTTGAAAGCTTAGGCCCAAATATGTGTTAAATCAGGGTAATATCTGGGCCAGGAGAAAAATGTCCCCCTTATTGCTAAAGGATGGACTCTGCACTGGTGTAAGCTAAAAAGGGTATTTCCAGGTGTCTCAAGAAATTCAATGCAATGTTCGGCAAAGTTTGGAAAGCTCAACAGAGAAGAAGATATCAAATTTACCTACAGGAAAATGAAAATACAAAGAATGTAGAAACTAAGCAGTTAAAGAACAGGAAGAGAGAATCCAAAGAGCCTGCTTGTGAAGAAGTTTTGTAAATCCCAGTTAGAAAAGCCCTGTGATATTTTGGAGTAGGTGAAACAGAGACTTAATAGAAAGAAAATATCCCATGTATTGTGGAAGAATAATTCTTAGCCAGAAGTCTTGAGCAGAGATGATCAAGCACGACGTTTCTTTCATAGTCAGAAGAGATTGCTGCTGAAAGCAAAGATATCAACAATCTGTCTGAGTAGTCCTACAGATTCCTGTTCATTCGTGCTAATAACTTTGAACAAAGAAATTTCAGCAGAAATTTCACCAGCAAGTGGCACTTCCTCCAGACCCGTGCTGTCATGCAGAAAGCTCGATATGGATTTGGGATGTATGGGATGTGAAACCTGAGTAATACAGAAGACCTAACGGCCTCCCTGTCAGACTCTCTAAATCGCAAAATTCAAATCTTCCCATAGCTCGCTGTGACTTCAGATATGCCAAAATTTCATTAACTCTTTCTTTAGACTTCTTACGTGAGTTATCACAGGCTGAGATGTGACCATTATCAGTATGTCTTCGTTTTGAAGAGAGGACACTTCTTCTTCCAACCAGGTTTTGGGAATTCAATGAGCCCTGCAGCTACATCGTCTACTTTGTCCTCTCAAAATCTGTGGGTAGTAAATGTACAGTTTTCTGCTTCCTTGTTGAATGCGGGAGCTCTGAAATCAGGATAAACTGTTTTCTACTTTGTGATAAAATGTTTTTTTTTAATGCGTAATAATGAACTAGAGTCTTCACAGAGGGAGGCCACATAACCACAAATACATGATAGATTTCTCTCTCCTAACTGAGGATAGGCAATGAACCAACCCTGTGTTGGGCATTACACAAGACTGAAAAAAGATATACCCTGGAATTGACAGGTTTGCTACTGTTAGTAGCAATTCTGGTTTAGACCCTTAGAAGGTATCCACCTTTCCTCTCATGGCCATACCATCCAACAGTAACACATGTGTACCTACTCCATGGTAAGGCAAGGTTAAAGTAGAGCCAAACTCATGGAGTGTGAGTTGTATTTTTTTGATACGGCTCTAGATGAATATTGATTTTGTAGCTCTCTCCAGAAAGCTGCGTTTCCCCCGTACTTTGGAGGGGAAAAATCCCAGGGTAAAATTACTGTAAGCAACGTCAGCTGTGCAACCTATGCGCATATGGACTCGGCGCGTGCAGTAGCCCTGATCAGTCAGGATATATTAGGGCAAAATCACTAATCCACTTGGATGGGTCTAACACAGAGTTGCAAGACAGGCTGGAAAGACAGCAGCAAGACAGCCAGAAACCAACCAGGTGCGAAGCTCAGATAAGATCGATAAGTCAGACGACAAGTGCGATTATACGGGATGTGGGGTATTCTCCTGCTCTGCTACCGAGGAACGTGGAGGCAGGCTGAAAGAGGGATGAACCACAGGGGTTGCAGAACGGAGGCAGAGTCCAGGCAGCTGCCCCACCTAAATCACAGCCCTTATCCTTGTGCAGAAACAGTGGCTATTTCGTGTGTGCATGCAAAACGGATGCTGCAAAGGAGGCACGCGCACCCAGAGGCATGTGTGAACGCACGCTCGTGGCCACCTTGTTGCCTGCTGTCTCACTGCAGTTCATTCTGCTTGCACACGCTAGGCTGTGCCTGTGTGTAGAAAAATGAGCCGGCAGGAGAAGGAAAATCTCATCCAGTGTAAAGACTTAAAGGTTTCCTTGGCACATGCCAGCTCCCGGCAAGCTGGCCAGGCTGCCCTCTGGTTTTGCGCTTCGACGTACAAAGAGACCTCTCTCTCCTGGCAGGTGAAGAAGCGCTCCTTACATCCAGGCACGAGTGGCCTGGAAGTGAGAGCACTGGATTTCCATTTCCATTCGCCTAGAGACGTGGATGAAAAGCTGAAACAACACCTGCTGACTAGCAAATCTGAATGAACTTGCTGAGAAAAAAATGAGAAGAAATCTACTGCTGCTTTTGCCCATACTTTACCTTTGGCACTTTTATGCATTTGCAAAAATCACAGGCTGTCTGGGATTCTGCCTGTTGCTTAGCAGCAGAATAGCTATCCTAACACTCTGGAGAACTCCACGCAGGGACATCACAGGGAAATTGGGGACTGGGACATTATTGCTCTCAAACAACTGTAGTTTTGAGACTTTTGAGATTTTGTAGAAATGTGTAGTTTTTTTTTTCTTTATCCATGAATTACAGCATCAAATACTTTACAGAGCAAATACGTTGTTCCTCAGTAATTCAGTTTAAGGATATACGGAAGGAGCCTTGATGTCTTGTTTAGACTACTGTTATTCACAAAATTTATCTGGGTCTTCTTGCTGCCAATGTTGTCATGAGCATGTGTTTGTGCATTGAATAGGACATATGTATCATTCTGGTTTGCTGATAGCCTCGTGGATCGATAGTTGTCAGTGGATTATAGATAATCCGTGCCTTGCGTTATTGTTTGTGGGGCGTGTGTTCAGACATTCAGATAATGCAATAAATAAGTAGGCACGTGGGTATTTGTTTTGTTCTGCATTGACATCCAGCTAAGCCAGAGGTACAGCTTGATTTTTCTTTAGAAAGCACAGCACTGTATGACAGTCTATGAAGATGGCATAGGAGAAATAGTACAGGGCTAAGGGCTGGCTGTCAGCACTACCTGCGTTGCCCCAAAGTCGCTTTTACTGTCGTCATATTCCTGAGCACTCCCAGAGCAGACATGTGCTCTTAACCAGTCACAAACTCCTTCCCCTCTGTTCACAGCCCTGGTCAGCCACGCTCCACTTTGAAAGGTATAGAAGCTTTCACAAAGTACAGCTTGATCCAGTGGTGCAGCAGTTGAGGTAGCTGATGGTTGAGCAGATGATGTATGGGCGAACAGTCAGGAGAAGACAGGTGACAGCACGGGCCTGGTCAGGAGCAGAAATTGAGCCTCCACGTAGGAGCACAAGACCTTACAAACAGCACCGAAATCCTGTCCTGCGTGCCCTACTCTGCTGCATCACCTCTTCTCAGAAAACTTCATCCAGCTTCATCCAACCCAGTCCAACCCAGTGCAGCCATTGCACCTTTTGCAGCCTGCTCTTGAGATATACAGATTCCTCTTGGCCAATATCAGCAGAAGAGTTGCTCTTCCATAGGGGACAGTGCATTTTAGCCGACTGTGCGGACGGCCTTCGGTACACCCCCTCGCAACTCACGAGCACACAAGGTCTGACCTCTGTTGAAGGTGAGCGCTGCACACGGCTGCGGTGTCTGCTTGCCACTCAGCCTTCACCTACTGCATTTCAATGCCAGAAGCGTTAGAAAAGCCAGTGTACTGTAAATCCAATGACTTCACAGCCAGCCTTCAACCCTACCACTCAGCTTAGTTTGGAAGGTTGTCAACAATATTTACCTTGGGAACAAAAGCTTTCAGAGTCCGGGTATAGCCTCTCCTCTTCGTTGCAATTGTATTGCAAGCAGCTAAAATCTGCCCCTCGGCTTCCCTGCTGACTCCCTTGCCTATTTCCCATCTTCTCTCTGCATGCACTTTTCCTCACTTGGATCACTCCTTCACGGGCTGCCTCCCTGCAATCCCACCGCTAACTCAGGAGCCGGCACCAGCTGTGTGCTCCAACTAATAGCTTTCCTGGAGTACTTCCTGTTGCCTTTCCTCAGACTTCTCTTCTCAGAATAAGAGCCCACAACCTTCTTTCCTCCACTTGGCTTTTTGAACTCATGCTTCAAACTCATCATTTTTTGGCTCTGATTGGCCCTCCTAGGGTCACTGCATGGCCAACATACATACACCATCATGATCACCCTGGTGCTGCAAGGGGACGAGGAATTCAGACCTGGCACGAAGCACACAAGGTGGGCAGATATCAACTTCCTTACCCAGTTACACTGGGATGTGTTGGCATCTATTCAAGCAATTTCTTGCTCAACCTGGAAATTCCTATCTATTGCTGTAAAGTTAATGGGTAATGTTATACAGCACCGAGGATAAATCCAAGGCCCAAATGACTCCCTTGCTATAAAGAGGCATTTTGAACTTCTGGCATTAGTCTTGAGTGATGGAGAGCGTTTGAACTGAGCATGTTCCTATATACCCAAGCTCACCTCTTCCAGCTGGCACTGGGAAGTTTTGCTGTGTTGTGTTTGCTTTGCACCTCATCATCAGCAAGGATGATCCTGGAATCAATTTAGCTGGTGATTTGGTAGATGGCGCATGAGGCAGAACAGGATGTTGGGAGTGGCTCTGCATCTGTCTCCCATCACCAGTGGTTCCAGGAGTCTGGCTGGGATTTTTCAACTGGCTGTGAGAACAGGCTTAGGGAGTGAGGGGCGCAATTCATCCTCCGTGCAGAGTCGTGCCTAGGATTACAGCCAGGGAGGGAGAGGCATTTAATGGCAGAAGTTAGGACATGGAGTTGGGTGTTATAAGTGCTGAGCTCTTCAGCTGGGTCTGTGTCACTAACTTGTTGCGTGATTTGGACATGTCACTTAAGCCCAGCTGAGCCTTAAGCTCGCTCTTCAATTGTTAAAATGTTCAGAATGGTCTTGAATGCTCCTGTGGGGTGTGGGGCAGCTGAGTGTTTGGAAAGAAGTGTAAGACTGATTATTGGCAAAAGGAGCCTTGGAAAAGCCAAAGCATTATTAAAATCCTAATTCGTAGACTGATGGAGGAAGGGACCTCTGGAGGTCATCTGGTCAATCCTCACACACTCAAAGCTTGTTTGTTTTATACTGCAAGCTTACGGTGCTGTCCTTACTGAGGTTAGGGCATGTACTTAGATGAATTTTGGATTTTTGAATTTTATCTGCTTGCACCAATCCTGCTGTTGCCTGTCCCCTCTGGGTACCTTCCCAGTCTGAGATAACTGATGGGGCTGAACTGTGTCAAACTGCGGCACGGAGCCTTCCCTCCGCGCTTCCTCCACTCTGCAGAAAAATGCCCGGAGAGCAGTTCGGTTCATGGCACCGAGCAGATTTCAAGCCCCTGGATCGTCAGTGGGACAAGGTTTATATCTGAGGGCTCTGATCCGCAAGGGGAGGTGGCACAGTGTGGCACAGAGCTGACCCATGTGAGGGCCAACAGCTAAAGTGGAGCAGGTACTACCCATCTGGGTTTCCCGTGAAACCTTTCCTTTGTGGGAAGGTAGAGGGGGGCAACTGGAAGAGGAAACATCGAGAGCTGTAAGTCTCTCAGTCACAATCCTGTCTTCAGCACAACTGCAAGCCTTAACTTGCAATGAAACCTGGGGAGGAGCCCACTTGGTTCGAGAGGGTCCTTCTGGAAGGAAGAGGACAGAAAACCTAGACCGATAGTTTTGGGGCAGGTCTTTACCCTCTTCTTCAGATCCTTCAAATCTTTCCTGGGTTGTTGAAACTTTTATCCAACCCACACCCCTCTTAGAAGTCTTCAGCCATTCCTTCACCCCTGATTTAAATAGTAATGCAACCTTTTTGGTAGTTATCTGTCTCCTACCTGGTGACTCATCAACAGGGCAAAGAGCTTATTTCTGCTTCACATGGGCCAGCACCCTTTTTTTTTGCAATCTGTGAAAGGCTAACAAGAAGAAAGCTGGTTGCTATCTGTGCTGTTGCTTAATCCTCAGTCTCCAATTCCCGCTATCAGCACCATCAGAGAGACTTTTCTCTCTGCCACCATGTTGCAGAACAGCAGATAACATAATCCTAAATCCCAGGTACAATTTTGACCCTTCTGCCATCCTGAGCTTATTTTCGAAAGCGAAGTCTCTTGCATCAGATGAATCACAGCTGGTAATATTCTCTTTCGGCCTTAGCATTTCCTTAGCATCAAAACAAGCCCCATGTGCTTTCTGCTGTCTTATTTTCTGAAACTATTTTCAATTTTCATTTGAAAAGCTCTTTTAATGTGGCCATGTGTGTAGGACTTTCTGGTAAGAGGAATCAAAAAATTCCATGATGTATATCTTTCCCTCCTAAAGAGTTCTGATTTACGACTAAGAACTAATCTTGCTACCCATAAAGTAATTTTTCCAGCATGTTGGTTACACACAGCGTAAGATTAATTCCAAATCTAGATAGCTGCGGATTTATCAAACCATCTAAAATGCACAAACACGCACACATACGCACACACGCACTCTTAAAAAAGGCTAATTGGGCCATTTTTTTTCTGTTACACAGAGTAACTCAATCAAAGTCATTAAGTTATCCTGGCTTGCTACCAATGGAGTTGGGGCTGGGATACAGCCTCCTGGCTGCGTCTGGGTAGATATCATAGTGAGCACCTGCACTAGTCTTAAACAGCACTTTCTGCGCAGCAGTTACGTAGCAACAGTAATATTATGTATGTGGTTTATTTTATATTAACATACGCTCACAACCATAATGTCTGCTTACTTACAAATCTATGGAACTAGGTTTTCTTTCTTAGCTGCATCAGGGTAAAAACATTTTAGCCAGCAAAACACACGATTCACGAAGGCATTTGTTTGAAAAGCCCAAGTGAGCTGGGTTTAAGCGTTATCAAAAGTCACTATGAGCCAGTCTCCTAACTCCCAGGGGTGCTTATGGCACATCTGTTTTGGGTAAGACTGAGGTTAACTGTTTTTCCCCCACCAATTCCAAGTGGAGATGCTCCCTTGACAGTGTGACTCTGGAGGCAGGAGCTGTAGAAAAACCTCTGCATACCACAGGGCTTGGAGTAAGGGTCCTGCAACCACGCTGTTAGCTCTGAACCTGGGTGCTACTCATCTTCCAGTTCAGGGCCTGACCTGTGCGAGATGTACTGTGCAAACAAAAAAATATATATACAACAAAAAAGGAGGACCCCTGCTGAACAAACCAGTCCTTTCCTAAATGATCTTGGTTTTAACCCTCTGCCCAGCAGAATAATTTAGAGAAAAAACTGGGCTTTTATTACTTAAATCAGTTACACTCCACTTGTGGGATCTCTGCTTGCCAGCGGCTGCTGCAAAGTGTTTCCCAGCCCTTGACTAAAAAGTTGGCTCCAGATCCCTACAAGGGGACCAAGATTTGACTGCTTTAGAAAAGCCACCCAAAGTGGCTTGTGCTTTCCTCATAGCTTTCCTCTGTAGTGGAAAATGATCATTTGCATGGTTTGAAGGTATCTTTTGAGCCCAGTCAACTTTATGAGAGGGAAGCATAGCCATGATTTTCCAAGCCTGACTTGTGGTCTCTTAATGGGACAAAAGCCTGCACTCTTGGTCTTCTTGACATCTGTCAGGTTGCTCCAATGAAGGCGCCTGAAGTTGTCCAGTTGCTCAGCAAAGTCTTGCTGCCTCCCGCTCACTTTTGTTGAAAGAGTTTGTCAGGAAGTGTAAAATACGTAGTTATAAAATCCCCACGTTCTGTTTTGGCTCTTTTAGGGAGGACTTTGAGCAAGCCACATGCAACATTCACTCTTTGGGATTTCATATTTGAACATTATCATTTTCCTCTGCGGACAGCAGGAGAGAGAAGCGGGGAGAGATGAGGCAGAGAGAACTGATGTCAGAGGAATTTGAGCATCTGGAACAGGGCAAAATCCAAGAAAACTGTGAAGCTGAGGTTGATTTTCCCTCTACCCTGGAGTCTGAGTAGTTTTTGCATCTCATAAAAACACCCATAGAAGGGAAGTGCTTTTCCCTTCTCCCTGCTTAACTATAACACTATAACATGCTATGCACAAAAGGTGCTTCTAACAGCATCTGGAAATATTCCCTGCCCCAAGCAGAGATGAGTGGCGCCCACTGTGGATGCTTTGCAGCCTCCAAAAAAGAGAAAAATCAGGGGGAAAAGAAACTCAGCTATGACATTTTCATTGTTGGGTTGGTGGTGGTGAAGGAAACGAGTTGGGTGCCGGGGAGCAGTGGGGCATCCCTGGGTGAGAGCGATTTCCGCCGTGAAATGCCGCCCCCCTGGAGCAGCTGCCTGCCCCACTGAAGGTGGTGGTTTGCAGAGGTGAGTGGCAATGGGTCACTTGGCATTTGTGTTTCGAGCGATCCTGCCGCCTTTCTCCCAGTCCGTCAGCGGTGGTGATGGCTCCTTGCATCTGCCCAGCTCAGGGCACAAGAAAAAATCCACATGTCCACGTAAGCAAAGGGTATATCCCAATTAAGAGCCAAGCTTGGCCTGTGGACCCTCCTGTAATTGGGGGTAATTCCCATCTGAGCGTTAGGCGTGATGGTTGGCAGTTGAGGGAACCCTTCACTGCCTCGTGGTGTTGGTTGTTAATTGAGTCCGCAGCTTGGAGATGTAAGATGGTAGGCAGTTCACCAAGGGGACAGGGCCTTCCTGAAATGAAGGAGAAGATAACTTTGGTATGTCTGATGGAAGGATTCATCTCCTTCTCCATCTGTATCTACATCGCCTCTGCCACAGGGAAACAGGCTTAACAAAACTGGAGACCAAGGGAGCTGCTGAGACGGTGCAGCTTCTCCTGTGCACCCAAGGCAATTCAGGGGAGGAAATTTCCGTTACCTGACTCCTCCTTATTTTGAGGGCATGATGCTTTGGGGATCAATGTATGAAACGTCAAGAACCTGGGATTCTGTTCCCATGATCCGACACAGATTTTCTGTATGACCTTGATTGAATCACTTAATCCCATCGCTTCAATTTTCTTTGGGAATGTGAAGGCTTCCAAAATCTGTGGGGTGCTTGGGGAATCACAGGAGAGATGGATGTTATGTGACTTGGCTACTGTGCTTGCTGTGAACAGCTCTCAGTGGGATGTTTTTCCTTTCCCCATCTGCAAGAGCGTGTCTTGTTGGTCAAGCTGTCTATTAAACCAGTTGTTGTTGCATCATTTATTTGAGAGATGATAAATACAGCGATGCAATGATGCCACTTTTACAGAAGAAGATGCCTTTCAGGAGATGCATAACCCTACTGCAGACTCACTGCTATTTGTGGGTTACAGATCTTGTCCGGGAAGGCACGGTTAATTTACCCCAGTTGTTAGAGATGCTGCAATACTATCTTTCGCTCAGATTCCTTCACTTACTGCCCCTCTAGCCAAGGAGTTGGGTATATTACTCTTTCCTGGACAATGTCAACTGAAGATCAGAGATTTTTTTTTTACGACTGTCACTCGGTGCAAACCTGAGATTTTCTGAATCTAAGATAGCAATAGTTTCTGTAACCTGACGGAAGTTGTTTGGTACAGACTGTTCACTTCTGCTGACTTCCCAGTGGCAAACTCCCAGCAAGACGCTCAGAGAGTGATATGTGGAGGATAGATAAAAGGCATAATATGGCAGAGAAGAAAATCTGAAAGTTTTCTCATGCGCGCGTCTGTCTGTCGAGATGTATTTATTATCGGTTTCAAATAATTTTATATTTTCCAACATATTTCAGATATATGATATGATATAAAAATATGGACTCTCACAACACTGCTATAAATGATTGGAAATTACCAGCTGGGAAGTTTGTCATCTGCAATATATAACACAATGGAAGCATGTTGTATTAAAAAAAATCCATATTTCAAAAATAAAATAATAAAAAAGAAACCCTTGTCAGAAGCAATCTGTTTTCCAGGAATATTCTGGATGTAAAGTGGAGATTTATAAACCCTGCAGTGTGTGCACAGAAAATGGATGAAAACATGAGCTGCTCGTTGGTGCTAAACTGCAGCGGCACTCCTGCAGCTCTCGGCATCTGAGCCATATGTACACAGTGGACCATTTCCAGCCAGGGATCCAAGAGGGCTGCCTTCCTCCTTTCCAAAACTGTAGAACACCGACTTCCCTGGTGGGGTTTGCACGCACGAGTATAGGGCAGACGTTTGCTAGTCAACAGCTGAACGTGCCAAGTTCTGGATATGCTTCTGGACCCTTTTTCCTCCTCCACCCCTGAGGCTAGGAAATGCATAGATTTACTTTGGAGAAGGAGGATGTGAAGTGATGCTGTTTGTTCTTCAGGAAAGAAAAATTTGAATTTATATGAAGGTAACGAGATTTTTTACTAACATAGATTTCAACACAATATTGCATCCGTGGGAATACGATTGGTGCTTTCAGGCCAAATACACAGACATCTGTTAATTGAAATAAAACTGAGTGTGTTTGATTTAATAAGTAGCAGGCTGCTGCTGCTAGGACTTGCCACCCAGAGAAGCCATGGAAAAGCCTCTGCATTTGGCTAGAGATAATTGTTGATATATGTGACAATTAATAGCAATAAGGCTAACCAAACCGACTCATGGAAAGATGAAGAAGTCCCCAGACTTTCAGCTTAGGTTTAGAAATGGATGGTATCTACAGCTCTCACCCTAGCTAATATGCAAAGGGCTGTGGAATGAGAATATGAAGGGACAATTGTGATGAAAAAAGTACTTTGCTCTCTGTTTTTGTGAAGAATCGGCTCTGGAAGTGTGGTGGTGGAAGAAACAGGCCTCCTGACACGACCAGTGAAGACTCCCAAGAGCACCGATCAGGAGCGTGGCTAGGGCAGGGACGTAAACCTGCTTCTCTTAACCCGGATAGATCAGTGCTGGAGAATCCCATTCACTAGCAAGGAACACACATTATTTTAATTCAAAGGAAAGCCTAATGTAGGAGTCCTGTCATTTTATGGCATGCTTGAACACTATCCATTTTCCCTGATCTCTTAACCATCTGCTAATCATTAATGGATATTCATTCAGAAAGCCAGGAATTTCCTTTTTCCCCAGTGAGGCATAAGTTTCTATGCTCCTCTGACTCTTCGCAGAGCCTGCAAGAAAATCTCTCCCAGCTACTTGCTAAAAGCTATTTTTAGGGAATAGCTTTACTGCTGAATTATAATTCTAGCTTTTCCTTCCATGCAGATATCTTCCACGAGGCCAGGGCACCAGTCTGCTCACTTGGGTGCGATAAGTGCACATGGCCTAGGTTTGTCTCCAGCAGTCGTCGGGGAGGATGAGATTCATTGCAGCTAACGGCAGCCTCCATCTGAGCTCAGCCTGGGCTCCCGGTAGAGTCAATGAAGAGAAATAGTCACTTCTAGAGTGCGAGGCATCTGCCCTAAGTTAGCCATCTGTTTTAGGATAAGATGAACCAAGCCTTATGAGGCCCTATTTTCCTTTATTCACTGTAATGAGAGAGTAGAGCAATTAGTTCAGCCGACAGTGGTACTTCAGGAGTGTAATGCTGGGCTGGATGGACACCTACTTTGATCACTTTGGCTGGAGATGGACCTGAAAAGGCAAAGGATTAATGAAAGCTTTGAGTTCAACTGCACATGAAACTCTGTCTATGCTCCTCGATGACACACGTCTGGAACAAAATTGAGCTGGATATTCTGATGTAAAACAAATATCCGAAAACAGACAGAAAAGTAGTTAAAGAAAGAATTCATTCACTCCTTTTAGAATATACTGAAAATGAGCACAAACACTTCCTGCCACCTCAGTGGTTGGAGAGATATTATCATTAATGAACTTCTATCCTCACTGCCCACTCTCAGTCTAAAATTTATTCGGTATCGTTGGCCAAAGTCAGACAACTCTGTCTAGGTTAATTCTATCTATCTGACTGAGTTAATGTGTAGCATTGGCACCCCTCTAGAGATTTCAGGTAGTAAAATATTTAGTGTGATAAAGACTGATATTGCTTCAGAACAGTTCAGAGCAACATAATAAAACCCATTTTTGGAATACTGGAAGTATGTCCCCTGCATGCAAGGATATTTTCTGTCTCTTCTTTTACAGAAATAGCTCTGGGAGAAAAAAGCCTCTAAAGTCAAAAGCAGAAGGATTTGATGGATCTACATAAACCATGCATTTGTTCTATTCTTTTTTTTTTTTTTAATGGAGGTGGAAAATTTTGTTCTTGCAATTTGTAATCTTGCAATATTTCCTTTGCACAAAATTATGTAATGTTAGGGGTAGGTGGGGAATGCATTTCTGGTAATATCTGGTTGCCTTTATTATAACATAGGCTAATTCCCAATATATGTGTTGTGCAGCCTTATTTACACTCCATTATCATTTCACTTATGGGCCCCTCCAAGCTCTCAGCCACTTTGGGGAGCTCTCTAAATTTGCCTTTCATCACGTATTAATGAAGTGTTAATAGCTCACCCAAGCCATTTTTGAGCAAATACCATGTGATGTGTTTGTTTTGTGCAAACAGCCCATGCGCTGTGCTAATACCTGGCCAACGGGGACAACGTATGTGCCACCTTACTGCTAATTTCTTCTTCCGTTATTTACTTTGTTCAGACTGGAGAAGAGGAGGTGAAGGGGGGGATGTTATTGCTTTCTCCCACTGCTAAGGGGGAGTTATAGAGAAGATGAAGCCAGGATCTTCTCAGAAGTGCCCAGCTAAAGCACAAGAGGCAAGGGACACAAGGGACAGCAGTTGACCACGCTTCAAGCAAGAGGCTGGACCAGATGCCTCCAGAGGTCCTTCCAACCTGAATTATTCTGTGATTCTCTGACAACATGACCATGCTGAGTTATGTGTAGATGCCCACCTGGATGAATTGCCCCAGAGCTCTGGTTTCTGATTATGAGGGACTTTGTCCCAGAGTTTGCAGGAATGATAAGCGTGGCAGGAGATCTGCTTGATTTCCGCACCTCTGGCAGGTGGATGTCCAGAAATCTGGCAGATCATTGCCTGGAGTAGGAAGGGTGGTGGATTACCACTTACTGCTCAAATTGGTAGTTTTGGCAAGACTGAGCCTGTGCCAAGGTCTCTAGCATGCCTGGAGATTTTGACGTGCCTTTTCTGGCAGCGATGGTTAATTCCGCCACTGTGTTTCATTCGGTTTATTGAATTCTGATGTATTCTTCCATCCAAACTGACAGTAAAATTTCCCGGATTTTTTTTATGATCCTGGTCAATGTATTGAGCTGGGTAAAAAAGGTTTGCATTCGTTGGCAACTTAATTGTTATTTGCTAATTCTTCGGCAAAATGAGCAAGCTCAAAATGCACAGGGAGAAATAAAAATCCTTTTTGCCCATTCTGAATGTGAGGGAGAATTTCATCACCTTTTTCTCCTAGTAGGCAGGAAACAGATACATTTTCCAACTTTCTTTCATTATTGCCTCTTGTGAGGTCCCCAGTTGAGGTGGGATTTAAAGAAAAGAAGCAAGAGGGTCAGGAAGGAATAAGAAGTAAAGAAAAAGGGGCGACATTCCCCCCAGTTAGATTCTGTGCATCTCTGAGCCTTTAAGTAAGACTAGGCAGGGGCAGAGCTGAGACCTCCCAGATGTAAAACTTGCTCACTTTCATGTTACATTTTCTTACCTTCTCTTTTTTGTCTCAGCAGCTGCCCGCAACCTTCTGCCCTGACCTGGAAGCAGGCCCTCACTTCGGATTTTTGCTACTGCAACACAAAGAAAAATAAAACTTGAAACTCCAGGAGATCTACTACTGGTGGGCATCAGGCTAACCAAGGAAGCCGATGCAGACTCAGGCTGTGGTGCTCATGCAAGCGAACAGAAGCGGAGCAGTGATGTTTCTTAAAAACTACTTATCGGTAGTTAATAAATGCTCTGAGCACATTTCAGGTGTCAGTGCCACGTGATAGGGATGGTGATAAGGCTTTTGCAGAGGTTTTGTTGCCAAGCATTCAGGCTCCCTCACTATATCCTCAACCAGCTCACAGCTTTTTCACCCTTGCTGAGCAATTGCAATGGCCATACTAGAAAATGAGAAAGTCCGGGACCACCACCTAGCCCTCAAGCTTTTAGACTTAAACCCACACTCTCCTCCCCAGACGTAGCTGCTCATATCTTGCCTCGTGGGTCCAGACCCCAACGCGTGGCATTGCATTTGCATCCACCCCCTCCAAAGAGCAAGGATGTATATTCCCGCAGCGTTTACAGCCCGCAAATGGAGAGGGGGTTGCTGTCGGGGCCTGAACTGTGCAGCTCCACTGCGCCGAGAGACTCATCATGGAGCCCAGCCGAAGGAGCTTCATTGCATTTAAATGTATTCAAGAAGCAACAAGACTCCTTTTCTTCTACACCTCCCATGAATTCCCTGGGAAATGTGACAGGATGCGACCCTCTTACAGCTGACCTTTTAATAACAATAAAATCACTCGGTGGTGCACTTTATTTTGATTTATCGTTGCACAACATAAAGGGATTATATATCAAAGGAGGCACTAAAATGATAAGACTAATAAGAAGAGACCAAAGGAAGATGGGGAAAAGTATAGGAAAGGGTTTCATTGGTATTTTCAGTCAAAAGAGATAGGACACCATGGCTTATCTTGAATGGCCTTGGGAAGGATTTTTTTTTCCTTTCCCAACAGCTGAAAATGCAGAGATCATGTCAAAATAAACTCATATTTAAAAAAAATGTACAGGCTTTGTAGAATCTATCTCCAATAATTGGGGGAGCTGGACATTTTCTATGGGCTCCAGCTATGTTATTGTTTGCATTTAAATTATTTTCTGAAAGGAGATTTATCCAGGAGCTTCATATATTTTTATTTTATTTCGTATTATCATCAAGGCACTTTGATCCATTGGCATAGCGAATATCAAAAGGTAGACTGACAAATGCTTAAAGATTTTCCTTGAAGAGAAAAAGTTATGAAAGATGCAATCATTGCTCAAGAGACACGGCAATCAGAAATATCCCAGCAAGTCCCCCAGCTTCAGTGCACTTGCTGGGCAACAGGGGTGGGAGCAGAGGCTGCCTGGGAGGGGGGTCCTGGACCCAGGCAAGACAGGGAACTCTGCCAGCCTCATTTTGCAGGTAAGGGACTGAGGTAAACAGCTAACTGAAGTAGACTGTTTGGATAAAGAATGCGTTTATCAAAGTGACATTCACGCTAGCCGAAATGATTTGTGAATGTGGGTTACATTTGAGTAGGTTCAGTAAAAAAATGTGGCGAAAACTTTGTAAATGTCAAAACATGAAGTGTTTTTCCTTTATGGGTTGCTGAAAGTGTGTATTTTTCATTTTTAAATGATTTTTAAAGAAATTGTCATTCCGTAACAGCTTTCTAGTAACAAAAATTGCCTTACGTTAAAAGAAGAAAACTTTTAAGACATGAACTTGGCCCCAACATGGAAAATAACCCCCTAGCCCCTGCCAATCATTTTATATGAAATTAAATGTTCGGAAGAAGATTTTTTGTCGTTCAGCCCAGAAGCAGTCCATATTCTGTATTCCAGTTCCACCTGATCTGGTTTCTCCTCCAGGTTTTCTCGATAGAGCAATAATGGCACCAGGAAAGGTCCGATACTCAGCCACCTCCACTAACAGGAGACGAAAGTTCAGCTCATCAAAGAGACGTAGACACGTGTATTTGCTGACCTGAGTACCTAAACACACCCGAGGATGTGGGCCCAAGTGACTTCCTTATGGGGAAACCAAGGGGAAATAAATCAAACTGGGAATCCTCTCTTCGGGAGGCTACCCTCCGCACTGCGTCGCCTTTCTTTCCGCTCCAAAGGCTGCACTTGTGCTGTGAGCTGTGCCCAGCCTCAGCCCATCCCCGTGCCCAGGCCTTGCGGGATGTCCATCTGGCATATGGCCCCAAGGTGCTGCCCAGTGCTTATACGGGCTGGTGGTGGACAATGCATATGGGCCAGCTCTTGGTTGCTCCAGAGGCTGCTCTTGCAGTGTGGGGAGTAGACAAATTCAGAAAGATTACAAACTGATGTATCACAGGCTTTAGGACTGGCTCCAATTTTATCTCTTTGTGATGTGTGCTGGGGTGAGACCTTGTTATTTTTTTGCATTACAACTCCCTAGTGCACTTTGATGAGAGATGAGGATGATTGAACCTTACATCCTAATTTAAGCGTTGGCTGTTCTTTGTGTACATCTGAAGAGCTAGTGGCTACAGGAGATATGGCGAGGTGGAGATATTTAGGATCACGGGATAATTCACATTGGAAGGGACACCAGGCGGTCATCTAGTCCTCTTTTTTCCACTGTAAGCATCAGAAATTACCACACATTACCATTTCATCAGCTCAGGGTCCTGGAAGGCAGCTCACGCAGTGCTTGTCTAAAAGCAACACTGACTGCACTGCAAGTCATCGTTTCCAGAGGTATGTTAGGCCCAGCAACTGTGGCCAATTCTGATGCTGATCATTACTGTAAGACCACGTAGCCTGACCAGTCCATACAGCACTAGCAGTGTCACAGCTGGACTTCAGCCCACTGCCTGCCAGGAAAGTCATAGAGCTACTGGAGATTGTGAAAAGGAGCGACACAAGCAAGACGGTTTGAAAGCAAGTAAGGAAAGTAAAGAAAGAAGAAAGATTTCTAAAGAAGAGGAGATCAGTTGGGAGGGGATGCTACAAATCTTCAAGTATGTGAAAAGCTGTTAGAAAAAGAAAGGGAACATGCTGTTCTCCATGCCCACGTTGGACGTGCGAAGCAGCGCTTAGCTTGCAACAGAGGACAGCTGACTTGGGTGCAGGGGAGACCCTCTTAGTAGCGAGATTAATAAGGGACTGGAAAATGCTGAAGAGGATGTGTTGTCCATCGTGAGGAAAGGTCTTTAAGAAGAAGCTAAACAAGCATCTGTCAGAGGTGACACAGGGGTAGTTAGCCCATGGGTGGACGAGGTGGCATTTTCCATCCCAGCGATTTCTACCCCTGGAGATCGCTGAAGTTATTTCCATGTGTGACCTTGTGTGTGCAAGTGATGTGGTGCGAAACGGCAAAAGGGCCAAAATACAGTTGCTTAAACTCTTAATGATCATCCGATGCCACAATGGGGCAAGAGCAAATAAAATAGACAGTGGACACGATTCTGCTGTTACAGAGGCAAACCTGCAGTGCAGATATTGAAGGCACAGTGATATCCTGGGTTTTTTTCATAGAATAGGAGGAGCAGCAGATGCTCTGGACCGGTACCAGTTTAACAGACTAGGATCTGCTTCATGAGGGTCCTGTTTTTAAGAAATCCACAAACCATAGTAAGACGAGTGTTAACAGGGCACTGAAAGATCACAGGCACCAAAGTGAGGCGAAGGAGATGATAGAGAATAGCAATCAGAATTAGGGAAAAGCCCTAAATAAGAGAAAGTGAGGTAAATGTGGCTAAATCTGCCGTACTCCAGAAGCTGCTGCCAGCTGGGCAGGTTTGTGGGTCTTTGGTGATTGAAAGCAGCCAACGAGTCCTGCTCCAGCTCAGATAGCAGCAACAGGAGAGTGCATGTCCACTTGCTAGTCTATGTGCCTAACCAAGTATTAACCCTCTCATGCTCGTTGCAGTACCAGCTGCAATGGGTCCCTCAGCCCATTCCTGGATGAGAGACTTCACGAAAGAAATACTTGGCTTTGCAGTGTTATACTGACTCTCCTTATAGTTTAGGAGCTGAGATCTTCATACAAGGCTAGGGAGCATTTTCTCTCTTCTTCCAGGAAGGCAAAACAAGAGACAAAGACAAAATGGCTTGACTAAGGCTGTGGAAGAAGGCTGTGATAAAAAGAGGCGTACAGAGCTGAGAAGTTTGCTTTTTTCTTTTTTTCTCTTTTTTTCTTTTTAGCTTCATGTTACCGTAGCGCTGGTTCATTCACACAGTTCATTTAACACAGGTGCCTGTGTGAGGAGCATATCCCGTGGACGGATAGAGGTCTAGAAGACACAGCGGGCATCAGCCCCTGGAGATCTCAGTTGCTTCTTGTCCACTGATTGTAGAGGAGGATGGGCTCTTCACCCAGGCATTTCAGCTAGATGGCTAAATAGAGGGAGAATGAATCTGGCTCTGTCTAGGAAACCTGATGTTGCAAAAATGTGAAAGCAGGACTGCATTTCATGCTGTCTCAAAAGAGTTTCAGAGGCGTCTCCTTTCCCCTAATTGATCATAGAAAAGATTAAACACAGCCTTTGTCCCGGATGAGTCTGTCGTGTGTAGGTTCATGGACAGAGGCAGAACTCGTGCCAGCACAGATGGCATTGTTAGACATGCAAGCAAAAAGAAAAAAAAGAAAAGCGCGCGAGAGAAGAGAAGTGCTGTTCAAGAGTCTCCAGCTTTCCCACTTTGAAGTGCCAGGGCATGTTTGCTGTAGACGTTTCTCAAGGTCCCCACAGAATTGCTGAGAGGAAGAAAGCCATGTTTAGAAAAGCTGCCAGATGATGAGACCTGGGGATGTAGGGCACCAAACAATCACATAGTGCTTTGTTTGCTTAAAGTGCACCTGCAGGGAAGAGAGCAGGGATGCTCTGTGTGTGTGCGTGTGTGTGCGTGTGTGTGTGTGTGTGTGTGTGTGTGAGAGAGTGTGTAGGGGAAGCAGGAAGGAATAGGAGACTCTCCTAAATGCTTTTAAATATCTTAACATCCATCTTGTGACTGTTCCTATTAAGCATATATACACACACACACACACACACACACACACACACACACACACACATATACATATTATATATATATATATTATGCATGCACAGCTCCATTTCACCAGAGATTGGCTTCAGGGAAAAGAAAGTCAAGATGACCTGTGGTTAAGGCCTTGGCTTGGAGCCAGGAGATGCAGTCCTTATGTTCATCCTGCCCTCTCCTCCCCATGGCCTCTCATCTCTCCTCTTTGGGCTCTCCTGACGACAGCACAGTGTTGGCAGCGTGGGTGCGATGTAGTTCTTCCTCTAGGTCCCTCACTACCTCCGCGGCAGAAGAGGCCAAGGCAGGATCTAGCTTCTGGCCTTGACCCCCCAAAAAACTGCAGGTAGTAGAAACCTCCTGAGCTCATGCAGCTTGGCATGCCCACGGGTCATATAGGCATGACACCTTGAGTTTCCTGGACCTGTGGGGCACAGCTGACCTCACTGGGTGGTGTGTATGCATACAGGCACGGTCACAACAGATGTTCATGTGGTCTCACTCTGCTCAGGTGGCTTTTCCTGGTGTGGCATCCAGAGGTACCAACCAGAGGAGCCACCTCTGGAGTCTTACCTTTACTTGACATAAGCATAGGTCCCTAGTATGTGCTAGCCTCTTGCCCCAGCTATTCACCTCCAAGCAGAGTCCATACAAATGAGCTTGTATGTTATGAACGGGAGAGGATCCTGGCAAGGAACCCTTGTCTAGGGTGATGGTAAAGACACCGCCAAGCTGGCTAACTTCTTACAGCTGCCATTTTAGACTCCTAGACCAAAACCCAGGTGTTACTGAGATACGCCAGCTAAGGTCAAACTGCAGGGGTTGTATTTCTGCAGATTAAAAAAAATCTCTGCTATCTTCTGCCATACACCCGTTGGGCCTTGAAGGTCTCAGCAGCAAGTCAGCATGAGCCCAAAGGTAGGTGTACCCTTGGGCCACCCTTGCGATACCCTCCTTGACAGCCGTCAAGTTTTGGTGTGCTTTCTTCGTGCCCCAGGAATACTTACCCTGGACAGTGTAAATACAGGTGCTTTTTAGGTACAGAGATACCTAATCCTTGACTGATCCTTACTAATCTCTCTGTTCCAGTGTCTCTTGCCAGGAGCTTGTCTGTAGCTGATTCATGGCCACATGCCGATGTGGACAGCCAAGTGCTGGATTTGGATGTCTAGTTAGGAAGTCATTCAGGCGTCTTCTGAAGTTGTTTGAAAATCCGAAGCTCCTGACTGTGCTGAAGCAATCGGCTCCTATCGAGGTGAACGTAGATGAAGGAGGTGGATCTTTTGCTCCTGTTTATAAATAAGTCCCTGTAGCAAAGATTACCAAGAGAAAACTGAAAATTGCCAGTTCTTCCCCAAAGAGGAAAGGCAATTTTGAAATACAGCGAAAGCCGGGGTTCGGTATCGTCTGGGTGCAAAGGGGACCTGCTCAGCTCTGATCATGGAGAGAGCTGGCCAGCTCGAGGGTGGGCAGCAGTACTGTTCCAGGTGCTCTTTGATCTTTGCAGTTGGAAATCAGACCTTTCTAAGTACTCTTTTCTTGTAGAGATGCTGGAGCAGCTCTGATTAAAAATGCTGTGACTCCCATAGTGAAGTAATATGGTGAAAACTCGAGCCAAAAGAAGACTTGTCAGTGACTGAGTGGCACGAGGCCTTTGAGTCATGGCTTTTTCATTATTTAGCCCCCAGCTGTATGATCTTAGGCCAAACGTTTAATGTCCGTGCTTTTCTTGTCCCACTTGTAAAATGGAGGCAATATTTTCTGTAGCTCTAGATAGATTTCTAATGGAAAGCACAGCACAGGTGTGAAGTGTAACTGCTGTAAATGACTGCAATGTCCTTGTTTCTTTACACGTTTCTTTTGAAAACTACTTCTGATTCATTCTAGTTGTTAAGATCCCAGACCACGGATATATGGAGGCCTCTTTGTGATGGTGATTTCATGAACGCCTTCGTCGTCGCATTGCAGAGTATCTGTAATATCCTCTCAATCTTTTGCCAGCCCATGACCTGTCATGATTTATTAACCTGGTGCTAGATTATCTCCGTACTGCTGATGAGCAGTCCTGCTTGTTAAGGAAGCTTTTCCGTCAGCCTTGTCACACTCAGGCTTCAGTTTAGGCCTTGAGGGTTTTAGAGCTCAGACTGATTGTGGATGATGAGGTCTGGTTATGTAAAACTCCTGGAGGATATGAGTATCTTCCAGACGGAAAATAGCAACCTAACTACGAGCTAACCGAGCCCTCTCATCTCGTGCTGTTGGAGGCAGAAAGCAAAAGTCGTGCGGTCCTGCTTGTTTGCAGCATTTCACTCGCAGGACCGGCTTTGCTGAATAAGTTCACTCTAATGATCTGACCGCAGACTTTTTTCCATCAAAGAAGCCCCAGAGGTAAGAAGATGTTTTCTGAACTTGAGGTTAAAAAACTCCAAGCTGTGACTCAAGAGATGGACTCAGAGCCTCTCTAACAGGCTGAACTCAGGGCCGGGGCAAAGTCCAAACTCAGAATCGTATTTTGACTATAGCTCTTTTTTACTTAATTCAGATGATGGGAGATGAACTGGTTTATCAGTCCTGAGCATGCTGTGTCTTTAAGCATGAGGACACTTCACTCTGTGGTTGCCCTGTTCTTATATTCATCCCTGGGCACTTAGGTTGAGGCGAAAACAGGACACGGGACTGGAAAAGCTTTTTCCTTGACCCACTGTAGCTGTTTTCTTGCTCTTCGCTGTGAGCAAGGCACCTAATCTGCCTAACAGTGACTGGAGCCAGACACTGTGCATGCTGAGATGGGGGTTGCCTAAAAATATCCAGCCAGAGATACTGAACAGACAGCTGGTCTGAATCTTTGACCCTTCTCTAAATCATGGCTAAAAAGCAGAGGTGCAAAAGGATGTGCTTCACTTTATGCAAGCTCCAGACCTTCGTTGCTGGGTACATCCTGACGAGGATGCTTTGGAAAGGCTTAGCAAGGGTCATGTTTTTATGAATAGGCATGCTGGAGGTGTTAGTGCTTGTGTTTTAGGCAATGAGCTCATGGTTTAGAGCCGTTTTCCTGGCAGAACCTTGCCAACATCTTAGACCTGTCTCCCCCTGCAACATCTCTGGGTCAGAAGCAATATTTTTACAAAAAGGCTATCTGATTTTTAATTCACAAGAAACAGAACAGGGTTTTTTTTTTTTTTTGTGAGAAAGGTAGAACTGATATAGAGTCACTGAAGGAAAGTACCTCTGAAATTCAGCATTGCTCTGTGTAAAGCATGGACTAAAAAAAAGACTAAATCAGGGTCAAAGCCAGTTTTTAGTTCTTTGGAAATCCTTGACCTGTGTGAGCCCTTCAAACTACATGTGACCAAGCCACTTGGTAGCATGGCCGTAGAAAGCCATTCTACCAACAAATAGAGCTTGTTAAGCATTCAAAATCACAATAATTCATGTGATTCTCTTGCCCTCTCTGCTGCCATTTCAGCAGGCTGCATTCAAAGGAGCTCACCTCGCACTGGAAAATTCTCTGCAAATGCATGCCACATGAAAACAACTAATCTGAACTAAAATTGTCACATTTTTGGCAAAGACTGATCTCAGTTAATGACACACTAATGACTCGATTATTTTTTCAAGTAGGTCATTTTCCTGGGAGACTGTCTGTCCCTGCTCAGCAGCAGCTCAACAGACAGCTGTGCCTTTTAGGAGGAGAGCTGAAGGCATCGGGAGCATTAGACTTCGACCCTGGACTTTCCCCATCCTTCAGGTGTGATGTTGCCCTGTCTATGCTGTGTGGCGGAGGCTGGTGGGACCCTGAAGCCGGTGTTTCGCTATGTGGTCTGTAGCATCACATAGCCGCGGCATTGCAGCACAGCTTGAGATGGGGCATGTACCTTCTTAAGGCAACTGTCACCCAGCCTAAAAAGTCCTCGAGGGAATATTCATTTGTTTGCAGTTTAGAAGCAAGAAGAGGCCTCCCTGCAGTCTCCTGAAAGATAAGCCACAGGCATATGGCTATGGCCCCTATTAAAACCAGAGTGTGATAAGTCTACTCTGACCTATTGAACTGACCAGGAGAGGCATGACAGGGTGGCTCTCGCAAAAGCATTTGATTTACTACACATAACATTTTGATTAAAACATTGGTCTTATCTGGCCACATGAGGCAGAGCCAAACCTGGTTCACTGACAACTTAAAATGTTGCTGTTTCCTTGGATACCCTTAGGGATTAGTTCTTGGTCCAATGCATTTCAATATAGTTATCAATGATTTAAAGTGTGGCATTTTCCGATGATAAAGAGCAGGTGGCAAGAAGAGTGATGGACGGCTGGGACTGGCGAGGGCAGGTCACTGTTGCAGGGCAATCTGAATCCCCTGGCTAAATAGTCACAACGCAAGAAAAGACTTGTGAATAATAGGCTGATGCAAACTGATATATCTGCCTGAGAACAAAGGCTGCAAATCAGATCTGCAGGATAGCAGGCTCTCTCCTGGAAACCAGCAGCTCAGAGAAAGAGTTCAAGGTCACTGTGTAATTGGCTCAATATGCCCTCTCTGTGGCAAGAAAGAAAGGGCCAATGAGTTCCTTGGAGATAAAAATCCCCCACGGGTGCATTGACGGGGAGCAGGAATGGGAGCTTGCCTTTCTGCACAAGGTAAAGAGAAACCTGTGCTCGTGCTTAAGGAAGGGTGGCCAAATACTTGAGAGCATTGGAAAAAAAAAAAATCAGCAGCTGGAAAGCAGTCTTTGTACTGTGAGGTCTAAGGCATTCAACCTGCTCAGTGTTATCGAAGGGGCAGCAGAGAGGGGACTTGGATGATGTCTGGGGACGTTTGCTTTGTTGGACGGCTGGAGTGGCCACACCACATCTGGTGGCTGGAAGCTGAAGGTTGACAAACTTGGGCCTGAAATAAAAAGTGTGGCTGATGGAGAGGAAAACCTCTCGCCTCGAATGAGCAAAGCATGGAGGAACCCCAGTACGACCCTGTGCGAACTAATATCTGGCCGTACCTGGACTCCTCTGCCCTAACTTCCAGCAGCTGTATAGAGGTACTTGAACCAGTCACCCTGGGCCCTGTTTAGAGCCAAAGGAGAAAAAGAGATGTCCTTTACTTGCCCTATTCAGTTGTCTACCTTAAAAGGAGGTTAATTGCACCCAGAAATGTTTGACTCTACCGGGTTTTTCCTAAGAGGCTTGGGTTGACCAGGTTTTGGAGCACAGGCCTGTGTCCTATGTGCCCGGGAAGTGAATGTGAATGGTCACGAAGGGACTGGGCTCCTGCTCTATCTGACCGAGCAGGACAGGATGGGTTCCAGGCAATGACTGCCATCCACCATCACGCTTCATGTGCCCGTTGGTTGTCCTTAAGGACCATGCAAGAATATTTCCCCCGGTATGCATTTGGCTACACATTTTCTGAAATTTTCCCCCATCTTTCTCTGAAGCATCAGAAGTGCAGATACGACACCAGAGGGGCTGGATCAGCTCTCAGAGATGGTATGGACAATATCCGCCTTACAGTGTCCCACGTGGTTTTCCTTGGGTAGGCAGTATGGTGGATTTTCTTCTCTCTCTGGATAAATGAGGGATGATCAGATGTGCACATCTCTGCTGGCCATTTTCTCGGCACACCAGGGACCTCTGGCTTGGGTGATAACTTGATTTTTTTCTGTGCACAATATAGTTTTCCCCCAAACTGAAATACTCTAAATGCACTGCAATGGGCTGCAAAATGTGGGAGAGCAGTCTAGATGAGGTAGTTGGTTAAGGGTTTGTGAGCTGTGAGATGATTATATGAGTCTGACTCAATGAACGTTGCACCACATTATTAATATATGCAGTATATATACTATATTTTCTCTCTCTATATATAATAATATACATAGTTTGATGGGAGATTACCTCACTGGTCCTACCAAGGAAATGGTTTCTTTTCTGCCTGCTGATATTGGTACATACCCCTCTACAAGTGAGCAACATCTCATCAACAGGGGAAAGAAAAAATCTTGGCCAGGGGAAAAATTTAAGTAGCAAAAGACTGTAAAGACTTTGACAGGTCTGGCCTCTTAGATTGAGAGCACGGGGACTTCTGAGCCCGGTCGCTCTCCAGCGGTGCTGGGTGACTGCACAGAAGAGGGTTCTGCAGCCACGTGCCGGAGAGGTCCCTCAGATCCCAAGGTGCATGTCCACAAAGGCAAGGAGCAGAGTAGCCCTTTAGTCACCTCTATACAAGACGATCTCTTCAAGCTCCACCACCTTCCCGCAGGAAAAGCTAGGTCCCTTGACCCCTCCCCGAGTAAAGGACAAGGCAGTCAAGGTGAAGAAAGCCAACATTTTCTTTAAAAAAAAAAAAAAAACCCTTAAACACAAAATATTCTTTTATTTGTCACCGAAGGCTACACACGGTCACTTCTGTTTGTTCGTTTTTTGGGTTTTTTTGTTTTTTTCTAGAAGGTATCTACATCTGCACTTATTTACAGCCTTGTTGTATTTACACAGTCAAGAATACAGTATTAGAAACACAAAGTGTTGAGAAAAAAAATTTCTCAAAAAATTAGTTCCAGACTTCAGGAAAATTATTACACAGGGTAATGACAAGAGTCTCCAGTGCTGGACTTACAGATGCAGCTTTGATACAAAGTCCTCTTTCTTGGCTGGAGCTGCATTAGAAGTCCTCACACAAAATAAACATGTTTTTTTTTAATAGAAAAGAGTGAATCTCTGATTGGTTACATCAACAATGTTAGCGAACTGTCCAAAAATTGTAATGATTTTGGAGAGCTCTATTCTTTGCTTGAACAGTTGTCAGCTTTGAGGGAAAAAAAAAATATATATATATATATGTATATATATATTTTTGTTAATTTTCACTTGTGGTTTTCTATGTTCCCCTGCCCAGAAAGTATTGATCTCTGGGATGGGAATTAACAGTTGAGCCATGTAATACTTTGTCAGTAACACAAAGTTTTATGGTAATTAAAGGACAGCAGGCAAGAGAGACTACACGTTTTGCTTTTTTGGTTCAGATAGTTTTGAGTTCACTTAGCACGGCACGGCGCAGCACTGTCGGAAACGACCCCCAGGACGCGCAACATCCTGTTGTGGCGGGGGGAGCACAAGCGGGGACATCTGGACAGAGCGTGTGACATGTCCCTGCTGTGTGTGTTCAAAATTCACTCTACACTCATAAGCGATTTTATTTAAATGTATTTTAAATTTCAAAAAAAAAATCCACTTTTTTTTTTTTTTTTTTTTAACAAAAACTCAGTAACATTCTTCGGTATAACAGGGGAATTTAAATAGCTAAATATTTACTGGGTGTGGTAAAAAGAGTAATAACAGGAACAAAAATGACCAGGCCAGCAGCTAACACTCCTGCCATGCTAGCTGAGCATGGAGCGTGCAGGTCAACCCAATGGGCACCAGCATCTAGTCCACCAAAAAACCAGCTATCGTGCGCCCCGGCATGGAGGCATCGCCCATGGATTGCCCATGTTCGGTAGCGCTAAGAGACAGCTCTTCACTGCCAAACAAGGAGATAAAGCAAAAAAGATTTAACAAGCGAAGCAATCTTTTTAGCTCCATTATTAACATTATAGACACTTATTTCCTCCTCCTCTTTTTTAAAAAAAGCGGCCGTATTACTAACCGAGATCTATTGCCCTGCTTTCAATTACGCCAAGATTGAATCAAAACAGACTGCTGTGCCGTAAATATGAGGGGGGGGGGCCCTCTCTGTAAATCGTAAAATTGAATTCTAAAATTTCATGTTAAGAGCCTTGTCTTTGCATAATGCATCGCGCTGCCATCTATCACGGTGACACTTACAAGTCACAGCTGAAAAAGTACTTTATTAGATCTTTTTTTTAAACGATTTTGATTTATTCTTGTTACACTGTCTGTATAATAGACTGAGCAGAATCTCACCCAGTTCCCTAAGCTCAATAAAGCAACTACAGATATATTGCAGAAATCCCTCACTGTTTCTAACTTACAGCCAAATGGTGTCTCAGGGACTGCTCCCAGTCATCTGCGTCTTTTAAACCCGAATCAAGCACCAGGGCTCTTAACGACCTTGGTCTAATCTGTTCTCTCCTGGTATTGGGTAGATCTGGTGGCCCATTTTCCTTGTAGCTCTGATCAATAGCTGTGATGACAAAGATATGATGAGCTGCGTGATTCCCTCCGGTCACAGCCGCTTAATGATTTTTCCAAGCTCCGATTTTCAGTTGGAAAGGGAAAAAAAAAAAAAAAGCACTCAGAGGAAGCGGCCATTGCCGTATTTCTCGCAGTACCAAATTAGTCTCGTAGGGTTGAAATTGCAATAGAAATGTGATATATATATATATATATTTTTTTTTTTCTAAATAAATGAAACAAAGAAGTTGGAGAGACCCAGCTCTGTTGGGGACCGACATTTATAATGAACCTTCTTTTTGGAAGACGGAAGGATGGAGAAAAAAAACAACCCAGAGCTGCAGATCCCTTTTCTTGGGTGAGTTTCTTGCAAGCAAGGCTGCATCGTCTGTCACTTCGCTCCTCTGATCAGGCTGAGCAGGCAGCGGACTTTCAGCTGCAGAGCCACGTGGCACTGGAACTTTTCCGGATGCAAGTTGTTCAAATGTTTCTTTGCATGAAGCATATTTAGCAAGTACTTAGGGCTTGAGCACAAAATACCTGCTGCTTGCACGAGGAGGTCTGCCGCAGCCCACGCTCCAGACGGCTGGATTTCCTCCTTGAAGCTCTGAGCTTTGCTCCCAGAGCGATCAGCATCCTCCATCCTTTACGCAACCCTCTACGCTCGAGACATGCCCAGGAGTTCAAAGTAATTTGGGCTACTAAAAAGAGCTACTATTTTGTGGGGAAGCCCCTTTTTATGGAGGGGAGAATCCCTCCTTTTGGGAATCAAACAAATAGTAACTTTGAAAAGTCATGCCGTAAGTGCATGCTCAGCTGCAGTTACATTTTTTTCTTGGCAATGGTCTGGCATGCAACCAGCCTTCAGAAGCATGTTCTACGGGAAAGCACTTGGGATCCCATATAAAAAGCACTTTTCTATGAGGAAGGGAGAAATTCAGGGCTTTAAGACTGAAAAAGATTGTTTCTAGGTTTCTGACCCAAGCAAAGTGGAAAGGCAAAGCTTCTGAGCTTCAGGAACACAGTGGCTGTCATCAGGCAGGTTTGTCCCCTAACGCTAGACAGCAACTCTGTTTAATTTTTTTGCTTTAGACTTTGATAAAGAGAATAGCTATATATATACACTTCTTTTTCTTTTCTTTTCTTTTCTTTTTTTTTTGATGTAATGTCCATATTTCTTGTGCAGGGTGTGGGTCCAGGTGAAGACTTCCATGGATTCAGTGGGCAGCCAGGCTCAGCCATGCCCAGCCACCTGCTTGCGGAGGCAGAGCAATGTAATCTGACCTGCTTTTGCTGCGTGCGGAGTTGGATTGCTCCTGGCTTTAGGCATGCTGCATGCAGCAGGACTATAAGACTCTTGAAAAATGGGTGAACTCCTCAAAGTCATTAGCTCATGTAATAACCTGAAGAGTCTGTGTAAGGCTGTAAAGGTGCCATCTCAGTCCGGCAGGGTTCCAATAGGAATATTTCACATTTAATTCCTTTCCTTGGCTGCATGGAAAGTTAGCCCGTTTGCTCTCGTACTACTCCTATTAGCGCTGAAACAAATGCATGGGGATGGAGATACGAGCACCATGTCTCTTCTGAGCTACTCAGATAGGAGTGGTGTCAATAGGATGCACATCGAGCTATTTCTGGACTATTGCAGGTCAATGCTGAGTGGTGATACATTTCCACCCAGCTTCCCGCTGCTCTTTTTGCTCTGTTTGTGCTATTTTAGACACTCAAAGCCACCACAAGATTGAGGTGCTGGAGGGTGGCACTGAAGGAGATCTGCTCCAGGGGTTACACGGGGAAGCATGGTGCCAGGCATGAAGAGCCTGAGAGAGAAGAGGAACCTCCTCAGAGTAGGTGGCAATTGCTGGTTTTGGTTAAAGCTGCCCCAAATCCCCACCAGCTCTTCCTCAGGGCAACCACACCAGCATCAGCCCCGCTCACCAAGTGTCTAATACCAGCGAAGCAGGTGGTTAATGCCAGGGCCTTTTTAAACATCCCTGGCAGGCAGTTGCCCTAGGCAACTGTTTTCTTGCCAAAGCCTAGAGCTAGCCTGGGTGAAGCATCTCCTCCCAGTTGGCTCTGGCAGAGCCGGACACCCTTTCTAGGCCAGCTGTCTGCTACTCACTGCTGCCAAAGCGATAAAGGCTGCATGCTGCGAGGTGCACGTCAAAGAAAAAACACCGTGTTTCTGCATCCACGATGCGGAGATTTGCCGCCCTGGCTGCACGCAGGAGAACCCACCAGAGAACCAGGACTGTCCCTGTGGGTGAACCCCAACACGGGTCAGTATTGAGGCTCAGGCCTTTTTACGCAAGCCTTTTTACACAAGTTTGGCAATTTGAGGAAGAACAGTCTGTTGAGGGAATTTCCATCCCATCACCTTCCTCCTGGCAACAGCGCAGGAACAGTCAGGCACAGCAGACTGAGTTGGCAGCCTGAGTCTACAGGGAAACCATGATAGCACTGGGACTGCCAACATTTTGCCGCTCCAGGAGCACGTGCCCAACATACTCCCCTGCTTTATCTTGGGGTCTGAAACCTGCAGAGAAATATCAGCCTGTGTTGCAGGATGCCAGAGGTGGCAGAGGGAGACAGGCGGGCTAGTTCTGGGGAGATGGGTGCACCTTGAGGCTCCAAGCAAGGAAACATTCTTGGTATGAAGCTTTGCACCTCTCCACAGTACCGCGACAGAAAAACTGAAGTGGATGAAAAAAAAATAGGACTTTAAAGGGTCTAAGCTGTTCTCAGAGAGACACAGTGAGAGCTTTTAGAGTCAGGATGTGTGCATGCATCAGTGTGATAGAGACGTCTATTCTGGACCAGGGATGGCCATCTCCAGCCAGCGCTCCAGCGAGAGGTGGTGCAACACCTCAGCCTGCAGGAATGGTCCCTATTTCCACAGGCTTGTTTCAGGCAGGGAAGAGGAAGCTAAGCTCATCTCCTTGTTCCCTTGAATTTCAAGGACTCTTGCAAATACCAGAGCACAGAGGTTATGTGAATACAAATTACATTAGCATGCCGAGTAACTTTGTCAGCAGTTTCTTATTAAAGCATTTGGTCCCCTCTGTAGTGGGCATTTCTATTAAAACTCCTTGTTCACTGCTAACAGTCAACTGGGCTATGCAGTTAATTCAAGCTCATGTAAGAAACAGTGCGAGGGTTGATTCCAATATTCCCCTTCTTGTCCCACCATGCACAAGCTGTTGCTACTTATTAAACATTTAAAAATCCCTGCTGCCAAAGTCCCCCAAGAGACATTTATCTGCCATAGTCATAGATGACTTGCCAGCACGCTACTCAAAACTGCGTTTCCCAGCCAATAAATACAAGCTCCAGAATCGGGAAAAGCAGGGTTTGGCTTGCTCTAATTTTCAGTGGTATGTCACTGGGATACTATAACTACTTTTAAATTCAAATCAGCTTCCTAAAAATTAACTGGTTTTATCAGATACAGCACAGTGGACTGTTAAACACGTAGCCTCGTGTACTGAAACACTACACATTTAATGAAGTTATGCCATTAGCAAATGTACAACATGGGTGCATTAAATCCACCTACAGAACAGCTCTATGTATGAGAGAGGGTTTTTTTTTTTTTTTTTTTCACTTTTCTCAATAGAGCAGGAGTCCCTTTCTTGGCTTTTGCTAGGTTTTAACTAAAACCAGGATTTGTGCACACACAAAACCCCCGCCCCCCCAAAATATCTACTCTCATAATTAAAAAAAGACTGTTTTTCTTTCTTTTTTTATTCCAGTTCAGGAAGGAAGAGAATCATCTTGCAAGTTAATATAATCAGCTCCTTTGCCTCTATAAACTACTTCTGCTCAGCAGGAGCCCCCAAAAAACACTTTCTGTCCCAAGTGAAACATGAAAACTACTTGTAAGTTCTCTTTTGAGGCACACGATTCAGACGGTCACTTTTGGAGTTTCGGAATCAGTGACGTCTTCCGTTTCCTTTCTTCCCAAGAAGAGCTCTCTGGGATGCTGTGGGCTCCCTGTTCTTCAGGTGGAAGGCCATCTGTCCCTGTCCCAAATCAGAAAGGGTTAGGATGACACAAGTTAGCACAGACACCCATTTTGCACTTCACACCTAAGGACGTACGTTGACGACTCCCCACTTCAAATTCCTCACAAAGGGAAAAAAAGGACAAGAGACAGTAAATTTCACTGTGATCACACTACGGCAAAATATACCTTCTGCTCATTGCAAAAAACGTGTGAAGGCCAAATTAAAGAAAAAAAAGTATGTTGCATGAGTTACAGTGCAACCGTATTACTCTCTCACTTTCTATTTTCCTCCCCCCACCTTGTTCAGTTTAGAAAAAGGATTGAGTACAACACAGTCAGGTAAGTGGCCACAAAAGAGTAGCTGTCTTTGGCAAGAAGTCACCGTATTGACCCTCTCTGTCACCTTCTGCCCATTTCACTCTGTCTCATAAAATGGATGTTGTTGGCGCTGTCTGAGAGTTCTGGGTACTGCTCCACTGAGATCACAAAATAGCCGTCGTAGCCCTGTACCCGGCCTGTGTTTAGCACTTGCTGCCTCTCCCCTTCTGTCCATGAGCGAATACCCTCCTCCCCATCCCGCAGTCTCTGCTGTTCCCTGGCCCAGGCTTGGGCAACAGCGCGCTGTCGGGCCAGCTCCAGGATGCGGGCCTTCTCCTCGTCCAAGGTGGTCCCATAGCGAGTGTTCAGACATAGCGCACCATACTGGAGCTGGATGTCCGTGTAACGTCTAGTCCTTCCATTTAGCACTGTGTTGATCTGGGACACTGTGACGTTCACGCCGTTCTCCAGGGTTCTCCGCCCGCCGCTGAGGCCTAAGATGGACAGGTCACTTTCCGATGGCCCTTGCTTAATGAAATAGTGCGTGTCCACCCCATCAATGGTGAAGTGCAAGTTCTCCAGGTAATGGGCATTGTTCAGGATGGCTGCAATCCTCCGCCCATCCTCATTGGCCACACTGATAATGTCGGTGGCCACTCGCCCGTCCTTCATGGCGAACTTGACACCTTTGCCAAAGATAGAGCCTCCAGAAGCAAAGTTCTTGTTCTTCTTGATTTGCCGGCACCCAGCAATGCTGGAGCTGTAGATCCGTTCAAAGCGCTCGAGAGTGACAAAGGCCTTCAGCTGCTTCTGCACTTCACACTGAACGCCCAAAATTGACTGAAGAGGGAGAGAAAGAAGAGAAAGACATGTCAGAAAGAGAAACCTGATAACTGGAAGGTATTATTAGCATCCTGCAGACCAGCAGAACAGCCTAGAAACACCGAATGAGGAGCTCCATGTTTACTTTCCCCCATCATCTTTTTAGATTTTTTAATTCTTCTTAATGGAAGGGTCATATGTTGACAGGTTATTCTCCCTTATATTAATTGTTTCAATAAACTGAACTGATTTTACTCTTAAACACTGAGGCAAGTGGAGACAAAATGGATTTTATGCCTTAGTGGTCTGAGAATCTAGTCTGGACTCTACCGGCTGGTTGCGTGGATGTAACTGGTTCACGCCTCAGTGTTTCTCATTTGCAAACAAGATACCATTCACAGAAAATCCGGTGGCTATATGCTTTATAAAATGCTCCGATATCCTCTGTGAAAATGTGTGGAGGTATCTACAAAATTTCCCTCCATTGTAATTTCACTTTGTAGCACCTCGTGCCATCCTCAACAAGCCTGCATCAGTGTATGATGCTCAAAGTGGTCATAACCCATACATATCCCAATTCAGCCTGGCCAAAGCAGGTTGTTTAAGACTCAAGGAAGGTCTTAATGCAACTCGCGTTTCCTGCAAGCCCACTACAACGTCTAGGTTCCCTAAGCTAAAGCCAGCCACACCTGATGTTGAAAGCTGTGGCTTACACTGAAGCAAAACTGCAGAGACACACAGCCTGGATCATTTATGGTCAGGTACAATACAAAGTCACTTTTGCTGTGTGTTAGTGTATAATGGAGCAAGCACGTAGCGAGTCAGCAGCTCATCATTACTGCAAAATGTCTTTGGAAATGCTCTCATCAATTCATGGCAGCACAGTCCTCTTACAGACCCCTGTTCAGGAACAATTATTTGCTCAAATTTCACAAAAGCAAGAAGATGCTACAACAAAATTCTCCCGGCATTGCCAAGGGCTCAGTTCAATACTGTAATGACATCCAGGATTAAAAATAGGCTACAAAGAAAAGTTTGCTGCACTCCAATTATTTAGAGGAAATTTAACATCCATGAAGGATATTGCCTTGAACAGTCCAGAAGCTAAAGGCTCTTATCCTTCCAAGGATGTGAGAGGACGATTCAGACAATGCAGACGTTTCAGCCTGGACCTCTCAACTAAGACTTGTAACCGGATTGGGGGAGGAAATAACAGCTTATTTCTGTGGTGGCTGTTTCCAGGGAAAGGTCTCAAAGCGTAACAGGAATAAAATAAAAGATTTAGCATTGTAACATGCTCAGTGGTTATGAGCAATTTTGCCCTGTAAAGGAGAAAACTATGAGGGAACAGATGTACGTAAGTTCAAGGGTAAACTTTGGGATGCCAATTTCGGAGTGCCTAAGCACTGATTCAAAGATGTATTAAAGAGTTGCCTAATTTTTATGAAAACCCAGACATATCCAAGTGCTTCTGACACAGGCTGGAGCATTTCTATCACAGGTTGCAAATATTACTTTCAGTACAAAAGACATCAGGCACTCACTGCCATTTAAAGTGCCAAGAAGGTGGGAATAACCCCCGCCCTCTCCCCCTTCCCTTTCGATTAATGGCACAGTGGTTAGAGCACTAACCAGTCAGCTAAGAAATAGGAGCTCTTTCTGATTCTCCCTATACTGCTGGTGGAGGATCTCACACGCAGCCAGACAGCGATTTAATCAACAGACTGAGAGGGAACGGAGCCCTGCTCCCCCACTGACTGAAGAAGTGCTCTAATTATGCAGAAGATGGACATAATTAATGTAGATGTCACCAATGATGGACACTGAGCAATTAGGTTTCTAGGCTCCCAGAAACACTTACTGTTCTAAATACTGCACAGCCCTGGTTGGGTATTTAATCTTCAGAGAGGTTTAAATGGGAATGTATTCTTCTCAGGTGCATCTCATACTGATTGACTCTAAGTGGCCCTTCCTCAGTACCCAAGCCTGCCAAGCTGCTCTTCAGAATTGCCTCAGTAACTTTTGCAAGTAGTGGGAAAAGGCCTTTCTCATTGCTCACTCTGAATCACCATTTGGTGATAACTCCTTCACTCAGGAATGCAAATCAGGTCTTCCAAGCTACACTGCCGTATATTGTGGCCATTTATATCTCACCACGTTCACCAGCAGTTGACTGATAAGTTCCCCCTGGAATTAATCGCACCATCTATTCAATATCACCTTGGGAAAGGGAGCTCTGGGAGTTTAGGCAGCACAGGGAATGGGAGAAATACTCCTGTCAGGAATCTCCCCTCTTTGCCGTCTATTTTGTCTTCACCACCAATCCTTATTCTCGATGAGCTGCAGTAATCCTATCGCCTTTTCACCTCTGGGCAAACTACTGCGGATTAGGTATTAATCCCCCATGAGGGCTTCCAAATTAGGTTGTCCTAACAGACTGGTGGGTTTGGCCACTGCCTTGTCTTTTCTTCTGATCCCAAATGAAAAGTCAGTTTGCAATCGGCTCTAAGAACCTGCTGATGCTGCCAGATAGGCACTATGGCATGACATAGTCTCCTGTGCTTCAGACAAGCAGCGTAGATGGTCCGTAAGGATGTGTTTATACTTCTAAATGAAAGAAGGCTGGGAAGTGAAGTCCTACTCTGGCTTTCTTATCATCCATAATGGTTAATTTTTATTTAAGCTCCTGGTTTGGTTTTGGACCCCTCCAATTGCTTTCTCCAAGATGTCTGCTAACTCTCTAGGACACTGCTACCTAGATTCAAGGGCCAGGGAGGGATTGGTCCTAGATTTCTCTTATTTAGCAGTAGAGTCACCCTCTAAAATGGTGTGAGGGAGTCTTGTGAGGACAACAGTTGTACAACAAAGTTTAATTAAAGCCAGACAGAGTTCTTGGTTTTGCCATTAATTCAGGAAGGATTGTAGTCTGGTTGGCACAGGCTATGATATCACAGATATAACAGGGCCTTACCCTGTCCAGCCAACAGCTGTGACATGATGTACCATCCTCAACCTATTTAGCCTAGTGCCTGGGACCTTAAGGCCTGGGAGACGTTTATGGTCAAATTCTCAACAGCAGTGAATTCAGATCAGTAATTGTCCATTATAAAAAGAAAATCTGATTTTTAACTTTTTTTTCCAATTTATGATCCAATAATAGAATACAGACCCTTTCCTCGACTTACTAACATACCACCTTCATGGTATTATGTGAGATTATACAATTTCCACAGCCCCACTGTTCATCTGGACATCATTTAGGAAGAAAACAAGCATCACCCACCCCTCTACTGGCAGGACATGGAGGTCAGGGTTCATTTGGATTACACGTGATCCAACAGCAATGGCATTGTCTCTTTCTGTCCAAGGACGCCCACATATGACATCCGTCCAACTGCCTTGTTTGTCCTCTCTGCTTCCATCCAGGACATCTCCTCTTCTATATTAGGAAAGTGTTTTTCATAGGACTCTAACTGTAGGACTATTACTAGCGCTGCTACCAGTGGCTAAAACAGAGATGAAATGACTGACTAAGCCACCAGGCCAGGACTTCAACCAGGTCTCTTGATTTCCAGTCCTGTTCCTGCATTGAGGCACTTCAGGTGGGAGGTTTGTGGGGATGGGGATTCAAACTGCCTTCTTGGGCAAAGAAACTGAGCAGCTACCTGTTGACCTGTGGCAGTTCCAGACTCTTATGCATCCGCTTGTCATGAACTTTGTAGTCAGTGGAGACTTCAGGACTGATTCAGTTACCCATATGTAGATGTCTAATGTGATCTGAGATACTCTAGGGTGTTTGCAACATCTGCACAGGGCTGTGAGAAACAGAAGCGGCACTGGGAGACCTGTGCCCTTCTGGCACAGCACCTAGCAACCACTTTGCTTTTCTGGTCCATTTATGGGCAAACGAATCAAGCCCCTACTTGGCACAGTCAATGAAGCCTAGAGTGTGATTCAGCTCAATATAAAATTGATGCCTCCCGGAGAGCCAGCTGTCAAAGTGAGCTCCTCTGTCTGTATGGACCAGATGTCGACAGACTGCAGAGGGAGTACAGATACCTAGCCCATGTGGAGACGCCCACACTTAGGTGTCTTCATCTTGAGTTCAAACCTAACCCTAGCAGCAGGTCACTTGAATTCTCCTTTGGGCTCCACTGACAGATGGTGGTGTCTACTGTTATTTTAGACGCTACTGGAGACCTGTTGGGCCACCAGTTCTTGCTCTGGACAGGTGCAGGTCACCCATGCTGTAGAGGAAGTCTAGGAAACCCTAGACTATCCCAAACTCAGACTACCTCTGAGTTCATTGTGAATCTCTACTGACTATAATGGAAGCTTGGATATCAAGTTCACAGGCAAAGACCTAAATTTAGATGTCTTAATCTAGAACAAAATCACATCCGCAGGGTTTTCCACAAAGGACAGGTTACAGGCATTTTAAGCTCTACCTATCTCTTGCCACACAGGACAGTAGGAGCACAGATATGTGGCATGCTGTAATGCAGAACAGCATCACTTAACCATCACAAAAATTAAATACATCTCTCTTATCTTGAAAATGAGTCCTACAATGCAGGATGACTTTGAAATGACCTTATTTCTTTGAGTATATCTGGGAACAGCACTTTTTAGAAAGAAAAGTAAACCCATCTAACAGAAAGAAAAAAAAAAAAGTTGAGGCAAATCAGAGTACAGCCAGCTTACATGCTCTGCTGTGAATCTAAAGGGCGTGGAGGCAAACAGACTATATGTAGTTCAAAGAGACAGAGTATCCCTGACTTTGAAATTATCATTTCTGTTTCATCTTAGAAATCATTTTAATGAGCTGGTAAGGAAGGGAAACAGAAAATTACCATCCAAGACTGCAGTGGCATGTACTACTCTCTAAAAGTGCTCCTGCTTTTAGCAACTGTAAACCAAGGTACATATGAAACCACTACAGCTAAGAAAGATGGGACTTCACAGTTATTTTATTTCAATACTTGTCATTAGATGTGAGTGACATATATGCCGGGTTTGTTTTTCCTCACAGTCCTTTTTAATCAGATGTCCTTAGGTGACATTTCACTTTATCTAGTAACAACCCATTGGAGAGAAGAGAACGACCTTCATCATTTGTTCGCTGCTGCACAGAGCTCGAGAGAAGGGCACATTACAAGAGATCTCTGAATAGCCTCTTGCATTTTGCCTGCACCTCTTGAAGATTCAAAATACCATAGCCAGATACTATCATCTGCTGTTTTTAAATATTGCCTTCCACTGTGAGATTGAAAGCTTTCATTTCTCATCAAGGATCCAAGACGTGAAATACGTGAATATGTATCGAAGTTTCTCTATGTCCTCACAGACAGGTGTTTCTCTTACTACCACACGGATTGCAAAGCAGAAAGCCAGTTCTTCCAAACAGACTGGCTTCTCGGCACGACATATTCTTCTTCTCTAGCTCTTTCCTACTTACCCCCTAGCTTTCTTATGATGAAACCACTCTCCTGCAACCAGCCTCTTCCCCCTACTCCACCCTTCCATTCTCAGGCCCTTACTTCCCAAGGTCTGCCCTACGCCCAGGCCATCCCCTGAAGGTGAATCCCCCGTTGCCTTGTCTCTCTACCACCCACCCGGCCGGCAGAGGTGCAGGAGGAGCATCCGTAAACCACAACAGCCTACCAGCCACCTACCACTCAGCATGGCTGCACTGCACATTGGTTGGCTGAGAGGTAATCTGCCTGCTTAGCAACCTGCCAATCAGCAACCCAAGCGAGACAATCGAGATGAGGGATTGTCCAGCAAGGGCACTGCTGACTGGCTAATCAGCCAGCATGTAGGCGCCCACTGGTTAGAACTGAGCCAAACAGAAGCACTAACTCTTGGGCTCACAGGACAGGTAACTTGCCTCCACCCAGCTTGTGTGTGCAAGCGCTGGGGTATAATGAGGTCGAGCTCATCAAGCAGATGTTCATCTCTGGTGGAAATTAGAGGATTTGCCTCCTTCTCCTGCTCTTCTATTTTCAGAAAGCTTCAAGAGCTTAATGTCTTTGAGACTTCAACTCCTTCCCCACATCGGATCCCATTAAAACTGGCCAATATGTTTGCAAAACATTACTAGACAGCGTGATGACCAAAGCCCAGGCCAAAGCCCCCGAGATGTGAAGATGCTCTTCCCGAATGATGAACACTGGCAGAGTCAGTCCCTGAAATGGGGAGGACTGTCCTTGGGAGAGGCTTTGTCAGAAGCACAGCCCTACAGCTTACTCGCTGGCTGAGCATCCCAGAGCAGCCCCTGCCTCCAGAACGCTGCTCAAATAAGAGGCCCTGAAAGCTCTTCCTGGGCGCTCAGTGCTCGTGAGATGAGGGGAATGCAGGTAATGACATGATGTAGTTAATCATATGAGGGCTGATTCCAAAACACCCCTCCCTGCAAATAGAGTTGTACTAGCTCCAGCAATTACTTGACAGTTCCACAAGAGGAAACGGGGAGGGGGGAAACAAAGAAGAGAAATTGGATTCAGGTGCAGCAGCTCCATAATATGCCAGAGGTCACCCAGAGTCCCCTGACGGCCAATAACACTGAACTTGTTCAACAAACAATTTAGTGACAGCCTCATGGTCACAGGGAGAGGGGGGGAAAAAAAGTGCTGCACAACAGAGTATTGGATTTTAAATGTCACTCCAGAGCTGCAGGGGATAGTGCAAGGTTTATGACACGTTGGCTATTTCTGAGCTGGTGGATGCTCCAAGTCAGAATGCTCTCTCCCATCTTACATCCCTGCAAGGCAAGTACCAAAAGTGTTTCGGAAGGAGATGCTAGGCCCCTCTGGCTACGTACTCTACAGAGATAGGATGCAGCCATTTATGAGGAATTACTTGCTTTGCTGTTGCACTCATATTATTAACTATTCTCAGATAAAAGAATTGATTCAATCTGCCGGGCCACGGCTTTGAACAGTGAAGTCAGTGGAGTAACTCAAATTTACTTTGGTCTACCACAAGGAAGCACCCGGCCCAGTGAAATCAGGGATCAAAAGAGGCAGAGATGAGAAAGCTGTGGTACATCATTCAGTGAATATCCCTGCATCTCAAGCAGAACTGTGCATTTTCCAGTGCCTTGCCCAGAGTACTTTTAAACAGTACAAGATCCGGAACTTCCTTCGTATACTTTGGAAGGCCATTCTAAAGCTTGTTCAGTCTTATTAAATGAAAATATTTCCTGAGTTTCCGCTTAATTTTAATTTTGTCATTTGCCATTTTGTCATTTGTCATGTGGGACTTTCAGATGTTTGTATTTTCTTCCATATACTTCATCAAGGGAGTAAGTTTCAGTTTTACCTTTCCCTCATACAACTATCCCTTCAGGCCACCTGATTGCACAGGGCTGTGTTGAAACCACCAGAGTACGGATATCCAGCTTAGGCATAGTGGCCACTAAATTGTGGTGTCTAAATTAAACAGAACGGTGACTGATTCAGATAGTAAATCGGAGGCTGCTGCACTCCAGCTCATCTTCCACAACTGCAGCTCCAAAATTGGGCATCTACATAATGTCTCTAGTTATCCTACTTATCCTAGTTATCTTCTTCTCTCCCTCACTACATCCACCCACACCCCATTACCAGATTCCCAACTCTGCTTCATCTTCTATTTGAGCCCACTTTAACAAATACCAGCACCTCCATCTTGTACGTTAAGGGCAGAGGGGTTTGTATGGATAGGTTTAGGGGAAAACAGATCATGTGTTCAGGTACTGCATGTAAATCAATTTATTTTATGTAAGCATATGCCTATAATATGCTAGTCGGACCCAGATTATAAGAGGAAAGAAAGGAATCCCACTCTACAGCATATGAGAGCCACTGCACTATCAGAACATGACCCTGCAACTGTAGATTAAAATAAAAAAAACACTCATGTTTTGTTTTTGTCATAATGCAGGGGAAGAATATGAAACAACCAATAATGGTTAAATTTCACTTTCAGCACTATGTAAAGTGACTCATCTGGAAGCAGGAGACTGCAGAAATCCCTCATCTTACCAAGCAGGTCAGTGCAGCTTCTTAGTTTATAAAACCTGAAGGGGACATGGAGACTTTTTTCTCTTCGTATTGCTTATTCAGGCATATCCATCTAAAATGGGTGGCTGGAAGGGAGGGCTCCTTAGGTTTATTTTGAGCTCAGCTGCCTGTACGAGCAAGTGTCAGACTTCATCACAAGTTGTCACTCAACTTACTTGCCTATTCCAAAGGCTTAATAATAATAATGAAATGAAGATAAAATAATAATAATAACAATAAGAACCTCTGTTGCAGTTCTGTGAGAATTATTATCTGCTCTACGTAACAATAATTTAGAGGTAACCTCTTGTGCTGACTCTGTATGAGCCTTCCCTGTTTGCCTTCTCCGGTAGAGCTTTGCCTGGGCAGACTGTGTCACACCAAAGACGAGGAAAAATCCTGAGGCTATTTCTCATTACAAAAATTATCTCTAGCATTTCATTGTTTTATCCAAGGCAGAGAAAAATCAAAAAGGATTTTCTGAGCCCTGGAACGTAAGTGAATTACTAAGGCATAATGATTTTCAAGCATCAGCTGAGCCATAGTAGCAAAAGGGAAGGTTCTTTTTGGTCTTCCTCCACTATAAAGTGATATGCCTTAATTAAATTTCTCTTGTTGAAGCTGAAGTTAGTACATTTTACTTTGTCTCTGCTGCAGCTATGAGGCTCTGTTACCAAGGCCGGTATTTTATTAATCCTTAGTGTCTTGTTCATAGGTCTGGATGATACCTTTTGTGACTGGGGAAATATGACACCGTATTTTACCTCCTGGTCTAATATGGGTACTGAACCTCAAGAGTCTGCTGTAGGACTGTGAGGTTTCAGTGAACTCTTAGATAAAGAGACTAAGAAGGCAGCTGGGATTGATTGCACTTGCTACTGCAATCATTTTATTAATAGAAATAGGAAGAGGTATCCTGATCTCCCCAAGCAAATCGGTGCGCCTCTCTACTCTTTTGATGTTCAAATACAAAGCAATAGCAAACAAGAATCTACCTCCTAAGGAGGCTTCAAACTAAACAGATAAAACAACTCCAGAACAAAATCAGGCTAAGAGTGGAAACAGTATCCTGAAACGTAAATGACTTTTTCAAGGTCATACAACTGATAAGCTGGGAGTAGCCCAGGGCTCTCAAACCTGATCCAGCATGCTAACCTTTAACAGTGCTGTCTCCATCTTTCAGCACAACAATTCCCAACAGGAAAAGAAGGGGAAATGATTGGGCTGTAAAAGTTTTTCTTGCCAACTTTATCACTGAATTTTGTGCTGGCGTGTTTGTCTGTCAAAGTGCCTTGTGAAGCAGGCACATTTTTAAAAGCAGGACATGGTGATTTGGGATTAGACTCAGTCAGGTGAAATTTAAGTTAGCCATTAGTTAAAACCTATTTCTGGTGAGACTCACTGTAATGCAGAACAATTTCCTAGGGAAGTGCTGGGACTTACTGTTTATGACATTTTAAACCAGATTGCACAAATTCTTAAAAATATTCTTTAGAAAAGGTTTATCTATCAAGAATTATGCTTTTTTGGCATCCAAGAATGCTTGACTCAAAGGCCTTGAACCTAGCCTGAATTATGTTGTAACAAGGCCTCTTGCAGGAGAGAAAAACAGTAACAAACCATTTCATTGAGCAATTACCAGAATGTAGCACAGGAAAAACCACAGTGGCAATAAAGAACTTCAGATGTGGTTATTTAGTCTGATTTCATTACTGTAATGGGGAGAGAGAAACTGCCTTAAGTTGACTTGCTCTTAAACTCCTAGTGTTTCTGGGAGAACAGACTGAGGCTTTTTACAAGAAGATTTCAACCGGATACTTCGCTGATAAGGGTGTGAAATACAGTATGTAGTTGCATGGATCACCTTGCTATTGTCCCATTCTTGGGTTTTCATCTGTGTGTGGATAAGCTCATATGATGGCTCCATTGCATCCATATCTGGCTTGGGGTATCCGGGGATGACGTTGTGTAGCTGGAACCCAAAGGTGAGCAGCCAACTGTTGACATCTGGAAGGTAAGAGAAGCATAAATCAGATTATCTGATCACTCAGACAGGATTGCCAGTCTGGTCAAAGTGAAGAATGTCTACTTTGTATGAATAGCATCATTAATTGTCCTCGAAAAAACTGTGTGCCAAAGCTGTGGAAGTCAATGGCTTTCTACCTGCCAGCCACAGTCTGGTTCTGCACTTTCGCAGCTCTGAAACAGAAGCTCTGCTTAAAACACTGACTAAATGGCCCAGATCAAGCCAGCTCTCTGACTCCACGGCTGCCCACACCAGCAGTCACCAGGCACAGCTCTAAGGTGATGGAGGAGAAGCACAGCAGCAGCAATACACCATCAGAGGCTGAGCTGTTCCAGGTGAACAGGAAGTGCCATCCAGTCCTAGAGTCACCTTTGAACATCCCAGCCACAGCACTTCTCTTCCTGAGGCCTCTCAAAAGGCCTGCAAGCTAAAGAGCTAATTTAGAGTCAGAACACCTGGACATCCAGGGCGAACAGCACAGTCCTGGAGAGGGTGTTCATAGAAGAAGCTCTGGACACATACACTGCTTTTTTCCAAGGCATTTTCATTCTAACCCTGAACTTCTCAACATTTTAAATAAGAAGCTGTCATCTGAGTATTACACCAGTGTCCTAAAGTCACACGTCATCTTTATGGTTAAAATCAGCCTCCATACTATCTCACAAGGTTCTTCAAAAGAGCTATGGCCACACTAATAAATAAAATAGGACAGAGACCATTCCCTGATCCTGAGGCCAACCAGCATGGCGCAGCTCATGCCTGCACTGCTGAATTCTTTCCCATGCCATAACATGGAGGACTCATCCATGCTGATTACAGGGAGTTAGAGCTATTCTTACCCGTGCCTGGGGTTTCTCTGGGATGGTGCTAGTTGGCATTGGCCAAAACCACGCCAGGAGCGTACTAACATTTACACAGGGTAGATGTCACAGTTCCAGTGCTTCAGCCTCTGCCTTGGCCTTGCTTAGTATATTACTACAGGTATTAGCTAAGGGGCCATGCCGGTCTGTGCCATTTCACTATGAATTACTCCACTTATATCACAAGGATTGCTTGATAGTAAGCTCTTAGGTGCATTAAAACTGCTTTTAAGGCGATCCACCTAAGCAATTTCCAGTAGCAGTGAAGACCTCTGGAGAGTGAACATAAGTCTACAGTTAAGGGACTACTTTGCTTGGATTCCTTTCACAAGCCCCTTAGAAGAAGTCCATGCATGGTGAGAAAACTGATGGCTCTGGGCCATAAACTATTCTCCTGTGCAAAAGGAGGAACACTGGCGCTAGAGGGGACATGATGGAAACCCCAGCTATTTGGGACACTGAAGATTAGACACAGGGAACATTCCCACATTCCCGCTACAGGACTACAAAGTTTTCCCTGTTTTTTGATTGCACGGCTACGAGGAATAGCAGCTGAATGTTATCCAGCCGGAGAAAATCATGACTAGGCTGGCTAACTCCTGGATCTGCTTGGGATCTGCATCGCTTCCCCCCCTTAATTCCAGAGCATTTGGTGATCCAACCTCGTGTACCTCCGCTGAACTCTAGACAGGGACACAAGTGCTACAGTTTCCAACCCAATAGTGTGTGTATTGGCCACACAAGTAACAATTGCAAGAAAAAGAAGAAAGGTGAAGGTAAAGTTTAATTAATATCAGCTCCCAGGTGTCTTAGGCATTTTGTATGTAACTGGGATTGTGTTAGTGATTCCTCTGTTTCAAGCTGGATGTACAAGGCGTTTGTTTTTCATTCTGCTAAACCGGATTAACGCTGCTGAAGTAGTCTGAAAAGCGGATCAATTTAAAGAATCAAACATGCATCTTTCTTTGACTATTTTTTTCTCCATCCCCCATGAGCTTAAACGAATGTTTTGAAGAGCTGGTTGGAAAAGAAATTACGGATGCAAATGGCAAACAAGGCATTTCCAGATGACTGGAGAACCAGGAGCCAAACAAACGCACTATCTGTCGCTTGTTTTCTTACAGGCCAAAATGTTGAGATTGGGCAGAGGTCCAAAAAGCCCTTGCAACAATCCATGTGGAAGGAGGAGGATTTCTGCAATAAAAACACTTCTGCTCCCTCAATGTACAGATTGTTTTTGGAGCGTCTTTGAGACAGAGAGGTTGCGGGGAGGGAAAGAAATTAAAAGCTTATTTGATTATTTTTTCGCTTAGCGCTAAGCCAGCCTGCTTCCATACCCTTTTCACGTGAAATTAAGACCTTTGATGTACATAGTGTGGACCAGGTGGTCAGGGGAACAAAGTAAAACAGTGAAAGTCGGCACTGGTACAGGCAGCATTCGCTGAGTACTTTACAAATATTAAAAAGGGTACAGAGCAGGGATGCTCAGCAGCAGAAAAATAGGGAACGTCTGGAAAGAATCAGTACCAACTTTTTTTGATACTTCTCAGCAAGCTGACTTGCAAAACATTCGCACACAGGAGTTCTTCCTTTTTGGGAAGAGGTGTTGGAATATCCCGAATAAAAAGAAAAAAAAATGGGAAGGAAGGTACGGAGTTAAGAGAACAGAGGGAAAAATATTAATTTGCCAAGAGGCAGTGACAACTTTTTTGACAGAAAAGTACATTTCACATCACAAAACTTTTTTCAGCTGCAGTAACCCTGCCAACACATTTCACAGTAAATTCATTTGAGGGCAAAGAGAAAGAGTGCTTAATGCAGACACATGTAATGGAAATGTCAGTTCAATCCATCAGGATTGCTGAAGCTGGCAGCAAAGCTCTGCGCCACAAAGTGTACAATTGCTAAAATATTCATGTTAACAATGGGCCTCTCAAAATGTGAATACCTGCTTCTCCTGCTCTCCCCTCTCCGTGCTTCCAATTTGTACACACGTGCTCCGAAATCTCTTACTTGGAGATTGGTGTGTGCCATTTGTCTGTGTCCTAGGAGCTGGGATCCAGGAAGGACAGCAGGTCCCGGGGTGGGGAGAGAGGACAGCAAGTGGGGATGTGCGAATACAAGATTTTAGGCTGCAACAGCTTTCCCCCCTTCAGAATAAGACATTTCCCCATTGCTATAGCTGCGCCCACGATTAATGGACAGGACTCTTGGCAAAGCCCGTCTCCCCCATGCCTCATGCTGTGCCTTGGCTCTCTCTGCCCACCGACCGGCTGTCCCGCTGGGTCGAACACATCCCAGCATAGGCCGGCACAGACGGGACTCTGCAGCTGTGGATAGGTTACACAGCCGGCACTTGAAAGCTTTGGTAAAAAAAAAAAAAAAAAAAAAAAAAAAAGCCAGAGCAGCAGCCTGGTATCATAACCCTTCTCTGGAAACGTGACCTGTCTCTTCCATGTATAGGGTCTCATGCGCTGGGAGAGGAGAAACTTTGAAAGCGTATTTAGGGTCCGTATTCTGCAATGATCGAAAATAGAATCTTTAAGACTGTGGAAAAAGCTGTTCAGTGCATATAAAATATGAAAATATCAGATTTGGACATCTTGATGTTATCACCAGAGCTAAGTGGGAAACGGTTTGCCTGTTCCAAGACAGCTTTTGAAATTTTATCCTGTATTAATTTGGGCAGGGGAAAAAAAAAAAAATCTGTTAATATAACATGAAACAACTATTTAGAAACCAGTTCCGGTCAAGCTAATAATTTCAAATTAAGATATTTCATTTTGATTTTGACCTCTTAATTTTCCTTTTCCTCTTTTCTACAATTTCTTTCCATTAGAGTTGAAAAGTCTGAAAACTGAAAAAGATTTTTTTTTTCAGGATATTTTGGAATTGGTCATTTGGACACTTTCAAGAGCTGTTTACAACCTTCCTACTGTGAAATTTCTCAAGCTCATTCCTCTCCCACAAAGAAATTCAGCTTTGACAAATGAGTATTTACAAAAGAATTCCCTGCCAGCCTTAGTTATCAGAGTGAGGCCAACACACAAGATCTTAGTCTGCATCTTTTGGCTTATTTTACTTTCTTCCTGGCTTCACGTCCTAAGCCCTGGAGAACAACAGCTTTTCATTAAAAGTACAATCTAATCCTGATGATTATTGCAGAAGAACTTGAGAGCATAAATCCTAAAGGCTATAAAATCTAGCTGAATAAAATAACCCAGGATTTTTATTTTGTAAAATTTCTTGCTATTAGGCCAATCTCATAACTCAAGGGAATGCAAATATTGCTGTTGAACATGGGAAAGTTGTGACAGATGCCATGAGATCACTTAAAAATTAATTATATGATTATCTCCTTAAGAAGAATGTACGTTTGATTTGTGATTATGTCACCTGTTTCTCCAATGGGAAGTATATGGAGAAGAGTCCCACCAAAACAGTCCTCTAAAACATTACTACCATTGTGGTGCAAAATAGGAATATAGGAGGGGTAGGCGGCCTACAAAGTGATTTTTCTGTACACAGAACATACAGAGACGTTATGTTAATACCGTGAAATGAAGTCCCAGGGGAAGTAGTCAAGCTCTGGGCTAGATATGCCCTAAAACCTGGCTTTTACGTCAAAAGCGCCTGTTCCTACTGACTTTAATAGAAACTATTAATTCTGCAGAGCAGATTAACTTTGAAATGCATTGTTACTGTAGTGTGCTCTTATATGGCTGACTGTAATGAAAGGTTTATGTTGCTACTGCCATTCTGCTAAAGCAAACCTGCATGTCATTTATTCAGTTGCAAAGAAATCTCTAGTCAAAACCGTGTAGGCAGAGCTACCCCTCTATAAAAGAGAAAGGTTATGAGGACATTAATTGGCAGCTAAACTTAAGATATCAGAGGAAAAGAGAAACTGGAAGCAGAATAAAGAGAATAAGCACCAAGAAAGAGAAAAGGAAACAGGTGTGGGGATTGTAGTCTCCGTCTATGCTAAGGAATTAAACATGCCCTGTACCATTCTCTGACATTGAGGTCAACTGGCAAGGAAAGCTTGTGTCCATTATACTAAACACTGGAAAATCTCACAGCGACACGGATACTGAGAGAGAGAAACCGGTTCACTGACGGTGGGCTAGAAACCATCCTGAGAATTTTTAAATTAATTTTAAATTTCTTACCTGTCATGTAACATTTGATGTCCTGAGAGTTGCTAATAGGATTGTTGTTTTTGAACATATATAAGTTGAAAGGCATTATGTTATTGCTACTCAGATGCTTCCACATATCATGGTCCGGACTTGTCCATCGACCTGCTAGCACATCATAGTCTCTCCGTCCCATGTGGATAAGCTTCGTGAGAGGGTCATATAGTCCTCCATGGTAGCCAATGATGATCTGGAAGTTGGGATTGGTGTCCATATAGATCTCTCCATATGCTGTGTACAGTATCTGCTTAATCATTAAGCCAGTCCCGCTGAAGACAGCCAAAGGGGTTCCAATGTTATCACAGGCTATGTAGAATTCATCTCCGCTGCTGAGCTCCATTGCAAAGAGGTGGCCTTGGAGATCATAGTAGAGGGAGGTGATCTCAGAGCTTGAATGGTTGTATAAATGGGTGACCTTGGTCGGGTTGCTCAGGTCCGCGTAAAAGAACTGTAAGTGATGGCCATGGCTGGTTTTGCTAGAGACTCGTCTTCCTAGGCCATCGTAGCGATATTTCACACTCCACCCACTAGCTTTGTTGTAAGCTTTGATGAGCAGGCCAGCTGAACTGTACTCAAAAATATCATTGCCTCTTTGCTTTAGGAAGCCATCTTCATCCATTTTGTACTGCACATCCCCCAGTCTTGTAATCCTGTCCCTGAGGTCATACCTGAGTGGTGTAAGGCGGGCACTGTTCCCTGGACTCAACAAATGGAGGTTTCCGTTCAGGTCATAGCTATAACGCCAGAGTGGCTTGTCATTGATAGACACTGTCTGCAACTGGCCATCAGCATCATACTCGTACGAGTACCTAGTTGTGTTTGCATAAGGACCAACCTTCAACTCTTTCTTAACAACTCTCCCCATATTGTCATACTGCACAGTCATCCAGTACATGAGTGACCGGAATATCTCATACTGAACCTCCTTCATCCTGCCATAGGCATCAAAATGTTTAGTGTGTGTCATGACAGCAGTGGTAATAATCTGGTTGATATCATAGTAAATGACCCCAAATTTACCAAATTGCTCAGTTTTGCCTGACACATCGTCATACCTGTAGAGGTCAATGGGTAAAGGTGTCTCGTTGATCACTGCTTGCATACTGGTCACCCGAAAGCTGTTATCATAATTATAGTCAAAGCGTGCATTCACCATGCCTTCCTCAGTGAAGCGGAAAATCTGTCGATCAATGAGGGGTCCTATCTGCCTGTATCTGATTGTACACGTGAATCCTTCGTTCTGCAAGTTTATTGTCTTTAGCATGCCAGCGGTTTCGTCATAGGTGAAACTGATCTTTGTGGTATCGTAGAGCATCTCAGCTAACTTGGACAACTTTCCATATTTGTAGATGACACGTCTCCCTGTCCCCAAGTACAAAGTGTGGAGGAGCTGCTCATCCTCTGTGAAGTCCTGAATTACTGAGGCGTTGCCTTCTGGGGGCCTGTAGATGTTCCTGTAGTAACCAATGGAACGAATGGTTTCTAAAGTCTGCCGGGCAACGTTGGGCATGGTCACCGATGACAAACGGTCGTTCTTATCAAACTCAAAGATGTACTGTCTCTGGCTGTGAAGGAGCAGCACCATGGACTGTAGAGGAGGGAGAAAAAAACAGATTATTTTGCTGGTTTTCAGGCAGAATTATTCTCATCTCTCACAAAGATGGACACAGTTTGGGAGAAGAGTTTGCAGCAACCAACCGGCAGAATCAGGGGACCTGCGAAACTGAGAGATCACTGAGCAACAAAAATGTTGTCAGTCACAACCTGCCCACCTTACAGACTCGTTCATCTCTTCAGCCACTGCTTCACCTTCTCCTTTGCATCTTTTTGGTGTCAGCTCTTTGTGACTTGAATTCTTAGTTTCTTTGCATTGGTATAGCACTTCACCAGTCCAAAGAGCAGGGCAAATGACCTAAATAATCACTGCAGCCATAAGATTAAATAGTTAGAGGCATGCAGTTGCATAGCGCATCAAGTATCCCTAAGTATGAGCAAGTCACAGGAAAAGGTACTCAATGGCTTAAGTTTAGAATGCTCAGTTGTTATAATCAATACCATGCAGCCACCTCTGCCCAAATTCCCTGTGCCAATCGCTTTTATGGACTAAACAAATAAAATTGGTAGAACAACTTAAACAGTGCTTGAAAAGTGCCCCCCGACACCTTCCAATACCCAATTAACTCTGTGCGCCTGCATATCTGCTGTTACTCTCTTACTGCAAACTTCTGCCCACGTGCTTAACCCATTAGTCCTGATTTTTTTGCACACAACAATCCACACAGATTATATAACACAATGTGCAAGTCAATGCTTTTTACCTTTTAAAAGCTATGAAACTGTAGTTTCCTTAAACTGCTTGAGCAATAGGCCCTACACATAACGCAGGAATAAAAAATTCCAGGCCCAGGTATGTAACATACGGATCTATAGGATACTGGGTAATGCAACGATGAATGATAATACCCAGAAGAAATTAAATCTCATACCAGTCTGCAGTGTGCAGACTACAGAAAACGCTGCAAAACGTTCAATGACTGGATTCATGTCTCTGCACTTCTTATTACATGTGTTTCCTATGAAGCAGGAATGGGCCACCTGAAGAAAGCAGGACATCAGACTGTATGGGCTGTTTTCACATGGAAAATCCTACTGGAAATCCCCACTGTTAACTCCTCTGGCTTTACCTGCAGACATATTATATTACAGCTAGCTCAGCAAAGGAATATTGTATTTAAAAAATCAAATATCAAAAGCTTAAAAGCGTTAAGATATGCATTTAGTGTGACTTGGAAAGAATACTGCCCTCTGGGGAACTTTCCATGCTCTCTAGCGGTTTGACACCAAACTTAGTATTCACATGTTAGTGTAGACAGAATACACAGGGGAGGGGTATTGGCCTATAAGGGCCAGTAATCAACCGATATGAAGTAATGCAGCTGCACTGGACTCTTAGGAGTAAAGCCCATTTCCACCAACTGGGAAACTAAGATTGCAGAATTGTCATTACCAAACAATAAGAGAGTGCTTACCTTCTCCAAGTAAGTGTAGCTCCATGATTTCCCATCAGCAAAGATCCTGGATACAATTCTGCCAGATTGATCATACTCCATCCTTTCTGACATAGTGCCCCTTTGAATCCCAGCAATGTGTCCTCCTGGAGAATAAGTCACGTTGACACCATTCAGTCTGCTGCTGGGCGACCACAGACTGGGCCTCCCTGCCTGGTCATAGAGGATGCGGAGCGTGAACTTGCGGTGGTCGTCATAGATTTTCTCTGTCCTGGTCACACGATCGAAGTCAAGGGACAACAGGTTTCTATTGTGAACCTAGAGGAGGGAGATGGAGAATTAGGAAGCCGTACATGGTTTAAGTTACAAAGATTATTTCACCAAACACCTCTGTAGATCACTCTGAACACTATCCAGGCATTCATTGCCTCTGGATAAGATTTTCAAAGCAAAGCGTTGGTCTAACTCTGCTTCTGTTGACTTCAGCGAGGAAAGAGGCAGCAAAACAGAAGGTATTTTTGAAAACATCACCGTGCTTAAGGAATATTGCCCATATCCCAAACCTAGGCTGAGGACTACTACAACAGATGTGACAGAGACCTAGATGAAGATATAATAGCAAATTGTTGCAGGGAATACTTGCAAGGTGTTCTGCTTATTACACCTGGATATACGAGTCTTTTGCTTTGATGGAAGTAAAAAAATAAGACTTTTCGGAAAAAAAGATGGGTGTTGTGTCAACACAGTTGGAAAGAAGAGATTTTCCCTGAGTTTGCTCAACATACTGCATGCACTGGAGGTGAAGTCTTTCACCGAAGACGAAATATGCAGGCCTTGACCACTGTAGATGTTACAGAGAGCAGGAACTTTTCTGTGAGAGCTGGAGTTTTAGCTTCATTGTCCTGGGGTTATTCTCTGTTGGATATTTACACTCCTGTTACCTCCACTGCCTCTGCATTTCCAGAGATCAAAGGTTTCTACTTCAAAGGTAGGAGCAGAGATATTTGATTCAGAGATTGTAGTGCACAGCATTACAAAGAGGAACTGATAGTACAACTTACGTTTAGTCACATGTGTAAGGAGACTTATAAAACAGCTTGACCACAGTACCCGAGCACTGTGCATGGACAAAAAAAAAAAAACATATTCCCAGTTTGAGCTTGCCAGTGAAGACAGCTAGTTTGCCATCCCTTGGCTAGTTGCCAAGTTTGGCACTTGTCAACCTTTTTCAGTTGGTGAACCTCTGATTTCCAGAAAGGTGCAAACTCTTCATCTTCTCAGAGGAACTTCAAACAACAGACTTGCTTTTTTGGTTCCTGTTAAGAGCCCTTCAGCTGTGGTCAATAAATCACCGTTTTCAGACTGCTGCAGGATCTTCAGACTGCAAGTTAAAAACACAGTCCTACCCTGTTCTGGGTAAAACCGACACTCCTGAATTGAGCACTGGTCTCAGCTTTGTTCCAGCTTTGCTCTCAATCATTACTTTAGGGTGTATGATTGTATTCCCACCACTTCTGTTTTGAGATATGTGGAAGTACCTGAGAGTGAAACAGCAAGGAAGGAGAGAAATGATGTGGCAGAGTCAGTGGAGAAGGGGTGTGTTGTATGCCCTGTCAGCACTGGAGGTACGTCGGGGGGGAAATGCAGGAGGACCGCTTTTGTGTGTTGTGGGCAGACATCGGTGGTGAAACCTGGAGAACTGCGACACCGCAGAGTCAAAAGTCAAAAGGAGTCTCGGGAGCCGAGGTCAGAAGAGGGCTGAGGTCAGAAGAAGCAAAAACATGCCTGAGAAATGTGGGACTGAACTGAGGGTATGCATGGCCAGTAGAGAAAGAAGGAATTAGTGCTAGATGATACAAGCATAAAGATGATGTAAGAGGAGGCAAGTGCAAAGAGGATCTTCAGCATATGCATAACAAAGGTAAAAGGCAGGTATGACTCAAGGAAAGAAACAGTTAGCACGGAAAGATAGATAACGCTCAATCTAAATATGTAGCAGAGTTTAAAATATCATGTAAATATGTAAATGGATAATGGGAGAAAGAGGAAATCAGCTAAAAGCCCGATGTAACAAGCAAGCAGGGAAATAATTAAAAAGGTTTCAAAACTCTTAAGTACAGATGCACATATGTAACCAACAGAGCAATTTGATATCTTGTAGGTGCTTATTGCTATAAATACAGAAACAGAAGCAGTAATTGCATGCAATTTTTTTTTTTTTCCAGGAAGGAATAACGACTCTGCCTTCGATCTATTCACAGAGCATATCCAGCCCAGCAGCTGCAGCTTCCTCTGCTGCTGGGGTCTGCCAAGAGAGCTGGAAAGAGCTCGTCCAGGACTGGGACAGTAATCCAGGCTGAATGAGGCCTCTCCGATCCAGAAGCCAACAGCAGTGCCATTCACCGTGCTGGAAGGACCAAATAACAAGTCCCTGGATAGCTCTTAAGCTCAGTCCAAATCTCTGTATCCCATTATTGGTGCCCTAAGTCATTCCACCTTCCCCACTCTCTGGCAAGGGACTTCTGCTGGACTGCTTGGAACCAGCCTCTCTTTTTATGATGTGTTTTCTCCTGCTCTCCCAGTGAAATCTCCCTTCTCTCTGAGAAGCACTGCAGCGCCTCCAGCCACCTTCCAGGTGACAAACACAGTGAACTGTACACTCCCAGGTAGCATCTGAGCGGAGTGTAAATCTTTTCATCCTTGTTCAAGGACATGCCTTGAATAGGAGAGAATTTCCTGCAGAGGCAGTGACAGGGCTGCAGGCTTCAGTCCAACAAGCAAGTTTTATGGTGAGCAGCTAAATGAGGTGCCATCCTACATCTGAGATCTTTATCCTGGAAAGGACTCTGTAAAGCTCCTGGAAAAGGCTTTTGTCCCTCAGAGCGTTTGACAAGGCCTGCGTTCATTCGGTACAGGACTGAGTCAGGGTAAATTTAAATCCATCGTTCTCAGCGCGTTTGACCTCCCCTCCATAATGTGTGAGAGACTAAATTTAACTCCATATTCTCATACCACAGCAGATCCATTTAATACCTTCGCTTGCTCTAATGCAGGCATTAGAGTTGGAACATGAACACTCCACTCGGTACCATCTCTGATTTCCCCTACATCACCTTCTGCTCTCTTTTGGCTTAAATTATAACAAAACAACACACATTGATCTCCCCGGGTGCACAAGAGTTACAAAACAGAAAATGAAGATTTCTCATGAAAATGCTGTGGCAGCCTCCTGTAGAAGACCACAAACAATACTTCTGCAACGAGACCTACAGGAGTCAATGACATCCCACTGGTAAACAGCTGCTTTCAAAGGCATTTACCCAGTGAATTGCTAGAATTTTCGAGGTGGCCATATCCAGCCCTTAACTCCTTACAGAAATTCAGGAGATGAGGCTGGAATGTCCTCATCAGTCCACACACCAGGAATGGCTAGTGGCATATCCTAGGAGACCTCTCCAATGCCACTGGTTTTGGAGAGTGGCTGGGACAATAGCTGTTGATGCCACTATTCACTTGCTGCTAAAGTCTTGGCAAAAAGGAAGCTAATTACAATAGGAGCTTCCAGGGTTAAATAAATAAAACGGCTGAGCCAGCAGCTCTGTCTCTGTTGGCTGTCCTGTTTCCTCCACTGTCAGAGATTATTTTACATCCTTCTTTATTGAAAAATTCATGTTTGTTAAAAAAAAAAGCAAAAGAAAAGGAGTGCTGCTCTTTGGAGTAGAGTCTACCTAGTGCCATCAGCGCGGATGGAGTCTGTGTGGCTGTTTGTCAACGATGGGCTGAATCTGCAGCCAGTTCATTTACAGAGGCATCTCTGCCGGGTGGATCAGAGCATCACAGCTTTTCCCGGGGCTGTGCAGGACAGGAGGGGAAGGGGCTACTTTAACACACTTGTGTTGCTTTACTGCTACAAACACCCCTTTCCCTTCGTCCACGCAGAAATCCCTGCCTCATGCCTTAGCCCCACTATAAATAAACCCATGCTCACGAGCAAATCCTCTCCCTTGCGTGAAAATGAGTTAGGACGTTTCAGGCAGGTCCCTGACAGTGGACATGTTTCTTCAGTTTGACGCTCCACTGTTGCTCCATGCACAGGAATTCTCCTCCCTGCTACACTGTTCACTATATCATCTTCTAGGGGAGGTCATGGAGGCAGCTGAGAAACTGGCCTCATCCTGATGGGAGCTGGCAAAGCACACGGCAACATGCCGTCACTCCCCGAAGAACTAACACCCTGCAAAGCTGGTAGGAAGAGCCATAACTCGCGAGGCAGGCGGATCCATGTGAGACAATAGAAAACAAGCTTTTTCCCAGGGAAGTCCATCTTTTAGAGTCTCTGGCCAGATCCTCTTCTTCCCATTGCAAAGGCCCCAAGGAGCGATGCACGGCTGCGGTCTCGCTGGGGCACTCTTTCCCCTTGGAGCACCATGGCTTTGCTACTGAGTCACACTAGCAGTGGGGTGAGGCGAGAGAGAGTGTCAATACACTCACATATGGCAGAAAATAATAAAGTTTCCCAAAATGAACAAAAACATGTTCAGCTGAACTTCCCTAAGCTTTTCCCTTGCCAGGAAAAGCGATAATTACTGGTACGAGAGGAGAGGAGAATATGACACACACAGAATATGTTAAACACAGGGCAATCCCCAGGGAGGCAATTAGCACCTTGCTGATTTATGTCTGTGGGGTGCAGATGCTGCCACACAGGTACAGAGAGGCAGCTTAAAACTTCTTGTACGCACTCAGCCACTTTGAACCCCTGAACAGATTCAACAGATTCAGGCCCTGATAGATTCAAAACGTGGATAAATGCCAGCAGGTTTACAGGAACACCAGTAACCAGCCTGAAAACTCATTTTGCAAGTGCTTTTCTGAATGCAGCACAATATAAAACAAAGACACATTCTGCGTTTGAGAGAATCTACTGTGAAGATTGTGGAAGATAAAGCTGACATGGGCAGCTGAGCTGCGGCTAAATGAGTAGAAGCTGCTTTGAACACCAAATAGCTGTGAGACAGCTGCAGATTTCAGAAGTCTGTCTCCTTTCGGAGACAGACTTGTCTGGTAATTTCACTGGTTATTAAAATAGAAAGAAAAACCCAAAGACCAAACAAGAAAGGTGATGCCAGCTGATCTTCAGGCATACAGCAGTTCCCCACGAAGAAGCAGCCTCCAGCTTCACTACTCTTTGCACAGTTTTGCTCCTGATAAGAAGGAAAAAAAAAAAAAAGAAAAAAAGAGCAAGCGTGTGAGGCCATCCACGCAAGAGGAAAGGAGCAACTGATGGGCTGGGGATGCTGAAGAGCAATACCTGGCAAGAGTGAGTGAATACAGACAGGGCACAATTCACACCGAGGCGGCAAGGGGCACACAGCAGGGAAGAGAGAGAGAGATGCAGAGCAAGGACTGGGAAACTCATATTCTGAAACTAGTGCATTAATATTTACTGCAGAGCTTAACTGGGAATAAACAGCTCCAGTCCTTACGCTATGGTGGTGCTACACAGCACTAAGAATTTTCTCAGAGGGTGTGAACTTAACAGGTTCTGAGAAGCCTCCCAGAAACTGCTCTTAAGCTGGCAACGCTGAGAATAGCAAGGTACAGGATGCCTGTGCAGCACTGGCTATTATTACAAGTCACCAGCCTTGCTAGCAGTTAGCAGAAGAATGACAGGCTTATTGAGAAGGATCTTTAAACAGCCCTAACAAGTCTGCAGAGCACTGTGTGGAACAACGTTTTCAAAACACAGCACTCCCAAGCACAGAAAGGATCACACGTTCCTGGAGGAGAGAGCACCACCAGGCTGGAGCCATTTGTAACACTCTACCTTAGGGAACAACTACTATCGCATGGCAATGCCCTGCAACCCCACCTCTTGAACGGGTTCCACAGATTAGCAAGCGTAAGGAACGCAGGAAGTTCTCTGAGGCTGCTCAACGAACACTAACGCTTAGAAAACTTTCTGTACTCAGGTGTATGTTATTGCCAGCAGTGCAAGTACAAAATGCCTACTCTAACTGGAGCCATTTTTTTATGCTTATGTTCTTCCCTTGCAACCTTAAACAGCCTGGCATGGTGGTTAAACCTGCAGTGTCCAGTGGGAGGTCATGCATTCCCAAGCACATGGAGGACTCATAAGGACATGAGCAATACTATCTGTGATGGCTAAGAGTACGTCAGCACATAAGGAGACATAAGGTTATATTTAAGTCATAAAGGTTGTGACAATGAGGATAAACAGCTACTTCTCTGTGCTGCAGCCTCATCTCTATTCCGGTTGTCAGAATCGAGCCCTGTTCCTTTCTGTCCTGAGTCTGGGGACTGATAAAATGGAAAGTTGAGTCCGAAAGTCCTCACTTTTCTCACTTACCCTCAGCCGACGTCCAAAGACAGTGACCTGCCCTCTCGCTTGCTCCTTCCTCTGTCTCCACTCAACCAGGTTGAGGCCATTGTCGATGGGCAGAGTCACATTCCTCTTCCCCACAGTGGGGTTAACGGTACCTGCCAGCAGATGTGGCTCAGTCTGCAGGGCCACCTCCATGCCATTAGCGAGCATCAGTCTGAGAGAGCCATCAGCACCGATGTAGTAGCTGTTTCGGACTTGGTCTGAAGACAGAAAAGAGATTTTTTTCAAATGGATGTCCAGTAATACAACTCCAACCTTTCATTTTGTCCCTCATCTACGCTTCTTACAACACTTTGGATTGTTGTAACCAAACGGACTCAGTCACTCACACCGACTGAAACAGTTATCTCATTGGTGAAAGTCAACCTCTCTTTCACTTTGATGACAGTTGCATTTTCTGTCCCTCAAATTCTTGCAGAAAAAAACGTTACACAGGTTAAAAAAAGCTCCAGTGGAAGAGCTATGCAATACGCTAGTAAACTACAAAGGTTCAAAACTCTTCCTTTAGGCCAGGATAAAGGCCTCCATTAAAAGACTAGGTGGCGAGATAGTTATTCTAAATCACAGCCCTGCTGAAGACTTTCCATATATTCATGTCTTAAAGATCTCAGTTTCACTACACTTCATGATCAAGTGGGGCCACCTACTTCTTTCAGCTTATTCAGTGTCTCACAAGTGACAGGAAATTGCACAGCAAGTTAATGCTAACCAGTTCCCCAAACAAAAGCCAATCCCTTTCACTTGGGAAAGCTTTCAGGAAGTGACTGAAGACTGCGTGTTTGGAGACAGAGCAGAGGCACTAGGCTTCCACATATCTCCCTACATCTGGCCTGCACTAGCTCCTGAAAGATCAGCAGATCCCGAGGCCAGGATTTGGGAGTTCAGGAATGGAAGAGGAGAAGAACTATATCCCTTCCATATCTTTCAGGAACTAGGCAGGCTGAAACTTTGTCCTTTCAAATTCCAGTTATCGTTTCTCTCTGCAGAAAGGAGTTCAAGAAGGGTACGAAAGCATGAGACTTGCTCAGTGCAGACTGGCTGTAAAAGCACATTATGCAAAGATTCCCTTATCTGAAGCTTCTTAAAAGCTGGAAAACGTTACTATTTCTGTCTCCCAGGCTGCCATAAATACCTAATTGTGAATAAAAACATCCATTAAAAATTCATGTCCATTGTTTTTCCATTCTGAGGCAAGCAGGGTTCTGTTTGCTAGTTTTTCTGCCATAGCTCAGCAGGAAATGAGGTTACAGCAAAATTATCATCTCCTGTCTGGCTGAAACAGATCAGCAAAGAGCACAGTTTGGTATAATTGAGAAAGGAAATCTGACACCACTTGATCTCCCTCTTTGTGCATCTGATCCTGCTCCCTTTGTAGCCAAGTGGAGTATTGCCACATTGATCTCACCAGGACCACAATTCAGCTTACTGTATTTAGTTAACCTAGTGATGGTGTGAAATCATTGATAGCATTGGATCTTACCACTGTAAATATACAATGATCCATGGTGTAGATCAAACATACTTTGACTATGCCATTGACTACTTAAGTCAATGGTCTTGTGACATGGGCTTCAGCTGGATCAAGCCCATGGACACTCAGCACTTGATTCTCCATGTGGAGAGAAAGGGGGCAGTCAGCTGCCTGTGCCTCCTTAGTTCTCAGATGCTTGGTCTTGTGACAAAGGGTCAGGAGATCCACTCTAAATCAAATCAGTGAAATGTCTTATGGTATATCCCTCCTTCCTTCATCCTTCACCAGCAGGGGAAAGCTTGAAACTTTCTGTGGCATCCCCTCGATATGTGATGTTCCCTTTGGGTCACTTAAGCACCTCAGAAGAATTACGGTGCATTGGCATATTCCACCCCAGTGGTGTGGTACAGTGTGGGGAACGTAAATCTTCTACTTTCAAGATTTTTCCCAGGAGAAAGCATTTGTCAGGTGCTATGTGAAATCCAGGGGCCATTGCGTTCTGTTTTTCATGCTGATTTGGCTCTGGGGCAGGAGAGAGAGAGATGCATCAGCAGTTCTCATGCAAAGGAAATCTGCGATATGCATTTTCTCTGGAGAATGACCAAGAGGACAAAACGCACAGACCTTTAGAACGGCTCCAGCTCCATCCAATGGAAAAGCAATCAGAAGGCAAATTACATTTCAACTGTGCTCAATCCATCCCTGGGCAACTCCAGTGGCTCTTGAAATTTCAACTGCTACAGTGACGCCATGAACAAACAACTGCCTCAGTTTGGGAATTCACAGTCCCTAATGCTGTGGAAAACCCACCTTCAGCAGGTTCCAGGCCACCCCGGCTACAACATTATCCAGATCTTCATTTTAAGATAAGTGTGCTTTTCAGACCCAAATAATTTCATAATTTTATACTTTTGAAACTAGTTAAACGGTTTGTAACACTGAATGTCCTAATGGCAACAGTGCCCCTTTGCTGGAGGGCAGTACAATGAGATAATTGACCGTGGCACAATTATGTAACTGTGCCTTCGGCTCTGGATGCATAAATCACATCGCAGTCAATTATCTCACTAAAGAGCCCCCAACAGCGGGTTCTACTGCTTAATTAGGCTCTTGAGGTGAAGCCAGCCTTGTATCTGTGCTGTTGCCAGACCTCTTAATGTGAGTGAATTTGGGTTGAGGAGGGGTAGGCTGGATCTGCCTTGCATTCTAAAGTAAAGAATAAAATAGTCATTCTCCTATAGGAATACTGAGTATGGTTGGAAGGGGCTGTTACCCTCTCAGCTGCCCTCTCCAGAGGCAGAAAGGCAGTGGTCAGGCATAGTAGGCACCTTCTTCTACGAAACCCTGATCTTAGTACAGAGAAGGAGAGGGAAATGGATGTCCCAGAGATATGGGAACAAGTGTGACTTTGGAATACGTTGGTCTCACTGCAGCACTTTGTTCCTCACAAGTGGAGTAAAGTTTGGCACCCAATTGCCATGAGGCACAGACTAAGAGCGAGTGAGAGTTAAGGACTGAGAAAAGGAAGGCATTTGCCTGCCCTTTCACTTCCTTTAGGCCCCAGGAACAGAAGTGAGGGTACACACAGACCCAAAGGATATTTTACCCTGGAGATCCAGGTTGGTATGGTTTGCGCACTACAACTTCTGTCCCTGCCAGTATGTCAGCCGCGTTTCCCCCTACTTATTCCTCTTTCCTTTCCCACTTCATCATCTTTTCTTCCGCCTTGTTAATCCTTCGTTAGTCCACCTTATCGTCACTGGCAGAACTGGGCTCATTTTTATAGCAGCTGCAGATCAGTCCCACCAGTGCCACCCTGGCTGCTCACTTCTCCTTCCTCCTTTGTGCCACTTCACGCCACCCCTTTAGTTCAAATGCAGGCCTTTGGGGACAGGGATGGTCGTTTTTCTGGATGCTGCCTTGTGAATGTCTGAACAGTCAGTGAACAAAGAATTGCAGAGATCTCCGGTAACCAGCTGGAAGCCTGTTCCAGTAGGAGAGTAACTCCGTATGTTGGAATCCATTAAGAGGGGGAAGCAAAGGGGTCAGCTGGAAGTGCAGTTAAGATTTATGCAACCTTTTTTGTTATAACAATAATGGTAATGATGATGGGGGACTGTACTGCACGAGGGCTGCACAGCAAGGGAACTGGCTGAGAATAAAGCAGAAAACAGCTGCAGAACAACTGCTGAGCTATGGGATGTGGCTAAGCAGGTGTGACGTTCACGTGTACCAGCATGTGGGGAGCTCTGTGCATTGAGGATGCACGTGACTTTTGGTGCTGAGATTCTCAAGATAATGTCTGTCTCCTGATGGAAAATTCTTCATGTACTGCTTGGTCAGGACAGGGACAGTGGTGCAACTCACCTTGGAGCAGGGTGTAGAAGGCTCCTGATGCTGACAAGTTGGTTGTTATGGTAACATCATCCTTGCTGGAGGTTTCCACCTGGACATGCACAGAGCTGTCGGTGTCGCTGCGGAAGCTGCTCACCTGGCCAGTGGGGAAGGTCACGTTGGTCAGACGGCCAAAGCTGTCATACCTGAAAGGCAGGACAGAGTGAAGTTAGCAGCATGAATAGAGGAGTGGAGTGCTGGAACTGTCCTGCAAAGCAGAGATCATGTCTTGGAAGTCTTCACCGTCAGTTAGGACTGGCTTAACCTTCTTGGCTTTATGAGAAGAGCAAGATTTAGCTGAAGAAAAACAAATGAACAATAGAAAATCACCAGATAAACTTTAGCCTGTATTTTAACATCTTTCTGATACTTATCACCTCCACTGTGCTTCTTTATGATAGAGCAACTTTATTTCCCATTCAGTGTGACTTATGGAAAGGCACTTCTCTGAGCACCTTGTCTAGCAGAACCAAGAGTTTCTGAGGGCTGTCAACTGTTTTGTTTGGCTGTGTCCTGAGCTCTTTAGTAAGCTTAATTTTTTTCTTGTGTATTTTAAAAGTGAATGTTAAGGTAAAGGAAAGGACCTGCCAGATTGGCTACCTCAGGTAGAGAGCTCTCCTGTGCGAACATGGAGTAGAGCCCTAAGCACAGCTGAGACCCCGGCATCTACTCTCGACTGTTCCTAAGACCATCTGGCAGGATTGATTTAAATGTGCAAAAAAGCACTTCAGTTTTCACTCCTACTGAGTCCTTGGCTTTTCCAATGAGAGAGTCAACATAAGCTCCATCTGGGATAGTTTCTGTGATGTGGACACCTGTCTACTAGGACCCAGATGAAATAAATTACATATATGCAGGTCACACAGCAGTTAATGAGCTGGGGTGGGGGGAAGGGGGTTCAATAAAAAGGAGAAGCAGACACCTGTGCCTAGAAATCTCCTGAGTAGACTAGAGGTGGGTACTCAGGCTGAAATCCTCTCAGGACTGGGAAGAGATAAAGTAGGGCAAGCACACCACTCCACCTCCCATTTGTGGCACTGCAAAAGGGGTACCCTTCGGTCACACACTGAGCTAAAAGGAGAGAGCTGCCAAGAGAATACTTTGGGAGCGAGGCTAGGTTTTTCAGGAGGAGTATTTGCTAGCGTAAACCGAAATGAGGAGCTGCGGGAAGTTGTACTGGCTTATCTCCAAAGAGCTGTTGGGTTTTCTAGAAGATAGGCCCTTCAGGGAAGAGATATTTAAGTAGGTAGGGAGAAACAGTAGAAAGAATCCTACCAGCAAAAATGATCAATGACAAACGTTTGACTTTTCCAAGTCTTGGCGACAAGAAAGTACGAGAAAATATGTAATTTGGGCAAAGCTTAATGGTGAGTGAGCAGAGAGGACTCGTACCCCTGCAATAGTCACTGCTGAACCTTTAATGGAGCACAGTGTCCAGTTAAGGGCACCATTCTTCAGAATGATGAAGTAATATAAATGATCTGTTAAGGATAAGGAGCTTAACAACTATGACCTAAGAGGCAAAGCCAGCAAAACTGAAAGCTGAAAAAAAAACCCCAACCCTGAATACTGACAGCTGCTTTAGAACAGAGAAAGCAAAGAAGAGACAACACGCCACCATGACAGCAGTTGTTCTAAAGAGGACTATAATTGATTTCTCATCCTGTGCACTGAGGATGTGACAAAAAGCAGTCAGCTAATTTGAAGTAAGAGAGATCCAGATCGGAGGTTGGGGAACATTTTCCAAACCCAAAGTTGTTTAAGCAGAGGTCACCAGATGGAGCACTTGAAACCCCATTGCTGAATGCTTTTAAGAACAATTGAGAAGAATGTGTCAGAGAGGGTCCAGATGCAGGTGATCCTGCCTCAGAGGGAGTAGATGGTTGAGGTGAGCCCCTAACCCTCCTCTTCAGGATTGCTCTGAGCTGAGGAATAAGAAAACAGATCCCATCTCCTCTAACAACAAAAAACTAGGAAAAGTGCTCCAGAACTGCAACAAAAAAAGAGAGACCCAGGAGTAGCCACTGGACTGGCTCTATGCTATACATAAAAAACCAGACTTGGCTATTCTCTTCTCTTCTCTTTTCTTCAGATATGTACACAGTGCGGGTGTTTCACTTTTGACAATAGACTGACAGTGACTTACTGTGAGGAAAGGTTGGTTGAAAAGATGATTTATGCCCAGGTTTAATATTTAGCATAAACTGATTGGGCAGATGAGCTTGTTAGAAGTCTCTCCAGCCCTTGCATTTTGAGATAGTCACATGAGGCTCTTCTTGCCCACTGGGCAGAGGCTGAAGAATGGTAGAAGAAAGCATTTGGCTCACCACATTGTATCAGCCTATCAGTCATGGAATTATCAGGCATGGAGGACTGCGGACTTGTCCTTTCCTTTCAAGATCTTGGTGATTAATCAGTTACTTGTGAAGTGGAAAAGAAGGACAAAAATAAAAACAGAATAAATTCAGGACTACATTGCAGGAGTTTGGCAGAGACCAGTCAAACCTTTTCCAAGTGGCTAGAAGCACACGGTTTGGATCTACACTGAATCTCCTTGCAAGAGCCAGAACTAAAGTGCACTCAATACTGAGTGCTTTGCTCAGTGTTTGTGGCTGCTCTGTTTGCACCGAGACAGAAAGCATTTTGATTGTACTTTCTGCACAGGCATCTTCTGAAATATGCGAGTCTTAAATTAAAGCATCATAGGAGATATCCTTGTCCCATCTGCTGAAATAGGACACAAGAGACATGATTTAGTCTTTCCCCTGAGTAGAGGGAACTTTGTTATCTCTAAAGGTATGTTATATAACATCACAATTTTTTTCTACAGTGACATCAACAGTCCTATATATAAAGCATAGCCTGAAATGTAAGAGTAGAATCAATCCCAAACGTTCAAAACTTTACAGAAGATGGGATCTGAATTTAGCACATCTGACTTGGTGGTATTAGCAACTGTAAGTGAAGGATCCTGCTACACACACACATATATATATATATGTATATATAAAAAGAGAGAGAATTGCTATAGAAAAAGAGAGAGAGCTGATGAAACTAAGCTTGATTCACCTTCTAAATAATGGCACAAATCTAGATAAGCTGCACTGAAGTCTAGGAGGCGACTTTGGTGTAATATGGGTATGAGTACAAAAAGAGGCAGGTCCATGGATTAGAGGAAGAAAGAGAGCAAAAGGCAGGATGGCAGCATAGAGCTCCTTCATGTGACGGGCATGTAGCTGCTATTTCATTTAAGCGCTGAGTCAACGTCCTCTGAGTCATACGATTTATCCTAATTGAATGACACTCAGCACCTCGCTGAGAGTCAGCACAAAACCTATACTCCATCAGTCCTATGTACGTGCTCCAAATGGAGCCTCACAAAACCTGGGGACATCTGTTTAACACAGCCCCAGATATCAGCAGGCACCCACCTCCTTAAACTCGACTTGATCCCTGGCCACCCAGCTCCACAGCATCCTTATAGATGCTCCTCCAGCCCTCTGCCATCCTCCCAATAGCTGATAAGTAACATCCCTCCATTCCACTCTCTGCAGCCCCAGGCTCCCTCCACCACGCCCTGGACACCTCCTGACATCTATGCTGCTGGCCGCTTGGAGCCACCCAGCTTCCAAGGCACTGACATGAGCCTGCTCACATAACTTCATAGTTTCTCATCTCACCCAACAGGACCAAATGCTGATTTTCTGGTCCTCCAAGATCGTAGGACAATGGGCAAATCCTCTGCCTACTCAACCTGGCTTGGAACAGCATAAAAAAGACGAACAAAGTGCATGATGGTGCCTAGAACTTTGCGCACACATTTTTCTTTTTAAGTCAAACCGAATGAGAACAATAAACATAATTTACATAGTTACATTTTTACAGCTGTACAAAACTCACACGGAGAGAGAGAATTTCATCATGAGCAAGAGCTGCAATTTGGGACTTAGGGTCCCAAGAAGCAAGGCTAATCTTGGGCCAAAACAGTCTGGAATGCTGTGCTGGAATCAGTTTAAGATGTCTGCACATGTACATTAGAGTTTTGGCACCTCCTTAGCCACCAAATTAGCCTGTCAGAGGTAACCCGGACCATCTGTGTTTTCAGTATTCGCTGGGGCTGCTGCACCTCTGCGGAGGAGCGACGCAGGGGCTCTCCAAGCACTCGCTTTGGGGGTGACAGCTCACCTATTCACAGCTGCCTTACGGAGAGAGGAATGTGCGAAAGTAGCGCAACTAGATTGTTAACATTTTTATTATTAGCTATAATTAGCGGCAGATGAAGTGTAAAACACACATGTCCAAACAAAAACTCCTTTTAGCGCTTTGGTGGCAACGCGAAAGGAGGTGCCGGAAGTTAGCTGGAACGGACACACACAGCGCTTTCTTCTTGGCAGGCAGTTCCTCTTTTTTTTTTTTTTGTTTTGCTTAGGACAGGAGCATTTTTCCCTTCTATCTTGAATTAGAGTATATAGCACATACACAATGTCATCTATTACATACCCGCAGTCTCTCAGGACACAACAGCTTGAAGGCTTCTACATTTTATACAGATAATGTGTTTAACAAATTAAACTGCTGACATGGGTGTGTCGGTTCCTTCCAGTCCTGCTTTCAGCCCCATAAAGGCACTTAGATGACAAGTCCTCAGCCTGGAGAGGAAGGCCGAGCGACTGGCTCTTATGCAGCTGCAGGTGTGCCCTGGTATTTGTAGTAAGATAAATCTCTTCTGGTCAACTCATTTCTCAGCTAAGCTGCATAGGCCTGTTTCCATAGCCTAAGGATTTAGAGGTGGGCCAGTTTTCATCACAGCCTAAGACTTCTCTGTTCTCCAGATGCTCTGAAAGCACCAGAATTAAGGAAATACTGGAACACGGGAATGTACACAGCAGCCACTCTGAGCAATGAATTCATCACCTGCTAACACAGCTGCTGCCTCCCATTCAAACCTGCTGCAAAGACTCAGCATTTACAATTACAGTGACAATTATTAGGCAAGCAAGGGAAGCTGTTGCCATCCATTCCCAATTGGAAATGTATTTAGCTAAGGTTCAATGCACAGAATTAAAATGGTATTTGGTGCTTATGAGGCCTAATTGTTAGCTTGTAAACATTCAGGGCTTTCATTTATCACATTACCATTGTGTAGAGACCTGGGCCTTGGGAATTAAAGAGAGCATCCTAAGCACCATCTATTCAGAAATCAATTCCTTGCCTGACTCTCTGAGTTTCCTCATTTTAGCTTTTTCAAATTTCATCAGCCTTTTAAAAATACAACTCAAATAGACTGGGAAAAAAAAAATCACTGTAATAGAATTGCATTTAGTGCCAAAGTGTCCTAATGTACTTTGCAAACCGTATTTTGTGTGTGGTTATACACTCATGCACTTGCCACCTCTGAACAAGCTTGTCCCTTCAGAGTTTTTCAAACAACCTTAAACGCAACATTAAAAATAAATCTGCAACAGACAAACCAGTACAACTTTAATACGTATGAAGGCGCGTCCTTAATGACACAAAGCCAGTATGCAGCCACCGTTTGCAGAATTTTCTGACTGCCTAAACGAGAAGCGGAAGATCTCTCTCTCTCTCTCTCTCTAGCTGTTTTTATGATCCTCATAATTCCCTTCATTCTCACCTGAACTCTGACACCAGGCATATATTTCAAGCCAGGCCGATGACTCAAAACATGACCTGACAACTTAGTGAGAGTGCTGGAGAAGTGTTATTTTATCGGGGCAATTACTGGAGTTTCACTGAAACTTTTTCAGAGGAATTATGATTAAAAAAAAAAAAAAACTAATTATGTCACCATGAAGAAACTCTGGAGAAAAGAGGAAGTATCTTCACAAAAGAGTCAGAATAGGAAGGAGAGGAAAGGCCAAAGGTGGGTTGTGGTCCTCAGGTTCCAGTCTGCTGCAGTAGCAGAAACAGACCCTTGCTTGAGCTACTCTGAACCAAAGACTCCACTGAATCCCATAAAACTCAGTGCTATGACCCCAGATATTAGCTGATGATAAAGGCGTGATATTAATGCAGTCAGCTGGCTTTTCTCTGAGTCAAGAGGTGCTGCTCCTCTGAAGCTAATGAGTCCTATTTATCACTCGTTTTGACTACGAGACAAGAAATTGCACAGCCTTTACGCAGCTACACAGCGGACTGAGTCTGCATCTAACTGTGGAGTAGATGTTAACCACAATTCCCCTCCCAGTTCTGGTACCCCAGTCACCCAGACGAGGGCACTGACTGGGGCACCAACCACTGCTGCTATTGGGTGGTGGGACCTATGCTAAGTCCACTGGGAAGCAATTGCTGGGAAGTAATTGAAGGTCCTCTGGTGTCTTCAGTCCAGCTGGCTCCTGCGTTCCACTTGTTACAGAGCGTGAGGTTTGGCAGAGTTTGCTTCTCTGTAAAGCAGCATCCTACATTATGGGTTGAAGTTTAACTCAGAACTGAAGAATTGCCTCCATATTACCCTTCACCCTTCATTCATCCATGTGCCACTTCTTGGTCAGTCCATGAAAAGGTTTTGAATTTCTGGGCTTGACTGCAGTGATGTATATATAAGTAGCTAATACTGTACCTGAGGAGGTGACCTTCAGAAGTAATTGGGCACACAAAGGACTTAAGAGCCTCATTTGGGCTAAATAATGCATAGCAGGTTTGACTTTGGCTCAGAGGGAAATTGAATTAATGTACAGCGCTACCATCTCAATGAGCTAATCAAGATAACTGCCATATTCTTGATTTCAACAATTACATTAATAAATTCCCTAATTCTGAAGAAGAGATGATAAACAACAACTGCTAATAAACTATGCAAAGGCTGGTAGCAGTTCTTTCAGGTCAAGTACAAAAGCAAAAACAATAAAGAACCAAGTAGTCACACAGCATCCTGTGACTGGCTTGAGGAGTCAAACAAAAAAGAAATTGTTACCCTGATAAGAGTTCCCAGATCAGCTTCCTTTAGCCAATTATCACCGCCACAGGTTTAACGGGAACGCAAGCCTTTAAGTCCAATCACTGGACATACTGAGCTATTACAATTGTATTAATTGGCAGTGAATGTCAAGCCCTATGCAGAGGCAGAGAATGTCTACGTAACGTTAAAAACCTGAAAAAAGTCCTAGATAGGTCTTTAGGGACAGGCTAATTACTGCAGAGAGCTAAGTTTCACCCTCGGAGTAAGGGGAAACTACATGCCATTAGGTACTAAATCTCACTCGCAGCACTAAACAATCCAGCCAACTAAACAGCCAAAAGGCTGGATTGTTACAGGGCTTTGGTGCAGGAGGTGTGAAAGCAAGAGCTGGAAGTGATGTGAACGAGTCTGCCACCCTCTGAAGTCAGGACCTGTCAGCTCTTCCTACAGAAAAGAAGGACCTATGCTCTAGTCCAGCCCAAACCCTGGGAGGACCCGGATTCCCTGGGCTACCTTGGATACAGACCTTCAGAACTGAGTCAGTCTTGCCTCCTCTCCAGAGTCACACCAGCATTCCTGTATCTCAGGGGTCTTTCCAGCTTTATGACAAAGACTGAGATTTGCTGTGGTATGAGCAACAACTCTGGGAGAATCAGAGACCCCTGGAAGTAACTAGTAGAAGGAACTTTTAAGACTCTTTTCATCTTAGTGAGCCAGTCCATCTTTGGCCATTGTTCCTAAGAAATACGGCCACATGCCCAGATTTGAATACAGTTAAACATCCCTTACCAATTCAGTGCATTTCCAGCAGCAATACTCTCTCACGATTCCTTTCTGTTTATTTATTTATTTATGCTAAAATACTTGCAGTGTTTCCACTCTTGCAACACCATTACTCTTTCATGCTGGATGTCTGGTTTATGGTCCTCCACAGCCAGCAAGGTAAAGGTAAATCTTAAAAGAAAGTTCTTCATGGGGCCACTGCTGCAGTGTAAATTTGCCAGCTGAATTTATGTTCACTCTTAACTTTTAAAGCAGTGGTGTCCAGCCTGCCCTGGCCCATGAACAACTATTGTGTGCAATGAGAAACTTGCGGCAGAGTGCTGTGAGAACCATCAAGCTTTTCCTCAGATTCAGATTTGAGCTCTTAATTTCCATGGTGGCAAGCAAAATGGAAACACCATGAGCTTCATTTTCCCTGGGAGCTAGGACTGAAAACTACTCACAGCACCTTCCAGTCACTCCTGATAACAGGATTTCTCTAAATTACTTAAAGCAATTGCAAGTTCTCTGATGTTCTGATACAGAAACCAATAATCTGAAGGTTTCAAACATCCACTTTGGTTTACATCATCATCTTTGACTTTTTGGGTATCACAGGAACTTCTATTTCATCCTGCCATGCTTGCACTCATCCCTGTAGCTTGTGTTTGACTCACGCATTTCTGACCAGTGGAAAATATCTTTGGTAGGTATCCAGAGTCATGATTTAAGATACTCAGAAATGGAAAGTATATTGCTTCTCATGGCTATTTGCTTTACCAGTTAGCTAATCCCAGTCTTAAAAAATTATGCCCTTCTGTCAACTCGAATGTCTCTAACTTTACTCTCTAGCCTCTGGTCCTTCTCATGCCTTTCTCTGCTAAGATTAAGATTCCTCCTGTAGCTGATTCATAGTTTCGCGTTGGCATGCTGTGATCTAGACACTTCCCAGTCGTCTTCGTGATAAGATAAACGGATCAAGTTTTCTTAGTTCTCCCACATACAGCATTTTCTCCTTCCAGGGCATTTTTGTTATTTTATTTTATTTTTTTTTTCCTGTGCACTCTTCAGTTTTCACTATCCTTCATAAACAGTAAACATAAAAGCTGACACTATCCCAGAATTCGTGCCATTAGTGCTATACGGGGGGATGCCTACTCATTACTGGCAGAATGGGATGAGTAAATGTATTTATTTTGTTTATCCACCAAAGCAACAGGTTAGACATATTTGCCATGGAATGGTACTGAGATATGATATTGAATGGCTTGGTGCTTTGATTACTACAACCTCTGAGCTCACCTCCATTCTTTTGGTGCAGCCTTTTATATGCATATCTTGGTGTCTGACAGTATAAAAACATATTCTGTTCAAATGAAACCCACTTATCAAGCAATCTCAGTCTCTGTCAGAGGCCATATCCTCACCTCTGTTTACTAATCTTCTCATTTTATCATTTCTGGTTTTATATTTTTTCCAGATCATGCATGCAAAACCTGGGTAGGGTTTAGCCTTGCACGAACTTACTGAGAACAATCCCACTGGATGATTCCCTGTTGCTGATTACAGAATCACGGAACCACAGAATCACAGAATCATAGAACGGCTGAGGTTAGAAGGGACCTCTGGAGATCATCTAGTCCAACCTCCCTGCTCAAGCAGGGTCATCTAAAGCACACTGCCCAGGATCGCGTCCAGGCTGGTTTTGAATATCTCCAGAGAAGGAGACTCCTCTACCACTACCTCTCTGGGCAACCTGTGCCAGTGCTCTGTCACCCTCACAATAAAGAATTTTTTCCTCAGGTTTAGGTGGAATTTCCTGTGGATCAGTTTGTGCCCATTGCCTCTTGTCCTGTTGCTGGGCACCACGGAGAAGAGCCTGGCCCCATCCTCTTGACACTCCCCCTTCAGATACTTGTACACGTTGATGAGATCGCCTCTCAGTCTTCTCTTCTCCAGGCTGAACAGGCCCAGCTCTTGCAGTCTTTCTTCCTAGGAGAGGTGCTCCAGCCCTCTCATCATCTTGGTAGCCCTCCGCTGGACTCTCTCCAGGAGTGCCATGTCTCTCTTGGACTGGGGAGCCCAGCACTGGACCCAGTACTCCAGGTGAGGCCTCCCCAGGGCTGAGCAGAGGGGCAGGATCACCTCCCTCCACCTGCTGGCAACATTCTTCCTGATGCACCCCAGGAGACCATTGGCCTTCCTGGCCACAAGGGCACACTGCTGGCTCATGTTTCACTTGTTGTCCACCAGCACTCCCAGGTCCTTCTCGGCAGAGCTACTTTCCAGCAGGTCAACCCCCAGCCTGTACTGGTGCATGGGATTATTCCTGCCTAGGTGCAGGACCTTGCACTTGCCTTTGTTGAACTTCAGGAGGTTCCTCTCCGCCCAGCTCTCCAGCCTGTCCAGGTCCCTCGGAATGGCAGCACACCCCTCCAATTTATCAGCTACTCCTCCCAGTTTTGTAGTATCATCAGCAAACTTGCTGAGGGTGCACTCTGTCCCTTCCTCCAGGTCATTGATGAATACATTGAACAAGACTGGAGCCAGCACTGACTGCTGGAGGACATCGCTAGCTACAGGCCTCCAAATAGACTCTGCGCCATTCACCACAACCCTCTGAGCTCGGCCATCCAGCCAGTTCTCAATCCACCTCACCATCCCCTCATCCAACCCATACTTCCTGAGCTTACCTAGGAGGATGTGATGGGAGACAGTGTCCAAAGCCTTGCTCAAGTCCAGGGAGACAACATCCACTGCTCTCCCCTCATCTACTTCATCTACTCAGCCAGTCATAGAAGGCTATCAGATTGGTCAAGCATGATTTCCCTTGGGTGAATCCATGCTGACTACTCCTGATCACCTTCTTGTCCTCCACGTGCTTAGTGAGGACCTCCAGGAGGAGCTGTTCCATCACCTTTTCAGGGATGGAGGTGAGGCTGACAGGCCCGGAGTTTCCTGGCTCCTCCTTCTTGCCCTTTTGGAAGACTGGGGTGACGTTGGCTTTCTTCCAGTCCTCAGGCACCTCTCCTGATCTCCAGGACCTTTCCAAGAGGATGGAGAGTGGCCTAGTGATAACATCCGCCAGCTCCCTCAGCACTCGTGGGTGCATCCCGTCAGGGCCCATGGATTTGTGGATGTTAGGTTTGGACAAAAGATCTCTAACCCAGTCCTCCTCGACCAAGTCTTCCTTTCTCCAGACTTTCTCTCTTGTCCCCAGGGTCTGGAACTCCTGAGGGCTAGCCTCAGCAGTAAAGACTGAAGCAAAGAAGGCATTCAGCAACTCTGCCTTCTCTATATCCTTTGCCACCAGGGCACCCGCCCCATTCAGCAGCGGGCCCACATTTTCCCTAGTCTTCCTTTTGCTACTGATGTATTTGAAGAAGGCCTTCTTGTTGTCCTTGACATCCCTTGCCAGATTTCATTCCAGCTGGGCCTTAGCCTTCCTTGTCGCATCCCTGCATACTCTGACAACGTCCCTGTATTCCTCCCAAGTGGCCTGTCCCCTTTTCCACATTCTGTACGCTTCCTTCTTCTGCTGGAGTTTGGCCAAGAGTTCCTTGCTCATCCAGGCAGGTCCCCCTGCCCCCTTTGCTGGACTTCTTACTCATTGGGATGCACCAACCTTGGAGGAAGTGATGCTTGAATATTAACCAGCTCTCTTGGACCCCCCTTCCTTCTAGGACCCTACCCCATGGGATTCCTCCAAGTAGGTCCCTGAAGAGGCCAGAGTTAGCTCTCCTGAAGTCCAGGGTTGTGATCTTACTTATTGCCCTGCTCCCTCCTTGCAGGATGCTGAACTCCACCATCTCCTGGTCACTGCAGCCAAGGCTGCCCCCAGCCCTCACGTCTCCAACTGGTCCTTCTTTGTTTGTTAATATAAGGAAAGATTACCTTTTGAGAACTATCGAAGAGCAACTTCTAGAGCCATATGTGCTAATTCACAGTTGGAAAGAAGAGGAAAATAAAAATCTGTTTTCCCAGTTCCTAGTGGACATACTAGGACAGGATCGGATAAGAAGAGAAATGACGGCCTCAGATTTGAGCAGGGAAGATTTAGATTAAGCATATGAAAAATCTTTCTAACTATAAAATAAACATCTTATACTTTCTCAAAATAAGACAAGTAAAGATAACATTATCACCAGTGATATTTATGAACAACTTCTTAGAGGACTTGGACAGGATCCATTTGAGTGAACTGCAGACACCTGAAATGTAAACATCGATATTTGAGCTAACCATTCCAGACTACCTTTATGCTAATGGAGAAAGAAAGCTTCAAAATATACCTCCTCTCATCCTAAAGTAGATACTTGAAATAACTCATATGATACTCACCTTGAAAGTGCCTGTTTCTCTCCATTGCCTATAAAGGGAGACTGAGGTTCCTAATTCAGATATAGACTTTTACCCTGTGGTTGCATAAAGTCACATCAGAATCTGTCAGGACCACTTAAACGGAGATAACTAATTAGAGCTTTGAACGAGGCATCTCTAAAGACACATTCCCAACTCTATTTTCAGTGATGCTGTGTTATCATATAGTGCTGACTTGCTCTAGTCAAGATTTCCATTTCCATAGTCTAACCACTGGAGAATACTGTCTTCCATTTAGCTCTAAAAAGCATTCTTATGACTCTTCTGAAGTGTGTAAAAGGACCAGAATGATGACTTTCACAAAAGCTCTATTTTGCTGGACAGTGAGTAGTAACAGATCACATAAAAAGATCCACAGAGTATGCTGGATTTTAGCTTCTGTCTCACTTTATCTCCTCCATATCTGCAATCACACTTTTAAGTAGAAGAGTATGTTTTAGGTATAAATCCAATCATTATTAGCCGTAATGTTTAGTTTGCTTCACTGTCCACAGCTACATCTGTTTTCAAGCACAGGAACTAGTGGGTTCTTTGCAAAAAGAAAATATCGCCTTGATTTAACAGAATGTTCCTGACAATATAGTGGACTTCCACTCTTATAGAGAAAAAAACACTCTGTCTTTCCTCCCTAAAGCCTTCCTCAAACAAACGCTGTACAAGAGATGGAAAAGTATTAACTTTGATTCACTGAGGAATATTGCTATAGTAATGGCAAGCAGAACATTGATGGAATGCAAATAACCTTTCAAATGATTCATCACAGTTTCCATCAGTTCTCTTCAAGGTAGGAGCAGTAATAGTAAGTATTAAGCAAAGAAATTTGAAACTGGGCCTGGAACATTTTAAAGAAAGAGCCAAAACAACTGTACGTCTAACACATGCATATGTGGGTTTAGCCTGCTTTCCTTCTCTGGGTCTCCTTTTTTCACAGATTTTCCTTCATAATCTTGGGAATTGTCTATGCTAGCCCAACTGGGCTCTTACAGTGGGTCTATTATTATGGTATCCGAACACTTCCATGTAACCATTTAAACCATAAGGGAAATTGTGGACTAAAAGGAGCATTTCAAAGAGGCAAGGACTGAGAATGAAAATTAAACTGAGAAAAAGGGGAAAAGGTTCACAATGGCAGGATGAATAGGTAGACCATCCTTCTGGATGCCCTTCATTGAGTTATCAGCTTTTTTCCTATTTCATATCAGAAATGTACTCTTTTCATGGTATTCATAAGCAGGCAATTGCTAACACTAACATACAAAGAAGTACAAATCTTCAAGTCACTGCCATCCTTGGGTTTTTCAGTGCATCCTGTTTCTATTCACAAATACTTCTGGGCAGGGACAATCCTGAATTGTTCTGAGACTATTTTTAAAGCTCAGTGAAGCCAGACAAAACAACAGAAAAAGAGCATTCCATTAATCGCAGACTTGTTTTCTGAGAAAGCTGTCATTAGTCATTTTCAATTGTCATTCTACATCAGCCATTTCAAACAAGCTCAAAAAGACATTGGAGCATAGGAAGCAGGTGAAAAGCTGTGAAAAAGAGGATATGACGAACGTTCATGCTTCCAAGACTTTCAAAGCCAAGCAGAATTCTCTGACATGCAGCCGAAATTCCCAGTCCTGACTACGCTTAAGGAGAACCAGGTGTCTAATTTCCCTCTTTGTCCCAATCCTGACTACGGTTAAGGAGAACCAGGTGTCTAAATTCCTTCTTTGATTTAGAAAAACTCAGTGGAAACTCTGTCTGAAGGCCACTCAGCCACGAGAGCTTATTCAAACTCTAGACTACGTACATCTAGTATGAAGGGTTTGTGTGAGATATAATGTTCTCTGTTCTGGCCATTTTATTTCGACATGAATTCCGTCCAGGGAATTAAATTCTATTATTAACATTGCATGGTTCAGAGAACACATAATAAAGTCAACAGTGTAATATTTGTAATATACTTACTCATAAAATGTCGTCCACCCATTTTCATTGCTTTTGGTGGCAAGAAGACCTGAGTTGCCATGGTATGTCATCATGGCCACTTCATGCCCCTGCGTTGTAACACTCTTGAGTGCACTGTTGGTACCAATTGTCACCCAGTAGACTTGTCCATCTGGCACTACCAGCCAGAGAGGCATCCCTGTGGAATCTCTTCGGATGTTGACTAAGTTGCCGTTGTTGTCAGTGATCAAGGTTATATCTCCATCTCCGGAATAAGTAAAATTGTAAAGGTAATCTCCAGTGGTAAGGCTCTGAGTATAAAGATGTTTACCACTGGTATCAAACAAGTAGAGTTCCTGGTCTATGGGTGAGGATAGCTCATACAGATTTTGCATGTTGAGGAATGGTCTGTTTTTCCGAATAAAACGGATTCGGATATTTCCAAGATCAGCAACATACAGCTCCCCATCTGCACACACTGCAAGGGAGGACGGCGCGTTGAGTTTGGCATCCTTGGCATAGCCATCATCCCCAGAGAAGCAGTCACAATTAGCGTCATTCTTGCAGTCACAGCTGCTCGGTGCACCGGCAACAAGAGAAATCTCTCCATTGGTGGTGACCTGCCTGATGCGGTTGATCTTTTTCTCATCGGTTTCAGCAATATACAGGACCCCGTTATGTGAGACGGCCAGGGCAGTAGCAGACTCCAAAGTGGCATGGATTGCCACCTTGCTAAGCAGGAAGTGATCCATGCCTGGCACTTGGCAATGCATGGGCCTTCCTGCCACTATGCGCACTTGGTGATTCTCAGATATCTGTAGCACAACGTTATTGTCGAGCACGTACAGCGAATTATCCATGGGGTTGACAGCCAAATCTGTGGGCCACTCTAGGCGAACCTTAACAGCAAAACAACACAAGGAAATTATTATAGTAATACCTTTTTTCACGGTATAGTTACTAAAATCAATCCCAATGAGGTAGCTTCAACATGGATTAGAGAGAGAAAGCATAAAAGAAAGGAACACAACTAATTATTACCGCTTGGTATTGTGGCAGTAGAGGACACAACCTTGGTGTGAGTGAGGGGGCTTAGTCCCCGGTTGCACAAGGCGGGCACCCACACTCTGCATCTGAGCAGTGATAGGAGCATGCTAATGGGCAGGGAAACACGGTTCCAGCTCTTACACCAGTTTCTCTCTGCCTCATTATCTTTGGTGTGAGGTGTTAGGGGCCCATAAGAAGCTACATCAGTGCCCATGAAATGGAGACATTTTTAGCACTGTCAGAGGTGTGGAATATGTGAATAAATGAGAAGATCCAAAGATTCAAGCAAGAAGATTTGCCCCCTCCATACCACCTCACTCTCTGTGGACTGACAGAGCCTGGGCCTGATAGCAGTCTCGTGCCTGAAAGCTCAGTTGTCTGAAGCACTGTAAAATCCATCAGTTAAACAGAACAACGATCCTTTTACCGAAAGATTTTCCGGACAAGGGGCCCAATTCCTCTGGCTGAGCGACACAGACAAATACACAAAACTGGCAGCTGTGTCAGCATATGTGTACAGTCAGGATATAACCACCTATTTTGTGCTTGATGCCGCAAAAATGCAACATATCAGTTCATGGGAAATTCAGCCTATTTCATTTCATAGAACAAAACATTTGTACCTTTACAGTGGTTTTCACTTTATATTGAGAACAATATAAGAACAACATAATATTCAAGTAATAGCAACACATTACATTTCAATACTGATAATCCATGCACATCAGTAAACTGAAGCAGCAACCGGTAATGTTACAAGTGAGAAAGTACTTGAAGGTCTCTGTTTCCAGTGCTGCCTTTCAAGTGAGTCTCCTCTTTTAGCCACCAAACCTAAGAAACCTCTATCAACAGAATTAGTCATTTCTGGTTGTTTACAAAGAACTGTAAGATGTGCCTTTTGTGATTATTTTATTTTACTTTACTATTTACACAGAAAAAATAGGTCAACATCGTGCTGACAGGAGTGAACTAACACTTGAATATTTTCCTAACGGGGTGTCTTCTCCACGTCAGGGGTGCGGAGGGGAATGGGAAATGAACAGCTCTAATGAATGCTCTTGGTCATCCAGCTTTAAAATAAATATCCAATTAGCTAACAAGAGTAGCTATTCTAATTATATATTCCCCGTCAGACAGCCGGACAACTCTAAGTTAGAGTAGATGGAATTGATATGTATCAAGCAAAACAAGAAGAGATCAGGTAAGATCTAGAGGCACATAGGAGATTCATACTTGGAAAGCCTATTGCCACATTTCTGCCACAACTATGGTTTGCTTTTGATGCTTCGATTCAGGTTCACATCCTTTTTCAACCTTTTTTAAAGAGCATCACGGGCAAGTTATTTAGTTCACTGTGCTTTCTAATGGCTGGTCTTGTGAAGCTTAGCTTCACGGCTAAGCAGGGTGCTGATCTCCTGCATTTTCTCAGCTCCTGGCCTATTTTAATCTTTCCTGTAATAAAACGTTATAGCCTGTGGTTTTCTCTTCAATAACGTATGCCTCCATCCCTTCCAGTGGCCTTTATGCTCTGCAGCCTTGAGTTAGCATCAAGAGCAGAGCTTATTCCGAACTGACAAAGGAATTTTCACTTTCTTAAAAACTGTTCCTTGTCAACACTGGCCACTAGATATTTCATGTCTTCATGTCCCACAGGGACATGACAGAAGAGACCCTTCTAGCCACTGTAAATAATGAAAAGATACCCCCCAGTCTGGGTTTTGTGTTTTGTTTTCCAGTTAAACCTGTTTTTGGTGTGTATGTCCATCATAGTGTTGGTTAATCTGTCCATCACGGCACTGGTTAATTTAATAATGGCTCCTGTCATTTTAAGAAGTGAAAGAAAAAAGCTGTAGCTGATATATTTTAGCTCATCTCAGAAATGTTTAAATATGACATTAATACATATAAATGACACAACCTTCCAGAAAATAATTTTTAAAGCCTGAATCCACAACAGTCTGGTCGTAACTGCCCTTGAAATACAGTTAAGGAAAAAAATACGCCTGAAAGATGAGAGATGTACTACAAGATGGCCTTTAACCAGTAAAATTTACTTCCATAGAAGACATGAGAGCTTTCAAACTCATAATTTCAGCTTGTTCATAAATTGTGGCCAGTGGGAATGAGTTGCAAAGAAGCAAGAATAGTCTTTTCAAATTAGAGGGAAAAATATGAAGAACAGATTCCGTGTGGGAGCATGGAAATTATCTAGGTAGTTACAAACAGGAAACCCCATTGATATCTATTGCGGCTGAATAACAGTACCTAGACCTCCAGCTATGGTTTGTATTTTCATAGAAGAGGGCAACATTCCTCTAGCCAGGCAAATAACAAACGTTTCAAAGGACAGTATCTCTAAACTGGCACAATTTGACAGGTTGGCCAGTGCCCCACAAAATCAAGTGCTGGGCTGTAACAGATTTCCCTTCTGCACGATCCAAAAGTAAAGTAATAATCAAACTGAGATTTCTTTTTCTCTCCTTTTTTTCTCCACCTTTAAGCAGCAGGACTTAAAAGCCCAGCATGACGGTAGCTGCAACCAATTTGCAATCTGATGCAATTCAAGATCCGTATTTTCCTGCTGCTGCTGATTTTGGCACCACAGCCTCCAATCAGTGTTTCCTAGATGTTAATTTGATTCAGGCCCAAAATTGGATGGGCCAAATTAGGATGGGGTGGGGGAGAGAGAAAGAAAAAAAAAAACCCACTATTCACTAAGTTGTTACAACAAAGCATGTCATTTATCCCCATTAATATGAATACTGCTGCCTGGCCCTTTTAATTTAAAGTAACCAGTTTCTTAAGATATGAGCCAAACGAAACCTGTTTTCTCAGGAATCTGTGTCTCATGGCTGATTGGGAGTGCTGAAAGAGGTGGTTAGGACCTCCTTTTTCTCTAGGTTCTTCTGTGGTTAGGACATCTTTAAAATCTCTGTCCTCAAGAGATTCTCTGCATTAGATCATATAGTTCTTTCCTTCAGTCTTTTTAGGATCTCCCTTTTTGACCCAGTCATTTTCATGCTACAAACCATGTAGGTATGTAATTCTCCTTGAATCCTCACCCCTTTGTCAAACTTGCCTGAAACTGGACAATCATTTCAAAAGTTACTGGGGGAGGCACACCGATGTGCAGATGGGGTGAACGCACAGGCTTACTTTCCTCAGAAAAAAAAAAAAAAAAACAAACCAACAAGTTGTACTACCTGAGAAATGTCCATGACAGAGTCACAGCTGAGAGGCCGAGCAGATGTCAAGTCATTGGAACCCAGCACAGTTGAGATGATCCCATTCTGATCAATCCGTCTGATCATAGTGCCATCCACAAAGTAAATCAACCCAAACTTGTCCACAGTGATGCCTGGGGAGGAAAAAAGCAAGAGGGTCAAAAAGGAAAGGTAGCTCGACAATTATGAGCTGAACGCATTATGCTCTCTGGTTTGATGCTAATGGAAGAGTGAAATTATTGGTTTGGTTGGGAGCAATACATTTTATGACACTCAAAATGGATGATATGGGAGTTGGATATATGGGAGTCCCAGCTGTCCAGAGCTGTGAATGGGGACGATTCCACTGAAGGCTCTTCCAACTCTCAATGGCAGATGATGCAATTTAGAAATCCCTACTCACTTCTGGAAAAGGGCATGGCATTCAGGGAACTGCTGAAAGGAAAAGGTTTTGTAATAACCCTGTGTCCTTATTCGGAAACATGGTGCACTGCTCATGCTATGAAAATTAAGCCATGCGCATGAACATGTTATACTGCTGAAATGTTTGGTGGCAGTGATGAAAAGGCTGCAAAAGATCCACCAGGTCAGTTCAGTTCCAGATGGATAAACGTGGAAGGGTTTTGCCCAGGATAATCCCAGTAATCTACAGTAACTCGCCTGTTTCTGAACATTGCTAGCTGATTTATTTCATTGTCTCAAACTCCTCTGTAGACATACTCTATCATTGGATTTGATGTCTGCCAACAACAGTTACAGACTGCTGATTCTTGTTTCCCCACCTGCAGATATGAGACAGTTCACTTCCCCCTAAGCATCATTTCTCAAGCATTTGTTATGTTAACACAACCTCCTTTAATCCTCTTTCTCCTAAGCGAGCTGTGTTCTGCATCTTTCATCAGAGGATTTCATGGTGCTTTACATTTACTAATTAGACCTCATAGCAGTTGGTGAGTGTGATCATCTTAATTTCACATACTGGGAAAATATGAGATAAAGCAACTCTCACAAGGTCACAGAGAGAGACAGTAACTAAAGCAGAAATAAGAAGTTAAGGGCGCCATTCACCTCTCTTTTATGCTAGTAAAAATTAAGAATAACTCCACAGATGCTAATAGGGTTATCCATCTCATCTATCCTAGGGTTGTAAAATGCTGCTCAGCATAATATTTGAGAATCTCAACAATCTCAAAGAACAACAGTAAAATAACGTAGGAGCCTGTAACACGCCTTTCTATCCAAGTGAAAATTCTCCTCAGAATATCAAGTTGGAGTCTTTGAATATTAGGACTTTCCTGCTTGGTTTCTTTGACTGGGAGGATGACAATCACTTGGCCAGAAGTAGACATCTACTCTGTGCATCTGAGCAACTCATCTACAGCCTTTCCAATCACTGGAGGGAAATACCTATTTGTAGGGTGCAATTCATATCACCCTACGGAGATGTCAGTAATAGGTTATATGAATCCTTCTAAAAATGCCACTTTCTCCTCATTGGCTATAAAGAGAGACTACAGCAAATATGTCAGCAAGAAACATTTATACTGTAGACAGATAAAGTTAGTAAGATGAATCCTTTCTATGATATTATTGGGTGTGATCATGGTGACAGAAATAGCAGAAAAACCGTTTCAAATAGAAAGCTTTGAGAATAGAAGGGATCAGACTTTGTGTTCGTCCGAAATGCTGTTCGACAGCAAAATTCCTTTGTCTGAAACATTTACCTTCGATCTTCATCCACTGCTAGGTATGCTGTGAGGTACAAATGCAACAGGTCGCAGACTGAAAATTTTAGCCTTTCTTGTAGCAGGGACTAATCAAGTGATTGCTTTGAAAATTAAAATCATGGTCTTCAGCTGGCATTATAAGATAACTGCTAGCAGGTATAGGCTGGAAGCCTTGGAGAAAGTGGACAGTCCAGCGGATGATACTTGGAAAAATGTTCAGACACACAGAAATCTACAACAGATAATCGAGCTTGAAAGGAATTGAAGCTTGAAAGAGGACCTCAGTACTAAGCCATTGTCTGAGAGAAAGAATAAACTTCTCTACTGAGCTAAGACAAAAGAAAGGATTCAGATAGGATTGTTCCTTGTTGATGTAAAGTCAGTTAGGACACTAGTGTTTGAGTTCATTGTGTTGAACGGGAGCTGTATGTTTTTGCTGAGAGATAAAGACAGCATTTTGCTTAATTCTTCAAAACCTTCTCCTGTTCGAACAGCATCTTTTTGACCTGGTTTCCAGGCCATCCAAGCAGTGAGATTTTGGAATAGCCTCCAGGGCAGTGAGGAGAAAATTGCTGACTGCTTTTAAGGTGGAGTTTAAATTTAAAGGGGATTGTATGACAGGATTGTTGAGATAACAGATGGCAGGACTAAATGACCCAAAAGATTGCTTCTAGTCCTACATTGCAACACCTCTGTTCAACCTAGGCCAACTGCTCCTCATCTGAGAAGTTTCTTTTGAGATGGTGACCACTGCATCGTTTGAAAATTATGGTATAGAGTTGAATGCCATCAATATACGCTGCTACCAAGTAAGCCCCAGGCCTCTTATTATCTATTTCCAAGGATCTCACTCAGTTCTGAAGGAAGGGAAGCTAGGTCTAATCCTCGTCCTGCGATGAAACAAGAAACTCAAAGAGGACTGGCAAGCACTTATTGTATATTCTGAATGCTATAGGAGGAGACACAGCAGTAGAGGCCATTTATTCTCCCTATACAATATAAGAACATTAGTTTTATCTTCCACACTTTGTCAAAAGCTGCAGAGAGATCTGGCAGTGTAAACATCTTGCCTGCATCCATGGCTTTAAGAAAGTTGTCTTTACATGCCATGAGATCTGTCAGCACTGTGCCCTAGTTGGCACCCTGTCAGTGAGTTATCCAAGATATTGGCATATGTCAGCTGTCGCGAGTGTCTGCTGTTGAAGGTTACTGCTTCTCTAATTATTTTGCCCTCAAAATGGCAAGTTCTTTAGTGTTTGTTGGGGTGTGCTTGACAACCAGGAATACAATTGAGTTCTTTAAGCAATATGGCAGATGTGCTTTTTTTGGAAGAGGCACAATAAAGTGTTTAGTTGTTCTTAATTGGCTTTTGTCAAACACAAGAGGCTCTTACCCATTCCTAGGTTCACAGCTAGTATTCTTCAGGGCTCCTGTCCGTTAGTGTGTGTGATAGGCCAAAAGCCAGTGAAGGGTGGCAGGCTAGATAACGTGATTTTAAATGAGGCAGAATTTTCTCTCTTAGCCAGTTCTGTATGTATTGGATTGGACTTATCAGCAGTGCATGCGGGCAGGTGCTTCACAGTGTTCAGCGCTTGGGTCTGACGGCTGCTCTGATTAACCACTTACAGCAACAATAATCTGTACGTCCTTTGGTTTATAGCACAACTTCATTTTGCATTCCAGCTTAGATAAAGAACTTGGACACCTGAATAAGTTAAAATCGCATAACAAAGTCACCACTTATTAGCCTGCTCTGGGACAACAACATGTGCATGTGTTGTTATCACAGCGCACTTCTCTGCTTATCCTTCTTTCACAGAGCACTAAGCGGTCTCAGTTACCTTGCATTTACTATGAGGTTTTGCTGGGTATCAGAGTTTTTAGTCTGGCAAGCCCTAATTCCTCTTTGTGCTGCTGGGTCCCAGCTGCCCTAGAGAGGCAGCAAGGATTTGACTCATGTAAGAAAATGCTAATAATGCAGATATTATCCAGATTTTTCACTCCCTTCCCATAAAAGCAGTATGAAGGTCAGGGAGGGGAGCATGTCAGGCACTAGACAAGCTGTAGCTATACCATCCTCTCGTGAGTCCACATCACAATTCCCCTGAACAACAGCAATTACTTTAACCTAGCTAAGGTGATGACTTCGTTCTCAGGTCATGGGAGACAGGGAGAGGGTTCACAGGCAACTTTGCCTTTCCCTACTGCCTCGTGGAGTCAGTCAGCATGCTTTTCACATGACAGGTGCTCCAATCCCTTCCTGACTTTAGCTGACTGTCTTGGAATTAAATCCTCTGGAGTCGTTATCATGAGGAGCTCTGCTCTCCCATAAACAAGTGTCTTTGGATGGATGACCTCCGCGGGGAGTGAAAGGTGCATCTCACGGTTTCTTTGTAGCAGATTGTAGAGGTCCGATCAGACTTTCTGACAGGAATTTCTATGTTTCCTTTCTGATAATGACACATTTCCAGTTTTGAATGGGCTTCTAGAAATGGGCACAGTAGAGCCAGAGGCCTTGCGTTGCTTTGGCAGAACGTTTGAATGTAAAAGGAATTAAAGATTTTCAGCACACAGCTAAAAGTTCAGTTGCACAGTTACTGCAAGAAAACTGCTGCTGCTGCTACCACAAAATTTTAAGCTCTGAGTATGAAATACATAGGTTATGAAATCATGCTGGTTCTTTGTGGATGGTCTGACATCCCCTAAGCAACAACGGCTTGCAGTACTGCACACATCACAACAGTAAGTTGTGCTGAAAGTAAGTTGTGTCGTAAAGACATTTGCTTGAAATGTCAGGATGTTGTAGTGTGAGGAAGTGACAGCGCAACATTACACTGCAGATAGATACTGGAACATAGGGAGTTTGTTCTAAAAGACAAACTGCTAAAAGTGGTTACGTCGCACATGTAGGTCTACTTGGGGAAAAAAAAAGGAGAAAAAAAAACCCTTTTAAGTAAAAGAATAGGTGCTAAAGGAATCCAAATTTGAAGCTTTCTGGTCTGACTGGATGCTGAATGACTGGGTGATAAAAAGGCAGATGAAAATCAATGTCAATAAGTACCAAGAAATTCGCAGGGGAAGAAGCATGCAATGACAAGCTGTAAAACAGCTTATAGGAAGAGATTTGGAATTCCTGTGAAAAGTTTTCTGAAAAGATCAGCTTCATGCTCTGCAGCGGTCAGGAAGAGAGCTAGAAAATAGGAACAGATAAGGAAAGGCACGGAGAAAAGAACAGAAAACAGTGTTCTGATCTCAAAAAGCAGCACTTACTCCTACTGTGTCTAAACAAACTGTGGAACGTGTACTAGCACAGGATGTTTTGAAGGCAAAAACTAGGTGTTCCAGGAATTTTCTAGATAAATTGACGGTGGCTTCTGGGCACAGATTCAGGTGCAATCTCCTCTCCAGAAAGTCCCCTGAATGTTGATGACTAGAATTGGGAGCATTAGCAGGGAAAGGTCACTCTCTCCTTGTCCCTTTTCCTAAGTGTCTATTATGGCTATGGTCAGAGAGAGGATATTCTGTTCAATCATTCAGACTGGTTTGCCCTGAAATGGCTCTTATATTCTTATTTGATTAAAACAACAACAACAACAACAAATTCAGGAGGGTTGAGTTTCTTTTTTTAATTCTGCCAGAACTTGTGAGCACTTGGTGAACAACTGAGATTTTGTTTACACTTTCAGCAGGACACAGTGAAGGAAGTGATCTCTGCCCAAATTAATTACTTCATTTTGCATTGTTTTCCGTGGTGCTAAATGAATGCAGCCTCTCGCCCCACTCCGCCCTTGTCCCTTCTGAAACTGTCTTCCTATTGTGTCAGACTTGTCACTGCAATCTCTGTTAATTGCAGGCTCCTTGGCAATTTCTCTGCCACGACATTTTCCTGAAGAGAACCACTGGTGAGCACTCAGAAGAAAACAAATGCTCTGACATGCTGCAGTTTTAATTTTTCTTTAGACTGCTTGTAGAAGAGGATCGTTATTAGCAGATGATAATTAGAAAGTAGTAACACTTTAATTTGCAAGGATATATAGAAATTCATTAGCATCTGAAAGCTTTGCTGTGCTCTGTGGCAAATGAGTTGGAAGTATCAGATCAGCTCCTAATAGCTATGAAAAATACCATGTTGCCACCCCTGTTTCATCTGCTGATCTGTTTGTCCTGTATTTATATAGCCTACCCTATCAGAGGAGCCAAAGATAGGGGAATAGCGAAATTCCAGAGGTGTATTTTATCCACCCTCATATCCTGTCTAAGCTGATCATCTGAAGATAGTTCTCTGTCCTTCACTGCAGAGAGACAGGAACTTATCTCTAGAGGGTACTTTAGATAAATTATCCCCTCTGAGCTGACGGAAGCTAAGGTGGGAATTGGAAGAGGTGACCAAAGCTATGGGAGAAGGATGCTGTTCAAAAAACGGAGAATCGTTCTGAAGGGCGATAGCTATTAGATCACGTCCTTCAACAGAAGGAGACAGGCACTTCCAGAGGGTGGTTCAGCCTCTATGGATTAACATAGAATGAATCAGTTTTGACGGTATCAGTTTGTTTCCACTGAGAAATACAGAAGCCCAGAAGGTCAATTTAGATCAGACGTTTGACTGCTCTAAGATGCTAAAGGTAGATGCAAAAGCGTATTTTGATACCCCACAACTGAATCCTGGCTGTCTATGAATTGCTGGTTTTCATCTGTCAAGAGCATACTTCCTTAGTACTTTCCAGCAAGCTCCAAATATCAGCTAATTAAAACATCATGAAAGTAGACGCAAAACTCCCTTTCCTTAGAGGCTTCAAGCAAGCTGCAAAGATGTCCTTACAATACACAGATCCTGCTCCTCTGCATGAAGTAATTGTGTTCAGTGAAAAGTATCAGCTTTAGCCTTTCCAGGAATTTTCCAAGTACTTCCCTGGCCCACTGATCTCTTTAGCTACAGACCTGTTTTCTAATTTCCTCTGAGCATTCACTTACAGGTGTCTATTCCCCTGCCAAGACAGGGAAGCAGAGGGTAACCCGAGGAGTACTGGTTACTTGCACAAGAAGTGTTTTTTCTTTTGAACTACTATGAAATACAGTCACACTAGTGAAGAGCCATTTGCTGGATTCTTCTGCTAGGAAGAGCTGCAGTGAAGGTATAAACAACGCTGACGTTACGTTGTCAGTGTGAGTTTTCACTGTTAATCGTTTATTGAGGTGAATGGAAAGTGAGTCACACTTGTCAAAGTATTGTCTCAGCAGACTTTGCAAACTTAGGCCAGAACCAGATCAAGGAATACTGTTCATGAACTTTCCATTGGAGGTGTAGGCTTTCTGGATTATTATGTTTTTGTTGCCATTTTGCTTCAAGTCATTTCCTCTTTCACCTTCAATTTACCTCTATTTTGTGAAATTTCAGAGCCATGACGAATGAACGCATGCAATCTGCAGTTTTATGATTGAGGTGGAAGAACAGCCTCCTGAGAGCTTGAATTGCCAGCAAGAAGGATTTTAGAGCGGAAAGCTTTGAACTTCAGAGCTCTGTTTCCCACAGCAGATGTAGAAACATAATTCAGCTAAACCTTGCAACCTCCACCCATGTAGGGAAATGAATAATAGTTCTCTTATCTTGTACAAGGGAGAATGGAGGTCCAATAAAAGCTGTTCTTTTTACACTGGTTGAACATCAAAGTGGTGTAGAAAACTGGATTACAGATTTCCAGATTCCCTGATCTCATGACTCATCTGCTACACTGCCTGAATCTCTCTGGCCAAGTCTTAAGTTCCTTTTCACTCAGCCCTCTCCATTTCAATGACACAATTTCTCTTCAGCTCCCACAGGTAGCTGTTTACTTTCTGTATATGTGCTGCTGGCAATACTTTGTCCAAATATAATGGTAACCTCATGAGAATATGGAGTGCTCTAAGAACTCAGGCTGGATCCTTTGAATATTATGAGGGTAGAAATTTGGCCTTCAGTATTTTTTGGCACAGAGTAGGCCTCCCAAGGTAATTTCTTCTGCATCTTGCCAGGAAACAACTAGCCTATATGTAACAAAAAAAAAAAAAAATCACAACTAGAGCTGACACAAAAGTTCACTAAATCAGTTTCTTGGATGCAGTAACAATAATGTCATCTCTATGTCAAGAAAAATAACTTCCTAACAAATCTAGCCAGGAAGAGAAACAACAACTCAGCTGCCTTCATGTTGCCTGCTTTGTGAAATAACATACTAAAGGACCCTCACGTTTTGCTGAGAGGCTGCTTTAAGGGAGGTTGGGATAGGCCTGGAAATTGTTGCGGTGATGGAAAGGGGAGAGCTACCTCTTCTAGCTGCAATGAAAAGAAAACCTGCAGCACATTGATGCCAAAGGAAGAATTTATGAAGGATTCCCCAGAATCCTAACAACTGGTCAAGAAGTCACAGAACAGGTTAAGAGTGCCACATTTCTAAAGCATTCCTAGAGTCAAGCTCTGCATGAGGGGGCCTCCTCTCCCCTCTTTACAAACACTGCAGAAGGTGGAAGTACCAACAATATCTTCCTCCTAATCTTCACCCCCTCCGTGTGGCTTTTCTGAGGAACTGTGGACAGCTGGGAGGAGTGACATCCTCCATATGCAGAGCTTGTTACCTTGAGACTGCCAGACTGAAGTCTTGGCTACACACAGGACTGCATATGTTTGGCTAAACCTGTTTTGAACCAATTTAGTTAGCAGTCATGAAGGCTGTGTGATGCTTTTATTTTGGTTTGACTGTGCTTTTATCAAATTTAAGTAAGCTAATCAGGAATCGGATGAAATTTCACTGAATTAGACCGTTCTTTTATCAATATTAGTATCCACCCTTCTACATGGATCTAAATCATACTTTACGAAAAGCTGGATGCCATGAGAGCTAGTGTAAAGGTATAAATTTGAATTTTACTTACCTGAGATATCTGAGGGTTTTGCTGCTATTTTATAGCTAGCAAAGCTCACAGAGCTTTCTTTATGCTAATAAACTGAATGCCAGTGAATCCAGTCTAAGGAGGGCTAGTGGCTATGTGGGATATGAAACTGATGGGTGGTTTCACTCAGTCGCCCTTTGGATATGTGCCAACCATTACACTCCTCTGGTCTGGCACTCCTCCGGTCTGGCACTCCTCCCTGCCACCTCAATAAAAAGACCCAGCATTGGGTGAGTGTGAGATATACCCAGGTATTTCTGAAGACAAGCCCTTAGAACATGTTAGTGGTTGGCTTGGGGAGGCCTGCAAAATACTAGGGCATTTTCTGTCAGCAGAGGAGAGGAGAGTAATTAAGCTACCCCTTTTCAAAAAGGTCCCTCTAAAAATGCCTGTGGAGAAGCAGGAGTCTCACCCCTGGGATTTGTAAGGGTAGCGTCGGTGCCTTTGCCTCCATCTCCGCAGCGGGTATCATCAAATGGAAGGCACTGATCTCCTGTTCCGGCCAAGACCTCTGAATTCTTCACAATGTCTTTCACGGATGTGGTTGACTTGATCTTATAGATGCGTCGGCTGTTGGTGTCAGAGAGGTAGATGGAGCCAGTGATTGGATCTGTGGTCAAGTAATACTTATGAGCTGGGCTGTGGCTGAAAAACAAGGGTACGGCATTATTAATTTTTGGATGATGTTTCCTCAAATAAACAGGTAGTGTTAGCGTTTTAGAGGATAAAAATGCTCAAGGCAGACAGAGTGGAAAAGTGAGGCAGTGCTGTATTTAGCAGTGTTAGTACATGACGTGTTATAGCCTGGGTTCTCCAGAAATATCTGTTACCAGTAGCTGTGCCTAGGAGCGATCTCTGGCATGGAGGTCAGCCAGCAGAGAGGGCTCCATGTCCACACTGTTCACCTCTGGCATCCTCCAACCTGGGATGACTGCATTCAATCTGCCTGTAGAATAAGCTCTGACTGGCACTAACATCCAAACTTTGCTGGGGAATTCTGAGGAAAAAGCTAGCTGGCCAGAGCTAAAACCATGTCACAACCACTACAAATTGAGTTCCAATTCCCAGGATTGTTTAATTTCCTTAATGAAGACATAGCCCTGAAGAACTAATGCTTGCATGACAGCTACCGAACGGAAAACACAGGACACTACACCTAGAAAACAAAGTCAAAAAAAAAAAAAGCTTCCTCCACAAAAAAAAAAAAAAGAAAAAAAACTAAATCAAACCCCCAAGTATAAAGCAGCTGAAGATATGCTCTTGAAAAGCATTGCACGCAGAGCTCATCTGGTGTTCCTGCCTCCACAGCAAAACTTCCATTGACTTCAACAAACCCCTAGAGTCCTATTCTGCCTCCTGTGGAAATAAGGGGAAGTCCTGCCACTGAATTCAGCTGGATCTTCAAGGAAGACAGAGAGAGAACGACCCTTGGAGTGTCATGGTTTGCCCTAAGTAACAACACAAACAGAAGAAGGGCTGAGGAATCCGAACTACAGTCCCCTGTCAATCACGTTCACTCACTGCTTCCTTGAAAACAAGAAAGGGTGGCTGAGAAAACTGTGAACAGACAGAAAAATAATCTTTTTAGTTACATGACCACTGCACTAAATGAGCCCAAAACTGAAGAAAGGGATATACTAGAATTCACTGTATGGGAAACATTCAATGGAATTGGCTAGAATCAACTAGATGAATTTAGACACAATTTTTAAGTACTCTCTTCGAAGAATTCTATCTACAGTTTAATATGATGTCCTTTTATTAAAATTAAGTGTTTGCTACCAGTATCTACTGAATTGCATCTCTTCTGAGCCTCAAACCAACAGTTTTAAAGTTCTAACGTCTGCTTCATGCACATAGCTCTCCTTCCTTCCTTCTAAGAAAGACTAAGTCGTAATTACAGTAAGTACGAAGAAATCTCTGCTTTTCTCCAGAATACCTCCAAAACGTCCAAGCTTATCAGCTCAAGAGGATTCATACTAAATGTATAGCCCATAGCTCAAAATTTTGCACTTAGTGGAATTATTCCAGGAGAAGCTGGTTAGAAATCTGAGTGTCTATCACAGTTGACTCTCTCCCTCAAAATACGAAATTTCCTCTCTTCTTCAACCTTTAATATTAAGAAAATTAACCCCTTTTCAGGCACATAAAGAATACCGACTTATTCTCAGTTTTAAAAAGCCATAAGCTGGTCCTTCATTCAAATTACTTAATACATTGGGGGAAAAAGCCTTTCTGATTTATTCGGGAATATCCCTTGTGATTTATCCTATTAAAGTCTGAACAGATTTCATCTCCACAAATGACACTGATTCTTGCTAAATAAAACGCTCTGACCTTCAAGACAGCTCCGGCCTGACAGTTCAGTCTCCATCTGTATTCCTTTCCAATGACAGCAGGCTGGTAGGGTATTATTCCATTTACCTGCATGTCACTCACACTAAGCAAGTGGCTTCAACCCTGGTGGAAAAAGTTCCCTATGGGAATCCATCATCCATTTTGATCAGGGCCTCACATTTTCAGCTGGCTGTCTTAACAAAGCTCTGCTGAATGTCAGTCAGCTTTTGAGCTGTTCATAATCTCTATTTTGCATGGGAGGTGGACAAGGGAACGTTTTTAATGACAGTTCACAATTCTTTAATGTCTTTGCCTGGAAAGCATAGATACCTTTCATTGAGTCTTACAGTAGACCATTTGCAGATGGGCAAAGGCAAACGACTTTCTCAAAGATGGAAAAAAAAAAAGTGGTGGCAGAACCTGATGTTCCTGTTTCCTCATCCCAGTATTATCATTATAATTTATTTTTGGATTTCATAGCCTTGCTTTAGTGGACTTAACTGTTGACTACAGCTTTCGGTGAAAGAGAGATCTCCTAAATATTTCTTAAGGATAACTCTTGTGTAGAAGGGACATTGAAACAAATGCTAGTTCCTTGTAACCACTGATCAGAGAACCATGCAACAGTGAAACATTAATCCAGCAGAAAAGCTAAATGGTACTTCCCACCAAAATTTAAGTGTCCAGGTAATATTAAGGTAGTAATTGGAGTAGTTGCTGGTAACCCAAGGTGAGTTTTACTAATGAGATCTTGTTTTTAGATTCCTCAGAAATATAGGGTTGAAATCATAGTTTACAATCATTATGCATTTATAATTAAAAGATTAGCTCTGACAGGCTACAATTTAATCCTCTGAGCAGCTTGATCACAGACACACATATATATTTACTAGCAAATGCACCTTGGAAGAGGTGGAAGTAGAAATTTATGTTAATTAAACTATCATTGGATGATAATAATCATGGGTGACTTAAAAACTATTCTGGATGTCACCTGGTGAAAGGCTCCTAAGACATATAATTGCCCTTCTAAATCTCATGTTACTAATGTCTAGGCAGCTCCAGCACAATCTACGTCTTTGCAGCTGTTTGGCTCTGGGTCAGCAATAGGAAGCTCTGGTTCACTTGCATTGGCTAGACTTCTTATTTTTACAAGCATGGCTTATCATGGTCTCCTATGCACTGATGCATGCATAGGGCTTTTGTCAGAAGGAAGGCTCCCTTGGATGGCTTATGGGATGGAGCGAAGAGCTAGAATGCTTTGGAGCAGGGATGGTACAAGACAAATCAGTAAGAATGATCAAGCTGGAATTTACCCCGCTGGCTTTGGCCAACCGTCTTCATCACTGGGCGGGGAAGGTGCCATGTTCTGCCCTTGCATCGCTTGCCCAGCAGTGTACACTGAAGCTTTTGTTTAACACTTTGAGATCCTTCAGGGTGAGGGGTGCTAAATAAACAAATCTTACTCCCAGAAGTTTCAAAACTACTTCCCTTCATCTATGATAATGCATGAGCACTGAGGCCCTGAACACTGAGGCTTTGCTTTTTATTTAAAGTCACAATCAATAGGCAAATCCAAGTAGAAAACTGGACTGAACTGAACAACAATAGAAATAAATCTGCCTGGGGCAAAGCAGAGATTTTTTTTTTTTCTTTCATCTTCTCTCATCGTTCTGTTAGATAAGGGAGCAAAACAAAAGACAAGATTTTGTACTACTCAGAAGGCTTAATCGGTTACAGTATTTGTAGTCTTAGAATATTCATCCCCCATATTGAGATCGCCGCCACTGGAAATGGGCTAAGGGTGAATGAAGAGCTAAGGGTGAAGAGCTGATTTCCCATTCAGATCTTTCCTCTCGCCATTAAGTATTTTTCAGAAGAAACACTGAGCACTGCATTGATATTTTAATCCCCTGCAGCAGCAAACCAAAGTTGCATGGATGGGGTAGGCTGATCTCTAGCCAAGAACAGACAGTCTGGGCAGGCACTAATAACTACACCATCAGTGGAGTCACTGGGAAGTGAGGACGGTTTTTGTAAGTGGAAGTTCTGCACACTGGAGTGAAAGGAAAGTGATATAGCATCTTCATATGGATTGTGCTACAGTGATGTGCTGGGAAAACACAGGGAAATCTTTCAGATTCATAGCGATCCAGTTAGCTGGGCTTGCACACAGGCTCTCCCATACACCTTTCTTGTCCTACTCCTTCTTTCCATTCTCATTTGGACAAGATAGTGTCTGCGCTCTTTGGGGTGTGCTGCTGCTACGTTAAGTGTTTTAAAGTGCTTTGTTTTAAAGTGCTTATGCTTTACATGATTCCTTACATACTGGAAGGAGGAAGGAAAGTGGCAAAAAAGCCAGGTGAATAGGCAGACATACGGCACTCATCTATAGTACTTTTGCTTCTGTACTACTATTATAGACGCACAGGCTGAAAGCAAAGGGTTTTACTGTTTCCTTGAGCCTAGAGCCCACATTTTGGGGAAGGAGCCTCTTGCTCCAGAGTGTGGAGCCAGGCTCTAAATAATAACGGTTGGAAGGAGATTGTCCCTGGTTTTGGCAGGTTACCCTGTAATGTCAATGCAGCAGATGATACCTTTTTATTGGCTGCTGTTCAAAGCTGGGACATTCATTTCACCGAGCTTTAGATATCTGCAAAGCAGATGCTAACATTTGAACTGGTGCCTTAATTCCCCTTATAGTCAAAAGGAGAGAAATAGCAACATTTTCAGTATGATTCATCTAACCTGTTTTCAACAATTAGCTTACAGGATAAACTGCACCGAGTTTTTTAAAAGCAAGGGTATCCTTCTGAAGGACAGCTTCTGTTACTGGTAACCGTATTTTGCATTGCATTTAGGGCACAATCCATTGAACCTACTCTAGAATTAAGGCCTAGGAAGAAAAGGATGATACTTCAGAAGTACCTGTTGATGACATAACAGCTTTAGGAAATTGGTGCTGATTAGACACACACTTTATGTCCGAAGCTAGGTGAGATTCAGTGCACCCTACAAAGACCTCAGGTCTGACCCAGAAGCTCCTGTGTTCTTAAAAAGAATGGAGGGAAGCTTAGCATAACAGGTAGATGAAGGAAACTAAGGTGTCAAGGGTCATATTCAAACTGCCTATTCTGTATACTTAGCCTTGCCATCACAAATACTGGGGCTTGTGATTTCAAGAGAGTAATTAAGGATTCAGACCATCTATTCTGCTGGGCTCTGGCTCCCACTGTGATCAACATACAGGAGCAGCCACAATACCAAAGTTATTTACCAGAAAGAGCTGATCTGAATGAAACTCTGGTACTTCACTAGATCCGACATCTCTGTTTTGGCACATGAAACCACCTCTGCAAAACTCCCTGTGCTAGCTGCCCTCTTCCTCCCTGATTCTTGCTGGCCGCATGCATTTGCTAGTGACTGAAGAACTACTGAATTCCTGAAGCCAAGAGTTGTTTGTTCAGTGGTGCTGTGTTTCCATGGCTCCATGCTAAGCACCCTGCAGCTCACAGAGGATTTTTATTACAGCTTGTGTGAGGTGCTGGTCTTTTTTTCCCTGGGTGACACTCAATAGATGAGTACATAAGGAGGCCACACAGTGCAGCAAGCTGAATTTACACTCGGCCTTTTAGTGTTTTCAGTTTGTGTGTGATGCCCAAAGCTCTTCTGGTGTCACAGGCTGGGTAATAAAACTTTGTAACAGTGCCATAAGCCAACCCATAGATTGCAAAGGATTTCTGATCTGATCCTAGGGCAATTCTCTCAGGCACCTCTTTTTGCCCTTAACTATAGTTTTATTTTACGAAGATACAAATAGAAACAGGAAAGGAGGAATATAGTTGTGTGTGGCCACTTTTTGCGTATCTTCATGGCAGAAATGCCTCCATGTTCCTGCAGAGAAAAGATAATGCTAATCAACGGCAAATTATTATTTTAGAATATGACTTTGGAAAAAGTCATATTACTGAATGATAGATGGGTGTAAAATTGGGAGGCATCACAGTTTGGTGATGCTTTCTGGCTTAGCTGACATGCCCCATGTTGGCACACAGCTGTTTCAGCTGTTACAGAGAACTGAACCTCAGCTACCTATGCGATGTAGAACTGAGCCTCTTAGCTGGTAGCTCCAAACCTGGAAGGCTATTTAGGAAGGGAGTAAAATCTCTTCCAGCAATGAGGAAGCTTTTGCATACAGATCGCAACCTTTCCAAACCACTGAGATTCATTCCTGTGTATCTCACCCTTTGCAACTACCATTATCTGTCACTGAGCTCAAGCTTAGGATCTGTTGGAGCTCCAAGTACAGCTACTGGAGCTTTTGCTAAGACTACACTCACCCATTTCTTTGCGGCTCAGGAATGAAGAGATTTCCTAACAAAAATATTTTGGAAAATGATGCAGCACATCTGCTAATTTATATGGGTGAGTCCCTTAAGCTGGTCACTGGTGGGAACGTTTGATCTCGATCCCTTACTGGTCCCCTTTGGACTGCATTGAAGGAGGCATGTCTTGGCTTTCTTTTATTGAATTTCACAGTTTTAGGAAATACCTTAAGGCTGAGGCCCTGCAAACTTTGTATGGCTCTGGTGGCATCTGCAGCATTTGTGGCCAGTCCATATATTTTGGCTCAGTTATTGCCTTCACATATATAAACTCTTCTTGTAACAGCTATTCAGCTGCTGTCCTTCACCGTCATAGCAGGTGCACTTTAGTGGCTCTGTTTTTCTAGGGCATTAAGCATATAACTTGCCTGTTCCAAAGAGAAATGAGTTGTCGTATTGCTTTCAAACGATGTGAAAGAGGAGCTAGGAGGCTGGAATTCAGCCCGATGAAGACAGGTCTTGTGTACACCCTCCACCCCCATTAATACAAGCTTTGGGCCAGTCCTTTATACAGGGGCAGCTCAGCCCTTCGTTAATGTTTTGTCAGTAAGACACAGAAACAATTTCTACTCCATTGCATTTTCAGGCATGCAAATATAATAAACATTTCTGCTTTTGCACAGCTTCTACAGAGTCAAAGGAACCACAAATAAAAAGCATGTAGCAAAAAAGAAATCTCCAGTCCCAAATGCAAACATCCCCAAAACAAAAATCCCGACTGCACAGTCTAAGCTCCTAATTTAGCAAGCATCTAGGGACAGGCATGGGAAACTTGTCAGAGCTAGAGCAGTCATTGCAAACGCAGATGGTGACAGTAGGTTGACATCTTCCTGAATGCAATTGATTGGATCAAACCCACTGCAGCTCCAGTGAACCCAAGTGACAAATATTCTTAGTGACAAAGCTCCAATTTAAGAGTCTCTCTTTCATGTTGTTTTCTTGTCATTACTCTTTCTCTTTTTTATTGCATTTCCAGGCTAAGGTTCTGAGTTACACTACCTCGCACCTGAGCCTGACATACTTTCACATAATGTGAAGGCTCTCTATGAAGAGCTCAAACTGTCAGATAGTTACAAAGACTTACTTCCTTAGGTAGGTGATGCTGGAGTACGTTTGGCCCTTCATTATGCCTGCTAAACTCCCTAAACTCAAAAGGAAGACATTTCAAAGTATGAGAATTATTTTTCCATTAAAGTTATTTTCAAGTGACCTGTATCCTGAGGGCACCCTCACTTTGCTTTCTTTGTTAATTCCCATCCGCTTTTTCTTCCACCCCCCTCCTCTTGTTGTGTTGCCTCTGATGTCTATGTCTAGTTCTCTCCTCCTACAACTCTAACAGATCATGCAGAAGTCTGTGTGATCTTGCTCTGTGATTAATGGCTTCCAGTTCTGATGACCGATCTCCTACATCAGTTTTAACCACGCCAGCTTCATTTGCTATTGAATCATCTGGAAATGGCACTTGTGGCTCACTGTGTAACAACATGCAACAAGACAGGGAGTGGCATAAGAATTCTCCACTGGTTGGCTTACCTATGTCTGAAATCTTTATTTCTGACAGAAGACAGGAAAGCAGGGAATAGAAGAAAGAATGAAGTGTTAGCGGCTCAATTCGAAGCATTATTAGCAGACTGAAAACTTGACAGTAACTGTATCATACAATGCAATAATAAATAAAGACTTAGCAGGAATGACACTGATATATTTTGTATTGGATATTATTTGTCAGTGAGCTCACTTATATACTGCTGCATATCACAAAGGAAGTGTGATCTCACCTGCTTGGACTTATTCACTCAGGCAAGAGATAGGACCAGGCAGACTTTATGATAAAGAGAAGTATTGAGCTAATATATGTAGATAAAGCTATCTTTACAGCTTTTTTCACTATCAATCAAAGCAATACCTTGTGATTTGCAAAGGTAACTTAACAGTTGCACAGTTACGGGTGGCAATTCATTGCCTTCACCTCATGAACTCTAGCCCAGAGGATTGAAACCACACTGAGCTGGACGTTTTTTATGGGTCTAGTTACATAACTCAACTGCAGTTATCTGCAGCTCACAATGCATTTGCCTTTCCCCTCTGCAACAGAACACTGCACTCTAAAAAAAACAAACATAACTCAAGTAGTGAGGGTGTTAATCTCCAAGGAGATGTTGATTTGAGAAGGCACAAACAAAATCCCTTTAGTCCAAAAGCAATGGCTTTCCTCCATACCTTTTAGTCAGCCTGCCCTGAACCCACCTACTTTATGGCATACCAGAGTGAAGAAATGCTTATTAGATCCAGTAACCTAAGTGTTTCCACAGACGAAGCAGCAATGGTTGCAGCAGATTTAATCCTGGAGTAAATCTAACTTTGCGGCTTCATGCAAAACCCAGCAAGGCTACTCTTCCAAGGATTCCAACTTTCTCTTTTCCAATCAGGAAATATTCTGCAAAAGCTCTGTTGGGTCTGGTATTTCCACTGACAATAAACCAGGGATTGGATTTTCAAAATTGTACTTCTGGGAATGAGCTCTTAATCCCACTGAGTTGCATTGGGATTTGGGCCCCAAATCACTTAGGCTCCTCTGGAAATCTCACCTTTGGCCATTAAAATAACTTTTTGGCACTGGAAGAATATTACACTCTAACATGGACCAGGGCAGAAGATTTATCCCAGCTTCTAGCCTTACAAATACGAGAGAGATTATATTCTTGTGTATAACATGTTGGAATAACAGGAATTGAGTTCTTGCTTACTTACTCAAAATATAACCCAGCCTGCTGGGATGTGACTGTACACATGGTATTGTGGGCCTCCTTATTCAACGTCTCCTTGTGATTTCCTTGTTTTGCTGAGAGCATAGCAAGATACCTATTCTTTAAGGCCAGCCTTGTGATAGCTGTCTGGATTTTTTTGCTTGTACACCATGAGCTACAAGCAAGTTTTGCATGTCAAATTAGGCCTTCAGCAAGATCTTGCAACCCTAATGACTGCAGTTTGTGTGTAAAGGAGGGACTAACTGGAACTTAGAAACTAATTCTGCTGCAAATCAGCTATTTCATTTTTAACTGTGGCCTTGTGGAGCAAATGGGAATACAAGACAACGCTGTGTGGGCCCTGCTGCTGCAGTAAGCTGTAACAGGTCCTTCCGCATGGCAGTCCTTGCAGAAATGGGATCTTACTTTTGCCTCCAAAGCCAGCAAACATAACATTAAACTTGTAAATAGTAGGGCGATTCTTACTTCCTGGGTGATGCTCACTTTCCAGTCAGATCTTCAGCAGTAAATGTGAACCTTCCTACCAAGCTAACCTCATGTTGACCTCTAAGGCTTTAGATAAGATTCTTCAAGCAGAGAAGCCTCATTCAGAAACGCTGGTTTAGCTCTATTGACTTTCATGGAGTAAGTCTTATCTGGCCACATAAAGAGTCCAGAATCAGGCCCTGCTGGTTTGCCCTGGTGGGCAAGCAGACTTGTAGAAATTTTAGAAGGGAAGACTATCACCAAAGAGAGTAATATAAAACTTCAGTTCAATCATAACCTATTTCGTTTTCTCAGAAATTATGGCAAATTTATCATGTTCCCTCCCCTTCCTTGTTTTCAATGTACGCTCCTTGATAAGCCTCTCTCTTTCTCCTGATATGTTTCTCTTTCTTTGTTGGTTGGGATAAAGGGAAACACTTCATTTACTTTCACATGATTCATCTATATCTTCACCCAGACCCTGCTGTTCAGTGGGGAACGGAAGGGAGTAACTGTGTTTGTACCCAATAAAACAACCAGAAAAGCACAGAATCTGTGAATCCCGTGGTGATCATACTGTCCTAAGTATGAATGATCATCTGTCCTGATTAAGCTCTATATATCACCATCAGTGCTGTGTCCTTCCAAGTTTAGGTTATCCTGGAGGCTGACTGTTAATTTTAAGAATTCCCATTGGTCTCTAACAAAGCCGAGGGGAAGACATTAACATAGTTTGACTTAGCAGCACAGAAATGCAATAGAATATTTTTTGTTCGTGATTCAGTTTTGGATGAACTTGCTAGGCCAAGTTTCTCTGGTGTAAGTCCAAGTCAGCAAAGTTGCAGAAGAGGTGAATCCAGACGGCCCTTTTTTTTTTGTTTGTTTTATTGTTGCTTTTTAAGAGTTTTGCTCATTTTGCTTATGGGTACCTAAGATTTGTGCAGAACTAAAAAGCATAATTATAACTGGCCACATGCATCACAGTGTACCTTAGTTCCAGTATGTTGGTGACATTGCCAGAGGGAAAGATCCTTCGGATGTAGTTGAAATCTCCGACATACAGGCTTCCATCAGACCCACACGTTAGGGCAACAGGAGCCAGGAGTTTATTACCATCTGCAAGACCATTGCAGCTTGGACAGGAAATGCTACGCCTGCGACCATTGCCCATAATGCTTCCAATTACAGGTGGCTGCTGAGAAATAAACTGGTTTTCCCCATTTCCTTTATGCAAGATGCCTAGAGGATGAAAAAAATCAATAAGGAAATTAAAACAGAGGTAGGGAAACTGAGACTCAAAGAGAGCACAAAACGGCAATGCTGGATGCCAGACGGGGAATCTAACACATACAAGAAAGTTTATCAACTTTTATAGCATTATGTTTTATGATGCTTTGAAATGAGGGGACCCCTATCTCAAATAAGCATTTTTTACAGCCCCATTGCATTTCTTATAGATTAGAAGGATGTGGGGAGATGAAGATTGTCTTTGCTTTTGAATGAAATACACTTTTCAATGTCTCATGTATTTTTACTTGCCTTTTCTGTCCCTCCTTGCTCTGCAGGAGCCTACCAAGTTAAAAAAAATCATATCGCTCATGAAAAGATAAGAGATAGGAAAATCATGGTGTATTGTCTAGAGATGTATTTCATCTGCAAAGCTCAGCGCAGCTCTGCTTACGTTCCGTATAATCCACAAGTGTAGAGTTCTCATCAGTGGCGCAGACTGAATTAGATGTTCGCTCCCATACCACTGCTGACATTCAGAGGCAGTTAATACTTCCAATGTTTGAACAGGTTTGATTAGCTTTCGAGACTCCCTGGCATAGTACTGAGCTCCCTTCAAGGATTTTGGTGCCTCCAGTTTTCCCTTATGACCCATGAAACCTCTCATTTCTGTGGCGCCTGCTCCTCCCACTCTACCATCAGATGGTCTGTGGGCTCAGAGGCCTCTACAATGCTTTCTGTCTGCCTCAGTTTTCCTTAGACAATCATCATGAACAAGGAAACCTAGGCACTGCAGTTTCAAAGAAAGACCTGATCTGGGCATAGGAGTGGAAGGATAAGGACCGAGAGCAAACAAACTTTTGAAGACTAGTCGTTAGGTTTCTCTAACTTCACTGGAAAAGTTATCCAGAGAACCATGGTTCCAAGATGAAAGCTTACTGCTGGCATCAAAACAAATACCCTTGCACATTGTAGGATGTGTTTGGTGGATTTACAGTCAGAGGTTAGTCCAATATGAAAAGGCTCCCATGTTTTGGAGCCACAGTCCAGCCTAGGAATATTTTCCCTGTTAATTCCATTCTTTCAAGGCAATGCAAAGTTAGAGATGCCCGTATGTTTCATGGACATTCAGTCACTTCACAATGACCAGTTTTTGGATTTATGCCCACCACATTGGCTAAATATAGGTTACTATAAATAATGTGTTGGTAATTAATATGCGTATGAGAGCGCACGTGTTGTTGGTCAGGTTTCTTTCCCTTCCTTTGCTTCAGTTCTTAATGATGAGAAACAACAGGGCCTTGCTACCCTGCATTATTCCTCTGTCATTTGTTACCGTCAACCTACCACTTTGTATGTTAAGGGCATGATGTTTGTCCAGAGACCATCCTCCAAGTTTGGAAGCATCGATTTCATAACCCTGAAGCACAGCCGTCCTCTTCTCCCATAGGATCAAGTCAGGACAAGATTCATATTCATAACCCACAGAAACTATGAGCAAGAGAAAAACAAAAGATCCTTCAGATTAGTAATCCAGAACTGTACATTCTGTAGACAGATGAGAGTTTCAATTGACTAGGGGTAAGGGCATTTCTGCAGGAAACTGCCAATTTCATCTAAAATGTCATCATAATAATGCCGAGTCTTAATATTTTCCTTTTTAAAGGCCAGCCTGCATTAAAAAAAGGTCAACGCAGTTGTAGATTTTAGGCAAATGTGCTAAATATTTAAAAGGCACTGATTTAAAGACCTATTTTAAAACAATGGGTATTCCAAGAGTGTAAACCACTGCTGGACTCATAAACGGTAGCATTTTGCTCTTATCTTCTATTTCTGCTCTAAGACAGCGTGTCAGAAATTTGCTAAAAATCATGGCTTTACTTGGAATGCAAAGACTTAATGCAAATGAAGCAAAGGGCACTAAGTCCATCGGAGACAAGAGTCCTAGATGAGAGTTGAACTGCGGCAAGTACTAATGTCAAAAGGCCAAACAGTAAAATGTAGTTTGGCTTTCCATGATGTCTGACATCAATCAGGACTAACTCTGCTGAACAGATTGGAGTTACTTAAGAGTAAAATGATGTCGGTAGAAGGAGAATCATGTTTTTGATAGAATAATGACTCCTTTATGATTTTCTCAGAAGAAGTAAGACCCTGCTCTTCTTCTGCCCTATCTGATCTTTTCAGCACTAGCAGCTGAAACAGAAGGAACTGTAAGTTCTGCACACATGAAAAGCAATTATACAGCTCATTTTTTGGCAAGATAAAAATAAAGGTCTGATCCTACAAGTTTCTCAGTGTCTCCTGAAAAGTGCTGAGCACGGAGCGAACTCAGGATCTCTTATCAAGCACAGCCCTTTGCAGGGTGAGATAATATGAGAGGGACATGCAATTTAGAAAGTGAAGGTCTGATATTTTCCACTGTGCTAGACGACGGAATCACTGGAAGTCTGAATGCCGATGCTCTCAAAACTGCTTGGAGTACACTAGGCCTGTAGAACTGCATGAGGGAGCATACCATGACCCACTGCTAATCTAGCATCTTAAAGTGTGTGTAAACATAATCTTTCTATGCTATTGGGACACGCTGCTCAATCTGGACTCTAGACTGCGTAAGGTTCGGCAGGTTTTATCAGTCAGCCTGCTCAAGGCTGAGCCTAGTGCCTAAGTGGCAGTAAGGTACCTATTCTCCCTCTCAGGAAAGAAGACACCCCACAGCTCCTCTACAGGGACCTATCTTCAGTTAGGCCATGAAGCATCAGCAGCCACTCTTCTGTCAACAGGAGCTCTAATTGCTCATTTGGGATCTCTCCCATCTTGCTGATATCATTGCCTTGGCGGACTGAAAGATCCAGATTAAACTCCATTGAAGTTCTGTGAGTGAAATTCCTCTGGCTGTTAATCGGATGGGAAACAACCACTGCAAAGCAGCATCAGCTGTATTTGCTATGAATTCAAAGTACCCCCTTCCCTCCAGCATCTTTGTCCCACAGGATGGAGTACTTGACGTCTGGGTTACCATCAAGAAAACGAATGAACTGTGTCTCAGCATACAAATAAGGACAGCACAGCTTCCTGCCCCAGCAAGGAGTTCAGCTTCTGCCCCTGCAGAGTGGATGATGTTGGACATTCTGTGGATGTTGCATGCTGAGTACGGAGGGCATGGCTGTCTTGCAGCTTATGAGCTTCTTTTGCAGGTGTAAACAAATGAACAAGATACAAGAGAGGAGAGCATCAGGCCCTGGTTTAGGATGGCGTTCTTGAAAAGGCAACAAAGGGGAAAGCATAAGATCAGGGTCATTCTGAAGGCTAGATGTAAGGAGAGGTGGAGGTTAGGTCCCAGTTCTAGGATGCCTTTCCAAGCAGTGCTGACAGCTCTTAGCATAGGTGAGAGGTAGTAAAATGCCTCTAGCTCCAGCTCATTCCTTTTGTATGAATATGATGGTAGCAGCTCAGGATGTATGTGCTGGGCCATAAGCCAGAGAATGGAGAAGCATTCATCTGTTTGTTAGGCAATGCATGCTGTCTCAACAGCTGTGCCCAACCTTCCCCAAGGTAACAGGAGTGAACCAGCACAGTCCGTATTATGTGTCAGCAGTTGGGCCACACTGATCTACGGTAAGGTTTATGCATTGCTACTTTGCTGCTTTTGAAGACAGATACGGGCCCTGGGGTCACTTACCAAAGGCTTCTGAGAGCCCATACACCTTCTGGCTGTAGACATCTGTCTTATCCCAGATGAAATAATAGGACAGGTCTGGAGCAGCTGCAAACCACTTTCTGAAGAGGCGTCCCTCGACAGCCACCATGAGATGGACTTTCATGAGGTTGAACGGAATCGTGGGGTGGGTCATGCTGATCCTCAGGACTGATTTGTAGCCAGCTGTGCGACTGCTCAGGTAACTCACTTTTATTTTACTACCGGAAATGTTAATCTCCTCCTGTAGAGCCTGTGGAAAAGCAAGCCAGGAGATGTTAAATCAGCACTGAGCAGACAGGAAATGGCAGTGAAGCTGTAATTAATCAGACAATTACGTCTTTATAAAAGCTCTGGCAGACGTGTCTAAAAAAGCACATTTAGTAGGCACCAGCTATGAAATCATATATGCAATTTATAGAATTAGTTGTGGAGGGTGAGGAATGTCCCCCTCTTTGTCCGACTCTGTTACATGTGAGAACAGGAGAGTAAAGTACCAGGTTTAAGTGTTTACAATGGGACTCACTGCAGAAAGGACTCCGCAGACCCACGGTTAAAGAAGCATGGTGTCTGAGACAATTCCAGCCCATCAGTACAGCTCCTATTTTCTCTCCACCTTTTATCTTGGCAGGTTTTTATGGCTGTTAATCTTTTGTCTCCTGTATTGTTTTTCTGGTAAAATATCAAGCCTTACTTGGCCCGTGTCTTCACTGACGTTCTCCATCCCTGACCACAACCTGCCATCCTCCCACGTCACTAGTCCTGCTCTCACCTCTCTCCTCTCACTCACCTCCTGTGTCAGTTCTGCCCCTGTTCTGCTTTGAGAATAGAAAAGACTCAGTAGAGGTGGGATTTGCAGCTAATTTACCTCCTAAAACATAACCTGATTTTAGAATTTCCCTTTTTTAGTCGGCGAAATGAAGGGAAATTTTCTGGAAGACAATGCAACATACATTGCTGAGACCATACTGATACTCCCATGCAAAATGCTGATAAAAAGAGCATCACAAATTTTTTACTCTTGCAGGGGGCAAAGAAAACTATTGTAGTTGTCGCTTTCCAGAAAAGTTTATTCTCAGGAAAGCATTGAACATGGGTATTTTCAGCACAAACAGGTAATGTTTGGTAAAGTTTGAAAGATGAAGGTAGAAGCATAGCAGGGTGCCTGAAAACTCGGTCTGCTAATGGGATGTGTCAGAAGGTCATAACTAGCATTGCTCTTTCCTGTGCCTCTTCTGAAATACTTTGGTGTGCGGGATCCTAAATGAGTTATGAAAAATACTTCCCTAGCAATAACTAGCCTTCGCAATATTAAGGGTGTGGAGGCTTGAAGGTTGGGGGGTCAAGAGATCTGACAAAGGTGATCCATCCATCAGGAGCAATCCGTCAGGAAGGCATCTCAGCAGTCCTGATTTACTCCAAGCTATTACTGTGGGTCCTATGCTCAGCACCATCTCTGTGGGAGCATTAAACTTCCCTGGGCATGACAAGTTGCTCACCTCTTGCAGGTTTTCTGGTTAGTGTTATAAATAACAACAAATTCTGTAATCAAGCCCCTGAAAAGAACTGTCCTAAGCTATTATCCAAGGCCTAACGCTTTTTCAAGCGATAACTTACAACCTCTGAGCTTTGCAGCACTTGACAAACGGACGTACCCAGAAGTTAAAGCCCTGTTCCACTGTGCTCATAAATATTTACTTTTTTCTAATGCAGCCTTTTCAAATTTACATATCTCAGTGCTTAGGAGGCTGAAAAATGACAGAACTGGGAAAACTTAGGAATTTTAAAATATATTTTATGAGCTTAGCAACAAGCTGGGCTGGGACCAGGCTCAGCTAGAGACCAGCTGAGCCAAGTTGCAGAAAAGGTGGTCCCTTATATCAAATCTGTCTTCATATGTAACCCTTTAGGAAAAAGCGAGGCAGAAATAATTGTCACTGAGGTCCTATTTGCAATGTCTGGTTCAAATCCCTGTCAGAAATAATTATTTCTCTTTGTCATGATCTGTCTCTGCTGTCTACCATTTCAGAGAAAGGGTCAGCACAGCAGCACCAAGACACTGAGCAGCACGAGGGATTGTGTTTAAAGGCACCCGCTTGAAGAGCTGGTTCAAATGGTAATTCAGATAAACCAAAATGCATTTGTAGTTTGTAAGCGGTACTGAGCTAGCAACAAAATAGGGCATTGATGGGGGAAGTATAATCCAATAGGACATTGACGGGAGAAGAGGGAAAAGTAAGCTTTGATATTCTGTATACACCAAGAGTAATGACAGCTGAAATGTGCCTTTACTTCTATTTGATAATTACGACTTAGCCCAGATAAATTCATACGCTGTGTCCAGGGTCCTTGTGAAAGACTAGGGCTCTTAGAGTTTATCACAGTGTGACCAATAAAATCTACACTCTTTAAAAGTAGCCCAGCCACTAGACAGATCAGACAGAGGAGCTTGTTCTTCAGCTTACTACGTTTTTTCACAATTTAGCAATTACCGCTACCTTGTTCTCTTCAATCCTGGGTATTGCTCTGTGTGCTCGTGCTAGCAGCAAATGCTTCCAGTCTTCCACTCATGTGATAACATGAGAAATCTAGTTTCTGTGTACAGTGTTCACCCCTTTCTCTCATAGCTACTCTTCCCTTTGCCAGCACACACCTACCACAGCAAGGCAAGGAATAATCAGTCTCTCTCTCTCTCTCTCTCTCTTTTTTTTAATATGACGCTCAAAAAGAATCTTGAGAAAGAAAGGAATTGAGGGCTTGATTCAGGTGCCTTAAGACAGGCACCTAGTGCCTCTGAGATGCTCTGTGGTTTCCAAGACCTCTGCATGTGTATAACAGATCTCACACAGACCTTGAGACCTGTACCTTTCTAGAGCTACAGCTGGAGATCTGAGGGGACACTTCAGGGCATCTCGGATGGCGCCAAATCTGCGTTTAGGCACCTGAATCAAACCCTGGAAATCTATTACTTTGAATGAACGTTGACTCTTTTGAATGCACTCAGGTGCAGGACTTTGCATTTGTCTCATGAGGCTCCTTATCAGCCCACTCCTTTAGCTTGTCAAAATCCCTGTGCCAGCCTTGCCGTCCAGCCTACTGACTGCTCCCAGCTATGTGTTCACATCTATTATATTTAACATTGCTCTACTGGCAACTGCATATTCTAGAATGCAGTGGCAGAAAATGACAGCCAGGTTATTTTATATCATATTCTATGCAGTATGAGAATGAAAAGTAGTCTATTTATGAAATGAAGTCCAGTCAAGCTTCTGCCATAATAACACATTCTCTCCTATACTCCTGCACCACAAGCTCTGTTAAATACAGTTTAATAGGCTATCGCTCAGCCATATGGCACTCGGGAAAAGTAGTGCTCATCGTATTGTATGGGATGCATCTTAACTAAACATTGGGAGCCTAAAAGTTCGGGGTCCTGTCTAAGCTACTCTCTTAGGTGTCTTCTTGGTCAATGGAAAGAGATAGACTCTTAAAAGGAAAGCCTTGACACGTAAACTTAGGAGTGGGATTCAGTTCCAGTTTAAGGTATCTAAATTCAGATGTCTACATGTAAGTGCGTGCACATGAGGTAGGCATCTAAGCATCAATTACAGTCATAGAGATTAACTGATACTGTCAATGGGACCTAGATGCCCTGGTCACCTTAACTGATCTGTAGGCTCTGCTGACTGTATCAATTAGACTTCTGCTAGCTTTGATGGGAGCTCAGACATCTAGCACACATCCAGACGACTGCAGGTAGACATCTGATTTAGTTGTCTTAATCTCAAAATGAATCCTACCTAGAGCTCGATTAAATTCCGTAACTATAGATGTCTACCGTCATCTGGGATGCCCAGGTTATCTGTGACATTCACAAGGGGCTGGCAGATATAATACAGCGCATTGATAGGGAAATAATTCTGGATCGGCAATTGGAGACCAAGAAGGAAACTGCTGGGCATTTCAAATGAAACTAGACATCTAGAGTAAGGAAACTGTATTGAACTGTTGCTTACAAGTTACACCCTAGGTGCTTTCACAGTCAATAGAGACACTCCTCTTGAAGAGGAGTTTTAGAATGTTTTAGCTCAATAGATATACTTCACACCATCTAACAGGGATCCTACCAAATAATCGGTGAGGTTATGATTATAGTTTCAGTGTATCAGACATTTGCTTCTTTCCCAGGCAGCACTGAACATTACCTTTCATAGTGTTTGTTAGATTAGGAAAAAGACATGTGAAAACTGAACCAAGATTTTCCAGTTTCATGGATATTACAAAACACGGGGCATATTTAGTGATTAAGCTGGGACAAATCCTGTGACTATAAATGGAAATTACTCTGAGAAAGGATCACAGGATTTGATCCAGTGGGAAAGGTAAGGAGACCACAAGGTTCATTTGTTGCTGGGTACCTTGTGTATTACAATCAGAAGCTATGAAGTGACTTCTCTGCTCGTTACCGCCACTGCAACTTCAATGGAGTCAAGCAGGAAGCAGATAATCAGTCAGTACACTTGTTATTATTTCTACCTTGGCAGGCTATTATTAGTTACTAAAAGCAATTCCCAGGATATTCTGAACGCTGGCATCTAAAACCCTGGAAATAACATGCCCAAAGAGGAAAAGCTAGCATTCTGCTACACTGATATACTCAACAAAGGCAGGATTTTTAAGGAAAATGGATAATTCAGTTGTTCGGTCCTTTCAATTTAAAACACAACTTTCTGCTCAATAGAATACGCTGAACTCACAGCAGGTTGCTAAACTACTTTATCTGATTCGCGTTTCCCTTAAAAAAGAAAATGGGGATGAGAAATTAAAGTAACCCTCCCACTCTGCTTATCTATCATCGCATATATTATCAAATGCAACAAAAGCTAGGTGCTCTACACTCTGGCCATTTGCACGCCTCAGCATCTTTGCAGAAACAGGGGTAGGTCCTCAAATCCTGAGAAAGTTCACATCCAATACTCCATCATTGAGGTCCACTGCTAATGCCCAGCGGGTGAAATTTGCCCCTGAGCAGCGGAAAGGTATTACAGCTTACCAAGTTCATAAGCCTCGCACTGGGCATTAGAGTATATTGAATGCCAAAGTGCTGCCTGAAGGCCTGTTACAGGTTACGCCGCAGCCCCGGCTCACCTCCTCCTGCAGATGTGAGGTGAAAGCAAAGCAGAGCCAATGCAGGTTTTCAGTGTCAGCCACAAGTGCTTTGCCTCCATCTCTCAGGGACAGGGGAAAACAAACCTTCTGGCTAAGTGTGCGTATGTGAGTGAGTGCTCCTGGCAAACGGCTGACAAATGGGATAAAAGATTGAGAACACTTCTTTTTAGCCAGGCAGGGGAACAGGAAGGACGCAGAGGCATAGTTGTGTTCGTGTTGCTCAAAGCAGGCAAAAACAGCAGAGAGAGGAGCGAGATTATATTCCTTGGGTCAGAAGGTTCATACCTGGATTTCAGGAACGATAGGACCTTTCTCTGAACAGGAACTGGCAAAAGATGTCAGGGGAGACGGAGAGACCACGGGGTTGGGCCGGGCAAAGTTACTGAGATCACAGCTTGGGATCTCGTTCTCTTCGTGTCGCATGACTATTGTTTCCATTACAAAGAAGCGATCCCACGGCAGCCACAGTGTGTGCTCCTGGGTGATGAAGGGAGCCCGCTCAAAGTGCAGGATGATGGAGATCCCACCAATGGTAACGAGATCAAAGCTGTTTTAACAGAGGGAATACAATATTAATACACACGACAGCACACGTGCTTGTAACAATTCCCTAGCGAGCACCCCAGAAAACTCACTGCAAGGCCTTGTAAGCCACGGAAATATCATCACCTGCGTTTAACAAACACAGAACCTAAGATTTAAAGGAGCACGAGTGAGCCGGGTAAGAGCAAGTGGCAAGGGCAGCAGCAGAACCTCTCCTTCCCTGCGTGTAGTCGCCTGCACACTATAAACAGACCCATACTTTTTTTTTTTTTTGAGACAAATGTTTATGTTTGTTACTGCTTTGCTGATGTTATTTGACCATACGTGCTCATTTTCCCTTTTTTAATGCAGTATTCAGCATCCAAACACAGCTACAGATTGGATCAATTCACATGATGAAATAAACTATTATTTGGAAAGCAGTTTCTCTGACATATCAGCATATAAATTATCTTGGCCTCCACTGCTAACCTGACTCGTACCTAATGCAACCCGAGGGAACATGTGGAGCCCGGTCACGGGCTGAACGTAGTGTACCGGGCCTGTGGAAGAAATAAAGAACGTAAAGGCAGTCCGCGTACCACAGCGCTCAGCATATATTCGTTTTTGATTCTTTATCATTTAGAGATGGGCAGATAACTCACTGCCTGCGGTCTAATGATAGTCTGCAACATTGTTCTACGCTACCTCCAGCCAAGCAACTTTTCTGCGTGCATTACTATTAGATAATATTGTATTGGGTTAATAGACAGCCCTCCAGAGATGTCTGAAAGGCTGGTTGCCTCCATAAAGAAACGATTCTTCCTCTTGATGTTAAGATGTTGGGATAGAGTTTTTTGTTTTTTCTTTCTTACTTTCATGTTTAAAATGCACATCTTGTCAGAGATGGAGATTTTATAAAGTACCAGAGAATATATTTTTTATGCATAGAAACAAAAAAAGAGGAGTAACTGATAAAGGAAGAGATTTCAGCAGTATTTGAAGACTACTGTTTTCTGCTTGTTTGTCGTTAATATCCATTTGTTTGCAAAGCCAGATGCATGTTTCGGGCGAAGAAAGCTGGTTCCTCATCCTTGCTTCTCACTTTGGGTGTTTGGCTCTGATGTATGGCAGTCTCACGCCGAATTTTAAGCATGTGAACAGGCTCACTGACTTCGGTGGAGCTGCTCGTGCACTTAGAGCTGTGTCCTTAAGCACCATTCTGTGCTTAAGAACCAGCATCTGAAAGCACTCTGACAGCCCAAAGCCAGATTTCGTGCACCTCATAATTACATGACAAAAAAGATGCCCAAAAAGATCACAAAGAATCATTTTTAATTACTAATGAGGACTTTAGATCTGCTGCAAAAATCACAGATGTGCACAGAAGGGTACAAGCTACTTCAGAAAAAATCTTTGGCAAGTAACCATTGAGGAACCTTTCTTTTTTTTGGCCAGTAGACTTAGGTGCCATTTAGCAAATATAATTATGAAAAGAGAGTTACTCAGGAAAGAACTCAGTAAACTGAGTCCATGGGAGGGAATGGAAAGCATTTTAAAAAGCTAAAGACATGTTTATTCTACCACTGAAGTGGGGGCATCAGCTTCCCAGACCTATGTAACTTGGCTTACAAGAGCTTGACGAATAACCTGCTAGCTCTTGCCAGCTAAGTCGCGCCGCATTTGTACTTCGATGAGAACATTTTTAACAGTCAATTAGCATTTGGCAAGCCCTTCAGCTAGAAGGGAGAAACTTGCTCTGCGTGCATCTGGGCACTAAAAGGGGCAAAGGGAGGAAAGAAACATCGGTCAGCAAATTTTTAGGCAAGTGAAAAGGAGTTTTTTTTAGTTGGAAACACCTCCTTCTCACTCCTTCATGAGCAGCTATTGCTTTCGCTGACTTCAGTGAGCTTTGGTCAGGGATGGTAACCGTTGGGGGGATGAGCCTTGCCCCTCCTGCGCCAGTGAACCAGGACACAGAAGGGAGAGCGCTCCCTCCGTGTCAGACTCAAGCAGCTGTGAAAACGCAGAGATTTGCTGCAGTTTTCTGCAGGCACTGCTGCTCATGAAGCTGTTTTTCCTAGAGCTACGGAGTGCAGCTTTGAAGTTACCTTGATGAACTGAACAAAAGCTAAAAACCAAACCAAACAGAAAATCCCAAACAGAAAACACCCTCCTCCCAACTTCCCTTAGTGAAATTAAATTTAACAGGAGCAGAACTGCTTTGGGATTGAAGGAATGAGATAATTTTATTTCTGGTTATGCTGCTGATCTCTGATGTCTTTTTTATCACTCTGAAAAAATCACACTTGTTGTGCAGTCATATTGTTCTATTTTTCTCAAAACACTCTGGAGACACAGGCCAAAGGCTGAAATTCGCTATTTATCCACAAAGCAGGCTCAAAAAAAGCAGAGGAAGTGCAACCCTTTCTCATCTCTTTACTCTGAAAGGGCCATGCATTTGATCTCTCCGAGGGGACTGATGCCTATGTTGCCGGATGTGAGAGTGGCTACACGATACTGAAAATGTCTGGATGCTTTCTTGTTATTCTGTTAACACCACACTCACAACCATGGGATGCTGATGAATTACAGCCACTATCAACTTGCAATTTGATCAAAGGTAAAGCTTTATTCTAAAATGTGGTTTATAATCCAGTACTGATACTTTGATCCATCTATTAACTTTGCTTTAGAGAGGAATCATGCACACAATAGAGTGGTTTGAAATCTGTCATTTTATCTTCATGCCTAGTTATCGGAAAAAAGCCTATGTCACAATAATTAGTCTGAAAACATTTGTAAGCCTTGAAGCCATCAAAGAGTCTCGTTAGGAGGAGCCGGGGTGATTTAATGAACAGACTGAAGTAATGTGATTTAAACAGGAACAGACTTTCATTATTAGAGGCGGTACCTGACTACTGTGGTAAGAGTAAAACCTACTTACAAAGACCTGGAACAACATAAGCCTGCTTACAGGGATAAAAAAAAAAGTCATTTCACTCTAATTTTAAAACTGAAATTTCACTTCTGATACTCATTTTGGAACTTTGTCACGACAAAAAAAGTTTACTGAAGCAACTAAATCAGCTTAAGAATCAATTTAGTTCAATTGATGGAATTCCCTCTTTAAACCCCTTTACTTTAAGAATGCTGTTATTGTCTGCTATCAGTAAACCGATTTGCTAAACCAATTTAAGGCAACTCAGTGCATGCTTTCTAGCATAGATATTCCCATGGTGACTATGACAAATAATAAAGCCGGTGAATTTTAGGCATTTATCTCATAACCTCTGGAACTAGGTAACTGCTTGCATGCATCCTCCCAGTTTACTCCAAACCAGAAGAATACTGAAGATGGTCCAGATGACCCCATATGGCTGTGCACTGCTATGGATTGCAAAGGTATACAGTTTGTTATGGTATCTTGGGAGAAACTACTTCCTCCTCAAGACTGGGAACTTCTTAAAATACAATGACTCAATCACATGAAAACTGCACTGTGGAAAATACTATTAGAAGAGAGAGTCACCTCCTATTCAGAAAATTACTGAAAACCATCAAAATAAATAATAGCAATTGCAGTAGCAATAATTCTTTATATGATTGTTAAGTGTTTTACAAATAGTATTTAATAAACGCTATAACAACTAGGGAGGAAGGCAAGTAAATGTTATCTCCTTTTCACAGGCTAGTTGCTGGCCTAGGAGGGTAAAGAGATACACTTAATGCTACTTGCTGAATCTGCAGAAAGACTGGGATTAGAAATTAGGGATGTCTAACATCATTTTTCTGCGCTGATAATTTAGTCTGAGCACTCTTAAAGATTTAAAGGTAGTTTTCAGAAGACCTCATCAATGAGGAAGTTCTCTGGATTCTGGTGTTCTTTAAGAGAAGTGCTTTCACTTGTCCATTTATTACCTCTAGAGTACACAGATGTACTGTTGTGCCCATTCATTTGAGAAAATATCTGATGTAGACCTTAGATAATTTTGGAAGGCTAGATATTTTTATGATTCAAGAAACTCAGTGCTTCAATTGGACAAGTTGTTGATTATCAGTCGTGCACCAGACCCGCACAAAGTCTTTGTAGAAACAGAATGCTTTGAGGGGAAGCTGGAGAAAATGATATTAGAAGAGCTGACACCACTCAGTCTGGAATTAGATTGAACACCAGCGGTTGCCGAGACAAATCCCAGCCCCAGGATCAGCCCCGTGATAGATTCCGTTGTCAGGCACAGCGGATCACTGTCGGCTTTATCACTTGGAAATAAGCATCCATCGGGGGCCAAGTCAGCAAACTGGAGCCCTGAGGTTCTCACAAATAATTTAACTTACAAGGGCCAGCGTAAGTCCCTGAGGGATCAATAGTTCACTGAAGACTGGTGGAGCACATTCTTGCTCCAGCTGCATTTTTTTTTTTTTTTTTTTTTGCCCTGGGTCCCCTGCTCAGGTGGAGGTTGGGGAAGGACAGGGTGTGAAAGGAAGATTCCTCACTTTAACTGCCCTATACACCAGCACTAGGTGGCTTATAGCAGGCAGGAGTTCCCTTTCACCACCAGTGTTCTCAACTAGAAAGAAACAGTTACGCAAATATTGCAAAGGTCCAGAGCTGGGATAGTAGTGAGACCAGGGACTGAAATCTTTTGCCTTTTGCTCTTCCTCGAGGCACGGAGTAGTCCGAGGTAGGTCTGTCTTGTGGCACTGCATATACTGCACTTGACACGCATGCGGGGTGGACGCATGGAGTCTGTACAAACTCTATCTCCGTTAGCATCATTCGTTGCACCAGTGCAGTCTTCTAAGGCTACGCCCGTTCTAACGCAGCCAGGGCCTGTCTTCTGGCCCCGACAGCAAGTGCTACATATAACTTGCATCCATACAGCTAAGCTCTGCCTCACTAAAGCTCTGCCTTCCCCAAAAGAGGGTAGTTTTGTTTCTAATGTCCGCTGTCCAGATTTTATTGCCATGTCCTCCAAGAGGTGGAGCATCACTCAAAATGTCTCTTAGTTACCATCAGTATTACTGTAGGTGCCAAAACCCCATGAGCATGAACAAGGCGCATTAAGCACATGTTGCTAGCACATGTTCTCTCTCATTATAACTCTATCAGCTTCTCTGGCCAAGTCAAACCTTTAATGAAAGCGCTGGATTGGAGAGGTGCTATAATCCATAAATCCTCTCCCAAGTGCTAGCGGTTAATAGTCATTGCATAGAGCATGTGCAGCTGGAACTCCTTATGTTTCATTTTTGTTCTTAAAAGAAAGGGAGCCAATTAGCACTGACAGACAAAAGATAAGATGAAAGACTTTCCCAATTTACAATGCTTTTGTTTTGGCTAAGTGTGATTGCTCAGATTTTAAGCACTTGCCTCTAATACAACCATAATCTTAATGACTTCTTCCTAATCATTTCAGTATGAATTAGCAAGAATAGAGCTGTTGGGAGCAGGAGACATCTTTTCTTTACATGCATGTGCAACGGCTTGCACAATTTTTGCCTAAAGGTTCTAGGCAATATTAGAAAGTTAATCACAATAAAGAAAACAAAAATAAGAACGAAAAACCAACAGCAATAATGATACATGGCATCTTTAAAATGCTTCAGCAATGAATGTATCCCTGGAAGAAGCCTCTCTTCAGTGCTGATATGAATAGTGCAGCAATCACTGCTTGAGTACTGTGAATTCTATAAAGGTATCGTACCTGCCATCTTGTCTGCTGATTGTGTATCCAAAAAGAGGATTGTTGACAAAGCTGATGTTCACTCCAACTAGAGGTGTCCCATCTGCTGTCATCACCTGGCCTCGAATCACACATGCGTGTCTGCATGAAGAAGGAGGGAAAGAACAGGAAATAGTAAGTTTTTTGGCAAATGAGGGATGTACCTCCACTTCCACAGCTGGGAACCCCTGTGGACTAGAAAGTCCACACTGTCATGTACTGACATGCGTGGAGCCATGCTACGCTTCTTAATGGTGGGCTGCTGTTCTCGAGGACTTCCACAAGAGTTGTGCAAGAACATTTGACACAGGAATTGTGTTTTACCTTTATTCTACTCTTGAAATAAGTAACTGTTGCAGGACATACTTTATTAACTTCTTGTAGGGTTCATGATATCACATTGGAATTGGCTGTACCCACTAAATTTCACAGCGTCTTCACAGTTTGCGCTAATTAAGGGCAAAATATATTTTAGAATAAAAGAGAACAGAAACAGACCAAATATCACTTGAACGTATTTATGACACAAAAGCCCTCTGGAGAGCAGAGGCACAACGGGCTTGACGGCTCATTTCTTCCAGATTTCACAAAGACCAGTAAGCTACCACTTGGAAAAAACATGACAGATAATTTGCTGGATTCAAATAGCTTCCCTACAAAATGCTTGAGGAACTGAGCACACCAACAGAACAGGCTTTTATTTTCCTTCTTTTTCTTTCCAGGTTTGCTTATTTTCACTGTTTTATAGGCTACATCTATTCCAATTACTCTGCGCTCTGTAACATGCTCTTTTATCTAAGGATCTCAAGGATCTTTACAAACATTGATTAATACTGCAAGATAGCTATTTTACAGAAAAAGAAAATACAGCACAGCATGGTTTTCAGTTGTCCAAGGTCAGTCAGAAAATCTTCAGCAGGGACAAAGACAGATTCTCTGGGTTCTTATTCCAAAGTCTGTTTCCAGACTGCTAAGTCATTACCACGATGCTACCTTAGGAGATTCCTACAAAGACAAAGCATCACATGTCTGTGAGAGTGTCTGAGCTCAATTTTTGGCTGACTGTTACTGTTTTTCTGTGGATAACAGCAAATTGTGGTGTCAGTGTGCTAACATGACCTGGTGAGTGATTTTTGCAACTACTGCCCAGGTGGAGAGCAGAGATTGAAAGCCAGTGTTTCTACACGTGGAGGACCAGAAACTCAGCTAGAATAAATCACCACCTGAAGTGCAAAATGTCACTGTACTGGCTCACTGAGGCAAAGGATCAAACCTGTGCTGTTTTGTAAAGCTCATTTTATAAACATGGATCATCAGGGAAAGATCAAGTCATTTTCCTAGAGTTCATCTAAAAATCTGATAACGTGTAATGCAAAGAGATTAAGTATAATTTGTGTTAAATAAGGGTTACGTTCGCTGTTTATTCCACAGTACAGAAAACAGTTCACTTGTCAAGGAGCCTTAAACAAAACTCCTACTGATACAAATGGAGAACTCTACAGTTACCAAAAATTCTTGAAGCTTTAACAGAATACGTAGGCAACCTAAAATGTGACTTGCTTCATATACTATTTTGGATCAGACCAAGGAAAAATGAGATAACGGAACTGATTTTTTCTTTCACTGAGTTTCCTCTAATATATCATTACTGACTTGATAGTAATCATGTAGGAAAAGACTAGGACCCAGCCTAGAATTAATAACATTCTTCATACTTCTACTGCTTCTCCCACTGAAGGCTCCAAACCAACTTCCCATACATAACAAATTTAAAAGTATCTTCCAGCAAACTAAATTAATACCCACGCTACTATCTAACTGGTTGGCAAAGTATAACTCAAAGGATCACAATGTGATCCTTGGAATAATTCCATTGAAGTCAATAGGTCACTAATCATACTATAATTTTGCACAAAGTAATTATGTCTAATCACATGTCTGAGCTAAGAGTAGCAGCCAGACCTTCTCCTCCTAGATTCTGCCACACCCTCCCATATTTCCTTTTCTATCCTTTAGAGAGAAGGGAGGAAGTGTCTGAAGCTGTTACCGTCCCCTCCCAGCTTCGTATCAAATGGCAGTACATTTTGTGAAGGGCAAGGAATCACTACAGACTGCTGTTTGAGGGCTAAAACCTTCTTGTAGCACAGGGGCTACAAGGGACTCAATACTCTGAATTACTGATAGTATATTCAGACCAGTGCTGGAACTATTCATGTTTTAAAATACTTGGGAGACAAGATCATAACGCATTTTTGTAAGACCAGAAAGAATGTTGTTTCCTCTTTCCAGGAGTTAAAAGCAAGCAAAGGAAAATATACCAAATGTTGCAGGTGTCTCTCTGGCTGTCCTAGATAAAACACGTGTCCAAGCAGTGGCTAACTTTTGAGTAGTATTGTAAGCACATTGGCCCAGATCCTCAGCTCATGCTAATGAGGTATGCTGCTTTATATCAGCAAGCATCTGGCCCATTACATATCACGGACAACTATGTTTTCAATAACAGACACCAGCACAACAGGGACAAAGAACTTCCTCTAGCCTTTGCAGCTATAACAAAGGCGTTTGAACTCCCAGCTTCCAGTAAGTGACTCTGCTCCCTTTCTAGACAATCCTCACAGCATTGCGCTCCAACTTTCTTAGTACGTTTATGAGCTCACTAACTTGGGCTTAACTGGCTTCTCTTCTCAGACAAACAGCTCTTCGGCAAGCCCAGCTGCAGACCCCAGTCCTCCTGAGGACTATAACAATTGCTTTATTTACATGCTATATGGAAAGATGTTCCCACAAAGGGGACATCTTTCCAAAATCACAGTGATAAAAAGAAGCTGCAGCAACATGCACAAATCTGACTTCAGCTAAAAGCAGGAGAGATGGAAACAAGAAGAAAACCAAATCCCATACTTTGCCTGATTAGATTCTCAAATCTTCTCCTTCCCAGGCGATAAAATTTGCCCCACTTGGGAAAAACAATTAACAGCGTGCGCTTATGTAAGCAGCTGGCTTCTCTAGTGTCAATGTGTCCTTTCTGGAGGCAAGATCGACTACCCACAATGCAGTGAGCCCCCCAGGAACCTGGTTAACGCTAATTTAGTCAGCCATTTCCTTCAGGAGACCTTGGTCTAAATACAATTATGCTACAAAAAAGCTAAGTGGTATTGCTAAGACTCTCAGCTCTGCTAGAAGGTCTCCCAATATATTTACATGAAATTATCTCCCATATTAATAGAAGAGACTTATTCCATCGGTCTAGTCCTGCTAGTTCAGAATGTTTTCTGCACTTGAACTGAACTGAATTTCTCTTTGTCGGCGCCTTCTCTTCCCATTGAATTATTAACAGATTCCATCTACTGCCTGCATTTTGGGTTTGTTTTTTCCCTTGTCTACTTTTACATGTGGCTGTACAGATCCTTGTTTTACAATGAGCAACATTCTGCTTTTTTTTTGTCAGACTTTCCTATTTTTTTAAAATTTGTCCATAAAAGCTTCCCCGAAACACAAAATCATTGTTGAACCGCTATCTAGAATGCCAGATGGCGTATCAGAACATTTTAGACCATCACTTTGAAATTCATTCTTTATTCCCTGGAAGATTAAATTTAGTCTTCCTGGTAAGATCCGGGGCACAGCAGCAAAAAAGATAGGGGTGCTTCCACTGACACTGTGCTTGGTACTGGGAAACATACAGAAAAGCTGCTTTTGCCTAATGGTTTTCATTAGGGGAAAAAAATTCCATGCATCCTAAGCCCTCTTTTGCACAAAGAAATGTATATTCTTTTCTTGACTTCAAATAGGTGCCATGGGGGATCTCACCACTCAGAATTCCTGCAGCTCCTGAAAATATTTCCTCAATAACTCATTGCGCTTTTTTCTTCAAAGGTTTCAAATGCGTGGAGAGATGGTTATCATGACTGCTTAGCCATCCTCAGCCAAGTTATTCATATTAAATAGTTTAATTTGCCACTATAAATCTCTTTATCCCTCTAATCTTATCCATCAATTCTGTATTTTATTGGTATAGACATGCTGGGAATAGACTATTCTGCTCTGGATGGGACTTCACCAGAGCAGCATAGAGTGAAAAGACAGAAAGTTATTTCTTGCTGGTACAACCCTCATTATTGAAATTAGGAGAGTCCAGTTCCATTTCTTGTTCTGGTACAGACTATCTGTGTAACATTGGACACCGCAGGTGTCTCAGTACCCTACCCACAAAATAACAATAGAAGCACATCCCTTCTTTACAGGGACGTCGGAAGGATAATTACAGTAATCTGCTAATCTCGTGTGCAGAGATTCTTACATTCTCATGGTACTTCATCCGTGACATGCTCAGACACCTTGCTGATAAGTGCCTATAAATACAGTCATTTGTTACAAACACAATTTCATTCCTCTAGCTACTGTGACCTTTTTGCTCGATAATAACACAGGATGCAGCAAAATGGACCTTGGTTATATTGGGTTGAATGCACCTGCCTCATGTTAAACAACCTCAGAGCTGTCTAGCACTAGGAGAGAGAGAAAACTTCATAGAACGCCAGGCAAAAGCTAAGGGCATCATGGTCAAACACATGGGCACCCACAAAGTGCATGAGCTGACAGATGAAGGCCACAGGAATAGGAGGCAACAGTAGAATGTAGAGACCTTCACGTTTATTGCTTGGGGCAGTATTTCCCCCTAAAACTGACTGTAAAAAACTATGCCCACTTGTCTCCTAACTGTGCAGGAGAAAACTCCTGTAATCTTTCCTTGAACTGAATCAATCCAGTCTGGCTTTCTCAGTTCAGTTTAGCTGCAGGTAAAGCCTGAACTGGATATCCCTGTACTGATCTAGATGTCACGGGAATTAAGGAGCTAAGGCTAAGAAAAAGAACAGAAGAGATCCTGCTAAACGAGATCCTGTTAAACATGAAAGACACACTTATATGAAAAAATGACATTTAAGAACCGTCACCCAGAAAGACTCCCACACCACTATGCATAACACAAGTGAGTTTCTGAGAGGGCTTGGCATACGTTGGGCAGCTAGGACACAAAACAATTAATGAGTCTCAGCTGAGAACCTTGCCAAAAAGGGGAGCACCAGAACGCCAATGTCCATCTGGCAAAGGACTAAAAGCACTGATATTCGACCAAGTCCCAGTCTGGGGCTTGCTAACGTGGCATGAAAGACATGGACTGCAACAAAGCCTGCCACTGAACTTTCTGAGAAGCTGATGGAGAAGGAGACCCAGGAGAAAAAAAGTGTTTGATGAAGAATAAAGTTTATAATAGCTCTGGCCCGGCTCAAAAGGAGAAAGTCAATTCTAAGCTGCTGGAAGCAGAAAACTGTATCTACTTTGTTTGTTTAACCTCACTGAAGCTATTTATAAGGTCCCATCACTTAGGGGTCACTAGCTGCTGCTGATTCCTTATGCGGGGAGTGGCCTTAATTGTTAATCTTTTGCGAGAAACCTTCTACAGTCTCTTAACTGTTCTACAAAACACACAGAGAACACAACTACATGAAATACTTCGACGAAAACCCATTACTTAAACTGGCCTAAGGACGACTGGGGAAAAAACAACATAATGCTCAGATACTTTGATGAATGTGGCTAATGAAGCTGGCATTTGAAGTACGAGAGAAAAGCTCTTATTAATCAAGATTCACAAAAACACCTCTAGATGCAATTTCTCTTCTCCTTGTCTTTTTGGATCTGGCCTAGCCTGATAGTATCAAAACACGGCGTCTTCATCTCATGCTTTTAGTATTCATGAGTAGGTTTAGCTTTGAGACCAATTTCTCAAGGCCTCCACTTTGCTCTGTGAAGACTTACAAACCGAGAGTTCTCAAAAAATCATCTTTGTTAGTAAGGCTGTGGAGCAGCCATTACTAGTTGTGACTCCTCCAAAGCAAAAAGAAGGCATCTTTGTCGCATGACCACGTCCCACCTCTAACAAACTCATGATCAAATGATCATTGCTCTCAGAGTAATTCCCTGCTGGCTTCATTCCTGAAGGCCTCAGGTTTTAGCTGCCCTTATTGTTTGGAAGCTTCTCCAAAGACTGGGACCTTATTCACCTACCCAGTGTCTGTCCCTTTCCTCTTTCTGAAAGCACATCCTCTCTGATCTGGCATGCAACCTGGTCACTGCAAGAAACAGATGCCACTCCTGCATCCGAACCATCCTGGCTCTCTCCACCTCACTGACTCATTATCTCAGCATCCCAAGATTTTTCAGCTGAGCTGTTATGGGAAGGTGGGAGGATAAAGGGTGTAGGAAAGGTGCTCAGCAACTAGGAAATGGAAGAGGAGAAGACAATGACACTGATCTCTGAAATTACAAAATTGGCTCCAACTATAAAATTTAAGTGAATATATTTTAGAATAGAGTTTTATAGAAAACGCAATGCATAATACAGTAGGGCGTTGATGTACTGTAAAGTCTCAGCGAGAAGCCTTTGTATCCCCAACGCTGTGGACTGAGAAATGCTTTAAAGGTGATGATTCTCTCCTTTACTCCAGTGCAACCAAAGAAACACACTCTTCTGCTTTGTACAAGAGCCCAGGGAAATGGAATCAGACTCTTAACGTTCTAGGTCCATAAAATCCAAGTCAGAATTTCAGTAGCTCATAAGGTGCAAGATAATTTTTGTGCCTTATACTGAATTACAATCATTTCATAACTTTCCAGAAGTGATCCTATAACCATTATTTCTATGAGAGGTAAAAACTTTATGGTGCAGTAACTTCGAGGGATGACTAATGTATTCATGTCAAGTCTTCATAAAAAAAAAAAAAAAGACGGAGAACTTAGCAGGTCTGTATTATTATAATATCTTAGGCCTGGTATTTATTTTGTTAGCTGTGGCCAAATATTCAGCTCTGCAGAAGACCCAAAATAAAAGCAATTCCTCCCACTGAATTTGAGATACAGTGAAAGGAAAACTGAATGGGATAGAAGAAGAAATATATTATTTACATGTTAATTATAACATAATGTTATAATTATGTTATGACCTCTTTTGGATGATCATAGAGACAGTTCTTTAACTACATATATGTCTGAACGCTTCGTAATGATCCACAGGAATTATGAAAAAAAAAGATTCAATAAAAATATAAGCGTTTATGGTTGGGATTTTAAAATCGACTTTTTATTTGTGAGGTTTTAACAAATTTAGCATGCAACTGTCAGACTCAAAGGACAGACTCTTCTGGAAATATTCAAACGGTTGAAAACTGTACTTGGACTCAGCTGTTAGCAGAGGTGACTGCCACAAAGGCGATCTGGGAAAGCTGAGCTTAACCCCCATTGGTGCAAAGCCAGGAGGATGAGCTCCCATCAGCTCCCCAGCAGTTTCACCTGGGAAAGCTGACTTTGCACTGACCCAGGTGTGGCATGTTCACGCTGTCCGTTCTGCTGTGGGGTCAACAAACTTCCACGGAGGTGAGGCAACAAGGAGCTCTGGGCAGAAAGCTGCAGCTTTTTGCAGAATGAACGTGTCACGGTCCCACAGGAGAATCATTACAACAGTGAGCTGATACTATCTTTGAAGAAACCCTATGTAGTAATGAAATAATCAAGTCTCTCTATTGAACAAGGCATGTTGTTTCTAGTGATGTTATTATATTCAATGGAACTACTGACTCAGCTCACAATTATCAAGCCAGACATACTGGTCGATGATTACTATCAAACAATGGGGATGCGGGCTGTTCTTTTTTTCAGAGGAACGTACCTCAAATACTGAATAAATATTAATCAAATATCTGTGCCCCAGATCCAAGAGAATACATCAGCAACTACAGCACAGTTCAGACTCCTAAAACCAAAATTTAAAACCACCCATCAGGATCTGTGTAATCCTGGAAGTAATTAACTTATTAGGAATCTTGCCTTTTTACCTAGGAGTTTTGGAGCCTTGTGTTTTGCTTTCTACACACTCCTCGGTACATGGGAATCACCTGAGTCCTCTGAATGCTAGGTAGCGGACCGTGCCGCGTTCAGACAAGTTACTTTGCCTGATTTTGGAAGCATGCCCATATCACACCACACACCAAGAGGATCCTACTCAAGAACTGCAGTTGTACTTACTTTCTTTTTCAAGCAGAGCTAACAGAGGTGGTTCTGAACAAAAGGAAAGGCATCTCTCGAAGCCACAACTCAGCTTCCAGTAAAGAAGCAGGAGCTGTGACCCACTTTGGTTTAAGTTCACTGCTGTCTAGGTTTCTGCAGCTCCTGCAGGGCTCAACATGAAGGTCATTCGGTTGATTCTTCCAAGGCGACCAATTTGTCCCTGGACTGTGCTGGAAGCCTCCCTCTGCATTTTGAGGGCCAAAAGTTTAAAATTAAAAGCGTGGCAGAGTTTAACTTGTATGCAATTGGTTCTGACGTTATCCAGCCACTTCTCCTCTTTATATTTTCTATCTCCTTTCTCTTTTGCTGGTTATATATGTTGCATCCTATTTTATCCCTAGTCACAATGCCAACTTCTTTTTTCGTCAGATATCCCTTTAGTTTTGAATATTCTTTGCCCACTGAGAGGGGAAATGAATAGTTTAACGTGTATTAACAGAGGAGGGATGAATTCATAATTTCTTCAAGTATGACTTTTTCTAGTAGAAGGCTCCAGAAAACCTAGAAAAAGAACACTGTGTAATAAATATCCAGCAATTTGTAATAGTTGTTAAAAACTGCATCCCAGTTTCTCTAATGACTGTACACAGGATTTCCTTTCAATGCCACTTGTAAAGTGGAATATAATTACATTATGATTACACTATCTATGTTACGGAAAGAAATGTTCAAATGCGTAGAAACTTTTCCTTCAAAGAACCCTGCAGATAGGAATTCTACAATGTGGAAGTAAGTAGCTGCATATTTTTCATTAGTTTATTATAAAGAAATAATGCCATCCTCAACTCAAACTCACTTTGAGATGAAATAATGCTGTATAATTTAAAATCAAAGGAAAAAGGCAAACATTGAAAAGGCATATACGTATTGCCTTGTATTCTGAAAAGATAAGTTTTGAAAGCATGCTTTCCTGTGCTTAAGAGCAATAATTACCAAAATAAAACTGCCGTCTTTGAAAATTCCTCTTTATTCTCCTATATTTCAAAAAGGTGTGATTTGCAGCTAATAAGTAGTTCACTTCAGCAGAAAGAAGCAAAAGCGAAATGATGCCTTTGGAAGACGGTAGCGCTGAGAAGGAGATGGTCTGAAAAGGTGCTGTGGTAGCTTGGTATAAAACAGGGAAAAATACGACCCTGTTCTCAAGGCCGGTTACAGGAGCATATGTATCATGCTGTGCCATGAATGCTCACTGTCAGGATCGCTGAGTAGTGCCTAATATCTATGACACAGTCTTAAATGGGTACAGTATTTATCTTTCCAAACTGTCCCAAATGGTGGAGCTGCTACATTGCTTCCGGAGGCGACTGCAGCTCAGTGGCTGCATCTACCCACGTCATCTCGCTGCCAGCGCAATGGAGCTGGATCTTCCTGGAGCCAGGCCAAAGCCATGGGCTGGACCAGCCAGCTCCTGAGGAATCAGCAGCAGAAATCTACACCTGGCTAGTTTTGGTGTTTTGACTTCTCTCTGACTTTGTCTTCGCTAAAGAAAAGAAGTGTTTGGTACTTCGCAGTATCAAAGTCACACCAGCAACCTGAAGGTAAGAGGTACAGCAAAAACAAAGCACTTTGGTTTCACCGTGAACTCAGCAAGATCTGCTGTGGGGAATACGTATCCGTTCAGGGGTGGGGAAAAAATGGGTGAAAGGAAAAGAAAAGGTGCTTTGAATGTTTCCTTTCAAGGATATTATTATACCTTCCCACAGTTTTTCTAAATCATTCAGGACTGAGCCAGAGGCACTACCAATTCTGGAAGCCATTTTCATCTTCCCCTGTTCTCCAGCCCTTCCCTGACTCGGTTTTCTTTGGCCATGATCAATACTCACAGTTTTGGTTTTGATGGGGTTTGGATCAATGCAGTTTAATGTGATAATAAAAAACATCCATTTATTTATTTATAATAAAATACTGCACAATTGCCTTTATAGTGTACCTTTCCATCCTAGTATCTCACACAGCTTGTATAACTCCTCAACAACTAGATAGGTAAGGTATGTTGTACAGGGAGGCACAGGGAGGTGGAGTGATATGTCTGGGGTAATAAAAGACCATTCTTGCAGCTGCTAAACAGACTGTGCTCTCTGATGTGTCTTTATCATAACTCAGCTAATTATTTCTAGCTGCCCATTTAATTAGAATGGGTTAATAATATTGGCAGCACATTACCAAGTGATATATGAAAACTGTGCCATAAAAAGAAGGTGTCTAACACATATCGACTTAAAAATCAGCTGATTTGTTTTCAAATACTCTTTACAGAAAATACTAATTCGACACGTGGTTTTGTGAGACACGTTAGTCCTATGCCAACACTTAACATAAAAGACTCTGTGGCTCAGGACTTTACTCTGTTCTCACAATTTTCTGACACCGTCCCTCCAGAGAGAACAAGGATATCAGGTGTCCTACTTGAAAGTCAACTACTTGACGCCACTGTATCTTGTGCTGCTCCTTACGGTGATGGACAACTAAGAATGGCTTAAAATACAAAGCAAACAGCAAGAGTAAGTGGTTTCAAAATCAATACAAGAACGATCAAGTAGCAGAAGAGTACTTGTTACCTGTTCATCAAAATGATGTGAAAAGACATTCTGTGCATCCAGAATTTAATTTAGCTACTTGCTTTATCATCATAAACACTCATTTCAATATGAGAATGATTATTTTTTCTTTCCTAACATGAATAATATATAATTGCTGGTATTTTGGAGGAGACAAGGTCTTTACCTTTATCCATCAGGGTAATTTATCATTGTCTTTCTTTTTTCTTCTGCAGCGGTGAGAGAGCTTGTCAGCTCAGTTTGTTCTTAAAAAGCTGGAGTGTAATTCAATAATAAATTCACTCAAAGGCTAGCTGTCATGAGGCATTCATTTATTTGTACCCATTAGGTGATCTGCACTGCTGTTCTCTCTAAAGGCTGGCTAAGCTGTGTCTCTGAAGCCCAGGAAATATATTGCATAGGTATTCAGTCATCTTCTTCACTCTGCTGCCACTTCTGCATAGTTCATAAAGGAATGCAAATGCACTGCATTTCTGTGGTCCTCCCAGGGGACCTCCTTTCTAACTGCAGCATTGGATGCAACAGCCAGCCATGAGCTGGTAAGGCCCTGAGGAGGAGGCTGCGGTTTCTGAACTCACTGACCTTAAGGAGGATCTTTTCATGACTCAGCCACGTGGGAGACATAGGATCCCCTCTCATCACCTCTGCGCTATGGGACTCCTCCTGGCTAGTGCCGCGTATTAAACTCCAATTCTGCCCCATGAGGTTGCCGGCACTGCAATAGAGCTAGGACTTCCCAAGGTCATCAGTCTACAGTCCTGGTCTACACCAGGAAGGAGGTGACTTCACGAATCACGATGACAACAACACAGGGGAGAAAAGTGTCCTGTGCAGTATGCAGGCCCCTTCTGTCAGAACAGAAATATTCCCTCTCCTCTTGCTGAACACGCTATTCAGCCAGTAGCTACAGGAGAGATGAAAATGGTTTATCTTGCCCTCAGCTGCTGCTGTGATCTTCATGAAGCCATTGAGCAGCTCCACGGATAAGAGAGAGATTATCATCTGTCTGTTGTAAGCACAGCTGGAGGAGACTCAACAAGAATGTTACTGAATACAGGACATATTTACACGTGGAAATGAAGTCAGTCACATTCACCCAGCCTAACTTGGTCCCAAGCGGTTCTAACCCCTGCATGGAGATGTCACCATCTGACCACCACTGAAGAGCTGCCATTTCTAGGGTGACAGTGACAGCTGTTTTGTCTTTCTGGATGGTGCATATCTAGTTGAAACTACAGAGACAAGCTAAGTAGGCAGAAAACACTTGTAATGGTTGAGTTTATCCAGATCTGTAAGATCTTTAAGAACTCACAAGAAGTCATGATATCTTTCAATATGCCCAAAGAATAACAGCACTTCTAGCTATACAACAGATCGATAAGCTCCAACTGTATGCTATGATCCTGTCTCAGAGGAAAGTACACCTTCTACCGAGGTCTTTCACTGTTACCTGCAACTACTCTTGTGATGAGTCAGCTATTTAACTTGAGAGACGCAATACAATCACAGCTTGAAGTGGCACATCTATAGACCATATTTAGTGATACACATCCGATGCTGATATTTTAAGAATGGCAACCTTATAAATCATCGCTACAACTAAATAATTCTTCGTGCTAAACATACATGGAACAAGGAGGCCCATTTATTAGTTCCAATGCAGTTAACGAAATGCAATCATTAAAACACTTCCTGCTGAATTCAATCGTTGAATTCCCTCACTCTAGTAAACTATATGGCAGATAAACATTTCTGGTAGCAGATGCTCCTTTTGAATTCTGAATCTTTCTTTAGCAGGACATTTACACATTGTACGTAATTCCATCCTATACAGAGATGTACCATCAGGTCTATGAAACACACGGAACTCCTTTAGGAATCTAAGCGGCACTTAAATGATGCACAGACTTTCTTCTGGTCCTCCACTGGCACTCCTAGAAGCAATTCACTGTAGAAATGGGTAATTCCCATGATTTCCTTCCATTTCAGCAGCGTTTTAAAGAGAAGTTGAAAAGTGTTTTATCTTACTTGCATGAGGACTCCTATGGTTCTCTAGGTGTCAGTGGAAAAGTTCATAAAACACGAACATGATATCAGATGCATGTCTATCAAAACTCCCCACCCACCAAAAAAGATACTTCTGCACGGCTCTGACACGAGAGTCCTCTGTGGAAAGGCTTCTTCTGACTGTGAGCTCAGCTGAGGCATTATAACCTTAAATACCCTAGAAAATGAAACTGTGAGTTTAACATCTATTTTCTATTCCGATGCCTGATTTTACTGCAACAAATCACAACAACTGACAGCAGAGAATTCACTATGCTAACATTTAGTCAAGAGACTGAACTGTTTAGGATCTAGCATCTGCGGTCTTGAGAACGCTGACAAAGAACAATATTGTTTGCTACATAAGGATTGCTTGGCCTTAATATGAAACACCCTAGTTAGCTTTCTTGGACTCTTAAGGACTAGGCAGTTAGGCAAATCAGGGATTCCAGGTCATCAGGCTAGCTCCCTGACACTGGCATATTTCTAAGTGTCTCGTGTCTGAGGTCAGCCTGCAGACCACTGCACGTGGCAGTGCCCAGAGCGTGGTACTCAGGGGATGCTGGCACTGTTCAGATGCCGAAGGGCCTGAGAAGGCTGCAGAGATGCAAGCGCTGAATTATCTTACCTTTATGAACATGGGGGTTGTATGTTTTCAGTGCCAACACATTTGCTGCTGTGGGGGGGAAAGCTGAAAGTAAGTGGTTAATAATCAAGTGGAATTAAACAGAGTTCAAATCCAAGTGTTGAGAACCACCGTATGGCTCAGGGTCACCATTTCTGAATGGCAGCACTCAGAGCAGACGTTGAATGATCTAAGAATCCCACATCCTGGGGTATATATTATGGTGTCCTGCTTTAAGTACGTGATTTTGAAAGGACTACCTCTCCTGAGACCCAGGCTTGTACTTAAATGAATGGCTGAAATGCAGTCACAGAAGTGAACTGTAAAAGATTTCTTTGCCAGTTCCCATTTCTTGATGATGATTGCAGTGATAAAGAATGTCTCAATATTAAAACCAATCTATATTCTACTTGATTTTTTACATTGGAAATCACTCTATTGGCCCTCTCTGTACTATAAGATTTTCTCCAGAGGGCTGTAACAGTCATTTGTTATCAGAGATTGTAAACATAGTTCCAGTTTCCCTCTCTACTGGATTTGTCAAATATCTGTGTAACACGCAAGAACATCTGCTGCTGCTGTTTACTGGATACTTCTGGCAAATGACATTCAATTCAACTAGAAGAGCCCTCCTGAATGAACGGCATTCACTCCTTGAAATGAAAGAAGGTAGGAAAGATGCAACTGCCCATCTGCATTGACAGAGCAGCATCTTGTCTTACTAGCTGCCAGGACCTTACAGATGAGCAAACAAAACCTTAAGTTATTAGAGACAAATCAGAGGCGTATTACACAGGGAGTGAAAATTCCTGCTGGAGATACGTTGTGACTAGATGGTCTAAAGGCAACCTACCTATTCACTGATTTTGAGGACGGTCCAGTGTTTTGTAAAATCCATGTGTTTGTGACACAACCCCTGGGTATACATGTGATTGATAGAAGATAAAGAAACTTTTCTGTAACGAGCTGATTCATAAAAGCAGAAAATGTAAGAAAGGTGACAGAACAGAGTAGAAGAAATTCTGCTGGTCTACCAGGATTAGCACAACCAAAAGACGGTCTTATAGTTCAAAGTAAGAGAGGCCATATAAAGAAAATATAAAGAAAATACTGATTCACCAGTGCAGAAGAGTGTCTCCATCCCTTTAATTTATTGAGCTGTGCATGCCTTACTCTCGGAAGGACAGTCAGCAGAATTACATCAACTACAAAATTCTTCAGATATCTACTTCCCATGGACAGGCACTTGGGAGACTGGTAATGACAGTTCCCGTGTCCTGCATCTTGCTGCCATTTCTTATTAGGCAATTTGCCATTACACATCTTACAATGGGCCGGTGGCACGGGCTTTAGCTCTTATTGAAGAAAAAGATAAAATTCACTTACCCGCTTTCAAAGGGATTGTCTCCTGGGATGACGTGAGTGCTATCCTTGCCGATCAGGAACTTGATCCGATCGTAGAACGAATGCAAGCTCTGCTGGGAGACAGGGGCTTGCGTCTCCTGGATGATATCCAGAGGGTCTGGGGAGCCTAGGCACAGCGCATTGACGTGGCACAACGGCTGCAAACAGCAGTCTGGGTCCATGCAATCCACCAGGCCATCTACAGAAGGGTAAGGAAGATTTTAGAGCAATGGTAACAAGGAGTGTTGTAGACTTTGGGGCAAGAGCTCCTTCTAATGCGCACGATAAGAGAAACAGCAATTTACATTCGCATAGAATAAGGCATGTTCCCTAAAGCCCCGATAAATAACATCAAATGAACATTAATATGTGTAAATATATATATGAAAATATTCACATATATACACAGAATTAGAAGCTAAAAAAACCATATTTGAGGTTGATTCTGGGATATGTTATTTCACATCTCAGACACTCAGATACCTTAAAAGCCTCAAAAGGTTCTTTTTATGTCTCTAAACTAATAACTTTGGTACTTGGGTTCTGTACCCAGCAGAAATCACAGGCATAGTGCATCACACCAGAGCTATCAGGTTCTCTTTCAGCAGGACTAAGCAGTGAAGAAAGCCATGAAATGTAGCTTGCTTTGGTCTGTGTCAATTTTTTTCTGTGCAAACACACAGTAACAGGGCCTCAAATTCCCAGGTTATAAATCTTGTACTTCCAGCACCGCTAAATTAATAATAAAGACAATAATAGCAATGGCCACACAACTGAGGAAAACTTACCCAATGTACCCTAGTAAAATGAAAGTTTGCATAGCTGTCATCAAATGAATAAACAGTCCCCCCTCCATTTCTCCTCCTGTTCCCCAGTTCATGTTGAGATGCCACTTTTCACTGCAAACAGTATGGTTAAAAGCAGTGGCAGGAAAGGAAGTACAGAAGAAGCTCAGAAGACGTTTGATGGAGCATCATATTTAGAAATAAAAGTTGTTAACACGTAGTTGAGATGGATCTTTACATTAGATAAGGGCACTGGACGTTTTTGGTCTTGGGTAATGGGATATGGAGCCCTGATAAGGGCACTGGACGTTTTTGGTCTTGGGTAATGGGATATGGAGCCCTTCACTTCTAAGTCACTCGTTCAAAGAAGACAGTTTGATAAGGAATGAAAATTGTTACCATGTGATGGCTGCTCAAGCCTATGTGAAATGAGTGGTTGGTCTCAGTCTAGTTGGTGGGAGCTCTGTATATCAGAGGAACCACCTTTACAGCTAACATCCTATTGGCAATTTCAGCATGGAAGCAAGAAATGAATCTGCAGGGCAAAACTGTTCTGAGAGATACGTCTCTCCTGGAGTGGGATGAGACTTGGAGTTGCCAGGATAATATATTTTCTATCTCAAAGGAAATAGTGAAATAAAACAAGCCATTTGCCATATTACGAACTGTGAGCTTCAGCTTCATCCCAATCACTCCAGTACAAATTGGAAGTCCTTTCACTAATGCTATTGGCATTATTTTGAATTTGCTGCAATATAAATAGGAACTGTTATTATTGCTGCAGTACTTATGACGGCTTACATGTCACGGACTAGGATTCTGTTGAGTTATACCACTTCAGTCTTGGGAAATTTTAGTGCCATAAAACATCACTGACAAGATCATTTCATGTGGTTACCCTTACACAGAAAACTGAAAAGAAAAGGCCTGTCTGATGTTCCCAGGGCTTCCCATCTATGTGTGGGTGAGAGTGTCATGAACTATCTGCTCCATGTACACATGCACACAAACAAGCAATGAGTCATTTTCACAAGTGCTCTGCATCTGCCACTAATGATAATTGGAGCAGTGTTAAACTAGCAGAAGTGCTTTTGAAAATCCCATCCATTATCCTTACCTTTGTACTGATATCTCTGCATCTTTATAACACATTGCAAAATTGCCACAAAAATTTATCAGCTCAGGCACAAAATCTACCCATCTGCCTTTTCTCTTGATGACTAGTGATAATGAAAAAGGACTAATTATATTTTATTTGCCCATTAAAAAAATGACTTTCTGCAGATGATTAAGCCAGTAGGATTCTGGAAGGTCAAATCTCAGACGGAATTTGAGATAAGGTTCACAAAATAAAGACCTGCATGGATATAGTATGTCTGTATATAACTACCTATTTGGGGAAAAAAAAAAAAATTAAAAAAAGGAAAAAGACACGAAGCAACAAACCAGCCCTGGTACAATACAATTTCAAGCAAGATAAAATGTTGTCGTTTTCTCCTACACATTAATAATGTTTTCTAAGGCTGCAGACACTGAAGTGAGAGGATGGAAAACCATCTGTACCATACCTCTTCAGTACCTTGTCTTTATTTCAGACATCAGAAATGTGTTTTGAGACCTGAAGCTGCAAAACAGCAAGGAAATGTTCTTTTTGCAGGGAAGAGTGGATGAATGTTTGAAGAACAGATGCACAGGACAATGTTTTTTCTACAGGTGGTAACGCCAAGCCCTCCTCTGCAGATTAACATTTCAGTTCATACTTTTCAGGCCTGTGTGGACTAAGCTGGGGGTAACTATACCAAAGAGATTTTTCACTCAGATCTTCTAGCCTTTAAGGTCCTCAGGAGCTAAAGTGGGATTTAGTTGCTCAACTCTCTCTGATATTAACAGCAGTTTCAAGGCAAAGTATTTCTTTAGCTTGGAAAATTTAAAGGCCATTTTTGTCGGTGATGTGGAGAACAGCAAGAGTTAAGCTACAAACCAGATCAGAAATAGTGCTGTGCCCATCTGAATATAATTTTCATGTGCTTTTTATTACACGCTCCATAAGTGTTCCAAGTGGTGCCATCCAGTGAACTGTAAGGAGATATAATGAAATTGTACACATCTATGACTTCTCGTGCCCTGAGATCTCTTACTGGCTCTGTCAGAAGAGTGAAGATAAAGTGAAATTTGTAAGGAGCTCCCTACCCTTGAAGAGCTTCCCTATTCAGGGAGCTGCATGGATCAATAAAATTAGAGCAAAATTAAAAAAAAAAAATCTTTATGGTCCGAATAAGACAAAAACAAATGTGGGAAGGCAGTATTGGAAGCAAAGGAAAATATTTCAAGGTAGGATCTCACAAAGCAGTATGAAGTCAAAATAAAAACACCTTTGAAATTCATAAAGCGTAAAGGTGAATTCTCCTTAGAACTCACTGCAAAATTTTCAGAGACATAAAAGACTGAGATGAATGTAAGATCAGTGACTTTTGCAGGCCAAGGTTTGCAACAGCAAAGCCAGTCACCCAAGATCTATGCGTGGATTCCTAGTTCAGGTAGCTCCCAGACCACAAATATGCAGCACAACAAGTTCTCAATTATGGCCATGTTTATACAGCTACGGGCTTTAAAAAGTGGGGCCCCATCATGCTACATCTAGCCATAATATGACTATGGCCCCTTGAAATCAGAGGAACAAATGCGTTGTTGAATTCTTTCCCTACAAGGCTGAAAGTCCTGCTTGGAGAGAATTACAGTAATTCATATGTTTTAAGGTCAAAGTGGCTACTATGATTAGCTAGTCTGACCTCTTACATACACAGGCTGTTCATTTTTTTCCCCAGGACTGGATTAAAGCCTGTCTTTTAGAAAGTTATCTCATATTTCAAAGACAGCTGATTGTAGTGAGTCTACCACTTCCTCCGGTAAGCTATTCAAATGCTTAATTACTGCTAGGAAACGGCATCTTATTTCAAGGTTGAATTTTGTCTCACTCCAACATCCCGCCACTGGAAATTGTTTCAGCTTTATCTGCGAGGTTACCAATACCTCTCCTCCACACACAGCAGTCAAGCCGTTCTCAACCTTTTCTTCGAACAGCTGAGGAGATTAAACTTCCCATGGTAAGGTTTGTTTGCCACCCCTCATATCCTTTGTCATATGTGGGCATCAAGGCTGGACATAGAATTGTAGCAGCAATATTGGGTACAGAAGTAAGACCACTTCCCTACTTCTGTTTTTTTCATACTTCTAAGGATCACAGTAGCCTTTTAGGAACAGTATTGCACTGAGAACTCATGTTGAGACAGTTATCTCCAATGACCTCTAAATCCTGTTCTGAGTCATTGCTTTTTAAGAGTCTCCCAACCCAAAGGTATAACATGCTTTTTCGTTCCCAGGGGTATTATCTTTCATTTGGCTGCGTTTAGACATATTTTGTTCGATTGTGACCGTTCAGCCACGTGAGGCAGATGACTCTGTATTAAAACGATCTGTGTATGGTGTTTACTACCATACCAAGCTTTGGGTCACCTGAAGATCTTAGCAGCAAAGATTTAAATTATTCTCTAAGACAATTATAAAGATATTGAGTAGGGCTGCATCCAGGATCTCGTTACACGGAACTCTTATAGAAACAGCTTCAAACATAGATGCTTCTCAATTAACAAATTAATTTGGATATCTGTCACTGACCCAGATTTTAAGCTCTCTGTTGTGTTCCTTCCTAGTACCATGCAGTACATGTTTTTATATGTTTGAGACGTTTTAAATATCCTATACAAACAGAGATGTCCTTAACAACCAGGCTGGCAGCCTTGCCAAAAACGAAACTCTTTTGCTGGACATACTTTGTGCAAAAACCACAAAATATCTTTTGCAATCTCAGAGTTACTATGGGGTAAATCAAGTCACTGTCTGTGTGAAAAGGGAGTCATTGGCGCTGCATTGCCACATCTGGTAAATAACACAATCAATGGGCTACATTTTAACTTAGAAGCATGGATCCATAGAATAATTTAGGCTGGACAGGACCTCTGGATGTCGCCTGGGGAGCCCTGCCTCACTGACTGCAAACAAACCCCTTTAGAGAGGGATTGACATGAAGGAGGACATCACTGCTAAAAAGAAATCAACGAGACTCCTCAGAAAAATGTTGTTTTTCTGCTACTTAGGATAAAGCAGTTCCACTTTATTCAGCTAACATTATTCTTTGACTTCAAACCCAGAAGAGTCCCCTGTGATCAGAGAATCTGCCCTCTTTGTACGTCCTTAGCAGAGAATTTTACTTTGGGATTACTGCATCTAGCTCATATCTTCTGGGTGGAGTTGGAATGCTACTTTTAGAAAAATTCTCTATCTCATTTTAAAGATCACACATTATTACAAGCCCATCAATCCCTTTGGTGAGCTCCTCCAGATACCAACTTGGACTGCATACTCTTTGGGAGCAGAAACTGCCATTTTATTCTGCGCTCACAAAACAGCTGCTCTAGTCCCAAAAGACTTTGAAGTGCTAGTGTAACCCAACCAAATAACCATAATTCTCATTAGAGATCTGTATCTAATAACGTATTTGCAGCTTCTTCTCAGCGCAAGAATTGCTTCAAGGAAAAGACTGAACTCTGAAGCTATCTGTGATTTCTTAGAGCAGGAGCTTGGTCTAGCAAAGATGATGCCTGTTTAATACTGGCTATAAGATAAGAGAAAGGGACGCTTCTCCCAGGTTTCTTACTGGTTTTGCACCCAGCTATTTCACCTCATCTCATGTGTTCTCAAACACATTTTCTCATCTTTCCCTTACTGTCTTTTTGCCTTGTATCCTTAAGAACTAGTGAACCGGTACTGAAAGGGATATATTCTGCCTGCCTACCATCGATGCGTAACTTAGATCATGCCCTTCATGATGTATCAATACTAGCATGCAAAAAAGTGAAGACACCCAAAACAACTGGACAGTTTTGATAATCTGGATCTACTGGGGTCAATGCAGACTACTCAGAACTGTGCCTTCCTCACCCTCCCCGTAGGAGCCTCAGGTAAGCTGGAGGATCACTATCTCATGCTTCCTGGCATAACCACACAAGGAGTTGAAGGATCCAAGCCAAAAGTAATTTCTTTTTTTTGGAAAAATAACAAATAAAGTGAACCTGTTCCAGGTGTGTTATGACAATCACAAGGTTTGCATAAGTAAGTGCCCCGCCTCCCAGATGTTTGGCTAAGCGGGACATGTTCCTTCCCTCCCAAGCACTTAAGAATTCTCAGGCAGCTTTTAAACTAAAGGCAGCGAACTAATTAAAGACAGGTTTTGTGACTATCCTCCTTGCCTGTAAGACCCTCATGTCCAAACTCCCTAGCTTCCCTGAAAGCCTCCTTTGCTAAGAATGGATTAACACCCTAAAGCACAAAGCCAGGCGTTAACTGCTGGGAAAAACTGTGCCTGTTGGGTAACCACTGCTTATTAGGGGAGGTAGACCTTTCAGCTTACCTTTAAACTACGATGAAACGAGCGTCACATATTTCCGCCCCTTCCTCACCCAAGACAAAAAAAATAATTGTCATGTTCACAGCCACTAACATCTCGCAAGGTAATTCATCTCCAGCAGCAACAGGGCTGCTATTCTGTATTCTTTGGGTTGCTGCATTTGCTGGCTACAAGTATTGCAGGAGTCTCGTGCCTCGTTCAAGCCTCAAGCAGTCTCATTTCCAGGTCCCTTCACCACCACGCAGCTCCAACAAGGTGTCAAGCATCAGAGCTTCATACAGGAGCAACGGCCCGCTTTTGAGAGACAGCTTCTGCAGCACACAAGATCAGCTGAGAACTAATAAAATTTCAAATTAGCTGCGACTTTTCACGGCCTCACAATTGCTTTGGCTGATTTAATGGGCAGCATCTTAGCTCGCTGGGACTGAATAATGGAGCGTTTCTACAGAGTTACGGACGCTGCCACAGAAATCCGTCACACCAACATCAACAGCAGAATGCAAATAACCTTCAGCAGGTGTTAGTAGGTGTTTAAGCAGAACCTGACAGGTGCTGCGTGTCGAGTGTCGTGAAGGAACAGGCAGGCCACAGGTAGGGACGGGTCTGTTTGCACGCAGAGAGCGTACCCTGTGGACTGTGACACCTCTCGCGCTCGTCAGGAGCCACGGACATGCAGGCGTGCGGAAGTAGGGGAGCCGACAGAGCCTTATTATGGCAAACCCGGGAGAGCGTACATGACAAACTCAAGGACTGCACCTGCTGAGGATGACGCGACTTTTTGCCACTGACTGCAGCGGGAAGAGCCTCAGCGAGAAACTGCTTTTTTAAAGCGCTAAGCATAAGCAAAACTGTAAAGAAAAATAATAATAAAATAATAATAATAAAATAATAATAATAAAATAATAATAATAAAATAATAATAATAAAATAATAATAATAAAAACACATTGTCTTTCAGGAGTATTTTTGTTGCCAGGGAGAGAGAAAAATGCACTGATAATATAAAAAATCTCAGATCTCACTTTACCCAGTACTTGTCCTTCGTGCTCTTTCCTGTAGCGTTCACCAAGGCAGCATTACCATGCTTTGCGGGTACACTGTCTGACTTGTCCTGTGATGGCTTTGATGTTTTACTGGGAGAGTTTGGATAAGGAGCACTTAAACTATGGATGCTCAGGGAACAGTTAACATAGTTTATTATGCTTACGCTTATGGAAATCAGATTTAACCCTTCCAGCTCTCGTCTACACTATGGCAACATAGAGGCCAAAGAAACGGCACAGTATTTCTGGAGCAAGCCTGTGTCATTGCTCATGTTAGTGCTCATGCTGATGAAGGTTTACAGGAATAGTGACGTTCTGCCCTGAGATGAGGGCCAACACTTAAATTACATCAACTGGACTTGGAGAATAAGTTTCATTCTCGTACTTTGCAGATTAGTTTTACCTATGCAACATCTCATTGTAGCTTCCAGCTCCACTGTAAGAAGTCAAAGGGAAATGAAATACAGATTTGAGGAACAATAGCAATGAGACTATCGACACCTCTGTAATCATGCTAGCTATTAATATTCACTTTACTTCTCTATCCCAGCTGCTCTGTTTTAATTTTGCCTTAGTAAAGTTCTCACTGGTTGAACCCTGGCTAAATTAGACTGCTGGATCCCTGGGAAAGGAATCGTCCTCACATCTTTCTCTAAGTGCTCAGCACATGTTTGCAGGTTCAAAATAATATAGTCATACGCATAATAATCACAAATTTGTATTACAGCACTCCTTGAGCTCTAGTGCAAACGCAGAGCCCTGCAGTGCTAGGCGCTACAGAAATACCCCCAAAAAGTCCACCCTAATCCAGAGTTACGGTCTTGTTTAGCAAAACACCCGAACACACACAAAAAAGCAGGGAATGGAGCAGAAGGAGAAAATGACAGAAAACACGAGCTAATCACCACTAGCTGGCCAGGAAACAGAGCTATGATAATGTTTCTAGTCTAGAAGTTCACAGCATCCTCCAGCTCATCACTGCGCTGGAGAATACTGTCGTTGCATCTGTCTTCACGGGACTCTCTCTTTTTCCTAGGCAGGCTTTTAACAAAGGGATGAACGCACCAGCAAAGCTGCAACAACAGTAACCACCACCAGGCAACCCATTTGGGGAGTGAAATTCATGAAGCTGAGCAAGGCATGTGAAGGCCCTTCCCAGCACGAGAGAGACTGGGATTCAGATGGTGCCGTAAGAACAGGTTGCTTAACCTGACCCGTGGTCAAATGATACCACACCTAAAATTATCTCCTTCAGAAGCCGAAGCACCTCTCAGAAGTGATTTCTCTGAGAAAACAGGACTCGGAGTTTGGAAGTTTCTGTGGGAGCAACGGGCTCACACCCTCTGCAGCTCAGATATCCTTGTCACCAAGGTTGTCCCACTTCCCTGGCAAACGCTATAAGCATTAAGCTATTGCTGAAAAGTTCACCCTAATATGCTCTGTTGAGTGAATCCAAGGCATTTCAGGTCATGTTCTGAACATACCTTGGAAACTGAACTCAGATAATTCAGACACAGGCAATGCTTCTTTCTCAAATCCTGATAGCACATGACTGAGCACACTCAGGGGCAAAACTTCATGTTTCTAAGGGAACTTTATGCCCCAAAGGCGAGGCAAAACTTTGCCTCAGAGGCTGAAGCAGGCCTGGCAGAGCTTTCCTGAGTTGCTCCTTTGAACGTAAGCGCCTAAACTCTGTTGAAGCAACTCTTCAGGAGCAGAAATGCTTTGTGAAATGCATGTCCCATCCTGTCTTTTCTGAAGGTGCTTCATGTAACCTTTTTTACATTTTATATACCAGTAGTGCCTCCTTCCCATCGGTAACTTTCCTCATTTCAACGGGCTATGGTACGTTTCTTCTGACAGGTTTTCATGGTTTCTTTCTGAATCTATTAATCCAAGGAATCTCGTTAAGAACTAGTCAAAAATACCAGGGACTCTCCCAGGCTGTCAGGCCAACCCACAGCCATTGCTGGACCCTTGGTTCGCAACACGTCAGCCTCAGGGATGGCATAACCAACACCCGCTTTTGGATGCATGGTTTCACACCACACTCCTAACAGTCCCAGTGCTAACAACTGGCAGCAGGTGATACACAAGTGTATGCTTCAAGACAAAGTTAGCAAAGATTTAAAACCTGGAAAATGTGAAACAGTCATTTTGTTCTGTGACTTGGGGAAAGGTTGATTAACAGTCATCATAAAACAATGGAATAAAAGTCGGATGATTTATAACAAATTATACCAGTAATCCAATCTTTTCAGGTACAACAGGCTTTTTCATCTTTTTAGTAGTGCTTTTGTGGTTCTTCCAAGATGACCCTGTTGTTTGACTGGGTCTATCTGTGATGGTAAATGCTAATTTATGATGGCTGTTCTCCCAGGTGCATTCAGATCTCAACACATCCCTTTGTAAACGCAGCTAGCACATTAATGCATCATTTTTTATGGTTTCAAGGAAACAGACAGCTCCCCTGCCATGCCCAGGAGGCAATCTTCTTGTGCTATAAAAGACTTGCAGGCATGGAGTAAAGATTCATAACAATGTGCAGAAAGGAAAAACAAAAACCCTGAAAGCACCCCATCACCTTGTCTGCAACTCATGCTTTTGTAAAGACAAAGACTTGTGTTCTGGGGTTCCCTTGGATTCTTTACCATTTCCTTCACAACCCCGCCACTACCTTCAGGCGTAACCCTACATACTGCCAAAGAGCACTGCAGCCTCCTGCCAACTCTCTAACGCATTATTTGGCACGCGGGGGGCACAGGGTGGACAGACACATGGGCATTAAGAAGGCCAATGTGCTGTACCAAATTTCTCTTGTTGAGGAATTTGAAATATGGCAGTCCCAAAGCGTTACACAAGTTTCCACCTTACTAGAAGCACTATCTGGTCTTTGAATAGGGCAAACAAGAGACCAAGCATTACCTTGCAGAGTGGCACCAAAGGACTATGGTGCAGTAAAAGAGACACTGTTGATCTATTTCAGCTGAGAACCCATTTCTGACAGCTCATATGCTGCTATGTCAGAATCTCATTGTCGCTGAAGTCACAACTGGTTTCTAGCGGCAGCACTAATACCCAATGCTGCAAGGAAAGGCAAAAGTCCATCACACAGGGGCTTGGTTCTTCTGACCTACTCACTGCTCCAGGGTTTGAAGACTACGGTAACTTTTAGTTGTTCTGGCACAGGAGGACAGAGGAAAAGAAAGCATGAGAACAGTTCCACCAGGGAGCTCTTGGGTAACATCTGGCTGAGCACAGAACTGGACTTGGAAAGACAAAAAGGGGCCATGTGAGCTTTGGCAGCCTGCATTTGTACTCAGCTGCATGCATTGCATTTAGCTGTCATGAATAAGACATAAACTGAGAGGCAGAGCCTTAGCTACTATAGTTCTTGCAGAAGAAGAGAACAGTATGGTTTCCCTTCTCTCTCAAAAGGAAATCATTGGGCAGGTAACATGTAAGAAAAAGAAGAGTTGCTATACTTCTAAGTTATGGTGTGCAATATCCCTCTGGCAAAGTCAGTATTATTTTAATGGGAAAATACATATGTCTATGTGTATGTGTGTGTATATACACATATATATTTATATACACACACATATATATATATATATATATAAATTATCCTGCAGAATCACTAACATAAGCCTTTGGAACCGTTTTAATTGGAAAGAGGCAGCAGAACACAGCAGACAATTGAACACTGACTTCTTATTAATATGAAAGGCCAGATAATATTAGAAACATTTATATTCCTGTCATGCTTTTCATCCCAGAAAGATTCTTGCCTTTTAAAAGTAAAGTGATTCACTTTGCTTGTGGCAGAGCGCAGCAGCTGTTTAACAACTGGTATTTTTTAAAGCAGGAAATTAAGAATACAGATAGTTCTACTTCCTGGAGAACCAGCAAGTTTTACCCTATCTTGCAGACGTGGCTACCTTGGAAAACCCCAAAACAACAGCAAAAGCCTTCAAATGTCTGATTAACTACGTTGATCAGACAGAAACTTTAGACAAAAAGAATTAGTTTAATACTTGTAATTTTCTCACAGTTTCAGGACAGGGTGTATTCAGACAATCAAACGGTGTATGGGCCAACTCTCTGGCTCTGAACATGGGATGAGTCATACAGCTAGACGGCTTATCTGGAAGAAAGGCAGCTAACACAGCTTTGCTGCCTAGTACCGTATCTATGAACTTGCGAGGAATATCCTCGCCCCTTCTCCTCCGTTTTTCCTATACACTCTGTTCCTGACGGAGGAGGCTAGAAAAGCAACGGAGCCTGCATTTTGCCTATTCTCAAGGCTTAGCCAAATGCCATTAGCTCTACTTCTAGGACTTGTCATGGAAGTGAATGTCCTGGGTCATTTAAATCTTCCAACTTTTTACTGTTGAAGTACGTGACAGGGCGCTTTACGGGGGGCATGGCAAAACTACCCTCAGGTAGTGAGTGTTTGCAGCCATAAATGAAAGAGGTTATTTTCCGCCAACGAGAGGCAAGAACCACTTTTCTGGGCCCCTTTTAAGGAAACATCTCCCATTTGCTGTGAAACAGGCTGTGGCCTCTTAGGTCAAATGTGCAAAATCCTAGTCTTTTACCTTGACTGTTAAAGCTGTGTTACTGCACTTTGTTCCCTTGACAGATACTGGATGATCGCCTGCTCTCAGTTACTTACTATGACTCCATTTAAGTTGATGGACTTCGCGTTTAAAAGCATAAATAAAGCGGGCCTGGGTGTGAAACGTTAAGTGTCAGCTTTGACAAATGACGCTTGTGTGTGGAGAGGGGCCTGCTCTCTGCAATACCTTTTTTCTAACCTGACTAGAGATTATCTTTCATGGAGTGACTCTCTGAGTAACTTCTGCTTTGCTTGTTATTGTTTATCTGGGGCTGTACAGCCTCCAGATTTAAGAGGCCAGCACGTCCTGTAATTTGGTACCCGTCTCCCTCGGGGTATGATTAGGCTAGGATCTGATGAAAAAGATTCTGACTTCAGCTCCCATTATACTGAGGAATTTCCGGCAGCAGCAATTTTGATTAGCAGACACACGATACCACAGCATTGGAAGCAGCTTCTGATGAGCTCAGGCAGAGTGAAACTGTGCGTAGCACGAACAGCCCCACATTGTTTTTTCTGAAACATCACACTGCTCTTCATGGTGTCTCAACCTAGAGAGAGGCTGTTCTGAGCAGAAAGCAACTCAACAGGCAGAATCCACAAACCAAAAGCAGGCATTGACCAGGCGATATCTGAAACAGGTCAGGCAAATAATGCCATAAACCTGTCTCTCTCCACTAATGGTACATGTGGTGGCCAGCTCAGATGTCTGACTAAAGCTACATGAAATGACTCCCGTTCTTCACTGTCTACATTCATGCACGTATAAAGACAAGTTCAGCAATAGCCCTGAAACACTGTACGAGGAACAGGTCAGATAAAACAACCTACTGATGCCTGCCCAGAGCAGGCATCAGACACTGTGACACTGTGACAGAAACCTGAAGGGGGAGAAGCCATGGTGCTCATATGCACACTACCTCTTCTTTCAAGAGGCTGCTTAGGCCAACATCTCCTCAGTGCTCTTCGAAATGCTGCAGTTTCTTATAATTACTCTGGTGACAAAGTGGCTGCATTGAAGAAGGACTCATGGGACCCAGTTTTGCTGCCTAAACAGAGGTGCCTAGTGCCACTGGAGATAACTTAGGATATCTGAGAAACCCACAGGTAGCTGTCACTCATGAAACAGACACATATATGTTTCATAGGAGGTCCAAACTATTGTGAAGTGGAAGCTAAAAGCCAGCTGGGATACTCTAGGACATCTCAAATGGTACTGGACAAAAAGCAATGGACATAAGTTGGAATATGGGAAATTGTGACTAGACAGGAGGGAAAAAAAAATACTGTGAGGGTGATCAAATACGGGGGCAGGTTGCTCAGAAAGGCTGTGCAATCTTGAAGGTATTCAAGAATTGACTGGACACAACCCTGAGCAACCTAATCTAATTAGACCTGCTTTGAGCAACGGGTTGAACTAGATGACGTCTGGAGGTCCCTTCCAACCTGAATTACTCTGCAACATTCTGTGGATGCCCATCAGACATCAAGCCCCAAACCACCACTGACTATAACAGGAGCTTACTCAGATCTAGGGTGACAAGATTGGCCCCAGATTCTAGCTACAGAGATCAGCATAACACCTAGTAGGCAGGTCCTCAATCAGCCTTTCCTCACCAGTCCAGGTAACCGCATTTCAATTTCTGTATCAAGCAAGGAACCCCAGCTCCAAAGCAAGAAATGCCTCAACACCACTGATGCCCCCTCATCTCAGGAGTTGAAATTCTGGATTTGAACCCACTTTTACAGTGTTAATGATCTATAGAAAACAAGTCAAGAAGGTAAACTTGTACTTGTTGCACTTTCCAGCTGACAAGAGTCCTTAGCAGTAGTGCAGCAAAATCAAAAGAATAGCATAGTGTACGTCTGACAAGGGTTATCTGCAGACTGTAATGCATGGCATGTACACATATATGACTTTTTCAATTTATTAAGAGAAAAGCCAACATTCGTTTGTGGGCTTTCACACATGAATAAGCTGTCACAAAGCAATATGCTACAGTCAGTTGCTTTGCTCTAGCTGTATACACCACCATTCCACAGAAGTTCACCAAATGCAAGCGAGCAGCTGATGTGTGCTAACTTGTAAACATGTCAATGCCTTTTGTCTCTCCTGTCTACATCTGCTGTCCTGCAGGCTAACAAGGCGACTAACCGCTTGTTTCAAGGTGAGGGTAACCCAGTTATAAAGTCAGCATCTTGAAATAGGAGATATGAGGAGATGGTGTTCCACCAAGTTGTACAGAGTCTGGTCATGCTATTTTTGATGTTATACAGATGTGGTCTTTATTGTACATTAGGCTGAGTTACGCCTTTTTTTTCCCCTCTTCTCTCCCTTTTTAAAAATGTTATAGTTTTTGTTTTTGTTTTCAGGGAACTGGGATCTGGGATTACTCTTGGCTCTATTTACCATATTTTTACGCCTCTGATGTGGTGAACTTTATTGCTGCCTTGTGTCAGCTGTAAATAGAAAAGATGAGTACAGTGATATTCAGTTTCATGTTAGGCAAAAAGCAACCTTTGTTTTACAGCATGTCCTCTTTGTACGGTTCTCCAATTTTTTCCATCTTTTCTAAAGGGATAATTTGGTCCATTTACTATGCCAGATGTGCAGAAGTATTTTAAATATTCAATCAGAATCCCAGTTGCTGTGAAGCAGATAATCACAGTCTTGGCTTGACTTTTTTTTTTTTTTTTAACTGTACTCTTCTTGTTAATATGGTAAAACAGAGACTTGCAAAATGTAGTCTCCACTTCACAGTCTGGGTCCTGGCCCAGACTTGTGGTTTACAAAGCCTTTTGCTGAGTGACAACAAAACAAATTATGCAGTCTCCCTTATGCCTTAAATTTAATATCTCATCTCCTGCCCTCTAATTCAAACCTTCACACTGCACCAGGGTTTCCTTTGTAATGAGATAACTCTGAATATTAAGTTTGCATTACACAGGGCTATTATTCACGTGCCTGACATCATTACATATGGAACTGTAATCAATAAAACATGGTTTGAGAGGGATTGGATGGCTTGTGGGCATGGGGATCAGCCACTGAAGCCTCTAAGTTACTTCTAAACAGCCATCCCAAGTCAGTAGTGACCTACCAGAGAGCCTTGATGAGAACCTCAGGGAGTGAGGCCAAAGTTCAAAGAGTCAGGGACATTTGCTGTCTGAGGTGATCCCATTATGTCACTGCTGAGCTACACAGTTGGAGTAGAGTGACAGGATGAGTGCATATCCTCTGTGTGCTCTCTGGTATATGGACTTGATTTGAGGACAAATAAACCTCACTCTTCAGCCCTGGCACCCCAGGTCCAAATCTATTTCATTTGAATTCAAATCCACTCTGGCTGAGTCAGCCTGGCAGACTTCGCGGTCTGTTCTCCACCAGCTGTCAAAAAAATAATCTGCCCTGCAGAATCAAGCCCAGCTGACTGTTCACTGTGCAAGGTTTATAGGCTCCGTGAAGCCTGACATACCACATGCGTTCATGTCCTACCTCCATCATTGTCTTTTCCATCGCCGCATGCTGTCTCCATGGAAGTATCGCAGCCTGCTCCTCTCCAGCCGAGCTGGCAGACACAGTGCCAGCCATTCATGTCCAGAGTGCATCTGCCGTTGCCGTTACACAAGCCAGGGCATCCCTCTGCAAGGCAAACAGCCACACATTCTAACATACCGCAATGACAAAGCAACGCAGCCTGGGAAGGGGCTAGTTAAACAGCTTTTCCCTTTGCCTTCAATTTACTTCTCCACTCCCACTTACTGTCTTCCTATCCGGAGTGAGCTGTCCCAGTTCAGCATCAGAACGGTAGTAACCATTCAACGGGATACTGCTTCCAGTTTTCCCAAGAGGTCCTCACTGCACGGTCTTACTAATCAGACTGAGGGAACAGTGAGCTTTGGGAAGGCACTGTGATTTTCCTGCTTCATTGTTTGTAAAACTCCACCCTGCTGTTTCTGTCCCTCAAATCCCGTGCTTTGTAAGATGAGGATTTAGGGTTACCTAAATTCCATGTGGGGTTAAAGTTCCTAACACCCGGACAAAAACAGCTGGCTTTCAATGATCCTGAGATCCCAGCCCGGCAAACAGGCAAAGCTGGCTGGGGAAAGGGAAGGGATTCTCTATATTAGAAAATGTTTAGAGAACACCTGATTTCTCTGCTTCTCATTTTGGGTGGGATTCATTTCACCTGGTTACAATCCATCTGTAATAGAGATACTTCAACTCTCTCTGTAGTCAGTAGAGAGGCAAACACACATTTCCATGGTATAAGTCCCCTTGCATATTTTAATGCTTATACTGATGAGCTGAAGCATGCTCTGAAAGTGTCTATTTCTCTCCACTGACTAGAAAAGGAGTCCCGGGTGACTAGCACAGAGGCAAACATGTTACAGGTGATTAAAATAAGGGGGGATGAATCTCATGCTTCCTGTCTGCTCACTAGGGTTTGAGTTTCTTATCCGATGACCCCCTGCTGAGATTTCCATCCTTTTTTTTTCCAACAAAATTGCAGAGTAATTTCCACAGTAAGCAGCAGCATGAAGAAGGCTGCTTAGTTTATATAGTTTGGGGGGCTTTTTACCTACAGAGCTTGAAAATCTTTACAGAGAAGCAGTCAGAAACATTAGCCATAGTTTACAGATCAGGAAAGAAGGCAAGGCAGTGAAGTGATTTTCGAGGTCACTCAGCAGGATTGATTAAGCCAGGAATCCAATTCGGGCATCCCAAGCCCTGTCTTAAGGCCATCTCTATTTATGTGTTGTGAAATGCTGTCCTGTGATTTGAGTTTGTTGAGGCCCTTAGCTTCGCGCAAAAGTTTGTTTGTGAAACTGCAGAAACACTGCAGACTTCTTGCATCTTCAAGAGTGACAACATGATGGTGAAGAGTGCTGTAAGGTGGGTGTCATTGCAACGGGAAGTTGACTGCACTACTCACAAGAGGCTTCCCATGGAAGTGCTGAGACACTCGCATGTATAGCATACCACACCATCACGTATCCTGGGCTGGGTAAATGTGGTTCAGAAATGCCTTTTCACTAATAAACGTGTTTTGTAATGAACATTTCTTCTAGGATTGTTTTCCTACAGATTCAGAGGGACCAAATGGAATAAGGGACAACAGCGGTAAGGAAAAATCCTTTAAAAAGATCTTAAATAATTTTTACATTCACAAACATAGTTGTAGTATTTCAGTCCTTTAAAATGTGTACTCTCCCTGTGGTGGGGGAGGGCACATGATATGTTTGTGCATTTATGTGTGTGCATATTTTGGTACTTATACATTATATTAGTATTTATATATTAAAGAATAAGCTGCCAGTGCTATTTATAGGCAAGGCTACTCAAAACCCTCCTTTTGAATACCCTGCCGTCAGTTACTTACAACAGTGCCAAATTTCTAACCGTTTAAGGGGATTTTTTTTTCATGCTAGAGCTAATTTATTTGTTTGCTTCCTTTATTTAATTTTACAATAAGCTAAAAGTGTTCAGCTGTTGTGGAGATCGAGAGAGAAAGAAGCGTATTACTTGTTAAAATAATCTGCTAAATAATTTAGGTACATAGGTAATTCCACACTTTGGAGCAGATACGTTCTGCTTCGGTGGGATGACCCTGACAGCAGGGATGTTTTTATCCCCTCTTTTTATCTCCCTAAATTTGCCTACATGAAAAGCCTCTGAAGAAACCCCAGTTTATGCATATTCTGCTTGGATTCATTAGCATTTGGCTGGTGGGTCAACTCCATGATGATGCTGTTGCATCATCACTGAGCATACTTCATATTTTCCCTGCTCTAAGGCATCAGTTGAGCTCTATCTCCCATCCTAAAATAATCTGTTCTATCTTGCAGTTTCAGAGGCTGAGCAGTAAACTTGTTGCAAGGAAGGCAGAGCGGTGTTGACCTGGACAGGAGTTCAGTGGGAGTCAAAAGGAGCTGGGTTGAGGAAGTTGATGAGAACATAGTAGAAACATAAGAATCAAAGGAGAAGGGGTTGGATACCCATAGATTTTTAACCCAGAAACTAGTGTTCAAAAGCTGGAGTAGACTTTTATCTTCTGCAAAGGGAAGAAACTAAACAAGGGACAGACACTTTCACCAATGCATTTTGGAAGCATTTTCTGGGGACTAAGGACAAAGGACTCCTGGGATCCGTTCTGAGCCACGCAGAAACTGGTCCAAAATCTGGAAATGGCTTAAGCTAGGGCTACAAGGTGGAAATTTCATGATGGACATTTAGAGGAAAAAGAGGGATTCCACTTTAAATTTTTTTTTTTTAAATTCTATTGTTCATTTCTTAACGGTTAGAACAAAGATCTCAAAAGTAAAGTTCTAACATCATTAAACAGAAAAGATATTGTACTGATTGATCACAGCTGTAAGATTTAAAAAAGCAAGTAATCTTCAAATGTCTCATGTGAGGAGTCTCCATCAAGTATACGGAAAAAGTAATATAACTGTCTAAATGAGGAGCTCATATGGAAATACTGCATATGCTCTACTCTCCCAAGCTTAGGACAGGTGGAAACTGGAGTGGCAGAAATTGGCTGATATAACCAGGATGGGGATGTCTTCTTTATGTGAGGAGTTGAGAAGGGCTGGATTTGCTCACTCTAGCACAGAACAGGCTGAAAAGACTGTGACTGTTTTCCACAAATTCATGAAGCAGATAAACAGTGAGAAGGGAAAACAGCTATTTAAGCTAAAAAGAACAATCCTGGCATAAGAACAAATGGACATAAACCAACCATAAATAAATTCTAGCTGGAAATTGGAAAGAAAAAAATTATCAGGATCAAAGGAATAAAGTTTTGGAATAGCTTCCCAGTGTGAGTATTAAGGAGAAGAAGCCTCACTGATTCTTTCATAGAGATGGGTCAGTTTATATAAGATATTCCACAGTGTGGTCCCCTTGACAGTAGAATACTGGACTCTGACTGAGGAAATCCATTTCAGTCCTGTGTCCCTGAATTTTAGGTGCAATTCCTTGTCTATATGAAATGTGTTTTAGACTTTCCTAATGGCCTTTCACCATTGCCTCCAAATCTTCTGTGTCTGGACCCAGAGAAACTAAGTCAAGCATCTCAGAAGGAAGACAGACGGAGGAAAAGCACCATCCAGAAGCATAGAAAAGGAAGAAGACAGAGAGAATCTCATAAAATTATGCCCTCAAAGTGTCTACTGCTCTTCCTTGACTATTAAGGAAATCCAGGGTGACAAGTTCAGATATAAGCATCTACACTCTAGATAACCTAAAGTGGGATGACTCCCATCTCTAATGTCATAATCCATTGTTTTGGCATCTTTCAAGTCCAGAAAGCAGGTTTACCCCATCCCACCAAGAAGAGAGCCATCTCTGTTTCCTAAAGAGATTAATCTCTTCCAAGAAGTCAGACAGAAACATCTCCTAATGAGATAACATCTTCTTCACAGATTCATGAACGTACAAGTTTTCAGATATTAACCATCGCATTACAAGGTACAGCAAAGTATCAGTGCTGTGAGAACTAAATTGTGCCCCTCCTTTGTCAGGGGTTCAGTAGGAGAGAAGGCAGTATGCAGAAGTAATGAGGAAGCAAACCATTAACAGAAAGCAAAACAATTAAACAGCAGCTGTTAGAGGATTCATAGCTTCAGAATGTTAGAAGAGAACACAAACACATAGGCCAATATACCTAGGAGAATAAACCTATGCATATTACTATTTTTAAGCTGGTTCATCGGGTAAGACTTGACCATCATTAACAATATAGAGATACGAACATGTAGTATTCCACACTGCACAAACTGTGCACTACAAAGCACTTGACAAAAAGACAGTACAAATTAACTTTATCCCTTCCTCTCCCCTTCCAGGGAATAAAGCAAAAAGATCATCCAGTTTCTGGAGTGCTGCTGAATATCAGCACAGCAGGGTGGCTTAATCTTCACAGATTTACACCACCACATTCTTCCAGCTCTGATTTCTCATAGCTAGAATCACTATGATCCACTACTCCTGTTTGTATTTGTTAACTGCATCTGAGTGATTAAAAAAATTAAATATATGAATAGAGCTTCTTGAGGGGGAAAAAAAAACGTTTTATGCAAGTTTCTAACTGAAGCACATGAAAGTGCTACTGAAGGATGATGATACAGCAAGACATTCATGAAGATGTCAGGTCTGCCATGCGAGATTCAATACAGACTAGGGAATCACTACAAAAAATGGACTAATTTTGACTGGACAAAAGAAGAGTAACAGAGTCAAAGAAGAAATTCACCAGGGTAAGAAATTATCTTGCCATTTTAAGATTGGTGGTAAAATAATCTGCTGTTAATGATTTGTACACTTATAGCCTTCTCTAATTAGTCCAATTATAAACAATGTTCAATGGGAATTTTCTTCAAGCTAAGCCTCATTGCCACTTGAAATTGGCCTTAAAGGATAAGACTTTCCTAGTTCTGACTTGTAAAGTATTGACAGAAAATAAATGTGTTTCTTTCTCTTGTCTTTCCTGATGGTTGCTCTCACAAGTCCTAACAGACAGCGGTTGAGCTCTGAAATGAGTAGGACATGGCTGAATGCAACACAAAAGGATGTAAACACCTTAGCTTAAAAGAACAATTATCATTCTGTGACATGTAGAAGTTCTCTAGGGCTAAAGGGAAGGACCAAAAGGCATCATCTGATCCCTGCAGGCTATAGGAGCGTGGTAGAGTGTTCTGAAAAATACTCAGCTCTTAAACTATCACCATGGCATTTTGTGAAAGTGGGATTGAAGAATCCTCTAATCAAATGGTCCCTGTAAGATGAAGATTAAAAAATCACTTGCCAGAGCTACCATTACTTGTGAGCGTGCAAAGGAGGGAATCGGCTGCAGTTAGACCTCGGGTTCTCACTGCTTCTCAAACTTCAGGAGCAGCCCAAAAAAGTGACCCTGCAATCACCACTGTATTCAAATGGGGGGGGGGAGGGGGCTGTTCGGTATCTGTAGATTTCAGACTAGCTATTTATATGCCTCACTAAAGAGTTAATGTGTGTGGTTTTTTTTTTTTTTTCTATTTTAGCGTAGGAATTGATAACCAATGTTAGAAATTAAATATGCTGACGTATTGTCAGTTCCAATGGTAATCTAGATAGAGGAGCTCTCTTTAAAATCAGCACATTTTTAATAATATGCACTTCTTTTTATTTTAAGCATTACCTCTGTTAAGTAGACCTTAGCCTTGGAGACTCCCTTCCAACTCTACTTGGAGCTTATTGGTTTAATCATGCTGATGTTTGCTCTTAAAACTTGACCTCCAACTTAGAAACAATTCTGCATCTTGTCTGACTTACTGGTTTATTGTAAAGCTGTAGGAAAGACTCGGCAGTAAATCAGGCTCACCCTTGACAACACCGGATTACTAAGAAGGGATTTCAACCAGAAAGATGTTAATTATTAAGAAAGTCAAAATGGCATGAGCAATTTAGTTCTGAAAAAATGCACACTATGCAGTTAGCCAAGTAAAAAACACGTACTTGTAACATTTCAGTTATTGCCCCAAAAGAGGCCATGTGTTGAGACAGTCGTTTAGTCTTAGCATTTTGCTTAACCTAGTATCCACTGCAACACTCATTAAATATAATGTGCCTTTATTTTTGGGCATTAATGTGAATCAAAAGGCTATCCAGAGGACAACTGGTAGTCAGACAAGACTTATTAAAAAAAAAGGGGGGGGGGGGGACACTGAATGGGCTAATGGGTACTGCAGGTCCTTGCACCCAGGCTCCGTGGGCTGATTTGTCATCTTTTCTATCCCCTTGGTGCTTATCTGCTACCTTTTGATCCAACCTTCTCCAATGCAAATTGAGATAAAAGGAAGGAGTCCTGCATATTTGAAATGCAAAACACTAAGATGTGGGATATTAACAGGAGTTTCTGATTGCACTCCCTAGTGCTGACCTGGCTCTTCTTTTAAGAACGCTACCACTATGACTCCATAAGGATATAAAAAGTGGCCCTTTTTCCTTGAGCTAAGAATGAGGATATAATTTTTCCTCCTAATTTAAATAAAGTCATGGATGTTTTACTGACTCTAAGCAATGAAAGAAATCTAACTACCACTGAAGAGTCAATCTATAAACAACGGTTCAAGGATAGGTGCCACTTACTGCTGCATTACTCCCCAAAGTCTCCTTACTTACATTGTGGACATTTCATTATCATTCATATTTGTTTATTCAAAGTTTTTCCTATTTGCAGTTTTACCTCAACCTGCCTATAAGCATCAAGGGAGACAGGAGCGAGATGTTAGATTGCAAGCTCATTTAGAGAAGTGAAGTCAGCAGGGCAATGACGTTTCTTTTCACACCATTGGAGCCCTACTAGGCAGAGACTTCATTTTAACCAGTCACCAGCCAAATATGTGGCATATCAGCCCTTCTTCATAAACATCTCATGGTTGCTGTTTCGGATTGCTCACAACCTGAAAAGGAGGGCAAATTCTGTGGAAGAAACAGATTTATTCTACTTGATTTTTTTTGATTTGTTTAACTGGCAAACACATGATGCTATGTGGTATCAGCACCGTGTTATTGTTAGTGTCAAATCAGCCATGTAGAAGAGTATTTGTATCCAACTCAACCCTACTCATTGTCAGATTATTGTATTTATCTAGGAGAGGTGTACTATTTCAGTATTTTTATAAAACCAATGTGCATTCTGGAACTGTCATCAATGTTTCTATTTAAAGGTCATCATAAATTAATCAGTGTACAGCTCTGGCTAAGAAACAACTGAGAGTGTTTTAAGACATCAGATTAGCTCTAACCCATAACAGCTCAATTCCATTTCTTCTCAGGTGAGAAAAGACCTGGGTCCTAGACTTGCTTTGCATTTACAAATAGGAACATAAGGTCAGATTTCTTTGTGCTGTAAGTTAATATAACATCACTAATTTCAATAGAATTTGCTGATTTACACAAAAAGAGGCTTTGGCTTTGAGGTTGTAACATTTTATATATATATATATATATATATATATATATATATATGTATATATATGCATATATATATAAATAGCATCACATAAAATTCCCATGTAAGACTCAGCAGTCTTGGATCAAAACATGGAGACTTCACATAGAAAGTACACTCACCTGCTTATTACAAAATGGATCATACATATTTAATTAAAACATATCGCTGTGTAGGGCACCTGCTGCATTCACAGACAATTTTTTCCTCCTGACTTTCCTTACCTGGATAGAAGGGGTGAGGATGAGAGGTGGTTTAGAGGGGAGGGCAGGGTCAAAGGGAAGGGTAGGAACACTGACACGATGTTAACACAGGATCACAGCACTTACAGAGGTGTTTCCTACATAAATGACTGGAAAGTTCACCCTTCCAGACATTAGGGAGAACTTTGGTGACAATGAGGAAGAGATGCAACCTCAACACAGCATGTTCACGGTGCATTTTTTTTTAAAAAACCACAAAGACAATAGGAAAAATAGGAAGGAAGAGCATACCTTTCACTACCTTATCCAGATAGTGAGCTTGGGAGATAAAAGACAGGACATTTAAGGTAGGATTGAATAAATGCATTGCGGCTTACTACGAGACTGTGCAGGTGCTAGAAAGGCAAAGGAGAGTTTGCTGTGACATGAAAAGAAAAATCTTGATCGTGAGGAGAGATAAAAAAGGAAGAAGGGTGGAGCACAGACCTTCTCAGTCAAAGAGCTCAAGAAGGCTATGTTTAGGCATCCAGTTATCTTTGCTCATTAAGAGCAGGAAGAGAAACAGGAAAATTTAATGTATATCTATTTATGTAAGTGTTTATATATGTGTGTGTGTGTGTGCGTGTGTGTATAAACACTTACACAAACAGATGTATATTATATGTGTGTGTATATATGTATACATATATAGATATATATATATATAAATATGACAGATAACCATAAGGCTCTGCTCGTTTGCTACAGTCTACCTCTGTTTTACCAACTGCTTTTCTTTTCAGCAGGAAAAACAGAGTCATTTCAAAGTGCTCCACCTCACCTGATTGTCTTGTATTTTTCCAAACAAATATGCACAGTTCTCCTGTGGCCTTACCAGACTGAGAGAGGCTTTTACCCTGGATCTTTTTAATGGTAACACATTGCATTTGTACAACATCCTCTAGCCCGAGATCAAACTACTTCACAAATATTAAATTAACCTCATGGCAGCTCTACCAGATAGATAAGTGTTAATATACTCATTCCAAGGAGGGCTAAAGCAAACAAAAGAAGGCTATAGATGTAGAAGGAGCAGTCATGTGCCAAATTCCCATGGAATATTAATTTGGAAAACCACCTGCTATTTGATTTTCTGCGGTCAAATAGAAAGTTGGTGGCAAAGACACAAGCAGAATCCAGGAGTCCTGCCTTGGAGAGGCCTATCTAACCAGTAGGCGGCACTCTTATCTCCTAATAGTAGCTCATCTTTATTAAATAAGAGGCTCTGAATCTTGACTTTTCTCTCTTTCACTCCCTGCCCCCAGCATCTTGCTCCAATTTCTGTTATCAAGCAAATCTTATGAAATGTTATTTCCGTGGTTCAGGTACAGCTTGTATGCTCCCTGCAATCTCTCTCTCAGTTCTGTCCTTGTACCCTTAGGAAGAGTTTTTTTGTTTCAGATTCATTCAAGCAGATCGCCCACCTGGGAGGTCACAGACCTTGCAAGAATTTTTTTCGCATCTCGTGAGTCTAATTCAGTAGTTGAAGCATTATTGTAAGTAAGCTGAGAGGGCAGGGAGGATCAGAACTACAAGAGTATGAGGCGGTTATGAGGCTAGTGAATGAGATTAACTAATCACCTCCGCGCAGCAGCAGCGAAGAAAGAGGCAGAGATTCACCGTCTGCTTGGATGGTGGCTGCAGCCTGGGAACATGCCATTTGAATTTTAAATTCCAGAGCAGCCCAACAGTGCAAGCTCGGACAGCAGTCACTTTGCAGTTGGCGACAGTGGAGGCAGTCGCCAGTGTCGACCACATGTCAATGAGGCGTAAATGTTACCTTGCAATTTGAAAAATAATGCAACCTCTTATGGGAATACTCCACACATGGCCACAAACGTATGCCATGGTGGCACGAATCTTTCTTCTCTCAAACTGAGTAGCTCTCATTCATGTGTGACATGCGTTCATGTCTTACTATCTACCGATACTCTTTTGGAAACCCTGTGGACATGTGGGACAGGCTGAGGAGCTGTGTAGGGGCTCTAAAGAAAGAGCAGCTTCTGTAAGGTGTCCTCTTCTGCACCCAGAGGTACTGTACTGAGCTCCATGTCACCATCCCAATACCATAAGCTACTGCCCTTCAGATCTGCTATTGGGGAAGCCCATGTGAGCATCCCCTAGCTGTTTTCAGTCTGGAAAATCCTCTTATTTCAACTGCCTGAGCTAACTTATTTTGTCTTAAATATGATGGGAACGATCATCTCAGCGGTTCACTTGGCCCACACAGAGGGAGAAGAGGGAGACAGCAGTGAGAGCTGCTGGGGACAGGCTCCTGGGCAGAACGTTTTCCCCAGCACACTCTCCTTTCTTGTTTTCTAAGTGCTCTTTTTCTCTTTATCTTCCCTGTGGGATAAAGTGCCCACAGCCTCAGTGAAATCCCTGGAGTTAAACTGAGAACACACAAGTTTGAAGGATAGGGGAAAGTGGCCCTTCATTGCTGAACCAGTGAAGGCACAAGAAGTTTATACCATAGTCACAGGGAAAAAGAGTGTTTGCCTTTGAAGTTCATCTGCGCTCAATATTTACTGTCAAATATGCCACCAACTACTTAAGGCCAGATTATCTTCAGCCTGATCCAAAATCATGTTGGAACAAAGCAGCAAGCACACATTTTCCACTACATGCTATAACCACAGCCCTCTCTTGTCCAAAGGTACCGATTCCACTCAGGTGAGATGGATATCAGAGGGTGGAACACAGCTTAGCATCTGCAGTAGAAACGGCTGAACGCTGCGGAGAGCTAAACAGGCATTGTGTTGGGTTGAGGGTAGTGAGAACCTTCACCGCACCACGGTGGGCAAAGGGTTCCTTATTTTATGTTGGGCTGCACAGGGACCAAACTGCTTAAGGAACTGAAATGGCACAAGTGATGCGTTCGAAAGCCTAGGAAAAGAGAAGACGGTCCCTCTGTAATATGCCTTGTTTGGATTCCAGCTGCTCAAGCAGAAACTGAGAGGCACTGATTACAACCCAGACTATTCAGAAAGTGTGTGATTATTTATGCAAGAACACTGATGAAAGCCAAACCGAAAGGGCAGATTTCTCCAAAATCAGAGTTTTGCTAAGTAAAACAAAGAACAGCTTGATTGTGCCATAAGCAGAAGCCCACGTGAGAAGGCCTGTCTGCCTGTCTGTCTAGACACTTGTTACTGCATACATCACTCGTGTATGCCAGGATCAGATTTTTAAAAGGAGTTAAGCATGTAACTCTTATAAAGATCAATGGGAATTAGGCACTGAGGTGCTCTGAAAATCCTGCTAGGCAGACCTTTGTTTACTTGGAGAGCTAACCGACAGCCCAAGGGAGCCTGTAGTATTCAGGTGCAGCAAATGAAGTTCAAGTGATGCCTTTAGTTTTATGTCCAGGCCATTCAAGGATGACGACTGTCTCTGGCATCACTACAAGTATGTGTACAAGAAATGCCTTTCTGCCACTATTTCTAAACAACCCCAATATCATATGTATATATAAATATATAAATAACATATATAGAGATTCAAATATCAGATAAAATTTTTGTGCAAGGCCCAAGTAGATGGAGTGAAGTCTCCCTTTGCATCTCAGAGGCAGGAGGCACAGCACCTGGGAGACTGTCCAGGCCATACTATGTGCTGTAAGAAATGTACGGCCATGCTGTGACAGCCCTGTGCTACTTCTGGAGTCATTCATCATACCCCGGAAATTTTCTGTGGTGCCATCTGTGAATGCATCTCATACAGTGGCCTACTACAGAGTTGAGCTGTAATTTGGCCTTGCAGAGCCCACACTGAGAAGGTTGATTTCGCCTTTAAACTCAGTGCTCCTAAAACCCACTACGCTCCCTGGATGTTGCAGGTGTGTTTTGGGCCATAACAGAAGAAAGCTGAATTCCTGCAAAGTTTCTAACTGGGGGCAAGTTTGGAATACGCTGGAGAGCCCATCATACAAGCCTGCACTGTGGCTCTTGTCATGTTTTTTTCCTTTAGGAAATTAGAGTAAATAGATTGAACCATTCTGCTGGGTTTCAGGATTCCTGCAGTTATATAATCAACTTTCTGTTCTACCCTTTTGCCTGGATGCACCGAGTTTGCTGAATTGGGATGATGAATGCAAGCTTCTGCATCAATTTCCTGGTTGGGAATTAACCGAGGTTCCTCTAATGAAATCTCTGAATGTGAGCAATCAAGCTAGTATAGTTGGTAATGTGACCCTTTGTACGAGCAAACAAAATTAATCCACTGGGATCAGAGTTCCTTTGTACATCGTAAGAAAGAGCCTCCCATGACCTAAAAAACAACAGGATTTCTTACTCTCAGACATGCTGAACAGGAAATGGAAGAAGCGTCCTTTACTTGTATCGTTCATTTCTACCCATGTTACCTGCATACACGGCAATGTTATTAAAGCATCACTTCAGCAATGGGGTTTTATGCTTGTCAGTGCTAAAGCAAACCGGGCCATGACACAGACATATAAGGAATTACTGTCAACAGAACAAGCTGCCATGCAGGGAAATTACACAAGGACAAGGGGAATGCTTTCTACATACTTAATGTAATTCCAAGTCAATGTCCTTTCATCTGTGCCAATATTACTAGCTTATTACTCCTTCTCAAGCTATTCAATTTTCTTGGATATTTATGACTTTGCCAAATCTCCTTTACACTCTACACGTTTATCAATGAAATGTTCCGCAGGAAATACGGTTTACGGTTTCAGAGGCACGAGACTATGTACTAATTTGCTGCTAAATCACCATGCAAGAAGATGAGGAGGGGGGAAGTGAAAAGAAACAGAATTGCTCTAGCGCTCTAAGTATTACAGAACGATTCCTAAACCAAGACAGCACTGCAATAGGAAGGTAGTACCACACAAAATGATAGCGTGCACCATTAAAACCTTGACGCTGACTGCATTGCAGTGCTGCCTTTCCCACGTTAACACGGACTCTCTATGCTTACAGGAAGGAATACCACAAATAAGGGGGTAACTTTAATTATCATGAAAGATAAAAGCTTGTTGTTCAAAAACAAGCAGGGCATATCAGCTGTGTGGTGAAATATCACATACTGAACTAGCGGCATTTTGATTTTGCATGAGAACTAATAAAATAGCACTGAGGGTGTGAATCAGGCTCTTGTGTGCATAAATGATTTTCACATAAAATTGTCCTCTGAATTTCATGCCTTTTGCTGAACATTTTTTCCTGTTAAACTCCTTCCATGAATCTGTGTTGCCTTCTAAATCAAAGTGCTTAAGTATGAGATTATAAAATAATACTACAAAAACACAAGATTCCAATTAACATAGGACTGTTCTCATTTCATTCTAAAGTAATTTAAGAGAGGGCTTTGTTATCCCTTGTTCATGAAAAGAAGTGAAAGCTGCTAGGAACACAGAGGAGAAAGCAGAATGTAAGGTCTAATGAGACAAAGGAAGTGTTTAGAGCTAGATATTTTCATCAGAGGATGCATGTGGAGACCATAATGTGATAGGGTGACATTAGCATAAATAAATGATAAGTAGAATTGAGCTAGAGATATGGTTTGTACCATTACCCTAACGCTGGAATTAAAATATTGTGATCAGGCTTCATGCCCTGTATGTCTTTGTGTGTGCAAATCTACCTGGTGTTCAGGCAAAAAAAGGGGATGTCTACCATGTGTAATCGAGTTGATAATCCACAGAGATAAACATGTAGACCTTCACCCAGGTATTGTTAGTGGTTAATTTTGATACAGTGTGTTTGGTATGTATTACTGCATGATGAGAGTAACATGGAGGTAAATTTTCTTCTCTTTAAAGGAAGCTGATTAAAACAAAATGCCTGGAGGAGAGTTCTTACTCCGGATTGACTCTTCTGAAGTCAAGTGAATTTTTGCAGGTCCACACAGGCGTTTCTGAGAACAGAACTGGACCACTAATATAGCTTCCTGTTAATGTATACTGGGTATCTGGAGGTTGTCAATGCTACTGATCTAGTAAGATGGGTATAGAACAGAGATTACAGCAGTTGAATGCACGACAGTCAGAAAAAAGGAAGAAGGCAAACTGCATCAAGGGGTTAAGTGAGATGAAAAAATAAGGTAAAGCTGAGCCAGGTCATTAACGAGGCTGCAAATTTCTTAAAGTGGGAATTGCACCTCTTTGCATAATTTCAGCATATGGGTGGTATCTTATTAATAATAATAATAGACATGACACCAAGAGCTCATGGTAAGTGCCAGGTGCGTGAGGAATACAGAACCAAGGAGAGAAAACCAAAATGGTTAGAAAGGTAGCAAGAGTGGGCAAGGGATAAGCAAGACAGAGTTTAACACCAGCCAGAAGTTTTCTGACTGCAGTTTCCTCTTTTATTAGCAAGCAAAGCAGCAGTGCAAATAATGGAGCAAATTAAGTGAAAGAAAACTTTAAATCAGATGCATGTTTCTGAAAAAGCTGTTGACACACCAGAAGGAGGACCTGAAGGCCACAGCAAGACCTTTCAAGAGAGGCAAAGTGGGATGTTTTTCAAAGCGTCTAGCTGCTGTTTGATGGCTTGTCTCTATGAGATCAAACATCACATAGGTGTACCTCATGTCTTACAATAAAAAATACATATAGCTATGTCATCACCAAATGAAAGGACATTTTGTCTTGTTCCCACATGAAAATGCATGATGTCAGAACTTGAAATCCAAGAACAAAGGTGCTCATGCTACACTAAGTCACACATATTCAATTAAGCATGCACCTTTTCTCCTCCCTGATCATCAATTATTCTTTTAAAAGCAGTCGTTTTTTCTTTCTCCCTACCAATAGTGCAGTGCTCTCCATTCCAACCCGGGCTGCATTCACACTTGCCATCCCGGCATGTCCCATGCTCATTGCAGCGTGGGTGACACGCTCGTTGATCACAGGCTGTGCCCATCCATCCTTCCTCGCAGCGGCAGGTGCCTCCGACACAAATGCCATGTCCTCCGCAGTCCGCTGCACAAATCTCTGTGGGAGAGGAAAAAAGAGCGAGGAGGGGGAATGGGTGGAGAGAAGGGAGAGGGGGGAAAATCCAAAATGTTATTGTGAAGAAAAGCAGCCACACTTCACTACCTCGCCTTATGGGGCAATGAAAGGAATTCCTGGAGCTCATAACACTAATCCTTTCTGACAATAAGAATCTAATAAGTATATTACAAAAAAGAGACGGACATGGATTGCGGAGGTCTGCTGCGATTGATCCTCCTATTTGCTTTCCAGCTCTCTTGCACTCCTCAAGCTTTTGTGATCGCCAAATCCAAGGGGAAAGGCTCTTCCAATAAGCAGAACAAAAGTCACATTTAATTAAAATCTGGTTAAGTGTGAAGACAATGTACTGCTAAACCACTGATGATAAAGTTAAGAGCTGGCGAAGTCTGTTTATGGCTTGTTAACCCATGTTCCTGGGAATGGGTTTCATTAAATCCCTCCTTCACTATTTAAAGTTAATAAAGAATATTTCTACTTCAGTTGAGTCTGGGCATCTGCTATAGCTCTGTTCTCCTACTACCCTATTAAAAATCCTTTTCCAGGCATGCGTGTGAGCTATATGAGCTGGCGTTTGTAGGATGGTGCTTGTTCCCAAGTTTTATTGGCGTTAACAGAAGCAGGGGGTATTTTGGCACTTACCTCCTAGCAAGAGAAGAGCTAAAGGACATCACTGGCTTTTCAGAGGTGCTGGCCTTCTCCAGCCCCTGTGAGCCCCAGTGAGCATGACGACACAGACACGTCTAATATTTTGGCCCAGCAACAGACTTTTGGCTAAAACCTGACATGCCTTTGGCATGAATTTAGGAGACTTCAAGCTTTCGTCTGCACTGCATTTGTGTGGAAAAACCGAGAACCGGTGGAGAACAGGTATCCACGAACCAGGAGGTGTTCAAGTGCCTGTTTCTGCCATTACCACAGAGGACCGAATTCGATGAAAAAAATAAAAACAAATCCTGAAGTGGTGTTATACCACAGATGAAATGAAATGCATCTATTTCTGCTTCTCCAGGCTCATCACCCCACAGATCACAATTTTATATAGGCCATGACGGCGCTCTCCCCTTTTCAATCCTAGCGACAATTCAGACTTCATTTTGGATTATCAGGTCTCCTCTCTCCCCTCCAACTTTGCCTAGTGCATCTAAATCAGGTTAAATTTTCCCAAAGGTTTTGCACTTAAGCCACCTGCGTGACTGAACCATTTTATAGGTTTTATAGACTAGGGTCACGGTTCCCTTTGGGCAGTGTGGACAGAAGATGTGAACAGAACTGCCCCTGTCTGAGCAGCGCTGGGCTCACGGCCCAGAAAGGGGTACTAGGATATCTGCAGAGCTCATTTTATCTCTGTCGCCCCCAGTTATTCCCCCAAAAGAACAAATATCGCAGACACTGTCTGTACCAGCAGACCTCCAGGGCCTCTCTTTATGCCTCTGAGCATATTAAGAGCAGAAGTTAGGCTTCAAGGCTTGGCGGGTGGTGGTGGGGGAGACTGGTATTATACAAGAGATTTACTTCGGGTCACTGACTGCACATAAAAAATTCAAAACTACTCAGCCTGCATTAACATCACACCTGACTGAAATTCAGCCTTATTTAAGTTTGCTTTAGTCTTTTTCTAATTAATACTGCCAGCAACTCGAAGCTTTGGTAGTTCAGGGACTTTGACACCCTCCTGTGGCAGAGCTGGAACATCCACTCCGATTCCAGGAGGGAAATTTTGCTCCAGGCCATAAGAGAGAGCTGCCAAGTCTTCAGTTCCTTATGCTGAAATGGACCCCTTTTTCCAAGGATCACAGAGCTCTTTAGACAGTGGCAACTAGGTAATAGCAATGGTTTGCACTTCTAGAACACGCCTCATTTTCAAAGGGCAACAAGAAAGCAATACCTGGTTTCTGCTTCCTACATCTCAGGGTGGTGGAACGTTTTCCACTCTAACCACTTTTGTTTCAGTGGCTCAGATGTCTCCAAATGTTTTAGCACCTCTTAATTCTATGTATCCAGATCTCTAATAAAAGATCTTTGCAGTTCAGATGCTCTTAAGACACTCAGGACCTTGTTTGTCCCATTTAGAGCCAAACTTGTAAAAATATTTGGGCATCTTGGTGCTGAAACCATGCAAGTGAGGCAGTATCTCTGCAAATACCACTTGTGTTATATTGTAGAAGTTAGACTATCAAATGCTTAAGACGTGTCTGAGGAAGGACTCTTGAGAGGCTTTCAGAAGTTTTTACTCTGCATCTGCCATTAAGATATAGATTTTCACAGCTCCTAGACGCGAGGGAGGTAATATCATACTACACTGCTCATTTTGAACATAAGGCATGGGGCAATTATTCGACTGATGCTAAAGGACTGTGGAACAGCCTGGTCTAGAAAAAGCCACATGTATTTTCTGCCCCTCTCCCTAACTGCCAGACAACGCTGCAATGAAGCGTGGGCTGGTCAGGATGCTATGTGAACACACTGGATGTGCGAGTTAGCCAATGCAGGAGGAGAAAAAAAAAAAAAAAAAAGTTAGCTCTCCTTGGTTGACCTGATAACCAAGTCTGGGGGAGGATAAAATAAACAGCAGATAAAAAACAAACAAACAAAAAAACCCTAGATTTATGATACTGAGCTTTCACTAGGCTAGGAAGAAGTGCCTTGAGAGAATACAAAGTCTGAGATTGCTGGCATTTAAGTCCAAACTAGAAAAATACTGATGCAGTCTCTGGAGCTTCTCAGCAGTCTTTTGCCATAGGGCTACTATAGTGCTGGACAACAGCTCCTCTGGTTATTGGCTTACATTCTTTATTCATACGTATTGAACTTTATCCCTCAGTATACTGAAATGCATATAATTGTGCTTGCTCCCAGTTCACCAAGCAATCCAGAGAACACTATGCCAGCGACTTCTTGTCTTCACTGCCTCCCATTCCCAAGCTTTGACCTTCAGGGTCCATCTCTACAACAGGGACACCACCAGTATCCTCAAGCCCAGCAATGTGTACTGTGAATAACCTCCACGAGGGACTATGAAGCTCTGAAATTCCAAAGAGATGCGGTATCCCCAGTGATGGAGGACAATTAGCATCCCAGAGGACTCAGCCCTTTGTGACTGCAAACTTGATATGAATACCTTGAGGACTTTACTTAATCTGTTATCTTTAGCATGAGGATCTCAAAGAGTGTGTCTGAATATTAGTGGTTATTTTTTTAATGTTAGATGTGACTCCCATTTTCACAGATAAAGTAAATAAGGCATACAAAAGTAAAGTGATAGGCCGAGAGGTACATGTGAACTCTATGACAGGCAGAGGAAGAGATCCTACACGTCCTGATATTCAGTCTGGCATTGTGTTTGTAAGAAAGACGGACAACTGACAGCTCATAGCAGGTCAGATTTCTACCGGTTGGTAGTGCAGAAATAAAATTAGGGACAAAAGGAAGCTATTTTGAGTTCAGAGCCTTCTTGGAGTTATTGAAAGGTGTGAAACGAGGATAATGGAGTGACATTAAAAAATGGTAAAGAGAAAAAAGAATTTTCTGAAAGGCAAAAATCTCTGTGTAGTCATTCTTATGAAAATGGATGGAAAACCCACTGGAACATTTACATCGTGACTGCAATATTTCTCAGACAACGTACTGCCAAGGAACAGTTTGCGCACACAGCCCAGGGGCTGTGATCTAAAACAAACAGATCTTACACTGATCCGGAATTGGAACACAGGGAGCATTTCTGAGTTTCATCTCCTACACAGCTGGGACCCCAGCCACACCACCACCCAGGCAAGGGACTGCAGTCTTCAAGTTATGAATATAGAATCATATATAATGAATATATACGGTGGTTTAGATTCTCAGGCCCTAACAGCAGTAACAAAGACTCTTAGCTGTGAAAAACACTTGTGAGGCAAGCTACTTAAGATAGTCTCCTTTAAATGCAACGTAATTATTTCTGACAAGGAACTAGCAACTCTCAAAACTAAATCTTCCATTTGGCTGCCAGTTTAAAAGCAGATGTGAACCATACAACTTAACAACACACATCCTGCAACACACATGCCTTGGCCCTTTTATAACATGGCGCTCACGGGTTTCTACTGGATGATTAAATAGCCAGAGTAGCTTTACTTTTATGGTGACACTCAAAGAAATGATGAAAAAGGATTTCAGATTAAGTTTCCATTTAAATATAGGTCTTCTCAGGCAGCTCAAGGCTACTAAGGCTGATTTACAGAAGAGGGCAGGTGAATCTTTACTTCCTCGTTCAGTCCCAGGGACAGAATTTGCCATCTCTGTTCTTAATACAAGTTGCATTTTTTTTTGCACATTTCCCAATTCTGTTGTTAAAATTAGAGGCTTAAATGAGGGGAAGAAAATCTTTTAATTCTCCTCTTACAGTATTCAGACTCTGGCCAGCTGCATTATGTTGCTCCTGCTTATTTAAGCTTACTTAGAACACTGTGATTGTGCATAAAAGCATTTGCCTGTTAAATATTTCCAGGTCAGCTGTTCCCAAAACGTGGCTAAATATTTTCTTTCATCTTTAATCTCTTCTACTGTTTGTATGAATAGCTTAGTCACTTCCCACCCCTTCCTAAAGGTGTAGTGTGTTTTACTTTGTCTTGGCATCTAACTCTTAAAGCTGCCCATATTTCCTTGAAGGAAGGGGATCTTTTGATCAAATCTGAAATTTTGCAAACTCTACCAAATTCCAAGCATGGATATGAGTTTCGCTATCTTCAAAAGGAGCAATCGGTCCATGTACCTCTGTGGAAAATATCTGGACTATTAGTAACTCCTTGTGCTTCGCTCCCTGGCACTTGCACTCACCAGGTGGCATTGTCTATGCCTAAAACACAGACTCATGGAGGCAGAGTTTCATTTAAAGGATCATGTCAAATTATACTCTACCATTTGGGTTTTCCTCCTTTTACCATCTAGATTTGCTGCCTTCCACTGTCTGTATTCCACCCCATCTTACTGTAGGCTCCTAACTGAGGCACTTTATTGAGCCTAGTTGCTCTCTATAGTTCAAGAAGGAAAGACAGGTAGCTTCAGAGGATGATTCACCTATTGCATGGACATCACCAGTTGCATAGACAACTTCTGAAACACACTCTGCTCAAGGCATTGTTGAGTTTTGGTTAGTTCACCCAGGGGGTCTCAGAGGCGTCACAGACATTATCCTTAGAAAAGCTGCAACCTCTTTTATGCCAACTCTGCCACTCAGGGATGGTGAAGAAATGTGTACACTGATTTCCCCTCACTCTAACAGGATTCCAGTTATTTTTCATTAAAGTAATCAAAGAGAAATTGATGTTGTCACTCCCAAGGCCTGCTCCATCGTGTCACTGCTCACTCCTACCAGCAAGCGGGCTACAGTGCCAGCCTCCATTGCCTGCTGGTTAGGGTTTCAGACAAATGGTTCTTTTTCTCAAAATCCCCCTCACGACTGGGGGAGAGATTTCTCTCCGGTCTGTAAAGCTGCACACACAATGTTCTCCTAGAACTCCTAACCCACCACGAAAGGTACCAAAATTTTGACAGTGGCTGATGATGTGCCTTAACTCCTGCTTATTGCACTGACCAAAATTGTGTTGTGGTTTTATTAAACCTCCCTCAGCTTGGCTCTGTCTGTTGTCATTTGCTTTATCCTTAAGAATCTCAGCTATCTGAGGCAGTCATTGTCTTTTTTGTTCTGCCTTTGCACAGTGCCAGGTGTAATGAGCTCACAGTCCATTAATAGCACTTCAGAAGTAAGAATACTAAAGCAATTACTCATACAAATAAAAACCTTGTACCTGATTCTCCTCCTTTTTTTTTTTTTTTTTGGCATATCCTGCTAAAAACTGACCCAAATCTATCCCCTTCAGAAGAAAAAGTCTGCAATCTTGCCTTTGATACTTCAGAAGAAAAGTGGGAAAAGAAACCTATCAAATACTAGCCACCAGTGTAACGTTTTGTTCATGACCCTTTTTAATTGATGTAACAGACACGGTAGCTTCCAACACAGGATGTGGTATAATCCAGATTGCATACTATTTTCATATTACATTAAAGAATTGGGTTGGGAAAGAGGGATAATGATGTCAATTTGAGCTTATTTTACCGCAAATCCATTTTTACATGTTTATTCCTGCCTTGTTCCCCCCTCCCCGTCCCAAATCCTAAAATTGGCTTGACAACAGTTTAAAGCTTCCCAGCTTAGAGAAGAGCAACGCAGATGAAAATTTTTCTTCAGCATTCATGTGGTGCAGAATCAGAGATTTAGCTGCTTCTGACCTGCCTGCTAAATCCTTTAATAAATATGGATTTAGTGCTAAAATATAAGATCAGGTGAAATTGCTCAGAGCTTCCGAAAAACGGGGCAGTTCCACGGACCTTCAACATATTAATAGAAAATTTAATAATTTACTTTATTAAATATTATTTATTATTATTATTATTATTATGTATTTATTTATTTAATATTATTTATTTATTTATTTATTATTATTTAATATTATTATTATTTTATTTTTTTAAATTTAAAAATTTAAAAATCTGTCTTCAGCTGGATTTTCCAGTGTCAAGTTGGCTCGTCTGAGGCAATTTCCCGTACCGGATAGATTTTTCCAGAAAGAAAGCAGAGGAGGAAGGCGTTGCACAGAGCTAAATGACTATGTTTGGTGAAGAGCTGAGCCTTGTTTTCACAACCTGCATTTGCTTTAGAGAGCCAGTTAGTTACGGGTTGTTTCTGGGGAAAGTGTCTAATCTAAAGATTTGGATGAAAAAAACAAAAGGTTCATAATCAGTATGATTTAGATAGCAGCAAAGTGTTAAATACATGTTTCATATTGAAACACATTTTTCAGTGTGAGGAAACTCTCATTTAAGTGATTTGACACATGAACTCCTGTACTGGAAATAAACAAGGTACAAAACTAATTAGCCTTTAAAAGGGTCTATTTTTAAAATGATATAAGGAAGGGTTCAAAACTCTTTCAAACTATGGAGCCAGACAAAGCCCAAAAGGAAAGATCTGAAATGTCTGTGGTTGCCACTTCTGTATCAAAGTTGAAACATGAAATCCTCGGAAAAGCATCCCGTTCCAGCAACTACTGCAGAACAGTTGTGCAACCTGCGGTAATGTCACTGATTGACGGTCATGTGCTTTTTTCCTTCAGAGATCATGTGCAAGCGAGTTCTGTCTGAATTGACATCTTTATACAAATAAGTTGTTTACTTACAGAAACATTTATCAATGATGTAAAAAATACTAATATATAAGTAATAATTATTATTTATGTCAAGAAATATAACGTCTATTTGCTTATATGAGTATAATTAAACTGCTGGTACTGAGGCCGCATTTTCCACTTCACTCAAGGCTCTCAGTGCATTTCACATAGCTAAGCAGACTGAATATACCTGTAAGGTAGCAATTATTTCTTTCCTTTCCATGAATAAAGAAACCTAGATTAAAAGATGCTCTCCTGGTAAAACCAGAGATAGCAAAGGAATCCATCAGCTCTGCTATCATCCGTCATCAGGAAGATCACTGACCTTCAGAGATGAGTTTTTAAATGTGACTCTGGACATCTGGATTTTAACCTACTGTATCCTGGAGGAGTATCCTAGAGGGTCTGCATTGGGGAATGCCCCTCTTGCATTATAACGTAACCCTAACCAGGATACCCGAGTTGGCCAAAATGCTGATTCCTGCCAGGCTCTGTAGAAAGACTGGATGCATGGCTTCAATGCGGAGGGGTCAACTCCGCACTTGCAGAAAAGACTGGGTATCCATGCGGGAACCACATGCATGATAGAGGTGAACCTCTGTTCACCTGTTTTTACTCCTAGGATACAGACCTAGTGATTGAGCTAGCTTAGCTGTCTATCTTCAGGAGAAAAGCTGGCTGGAAAACCCAAGTCAAAGAAAGTGCCCACCTCTGGCCCCTCAGCTAGACACCAAAGATTAACTCCACTTCAGCCCTTTCCCTCCATCTTCCTCTTAGCATTTAGCTCTTTGCTTGCATAAGCAGCTTTATGTTTAGCTGAATGACTTCTGTTAATCCCTTTCTAGTACTCACCTATCTCTTGGCACTCAAATCGGGAATCTAGGAGGATCTGAGCTGCCTAAATTGGAGCTGACAGATCCACAGAGTAGCTTCCTCCCTGCTGTTGAGCAGATCCAGAAGATCTGTCCCCTAACTGCGCTGGGACCCACCTTCCACATCTAAAATGAGCAAGAGATGGGTTGGGTATGTTAATTTCTTTCAACTGATATTTGTCTGTCCTCTGAGATTGAACCTCTTACTCTCTAAACCTACAGCACCCAACACAATAGGAGTCTCGGGATTTCTTGCTAGAAATAGTAACAGTAAAAACAGGAACAGTCACTAGCAATCCTCTTGCTAGCAGAGCAAAGCTCCTACCCAATCTATGCAGCTACACAACGTACAGAGGTACAGATGGGTTGTCTGCCAAAAAATAATCTTATGTCTAAGTGCAATCTCAGTTTGCTTCATATTTGCATGAAGGTTTTCCAGCTCCTATCTGAAATGCTAGACCTGCACCAGATGAAATTCCATTAAACCAATCTGCTGCCTTTTATAAACCTCTGCTCTCTACAGTATTTATATCCTGTTTTCATCCTTTCCTTAAATGTTAGGGGCTGACCATCACATCGTGTCTAAAGCTTCTCCTCTATAGCTGTGATTTACTTTTGCACTCCTGTCAATCTTGCCTTTATTTATTATTCTGAACTTTATTTTAAACTGTCTCTTGCTGTTGAATAGCAGGACATGAAATGCCACGTATGGATGGACTTCATTCTTGGAGTGAAGATTTTTTGAATAAAAATAAATATCCCAAAGTGCAGGATTATGTTTTTCCCTTTGATGCTTAATCGCATTTCTGCGTTTTCTGGGATGTCAGTTAAAGACTCCCAGAAAATGAACAATTCCTCACGCATTAAATGAAGTTCTTAACAAGGATTCTTCTCTGGATTGATTTTAATTTCCTCTCTGAGTCGATAAGGAGAAAACGATTTTAACAGTAGAAAAGTGTTTTGCTGATGCTTAGCGTCTTTAACAACAACTACGTTTCCTTCCTAATTCCGTGCAGTTTGGTTTTGTCTAAAATAAATTCAACAGAACACTTTCAAATGTGTGTGTTGAAGTAACAGGCTAGATTTGTTTGGAATTCTCTTATTCAGAGTTCAGCATTACTACGCAGACGATCCCAACCTGGTTTCCTTTTTCTTCAGATTGCATTTTACCCAGGAACTTAGAACTTTTTTATTACTATTTATCTTCCTCCTTGTTTTTTCAAAAGAAGATAGAACATCTATGAAATGTGCTGGGCTGAAATATCGACAAGTTAGATGTCTCTGTCCACACAAATGGGGTGTGTCAGCAGCAGCTCCAAAAGTTTTGTGTCCTCAGTACTGTTAATACACCTCAAACACTGGTCTGGAAGGATCACCTTTATGGAAAAGAAGCAAGCCCTCTCCAAAGCCCTTTTAAACTGTCATCTGTCATGATCATTAGAAAGGTGCTCAGTAATGCTAGTTGTGGCAATAGTTTTTAGAGTATGAACATCTTGCAACTTGGTAGGCAGCAGAGAAGCCATACTAAATCCACTTTAACCACTTCAGACAGGCCATTCGATCGTGGATGTCTGGCTTTCAATAGCCACTGATCCAGTATATGAAGAACAATGGTCTTAGGAGATCTGGTTGTTTTTGCTTGCTCCCTTTTGGCATCATTCTATTTTACCAATTTATTGATAATTTTCCATATCATCTCATCTCAGCTACTCCAAATTGGAATGAAACTTGATTTCAGAAGCCTGGAAACCTCCAAAAACCCTTTGCGGAAACTCTAGTCAGCACAGCCTCCAGTAGGGAAGGAACGTAAAGCCACAGCCACAGGAGCCACCCACCAACAACAGCATGGAATTGACTGAATACACTTGGAGAAACCATGACATAGTACCTACAACTATCCTTGCTGAGCTAAATGAGGGAGGTGCTGGGTAAGAGTCTTCATTCAATACAAGCAGGATAGATCTCAGGGACAATATGACTACAAACAAATAGCTACCAAGTTGATATTCCGGTAATAGTCTGAATAAGAAAGAGAATGTTAAGAAGCAGCACAAAACTAAGAGGAAGTCTGCACGGTCTTTTGTGAGTTGGTGACTTGCTGGTAGGCCAAATGGATTGGGCATCTGCTATCTTTGGTTCAGAAAGTGCCTTAGTGCATCTCTGAGCCTGAAGAAATACACATCTGTTCCTGCGGTTTTATGAGCATAACCTATTCCATGCAGTAATTACAAGATTTCAGATTTTCAATTAGCTCGTGTATGGCCAGATCAAAACAAAGGAAGATAGAAGCTGGATTTGTCTCCAAAAAACATGAAGAAACTGCTCACATCACTCTCGCAGGCTAACAGTTTTGTTCCACGGTGACATATAACACTTACTACGTCAAAGAAGTGACTTAACTGAGTTATAAAAAAGCAGTAACAGATATTCTACTGTATGGAAGGGGCTAAATTGTGACCAGTCTCCATACCGGCATGATGTAAGGCCAGAAAACATAAGGACTGTGAGGCTCCTCCTTTCAAAAGCAATGTCAGAGAACAAGCCAAAATTTGGTCAGCTGGGGTGCATAACTTTTCAATAATACAGGAAAACATTGAAATTGCTTAACCATCCTCAAGGTACCCTATTTTAACAGTAGCCAGTTTGAAACATGGAATTTAACAGCTTGTTGTGATGTTGTGAAACGTTCTGTTCTTCAAATTATCCAAGTTAACACGAACCCCACAGAGTTTGGTACATCACTGCCGTTGTCAGTCACAAAAAGTCCACAACACAAAGAACTTTTGAGATCATGGTACGACTGTTGAGGTCACATCCAGAGATTGGGAAGAGTGTTGAACTAAAATCAGTGTCCTGGGACTGTCGTAGCAAACAACTAGAGAATGGAATACTCTATCCACCATCCTTTGAGGTGGTCCATAAATTGGCACTGATGCTAGAACCACTTTTCGGAGAGAAATAAGCTTTACTCATCACAAGGAATGCGTCTAAAGTCAATGAAGACCAGGGATGGCTTGTCACACCACTGGACCTACGCTATCGTCTGTCTGAGAGACGGCCTAATCAGACCAAACATTTTATGATCTAATGGTCAAACACAGACTGATGATATCATCACTTTTACTGGTCTTGGCCAAATTTGAAATTACAGCTAGAATGCAAGTTTACAATTCCTTCACTTTGTCCCTTGGCTTCCATATCTGACCAAGACTGCCTGCACTATACAAGGTGAGCTGCAAACAGGAAGGTGGCTAAAAGTAAGATCCTAAACAGATCCCAAAGCTGAAAGAAGTTTGATGGGTCTCTGATTGGCCAGTGGAATGCACTAAGTCTGTTATCTTAACTGTCGGTCTGTAAGTAGGAATTCACACCTGAAACTTAAGTTGTCTTTTCCATCTTATTGGAAGGTTTACCCTCCTAAGTGTGTCCTTTTCTTCTTCTGACTACAAAGATATTTGGACTTTTGAAGAATTAAACTCCCAGCAACAATAACTACAGCCCACCTTAACTACTGCCTTTTCTTCCCCCTGCAAAATAACTGATACTTATTATTTTCTAAACTTCCTAAGGGTTTCCTTATACATATTTTCTATAACCAAGCGGAAAGAGAGTAAAAGGGTGTTAAAATGAAAGCCTTCCTGAATATTTTCATTTCAAATGTTTTCACTGTTTTGAGTCTTTCACTGCATCTTTAATAAAATGCTAAAAAGACTTTAAAAGGTGGATTCATTTTGCGACCGGGTAGGCCAAAATCTCCACTCACAATCCCAGCCATATCAAATACTTTATGCTGTGTAATGATAGTTTCATGTTAACACTTTTGATTCTCTCGTCTCATTCATTCCTTCAAAATTCACAAAGCAGATATCTGCTAGGCAGAGCCTCTGATAACCTGGCGTAACAGTGCTGGGCTGCACATACTTTATTCTCTCAGAGAGAAAATTTACTTCTCTGCACATAATTAAAATGGGGAAGATCACAAGTTCACAAATCAGCACATTATGGTTCTGTAAGGCTAATTCTGAAATCCCTGCTGTACAAAACATCTCCCGGTCTTCCGTGAATTCTAAAGGACCAAGAAAGGCCTTCAGGAGTACGCTTGTAATATTAGTATTGAGCCAGAAGAGATTTTGATACTGTCATCTGAAATCTAGTTCTGAAGACCTTGTGCTACTGTAATTTCTATTGCCCCAGACAACTGTTTTTGAAGCAGAAAAGCTGCAAGGGTAATGAGACGATTAAGCTGCAAGCTGAAGGAAGATCATTTAAAGTGGCATTCGATAATCTGGCAGTGCCTGATATCTTTTTCTTAAGTCACTAAGATCCAAAAGAAATGGATGTTTATCAACTTCAGGTGTGGCATCCTGCAGTTTAGTGCCCTTCCCTATGTGTTTTGAAGCTAAGAAGAAAATAAAAAGACAAACAAGTGACCTCTTGGGCATTACTGTGTAGTGAGGTACAGACCTATTTTATGTGACAGTTGATGTAACACCCATCTTTTAAAGAGACATTCTTACTTCTTAATGAAGAAAAGGATGACTTAAAGATGGACTTCTGAGAGCATTTTCCAAGGATGAATTTTGATCTCGGTGGCCTTGGGCATAACATGAATTTAACATGAGATTTTGTTGTGTAAGGTTGACATCAATGAGCCCAAGGGAATCAATTTTTATCACACGTGTTAATCCTGGTAACATTCCATCAATGGGATATGACAGTGTCTGGTAAGATATATGAGATCTGTGTTTCTCTGTGTGTGTGTGCGTAAAACCTCCTACAGAACTCCTGATGAGAAAAGACACTGAGAAAATAAAGATGCATTTGCTTTGGCCTTCCTCTTTAAAAGTTCATCCTTCTTGGTCTTCTTATCTATTAACTGGAATACAGAAAAGATGGCTGTTTAAATGAATTGAGTAACTTAACGATGGGGTACTCAGTTGGGTGCTATCTAAAACACTTTCTCCTTTATTAACTTAGACAACTAAGTTGAAACTAAAAAAATGAGTCAATATTTCAATAATACTATCAGTGGATACAGAATCTTCAGTCCAATCATCATTTGTCAGTGCACTTGAATTGACTCGTGCTCAAAGTAAACAGGAACTTTTTCATTGACTTCAATGTGCTATGCATTAATTTATAAGAATATGGCCTCTCTGCAATCAGAGACATGCTGAGATAACAGAGACACTGCAGCCTGAAGCCCCTCCTAGACTGCTTTTAACAAAGCACAGAGGCTTAGAGGTGATTCCCTCATTTCATTTTATGTCACAGTTCTGTAATTCCCTCTCTCCTGAAGAGTCGGTGACCAGGATTCTTGTTGCGTTTTCTACAGTTACTCAGCAGAACTGAGGATCTCTCAAAGGGCTGAAAGCTAGATTCTTCCAAAGTAACATGAAGTACCCAAATGAGGAGGAAGCAGAGTCAATGAGGAATCAATTAAGCTCTCTTTCAGGGATTTCTGCTTGACTATCTGAACAGCCCTCTGCAGACGTTCCTCTCCTTACGTCAACTATCCTGCTAAATTGGTCATGTCACAGGAAGTGCCTAAAGGCAGGAGGGAATTGCATGAAACTAAGCTTTATCTGAAAAGAAATTTCCCTGCCCAGTAAAGACATTTATAACATTTCCAGCCAGAGTAAGTACGGCCAGGATGAGAGCTGCAGCACCTAAAATCTTGGCATAATCTCCAGGAGTGGAATTTATAAATACCGACTCAATGCCTAAGATCTATGAAATAAATTCAGAGGATATGGGAGCTGGGCCTAGGACTCTCTAGCCGTGACTTGTAGATTTGCTATTCCCATCACGGTGGGCAGACTACTAGGAAATGCTGAGGAGGGGAATGGTCTGAAACTCTGCTCCTGTCTTGGATGAAAGCATTCTGTACGTTCTTCACAAAGATGCCCAGTTGACACTAAGGTTCAGGGTGTGAAAACCCTGTCCTCAACTTTGGCATCCCTTTGGATCAACCCAGTCAGTTTATTCTTTTCTTTGAGATGATGACTGCCTGTAACCTATGTATTGATCTTGCACTTGGGATACTCTTCCAAGAAATGGGAAAGCAGGTTCAACAGTTTCTCAGACTGGAGACACCTGCTAAATGTGCCATAGCAGAACTTTAGGAACTTAAGGTAGTTTTTCAATAAACAGTTCCAGGTACTGAGATATCTCAAAGGCTGAGCAAAGGTTCTCTGAAACACTATATTAAAGCTAGATGATCTGCATTTGCCTAAGGTAAACCATAAATGCCTAAATAGGCAGACCTTGGTAACTAAGTTTGGCAATAAATCACTGGAAAGTACTATTTCCTCCATGTCACGGAGAAGAGAAATGGCAGTCATAAAGTTACATGATATGTCCTCAGAAAACACTGTTAGCAGCAGAAGTGGTCAGAAAAACTATTGATGGGATCAAACTGCAGGAAGATTTAATGAAATAGCATCACGTAAGCTCAGCCTCAATCTCTGGCCAGATATACTCTCTTAGCCTTCTCAACATGTGAAGCAAAACCTCATAACTTAACACTTCTTTGCTTCCATTTCCCAACTCTAATCACTAAATACACAACCTATGATTTTATGTCTACTCTGCCAATTCAGGGCCACCAAATACAAACTAATATTCCTATTCCTGCTCTTCTCTAGTCTACTTTTAAATCTCCGAAGTATTGCCTTGGATGTCAACTATGCATACAGTGAGTCAGTATCAGTGAGTGACTGACAAGGAATCCTTATCTATATGCAGTCAAAGTACAGCCGTTGTCAACTGTCCAGAAAAAAATCAGTACACTTACTACATAAAGAACATAATTTCTATTGCTGCCTCGTATAATCAAGCTTTGGACGATTCTAGTGAATACTGTGCATGTCAAGATGTCAACTACTAAACAGAGAACAATGTGAAAATCACTGCTTTAAATGTGAGGAGAGTAAAAGACAACATTACATAAGTTAATTCCTTTAAGAATGATTGCAGTTCCTAACATAAAACTGTTCTTATGGTCCTAGGATTTTACTGATTCATCAGTGAGATCCTCTTGGGAAATGGTGACATTCCTCAAATGCAGATAACCTGACTCACCTGTTTCATTTCAGTGCACTTAAACACGTCATACGGTACGTGTTCTCTTGGCCCTTGATTGGCCAGAAATGCGTGGTCCAATTTAACTAGGTTAAGAGTGAGATTTCATCGCATACAAAATTCTGTTTCCTTCTTCCCATTAGAGGTTAAGAGAGCTGCCCTACAAGGGCTTCATTAGTTGCCATGCTTGGAGAACTAGGTCCTTTGCTAGGGCTCATTAGGTGATGAGGGGAGATGGCATGCTAAAAGCCTGGGATACAGAGGATCTGTGATTGCAGGCTCTGGAAAAAGGGGGGGTTAGGATGAGTGGTTCCTTAATTATCCCTCTTGTACTAAGCATTTCCTTGGACTGTTTAACTGAACTGGGTTATAAAGGACCTTTTTGCATTCGGTTGTACAACAGTAATACTAGGATGCAAAAGGCAGGGGGTTTTGTTCTCCCCAGGGAAATCTCAAAATGCCTCTTTTTCTTCTAACTACAGGTTATCACTGGACTTAGCTCTGCACCCTTTACAACAAGGCTTTTTATCTTCAGGAATCTACCAAAAAAGAACTGCATTCTGAGGAACTGGGGACCCTGAAAACTAGTCCCTTGTATGAAAGAGTGAAGTATGTTTAAGAAGAATTTTTCCTGCTAAAGAGTGAAAAATCTGAGGTAATGTGGCAGCAGCCTTGTCTCAAATCACACTGGTAGTGGATACAAACAAAGCAAAAAAAAATGGCACTTCATTAGTTCTTTCTACAGTACAGTGCAGGGCAGAATTCAGAACAAGCTGAATTACGCTGCCGGTCTTTGCTGACACGGGCTAACTGGAATAAAAAAAAAGAGATATAAACATCTGCAATATTATTATCTTGTGAAAAACTAAGGGGTTTATCCAACAATCTGCGATCACTTTAGATTCCCAGCACAGGCAGGTGAAAATCTACCTACTTACCTGAAAGATTAAGTCTAAGGTACAGAGACAGTCTAGTCCTACTTTTTACATATGATAATCCACAGACTTTCACCTAGCTGCCCCTGCATTGACTGGTAACTCCTAAATGAATAGAGCATAACTTCCAGACAGATGTTAGTCCTGCCATGAAGATTTAAGAGCTAGAAAACCCAGTTCTCACTGTTTATTCTGGGTTTCAAGATAATTGGGCTGTTCTTAGACTATACTTCCCAATGTGGATTACAAATGTGGGGCTATCCTTTGGCACTAGCACCTGCAGCCACGGTCCTATAGATTTCACTGGGATATAACACAATCCTCACTGCTTTGTTGAACCGACATTGATTTATGCAAATACTTCAATTCCTTCACTTAACAATTCTTCTGTTCCGTTTGTTTCTTTTTTATAGGACAATGAAATCCGGCCCCTCTACTTCCTTTTACAGAACCCCCACCCCACTGGGCTGTGTTACTTGCACTAACATTCTTGCTCACTGTATTTTAACCATGTAGAAAGAGTACCACACATCCTGTGAGTAAATCTGTCTTTCAAATCAAGTCATCAATTCAGTGGAAAGGTCTAGGTTAGAAATGGAAGTTTACAAATCACCTTAGTTTTGATTTTAGCTGTGAGGCACAATAACCTGAATGTTACAAGCAGCACTGTGAAGGAAAAGGTCTTGGAATGATGCTCAAGTCTGTCTCAGATAACCTCACAATGCCAAAGAAAGTTTGCACTAGATGGATTTATAAAAGCAGTATAAGGAAAGTTTATAAATCATCCATACATGACCCTGCAGGTTCACAAAGAGAAAGTGATTTCTCTTTGTGTGTAGAAAAGAACATTTTTTCAAATTCATCCTTGCAATCCCCCAAACTCCGCATAAACTCAGAATAATGACTCAATTATGAATCAGGCTACAAAATCACTAGAAATACAGAGCTACCCTTCTTCTTTCTGTGGTCTTGTAAATGAACTCATGGAGTATGGAATTGAAAATGTTAATGATGTGAGGAAAAGAACAGTTTGTCACAACATTTATCCTCCTGTCAACACAGGACAGCTTTCTTCCCTACATCTGTAAAAGTTTTTGGTCAATCTATTCTTACATATACCAGTCAAGTGGGCCTCCTCTTTTTCTGGATTCTTCAGCCCAGTCATCTTTACCACAGGACATGTTTCCTAACACCTAACCTCAATACTTATTTGAGAAAATCTTTTCTTTTTATATCCTTTATATCAGCTTATTCAGTTCATCATTATCAGTCAAAGTTAAAATACTCTTTTCAAATACATATAAGCACTTAACCTGATTCTTTTTACACATTACAGTAATTCCTCAGAGAAAATGTTGTTTATGCATTTTTGCTTCTACTTCCACTCTCTTAATAGTTTTTGTTTTGTTGCTTTGCTGCAAGTTCATTTAATTTCATTGCCAATAGTGAGGTGCCCTGGATTTTTGGCCTAGTTCCACCTCAGCCGTTTAAGGGTAAAGAGGCTGTTACTGCTGTGGTCTCTTATTTGTGAGCACAGCATGCAGAACAAAAGGCAAAAGACTAATGCTCAACAGGTCCTGACTGTCTAATTTATTACAGTATTTCTCAATGTGGCATCTAAAAGTTAACTGTATTTGGAAGAAAAGTCAACAGGCTTCTGAACAGTTTTTCTTATGCCTCCATTTCAGGTACCTGATGCAGATTTTGAGAGGCCGACACTTAGCTAAGGAACGAAGAAATTTTACAGTTCCAAATCTGTACATAAAACTGCCCGTAACCAATCTGTCTCCTTGGTAAGTACTTGTACTATGAAATACTTTTACTTGGATATCCTTTTGCTTAGTATGGGACAGTGCTTGCGTTTTTTTTTTCCATAAGAAATTCATACACTCATCCTCTTCTAGCTGAGCCTAGAAAATCACAACCTTCAAACTTCAATGGGAAGCGAGACCTGAAGGACTGCCACCTCTTTTTTGCTATTTGCAACAACTTAAAGAATATTTGATCATCTCCTAAAAATAAAAGCACACCCTTTGGTGGCTACTGGGATTCATCAAGAATTAACACCAGAACAAGCAGTTATAGGTAAACCATCAATTACATTCATATCAATACCATGAATAACAGCAAGCCCAGGTGGCTTTAATGGGGTTATTTATTACCTTGCTCTTTACTCAGAAATGGAAGTAGAATTATTTACGTAGCTGAGCTATGGCATATCTGCTTCCAGTCATGCCCTACATGTGCTTTACTAGAACACATTTGTAGCCCTATTATTGCAGATCTAAGTCTGAATATTTTACAAGTTTAAATAACATTATAAATAATGGTAAGGCACTGCTGAAGTTACCGATTGAGCAGTCATGTCCAGTCCAGTTGGGATCACAGCTGCAGAGTCCAGTATCCGGGAGGAAGGTCCCATGTCCAGAGCACTGGTCCAGACAAGTGGCTCTTGGGGTCTCGCAGTTTGTTCCCCCCCAGCCAACAGAACAGTGGCATTCTCCTCGCACGCACACGCCTCGTCCCGAACACGTAGGATCCATGCAGTCCACTACATACGAGAAAGAAGAGGAAAGAAGGGGAAGCAAATGGGAACTTCAGAAATAATCTATCAGATTGCCATAAACAGATTTACTTATTTAGTACCTCATGGCTCCAAAAAGAAACTGAAGCCCTATTGCGCACTGTGACAAAGTTATCTCTAAACAGATGCATCACACAGGAAGATACCTTCCTGGAAATGCAATGAGAGCTAAAACACTTACCTGAAAAAATAAATAAAAAAATTGTGATGAAATCCATTGTTTTATCTAGGCATACATAAATAAATGTTCTTTCTAAAAAGAATAGCCAAATATCAATTAAGATCAGAACAAGAATAATACGCGCTTGTATATATACTGTGCCTCCATTTGTTCTATTATAATAACTTAAAGCACTATTATTAATGAATTTGAAGCTGAACTCTGGGTTTCTGAGAGAGAAATTTCTACATAAAAGATTCAGCAGAAATTCAACTCCTGATTCAGCAGAATATATGCTTAAATTGAAGAATGTGCTGAAGTCTACACTGATTTCACAGAGACACATGCATGAATTTCAGATTAAACATCTGCTTAGTTTTTTGGAAAAAGGATTAAAAAGAAATGATATATTACTGGATATTACTACCTTCTGTTTGTATTTTTGAACAATGAATATTATTTTTAAATGGCCCTTTTTTTAAGAAGAGGCACTTTCATAACAAGGTTGAAGAACATTCAGTTGGGTGTACTGTACAGGAGGAATGTGCGCTAAAGGACTTACTTAATATAATGCTGTCTGATTCCCGAGTTAAGTGTTTTGTTGGCAACTGTCAGCTCCGCTGCCCATGGGGGAATTTCACCCAGCCAAAGAAAAATATGAAACACACCAGACTCCCTCCTAAAAAAGGACCGGAGGAGTTGATCATCTATTTATATACAAAAGTACATAGGACAGGCTAGAGAAATTCTTCGCATCTCTTGCAATGGCGTGTGGCAGTGCCCTGGGGATCAGCGACAAGTGTCAGTCTGGCTAAGCAGCAAAAGAAAGCTGTCCAGCTGCTGGCTCTAATAAGGAAGAGCAGATCATGGACACTGCACACCAGGCAGGTTTGAGCTTCCTTTTTTTCCCTCTAAAAGCTAATGAGAATTCCAATGACCTGTTTAAGGTCCAGAAACCTTAAAAAGAAACACAACAGCTGCTCTGATAATTCCCTAGATTCACAAAACCTTCTGACTCTGACAAGAAATGGCTCAGCAATTACTATCCCAAGGCATGCGAGAGAATTTTCTGTTTTGTTTGATTCCTGGAGCCCTGCTCATAGCTGGAACAACCTTCGAAAACTGTAAGATGCTGGAAAGGATGAGTCTATAAATCTCCTTCACTGTTCGTGAGCTGGGAGCAAGGGCGCCAATTTTAGCATGAGACCCTTGGAGCCCTGGCCCTGTTCTTTCTCAGCAGTAATAAGTACGAAAAGGACTAAGAGAGACACTAGCAGAATCCTATGTTCTCAGCAGATGGTTTGAACGTGGAGAACAAAGATCACAGGCTAACTGACAAGAGGCTACCTCCAGGCAATTAATCATCCCCTCTGAAGGTCAACTGGGAAAAAGGTGAGTTTTACAGGGGGCTCCATCACAGGAGGCAGACAATCTGCTATCTCAGCTCTAACACAGAAGATTATAGAAGGGGAATGTGCATGTCAGAACCCCCCATTTATCATAATCCCAAGGCCATTTTTCATGTCGAAATGAGCCCTTTCAGAAAATGTCACACACAATGGCTACTTTAATCTCAGCCTCACTAGCGGTGAGCTCTTTAGGCTTTCTGCACCATGGCAAGGGCCCTGGGACAGGATTAGGGGCTTCTGCTTTCTTCTTAATCAATTGCTTAGTGGATTTGGGATACAATTGTATATTTTTAGGGAGTTCCGCTTGACAAATTTAGCTGCTCAGCTCCGGGAGAAGTAGAGACGGGCAGCGAGGGAGGAGGACAGAGCTCACCAAATTGACTGGACTTGGAAAAACAAAAAAAATAACAACAATACAAAAGTTTTGCATACGTCTGTGTTGCTGCTTGGTAAATGTCCCAAATGGTCTAATTGCTGGTTGGAAAATGCCCCATTTACAGTTCAAACTTTGTGCAGAACCTTTGCCAGGGAGATAAATCATGTAGCAAGCAAGGCTAGTGCAGATACTACACTTTTCCCCAATATGCTTCATGCTTCATTGGTCACACAAGTTATTAGGCTTATTCAGTACCCAAAGAGTAACTTCTCATTTTTCATTGCTTAAATTTGCTCCCTTCCCTTTAATGTGCCGCTGGCTTAGCCCATGCCTTATAAAATATGGGCCAATAAACTAAGGAAGGAGAAAAGAAAAACTTATGTAAGACTGTTGGCTGATGTTTTATAAACATTGTTGAACTACTACCGGGGTGGCGGGGGGGGGGGGGGGAGGGAAGAAAAGAAAGAAGAAACACAGGAATGAAAACCTATTATAAACATAGAGTAAGCAGGGAAGCTACAAGACCTGAGAAATAATAAAAAGTAATCAATACCAGATGGCCCTTCTTAGAAGAGAAATTAAAAAGTAAAAGCAATTTAAAAAATAGTATAAATCAACTTTTTTACTAGATTTAAAATACATATATACCCTGAAGTTTTCCCACATGGCATATTTCTGACTTATTTCCATTATGTATTGATTACTAAAAACAAATGCATACTAGGAAAAATACTAAACAGCTCATAAGAAAAGTCATGTTCTCTTTGTTCCTCTTTCTTTTTCAAGTTTCTACCTAGTGGGACTGAACTGCTACAGTGACAACATAAAATAACTGATTGGAGTCTAGCTTTTTTGCTTTAAATGCGACCAGGGAAAAGAGGTGCCTGTTAGAAGAAGCGCACATCTTACTCTGAATTATGCACATTAAACATGTCTAGCTGAAGGTAAAATCAGGGTCTCTTCATTTCTGTTTAATCAGTAAAGATATGATCTAGTAAATTAGAGGTCTAAGGAGGTGCTTTAAAGACATTATTTCAGTAGTCACCATATTTGGCTTTGCATGCTGCACAGCTTCATTGAATTGTGCTTTCTTAAGCCAAAATATTAAGCTCTCTAAAGAGACGACTTATTGATAAGAAGTTGATACTGTCTTCATCTCCAACATTTACTGGCACCGAAGCCATGGAATGTCAGAGATGTCCCCCTCCAATACATTTAATGCATCACAAGAATTGCTAGATTAGATGCCATTTGAATGTTTGAATCCAGTTCACCTTATTTTCATTGTGCATTAAATAAAGTCATTTCAGATACATCTTTATCTCACGCTCACTAAGACAACAATAAATTACTCCAAGCGATAGCAATTCTTACAAGTATATCAAGTGGATGTTTTAGGTCTACCAGGTGGTGCAGAGGCTTCATATGAGCCTTTGCAGAAGCATATTTTAAACATAATTATTTTTCAGATCCTCTGCATAGAATTTTGAGAATAATTTTCAAAAGGGCTGAACATTATTCTGTAAATCAGTTGCTTTTGAAGGTATTTTATAACTATAGGAATGATTTGTAAACTTACAAACCGTCCACTTGTTCATTTAGAAATAAGAAGCAGTCACAGACTGGGCATGATAAAGGCTTATGGTGCTGGGTGACTTCCTTCAAAGAAAGATTAAAGATAAGTGCTAAAAGTCACTGCATTCTGAGTTACAAAACTAAATTTAAATGAAGAACGCGTAGGGGCTAACGTGAAAAAAACTATGGAAGAGCCACTAAAATAACATCTGATTTTGAAGCAGAATTTAATTCAAGTCTTGAACATTTCTAAGCTTTTAAAGCTGACAAGAATCAGGGATCTCATACTCCACCACTTTTTATATGCAAGCAACTGAAATCACTTGGCATAGAACAGCAGAGAAGAAAGCACTGTAAAAGTAATTATACGTTTAGATGTGTAAATGGAAACGATGCTTTAATAAGAACATTTGAACATATGATTAGACATTCTGGTCTTTCAACTAGATTTGTCTATCTATCTGAAGTGTTTGATGGCTTTTCATCCAATTATTGAACAAATATGATAGATAATGACAAGTTATTACAACATACCATTTTTATGCTGCATCCATCTATTGTATCTCCAAGGTGCCTATTACTGTTCTGTTTAAGTGCCAGTCCTATTCAAAATTGCCTCCATCCATGTAATTATATAACAACAATCAAAGGAAAAAGCTAATTCAGTGTATCTTGCAAATACCTTCTTCACAGCTCTCCCCCTTGTATCCTGGGTTGCAGATACAGGTCCCCATGATGCACGTGCCATGGTTATTGCAGGAGACATCAATGCACTGGCTGGTCGGGACATCACATTCTGCTCCTTTCCAGCCACTATGGCACAAGCACCTCCCCTTCATGTACTGTCCGTTTCCACTGCACAGCACTGGGCAAGATGCTGGGGGAACGTAACAGAAACCACGTTAAAACACACCTGTACATGACTCTCACTTCAAAAAAGAACACAAGAGCCTAGCATGGGACTTCTGCTGTTCATATACACTCTTCAGTGGGGTACCCTGTTTTCTTTGCCAAGGCCAATTCTTTTACGTGGGTTATGCCCAGCCGTTAATTGTATCCTCCTATGAATGTTTTAAACAAACAAACAAACAGCGCTCTTGACTTAGCAATACTTCTTTGCTCTGTGTCTCTGATATTTTCTGCTACTGACTAAACTCAGACCTTTATCTTATTCTGACTTTTGGATATACTGGAGTCTCCTTTCAGCAGCACCACTGACCTTAAGTTGTTTATCGCTATACCTGACATGCTGCCAGACTTCAGACTTTCTTTGACACTTCACTGCTCTGGACCTTAGCTGTACACACATCACTCCCGTTTTGCTGCTGTAATTGTCGACTTTACAGTCTTCAGTTTCTTTGCTCAGAGAATGCAGAATGCTACGTTCAGACTATTTCCCTGATTTAGTTTATGTCTGTCATACCATCACCAGACTCTCCAGCCCCCTTTTACGGCTATCATCTCCACTGGACTCCATTCACCATCAGACACAATGCAAAACTGGCCTCTAGTCTTTCCAGTCTTTCTGTAATTAAAAGTTCCCCAAATACATCCTCCGATCTTTATGTGAATTTATAAATGACTTTGTAATTGTGCTTGTTTCCAGCAAAATCAGTTGATTCGCACGGCCAATCAGCGGCAGGATTTATTCCTTGTGATAAAGGGGAGAAGAAGAAGTCAAAAAGCTCAAGCTGTGGCATGGTGGATCCCAGGATTAAATGTTTTCTGAGCTAGCTCAGGAAAATGTCAGGTGGAGTGGACGGTATGAAGAAAAGGACACTGCGCAGGCTTCACAAGCAAGGAGAGAGCATCAGGGAGCAGACCAAAGCCTCCATTAACAAAACTTTGGTAACTGCTGCCCTATCAGCTTTCTTCAGCTTATCTCCGATGCTACCTTCTCCCTTTGCCACACTGCTATTCTCCCCATGTGCCATCTTAGACTTCTTTTGTCCCTTGTTCTGATTTTTCTAAAAGAGCTATCCATTTCTGTCCTATTTCCTCAAAAGCAATAGCCTTCCCTTGTTGACTACCCCTTTAAAATCTCCTTGCTTAAGTTCTGTTCTCTTCAAGTTCATGTCACTGAAACTCTCCACATTCAACTCAGACTTCTCTGGTTCACTGTCACACATTATCCTTAAGTGAGAGCAGCGGGGCTTCTCCTCCGCCCCTCACAAAGGCACTTTATCGAACCTTTTTATGAAGGACACTAATGTGAATGGAATACACCATTCTGCTTTTTAACTCATCTGTCTTAGGAATGAGATTGAAACAATGAACCTCTTTTGAGTCATTCCTGATTCTGAGTACAGGCAGGAGGAGGTAGTAACAGTGGTTAAAAGAAACATTCCTCCATTTCTCTTACTACCTTTTCAGTTAGTAATCACGCAATGCCTATCCCATGTTGCTTTTCATGTATTATTATAGGTAAGTCTGCTTGAGTGTTACTGAATTATAGCAACCTCAGCACAACGCAGAACATCGCCAGCTCTGACCCTTAAACCAGTTTGATATGCAATGAACTACATTTGCCTGACTAAAATAAAAGAAGTTTAGAAGATAAAGGAATTTGACAACTGTTATTATTAAAGAGCCTTCTGTTCCCTTTAAAGAAAGCACATTGCAATGGTGTTTCAAGTGCATCACTTGCAAGGAGATGTCTACTTACACAATACAAGACATAAATTGTTTAAGATACACTGTGCTGTATGCACGGTTCACAGCAAACCCACTCTGTAATTTAACTTTTCAGCTAGACTGATGGAATTTTCCACCCCCGTCTCAAATTTCAAATGCTTGGTAATGGAGCCTGTTCTTTGAAGGTGCTGGAAGAGGATAGCCTACGGCTCTTTTCAACAAGAAGGAAGAATAATTGCCTTTATCCAGTGAGAGGTTGCTAAGAAAGACTTACATGTTTTCTGGCAAGACAGCTGATCACTCAGTGCAAGATCAGATAAACTGCTGGCCATCTGCAGTAAAATTGCTACTTTATAGAGATCTCCATAGAGAACACCTTCAGCATAACCTGGAAAGTGCTACTGCAAATGTCAAGGCAATGGCAAGAACAAGACCTCTTTTGTAGCATACCATAATGAATAAAGACAAAGGAAATTTATGGATTTTTTTCACTGCTCCCTGTGCAACTCTTTTCCTTGGACAATGTTATATAATTAATGTTTGATCATTCAGATTCCACCCCAAGAAAAAATATTTAAGAGGCCTAAATTACAGAAATTCTCTAGGGTGGTTGTGGTAGCCCAAATGCCCACTTGCTCTTCTTGGAAAAGTTTAGCATCAGAGAATGAGATTGTTCATTTATTTGTTTGTTTGTTTTGGTTTATATAGAACTTTAAAAACACCTTTTCCCATGTTCAAGGAGGTTTTTAGAAGGCCCTAGAATACATCTAGTGATTTGTTCTCATCTGTATGGTTTAAAATAATTGGCTAGCAATTAACTTTTATTTTCATAACAAGAGCTCCTCATCCCTTCTTCCAATTATTACAGCCCTCCTCAAAAGGACAAGCAAAAAATACAGGCTTTGCAGCATCCATTTGGATGGTGAATTACAAAGCAGAACTGAAACACAGGAATACTTAAGATATCTCAGATGTAAAAATCCTGTAGTGGGACACGCTTATCTGAGGATTACTTCTCAGTACAGGAACCAATACATTGCTGCAGACAGATACTACAGCAGTCTTGCACACATTGCAGTTCCTGTCCCCTGAGGGGTTTGCAGGTCAAAAGCACCATCTTAGATTCCACTGAAAAGGAATAGAAAGTCAATGCTGGGGCCCTCATATCTCATGTTCATGGCAAGACGATCTATTTAACAAGCCCACTGGATGGAAATGCATACACAAATAGCATTCTGACACCCCAGGTATAAACCTGCTCTCCTAAAGGCAGACCGTGATCTGGACTCAAATGATTTGGAACCAAAATAAGAAGTGTTCAAATCAGCCAGAGTAAGCAATCTAGTGAAATGGGAGATACTCATGTGGCTCAACTTAAGTGCATGAGCAGGCTCCATATATAACCCATGAGGGGAAGTAAGCTCCTTTGAAAGTGGATTCAGAACAAACGATTAAGTATTCTGACTCAGGAGGAAGGAGCTTCTCCTCCACTGGCTCTGTAGGGAGCTTTGGGTGACCATGCCTCCCAAACTTCAGCCCCTAACGCCCCTAACTGAAGTTAGGGGGTGTGAGTAGGAATATGCTGTGGAAGGTGGAAAAATTCCTTTTGTCTCCAGATCTACAGCTCTGAAAAGGAGCTTGGAAATGCAAACCAACTGTAAGGAAATGCAAACCAAGTGTAACCTGAGTCAGCAAGAAGTCTGACATAAGGGCTCCTAGAGATGCAGACTGCCACATTCATCTTACTGGGCTGTGAACTCTGAAACACCTCAGGGTTTTAGCCTGGACCACACTGCTGCAGTGGAGAACTCCCTGTGTGCGGGGGTGTGCAGCTGTCCTTATCTCTTGGCCAGGCTACAGTGATGTGACCCAAAGCCTCACACATGCAGGCCACTGCTGAGTTGGAGGGGGGAGAGGAAATGGGGTTGGATAGAGTTTAGCTCTTTCTTTTGGGAAGAAGCCCAGCCTGCTTTTCAGACAAAGAAGCAATGGACCAGGGTGAAGGCCTGACCTGTTGCCTTAACAAAACTCCTTGTGTGGGCACTAATGTTTTACACTAACCCCTGCTTCCAAATTTATGAATCTGCATTTAGTTTGTTGAACCGTTTGTGCCAAAAAAGACCCTGAAAAGGCTGGAGCACTGCATTCGGGCATTTGCCATATGCAAAGTTTTGATTTCTCAATCTGAAACATGCTCTTGCTAGATGTACTCCAATTTGCTTTTCAAATGTTTAAATAACCTACAAATTTCAGGCCAAGCGAAACATCTTCCAAAATGCTTTATTAAAAATACATTTCATTTAAGCAGAAACATATATTGATTGTTGGGGTCAGCCTCCTTCCCGAGTCATCCCAATGTTTTCACTTTTGGCCAGAGTATCCAGTTTTTCCTGCCATTACTCCATTCCTAGTCTTATTCTAACCTGGCTCACTCCCCACAGTGAGGCTGTTAATGATCACGCATAGCTGAGGCAAACTTGCAAAGCTTGCAGCAACAAAAAGGTACTTAAAGGGTTCTACCATTAGTGTTTTAAAATAAACCAGCATTACGAGATCCCACCACACGCTGACGGAGTGGTCTGCAAAACAAGCAATAGCACAACATTTTAAAGTCACATTTGATAAAGTCAGTCCCAGACAGAAAGCTCCCGGTGGGCCATTCTGCCTGTCCACATGCTGCCAGGGCTTTGTGTTGCTAAGGTCACAGCGATCATGGCAAGTAAGAGACAAAAGTCACAGATCCAATCCATTTTCATTCTGCTGGAGCATCCTCAGTCTGGGTAAGGTGTACTTTGCAAAAGCCCCAAGCGTGAGTATAACCAAAAAGGAGGGGGAAGGGTTCATCAAGTATATAAATTCCTACCTCTGCCACAGTCCGGGCCCAGAAAGCCAAGGAAGCAATGGCAAGTCCCAGATACGCAGTCTCCATTCCCATAGCAATTACTGGGACAATTATCCACTGATTCTAGAAGAAAAAAGAGAATTCAGATACTTCTTCAGGCCAGAAAACACCTCTGAGTTTGGGAGGTCTCTGGATGGCGGGAGAGCTGAAACCTCAAAACAATTACTGCACTTGGGGCTGAAAGCATCAGTCTGATCTCCACTAAATGGAGCTCTCCCATTTACACCAATGGAAGTTCAAGCCCAGCACATCAATGTAAAGGCACTGCAAATCCTAGGACTAAAACAGCAGCTTCTCAGCACCCGTCAGGCATTGTCTTCACTCAGTACCTGAAAACTCGCTAAACGACTTTTCTCCCTGCTTATTTTTCTGACCATTTTCCTTTTTGAATTTATTAGAGAGAAGGAATGCAAGCAGTTCTCATGCAGAACATGTACCTTTGGTCCTATTTTGTAGACATGGGTAAGCGAACTTGGGGCATTTATTTGCACCGAATAGACTTGATCTAAGACAGAACTTTTCCTCTGTGAAGTTCACTGAATATAGGTCTTTGGTTCATGCTAACTGCCTGTTGTTGAGGAGCTATTTCTAAGTGCATGCTTTCTAGTTTGTCCTGCACGACTATATTAACAGCCAAAAGCACTGGGGATAACATTATATCTTGGTGGAACAGGGATGGGACTATTCCACGCTTTATTCTGTTTCTAGTTATCATCTTAAATTTCCTGACTTTGGCAAAAACACTGGCTATTCATCTTTTAAGGAAAGCTAACAGGCAAGCGAAATGATATCTAACATTTTCATCTTGTTTTGAGGGCAGCTCAGAATACGGAGGCTAAAACTTATCTTTCATAAAAAAAGCACATGATTCAGTAAACATTATTTTTCAAAAAGAGAATGCAAAATCACTGCATTTTCTTGACTAAACTGCAAGTGAAGGCTGAGGAGATGTGAGGGGCTTGGAAAGATGATGGAATACTGTGATTCGTTCCAGACCACTATTTCACATTTTCTTGGCATGAAATGCTTATCAGATTAAAATTCAATTTAGTTTTACAGGAGGGACACAAGTAGTACATCTCTCCTTGAGAGGGATGGAAATCTTGGCCATGTGAATAAGGACTGCACTTTCACAGACTTTCTTCATGAGCCTTTGTAGTAACAAAGATATTAATAAACTTCCTATTGGTGTAAATGAACAAAATCTGCTGCAAGAGAAATGTGTGGATTAGTTTCAAAACATGAATGAAAGGAAGCATATTTCTGAATAGGTGTTCTCTGAGTGACAGAGGTATCTGAAGGCCATTTTAAAGGACGTGGTATAATTTAATTATTCAAGAAGGGCAACAGCAGTTTTATATAATAAAAGCAGTTCCACGCATTTATGTTTTAAGTCTTCACATAAGACTTGTCACAATCAGACAGCTCTATGCAGAAGGTGAGGTACAAGGAAGTGCCGTCAGTTTTCTAACACTTAAGTTCTCATGTTAAGCAGATCGTCCCTTTACGGTGTATGGAAATACAATCACAGCATGTAGTCAACACTTTGGGCTTGATTTGCCATCATTATTCTGATCAAATAGCAGCCACACTTCCTAGAATAATGAAACAGCAACTCAGGCCTTGAGCATTTTTACTGATTTTCAGGTATAGTAACTCTCACTTAATAGCAGGTATACACAGGAATCTACCCTCCTGTAAATGAAAAGTTAACCTTAGCCTGTATATACAAGAGACTCAGAAATTTGTTCAGGATGTTTTTATTTCACTAAAAGAAAATAATCTTTCTTTATGTTTTTTCTTTAAGCATTTTGCCTTGTTTTCCAGAAATATACGCAGAAATACCTAGAAAAAAAATGTTATTTACTGATGCACATATACATACTCAGACATATAAGTCACATATAGAACGTGAACACTGTGAAAGAAAATAATGAGACAGGCAAACATTTAACAGCTCATTTTGCTGAAAGGATCAGTCTCTCCTCTATTGCTTCTATCCTCCGTACAAGCCTATGCTTCTTCTCCTTGTGCTGGCTCTGGCACTTGTCAGACCCTTCAATGAGTTGGTTAAGCTTATAAAGATGGCAAAAATTTAATGCAGCAGAGAAAAAAAAGTGAATCATTTTCTGCTGGCTGAAAACTGGGAGCAGAGGGAGCAGGGCCATGTTATTCAGTAATTGTGCAATACTTAGACATCTCATGAAATCCCACCCTCACGCTATCGTTCTCGGTCAGAGTCTGTGAGCTGTAGCATCACTGATTACATATGCATGACCTTTGAAGTCCATGGAAATACATATGTCAGTGCTTTAATGCAGGACAGACTCTCAGTGTCATGACAACACCTATGGTATAATGAAAAGGCCAATTTTTTTCAAGCCATTGCTTTAAAGGACCAAATAGAGTCCTTGAAGAGGTGCACAATATCCTTACAACTTTCCTAGTATATTTATGTAAAATAACAAATGGTATTTACCTAAAATAATTTAAAAAACAAGCAACATCTGAAGAATAATGTTGCATCAAATATGGCGGCTATTCCAAAGTGTAATAATTCACCACATCAGCTGAAGGGCAATCTCTGTTACCTGAAATAATATTTTGCATTTATAGTGTGGCTCAGCTGACGTACTCAGTTGCCACCTTTAGGACTAGTTGGCAAGATTCAGCACCCTAATTAGATGTCTACCACAGGGTAAACTGAATGGCTGTCGTTCACTATCCCGACTAGGTATAATGAGATCTAGAAGCTCAGAGAGACCACAGAAATGAAGCATGCCTATGTTTAGGCACCTAAACTTTTCTGAACCTTAGGGTGAATCCACCTGAGGAATCTCACCCCACTGGTGTCACTTCTCCTTCCCTGATTAGTTCAGATGTAGATAACGCCATCACAGGCAGCACTACAGAAAGACTATATTTAGTCAGGTGGATCCCACCCACTGCGATAGACACTACTGTGTGACAAAAAAATATCATATAGATTTAGTTGTTCTCCTATAGATCTATTGTTTTACATCGCAAAATGCAACAATAGATACACATATTACATTTCATATGTTAGACACTGTCTCCTCAGTCTTGACTTCCCCAAATATTCTTTGCAAGTGTGCCCTAAATGCATTATACCCTATTATGGACATGCAACTCAAGAGGAATAAAAGGATAGTTGAATAAAACCCATTGTACCTTCTCCACTGAAGCACCTCAATAGCTTTTAATTGTGTCTTGACGGCCCTGTACTATTGAAAATAGAGTGGGCCCTTAAAATCCCTTCATCCTACTTAATTGCTTTCTTTGGTGCTATTTTTTTTTTTTCTATTATAGCTGAAAGTAACATTTTTAACATGCTCTAATTTTACGCTTACACACTTTGCCCTGGAATAACCTTACTGATAGAAACACGAAGTGAAGACGGAAAGAGCCTCTTCCCCCCAGTGGCTGGTGCCACTTACCATTTTTTAGCAGTCAAGAACAGAGACTTCTCTGGTGTGACTCAGGGCAATTAAGGTCTCTGCACACTCCCAAAAGCTCTTCACTAGTGAGAAAACTCTGAGAAGCAATGAAGATTCATGGAGCATATCATTGTCCCAAAGCTGCTACAACACAGCTGAAAAAGTATTTCTGCATAGCAGACACTAAGTGAACATACATACTAGTTTCTCACTAACTTCAGAGCTAATAAGAACAAACAAGGCTTGAAACTAGGCTTGTGAGCAAGCAGTCTAAGAGTTGTCTATGCCGTTCTTAGCACGGTCCTATTTCTATTCCTAGGAGTGATCACAAACTGGACCTTCTTTTTACTTTGAACGTTGCAGGCATCAGCAAACTATTACTCGCTTAAGACTTCTGACAAAAACCTCTAACTTCATCACAGGACTGAATATACTTTCAGCGGTTACAGATGGCACCAGTTGGAGAGCTGACCTGAATTTCGTGCTTTCTGGAACGTACAGATACACACACAAAGGCACATATACTGCTCTAATATCCAACTTTCAAATTAAATAGGCAGTGATAGGTGACTAGTACAAGGAATTAGGGAGTAGAGGTGGGGGAACCTTAAAAAGTAGGATGAAGCCAATGAACAAATCGCACATCTCTCACAGAAGCAAGGACTTGGCCAAAATATTATTTTATTGGGCTAGATGATAGAGGAGATTAAACTCTTAAGCTCCAGGAAGCCCTTAAGTTACTGGCACAAAATGAATACCTAAAAAAAGCTTTGTCCTTTAAGTATGTCCATAGTCAACATTGCTATGTGGGTGACAAACTGTCATTCAATAACTAAAAACAGGTCACTGTAGTTACGGCTAAGTTCTAGTTTCCATTCTAAAACTTATTCTGTGAGTTCCTATGTGTAATTATAATGACACTTTCCAATATATACACAATTGCATATGGTAATTTATGAATAATGCCATGGGAACTGCTCTACAGAATCCTGACAATGTTTTTTTTTTTTTTTTAACTGTTAAAGTTCACTGTGAGACCACAGACAATTCAGTTTTAGAAGAAGATATATGCTCTCTGTTTTCAGTCTGACTCCCACAGTTTTCTCTTGGGTTCCAAATCTCTGAAGTGATCTGATTGACACCAGCTGGTAAGGGCAAAGATTATTAGTTGGAGGGTCGGCCAATGAATGATGCATGATGCTATCATATGGTTTTGCTATAGCAGCCAAAGGGAACATTAAAAACGTTGCTTCCTTGCCACCTTCCAATGACAAACGGCAGTGGGAGCAAACTTCCTGAAAGCAAACAACTCACATGAGGGACAGACTAGCAAAAATTACCATGGTGTGGATGGTGTGGCTTCAAATGGAGATTGCAGGAGCTTGCATATGGAAGCAATTGTCCTGCCAGCTTTAAAATCTAATTAGCAACTGAAAAAACAAGTCATTTCCTGAATAAACATTGTAAACATGCAGATCTCCTTTGACAGAAGGAGCAAATGACATAAGGAGATGCACTGCCTGCAGATCCACCCTGTCCCATTTTGGAGGACAATACAAAAATGTCTTGTCTGAAGCAGCAGGTACTCCCTAACCGAGTCCAATCCACTTCACTTAGGAAAAGGAGAAGGATGTACAAAAGTACTTTCCAATTAATAGAAACAAGACATGGAAAACATCCAGTAAGTTGAAAAGTCAGGACTTTTGCAAGAGCAGGAAAAAAAAAAAAGGTGCTTCCTACACAAGAGCTTTAATTATCACACCAGAAAAGAAACCAGATTGTGTGCTGGAGTAAACTTGCTTTACTTCCTGCGCCACATTGACTTACACCTGATGAAGATACTGCAGGATTTTTACCATTTCTCTCAGGGGACTTTCTTCAGTATGAACAATCTCACAGCTGGTAGATTTTGTGGGAAACTTGGCAGAAATAATCTTTAATCCCACTGCTTATTTTCCCAATGCACTCATTCCTTACCCTGAGAGAAGCTACAAACTGCTATGATCCTGCCCATACTATAATAAAACATCACATTACACTGTCTTTTATTTAAGGATATCATTGAGTTAAACAGGAAATTGCTAACTGTTACCATTCCCATTTTTCAGTCCGAAAATCTGAGGCATAAACAAATACACCATTTACCTCATATCATAAACTGACTCCTGTGACAGAGACAAAGCTTCCAGGCTAATGGTCTGCTCCGGGGATCACTTTGCTACTGACAGAAAGCCTCGTGAAAACCAACTCCACTGTGGTGAGCCCTAGAAAGATCTCTCAAGTCTGGCTTACAATTCCCTACACGAATTAACTTTATTTAGATGAAATACAATAAATGTATTAAGGAGATAGAAAAATTATTAGGCTATTGATAGACTTTTCTTTTAGGAAATTACCATGTTCGCTGGTCAGCAGTATAGTTACTGTAACTGTATTTCCGACTTATTTATTTACAATACATCATTCAGCTTAATAGCTTCTTTCTACATCTTTGGGCCAGAGGCCAAGGCAGATGTCTGCCTGACACCAAATCCTATTAGGAGTTGCAGTAACACAATTGTGTGTTAAAGCTAAATATTTTATAGCCTACACTAGCCACCAAGCATCAACATTTCCTAGGCATTTAAAGTCAACTATCTACTGGCAACGAAAAACTAGTTATCTAGCCGGCAACTGAAGGTAGTAGCTTTCCTGGGAGTTAATAAGCACCAGGACTGTTTTCTAAGAACTGATTAAAAGCCATTCAATATAGTGTCATTGTAGGAATTCAAATGTAACCATCTCCCTTTGATAACCTGAGCGAGTTGTTCTGGAACTGGCAGTGTTTGGTATCAGATACACGTAAGAATAACACTACTTTAGAACGGTTATGATTTAATGAATCCAGGAAGGTTCAATGAATACCAGATTTGTTTTACAGAAGAGAAAATTAAATGCAGGAAGTGAGATGCCAAGAAAAGAACATGCTCTAGGTATCCTTGCTCTTTGTCCTCTTCATCAACTAGTAGTTCAGTCCACAGAAGAACTGGCCTCAAAATTGTTCGCTCTGTGGAGACTAGAAGATAAATGAAATACTGAGCTAATGTGACCAACCTTCAGAGGAAAAGGTGCTCTCTAAAGGTATCTCCCTGGAGTTTGGTAGGCGTGGTAATTTACTTCAGGCTCAGCATGGCAACAGTATGTGTTCCCGACTGCCTGGAAGTTGGCAGTGAAAGCTTGCACTTACTAAGAGGCAGGCAGAAGCTATTTGGGCTTGCCTGCAAAGATTATCCTTGGGAGGCTGTTTGGGCTACGTTTCTCATGAAGCAGTAGAACTGGAAGCTTCAGGAGGGTGCTCGACAGAAACTATAGAACACGGTGAACCCAACGCAATTAGAATAACCAACTCTTTGTACCACGTGCAGCAGATCTAGTCCAGTTTTGACAGGTATACTGATTGGCATAATAAAAGGTTCTGCCTTTCCCTCACAAACTTTGACCCTCTGTAAACACAGATACACTGATTTGACAAAGTGAGTAAATAAAATAAATTCAATTTCTGGATGTACAGCAACTACCTAGAGGAGAAATATTTTAGGTATCAAATAAATACATATATTTGTTGTCATATAGCAAGTTATTGTTCATGACTGTCCATTGGCCTACTCTCTGTCTAGTCTCATTCCACTTCCTAAAGAGGATGCTTTGCAGTGAGGGACTGAGTGTGGATGGAGTAGGGCAGCAGGTAGTTAGACTCCATGGTTCACATCTAACCTTGAAATCCTCTGTGCTAGTCATTTCAATGCAAAGGAGCCATAAGGAGTGCATGGCATCCCTCTCATCCTACAATGAATTACACCCCTTTGGAGAGCGAAGGGACACCCTATTCTGTGCCTGAGCCGGCAACCTGAGCAAGCCCTATGCTCCCTTCCTCTTTCTTAGACTTAGTGCTTGTACAGGATATAGTTGTCATCAACAAGCTCACTGCAGTAATGGCTCTCTTTCACAAGAATGGTCACTGTCACTTCCCTAATTACATTAGCAGTAATTTTAATAGGAAGTTAGGTAGTAGAACATGAAAGGCAAAGACGATTCTGAAGCTCTGTGAACACAAACTAGCATTTAATTTACTTCCCAGTTGCAGAGCTGGCAGTCTTGTTTGTTTTTCAAAGAAACGATGCTATTCGATTGAATTTCACCACAGGGTAGGTAGGATTCTGTGTCTCCAGAACTGTCACCTGCTCTTGTAATTGTGATAACAACGCCAAGAGAAACATAGAGGTGAGAGGGGATAAAGCAGGTTTGGGATAACTTTAAACGTCAGACTTGACATTGTCGGGGGGGAAAAAAAGGACTCTAGAGACAAAGGAAATATGGAAATGCTGGGTCTCATATTTTCTTACTCCTTCTCTTCCTTCCCCAGCTGAAGTTGGAAAGGTCTGATTCATTTTTATGGTACATCCTCACCTGCTGAGATTTCGATTTTTCTGCTTCATTTGTGTTTTATAAGGCTTTTACTTTTCTAGCTCAAGTAATCCACACCTGGCAGCCAGGGATGTGAAAGTCTTGACAGCATCATGGAAACTCAGTCATTATTTCTGAGTGCTCTTTCACAGTTTCCTCTTCTGCAGGGCACCTAGTGTGATGCTGATACTGCTAATGCCACTTGATGGTTTGCCAGATTTTGATTTTTTTTTTTTTTCCTGAAGGCTGGGAGGTCTGTTTTAATTAAAGATCCATGCATATAACCCTGTTTTCCTCTCATATCCCAGTGGAACTCTAACCTTCTCATGTAGTATCAGGATGCTAAATTAGGAAAAGGGCAACAGGCAGGCAGTCCTTTAAATAACTCCTTAAATCACTCCTGACTCTCGAAAGTCAGAGTGAAGTACCATAACCATAGCACCCAATTGCATGCTATTCTCCCTAACTTTTTAAGAGCCATAAAAAAAGCCATTTGTAATAGCAGACACCCCAGATTTCCATCACTGTATTCACAGCATTCACCTGCTCCAGCTAGCAGTGACCTCACAGTCTAGATAATTTTAACAAGTGATGGTGAAGCACAAAAAGTTTATCATTTGTGTTTGGTTCAGGTTGCTGAGTTTGCCAGATTTGCAATACAACATGTCAGCATGCTTTCCCTTGCGATATCTGTACTTCTGCTTCTAGTCCTGGCTTGAAATATCTATCCAGGTACTAAAATGCCTCTCTCATCACAATAGTATCAGTCTTCCTCACAGTATTTCAAGCACATCCGATTTCAAATCCAGTTGGAAATACTACAGAAAGCGTGTTTTGTGCAATATTTCTGAACTCCTGTTCTGCACCAAGCCAGAAACTGACACTAAGTGGGAACAGTTTGAGGAGTAAATAAAGAAGAGACCAAGCTCAATCATTTCAGAAGTACAAACCACATTTGGCCTGAATTTGGTTGGCCTATGAGAGAGCTTTATTGCACTGGTTCACTCCTTTCTCTCACTGTTTTCTTTTTAAGAAGTCTTTCCAGTGTAGAACGCCTGATAATGTAAAACTACAAACTTGTTGAAAGCATAAGGTGTAATGGGATTTCAAAAGCACTTGGACACTGGTCACAGAATCACAGAATCACAGAATCGTTTAGGTTGGATGGGACCTCTGGAGATCATCTAGTCCAGCCTCCCTGTTCAAGCAGGGTCACCTAGAGCATATTGCCCAGGATCACATCCAGATGGGTTTTGAATATCTCCAGCGAAGGAGACTCCACTACCTCTCTGGGCAACCTGGTCGGTATATAATACCATTTAAGTTAATGATAAAAACTCCATTGACTTCACTGGGACCAGAATGAAAGCAAGTGTTAGAAAATCCTGCTAATATATTTATGTTGTTCATAGGGATATAGCGGAAACTCTGTTTTCTTCCCTGAGTATGCGAGCGATGCTAAAGCATGACAGGTCTATGAAATACAGTTCTTAAGTAATCGTATTTTGAGCATCTGAGAAAAATTCTTGTTCTAAATCACTTGAAATGTGATCATGGGTTAGAAGTTAATTGGGAAAAACATTCAGTGAGTGATTTGAAACAAAGAGTAGTCCTTGGGCTGAAGCCGCCTTCTTCCCCCTTCTAAGATGCACCTTTTAAACATGCTAGCACTTTAGCCTCGATGACTACTGCATGGCAAGACTGTGGAGGTCTAGACAAACACCTTGGAAATGTTTCTCTTTCTTCTTTTTCTTTTTTCTTTTCTTTTTTTTTTTTTTAGCTGGAATATTTTTAAACATGAATTTTGCTCCAGTAAATGAAACTCTCAAATGCTTACTTTGCCCATAGGACTGCAAAGATTTTTTTTTTTTTGTTCCTTCCTAATCTCATAAAGTGTTACAAACTAATACAGGAAATAACAATTATTCAGCCTTCAGGGTTCAACTTCTGGACCTGCACTAGGAAGTGGGAAGTTACTTCATGTTCAGTCCACTACAATTTCTACTCCTGTAGCTTGGGGCGAGGCTAAAGCAGGCCTTGAGTTTCATTTTAAATGATGTTTTAAGTTGGTGCATTCTCGGAAAAAAAAACACCAAACTATTCTTACAGTCACACGCACAGGACTTCAAATGTGATCTGATTCAGTCAAACAAATGCCATAAAAACTTAGTAGTATTATCATTTGAGGTGCATTAAAGAGTAAACTTCATTTTACATACAGTCTTTAGCAGATATATCATGCCTGATAAATAAGGAAGTGTTAGTTGGAATGGCTGATGTCTAGGGTCCAATTACACTGCCAAAAGATAGGTGCCTGATGCTATGGATATGCCCTCAAGCATGTTGCCTGGTCTCCAGCTACTCCAGAAGGGCATGAGTGTCCCTAAGACTCTATGACAGATCTGCCATTCCCATAGACACATCCTAGATCCCTTAGGGAATCCCGGATGGCACTAGATGCTTGCGCTTAGGCAGCTGAGTTAAGCCCTCAATGGTCTTAGAGTAGGGCCAGAGAAAAAGCAGAACCCATGGCTCTGTGCCTGCCTCTAACTGACTCACTGTGCAAACCTGGTCAAATCATGTCACTTCTCAGAGCCTCCAGCAGCCCCTCCAGAAATCATTTCAACACAGTTTACTTAGCTCTCATTCTGAGACTGTTGTATCACTTAGATAAAGAAAGCAGTCACACATTAAACACACAGAACAGCCGCTATCATGTAAAAAGTCAACATATGCCAGGCGTTAATGTACAGACTGTGTCCTCATTCCCCCGCCCCTGCGCAAAAGGGGAGACTGGCCTAGTAACTCCTGAGGTGTTCATGTTTTTGGCTTCTACTCTGGCCATGTGGTCAGTTAACTGCACACAAGTACATACATTGTGGGTACCCCTTAAACACAGCCTTTAGAAAATTAAGTCTTCAAAAGTCTATTGTTCTAGCACAGAAAGGGCTCTCCTTTTGTTTGCCAGAGCAGACAAGTAACTCTCAGTACCTTATTTCTGTATTTTAGCAGGAGAGCATTCATGGAAAGAAGTCGGTACAGAGCTGTTCTAGCAGCCCAGTAATATGACACAGGAATAAAACAAGCTGTGCTTACATTAGCCTGCAGTCTGGGGTGCGTGGAAAGAGCTATATACAAAAGTGCAAAAACGAAAACCATATGTAGTGTTTTACCCATTTCTCCAGAAACCTTTAGATTACACTAGAAGCTGTGTCATTAAGGCAGAATTCTGCTGCTCTGAAAAAATGAACTGAAAAAAAAAAAAAACAAAAAGAGAGAGAAATAACAGAAAGAAAGAAAAAGACTTTAACTTTAGTATTAAATAAACCTTTTCTTGACCCTAAAACTAAAGTAATTACCCCAATCAATAAACCTGTTGTACCAGCTCTGTCAGATCAAGAGAACTTGCCTGACTGCAAACAGCGTAGCGACAAGCAAGTTCAAGGCGACCAGCCCATGTAAGTATAGATGTAGGCAGAGCTTTTCAAAAAGACAAATCTACCTTCCTTTATTTTTTTTCTGTTTAAACTTGGATCAAAACCAGGCAAAATCTAGATCATTAAAGGCATTCAGACATCTAACTTCTATTGAAATGAATACTCACTGGCATCTAAATATCTTTACAAACATAGCGTAGCTTCTTTTGTGCAATAATGTAAATGTAAATATGTGTCTGCTTTTCTGTCTGTTTTTCCACCTAAATTGTTACCTGTAAACATAAGATCTATTGAAAGATAAGTACACATATATACACAAAAATAGAAAAAACAAAAAGAAGCGCAAGTGTAATGTTAAATGAATTACTCTATCTCCGGTTTAAAACCAATGTAGCTTTACACACTATAATTTTGAACTGCTAGCCTAGTTTTTTCTCTCAAAGCATCAATGAAGAGTTACACTCTATATGGAAACAGCAGCTGTGGAAGTTGTTACAGCCAAGCATCTGACCTTTACAGGCTTCTTATTATTTAATTATCTTTGAGATGTGTCCCTGATTTCCCCTTTATTAGAGATGCCCTAAGTCTTCAACTGAAAAATCCTGAAATAATAATTTCGCCTGCCATTACGGCTTGGGAAGCAGGGTTGTTATGTAAGAATTGTTTTAGACACTTGCAGAGAGAAAAAAAGGTCACTACAACTAACATCTAGATTTAAAAAGATTGCTCTGACTTCAGGTTTTTTGGAAGGGCTGCAGCCCCAGCAGAAGCAGGCAGAAAGCAGCATTTTGCAGAAGGACTGGTGTGCCACAGGAACAGATGTTAGACACGAGATCGGGCAGCCCCCCATCAACCTGTATGGTTCAGCTGCAATGCCAAACATGTCCTTCCTCTTTCATTTTATTAGAGGAATTCCAGCCAAATGGCAGGACAAAAACTGTCCGTAAACACTACGGACCGAAGCTGAAAGGGATTTAAGACCCTGGAATAATGCTTGATCTGTTAGGAGTGGTATGAAAGAGCAGGCAGCGAGATAAGCTCTGATACGGGGACACACCGAGCCCCTTGGCTCACTTCAGGGGGAAATGAGACAGCTCATCAGTTTTGGGGATTGGGACAGAGGTGGAAAGATTTAGGGAGCACTGACAAAGTTACTGTTGAGCCCTAGCTGCTGCACTTTTACAGGGCATATCATTACCCATATAAAAACATAATCACTGTTTCATTGGGGATAGCAAACAAAAACCTGTGGCCACGGGGAGTACAAACTAATGTGAAAAGTGTGAGCACCTCCCCACATCCCTCCTTCCATTTCCGGATTCAGGCTCAGGCCATGTTTGCTTTTTATTAAGCTCCATAAAGCAGACTAGATTTACACATAGCCTGGATGAAAAATTGGCGTCGCACCAAACACACTATTAAACTTGTCTGGCGAGAGGAATTCTTCCAGCTCATAGAAAACTCAGACAGAGGGAGTTCACCCCCACCGCTCCATCTCTGAAGACAATCCTTTACCTATCAGGCTGGGTTGGACCTGCCTAGATGGGGCTGGTGCTCTCCTATCTTCTTGCTACCCTTCTGCATGGAATAATTCAACTCTCATCAGTGGACCTTAAGTCCTGTGGCCAGCTGGCTGCTTCGTGGAAGACACCTTTCAGTGCTGCAGCACTGAACATAACCTGAACCTACTCTGTGGATAAACGTAAGTTTTCAATCAAGCAGAACTGTCACCCTAACGTGTTTCATGAGACCAAATTCACAAGGGAAAAAGTCTTAACGGGATGGATGTGCAGATAAATATTAAAAAAAAAACAAAACACAGGATGCTCTCTGGGGATCAGCAGCAGAGGTGACGGAATCTAGGAGGGACATTTCTACACCATGCAAAGGAAGATCACAGCCTGGCAGGGACTCATACACGGCCTTTTGTCTCCTAGCACAACTGAGTGACTCTTTCTTCTCTAAATACTACCTGCCTAAAATCTACTAGCTTTGCTACGCTCAGGGAAGCTGGGTAAGTACTGACCGAAACCAAACAACAAGAAACGAAGCATCAGAAATGGGGCGGCTGCAACAAGAGGATAATTAAAAAAAGGCACTGACCATCTGATGGAGTGTCTGTCAGGCAAGGGCTTGCACTGGGACGCAGACAGCTGAAGGCAAAAAACTACCTGCAGAGCATGCAAAGCTCTGCTGTTATTTTGCCAGAGAGAGATCAAAATTATCAAAAGTGAAGTTGTGGTTTTCCTTCCCACTGTGCTTCTCATATGTCACTATTTTTCTTTTCCTCTGCAGACCAAGCAGAAGGAAAGCATTTTGGGCCTGGGAAGGAATAGGCTGCTAATTAATTATCTGAAGAGGGGTACCACAAGGTAGAAGTGCTCAGAAGTCCCTCTGTGAATCAGGGTAGTGGATAAGACGACCGTAATCATGCAATAGGGAAGAATAACACTCTTGGTAACACTCTTTATTCTTAAACTTTTCTTAAACTTAAGCACTGTCTCTTGCAGAAGATAAAAGCAAGATAAAACCTTGCGTCCTATCATGGTTGTTCTACATGTGCTTCCTGTCGCTTATTGGGTGACACGCTGGTAAACACTTCCATGGAGCAGCAGGAGCCCAATTAACATGCAAAGGGTCCTGATCCAGCAAAATACTTGCTCAACTTTTAGCATGTGCTAAAGTGTTTTGCTGGACAAAGTCTAAGGACAAGTTTAGACAAAGACAGTTGATGATGGACATTAAAGCCACTTTTCCTCATTCAGAGTACTGAAGATCTACTTGTACATGAGGAGTTAAATCAAGTAACTCAGGCATTAAGGAGCTAAAAGCAAGCGTTAAGCCAGAACAGATCACAGCCCATGTTAGCTTGTGCAGTCTCCTGACTCCCCAGTATTTACATGAAGCCAATTTAGACTTTTCCAGACATTAGCAAAGCAAGTGTAAATTTAATGTCTTTGAGACTGTAAGTGGATCACACTTATGCATCCCCTCTGAATTGGAAGTTGAGAGAGTGTAAGTTAGTGTACACATAGGCAGCGAACGTAAGGGAAGCAAATCTGAGTTACTCAGACTCTTCCTATTCCCTTGGTTAAGAACAAGCTAAACACTTAGGCATTTTCACTCAGGGCTAAATCAGAATAATTCATGTCGCTTCTCACAAAACTTCTGCACTCGGGAGAGTTCCCAATCCCATGCTGCTTACCTCTGTGCCCAGTAATTTCTTCTCTCATTCCTACGTTCAGCCCTACTGTGAAGCACTCCTCTACGGGTATCCTTCTTGTGTGTGAACTGCTATGCCAGGGCTTGTATGGGGGTTGGTTGTATTTTAGGCTAGCGCAGGAAGGGAGCTTGCCTTTAGATATATATTGTAAAGTGCTGAATGTGCTGGCAGGCCCTTATGAATAACACCACCAGCTCACTTTGTACTTTGATGGAGGAAAGTACTTATGGGTAGTTTTCTTTACGGATAGCGGAAGGGGCAGAAGGAACAACGGTCCTTTTCTTAAACTTAAGCATTGTCTCTTGCAGAAGATAAAAGCAAGATAAAACCTTGCATCCTATATCATGGTTGTCCTACATGTGCTTCCTGTCACTTATTGGGTGACACGCTGGTAAACAGAGATGTTCTCCTCTCACAGTCAGATGATTTCTCTTTTCCTTTTGATTTCCCTGTGGCCCTGCACAGCCAGGCTTTCCTGAGCTCAGCAATAACAGCTGCTGGAAGACTTTTTCTGACTCCATAGATGCCGTTTTCAGGCTCTCAGATGTTCTTTGCCTCTACTGAGCAGATTTTTTTGGCCAACATCTCTGTCTCAGATGTGCTGACTCCAGCTCTTCCTCAGCCTACTATTATGTACCACTTATACCAAGACTGCTCCGAATAAATCATCGCTACCAGGTAGAGGTGGATCCACAAGGCGCTTTTCAGAGAAGTGTTTCTATTAGAAATTTCAGAAAGTGCCACCAATGTCATTTACAAGAAGGTTAATTTATTACTGAGAGACCTCCTTCTTCCATTCCTTTATAAGGTCTTGCATTGTAATTCAGAGGAATGAGATAGAAAAATGTTATTAAATACTGAAAACTTTCCTAGAATAACCTTTTTCTCCCTCCACCTGAACTGCCAGTATTAGGCAGAAGTATGAGCTTTGATAGGCATTATGATGCTGTATTTTCTGTAGGTTTACCTGCAATGGCACATGACTGGCACACATTTTGACACCACCTAACTCTTTAATGATGATGGTTCCACATCCTTTTAGAAAACAGGCTAAACTGCCATCTCTTGCCCTCAAAATTAGTGCTAATGTTCCTCAGCGGATTTAGTTATAGCTCTGTAGGATTACAAAACAGTATGATGGACAGCCTCACAGTTTATGAAATTAAATGTCCTATCAAACTGGGAATACAGAATTTTTTTTTTTTTCCATTTTGCTCCAGTTTCCACCAGAATAATGGAAGGTACAATCATTCCTGACAAGCACTGCACAGTAATTGTAGTTGATGTTGCTGTACAGAGCAAGTGGCCTGCAATGATTTTAGCGCTCTAAAAAATTCAGCCTGTTGGAATATAGCAGATAAATTCGGCAAAATTAGTATCCGCCCCATTCAACATTTTTGTTGCTGAAGCAGAGGCTGTAGTGTTTTACTCAGGTGAGTCCTTCCTTACTCACAGGGGAGTTCTGCCTGAGGAACACTTGCAGCATTTGGCTTTAGGTACTTACCACTGTTACCCCCATTATCACTTCTGTGCTTTCCACTATTAACCATGATTATTAATTAATCCTTCATGCTTTTTCCCACCAGTTCAATCACCCTCACAGCATCTCTGGGGAAATGTCATTCTCCTCTGTTTTACATGGTGAGCAGCTGAAGCATGAGCTTGCACTGGGTCACAATTAGCATATCAGTCAGCATCCTGGAGTTCTGTACAGGCTGCCGGTCCTCCGGATCACCAGATCCTACTTCTTCCTGTGTTACAGCTATACTTTTCAAATGCACTTTCACTGTAAGCATTATGTCATTGCAATAATAAAGGAAGATTTTTCTATGTGCTTCGGCAACAGAAATCAAATCAAATGGCAACTTGCCTCTGACAGTCAACACAACTCCTCCACAGCTTCCTCACGCTGCACAGATCTAAGGCTCCCATCACGTATGACTCGACTTATTTGTGTGGCACTGCAATTTTACACCCTGGTTCATAAACACCATGTCAAGCTGCTGTATCCTCTTGACTCTGGCACCAACAAAAATTATAACACTACAGTGCTCTAGCATATATAGTTTTAAAATGTAGCAACCATGTCTTGTCAGACCTCATGAATACAGTAGAAAGGTTCTGGAGCAATACAACATGTTTACATAGAAACCTGCCTTGATTTTTTTTAAACAAGCTGTAGAAAATAAGACTAAGGAGAAAAGTACTAACTAGTTACAGCTATTACACAGCACTTTTTAAAATGCTACACTTTCATGGTCAAATTCTAGTCATGAAGCCACATCTTCCATATCTAAAATTCTTACTCATCTCAACTGAGTTTCAAATTGAGTAGCTTGTGCCTAAACAGTTTTTCCTGTGTGCTATTGTTTTGTGTTGTTATAAAGCTGCCAGGGAGCCAAAAAAGATTTCCATGTACGGGACAAAGCTCCCTCTTGCAATAAAGCAAAAGAAAGCTTCCTAGTACCGAAAGATAGAATGATTCAAGGTGAGTGACAGATTTATCATGGACTGGTTCTGCTTGTCACATGGCCCATGTGACAGTCCTACAGACAGTCTGAAACGTGTCTCACCCAACATCATTCCTCCAGTGTTCAAACACAAATTAAGAATGTTTTGCCCTTTTTTTTCTTCCATGTTAGTGCAAGGAGACTGGAATAAAACTCTCGATACAACTCCCTTTGTTGTTTGGTCCCACACTGTTCCTTTCTTCAAAAAGACGAGTGACTGGTGGCTGTGCTCTAAAAATGTTTTCCACTGTGAATGCTTTCCTGATTTCATGAACTGGGAAATTTTAAACTAGAAAAATTTCTAGAGCAGAAAAAAATCCCAATCACTGTCAGAAGGACCCTTAGGAGGTTCTTTTGGGCAAACGAGGAAAGTAAAAATTCAACTCCCAACACTGCTAAAGCAAACCAAATGAAAGTAAATTCACATTCTATAGAGCAAGCCTTCTATTTCATTAGCTATAATGAAATTATTTCTGTTGTTGCTTAATTTTGAACAGCATCGAACACGTGAAGTTCCAGGTTTTAAATTTAACACGGAATATTATGGCAGTGTTTCATCTTGTGCATTAGATAAACTTCGGTGCTAAAAGTGAATATTGGAAACTTAATGACTTTGCTTTAATAAGACCTAAACTTTTAATTAACCTGCCAAGACAAATTACAGCCCATAGCTCTTAGGCAACTGCTGCAGAGACAGCTGAGACTCAACACCAATGCCTCTTTTTGAAGAGGGATTAATGGCAGGTCTGGAATGAGTCTGCTTTTTTCAGCAAAGAAAAAAGTCCATTAAACAATCACTGGCTAGAAGGAAGTTGAGTGCTAGTTTTATGGAGCAATCTCTGAATTACAACTGAATGAATTTGGGGATATGGACAGGTTCAGCAGGTCAGTCAAATCTAAACTTAAGTATTATTGAGTCTGAAGCAGATTCTGAAGAATGGCTGAATGTAAACAGGAGATTGGGGCTTGTTCACGGAGTGTAATATTTACAGGGTGGAGGAAGAAGTGCTGTCAGGAAGCCCAGCGACAGCATCCTGTCCTCTTTAGACAATAATGAATCAGCGCCTGTGCGCTGAACTGGCAGGGCACTTTACCACCACAGCAACTAAAAGATCTGTATAGTTAATTTGCACTTGTTAAAAAATCTCAGCTTCTTTCAGTTAGAAAGGCGCTGTTAATGTGTTTCCTACTACTAAGTCCTGTAGTGCTCTTTACAAGGCTGGAGTTTTAACCCCAGCACTCTACCTGAATTCCACCTTGGGTAATTTTGATGGTGCTCAAAGGCTCATTCAGATAGGACTGCTTGTCACATTAAAACTGTTGCATGGTGCTGCTTTGTGTTGTTCAACCATTCTCATACCTCTACTCCACAAAGATTTAAAAGAGCTAAACAAAAAGAAGATGAAAGGAAGAAAGTGAAGCAGGGAAGTTCAAGCTTGTAATCCATCTCTGGTACTGGGTGCAAGCTGGTTCTGGATATAGTTATTAAAAAAGCCTGTAAAATACTTATGAGCTATTTAATGCCTAACAGTATTGAGACTGTTGCTAAACACATTCTCCACAAGCACTGTCTGCAAAATCACACAGAGTCACCATGCAATATGAGTATGTGCATTAATAGTTTGCCTCAAGCCAGATAGTTTAGGACTAATACAGGAAATCCTTACCAATAGCAGTAGTAAGGAAGGAAACCACTTCTGATTCCTTGCCATCATTGTAGAAGGCTAAATGCCATATTCCTGAATCCAAATACTGGATAAACCCTGTCTCATGGCTGGACAGTGGCACAAAAGTTCTGTGTTGCCGCTGAGGTCCTTCTAGGCTTCTGGCCTCCTGCGTCAGTAGACGTCTTCCATCAAGGAGCTCAACAAAGTCAAACTGAAACATAAAAAAGAGTGATTTTTCACGTGTATTCCAAGCTCAGTCTCTTGCTTTGGGTCTGTCTTACGAGGAAGACATACTTTGCATCAAATGTGCATTTACAGAAGCATCATAAACAGGATTTTCTCTGGCAACTCAAGCATGCTCTTGGACCACAGGCAAGTAACTGTTTTGGAAATAGCTAGCACATAAATGTATTTGTCTGTAATTACATGAATCAATACATCATCTTTATTTAGAATAGGATTTGGGCACACTGACCCTACTGATATGCTTTTGTTTTGTAGAAACATAGGCAAGAAAAACCGATGTCCAGGGAATTTGTCTGACATGTCTAAATTGCACTGTAAGTACGTTGACAAAAAGAAGCTACTTAAAAACTTATTTGTCAGTTTATTTGTGTCTTAGATAATAAGGAAATTTGACCTAAAACATTTATCCAGCCTAGCTGGATTGTTTGCTAGAATTGCTATTGGTTTAAAAAAAAAAAAAAAAAAAAAAAAGATAAGCTGGATTTGCAAGTAAATTCTGGTAGAGGTTTGGCAGAAGTACTTTGCTTAGCCAGCAAGGATTTTATCTTAAAGCATTAACAAAAGTGGCTGAAAGATCCTAGGGGACAAAGATAGAAAATAGATAAAGTAATGTGTAAAAGTCCCAGTTAGGAGGCTCTCTCTTGGACACTTTCCCCCAAAGGATATATATAAAAATATATATGTGTGTATATATATATATATCCCATATATATATCCATATATATGTGTGTGTGTGTGTGTATGTATATATGTGTGTGTGTGTGTATATATATATTGCTGGGCTATATTTAGGTGAACAATTGCTTTGACTTTGCAGCTAGAATTTTTACTACCTTTTGTTTCCTATTGAAGTAAACCAGTGACTTTCTGCAGCAACTGCATTTTGTCTGGTAATATATTAATGTGACAGGTCAGATGATACAAGCCGAGCAGACGTCACAAATGTTAACTGAGCCTTATCTAATCTGACTCTCATCCTTTGGTTAGGTGGACTAGCCAAGAATAGAGTATGTTGTGAGCAGAACCTAGCAGACAGAGCACATCCTAACTTAAAGCCTGGTTTTACTTGTTTTTGCCTATCTTATCTAGTCGGTCAAATAACCTTGCATGCTTTGGTAGGGAGGAGGAAGACAAGGATAAAGAAACACACTTATAACCACTTGTGCCAGTAGATGCTGCTGCACTAATTGGATGAATATGTTGGCTGAGTGAGGCAACAAAATTTGGGTTACTAAACCCTTTTGACTATATTGTAACAAAATTTGGGTGCTTCTTCTATATTACTAAGTTGTTCTATAGTCTTTGAAGTCCACCAAGATAAGGACTGAATGATATTTGCTCCCCTCTTTGCAATCATTACTAAGTTAAAAGAAATAAGAAGTGTTTACTTCTAACAATTTTTTGAGCAATAAGCTATATGTGACCTAATTTGCATGTGAAATAAAAAAAGGTTGTCCCAGGAGTTTCTACTGTACTTTTAATTACGTAGATACATGAAATAAGTTTTGAGCCTTGCTTTAAATTTTTGCTTTATTTCAGTACATAGATCATTTGCATTTGGTACTGAGATTGGAGATTAGGTGCTGAAGGGTCTTTTGAGAAAGTAAAAGATAGCACAGCTGTGAAGGACATCCTCGTAAGGGTAATCTCTCCAAGTTAGCTCTGTCAGAGACAGACATAACTAAATTCCTCTTTTGGATAAATGTAACGCTATCATGTTTTTAAGTTTAAAAACATGCTAGCTAGAGGTTGTCTTGAATGACTCTATGTGAGCTAGACATTTGTACCCACTCTGAAGATGAGCTACTGCCTAGATTGATTTCTACACAGCTCTTGGTGTGGGCACGACTGACACAGCTGGGAGGGATGGTGAGAGAGGACATCACCGGTGTTACCTGGTTGCTAGGAATTTCCCATTGGGGTTGAGTCTTACTGAAGAACACACTGGCCAGGTGTACTGAAGGAGTTAAAACTGATGAGAAAAAAATCTGCCTATTTCCATTTCCATTTTGGAGCATGACAGAGCAACTTGACCGGGTTTTTAAACGCATACTAAAGGAACAGATAAGTGCAGACATCATAGGCAAAGTTCATCGCATAGAGTGTTGACACATGCATGGTGACTTGAATTAGTTCTCTAGAACTACGAGCTAGTCAGTTAAAGAAATAGGCACTTCTAGAATGCAATGGCTCATCCTAAAGTTGCCATTTAAAACATGACCAGTGGATCCTGCCCTAAGGGCACCTATTTTACATTGCATATCAGATATAGACGCTTACAGCTCAGTGAGATGAAAATGATTCCAAGGCCCTCAGCTACAGTGAGCTGCTGTTGTTAGAGTCTAATCTGGGTTATGCTTACCTGGGGGCTCCTGCCAAAAGCAAGAGTTTGATAAATATAAACAGGCTGCTGCTTCGGATGTTAATAACTAACTTTGCAAAGTTACTGTTTTATATAGTTGCAAATATGATTTGAACCACAAATGAATTATGTTTTATTATATTTTTAATACATTCAGAGATTTTTAATATGCAATTAGAGTTATTGCAAGCAAGAAAATTGTCGATAAAATATCATGTTAATCAATTCAAATTGTATAAGCGGAGAAATGTCTCCCACAAGCTGTGGTAGCCAATCCCTAGAATTTATGATTTAATAAAATTTGGCTTAGGTTAAAAAGAGTCTTAAAGAATGATTTGATATAGGAAGATTAAAGTTAATACACTGTAAGAAAATTGCATAAATTTTATTATAATTTGTTGAGAAGAATTAGAAGAAATGCTTTTAGTTTCCAGTAAATTATTTTAGGCTTTTATAGGTTCTATTTTTAAGACTTTAGAAATTTGGAGCTTGTACTTTCTTCCTTTTTATTAGTATCTTCGGTTACTGGTAATTTTGAGTGGATGACAAATCACCACAGACAGAGAAACACTCCCAAGGAGAGCCTGGAATAGGTTGTTGTTTCAGCATAGATAAATACAGCTTTTAATGTTTTACCAAATTCAGGAGCATGTGCTAAGGATCTATTGCTGGGGTAACACTGAAAGTTCCTCAAAGAGAATAGACTATGTTAAAGCCAACATCACAAAAGGCAGATTATCTAAACCAATATAGACGAAAACTTTGCTGCCAGCTAGAATTTTACTACCACCATCGACTAGATAGGCTGGGGAAAAAAAAAAAAAAGACCCTTTATTAAACTCTTCCAAGGAGGACGCTCTATCACTGCAAAAAGCATACACTTCACAAAAGTGTTGCTTGAGAAATTCCCTACAAAATTTGGAAATGTAAAACTCATTTGGTAGATTTATGGGGAGCAGCAGGTACTCTGGAAGAAGCAGAAGGGAAAAGATGAAACTTGCATAAAATATATTAGCTATGGGACAGGTTTACACTTTTAACATAGAAAATAGGTTACTTTTTTAATGAATCTAAAGAAAGTTAATAAGCTATGGTGAGATGAAATGCTAAGGATTAAATGTAATATAAAAATATACAGAAAAAAACTAATGTTTTAACTGACAGCAGGGTTTTTTTTTTCATAAATTTAGGAAAATAGATAATTCCAAAACTAAATTAAATATTAATATGTCATATATTGATGTTGCTTAAATATCTGCAGTTTTATTATTTCTTCCAAAGAGGGTGGATTTTGGGATAGGTTTCTATTATTCTAGTATGATTCTCATTGTTTGAATAAAAATACCCCTGTAGTCATTTTTGATGATGTTTTGATTCACATGCTGATTTTTTTTTATATAGCTGGCAGCTCTAAATTTGTAGCTACGCAAACAGCAGCATTTATAAGGACTACATGCAAGTGCATTGCCTACTTCAGCATGTACTATTGACAAAGATGCCCCACATCCCCCATATAACTTCTTATTCACAGCTGAAGCCTTAAGTGGTACATAAGTGTGCTGTTTTAAATGGGAAAGGTCCAGATAAGTACTGACAAATCACTCGGGCTATCCCAACAAAAACTAGGCGAAAAGAAAGCAATAGTGAAGTCAGTGTGATCTTCCTAAATGTTCGAAACATTACCATGGCTGTGTGAAACGCTCCACTACCATTTAAACATTTTGCTTCAAGTTCAATCGACTTTCACAAAGTGTAGGTGTTAAATTTTGCCATTAGTTTGTTCTTTGAACAATTGAAATTACTCCTGTTGTAACTCTTTTCCTATAACAGAAATTGACAATAATAAACAGGCAGAGTGAACACAGACTTCTGATCTACAATTACTATTGTTGTTGTGACCAAGATTTAACTTTCTTATTTAAATAACAGAGGAGGTTTACTTTTCAAGTGTCTGAATATCCCCTTTAAGAGAGACTGATTAAAAATGTGCAATAACAGCAATAACTATTGTGTCATTGAATTTATGACCTGCTGGTCCTATTGAAATGCTTTAATTCTGCAGAAAAGCAGGCAGAGAAAGTGTAGATTTATGATATATCTTTGGCATAGATCAGGTGTAGGTGTACGGAGGTGCAGAAAATACCATATTACCCACATATTACCCAGAAAGGTTGCTATACACATATTTGCTCGCTAAAAAGGAAAATAACAACAGCATATTTATATAAATCTCAAATATTTGTGTTGGTTGCTAGATTTTTCAGTTGGAGGGCAAGGGTAAGTTAAAGCAGTGATATAACGCTTGTAATAATTTGATAACTTATTGATGCAAGCTGGAGTAAGATGCTTTGCACTGCCAGTGAGCGTATTAATCAATCTGGTTAAGAGAAGCTTAGAAAATGAAAATGGAAAGTAGAGAAAACAATGTACAAAAGCCTCATTTCAGAGGATGGTTCTTTGGAGCTTTCCCCAGAAAGTGATTTCTTGACAGAGCTTTTGTCAAACTCTGTCAAGAAAAACAACAGCTTTCATTTTAGTACTGAAGAATAATAACTATTTCTTGATTCGTGCTTAAGAAAGCCAGTGGCTTTCTTGAAACACTTGATTTTGTTTGGTTACACACCAGTTTTTGAGCCCTGGCCAATCCCAGCCCATCTGACAGTCAACAGGCATAATGTGAAGAGTCAACCGAAGGTGTTTCAGTACAGAAGACAAAACTGCATCTTGCTTCCAGGAGTGTGAGAGGCTGGGGTCTTACTGCTCTTATAACGCAGGGGAAAGGGAGAGTCCGAAAGAGGGGACAGGAGAGCTAGACTGGATGACTTAAGAGCAGATTCTTTTGATGCAGTTTTCAGGGAGCCTGTTGCTACACTGGACACAGGCTGGTGAAGGTGGTTTCACCTGCTGCTGAGAGCAACCACCTAATTCCCCCAGTGCCTGCCAAGCCACAGAAGCCTTTTTTTCCCCTGGCAGCTTGCTGCCTTACGCAATTGCCTGGTTTGCCTGTGCTTAGAGTGCAGCAGGTTAATATGTCCAAATATCTTGGAGTTGTCCCTTGATTATCTTTCTCTGGGATATACGACCTTTACTATCTTGCAAGCATGCAGCGAATTCTTGAGACAGATAGCTGAAATAAACATACTAAAACACAAGAACACAAATTCTAAGATCGCTACGGCTTCATTGAAATTAGGTCCCATTACCTGTGTATGTGACGGCGGAAGGCCTTTTCTGCCATAGATGCCAACCAGAGCAGCCTTTCCTAAAGACACATTGAATTTCAGATGCACTGGGTGGTCGATGAACACTTGAGATCTCCAAAAGATACCAGGAGGGATCTTCTGTGTGGCTCGTCTGCCAACATCAATTTCTCCGGAGTCTATAAAACTGTCGTCTGGAAAGAAACTACTGGGCTTTCCTGTCAAAATACAGGAAGAAAAATCTTGGATTAGCCTTAGATCCTAAAAGTAACCCAGTCATACTAGTATCTTTAACAGTGGTCTTGACAAACAACCTATTATTGTCCTGAGGTCTTCAGAATACTTTGTGTAGCAAATCCTTATGATTATGGGAGAAAAAAATGTCTGGGTTATTCCTGGGGTTACTCTTTTGTTTGAAAACAGAAATATGGGAAAAGCAACCTTGACAAAATGTCCCTTTGTTTAAATCATAACACCAAAGCTTCTGTAATTACATTCGGATGATAAAAATAAATCATGTTACGTTATATCATAAATTAATATACGCTCAGTTATGGAGAAGACATTATTACAGTAGCAAAGAGCAGTGAAGTAATTGTGAGGTAGACGTGTCACAAAATGGAATGGTAGTGGGGAGAACAGCAGTATGAATGATGCCTAACTGGAGAAAGGAAAATATTTCTCCATTATATTAATGCTTGACAGTGGTAACAATATTTGAGATTCATTCATCAGTTTAAAAAAGGCTAGAGAAAATGGAACTGAGAGGAAAAGATGAAGAAAATCATATCCTGCACTTTAGTAATATCTACTAAAGAAACTTGAGAGGTTTTAATTAGGTTTCAATACAATTTGTAAAGTGTGTTATGATCACCAATCCTCTTTTAGCAAACAAGGAAATGGAAGCATCTGTTTCTTAAAGTGACCAGCGAATTCGAGCGATGGCAAACAGTGCATGCCATAATGTCCCATGATGTCACCCGGGAGCTCAGTATCCCTGGAAAACACATCTGTGGAACTCCAGGTTAGACATCCATACATTTGAAGTTCTCAAAATCGGTGACCTCTTTGAAAAATCTGGCCCCAGAAAATGAGGAGCAGAATGAAAAATAAAATCCCAGAATCCTGGCTTTTCAGCCTTTGCCATAATCAGTGGCCACGCAGCTTCACCTGCAGTGAATAGAGAAGATGAAGGCAGCAACTGCCTTTGAAATAGCCTTTGAAATAGCTTTCATTTAAGCACATTTCTGCTTGAAAAGTATGCAGTAGTGTCACCTGAAAGATTTTGGCTTCAGTAAGCAGAACATCATGTGGATCATCAAGGACTGTATCTATTCATTCTGGAAATTCTAATTAATCTTATCTCATCTCTGTGCCATTATAGCTCACTACTGTTTGTTTCACAGATCAAGCATTTCATACCAAAATGAGAAAGAAACTTTCGGGGACATACAGGCTTTTGCAGGAAAATTGTATTGTGAGAATTTTGCTTCCACAATCAACATGTGGGAAATAAGAAATAAAAATTTCTTTTCCCACCCATCATGAATTCAAGTCAAATAGAATTTACTTGCAGTGTTGAAAAGATGATTGGTAGAACAACCTTTCAGCCATAAAATAAAATATTGTATTGTTTCAAATAATATTTCATTTAAATATTAATCTTCTCCACATATCATCCCAATATAAACTCCCCCGGAGAATCTAATGTAAATTGTTAGCTGTCTTTCTAAAATACTTATGTATAAATTAAATGCATGTTAACAGTTAATCCAAAAAAAGTATCTGGAGATGCTTCACTGATGGAGAACTTTCTCTTCCTTCTCTTTTTTTAATAAAACTTTTAAGCACAACTTTCGGTCCAAATAGCGTTACTCCTGATGTAAAATTAGCAACTGCTCAAGTATATTGTTGGAGTGGGACCTGATGGCATGTTTTATTTTTTTGGCACCTTGTGGCAGAAGCTTTTTCCGTACCAGCACGGTTTAGAAAGCAAAGGGTGTATACATGATCATAGGAAAAAACTGTAATTTTATCACACCCTCATTTATCCTTGCTCATTGCATTCATATGAACACAGGGGAAAAATCTACAGACAGTTTTATTTTTAGACAAAATGTAGATTAACATAGGTAATCGGAAGCTGCTTCGGCAAATGGAGACTCTTACTGAATCATCTTTTGTAATGAAGATGACAGAGTACAATTGTACAATGAAAATCGGACTAGCTTGATTCCAAGGATTTAACTTTATAAACTGGATTTTTAACATTTATCTGGAATGCTAAAAATTACTTTTCACAACATCAGGATTAAAGGAAACAGTTCCCAAAGTCTTCCTGAAAAGATTCTTATTCTGTTATTGTGAGATGCAAAGTCTTGCAGGATTCTATTAAACAAGAGCCAAAGTTGTCACACGTTTTGGTCCATATGAATATGTTTTTCCGATTACTACCAACATGTTTTATAGATTCATAGAAATTCAGATGAAAATCTAAAGTGTTTGATATACTCCCTGATTGTTCATTAATAAAGATTGTGAGGGAATCAGGGAAGGTGAGAATTTAAATGATAGTTGTTGCTATGCAATAGATAGCCTGGAGGAAATGAGCACAGCATGTATTCTGCGTCTACAGAGAACAATGCTTGCTCAAGCAAGCAAAAATGCTTCTGTGATTGAATCAAAAAAAATAACTTCACAGAAATAATTGTTTGTATACACAATTACAAAGTTTACGTCTCTTCTTGGTGGACAATTTAAAGCCAGAAGAACTACTACTCTCAGAGCAGTTATATGATGTTGCCAGTGGCTGAGATTTACCCTGACACGAAAGTCCAAAGAAAGACCTTGTCACCAGGCTGAATTCCAGCCCTTGTAGTTAATCTACGTTTTGCTAGCTTTAACCTATAGCAGGATCAGGCCCTAAAGACTGGATACGTCATAAAGAAAGTACAATAAGAAAGCAATTTCAGCTTTAATCAAAAATTAGTTTTAATCAGAATATTTGACTACTTAAAATTAAATTCAGGTCTGAATTCTTAATTAGCCTCTCAATTACTTGGCTCTTTCTCCATATCACCTTGAACTTCTTAGTTGCCATAGCAACTATTTCTCATTTATTTGGTTATCAAAATGAACTATTTCATGTCAGCCACTGTTGAATCTGCTTGTAGTTTTGATAGCAAGGTATCCTGACTCATCAAAACACTTAAGAATACCCTTATATTTCTCTGACTTCAATCACAGTTAATTACATGCTTAAATGTAAGCATGTGATTAAGTGCTTTGCTGAACAGGGATGGGCTTAAATACACATAAATGCTTTGCTGGAGCACAGCCATAGTTGAAAAGGCAAGACTCTTACTGATAATTGGCCAGGCACTGGTAATGATACATTCAGATCAGCTGTAAGGATGTTCTAACCCATTCCAGACTATTTCATTGGGATGAAGATGCTCTTAAATGTATTTTAAATCACATTTTAAGAAATTTCAAACAGATACGTTCTGATTTAGAATAGCAGTCATGCAGCATTAGTCAAGAATTATTTCAATAGTTACTTGACAGAGAGAAAGCTGTATTTTGAGGCTGGGTGGAATTATCCCTGAAAAAAATATCTTGTTCTAAATGTATTTTTTTAGTGAGGACAAGATATTCTCCCGTATGTCCAACAGATTCCCCAAGACATTGAGAGGTCTCCTAATGACCTACCTAGGGTATTTTCTAGATCTCTCTTTTAACAGAAGTTTTTGGGAGCAGTCAAAACTTTTACTGATTTCATTGTAAGCATGGCTGAAAAAGAAATCAAGTGGAGGTCTTTGATTTGGACTGCAGTTTTAGACGTCTCTGTTATATTTTCATTTCAACTTTCAAAAGGTAATGGATGGATCAAAACTAGACATTTCAAAAATGAAACATATGGCAACTTAGAGAAGAAGAGAGGATCTGTTATGAAGCATTTTTTGAACCAGCATCAGGGATTTCTGTGGCTTGCTGTACTGTCTAGTACAGTTTGCTGAAAATAACCCACTTAGCTGATTTTTCATTGCAGTAACTTGATTTGTCAGCCATCAGTTGTGAGTAAATACACTGTTTTAAGGAATACATAGTTAAGTCCTTTATTTGAACTAATAAAAACAAATATGCTCTTAAAGCAAACATACGACAAACAATATAAATAAGATATACAAATGCAGAGTCTCAGCCAAAGTCCAGGGACCTCTGTAGAAACTGTTGAATTCAATGAGTTGCCAGAACTGACTTCAGAGTTCAGAACTGAGTATGAGTTGCAGACTCCTTATTGTTTACCCACAAACCCTCCTCCCTCAAAATAACTATCAAAAATAGCCAAAAAATATAATTTTACTGGAATCTGTTAATCTCATACAAAGAAGCAGTGATACACCAACAAAACAGCGTTCTGAAATTTTGAATTCCTCATTTCTTCAACTCAGTCTTGGGTGTGATAAAACACCTGCACTTTGCATAGCTTGTATGCACTTTTGGCAGTGCCGCCTATATACAAAGTATGCTAAGATGTAAAGCTGCTGGATAATGCACTGCTGAATTGACAAACCATCAGTTGCTTCTAATTTCACTTGAAATTGCAAGCTGTCAGCATGATGATACTATGTGGAAACTAGGCTTTTCCTCTGACTACCTTTGCAAAGAGATGTCCGTCTTCAGAGTGCCAAAACTCACAGTGAAATAGTTCTTAGCAAATATTCTGGTACTTGGTGGCAACTAGTAGCCCAGGACAAACATTTTTGCACTGCTGCAGAGAAAGCTTGAGCCAGTGCTCCAGGAATCATTTAATTTTCAATACACAAATGTTTTTGTTTGTTTGCTTATCTTCCATGAAAACTGCCATGCAAGGTAGGGTTTTCATGATGGAATTCTGTACCCAGTGAGATAAGGTACAGACATTTCCACCTCGAGAGTAGCTTAAACACATGATGAAAAACGTACACTCTTCTATGACATTAGTGGATGTCAGAAGGGCATGAAACTTAGAAACATGGAAACAAGACCGACGGCTACTACTTCTAGACGTGAAAGACTGGAAAAGCACCTGATAATGGCAGCATTAAGGGTTATGGAATATGAGATTGGATGGCTGGAGTTCAGAGGCAGACAGAAGACTCACAACACGGACACACACCAACCATACCTTCACTGGTTCCTTTGCCTTTCCTGTCAGGTAACTCTAACCCTGTGCCCCCTGAAGGATATAAGGAGACGTCCGTTGGCACTGGCCAACTGCTGGCTGTGTCTTCCGTGATTTCATACATCTGCCCTTCCATCGGCTGCAGGTGCCAGTTTAGGCCAAACAGGTGCATGGCTGTGGTGAGCAATGAGAAAAGTCATCTTTTTCTGTTTGGGAGAGTTTCAGAACCACAGGGGCACTTTCTAAACCCTCACACCACTGCCTTATCAGTGATTGTTTTAAGACAAAAAAGAAATTCATGTTACTAGATATCCCTTGCTGATTCCACCATACCAGTTCCCTCGGTCTTTCCACCCACTTAAACTAGTATTGGATCACTTGTGCCAATCCATTTGGCCTATTCCAGTAGAACTACTCCTGATTTATGGCCTGTGTGAGAGAATAATCAGGCGCCATATTTCAGAAGACTCCCAAGCCTGAAGTCACAATGCATTGAACATGTAAATACAAGGAATATTATTTATCTACATACCAATAAATCCTAGAAAACTGCACTTCGGTTTGCTTTGCTGTAGGTTCTTATTTATTTTTTACCCATCAACTATACACACAAGCTCTTATAGATATCTCCTGGCAGTTTTTTTTTTTTTTTTCTTTAAGACCAAGTAAGAACTAAGGCAACTGAAGATCAATTTCGTACGCTTCACATTTGCTCAGCACCAGGAACGTGAATGCCTGTGACTGAGCACTCCTTAATACAATTCAGCTTCTCCTATTCAGATAAAATATACATCCTCAAGGTTTAAAAATAAGCAGCACCATATAGATTTGTGTGATGTCACGACACAGCTCTCCTTAGGTTTCTGGGCCACGCAAAGTCATCTGCTACACAAAGGAGTCTGTTTCAAGGCATTACATAAAGACAAGCAAAGTTAAGGAACAAGGCAGAGTACTTAAAAAGCAAACACATGTATGAAGGTTATGCAGGACTGTATGCTTATACTTTTTTAATACTTGCCCCTCAAAAATATAAAGCAAAATAATGTGGCTTCCCATATCGGTTCTTCCTTCCCCAACATAAACATTTCATATTTAATCAGCATCCAGTTTACCTTCAGGCTCTCCACAGCTAAATGATCTGATATTTGCTACACTTGGAATGACATTTCTTTTTTAAGGGAGTGCTTTGATATTTTACACTATAATTTCTCCAAGAAACTGTGCAGTGGCACTAGCATCACAGCCATTTAACATAAACAAAAAGAGTTAAAAATAGGAAAGGAACAGAGCATTTTTATTGCCTATAGTTCTCATTTTATTCAGAAAGATACATCTGAGCTTGGCTAACACTGTTAGGTACAAGTGGTTAGTTCATTTAAAGTAGTGCATGAGGAACAATCTTTTCAAGAGAACTGGACAGTTATCAAAATATTAGCATATTTAGACATATTTAGCAAAATTAGTACTTTTTTTCCACTTCAGTCTTGATTAGGTCATCTATCATCTACCAACGTGAATAAGGTTGCCTTTACACTAGTAGAAGACAGAACGTTACAAAACACACTGAGAGCAAAACTATCATTTTACCATGTAAACAAGGACTCGGTTTGTTATCCAAGTCTTAACTATTAAGAAAGAAAACACTCGCGTACAGCTCCCAAACAGCATGCAAGGTCTCCTGAGAATCCTTTCAAAACTAAGACATTTTATTATAGGTACACTTACCAAAAAAAAATACTACCAGCACAGCTGGTGATTCAAACAACACACTCTATGTAGACCAGCCAGTATTTTGATATGAACGGAGCATATTTATTTGGCAGAAAAACTGTGCAAGGCAAGAGAGGAAATCGGTAGAGGAGCAAGGAATTTGCATCAAGTATTTGGCATTGTCACATTTATATAGTATCTTTGTGTTTATACTGCCCTCATTACCAGAGCGCCTGGACACTTCACAACTATTAACCTCGTAACATCTCAGAAGGTAGGGATCTGTTATTCCTACTTTGTAGAAAGGAAAAAGGCTACTAGAGTAGATTAAAAGTCTACTCAGTTCACTTGTTCAGGTATTAAAATGAGGTTATGTGTCATTATGTATTACTCACTTTAACTTATTATGAGCTCAGAGGTTTCTAAGGTTCAATAGGCATTTCAGGCATTCCTCCTCCAGCTATTTTTGTGCTAAGCTCAGTTCTAGGCATGGCCTGAGAATGCCATCCAGACTGGACCTCTCCGTGGACCAAAGTGTCACACAGGTGCCTTCCTGCCTGTCTCTAAGCTCTTACAGAGCTTAGGGGCTTCAGAGCATGTGTGAATTCTCACGTTTAATTACACACGGACGTTTGTAGTCCAAAGCAGAATGAACGATGCATTTTTCACTCCTTCAGGCTCAGCCAATCATAGACAGCAGGTAGTCCAGATATCTCCGTAGGCTCTAAGAGCTTAAAATCTAACCACATCGACCAGACGTCTGTATACCACAGTGACTTTCGTGAGCTTACTCTGGACGTCAATGGCACAGCCAGGCATTGAACCAATACCTTTTCCATTAGACCATTCAAATTGCTCTGTCCTATGGACATCATAGTGTAAGTAAGTGCCATACAAATTCTTAAGTAAATATTTAAAGGTCATCATTTCCCTTCTCCTTCATGGGAATGTGTTGCTTGTAGGTCATTACTTACTGCAAAAAAAGCAAGGTGAGTACTGAGAGGACTATGAGCATCTTTCCAAGGCATGAAAAATGCATTTGAAAACTCCTGAGAGAAAATATCTTATGAGAAAAAAATCTTGCCTCAGTCAAAAAGCAAACACAAGAAGTGCTACAGTTTTTCTGCATATTAGTCTGCTCCTTAAGTGAGTCAATCAACCACTCCATGTTTCATTTTCCTTGAATGCAAGATTTACATTTACTTTACTGACATGACTAACGCAACTATTCATTCCTAAATGTTTGCAAAGCATCTTACAGTGTCCTGATCTAGAAAATGTGATTGAATTATCTATAACATAGGTACGATCTGTGTTATCATACACAGATAAAAATATCTATATTATCACACAGGCCTGCATTAACGTGTCAGCATCTATCTTTGGTTAATAGATTTTGTCTAAAGCAAAAAGCTTCTTGTGTACACTGTTTCTTGAACACATATTATCACACTGATTACACATGAGAAGGAGATGTGTGCACACCATGCAGACCAAATTGCAAAAATCTAGGATACAGGGAATTATCTGAAAAGCATTTTGACTATCAATTTGCCTAAAAAGAATCAAGAGAACAGAGTGCAAAATACTGGGACTAGTGCTCTATGGAGGGTTTCTGATTTGAGGTTCCCAAGCATAAAATAAAAACCTATAAATATTCACACCCATAAGGCAAACAGACTTCACGCAGGTGGGTACCAACCATGAAAGCCTTCCTGAAATCAGAACAAAAAGTACTGTTTGCTTTGGAAACATACTCTGGTACCACTTACGTTATTAGGAAATAATATCATTACGATCTTCCAAATACCAATGATGTCTGACTTGCAAGCTGGCAGAAGATTCAGTCTTCTGCTTTTTCCCCCTAACTGCCACGCTAAAAAGTAGCAGCAGTAGATGTTTGAGATCTCTAATCCTCATAGAGGATATGTAAAACTGTTGATGTTCACAGTTGTTTTAGCAGAGGTTTTAGGAAGGCACAACTGAAACTTGTTCTGTGCTAAATTGATGCAAAGTTCTTCTGGGTGGAAAAAAAAAAATGTTTATAAGGGAAAGCCATGGGTGAAAGACACAATAACATGCTTTGAAGTCTTAACATGATCCTAAAAGCAAAGTGAAGCTGCAAAAATGGTTTGAGATTCCTGGGCCTGATGTTCTCAGGCTCCATGTCAAGTGAACCACTGCTGACATTTTCTCTTTTTTCTACTCGGCTAGATGTGAGATGTGCCTCTAAAAGAGCAAGCGCCTTCTTAACAGCCCCCACGTCCTTCTTCCTTTCCCTCTCCTCCCAAACATGATGCCAATAGATATTCGGATATTGAAAGTTCCCCCATGTATTAAAAGAGCTCAGTGCAATCAACAATTGAAGTGTATTGTACAATACCATTAGCTTCCACTGCCTGGGAAGCCTTATGACATGTCCTTTGCAGATGTGTTGGTTACGTTTCCCATAGTAAAAAAACTCTTCGCCTTTGGGCTCCCTGGGCGATTTCAGCACCAATGAGAAAGACGATGTCGTAAAGGGGAGGCATCTCGTCCATTACGCTAGCATTTTAAAATCAAACCTTTGACTTGCACAATCTTTTAACTAAGCTAAGTGGTAGCAAAAGGTGCTCTGAAACTTGCTGAACGGGTAATAGAATTTTCTGTGGCAGAATAAACCAGTTTATTCTTGGTCCTAACGTGTCATTGGCCACTTTCTGGATGGCAAAAAGAAGGGAGGAAGTCAAACTCCACAGTCCTTTCAGGGTTTGACAAATCTGCTGAGTTCAGCAGTTCAGCTACTGAAGTGTGATGTGGTTATTCATTTGCTTGGCAGTAGACTCAGATTCATTTTAGCAACACAAATTTACAAGTAGCTTAGCTTAGTTGAGCTATTCTGCAATCCAAACAAATCAGAGTTCATACTGGTGGAACTAAGTATTCAGGATCATGATTTTTTAGGTCTTACCACATTATTTCACATGTTATTGCATTATTCCTACTCCAAAGTTGTTTGTGGAGGTCACAAGCGACATTAGCTGATGCTGTTAAGCCAAAAAAAAGGGGATATGTTTTTAAAGTTTGCTTTCAACAGGCCCAGACTTTTGGATATCTTTGTAGTATTGCCACTGTTTTATGACCCAGCAAAACGGAGTAGTCAAAATATCTTGCTCAGCAGAGTAGACAACAAAGAAACTGGAACAACATTTAAATGAAAAAGGACAAACAACGACAATAATTCACATGGTCAACAAAACGGACATCTCTTGGGACAGGTTGATGGAGCGAAGGAGTTAGCAGAGAGAGGCAGATGATTGTGATAGATCACAGGGAGAAGAAAAGACAAGACACGCTTACTGAAGCATACGAGACCCCCAGAAACCAGGCAAGTCAGCAAAAAATTCAAAACACACTGCTGCCCCTTTATTAGCTTGTTGCTTTGCCCAAAGCAGCAAGCTAAGTGTAATAAATAACCAGACCAATCAGTTATGATGTTTGAAATTAAAGCCTAATTTAAAGTCTATGGCTGAAGCCACTAGCTGCTTCTAAGGTGCTTGTTAAATGTATTCTCATAGCGACTCATAGGCTCTGGCTGCTGCCTTCTCTCCGGTCCTCTCAAAGCTGAAGGTGCTACTGCTGGCCTGGTGATTCCTCACTCAGGTAAAGCTCCTAGACAAGTTCATGAATGAACAAAATAACAACTGTTCTATGATCTTATGATCTTGCTCTGAACAACTGAAAAGGAGTTTCTCGGAATAGAAGTTTGACAAAAACAGCGAATTAATCATTACCAACATAAACATGCTGCGCAGATCTGGATTTACAGCGAGCTCAGAGAGTGAACAGCATCCGGGCAACCCAGAAAGTCTTTTGGAAAAACTAGTCAGTATCTTAGCACTAAGAATACTCCCTGGTTTTAACCCCTATTTTATCTGAAGATGACAGTTTATTTTGCATAAACAACACAAGGAAGAGCACAAGCTTTGGAAAAGCCAAGCTTCTCTTCACAAGCGCTCCATCCTCCTCAATGCTAACATGGGGCTCAACGTGGAGAAGAGTTTGCCCCACTCAACGTGGAGAAGAGTTTGCCCCACTCCTTCACTGCTTTCTACAAGCATCTTACCGGCACTGGTGACAGTAAAGCCAAAGCAAACAAAAGCCAAAGGAGCACTCCTGACAGGGAGAACGTTTTTCCAACACCCCTCGCCCTGGTTCAGTATGGGGGCAAAAGAGAACATGGAAAAAGACAGTGCGAGAAGGAATAGGTGAGAGGGGCTGACAGGATAATGAAAACAAACAAGCAAGAGGAGGAAGGTGAGAAAAATATAGAATGAGAGAAACAGAAAAAGAAGAAAGTTAGGAAAGCGCAAAGAAAGCTAAGAAAACAGTGAAAGAAGAGACTTGGAATAGAAAAACAGCTGGAGATCAGTCAGTGGTTGAAAAGACCTTTTAAACAGCCTTTGCATCCCTCTTTTCTTCCTCCTTTTTTACTCCTTGTTTTGTTTCTTTGCTCTCCTGGCTTTTTTGTGGGGCCACGCATAACATATCTCGTGCTTACATATTCCTCTCTAACTTTCAGGTTGGCCAACCTGCCTTATTATAACCACATTCTCTAAAATGAGAACTGAGCTTTGCATTTTCTCCTAATTAAAAAAACCCTGAATTCCACCAGTGAGTTACTCAGGGCTAATTTTGACTCAGGTAAACGTATTGCTTTCACTCCTGTCTCTGTAAACTTGACTGTAATTATCTGGATAACTGTCTCTCCTTACACTGAAATTATATGATTTCTGGAGAAGAAGGAGAATTGACTGTTGCAGAATTAATCATACTTCTGTGACATTCAATGTTATGAAAAGGAGCCTTTCAGCATGAAATAGTCACTGGTTTGTCAATCTCCAGTAAATCAAGAGAGAGGAATGTAAGATTAAGGAGAATAAAAACAAACATTAAACAAAGATAATAAATGCTGTGTTTTTCTCTTACATGGTTGTTCCGTTTCAGTGATGGGCAACACTTCTGCGCCACAGAGTGGCAGGACATGCCAACACGACAAGAGTTGAAGATCCAGGCATCTCCTGTGGCACTGCTGGTGTCAAAAGATGGCAACAGCAGCAGGCCTGGATGCAGTAGGTTGCACCTGCTCTCTTTGTTTATAGGAAGGCCGAGCCCTGGTCAAGAGAGGTCCAAGCTGGCATTCGTCCAAGGGCATGGGACACTCTAACACTGAGCGCAGCAACAGTTTAATCCCCGAGTACCTGAGAGGTTCTCAGCTCTGGAATTGGAATCTAATCCTGATTTAAGGGCTCAATGACCCTTATTATCATCTGGGGGGCACATTAGGTACCCTATCATGAATTCATACCACGTACACATACAGACCTGAACCACGTACACATACAGACCTGAATCACTAAGCCAGCCACTGGAGAGAGGGATTCCTACAAGGCCAGTTCTTACATGAATTTTGGCAATTACCTTGTGACTGAAACTCTGCACTGCTATGTGTGTAGTTTCTAGTGCCTGAGAGGCTCTCCTCCATGGCTTAAAGCACTTCCTCAAAGAATTGAAAACCTGAGCTCAGAAGTCATCCTGCCCAAAAGACCATGGACTTGCACATCAGGATAGCACTCCGGCTGTGTGGGAACAGCGAATCTTACATCCACTGCTCTCCACAACACAGCTGAATCTGCACCACTGTACAGCTAGAAATGTGAAATTAATATATCTCCAAAGAAAGGAGCCCAAAAGGCAGCTTCATTACAGGATATTTAAGTGAAGACTCACAGCTTGTCATGGCGAGGTTCCTTTGCTCTGCTTCCTGGCCTGTTGATTTATTTGACACAAGAGAATCGTTTGGAAAAATAAAATAAAGGCTCAAGGAAGGACATTTAGGGTAATGCTCATTATTTTAAACTCTCCGTCTTGCCTTCTTCCTGACTGCACAGTGATTCAATGAGAGAAAAAGGATTTACAAGCCTTCTTCACAGGCTGGGGATAAAGATACTCTACTGGACTGGGCTGCCAATTCAACCCCCTTCATGCTGAGAATTGTAAAATCTGTATCTCCTTGTCCCTGGGTGAGTGGTCTAACCACACTAGGGCACTACATAAGAGGAGGCACCTTCTCTGTTTATTGAACTCATGGTAGTTTGAAAAGTGTAGACACGGCCTGAGGACACCTTAGCAAACTAAGGATTTACAAGTAAGTAGACAGACAGATAGATTTTTTTCTTTTTGCATCCCATATGTCCTAAAGTAAGCGACAGGTACTTTCACAGCCAGACTAGTATAGCCACATGCTACTGAGTATGTCCAGTAACACCTGGGAACCTGTCTGCTGAGCCATTCCTCCAGATTCAGAGTTTAAATTACACAAGCACCAGACACAGCTCTTTCAGAGATAATCAGGATTTACTCCACTTCCCTAGAATCACCATGTGCAAAGAAGGAATTTAAACAACAGAGAGCTTCATACCTCTTAAAATTTTACCACCAGAGTGGGAACTGCCTCTCAAGAAAATAAAGCATTGTAGTAATCACCAAAAATCCTGGCTGCAAAGACACTCACTTGCTTTGATTTGACACACACTGGTTATTCTTTGGCCCCTCCTGAATGAAGAGCAGTATCAAAGATTTCCAAGATAGAAGCAGATGGTCTACCAAATCATATTAGTTCCTTCTTGGGAGAATACTTTATATTTTAATTTAGTTCCCAATTGATCTTAATAGGGAAGAAAAAAGCTTCCAGCTGAAGCATCACATTTCTTTGAAACTTTCACGGAAGTGACTAGAAAGACATGTTATAAAATGAAGCAGTTAAACTCAGTGTTTGTTCAATGCAAAGAGTCAGCACTTCCTATTCAATGTCTTCCTAATTACCTCTGGGGATCAAAGACTTTCGAGAGATTGCCTGTCCATTCAAACTGCTAATAGATGAACACTGGCTCCCCTAGTCCTTTAGTGGCTTGCTGGATATTTGTTATTTCCTGTAGGGAGGAAAAACACAATTCTAAATGCTTAGCATGCTTTTATGGGTTTTTTTGGAGGATTTTTTTTCAAGTGACAACCTATAGAAAAAAATATATATATGTAAAGGTGTTCTGGCTTATTAAAGAAGCTGTCTGCTTAAATACAATCTGTAATTTCCTCCACCCACCTGCACCATTGAGAAAGCAGAATAGGAAGTTGAAAGATGGGTCTCAGCAACATTTTGCTCCTATTAGGCAGCTTACTGCACCAAAGAAGATTACTTCAGTCCCCAAAGCTCTAGTAAATTTGGTGTTACACACACTCATGCTTTCCTTCCTCAGTAAAACAATGTTTTCCCTTCTTGATATCCTTTCTGGCAGAGACCATATTACTATAAATATTACTGAGATATTTCTTCACGATCAAAGTCAATTATAAGACGGTCCCACTGTACCTCTAAATGGAGTTTTAATTCGTGTATATAATATTAGAAATAATGATTTCCCCATTGGGGTACTCACTTCAATTAGAGAAATGAGGACAGGCAGCCTTAACAGAGGGCCTCCCACCTTGCTCTACTATTACTAAAATTCTGGGCTAGCCTGTTGTGGACAGTATAATTTTACATAGGCCATTTCATTACACACCTATAAACTGCAGGGCCCTAATTAGAAAGGGTGCAATTTACATAGTTAAGTCAGTAACTTCTCATATGCTTCCTTCCTTCCCTTATTATCTCTACCAGATTTCTTTTGTCAGAAAACTTGCTTTCCTCAATTAATGCAATCAGTTGCTTATAGTCTAAAAAATATAGATTGTTATTTAACATTACAAACAATATCTCTCTTCTTCTATCATCCCAGCATAACAAAGGTGGGCTCAAAGTTTAAATTCAGTGTTCCAGTCTGGGCAGGTCAACATCTTCACATGGTTCTAGAATGTGATGCGTGAACTTGTCTCAGTTTACGGGTTTATCTTTCCGAATGCTTTACTATAACTTTACTATAAAGACAAGTAAATGATTTGAGGGTGCTGCTTGCTTAGCTTGAGTAAATATAGTGATTTCAAGAGGACGCTGAAGGTGTGAAGCATGAATTTAGACATTCAGTAGATCGGGGCCAGAACGCTCAGCATCCTCACAGCTGAACTCTAAAACAGAATCCTGTTTGGTGACTTTTTGAAAAGATCTCAAAAAAAGGTAACCTGCACATGTATTGAGGAGTAAATTGCTGTTTTAACTGCTTAGACATGACAAATATATAGGTATTTTAAAATAGGCTACAAGTCTTTTAATTTATTTTCTATTTTCCCTCTGAAATAAACTTGCAAGTAGATTGTTCCAACAGTTCATCTGGAGAGGGGAAAATTCCTCTTTTCTCTGTACAAAAGCTCAGCAAATGGATACGAATGTACAGTCTGCAAAAGCTGATAAAGTGGGTGACACAGCACAATTAATAACACCAGATTTTTTTTTCTGTCCAGAGACCCTGGGCAAAAATCAGTACAGTACTTTCAGGAACTATAAATCTGAGTGAATGGTTCAGATCAGTGTGAAAAGCTCTCTCAATAACGAAATTCAACACAACCTGATGATTTGTTCCCTTGGACTTAGAATTAAATCCAGCACATAGATTAAGGCAACTGCTGGCAAGTGCAACCCATGGTGTTCTCTTAAAAGGCCCACAGCCATCTTTATATTTAATTACACCGAAAAAAAGCATTTGCTGAAAAAAAATCCGAACTTTGCCAAGTAAAGCACTCAAAAGTGAGCAAAGAACAGAATTAAGATTGCTTGTGTGATTTTAGATCAGCCCCTGTATGCATATGTACTCTGTAATAGCCTTTAATTCCCTCATCACAGTCTATTTTTTTCCACTGGCCCAATGCTGAGCAGAACAATCGCGCAGAAATTGCCACTCAGCCCTGGCAACTCCAGAACGTAGCATGTTCAATTGCTTTCTAGGGATGCCATATGCGCAGCCTGGTTGGTGGCACTAGGAGGGGGTTGCAAAGGGAAGGAATACACTCAGTGCAGACAATTTTGCTATCGTCTTCTACACAGCTCCCTACTGAGCATGTGGGAACTAAGATTTTCTAGTTTTACAGCAGCCAGATCTGAGTGGATCTTTAGAGATACGATCGAGTGCACACTATTACTTGTTCTACCTAAAAGAAGGGAGGTGTCGCACGATTCTCCTCTGCTGGCTCTGCACCTCTGCAAAGTGAATATAAAATACCAGTAGATCCAGTGGCAAAGTTTCACACCAGTGCATGCCTATACTGGCAGTAAAGATCCAGACACTATCTGTCTCAAGTCTATTTAGGATAAGCTCACTTCAGATCACTTAGGCCACGCTAATTTTGTCTCATCATTAAATACACATGTATCAAAGTGTTTGTTTCATCTTCCCCAGAGACTACACTCATACTACTGAATTAAACAGTGCCAAGGAAAGTTCCCAGGCAGTGGGACTCAACAGTCTATACCGTCATAGCCCCTGCCATGATTTTGGCTCTAGTCAGCTAGCACTTTCTGAATTCCCACGCACAGCTCAGCTAGCAAGGGCCAGAGATCACTCTCAGTAGATAGCTTGGGTGTGAGCATCCATAGTAAGAGTTTAATAGCATAGACATGGAACCAGTCTGGGCCAGTTAGCCTCAGTGCACAGAATGATCCCAGGTACATTTGTTTTACAATCTGGAATAGCCAGCGTCCCAGCTTGGCTGGGAAAAGCATGCTAATATAAATAAACTGTTATTGATCACTAGGATTAATACTGTTTGGTATATCAATATGCTTAGGTTTTTTCTTGTTTTTTTCCTTTTTATTTTCACCCCAGAAAGCTTGATTTCATCATCATTTCTGCCATCACTACAAGAAATTATGTTCTGCTGGTAGTTGAATTAGTGTTACTTTTTAAAAAAAAAAAAAAAAAGAAAAAAAACTTAGGGCCAGCATAGCCATCACACCTCTGCTAACTGCTTAGTTTTGCTTAGCTTTTTAAAGAATTTCTTTACTTCAGATAATTAAGTGAAGCTACATTTGTAAGGTAAGGAACATGCAATGCCACTTCTGTATTATGTGCTGCCATATTTGAAAACAGTTAACATCTGCTGTTCTCACCATCTTTCTAGGCAAAGCCTGCATGAAAGCATGCTTCTGACTGCAATAAGGACAAGCTTGGAATTTAAGGTATGATAAAATCAAATAAAGGAAAAGGTAGAAGAGGTCGGTGATGGTGAGAGAGTTTATTAATTTTTCATTTAAATGCTCAGATTCCCCAGTCTCTAACTACCTGCTACTGAGGACCAGATTCTGACATTTTATGCATGGTGAGCTTCATTAGCGGTCCTTCAGGAGCTTTTACGTTTCGGCATAAGCAGTGGTGTTCGAATCTTGTCCAGAGGGAAAGAACAGGCTGGATTTTTGTTCTTTATTTTGCAAGTCCTCTAGTATGTTACCTAGATAGTATACTTAACAACACCACTTTGCTTAACACTGTAAGGATGTGTATCTACCACATATCTCAGCTTTAACTACAGGAAAAATAAGCCCTAGGGAATGTGTTGCTGCACATATCCCATAGAAATGTATGACCTGGTTGCACATAAAAATTTAAAGGTAACTTCTAATTCATGCCAGAAAAGGATGCAAGGGAAAGAAACACCAAAGTATAACCAAGGAATTTTTTTTCACTGTCACTGACATCCCTAACTGAGCTTATTCTTGTAAGCAGTTACCCACAAAAATGTACGCTATTTAAAAACAATGAAAGAAAGCACATTAAGGTAAATGTTTCTGTCTTTCTCTATCCATTTAACTGCAATTAAATTATGTTATTTCACACTAATTAGTATGAAATAGAATCATGGACTTGAGGAGAACGCCTTTCAGTAGATGCTAAGATCTGTAAAATTGATTCCTTTTCAGCGTCTGTGTGCAAAGGTCAATCTAAGCCGTGAAATGAAGATTATAGCAGCACATCTGTGCCACTGTCACAAAGGCAAGGCCAGCACTTTCAGTGTCAGCATGCTGTTATTTTCTTTTCTGGGGACTTAGAACAACTACAAAAACTCCCTAAAAGCAACTGCTAAAAGCTCATAAAATGTGAGAGCCCATATCTTTCCATTTAATAAAGAGAGATGGAGATTAAACTCACTCTCCTTGTATTAAGCATTCTTAAAACTAAGAATGGATCAGGCATCTAAAGGGCTAACTTGGGTGTTACATGACTGATGTCTGTTTTCATAATGCACTGATACAAACTCCAAGATCAGAGGGAGCCGTCTGGATATACAACCTCAGCAGCCTGCTTTTGACCAGTTAGAGATTCAAACATATTGATCTACTTTTAAATGGAAGCCATTCTTCCTATGATCCCACAGTAACGAAAGAGGATCAGACTTTGACAAAAGGGCCTCTTCATTCAGTGTCAAAATAAAACAATAAGCAGAAATAAAAAAGTCATATGCAACAAGCAGAACAATGGGAAAAGAGAGAGTAATCGATATAAATCTAAGGCTATGCAGAAAGTTCATAAAAGAAGCTGAAGGCATGAAAAAACATCCATAGCTTGAAAAAAAAAAAAAAAAAAAGAACAAGAGAACATTTTAAAAGTATACTGAAACCAAGTAAACTGAGCAACAGTATAAGCTACTTACTTGATGGAGATGGGGAAATTGTTAATATTCTAGTAAAGGCTAAAGCGTTCAGTCGGTATTTTTGTTCTGGCTTTTGAAAATAGCTAGGATAATGCAATTATTTTACAGGAAATAAAAATTTTTCTAGTCCATTAATAACCAAGAATTACATTAAACTACATCTATTCAAGGACAAACATTTTTAAACCTGCAGGCTCATTTAACTTGTATTCGGTAAACGAGTCAAGATAGCAAAAGAGAAATCTGACTTACTGATTAATACTAAACCAGCTACCAAGAGATTAGAACAAGGAAAGAAGGGAAAAGAAGAGAATGCAAGTCACTTTGATTGGGTAGCCTGACATTTATTACAGGCATAATAATGGAAAATATAACATAGAATTCAACTGACAAAGAATAAAGGAAGTAAATATACGGTGACTCAGGCCAATCATATTACCTTTCTGAAACATAGATCTTATAACCTTTGACAAGGTTATAGTTTAGTAAGGCATTTGATACAATTTTGTGTGACTTCTGAATTAAGGAAAAAAACACTTTCCAGTGGCAAAGAGCAATGTAAACACGTGCTTAAGAACTAACTGACAGACCTTAACATTGTCATCACTAGGGGATAACCATCAAATGAGAAAACTTCTGTCGGAATTCCACAACTGATGGTAGACCTGAAATTACTTAACATTCATATCAATGTTATATAAGTAATATAAAATCACGAAATGACTAAGCGTGCAGATGACGCAAAGACTAATCAAGTGGCAACGAAATAGTAAGGACAGGGCGGAATAATAGAGCTGGACAGCTACTAAACCAGAAAGATTCAAACAAAATGCGCTTTACTATTGTCAAAGGCCAGCCTATCCTCTTCAGAAGACGGAGCGCAAGTTGTGCCTACCAAATGGGACGCTGCCCTCTGGAAAGCGGGGACTGAAGATGACGTAAGGAGTAAGTACCAGAAGATTCTGCGTTCCTACTTCTTCCCACTGCCAACAAACATTGACTCAGTTCCTAAAAGGTGTAGCATAGTAATTGCATAGACTCTGTTCAGTGCAGATTTTGAAGAAGTGTTAACTGCTTTGCAAAGCAGAAACGTTGCCACTGAGCTTCAGGATGTGTTGCTATCACACAGAATACCTAAATTTTAACATCTCTCACTTTTATACCTCTCCCTCTTGGCACACTGGACAACTCTAGCAAAATTGGTGGTCTTACATTATTTTCTGTTCTCCTTTTCCAGTAATATTTTCTGGTAGCGTCTGTCTTTCAATAGCTTATACGTCCTCAAATATTTCTCCTACCCCCACATTTTCAATGTCAGACCACAGATCTTACTCAGGTTGAAACAGCGAATGTTCTTTAATGGGGTTTTTATAGTGAGTTTTTTTAATACCCACCTGACTGAATTGATCTTCACAAGATTAGCTTTAAAGTGGGATCTTGCGTCTTTAACACCTTCATTTTACAGCTGCGGTTATATCACTTCTACCTCCCTTTCTCTGAACTATAAAGCTAAGAGTAGCTGCTATCCAAAGCTATAATACAGCATCCAAATCCAAAAGAGATGCCCACAGTCATCTAATAATACAAAAAGCTCTTCCTGACTTTGCACACCACGGCAAATTAAATTTAAGTTACAATTAATACAACCATGCATCTAAAGCTGCAACAAAAAAACACAGAACTGAGGAAAATATAAGACTGAAAATTAATAGCCCTTTTTAGTTTTAATTTTGCTTCTTCCCTATCTCTGGTGCTTTGCATACAGCTACAGTGCTACGACATTCCTTCATATAGCTCTGCCGAGCTGTACTTTGGGGATCTACCTGTGTACTATACAGCCCTCTGGGTGTGTGCATGTGGAGAGGAAGAAGGGGAACGTCTGTAAAGTGACTGGGGCTGAAACATCTGAGTGATTCATTAATTCACTGTAGACCTGACCAGGGAAAGTTTCTTTTGCCAGATCCTCGCGAGCGGCTTTCCTGAGCTCAACCAGCCTCTTGTAAACTTTACACACCACAGCTGCCCTCGCTTGCTCCTTCACAAGAGCAGCGTGTGATTCAGGTTAACATAAATCCCTGCAGACTTCCCACCCTCTTTACTATGGAAAGAACTCTGCAAAGGATTCTGGTGACTTGTCTAAAACCATGCACTTTTTCAAGGATCGCCTGAAAGCTCCAATTTTGATTGCATCTCCTCATGCGGTTGAAACTCTTCTCATGCCTTATCTTTACACATACAACTTACATGAGCAAAATCTGGCACTCAGCAACAACAACAAAGAACAACAAGATCATTTAAAACTGGATTGAAGAGTCAGCATCTGTCTTGACGTATTTTCTGTTTTTAGTCAGGTCAGTCAGGAATGTATACAAATACGTGCAGACTTTTCTAGACCTTTTCTAGCTCTTGTTGCAGACAGCAAGACCGATGCCTTTGCCTCTAACTGCACGTGAATCAGCTCTAAGGTAAACGAAGTTGCACTAGTTTAAAAGGAGCATGTACAAGAGGAGAATAAAGCCCATATCTTTCAAACAACACTGCATATCACAAGTTAAAATGTTTTTTTTAAAACTATATCAATGAGAGACGATCGGATGGTATGGTAATCCACTTTTTAAAACGAAAACCAGGAGAGAAAGCTAGATGTCTTTTAACTGTACGTCTATGAGTGAGGGAGTGACGGTAACTATGTTTGTACGTCTTTAGCGCAGTTGGAGTCAGCTTTGACAGGAAAAAGCCGCATATTGAAGCACTACCACAAAATATAAGACCAGTATCCTGATATGTTCAGTTTCCCAAACATTTATTCGGACATAAAAATATTACTGATAATAGTATAGTACCTTTCAAACTGGATCTCACTGTTTTGCACATTACGTGCAAAGTGAAGATGTAACTGAGACACAGAGTTATTAACTGGACTATGTGCAATAATTTATTAAGTACGTGAGAGAACCAAGAAGAGACCTGGAAGCACTTCTTCTGGTGACAGACTGACTTCATAATATAAAGGCTTTGCTAGAACAGATTGTTTAGCTACTGTTTCTGCATTTTATCTAAGATAAGATGGAAATGAAAAAAAACTGAAAAAGCTTTGTACATCAAAATGACAAATGATAACAGTAGCAAAATCTTGGATTAGAAAAGAAATATTAAAGTGGAGAATGAAATAAACTTGTTTGCGGGGTAAAAAATTGCTTTACATTTTAAGTTGAATAAAAACCTTACTATTAAGCTATAAATATAGGATTAATGAATACAGACCAAGTCAAAGAATGAAGCATTAATAACTTTTACTACTGATCTCAAGTGGCATGTAAATACCACGGTAATTGGTATGTTTCACATCCATAGCTAACTAGTTAGATAGCCAAGAGCTTTGGAGAGGTGCTTTAAATCACGTTTACTACATAGCATCAAAGAATCATGAAGAAGCTGAGATAAAGTTGGCTTTGAGGGTGATTTTAGACAATAAAAGAAAGACACTTTATAAACACATCATAGTCCTAGCAAAGCTTTACTGTCAAAGCATTTTGCCTGTAGCAAGCAACAGTATTCTTTAAGTGAAGCTGTGACTGTAAGGAGTTCAAATAAAAGGAGAGCTGAAAAGCAGAGAGCTCTGACTCCAATCAAATGAATGACTGTTTTGGCTTTGTCATATGTTTTCCAGCCCTAACTTTAATTCAAATCAAATGTACATCTCTCTTGCTGTTCATGCAATGCAACCGCAGCACATGCTTAAGCACAGGAAGATTGCAACTGCCTAATAACATCCAATTGTACTTCCATCTAATGTGATATCTACATCAGGCACTGGGTAAGACCTTCTCTTTCAGAAGAAAGCAACTATTCTTCATCACTAATTCACAGAATCGTTTAGGTTGGAAGGGACCTCTGGAGATCATCTAGTCCAGCCTCCCTGCTCAAGCAGGGTCACCTAGAGCATATTGCCCAGGATCACATCCAGGCGGCTTTTGAATATCTCCAGCGAAGGAGACTCCACCACCTCTCTGGGCAACCTGTTCCAATGCTCTGTCACCCTCACAGTGAAGAAGTTTTTTTCTCAGGTTCAGATGGAACTTCCTGTGGTTCAGTTTCTGCCCATTGCCTCTTGTCCTGTTGCTGGGCACCACGGAGAAGAGGCTGGCCCCATCCTCTTGACACTCCCCCTTCAGATACTTGTACACGTTGATGAGATCACCTCTCAATCTTCTCTTCTCCAGGCTGAACAGGCCCAGCTCTTGCAGTCTTTCTTCAGAGGAGAGGTGCTCCAGCCCTCTCATCATCTTGGTAGCCCTCCGCTGGACTCTCTCCAGGAGCGCCATGTCTCTCTTGGACTGGGGAGCCCAGCACTGGACACAGGACTCCAGGGGAGGCCTCCCCAGGGCTGAGCAGAGGGGCAGGATCACCTCCCTCCACCTGCTGGCAACACTCTTCCTCATGCACCCCAGGATCCCATTGGCCTTCGTGGCCACAAGGGCACACTGCTGGCTCATGTTTAACTTGTTGTCCACCAGCACTCCCAGATCCTTCTCTGCAGAGATACTTTCCAGCAGGTCAACCCCCAGCCTGTACTGGTGCATGGGATATTCATTTAGAAACTGTTCTGAGGACCTAGCCAAAGAGCTGCTGGGCATGAAGATCTGGGCAATGTAATAGGTCTTTTCTATTTCTAAACTCAGAAATCTTCCTCCCAAAAACTGCAGCACTGCCGGAGTTTCTCTACAAGCAAGCAGGCCTCACATTTATCAGAAATAGATGTTCTACTGGCAAGGTAGCAATGATCTTGTGGTATTACCTCTGCTGTAAGAGTCTCACCATAGATTGGCCCTGCAAAACAAAGGTCCGTGGCATACATAACCCCCCACGCTCCAGCAAAACTCACCAAAAATATTCTTGTCTAACAAGAGAATGGAGGATCCTGAAATGGTCCATTTAATTTAAAGTGATGTCTCCTCATGATCTCCTGGAATAGCAAACTAGCAGGGTAATTACAAGCTGCTTAAAGGGGTCTTCCATTTTATTGGTTCCAAGGGTGCTGCTCTTGCAGTTTTAGTGTTACAGCCCTGACCTGCCACTACTTTTCTCTTTGGCTTTCTCACCCTACGAGACACGCTTCTATGGAGCTCGCAAGATCTGCATAAACTACATGTGTGTAAAACTTTGATGTTCATTGTTGCCACTGCCTTAGTGTATGTCTCCGAACATTTGAAAAAGTGGCAGCACGTCTGTCAAAAGCTTGTTAATGCAAATGACACCCAGCTTTTGGTGCTTAATACACTTTGTTATATTTTGTTTGTCATTATCTCTCAAGACCAGTGACTCAGTCCTGTAAAACTTTCAGCTTGATCAGTGTTTCACAACACCAGCCGTTCAGCTTCTGTGGACTTCTATTTATGTCTCCTCTCTTCTTTGAAAGAGCCCAACAAGATAAATGAAGCTCAGACAATTAAACATCATAAAGTCTTTCATAAAATAATGAAAAAACACAGAGATGCTCTTTGGCTTTTTGCCTTGAACAAATGATTTATCAAGTGCTTCAGATGAATTTCAAATATGAACTGGCTTCAGCAAAGAACTTTAGAAATGACCAAATGCCTCTTTGCTTCCATGCTTCTCTGCCTGCCTCAGTAGTTGCCCATTATGGTTGTGTCTGAACATCTGCCACACACACACAGAAGACAATAGCAGAGGCCCTCATGGATTTCCTGATGTCTCTAGTTTGCCACCCTCGTAACCTTAGATAAACCTAACCCCACTAACCTAAAACCTTACCCTGCTAAAGGTAGTTTTTAATATTTAAAATGGAGGACTGTGGTGTGTCTGATGCTGTGAAGAGCATTTTAAAGCCACCGAAATTAGTCTGAAGTATTCGTATTAACTGATCAGTATACAAAAAAAGGGATGAATGCCAAACCACTGCCATTGGACCTGATCCAAAGTCCATTCACTTAAACGGGAGTGTTTTCAGTGGCTGCAGTTTGCTTTGGAGGATGTCAGTGGTCATTACATAGATAATTTCTATGCTTATTTTAACTAACGAGCAGGTGGCAAGTAGCCAAGTACCTAGTATTCACAAAGCGTAGCGTAACATAGGCTAGACCTTCTTACTCAAGATCTGTTGTACCTTACTACTCAAACACTCCCAATGGCATCAAAAGGAGCAAAGTATTATTCAACTGAGGAGAGGTATCTAGAAAAAAAAAACTGCCAACGAGCACATATAGAAAAATCAAAACTGGAGGATAAACTACCACTTGCTTTGCAAATAAACCAGGTTATTTAAAAGAATGAACAAGTTCCTGTTAAGAACTTAATAGTTTTTATCAGAATACAAAATGTCTCAGCACAACTTGGTGAAAGGACAAATGTTTTGACTCTGATTCTTTTTATTCTTTTGGGTTAGGTGATACAATTCTCATCTGCAACTTGACAGGATGTAGAAAATAATTACAAATGAAAAGGTTATTCATAATTTTTAAATGAGTTAATTACTAAACCCCACCAGAGTTACTCATTACAGTAATTAATAATTGATTATACTTGAAATTAAACACAATTTTTCATCAAAATCTAATTAAATATCTGCCTTTTTGCCTGTTGATTAGAACACTGGGCCTGGTAGAGACAATCTTCGTTAAATATGTTTATGCTGAGCTGAACCATCAAATTTGATTTTTAATAATTGATAGTTCCTTTAGAAATTAGTAATTATGACCCATAATTACAGCAGTTCAACCTGATCAACACTTCTGGCATCTTGCCAGCCATCCATGGAGCCTGGCAGATGCCACAGAATTCATCTGAATGAAAAAAAAAAAAAAAAAAAAAAAGGATTGGAGAGCATTTAATGGACCTACCTTTTAACCACATTAACTGTGATTTTGAAAAGGAGCCTGATCTTTTCAGAACTCTGAAAAGGTTTTTGAGCACGAGAATATTGAACGGCAAACTAAACTCTTCTTAATCTATCAAACGGCATATACCTCCTCAGTCAGAATTAACAGGCACCACTATCCTGAGTTATAAAGAGACTCCTCTAACACACAGAGATAACGTCCAAAGGAACCATGTTCAGGGCATAAAGAGAATACCAGACAAATGAGAAAGGCGAGGCCAAATGTACATAGCAAATGATGAAAATTGACTGCATATTCCATCAAACTGCTGCTGATTTAATGTTGGTTAATTAATCATTCCTGCTCCTCTTACAAGAGGCACAAAAGTGGCCAAAGTATGATGCAAGCCAGAAGTGGAAAAGTATCAGTCATTAAAGAAACGCACATAAAAGGAACACAGTAAAAGCAAGCCTTTGTGGTAGTGCTAATTATACTCCTGTGAAATGAAAGCAAAAGTCTTTCGGTACAGGCTAGGATTTGTAATTCTAACCGCAACCTTTTATAGATCATTAGTGTACAGGAAGTCACCATAAAATCAAAGACTCACTTGTGCTGTGTGAAATAGGCACTTCTACCTGTGGTCATATCTGTAAGTGTATGACAATTAGAGTTTGCTCCACTGACAGTTTACAATAGGATTTTAGGAACGGACCTTTATAAGGCATTTGTAACGCAAATATCAAACCTCACTGAAGAAAAAGTAAGGGCAACACCCCCACTTCACAGGGTGCAAAATATAATTTTCACCTTTAACCATTCAATTACTTTTGCAGTGAACACTGGCAACCTTTAGAGACCAATGAAACTCAAACCATACTCAGTTCAAGTAAAAATCCCACTGCTGCTCCAGCCTAGTGGCAAATTTTCTGGAATCCCTCTTACTCCAAAAAGGCCCTGCTGGGCCACAATCTAAACCCAGTCCTTCCCTCGTCACTGTGAACTTCAAAACGAATGCTTAAATGGCTAGGATGTGCCACCAAGAGATAGAAGAAAAACACATTTCTGTGTCGTCAGGATTCTGGTTCTGACACTGCTCCCACTGATGGGACAGAATTACCTGTGACCTGGATAGGCCCGTGTTTAGGACATGTGCTTCATTAGGTGTTTTTAATGGGTTGCTTTGAGAAAACATGGTGGACTTGTCTCATTCCAGTTACACTTTCCTCTTCAGAAAGTAAGCAATCTGTGTTGTTTAAACAGAGCACACCATGACATGTCTCACTAAGCAATTCTGTTTCTGTTACACGCACTGGGCTAAATTTTGCTACCTACCATAACAACACTGTAACCTCAGTTAAGTCAACATAAGCCTTATTTCCCAGTTACTACGAGTATTGCCATCTTGGCCCTCTGTTCCCAAACATTAGCATTATGGGTGGGGTCTGCAGACAAAGGAAATAAAAGCAGAAAAGATAAATAAGCTTACCTATAAAATACGCCAGCAGGATCACCAGCGCGACTGAGATGACAATGGCACTCAGGGCAGCACATTTCCAGTTACAGTACTTATAGGGTTTCTTCAGGTTAAAGGCAGGCCTAGAGAACGTACTTCTGGGAAGGGGCCTAGGGGGAGGCGAGTACACAGTGCTGGACGTCAAGGGGTATCCCGGCGACGTTGTACAAAAAAGGGGAGAAGTGCCTCCAGGTTTAAACAGGAAGTGCCTGAGGGAAGAAAGACCAACAGCAGGTGACTCCTCACAAAACTCCAAGCAGCAGGAAAACTAGGGGTGAGAGGATGGCGATGGCTGCCAGGACGAGGAAAGCAGCTCCACATAATGCTGGCTAAATACATGGATGGCATGCACAAAAGAGAAGAATAAAAAAAAAAAAAAAAAAAATCAAAGGCAAGTCACACAGAGTAAAGGGAAAAAAAAAAATCACAGTGCCAGCAATGCCACAGAGAACTCTTCGATGGCAGCAGTCGCCTCTGTGGAAAAGCTGACGTTACAGTGAAATGAATATCCCAAGCACAGCTACGACGGACTGGTGGCACAGGCAGTACTGAGAGCCTGTTCACGCTCCCACAGAAATGCCTTACTCAAACTTAGTGGGAGCATGGGTTGGACTAAAGAAGGGAGGGCATTTACCAATTAACTGTATTGATCACTGCATGAGAGCTTTTTTTTTTTTTTATATCGAATTGCTGAATGGAGATGGGGAAAGAGCACTTAGGCCATTCAAGAGGACCCAAAGTGTCACGGAAGGGAATATTCACACTGTCTCCTCCTGGCAAATTTAAGTATTATTAGAATTTAAGGGTGATGGTATGGTTAAGGCCATCAAAGCTTAGCATTCAAGCAATTCACTTGCCTATAGCCAGTGGGGAGAGACACCAGCCTCAGGATGACAGTTCAGAGCACTTTTGGTAGATGCCTACCTTTGAAAAGTGTGAATACTGTCAACGGCAGTGTTTCCTGCCCAGTGACACGTCGGGAAGCACCATATTTTGCTCATTACTAAAAATGCAGCCTGAGAGCCAGCCTATGAGGACCTTTTCTGAGACTCATGAAAGTCCGTGAAAAAAGCCCACTGCGGTCCATGAGTTCCTTAAATGAAAGTGTGTCAATGGGAGTTCTTTCCATGGGAATCCTTAAATGAAAAAACTTAATTTTGGTGGGACACTTCTCGTGAAATACAGAGCATCCAAATTCCAGGAATGAAACTTGTGAAATGGATCCGACTCGCCTATCACCATGGTGACCATGCCGATGTCAAACAAAAGTACTTGCGCTTGTGAGGACTGAGAAGCAGCCCCAGTACAGCTAGCATCTTCTGCCATGGTTTTAAGGGTCAGATTCTCAGCCAGCGTAAATCAGCACGGATCCATGGGAGCCACTCAAGGCAATGGATTACACCAGATGAAGACTTGACTCTATTTCCTTGTCAAAGCCACTCGTACAGTAATAGGGGCAAATGTCACATGCAGAAACTTCATCATGCAGAAAAGCCACTAATTTGTGCAATATAAAGTGATATGGAATTCGCTGAAATAAGTGTTTATACTGTTACAGCCGTGGTTTATTGATGTTCTAAGCATGACTATTGAGCATTAGAGAAAGATTCATTATTTCTGCTAATGCTCTGCATCAAAACATTCATTTTCACATGGATTTAGTTCCTGTTCTGTGTTTTAGAAAGTATTTATTTAGATACAGATGTATCTGGCTTGAGTAAAGAGGCACCAGCAGTGTTCAAGGATATCAATTAGATCTTCAGCTGATAAAGACTATCAAATTAGGAAATACCTATACAAGGGCTATGTTTCTAAGTGTCACGTTAGAAGCTGTTTATAACTTAAAAGTTAAGTAAGTGATCAAAAGTTAAGTAAAAATGGCAGAATAGGTGATTGAGTCTAGATCAAGGGCTTAGATTTCAAGAGAAAAACCAGTAATATTAAAAGATACTCTGTATCTTTTGTAAGATAATGCACCTGAAAAATATTATTTTGACAGTGAAATATCAGGCAGCTGGCATAATAATAGCTCAAGGTCTTTATCAAAATGACATAAATCTTAGTCTATACGGGACTCTAAGTTGCTGTAGGTGCTTATTACTAGCGAAATAATTTTCAAAAACAGAGGAAAAAAGCAAATGGAATGCTGTGGATCACTATCATATTAATGAGTCTGCCATTAATATGTACAGGACACAGTGCTCCAAGCTCAAGAACCTCATTTTTTTTTTAAAGCCACCTTGGAAGAGGTCAGCAATGGTGTTGCCCTTAAACATCACTGATATGACCAAATGCTTTCATGCAAGGATCATAATGACTGTACAATAAACAGGAAGACCACATAAGTGTCACATACCCATCATTGTAAGCACCGTCATGTCGGGAGGAGGTGAGAATGTCCATCTCAATGAGGTTGTCCTGCAATGTCTCTAGGAATGTCTGCTTTGCTATGTTTCTACATACATATGGAAACATGAATGAAGCCAGTGAGTCATGCATATATGAAGTGTGATCTTATAAACCACAATGGTTATAGTGCAGTTGTGCATGGAATTAGAATGATGGACCATATATTTATATGTATAAGGCACTACACATATACATATATAGCTTTTAAGAATGTTCACTTCTTTATATATACACCATATATATGCATATACATACACATAAGCACACAAGCCCATGTGCATGTATAAAAAATGTTGATGTCTTTGTTCATTTCACATTATTTAATGCCAAAGACACATGAAACCTTCTGAACCGCTGAATTCAAAAGAGCGGATTTAAACCTAGCACCGCTGTAACCTTGTTGTACTTCTGCATCTGTGTTCTTGTTACACTGAAAAGGCACATCACAATATCTCACTGTGGCTACTGTCTTGGTAGTACAACTCCATCTAACCATGGACCTCCAGTGGACAGCTCATCCTGATAAAACGTGCCACTCCCTTTTTCAAGTTCCAGTTTGCTTTGGAGAATTTTTTAATTAGCAATTTGATTCATTGGTTTTTCTTTGCAGAACGATGATAGTTTGATATTTACAAGTTTCAAAATGCAATTTTTGCTCAATATGAATATTCTAAATTAAAAGTTTCTCAGTGATACACAGGCAGAAGCTGGAAAAAAGTTATGCTATAAACCCAAATTCCTCAAGCAGAGCATTGGCTTTAGTCCAGATAAGATAGGCAATAGGCTAGATACACAGCACGTGCATGTGAAAAAGCCTGGTTTGGATTTTGCACACAGTAGTGGTATTATGCAATATCTAGCGCCTCTCCTGTATGTACTTTGATGAGCCACTTTTTAACCCATATATGCTAAACTGCTTTGTACTTTTTGAGGAGAACAGCAGGAGCATAAAGTCAGTCAGATGCACAGCTGGGAAGAGATCGTTTCTCTCTCACCTTCAGGCCTGTTTCTCAAGACCAGGCAAAAGAAAATTCTTCCCATCTTTTTTAAAGCAAAAACCAGTCCTGATTTTGCCCATGTCTGTTTTCAGCATCAAAACTGAATCTGAGCCTGAACTGGAATAAATTCCCTGGCCAAAACTAGCAAAAGAAACATAATAGCGTTGCGATATTTTATCACTTTTCAGGATTAGGTGCTTACAGGATATAAGTGACATAACATGAACTCAGATGAATCTCCTCTGTCAAAGAAACGGGTTTCAGGTAACATACTATACCAAGGGAAACCAGCTCTGTTGCATTATACAGACCTTGATACTGTTTCTTTTAAAATGTCCTTAACCTTAATTTTCATCTCCATTTCTTCCTCTTCCTGCTGCTAATACCAGTACTTGTTTAATTCAGCTCTCTGCTTTTGTTGGCTCTGGGCTGCTTTGACAGCACAGACCTACTTCTTGATCTGAATGACAGTATAGTGATTCATATTCACAGCTTTGGAGTAAAGTGAATCGACATGCATGAGCTGTGTGCCGTAGCACTTGAGATATCAATCCATGCCCAAGTGTTTGCTGCTTCCTCACATTCCCTAGGAATGCAGGAAAGGCTGGACGTTGAATTCAATAAAAAAAAGCAGCAACATATGTGTGTGCACTGACCATTTAATGGATAAGAGGCAAGGCACCTAGCAACACTAATCAATAAAAGTTCATCAGTAGTTAGAATCCATGTCAAACTGGTTCCATGAATTTCAGTTGTGGATTGCCAATAAAGGAGAAGGGTGGCTTATCTAATGTTATAACGTATGTATTTGTAACAGTGCGGTTACTGGGTCACTGAGGTGACCGCTGTATCACTGTCCTCCTCAATGAAGGCTGGGTAGGTTCTGCTTCCTTGAAGATTACCTGTGAATAGCTATTTACAAACCACTCTCCCTTCTTACTATGAGTTTCGGTGGCACTATCTGACCTTACATGATTGCAACATGAAATTTCCTGGGAATGCAGGTCTTCTGAAAGAGAGACCTCTCTGTTGGACCCCTCTATTGATAACCTATTGGTTGTCAACTAAATGTCCACCTAGTTGGCATTCAATTGCTCCCTGCAAGGTCAAATGCAGAGAAACAGAAAGGAAGTCATACAAGAAGGAAGAGTGAGGAGGGGAGGATTGACTTACCTGTCAGGAGGGACTGCTCAGCAAAGATCTTTTCATCACAACTTTGATAATACAGTGCTTTTAAAGCAGCAAAAATGGGAGCAGAGAGGAAAAGAAAGTGGAAGAAGAAAAACAGGAAAAGGGGGTAAAGGGAAATAAATGAAGAGGAGAAATAACAGGAGAGGAGGGGGCTCTTTCTCCTGCAATACATAAATTCTCATAGATAAAGGATACGGCTCTCATGGTAGTTGTGTACTTGTGCTATACATCTGTGCTTGCCTTTGCATTACACTAAGGACATTTCCATGTAACAACAAACCAACCAAAAACTCCCAGTTCTGAACGCTGCCTGCAGTCCACATCAGTCAAAATCAAACCTCTTCAAATTCTGAGGTGCTTAAAATGTATCATTGTAGGCACATTTTACAGCTTGCAATGGTCCCTGTTTAAAAGGTGTAGCTTTTTCTTCGTGCTTCCTCTCTCTGTTGACTAATATGAGGTTTAAAAAAAATGGATCTTCAACAGAAATACAATTCCATTTTTGACATGAGATTATAGTAATCTCCTATTGCTATACTTCAAAGGCCTTAATTCTTGGATTAATGTCTCTTGGTTAGGGTTTAGTCTTTACATATTGGACATTTTAGGCACAGGTCATTTTTAGTTCTAACATTTTTTGCAGTGGGGCAGCTCTATTTCATGGAACAGATGGAACTGGGCCTCCAAGTTTGCTAAACAGATATAAAACCTAGTGGGAATTCTGTAGACATAAAAGACTGAAGGAAATGGAAGATCTGTACATGTCAGAAGAGCAGATTATTAGAGCAGAGATTTGTCATAGATTTACCATTTATCATCTATGCAGCGCGGTCCCTTTGCATTATGACACCATTATAACGTATCTTACTTTCTTAATGTTTGTTTAGTGAAGGAATAAAAGCCTGTCAGTGAGGTTCAGTAAATGTGCGAGTTTGCTGTTTAGCATAAAATTGCACATTTTTTTCCAGCATATTCTTTGTCTGACGGCACACTTGACAACACGATGCCATTCACACCAGCATGTCAAAAGCCACAAGATCAGTCTCCGAATGTTTTCTACCTCTGGTAATTAATAAAATGATTAAATTGAGTATCAGTTACAAATGTCTGATTTGTGATTCATGTGAAAATACCGAATGATGCAGAAGATTTCTTCATGCAAGTAGATCTCAGAAATTCCAGTCTTAACCAGTCTGGTTAAGAGTAATAATATGATCAACTCAAACTGCTGAAAGACCAAACTACTTCAGATCTGAAAAAAATTTCATCCACATTGATTTGGTGGAGAAGTGAGGACAGTCTTTAAAGATATACTTGGTTACAGTTTAATAGGAGCGGTACAAAACTAGACAAATAATTGTTCTGTCTATAAACTCCTGCATTAAGATTTGGTAGGGTTGTGTCTCCATCTCCCTCTCTGATAGCTGTCAGAACTGGAAAAATGGGGGCAGGATGTTTTCAGCAAAGAGCTTTTATCTCTGACATTACTTCATTGATTCAGCAATCAAGATCTTTCTTTTTAATTTTAAGATGCTAAGTGCTGAGAGATTCCAGCCAGATGTGGGGGTGTCTGGGCACTACTAAGAATTTACATCCTGGTTCAGAAAAAGGTGCATCATCTAGGTGTCACGTGCTCAGTTCACACATTGCTTATTGAGAATTATATAATTAAATCCTGGAAAATATGAAAGGGTCCATCTGCAAAAGTAAAGCAGCAAGGTTCATCTGTCTCTGTGATAGCTGAGAGCCTTCTCCAGCATTATAACCGACTATTCACAAAGGATTGCAGGACTGGGCCTTAAATATTCCGTATTTTTTTTTTTTTTTAAGAAACAAAAAATTAAAGTCACTGCTTGGGTATGTATGCATAAGAACTAGTAACACAATATAATTACTGAAACTGCTGCCAAATCACACTTGCAGTACTATTTTGTAATTTTGTCTTAATCTTTTGGAGCCAGCTTCTTAGTTGGGTCTTATTAATCAAGCAGTCTCAGAGAAACTAATTATCCTTAAATGCCATAAAATGTTACTTCAAAGTCTGTTTTGTTAGTTTCAGGAGGCCAGCAAACCCAGCTCCCTCTCAAACAGATCGAGAGACACATTCGTTTTAAAAAAAATGTTTTCTTAGGAGAAGCTGGCAAAACTGGGCCCATTTTGTCCCTAGATACAGGCATCCAGCTACCACTGATTTCAATGAGATTCCCACTGGCAGTGAAGTGACACATTTAGCCCCCGTCTCAGTTTTCAATTAGCAAATGTTTTTTTACTGTCCACAATCTTTCTGGTTGGACTGAGGAGGTAAGACAAATGAGGGAACTAAGGCAAGCAAATAAATGCACCGTGTTAGGCCTGAAAGACATCTCCCCAGGCTGAAATAAGTACATAGGAGTATTATGGGTGCTAATGACTCCAGTCTCTCCAGTGACTTCCCAGTGGCAAAGGTGAAGTAACATCTCTGGAGAATGAGAAGTGGAACAGAAATAAGCAGATGCACTCACAATCAGATGGGAGAATTGAGGCTAAGGGAGCATGACAACCCCCTTTTCCAGACATAACGCATTTGGAAAAAAGAGCTAAACAACACTATGAAGTAGAACAACTCCGTGCATGCTTGTTTGTGGCAGAGTGAGTGGTTGCATAGGTGGAAAAGAACTTTATAGGTAAATGGAGCATTAGCAATTGACTGATGCCTCACTATCCAGCGTTGTACACTTGCTGGGGCAATGTTGTAGGATAGTAAAATGCAGCAATCGACCTCTCCTCGTTAGGTCGAACGAGATCAACCTTTCCTGAATGACATCCTACAAAAGTATCTGCTTGATGAGGCAAAGCTAGAAGGCTAAATCTTTTCAATACATTGACTGATTTCAGCTTCTTAAACAGGATATTGATTTATCCTACCACATAGGAAGAAAAGACATTAAAGGAAAATAAAAAAGAAGAAAACCAAGAACATTTTAACCTATGATCTTGGTTCCAATTTTAAATGAGGAAAATAACCTTACAAGCAGCTGTTAAAACCAATATTTTTAGTTTATGAAAGCAGAGCAACTTACTCCTCACCTAGTCTAAATAAAAAGACACAAGGAATAATATATACAAATTAAAATGCATAAGCTAAACCCCAGTTCACAAACTGAACTGCTCGCTAAACAGATGTACATATTTTCCGTAACATCCTTGGCACACAAAATCAGAACACTGTACAGAACTAAAGAAAACGACCTACCTAGTCTCCAGTGGGATGTTACTGTTAAGTAACCAGTTGTCCTGAGCATGGGCTGGCTCTTGGGTGCTGGCTGGTTGTTCTCCAGAGAGAGAGTGGTCAGTAGGAGCTGGACTGGGGTTGCTGCGTGGAGTAAAGTTCCCTCTGTTTAGGGAATTGATGGAAGCCGCGTGATGTTGATTCGGGGTGTGAGCATGTGATATCGGAGGTGGCGGAGTTCTAAGTCTTGAATGATTCTGAAGATTTGGAGGATGATCTAAAACATAAGTAAAATATTTTTAGGGTTTAGGATGCGAGTCGTTCCGTACGACACTAATTTATGTGCAGGCACTTTTAAAATGTATGAAGGCTGGGATGCCACATATCCTAAATCAAACTCCAAAGGATAACATAGGATTGTTCCACATGCTCTAATGACACACGTGTTGATCCACCAACTGGCTAGAAAAATACTTCGGTTTCATGCCAGAATGTTCTGAAAGCTGAAAACACTGCAAAAAGGCTGTCCTGACAGCCAAGTTAACTTCAATGAACAACTGCAGGTTGCAAACTGCAATCTATCTAGTGACACTGATTTGTGATAAAGCATGAAAAATACAACCACCCTGGAGAGATAAAATTTAGAACAATGTTATGATGGATATACAGTGAAGTTTGTTTTGCCAGTTTTGCCAGAGTTCTTCCAATAGTTAAATCAACAAGACGACTGAGAATACATTTAATCATTGAGTTTAAAGAAAGCCATAAAACTGTGTCAAGATTATAAAATCTGACAAAAATCCAACAGTTTGTATTGGTAGAGAGGTACTCAAAAATTGAGTAAAATACATGTAGCATAAAAATTGAGGTGTCACGAAAATTAAACAATGTATGGCAAAGATAGACGTGAAGAATGGCTGTGGTTATCAGGCTTCTTTCAATAAAACTCCAGAGATTACTATTTGTTAGTCAAAAAAGTCTGAGGGTGGTGGTTTTGAGGAAAGCAAATGCTCAGAAAAGAACAACCTAGTGATAGATGATATTGTTATTTTTGGTTTTTAAACTAACTGCCAAATTATTTTTCCCACCTTTTCCAGAAATGAAGTAGTAACTTTTTTTGAGGAATTGGAGAGAGATCAACAGTTCATGACACTGGGGATGGGATACAGAATACTTAACTTATTCCTCACTGATTTTAGAGAGCTTAATTTAGTGAGTCATTAATACACAATATTTACTTGATTTTGTCTCTTAAAAAGATGGATATCATATCAATCTAATACTTACCAGCCAGACATTTGTATCAAGAAAAACTACTACTTATTTACTCTCTCATTAGGAAGCTCAGGACTGAATGAACCATACACAGTCCAAAATTGTCATATTTTGGATACCATTTATCATACTTAATGACAGTCTCAGGTATCTCAGAGTAAAGTTCAGTATCTCTGTAGCCTTCCAGATTTTTAGATATGGAGGATAAAGTTTAAAGATGTATGAGACACAGCCTGTCCATTCCCCTGTATTGACTTAAACTACCTTATTTTATTAACTAGAGCAGATTTTACCAGAACCTTTCAGTGCTTGAGTTGGTCTATCAGAAAAACAGAAGGTGTAAATTAAGAAGGTACCATTCAGTTTGAACGTGTTAGCTTCTTCGAGCTTTGCTACTTTAGACATGGGAACAGGGGGATATAGTCCATGAAAAGAACTGAGTGCCACTAGATTCCGACTCATCTTTACCTTATAATCTGAAAAAGGTGAACACCTTAAAAGCACCTGTTCTCTCTGTTGTACCTAAGAGGAGTCTCGAGCAACCAGCTCGAGGTTCAAGAGGCTCATAGTAGACATCTGCCTTTGGACAGACAAAGTATTCCCAGGAATCTAATGGCGTATTCAGAGGTCTGACTTACCCAAAGCTCCTACAAAAGTAATAATGCCATACTGGATTCTGACCTATGGCGAGGTAGCCCCAACAAACTCTGTGCATTAGCCAGAAAACTAAAGGGAAGGCTAGAACCACATCCATGGCTTGTACGGACAAAGAACATCAGAACCAAACCAGGTCTGACATCAGCTCCGCGGCATGACATGAACCGAAGCATTCAACTGCTCTAGGACCGGACATTACGAGGGACTGTCACTTAACTGATGCCCTAAGCACAGAGACAGTAAAAAAGACAGTGGAAAAATCCTACTGCTGGTAGTTACACTAAAGACTCATTCTCCCACTCAAGAAGCAGCAGCCGTGGTTCCTTGGAGAAGTACCAATCTGCCCCGTTTGCTGAGAGGCAGAAAGAAGATGGGAAGACAGGCAGATGTTACACACCAAAGACTGTGGGAACATGTCTGCTTGCAGGCAAAGAAAGATAGGAATGGTTTATTAATTCTAGGCTGAGGGAGATGCACATAAAGGATTTGAGTTTCTAGGGCTGTCAATCTATCACCTTTCAGGAGAACTTAATTCATCCGAGAGAAAATATCTTGTCAAACAAAGAACAACATACCAAAGGATTCCAAGTGCAGTTATTTGGGTGTTCATTACAACCGAGGCCCAAGATGAAAACTCTGTGCAAATGGAAAAGGGGGGGGGGGGGGGGTAAAACAGGTGAATGCTGGAATACACAATAGGCCTTTGTGAGGTTCTCCTGTTATCAATAGACTTTTCCTACTGGGGGCACTGTTTTTAGACTATGAGTCAGAGCCAACTTCCAAAGATCCGTTAAGTAAACTCCAGTTTACACCTTACAGACACATTGCAGATGCTATTATGGATACTTTTGAATCAAGTAAAAATGTGTAATTTTTGTTCTGTATTTGCATACCCTCTGTGGATTTCTTTGCTAAGTAAAGACAGTGCACCTATCTAACTCAGATCTATGTGATTTTTCACAGGACTTTATAGATTATATTTCTTTTTCTGACAGTTAGGTAGCTTTTCCTCCTAGAATATTATTGATTTTATTCATATAAAAATTCTGAACACTGATGTCACATCTGAGCATTACTGAATACAATATACCTTGACTAGGATTAGCACCTATTTTCTCTTGTCTTTTTTTTTTTTCTTCCTCTCAGGTTGAGGAATAATAGCAAAGAAGTGTATATGAAAGTACAAGCTATGAAATCTTTACACTGAAAATTACTTCATATGTTGGGGATTTCTATGATGGGACAAAACTATCGAGGTTCTGACAGTCTGCGGTCACCAAAAATTCCGTGGGATTTGCAAAGGACAAGGTAACCCCAAGAAATAAATGATTTCCTTATTGTCTAAAGTTACAACTGTCCCTTTATTAGAACACACTCTTTTTAACTTGTTCCAAATTTTCTGAATGATATTAATGGATGTGGTTATATTTCCCCAGCTAGAAGGAGGGCCTTAGTGCCAGCTGCGGTTGCTCTTTTACATAATGCATACGCACATATTTTATACAGTGGAAGATGCTCTGATCATCCAGTTACGTACTATACATAAACACCATATATTTATAGCTGCCTAGGCAGCACTGAATTTTGGCAGATCCCACCATGCAGGCAGGCTAAAGTGGGAAGAAGATGAAACTTTCTACATCTAACAGCAAGCCTTTATTAGGACAACCACCCCATGGGAATTCAGAAGACTTCGTGGAGGACCAGGAAGGGCATTGTGGCCTCTGCACAAGTCACATTAGGCTTCCCAAGGGCTTTTTAAAGTAGGTATAAGATGGCTAGCTGTGCCTACCTAGAAGTCATCCTGGATTACTCAAAAGCAAGCAATTTTCAGAATTTTCCTCCCTGCCACTTTCCTCTCCACTTTCCAAAAAGATACAAGTTAATCAATCCCTCTAGATTTGTTGTTGGCACTCTCATGAAAAATCTGGCATGCGCTATTCAGAAGGACGAGCTAAGCTGACAAGGCACTGAGAAAGAAAATAAATACCTCTTAAAACAAGACCTCCAAAATTTCCAATAGTCTCCAAAAATCAAGCAGCACAGGCCGTGTGATGATTTTGGCCTTTAAAGGGACAGCAAAGTTACCTGTCAACAGCACAAGAGTCCTCACACCCTTAGATACAGTGTGCCAACTCCAACAAAAAGGTTCAGTATCTCCAGACAGTAGGCTAGCACTGGGGAAGTCTAAATAGCTCTGAACTTAATGAGTACCCCCATGAGCCTCGTTTTCACTAATGAGTCTCCAAAGACTGTCACACAGGAAATATGTCAGCATTCAATTGTAATGAAACACTGGTAATCTGATTGCTAAATACGCCAATAGAAATCAAGTTGCCATTGTGTTGGGGTTTTGTCTGTTTTTTAACATTAAAATGTCTTTGACTAACACTGGCTTGGTAACCACAGATAAAGCAGAGCTGAAAGATAACTCAGTTAATGAAGCTTGTGCTTGGATGCAAATTAGAGAGACTTGACAGAATTCTGTGAATGAAGAATTGAATAAATGTGAGCCATAAAAAGATTGCCAGTGAGGAGCTAATGTGGCAAGATTTGAGTAACAGATCTGAACCCCTACGTTCCTTTTCTTAATCATAAATGAGTATTACCGTTTTGAAATTAGTCTATGTAACAATTACTCTTTCTGATTCATTAGGTTTTGAGATTGTGTTCAGGGCAAATGTGTTAACCTCAAACACATCTCATCTTTTTTCCCAGCTTGTCCTGTTCCTCCAAACATTTGTCATTCATATGCCTGTTCATATTCAGATAGCCTGATGCCGGAGTGGTGTCTGGTTTAGGTACAGGAAATATTTCTTTCTACTGCCTGTAGACAGAGCCAGGTGGTATGAATCACTCATTGCTCCCTTGAACTTAAAACTCCACAGTAGCTGTGATGACTAACTTGGTAGTTTGACTTTGGACGATAGTGCTTGTACTCACAAACAGAGAAATCCCCCTTTTCAGGGGAAATAATCTTTAAAATAATGAACAGAAGTTCATTATGTTTGAGTGACAGGGCAGCCAAGAGTCTTGCTACAGCTCCAGGACCATGTTTCAATCTGTACTGCAGATGCATATTCACAACCCTCCCATCATCAGCCGTCTAAAACTACCTTCATATGTGACCTATTCCTTTGGCTGCCATTGACTATAGAAGCTGGGGTTCCTTCCCTCATTAACCTGATGGGTCTCCACAGTCAGGTTGGCTATGAAAGACTGAATTGTGTCTGCCCCAGCATCCTATTGGGGGGCACAGAGTTTACTGTTAAAGGTAAGATAGCTTGGCAGTAACAGGTTCCTTATCAGACACACGACAAACCAAGGACAGCATCTGCAAAACCAAGAGCAAACAGAATATATAACCCTCAAGCTGACAGAAAATGGCAAAACAGGTGGGAAGAATCAGATGAGGCAGCAGAGGGGATGTCTGCTCAGCTGGTATACTGGTGACAGCCAGGACCTGCTGCAGCCCAAACTTTCCTCCTGTTTGTGCAGAATCCAGCTGAATGTGCAACACCTGGACCGGGATACAGCAACATGAAAAGGCGGTACCTCTGTCACACCTGACACACCAAGCAGGTCTAGGCTGTTGCTGATAGTCTGCAATCTGGGGAAGAATTCCCTCCTCCAATATATGTCCTATGCCAGGCTTTGTCCACATGGGACAGTTAGGTAGACTGGTGAGGAAGCCACATCAGAAGGGAGTGGTAGAGACGGAGAAGAACAGGTCTCTCTCAGTCTTCAAATGATTTAGCAGGGCATAAATGTCTCTTTTGCCCACTAACACTTAAAAACTTGAAAATAGTGACGCAATTCGAAGGCTCCCTTAAATTCTGAGTGACTGAATTTCACCTTAAGAAGTACATCCACTGAATTTGACTTAAGACTAGCTTCTTCTACCAACAAGAGGAGTGTTTGTGCAGTGCGGAGGAACACATGTTTTGCTGTAACAACATCTTGTGTTACTGGTTTTCAAAATAGCCACAAAATGACACTGAATCATGACAATAAACAGAGAACTGATGTACAACCTCCATAAAATAACAAAGCAACACTAGGAAAGCTACTTTGATGCCAATTCTTTTCTATTTATTTTAAATGAAAGCATAATATAGAGCTGCTATTCCAACAAAGAATTTCAACAGAGAAAAAAGTTGTCCTTTCCATGCTGTTAAAATCAGCAGCGTGAATGTTCTGGTCTAGTTGAGTTCATTGGGCTTTGGAGCCCAATCTTTAGTGTTTTCTATTTCACTTGTACTTTACTACGTTATACGCACAGACAATCTATGTTTTACACGTGATTAAAGCCTATAGGAAACTTCCTGTGTATACGTGTATTGTCAGTTTGGTGCAGTCTGTCATCCAGAAAAAATCCCACTATTACTAGAAACTATATAATAGAAAAAAAAAAAAAAAAAAAACAGCTACATTGCTACATTGATGTAAACAGTTTGGACTGTTTCTCTGAATGTGCAACTTGGACACTGAGTTTGCAATAACCAATGCTAAAAAGACTGATCACCAAAAAAGTCGCAGAACATAAAAACTGCAGTGATTTTTCATGACAAAACTACCCACAGTGTCCTTATGAGAGTTTCCAGCCACAATCTTTATCTGTTTTAGACATTGCTGACTAAAATACATGCCAGGACCAGTGGAAAAAAGACTCTGTAGCTATCAACACCTAAACTTGACCTCCAGCAGGGTACAAAATCTTAAAAACAGATTGCAATCACCAGCAAGTGGAAAAGGAGGACCTAAAAACCAGAGAGCAGAAAAAAAAAAAGGAGCTTGCTACTAATTGACAAGTCTAGGCTTTTCAAACTATGCGGGCTTCAATCTGAACTATTTCTAAGTTATTCCTATACTTAAGGAACTTCATTTGTTTAGATGACTTTCATCTTCATTTCATCCAAAACCAGACCCACCTGGATGGTACATGTGCCCATGTGAAAGTACCTGAAGCCCCTCTCAGGCAGCACAGATTAACACTTCATTGGTTTTACTGTTTACAGAAAACAACAGGTGTACAAAATCAAGTCCAGACAAGCCATCTCCTCTGTATTTTTTTCATCAAATGTGTACATTACACGCAAACTTTTCTCTCCAGTGCCAAAATGCCTTTGCAAAAGCAAAATATTGACTTTGGGGGTTTAAATCAATTTTTTGTTTGATGCTGGGCTGTCAAGCTTAGGCGCTACATAATCAACGAGCGCTCTGGGTGGTTGTTTTTTCATCAGTATGTATCCAGATGAATTGTATTCTTTACAAGAAATGCTCTTAAAAAGGTCCATGTCACTGTCAAAGGCTGATATGCACACTTTAAAATCATGCTATTGTTCATTACTTAAGTTAATAAAAGGGCATCACAGACCACTAAAAACATGGCAGCAGCTTATTATTATTCAGACTCTGGCAGTTTATGAAGAATAATTGCCTTAGGCATGGAGTAAAGTAAAAAAAAAAAAAAAAAAAACACAGAATACCTGACGGACTGCAAATGAGCTAACTGAATCTAAATAACTTATATTTAAGTTATTAGATAAGTCGCTGGTAACATGGGAAAGGAACCTCTACAAATTTCTTGCTCAAAGTCTCCTGGAGACTTTGAGTTCGCTGCTGGGCTTACAAAAACAGAAACATTACCTCCACCGAGGCCTTTGAAGGCCCAAGCTGCAGAACTGCTGGCCCTTCTAAACCGGGCACAGGAATGAACATGGAACCACGGATTTATATATCTAGAACAATACGAAATGATAGCTCTTTCCCACTCAGAAGTGCCCCAAACATTTGATGGCTGCAAACTGACGGTGCGCCTTGCCCCTCTTGGCCCGATGTTGCAGGCACCCACAGAGCCCTCTCAGCCTCTCATGTCTGGGTCCTGCGGTCTGGAAACCCCTAACGATACCTCTCTTGATTTTCAGGAGGATGCTCAGATCACTTTGCTATGCCATTTTGACACCACTGATGGCTTCCACGAGCAACCTTCCTGTCTGAGGATAACCAACCTCCGCTGCTAAGAGGGACAGCGCCTTAATATGAGGCAAGAAAATCCACTGGCTTGAGTGAGGGATGGAGTATCCATTTGCATTCTGGTCCTGAGTAGCTGCACTTGTTAAATCACATCCATCGAATGTTTCTAAACACGTGCACCTGAAACTGGAACATACCTCCTGAAGAGCTGAGAACCACTTTTTTAAGTAAGAGATGCAGGTAAGTCAGTACTTCTGAAAATATGTACCCTTTTTTAGGTGCCAAAAGGTAGATTTGGTTCCCCATATTCTATATGTTATAATGTATGCTATATAAACTCTAAAATTCATCTGCAGTAAGCCAGGATACTCTGTGGCTGGGCATCAGGCATTACCTATGCCACTTGGATGACTGTCACTCACAAGCTTCCCTCCAGTGGTGTCCAGCTTGCCCAGGCCCAGCACAAGCAGCTGGGTGCCATCCCTCGGCCTAGAGAAATGAAAACTGCTCTCAGATTCCTCCCCCCCTACCCCACCCCGCATATTAAAAAACCACCTATGGTTACCCTTGTGGAAAGAAATGTGGTATATTTCTGTGAAGCCTGCAGTTGATTCACTTGAGGCGCTGAGGAATTCTTTCGTACAAAGGGAGTTTAATGGGCTTCCCTGCACACGCTATCTATCATCTCCTTCGTCAATGACGCGGGTGGTTCTTCCATGCAGTAGCGTATGGAAGGAAACATTTAAACAAACAGAAAATTGTAGTTTTAAAAATCATGCAGCCGAGCCTTATCTAAACTAGACATGGTTTGCTGCCACGGTCACACTTGCAAATTTCTGAACCGTCTGTAGAAAGCAGTTCCCCAAACTAAAGCGTATCAGCAAAAGGAGTCTTGGGCTGCCGTAAGAGCATATAAACTCAGGATTTCACCAGCATGGCAATGTCAAATAGTTTTTTTCATGTGCCTATATTGGAAAAGCTTCGAAATAGAGACCTGGCCTTTGCCTATTTCTTCTCCCTAAAAATAAAATGAACAAGCAATCTATGTTTTGCTTCTGCTCTTCAAAACACTTATCTGAATTACCGTTGTGACTTAGCTGTACACAAACAGGACTGACAGATCCCCAGCTCCATCAGCAAAACTGACTATTTATAGGAGCTGAGAAAACAGTCTGTTTTATATGATTTTTACAATGTTAGCAGTGGCAAAGGGATTGGGTTATTATATAAAGCAAGATGATCCAGAGACTGTCCTTTCAAAAACATGAACTGACATAGCTCCCATGCAGTCCTACTGCATGGATAGTGTATGCACCCTAAGTGGCCATGGTGAAAGATTAATATGCTGCAAAAACGTTTTAAAAATTTACTGTATTCAATGTTAACTTGCAAGCTTTGGATCTGAATTCTGACCTCCAAGGGGCGTGTAATTCCTAGTGCAGTCAGGGACCTGCAAAGCACAGACATCTCAGGGTAGGTTTTGTCCCTCCCTTTTTCATCTGTGCAGGTCCCAGGCTTGTGAAGGAATCAGTCTCTTGAAATACACAGCTCCATATTTCACAGCAAAGCGCTTATGGAATGTGACACGGCGTGGCGTAGCACAATGCCAACAAGCCCTAATGCTTTTAATTATTTACTCTAGAGAAAGAAAGGGGAAAATTTCATCTTGGCAGCAACTGAAATAAACTATTTAAAGTCTTTGCTAGCAAACGGAGATTTTTTTTCATGACTCTGTGTCAACTTCTGCACATGTTGCCACTCAAGCCCAGCAAAGTCACCGCGCAGCGCCGGACCCGTCTGCTAATTTTTCTTTTGTCAGCCCTTCTCTACTCCCAGCCCGCCTTTTAATTTTATTTTGCTGCCTTTAAAGTTTTAACAAAGCCATTTTTGTTAAATACTGCCAAAGCCCAACATAAACTAGTGACAATTCCACTTGACAGCTGCGACGCTGACATGAAGTCTGTCACAGTGATTAATACCTACACCCCCCCCGCCCGCCCCATCCACTGCGTGTACAAAAGCCTGACTGATTTCCTTTGGTGAAAACCATGGGTGCAGTTAAGTGTAAAATTTCTCCGCACAGGTGGAAAACCTTATTCCCTTTGGCACATGAATCTGATTTGTGAGAGCTGGGCTCCATGACCTTTCCCGTTAGGTTCTCTTTGACATTCTCCGAATCACCATGGCAGAAGGCTGGGCTTCAAATAACCCTGAAACAGGCATAAAACTTTTATATTTTTATTAACACTTGAAGAGGCCACTGAAAGAAAATCAAAACTATGAATCTGTCAAGATACCCCTCAGTAATGCTGCACTTTGTTCAAAGAACACCATGACAGCAGGGCAATGTAGTTCATCTGGGGCGCATGGTTGTCTATTCATTCAGAACACTTCAACACCTAAATACCTTAGTATCAATTAACACAGTCCCTCCGGCAATGCATTTCAAAGAGGAAATCTTCATGGCAGTTAATCTCGTTTACCACATTTGGCTTTTTTCGCTTCTATATTTCATAATATAAATTTCTGGCACCTCAGAAATAAATTGCAATAAACTATAAATACATATATACTTAAACGTTAGTAGACCAAAAGGACATTTATACACGTTCTGACGTTAATTTTTTTTATCCTTTTATTCTGAATGTACCTTTGTATATACGTCTCTGCCTTGTTACAGACACACAGATGTGTACATATGTACATAATAGTTTTTAAGATCCACAGACACAAAGAAACCATATCATAGTTAAAAGATGTTAATCTTTTCTTAATCTTAGCTCCTAACTTTTCTGGTCTCCTATGAGGTGGCACTGTCTTTACCGGCATCACACATTAAAGTGATGCTTGCAGCCCATCAACTTTAATTTCGGAGAATGAGCTCATGTAGACTAAACAAATTAAAAGGTTTCTGGTAGAACAAAAAGATTGCCTTAGCTTTCTGCAAAAATAGGGTACCAAAATTATTCTTTATTCTCCTGATGTTTATCATGGTTGTCTTCAGTCCAGGAGAAACTGAGGAAAAACACTGTACCTGGCTACGTAGCAATTATTGGCAAATACAGAAGACAGAGAAAAACAGGTTTTTTTTTTCCTCTGTTTGTCATAGCAATTTTGAGTGCAATTATAAATAGAATAGGCACAATAGTATGAAAGAGATATATATATTTTTTGCAATTGATACTTTAAAAGGAACATGATGAGTATAAGCTCACAAACTGCATGTGTGAAACCGCTGCTGGATTATTCTTAGCTCTAAATATATCAATAGAGAAATTTTTACATGCACAAACAGAAGTTAGATACCATCTCCCATTTTATGTCAGTGGCACTCAGTCACATCTGTGACTTTGAAAAACACACCATGAAAATTTTAAAATTGAACCCTGAATTAATGGTATTAATGCAGGCTCCTGCAGCCAGGTAATTAGCTTGTTTAATAATGCACTTTGGAAAGGCATATTCCTAATATTCTATCAACTCTAATATTAGCTGAAGACTCTCTTAGCATGTGGCTGCTCAAGAGAGTGACAACACGTTCAGATAGCACTTTGGCATGAAGCGTGCGACTAGAAAGCTCAGTCAGATTATCATGAAAGATGAATAGTCTAAGGTTCTTTTCATTACTTTCTGTAAGTGCTCTTGACATTCTCCAAAGCAGTTTAGGAGCTTCCTAGAAAAATGTCGAAATAAAGTAATAATTTTCTTATGATATTATTGAACAAGACGTTGGCATGGCACGGTTCAGAAATGAAGATCAGTGACTTATGAAGACAGCGCACACATGCACACACCCATGTATCATCAATGACTTCAGTGTGATCAAAACAATAAACTGTATCTTCACAGGTACATTTTCAAGGAACTAGACTTAAAACTGTAGAAAGGAAATTTTATATTATATGTCCTTCAAGTATCCTAACATCATACATTTTACCTATACAGGAAACTTCTGTTCCAAGCATTGGTATTTATTGGCTCAGCGAAACTATTTGCACTGCCTTCATACTGGAAGCATTTGCTATAGAATTTATACCTCCTCTAACTCTTTCTAAACAGAATAAATCTAGCGCAGTACTAAGTCGTATGAAAACACTGCCTCACTTTTCTAGGGACAATCCTGTTAAAACTAGTTTACTATCTATCTGCCACAGGTACCAACTGGCACAACTCTGTGAGGGTTACAGAATTTTCTGGTTTAATTAAAGAGATGGTCATAAAGATATATTTTATTATCTGTAACTCAAGAACTGCATGTGATGAAAGTATTTTTTTTTGTTTTGTTTTTTGTTCCCTCCAGAGTCCCACGACTCCCCCCTCCCACCCAGCTGAAGGATATACAGTCTGGAATAGGCCCACCATAAACCACAGGCTGTAAATTAAACAGAGGGATGAATAACTGGCTTGAGGGTTTTAGGAATGCTAACATAACACATGTTATTCAGTCTACTGTAAGGGAGCTTCTTTCACAAATGCATTTCTAAAGGAGGACAATTACTTAATAACATGATTTAAATGAATAATGGACCTGGATAAGGTTTGAATTTCATGGAATATGTTTACCAACAGAACTTTAGATTACTCACTTTTGTCCTATAGATTCCTAAAGCACTTTACATATTTACCAAATTGGTATATAAATTATAAGAAAGAATCATTTAACCCATCACTGAAAGGCTGTCACGCCCGCAGCAGAACCAGATAGCTGCTGCGTTAAGGGTGAAGCCCTGATGCCACTGAAGACAAGTGCAAACCTCTGAACAACTTCAGTAAAGCCGGAATTTTACAACTCATCTTCTGCAAAAAAAACCCCGTAATACTTGATGGGAGCTTTAATACTGGAAGCCAGGTAGGACTTACTTTATTCTTCAGTTTCAGTGATCAAACCGTGACAGGGACAGATCTGTGTATAGCATTATGAATCAAACAGTCTACCTTCCTGTCAGTGTAACCATTTGGAAAGAATTGCGCAGAAAACTCCCACAGGGATATACGGCCCTTGATCTGCAGCAAAACTCCTGTATTGTCAATACTTGCCTTGATCTGCAAGGTAACTTGCTTGATGTCAGTGGCAGTTTTGTGCACAGTGTGGGCAGTATGGGGCTCCTAAAGAAAGTTTTAGAAGCTGGGGATGCGCTGAGATTAATCAGCTTTTGATGCCTCACCACAGAAAAACAAAGGAGCAGGGTTTGTGGATACAGTCTGCGAGGAACATTCAACAGCGGCCAGAAAAAAAAAAAAAAAAATCACATTGAAAAATTACAAAGTTCCTACCTAGCCAGAGGAGCAGAGAAAGAGCGAGGGAGGGAAAGGTTAACCTTGAAGAAAGAATCATCGACAGAAGGACCCAACTCTCTTCATCTCTTCTACAGTTTTTCTTCTGAACTATCAGTTTTTATCTGGATCTTCTCTGATCTTCCCCCGCCAGCGCAATCTGAATTCTCCAAGAGCTGCCAAACTGCTATTAAAACCAGATCTTATAAGCCATACAAACCAGATCCTGGGGTTTGGAAGTAGATGCTAACGTTTTCCTGCACCTCCTTCCTACCCCATCTAGTCTGTTATCTTCTGAAAATCCAGAGGAGAAGCTGCTCCCTGAAGGAGATGCACAAACCCAACTTCTGGGCCAAAAAATAGCCTGATCTCACAGAAAAACGCTGGACACCAGGGAATTTGCGCTGTTCTATTCTTTGACTTCATGGCAGTAAAGCTGCTGGAGTTACAAAATCCGAAAGCTTCTGTGTAACTGCATAGTGTCTAGAGGAGGAGTAAAGTGATATTCACCCTATTTGGGACTTGATGCTTTTAAAATAATCTCCCTGGTATAAACTGAGAGCCAGAAACATAAATATTTTTTTTTTATTACATAGCAACTTTCACCCTAGACTCTCCAAGTAATTTACAACATTAATTAGTTAAGAGCATCTGATAACAGGACTCCATATTAAGATGATTATGACTGTAATTAAAGGTAATGAAATGATGAAAGGATCTGCACTCAACTTGTACATTAAAATAGTGAACTTTGAAGTCACAAAAACAAAGTTGAGTGCAGCCAAAGATATATGACTAAGTGCACATGAGCTTATGGATTTCATTTCTCTAGTCCAGTCCTGCCTCTAGCTAAGAATATGTGAATGTGATCTGAAAGATTTGGTAAAAGCTTTGCTGCGGAACAGAGATTAACACCAGAAGAGCAGCCAAAGCCCAGCCTAGTCAAGCATGCGGGGTCCTGTGGTGGCAATTAAAACTGGATGACTGAGCTCAAATGCTTTTTTCTTTTTTTTTGGCTTTAAAAAAGAAACTGGTTTGGCGTGCAGTAACTGGAATTCTTCAAGAATATTGATTCCATTTTGGTGGACACATATTGCACGCACTCAGGATCATAATCTTTTGTCCAGCTCTGTTTGTAGACAGCAAGGATGCATGCTGAATAGGCTTTTATTCCCATGTGCAAGGCATGACGGGATGTGTGGACGGACCGTCACTTGGTTCCTCTAGAACTATGGAATTCAGACATAACATGGTGCAGTTGCGGTAGGGTAGAAAGACAGGCCGAGAGACAGCTTTCTATAAAAGACAAGAGTCCTTTAAAGGGAGCGAGGAAAGAGAGCACAGAACTGCAGAGAATCTCTGGCTGAGGTTATGGCTGGAGCCCAGTTTTCTAAAGGTTTTTTTTTTTTTTTTTTCATGATTCTTGGAAACAAGTGATTTCAAAAGCAGCAGAAGTAATAATACTTGGCTTTCTGATGGCTGACTGGCAATGTGCATGTTTTGGCTGACCTGCAGGCTGCTGACAAAAAAAAAAAAAAGGGATATCAGTGTAGCTCCCCTTGTCATTTCTTCCATGCAGGCACTAATTTAGATCAATCTTTTCTATCCAGTTTCCAGTTTCTACAAAACTTGTGGGAACTTGGTATCTTTGAGATCTATGCTCCTCTATGAAGCAGTTGAAATTGGTCAACAGCTTAAAAAATTACGTGCGGAATGGTACGCACACAGACAACACAACTATCTAGGCTGTATTTTCTTAGAAAAACAGGTTGCAAATGAAGGTGATTGCACCGAGAGGACAAATAGAGATCGCTAGATGAATTATGAAACATCTTTAAAACATCTGTCCAAATAATTGCTTTTCTTTAGTCACTGCATGCATAGACCCTGCATAATCTTCTTTAGGTAAAATGCTACCTCCATCTTGAAGAGTTCAATATTTTGTGGGGAGAAACAGAAAGTGATGATGATCAACTTTCCTTCTTGGAGGAAGCTCAAATTTTCTTTAGGAATCAGTATATATACTCCGGTGGAGTGACACAAAACCTAGGTGTCCTTAAGTGAACAAGAAATCTTCTTTTTCTTGTATTTAAAATAATCAAAGAAAATCTGTAGAAAATTGTGTTGAGATATTAACGGTTAAACGTTTTCTTCCACATGAACCAAGGATACAGCCTAAAAGCACTCCAAAAAGCATCGGTTTGTTTTTTCATTTCAGATGCTGATTTATGCTACTTCTACTCCCACTAGCTCAAGTTTACGAAACAAATAACCCCGCTGCTGGAGAAATTTAAACACATGCAGTAGTCATATTCTCATCTTTTGGCTACTACTGCTTCTTCCTTCTAATTTATGTTACTACAATTGTCAAGAAAAGAGTACTTTCTTGGCAAACCGAAATGAATGCAAAGGAGCATTTGACAACGCACATAGCACACGAATCTTTGTACCTAGCCTCCCAGAGACGGGAAACAAGTTCTGATTTAGATAGAATATCCTCAAGGATTTACACCTATAAATATATGGAATAAATTCTGTAAATACGTAAAGTGTGAAGTACGCACTTCACCAAAGGTTTATTTCGGTTTTCAACAAATAAGAAAATTAAATCTCCTCCTGCCCACATGAGTCTGTGTGTCTGGGTCTTTCTTGATAGATAAAATTATTCATGGCATATTAGAGCCTGTCAGTAGGTTTAACCAGGAAAAAGACATATCATTCCTAGAAGGGATCTAAACAACTTCATTATAAAAGCTGTGAGGGAGTCACAATACATTAGGAAGAACAAATGTAGTTTGCAGTGGTTTTTCGGTTCTTTCTACACCATTGACTCACCAGAGGAAAGTACTACTAATTACACTTACTTGCATTGATTTTTTTTTTTCTTTAGGATGGATTACCTTGTCCTCCCCTGAATCTAATGATTTAAATTACAATGAAACTGCCATCCGACGGAGGTTAGGAGTTACCCTCGAAAGAAAGACATCAAACATGACAGTAAAAAAAAAAAAAACCACAACCTTCTTTCCCTATTAACTGTCCTTCCAAAATATGCTGAATAAGTTTTAAGTGATGTGATTTAACAATACTGCAGTAAAATAATACGTTGAACATCACAGCAAAGGCCAGATATATTTCTCACAACTAGATAACTTGCAGTGATCCAAATCTGGATCAGACCTGATCTTGTTTACACCAACGTAATTTCAAACAAATTCCACTGAAGTCAAAGGTATTAGCTAGAATCTAGTCCACTAAATCTTAAACGATTACATTCTTAGCCATACTCTTCTTACCTGTCTCCTCCTTTTGCCCTTACGGACTCTCCAGTTTTGCTGCCAGGCCCATGAGGATGACCTAAACGAAACTCTCATACTACGGGTCAGAGAATTTCATCCAGTCTTTTCTACATCAAGCTCATTCCTTTGCAGTCGTGTTAGAAAAGAGCAAACATTTCTGCTAATTTTTTGTTTGTCTTTCATTTGCACTACCCCTGTGAGAGCTCAGTAATTAAGAGACAATCGCCATGGTAACATATTAAACGCGAACCTAATCATAATTAAATCAGTGGCAAAATTTCTATCAGGATCTTCTTAACAACTCAGCCTCTCCCTCTACACCTACAAGTTTGCATGTTACTGGCCAATCCTGGATTTTTGTCTGACCTGATTGCTGTGACGCCAAGCTGCAGGGGGCCATAGCCTGATGTATCTTAAATAAAATTTCTTGACTAGTAGTCAGGTTTTCTCTTTCACAACTTACAGGGTATGGTGAAATTATGAACCCCTCTTCATATTCTCACTTTAGGTGTTCCCAGATTATTCTGTACCACCGTTGCCATTTCTTAACCAAAGACGAAACACTTCCAGTTCTTAACTCTTGGCTCTATATTCTTTGCACAAACAGTTGGAGTGCATACTTTCTCATGTGGCCAATAGTAGCTAGTTGCTAGCTACTACTAATCAGTTAAAATTTGAAAACATTACGAACGGTCATTCAATTATAGTGCAGGCACACAAGCAATCAAAAGTACTACAAAAAATGAGGACTCTACAATGACTACTAGTCCAATGTGAATTTACAGCCACCAATTCAGTGGATCCTCATATCCTGACCTGACATAGAATAGGATGCATCAGAGGTTCAGAGAGCATACTGAAGGATGCTTTATGTGTCACTGGGGAGGGGAGAGGGGCACTCTAAAAAAGCCTATTTGCATACTGTATAGAACATATATGAAATGACAAGGATCTGATAGTAAATATTCAGTGCAAGAATCAATATATGCCAAGGAATCAAATTACTCTAACTCTGAGACACCAATTTGTGCTAAACTTGATACACAGTTAGGTTAAGTGCATACATTAACTTCAGCTTGGTGCATAGCTAATGTCATTGCCTGGATAAACACATAGTCAAGTACTCTATCTTCAGTGTTATGCGTAAGTCATTATTATACGAATAAGAATGCTCAAATTGTTGTTTCGGATGAAGCAAAACGTGATAAAGTCCAGGCACTGAAGATCGGGGGGCAGCCTTGACTTTACAATAGAAAGTCATTTGCCTTGACTGACCCCATACATATTTTCTGCTTTCTTTTTCATATATTTCCATTTTCTGCGGCCCCTACTAGCTTAGTCATTACATAATCAGTGCTTTGAAAGCTCAGAGAATTACAGGCTCCTGAAATCTCTCTTTCACTGTAGATTATTTTCTTCATCTGCATTATCCTAGTGACATGTGTAAAACTCATGCCCTAGATTTTAATGATGGTGACCTTTGGGAGTAACAGTTGAGTCAATGCCACTTTAAACATGAGCCAGCTACTGTATTCTGTCTTTGCAGCTGTAGCCAAGTGAGAGGGTAGCAAGCGTAATTACTAGTTCTTTCAGTGAAGATTCCTCGTCTGAGAAAGTGCAAGAACTTTTACAGAATGGGTGCACGGTTGTGCCATGACTTTATATATTCAGCATAAGAGGAAGGATTTTATTTTTCACCATTCTGCAAGCCATATGTATTTTGTTTAGAAAAAAGAAAGTATATACTATATCATTAAAATAAAAATGTACTGCATTATACAGTACTCCTCATGTCTGTGTACATTTGGAACTGGAAATTGATTTTTTTTTCTTTTTTTTTAAACTTTCTCTTTAAGATGCTTATTGATCGGTTTTAAAACAGTATTTTGCAATACTTTCAACAATGTGTGTTTGTTCAAGTAACACTTTTTATTTTTTACATCAAGCATGCTCAGTTTGCAAGTCTGACTTTACATACCGGCTGATACAACCTGGACAGTGAGAGTTAAAGTGGCTTGTTTGTGCCTCAGACATTATAACCAATAAAATGTCTGAAGCCAAACTGATGACAATCTATTGCTCTGAGTGGGTCTACCCAAGTGTATGTGATTGGAGTTTGGCTAATTATTCTACTGAGGCAGCCCAAGACAGAATAGAGTCTGCAGAAGCCTCAGTGTTCCACCGCTCCCCCCCGATCTTCTCCTTCACCTTTTCTTCCATCACCTTGCGATGGCCCTGATGCTCATACGTCACAGAACTGAAATCGTTCTCAAAATCTCCAAATGCTATCCCCTGATCTCTGTGAGAGGAAGCTGTTTGCTCAGGAGTAAATGAGAAAAGAATTCAGATTTCTACCTATACTAAGATACACTGTTTGCGAACACACTAAGGTTCCAAAAGTTCAGTAATGAGGGTTCCTATGTACATCAGCAATTTTAGTATTTAAAAAACCATCTTCTGCAGTGCTAAAAATTTTAATCCACTTTTGATCCAGTACTTCCCGTTTCTAAGGACAATGGCAGAACTATTTTTAGTGTCCACCGAAAGACACTGTAAAAGGCAGGCCCTTGAGCTACAGTTTCTTAAAAAAAAATTCGTACAGCATGCACATACAGGGGAAAGTGCAGCTGAAAAGGAATTTGACAAGTGCTGCTGCAAGGTATTTTTCAGAGATGTTAAATGTCTCCATTCCTGCAAAGTCTGGATTTTGCTTTAACATCTTTCTGCCACTCAGTGTCATTGCACAGACTAATTGTATGTTACCCTAGCAATTCTCACTCTGGAGCTGCTTCACATATTGCACCATATTTTATAGTAACTTGCACAGTTATTACTAGGTTTGTCCAGAGCAAAACTTGATGGTATAATGAATTCTGTATGAGAGAGAATTTGATCTGTGGTACGCTTAACATTAGCCTAGTATAAATCTGTTAACTTCAGCAGATTCGCACTAGTATAATTCAGATGTGAGTTTGATCCACTTACTCTCTGTCGGAGGGAATGGGACCTGCTCATTAAAGTGTTGCAGAACCTACCCTGACAACAGCCCTATTGCTAGCTCTTCCCTTCCTCACTGTGGTATTGTGAGGACAAACATATTGAAGAACATCAGTGCTCTGATAGTACTACACTGATAGGGACCATATAAGTAAGTAGCAAATAAGAGCCTAGGTCACACTGGCGACACTGGACTATACTTGCTCACTATCTCAAGTGCATGATGTTCACGGCTAATCATAGTTCTTCAGGCCCTGAAGACTGCCTGTGTCCCTTGGGTTTGCACAATGCTCTTTGAGGGAGCTCCAGTTTCCTCTTGCTCACAAGGCACCGAGAGGACAGGCAAGCTGGATTTCCTCAAGGGCTGACTTCCAGCCCATTGCCAAAGCCCAACAAATACTGTAATAAATACTAACAGACACAGATCCGCCAATTTTGTGTGAATTCTCTCAATTAGGAACTGCCTCAGATTCTTCTAAAACTCACATGTTGCTGATGTGCTGTTACAGTCTGGCTCCTCATCTTTAGAGCCTAGTACTAGATGCAACAGTAAGTCATCTGTCCAGCTCCAGCTGGCCCCTACAGTGCCTGGTTTGGAGAAAAGTCACAGAGCTGGCGTTATAAATGGGACTTCACCCATAAACAAACCCTGCATGGCAATGCAGCCTTAACTACAGTCTGCCTTATGATTCTGACCTGTAAAGGTGACCTGATGCACGCAGGGTTGTGCCCCAATCTCACCCACCATTAATGCCCTCAGCTGATGACCAGAACACCACAGGAACTCAGATGTGTTGCAATCAAGGAAGCTCAAAGTGCCAGAATATGTAACAACAATCTGCTTTGGTTTGATCAATCATTTGATTAATCAGGAAGTGTAAGCTCTTATTTCAGCAAGACGAAACTCAGAACATGAGGAATGAAGTTATTGCTTCTGGAGTACTGTGTTATTTATAAGATATTCTTCAATTTTTGCATACTCCCTCTCCAGCAAAAATTTGGTTTTCTGTAGGTATTTAAACAGCCTTCTTCTTATCAAAAATAAGTAAATTGGTAATATTTAACTTGCTATATTACTTGTTTAGTACACATTATTTTACAAAGCGCTTTGCAGATGATTGAGACAACAGTTCTCATTATCCTCTCACCTCCCCTCATCTAATTATACAGACAACAACAGATTTTTCTTCTGATTTTCTAAAGTTGCACGTCACAAAAAAATCAAACCCAAGGTCCCACAGAAGTTCCAGCTAAATTTTAAGTACAAATTGGGATAGCTAATAGGAAGCTCCCACAGACTGGGTCTTCTGTTCAGAAGGACAGGACAAGTTAACTTCTGCTGAAATGACTGACACAGGGGTATTGCTCAACTCTGACAATCTTGCTGGGACAGAACTTGGGTTCAAGTATAAAATTCAAAAAAACTATCAAGTATGCTAATGAGATATTTTAAATAATGTTCTTCTGCTGAGATGCTATTTGCATTCTCTTGATTCATGCTTACTCAGTATCTATGGAGTAAATGCAGATAAGCAATCCTGAAATGTGTTCCAGCTGATCTTAAATGGAGGCTTCATTTTTTGCATATCGATTTCAAAATTGAATGACTGGCATCAACTCTGCTTGAGTTTTAATAAACTTTGGTCACTGAGCAGTCCACATTCTTACCATGTAAATCCATTATAGTGCTTGGATTAAACCTTTTGTCAAAAGGATTCCTAGAAATAGCAAGAGGCAGTTAATTTGCACTGTTTTCTTATGCCAGGCAGTATCTGAAACCTGGACGTGTGGCAATTAAGAAAGTAAAATTCACTCCAAGAGATCTCCAATTACAATATAATCTCTCACATATTCATCTCCGGAATGCTGTCTGCAGATGGAGCAGGTCTAAGGTTCAGTAGATGTTCTAGAGCTTACAACTCTGCCCCTTTGTTTCCCCTGCCTGAATAAACATTTGATAAAGGAAAAACAAAGAGAAACGTTAATCCTGAATTTGTATCTCAAGACATGCAAGGGTGAAAGAGAGAAAGAGACAGATCTGCCTAGATTTTCTTACAAGGTTAGAAGAAAAATAAATTCAAAGATACTAATCAGGGGAATTATGTCTCCTCTTATCTAAACAGCCTCCTTAATGCAAAGTCAAGAAATAACTGGCCTTCCAGGAAGACTTAAGTTTGCATAGAAAGGAAGATGTACCGCTCTACTCGGTTGAAAAAAAACAATAAACAATGGGGACAACTTGAGAAATGTATAGAATTTGGGAGCAAATCCTGGAAGAGACTGAATGGCTCTTGAGATTCTTCTAACAATTTACCCGTCAAAAAAGTCTCAATATAAAACAAGGCAGCATGAGTCCTCTTCTCACCACTGTGATTATCTTCATACTCCAAGGCAAGCTATTTAACCTCTATAAATTTTTCCATCTGTGCAATAGGGTTAATACTATTTATCTACACACATCTTCAGGATAAATACATTATTATTTTTAAACTACTCTGAAGATGACTCATGCTATGTGATCGCATAATATTATTACTACTAAAAATGTGACATATTGTTTGAGTCAAAGAAAACAGTATATCTTTATCTTAAGAAGCCTGTCAGTGCATAATGAACTGAAATTGTGATTGCTTAATATAGTTACTGCAATTTCTAGTCTGAATGTTCTGTATGTATTGTGTGTGTTGTGCTGACGTATATTAAATTAACAAGATTATACTGTATGATTACTCTCCCCTTGAGACCTTTAAGAAATTAGGCTATCCTAGTGAGCACAGTGTTTAAATAAATATTATTTTATATATTAGTTTATAAGTGTGGACTGTCGTGTTTCTGCATCTCTGGATGTGTTTTTAATGTTCTCTAATTCCACGCTATATTTAAAAGAAACCTCACTGCTTTGAACATTAAAAACAAAAAGAGTACAGAGTACATAAAGATGGACTGCAGGAACCAATCCTGCAACGGGCGCTCAATAGACTAATTGCTCTGTTTGGTCTTCCCTTTCACGACTGTCTATTCTCTGCTGTGCCATTCCTACCTCCTAAGCAAATACAGTGTAGTGCAGTGGGGGAAAAATGTTGTCTCTCACTTGCACGTTCACAAAACCATTTCTTGCTCTTTAGATATCACTGAAAGAAACACGTTAGGAACCCATCGGTCAGTCCAGCTTTAAACAAATGTGATGTCTGATGCTGCTTGCCCACTGGCCACGTCGCTTCTGTTAGTGGGTTGGACCACAGCACTAGCGTTGCCTATCATAATTTTGGCCTCCACCAACTAACACTATCCCACAGACGATTCAGGAGATATCACGGTCCAGGAATCATGCCCAGTGCCCGGTGTACCTGCAGCCACCCTATTTTCAAGGCTAGCAGAGTTTGCTCGTATAGATGCAGGTAGTTCCTCAACACCTGGCCTCAGCGCCCAGGAAAGCTTCCGTTCCAAGTACAGGCATAACCAGACATTTCAGCTGGAACCACTGGAACGCGCTGCATAAACATACTGATGGCAGGCACGGCTCACTGAATACAGACAACGCTTTTTAGGCACAGCTAGGACTAAGTTAAATATGGTTGGAGTAATCAAATGCTCAATTTCCTGGCTTAACAACACTGTTATCATATTCCTGAATATGTTGGAGAGCGTGAAGTCATTATTCAAAGACTTGGTGGTTTCCATACCTGACTTGGGGCACATTCCACAGCTTTTTTGCTTTCATTCAGTAAAAGTGACTTACCTGTGTACTCCCAAATGTGTACCACATAAGCTCAATTCAAAGTAAAGGTTAGAAGAACTGGTCCTCACAATACAAATAAAGAAGCCCTGCACCTCCGTTCTTCTGTGAACTTAGGATTATGTTTTGCTCTTGTTTTAGAAGCTTTCAAGGCTGTAAATAAATCCAGACCACCCTGACATGGCTCTCTCACAAGCCATTCATCTGGAGGAAATTCAGCTGCCATTTAAAGTTGAAATAGATCAGACAAAGAAGCAGCAATCAAGCCATTTCCATGTGAGGCAGGTAATTACAGAATCTGTTAACTAAGGAGAAGCCCCAAGAAATCTCAAACAACTTTTTTTTTTGGGGGGGGGGGAAGGGGTGGTTAATTAAACAGCTGCAGGCCTCTTGCAATTGATTTGATTTTTCCTTCTCCCCCTGTCCTCCCCTTATAAAAAGCAAGCAGGTTAACAAGAGACAAAAGGCAGATAAGGGAGTATAAGTGGATCAAGGGGAGCCTTGGGAAATTCTCAAACAATAGATCTGAATGTGGCATTAAATGGTTCATTTGTTGGTAAGTGATTAAATGGGAGAGAACTTTCTTTATCATGGAAATTGGTCTTCTACACTGTTAGATCTATGCTAATGATCTGAAACTCAGCGAAAAGGATGACTGCGTTATAATGGTTTATAATACACTGCTTCATGTTGGACTATGAAGAACATTTGCATGAATGCCGTCATGCAAGGAATTCGAACAGCAATACATTTTTGCTTGGCAGGAATTATTCTCATTGGTGTCACAAGTTCACAACCTAGAAAACACTGTCTGGTTATATTTCACCTTAGAGCAAAATGTGCCATTTTTAGTCACAACACAGTGAAAACACGGGCCCTCAAAGGATCCGGTTTTACTAAGAAAGCTCCATTTCCAAGTCAAATTAAAATTAGCTTTGTGGTGGGAAAAAGTGTACTGCAATCATTGGGGGAACTGAAAAGTTTGTATTTAAACCATTTAAACACTTCAGAGTCCTAATTTATGTTTTACAATGTAAGCTATGTCAACAGTGATATTCCTTGAAATTAAAGGAAGGACGGCACACTTGCTCAGCACATCAGCTAAAGAGTTTCAGAGAGACTGGAGGTCCTGTTTTCAAACTCATTTACTAATTCTCTTGCCACTGTGAGTGACTTTAATTTAAGCTCTCACCATATTACTTCAAATCATTTCTTGATATTCACGCAAAATTTGTGAAAGAGGGTGGAAAGGTCTTTAAGATCTCATTGATGCAATACCAAAAATAATTCAAACTTTCCAGTCAAGAAAAAGTATTTTCAAAAAGTAGCAAGACCAGAGCCTTGGATGAACAACAAGTAGTAACACATCCAATCCCTTAAAGAGCTGGAAAGCCTCATTAAAAGGTCATCCCTTTCTGCCTAGGCTTCCTAGACGCCAGTGGAAGAATAACAAATGGTTATGGTTTCATTTTACAGTGTAGCGAGGAGGATTTGAGAATCCGCAGGGCCTCATCTGCTGTTTCTTAAGCAAACATCTAATGCAATTTTAAATTTCACTTCATCATCGTGATAGCTTCAAGCAAGCCTCTCCTGTGCGCTAACCTTCTCCCTCAATGGCATACAGTCAGCGTTAAAGAAGTGACAGAAACAGCTCCCTCTAAATTATCCGCTCCCCTATGGCTGTGATTTGTGATACAAGGTACACTTGTAGGGACATAGCTCCTCATTCTTTTTCATTTTCTGTTAAGCGTCGCTTCGCAGTTTGTGTGTACGAAGTGCTGAAGTTAGTTATTGCCACAGTGGTAAATTATAAGGCTTAATGGGACGCAGGGCCATGTTTACACAGATATTTAGTTGTATGAAAGTGTGAGAGCGAAGTGATAAAGTTAATCCTTTCAAAAGCATTTGAGGTGTGTTTTCTAGGATGCCTTAGGCCCAAGTTAGGCTGCATTTTCAAAAACTGTCCATGCATTTCAGAGTTTAAGTATTCCTCAAAGTTACTGTGACTTAGACTCACACATCACTCAGGCACTTTTGAAAAGCATACCTTTAGTAAAATACATAAAAGCATCTTGCAGTAGCTAGGTAATTCTCTTACAAGTGTCAGGAGAGTCAGGCAACCTGTCTGTTCAGGCACTTTTTATAAATCCCCTGGGAATATTTCTGCATTTTTATGTGTGTAAATAAATCTGATCTAGTCCTCTGGTCTCCTTTGAAACAACAGGATAACTATCTCACACAAGGTCACTGTGTGTTAAGTCCCTAATAATCACATCTTCTAGTGATTACTGATATGGGCTTGCTGTTAAGGCTGCAACAATGACAGTTCAAACGCAGCCTACCAGCCTCAACAGCTCACTTCTACATGTTAATGTTAGAGCACAGGACACAGCCATCTAGCAAATGATCTGCAAAGTGAAGAGCTACACTAACAGATACACCCCTGGAAAGCGATATGGCTCCAAGCATTATGAGGGGCGTATTTCTCAGTGACTGAGGCCCCTTACAGTAACTGACATGCTTGGTGCCCAAAGAGTCTTTAAGACGTTCCTTGCTGGGCGCTGAGCTACGGAAATAAAGGCACCAGGTAAGACAGGATTTCTCTGGTACTGGCATCTCCGCCAGGAAAATAACCATGCCGCTCAACCTTCCTGGGTTTTCCACTCTTTTGTAGACACAATGAATTGGCCAGAAATCTTCTACCTCCTTAACGCTGTTAATCAGAATCCAGGTCATAGCTGATGCCAGTTGTTTGAAAACAGGACTTTTGCCTCTACACTAAATTTTACTTAAGAAAAATAAGGAATAAAGTTGACAGCATGGAAAATGAAATGTTAAGGCTCACCAGGAAAAATTGTTCCTCGTGCCGTTTACAGTAGACCACACTTAACTGTTTCTTCAGCAAATGAAAATTTATTGTCTCTGCATAGTCTGGAGAGGAGTGAGTATATACAGGGAAACAAACAAACAAAATATATCCCATCAATTCTCCCTTAAAAGAAAAACTGCATAGACAAGGCCTAGTTGGCCCCTGGGTCTTTTTCTGGGCTATCTGACACCTAAGCATGTGGCTTGAAGCAGCAAATCTGGAGGCTGAGAAAACTCCCTTGAGATGAGTTGCAGGCTAAAATTACAGTATGATGTTTGCTTCAAACTGACAAGCAAAGTCCCAGCCTCCTCTGTTTTCCTGGTACTCACTTAAACAAACAGATAACGTTAAGTGAACGTGCTAGGTAAAGCCATTAGTGGCTGGGCCTAGGAAGCTCCCATGAGTCATCAGAGGTTCCCCTTCAATCACAGGGGACAGAGGGAGGGAGATGGAGAGGCAGATGAAAGATTACTGAAAACAATCATCATGATTTTTATGGAATAGCTGATGCTGGCTACAGTTCAAGGGTGGAAGGGGAAGGATCTCTAAATTAAATTCATAAGATCCACTCTTGTTCTTTCATGTGGTCATATAAGCTGCCCACCGGACAGATGGAATGCAGAAAACGGAGCATTTCTAAAATGAAAGGAGAGAATCATGACATCTCAGTACAAATACGGTACAGCTGATGAGGACTACTTACGGCAAAGATAAATAAATAATAATGTAGATAACCTGGCGGGGCAGGACTTTAATTAAACCCTTGTGGTATTTCACCTCAGGTTCTATCATGGCTTCCAGGGCTGTAACAACATGACTGAGACAGAATTATACAGCAGAGAATGAAGACAGAACAGAAGAAGTAACTTCTTAATAACACGGTCTATTAGATGCAATATTCTCTTCGGCAGTGAACTCTCCTGTGACTGTTGTAAGGTACGGCTGGACAGAGACCAAATTATAGCAGTAACTCGGCCCTCACTCAGTGAAGGAAGTTTCTTCCCTCTCCGATTACCCAAACTCTGGGCCTTGTCCATTTTAATGAGGACAAAAGGAATTGTGCTTTAGACCAAAATGTGAGGGAGCAGACCTTTAGAACAGCAAGCACTGGGCATATTTGGACGTGGTCACATACAGATCTCACGTTTCATGGCTGGATGTCCTGGGCTGAGTTCAGCCTCATGAGCTTCAAAACCCTCACAATCTCCTAGCAACAAGATTCAGATTCTTCATTTGCCTCAAAAGCTAACAAATAGAGCAAGAATTTTCACAGAATAGGAGCTAAGTCTACATGCTGAATGCTATTTTCCACATAACTTTGGTCAGCTTATAGGTTACCCCTTTTCACTGTGAGCAGAAGCATTTGAGGCGTTGCATGCATAAACACAAATACTTCAAACACAGTTAAAGTGAATATAAGTGGTGGCCTATTATGGAGAATTTGAGATTCACTAACTCAGGCTCCATATGACCGCTGCAGGAAATGCACTACAATCTGATCTCAATGTTTGTCACTTGTCAAAAAATTGAGAACAAAGAACCAATTAGCTATGGTTTGTTTTCTTTTATTTTACTGGAAATAAAATCTGAGCCATGATTAAAAAAAAATAAAAAATCCTGGTGTGTGTATGAGATGGGAGAGTAAAAAAAAAAAAATAAATAAACAAACATTTTTACAAAAACTCAAATCATTGGACTTGCAAAACAAGGACAGCTGGGATGCATAATCAGGAGCATTAGAAAGATTTTATTTTACCCAACATAAACTTTCATATCCTGGCATTTGCTCTCTTGGTATACAGTACAACATTATCTTGTACTGAAAATCTGCAAAGATTTTAAAGGTAGCCCAGCTGGAGTAGGTGAGAAAGTTCTTCGAAACTATGTCAAAGGCGGTGAGGAGAATACAGCAGCCAGGTGCTTTCCAACTATTAAGATAACACTACTTTGCATTTTGGTAGAGATGTTGATCTTAGACTGTTTTGTGACAATGTGATCAGCTGTGCCTCCCCACCCTGCTCTGCAGGAGGTACAGAGGCACTGGAGACACACACCACTATCCTTCCAGCGCTTCTGCAGTGAAACACAGCAGCTGCTTAAGATCGTGAAACAACACTTGACAGAGTCATAGATAAAGAAGGACCATCTGATTTTCTAGTCTAATCTCCTGTGTAACACAGTCCCTTTTGTTTCACTCCACTGAACAATAAAACAAAAGTTTAGAATACAAACTGAAAAAACAACAACAACAACAACAACAAAAAGACTACCACAGCCAATTGCAAATACAGGGAAGATCTGCAAGGCCAGAATAGAATTACTCAAATGAGAATGTTACCAGGCCAGAGAAGTCGATATCCATATATCACAAAGATGACAAGAGCTCTTTAAAGAACCACAAAGAAGTGGTCATGATTTTGGTTTCGTGTCTCAGCCAAAGAGAACACCTGATACTAGATGGGGGTATTGGCTCAGTACCGACTCATAAAAGAAAACCGATGGTTCGGGAAGCACCAGCGACAATTCTAGCAAGGCCAGTAAGCATTCCTGGGAGGTTTCCCATCCAAAGATGGATTCAGCCCAACATCTGATAGCATCAAAGAAGATAATACAAGACCAGTTTATTAAGATAATCTGATGCAACTGTAAAAATGCCTAACCATTGCTGCTTATGGTGAAGGAAGGTTAGCATGCAATTTGATAAACTTTCCACACTTGGAAAAGCAATCAGCAAACTGATTTTCACCACAGTCTGGAACCTAGTAATAATAAGAAATATTCTTTTGTATTAATAGCTTATTTGATTGCGTTAAGGCATTTGCCAATAACAGCTTCCATAACAATATGATTTTTCCAGTTCCTACGCTTAGTGAAAGGACTGCTTTATGACTGACAACTGTAGAAATTCTTTTCATTTTTTAGGCTTTATATTGAGTAAGAAAAACTTGCTGTTTTTCCTACTGTCACAGCTCTTTGTCTCTCAATGTGCTTTTCATGAAGTGAGCCACTGAAGGTTATTGTGTTTAAATAATAATATAATGCAGACCAAGAGAGCGATTCTGAACAAATATGAAGTTCTTTACACAGAGCCATGCTTAGGTCACTCCTAAGGGAGGCTGAAAGGAACAGTCTGTGTGCACAGGGGAAAACAGACTTCACAGTTAACAACAACTCCCTTTCACGCTACTGCCTTTTAAGCAGCAATAGGAATCAAGCAATGCTGATTTTCTAGGAAAAAAAAATCAAATTTCTTTCTAGCACAAACAGAGATAATTAAAGTACTTGCTCTAACGTGAAGCCGCATTAGAAAACAACTTTGCACTTTTAAGAACGCACACTGTGCTTCTTCTTATGCCAATTTATTTTAATTAATCGGAAAAACATTTGTTTGAGATATTAGCAAAACTAATGCTTAGCCTGTCATTTTGCTTCCCCTCCAAACGCCCAGCACGGCAATCCTAACGCAGAGCACATCTGGCGCGAGGAAGAAGCTCTCTCGCTCTGGCAGGTGGCTAAGTCAGAGCTGCATAAATTCAACGGGCCAAATCTTTGTCCTTCCACTCACCTGGCGTAGAGTTCAGCTACGCTTCCTAACGCGGTGGAGTTCATCATGGCACAGAAGTGCTATTTACCCCTTAATGGAGTGTGATGTGGTGCTCGGGGCATTGCTTGAGTAAGCTCCTGCATTCCCCGGAGCAGGCGGGAAAGAAGACTGTGCAGCTGTCAAACCACACCCCCTCCCAATAGGCAGCCTCAGATTCAAATTTAGCCTTGGACTGTCACATATGGTCATTGGCCTTAAGTCCCACCAGGGCACAGAAGAAGAGTTGACAACTGCGGTGAGGCTGGAAGGATCAAACAAGTTAGACTGCACCCAAGTGACAGTGCTGCAATACAGAGGGGGCGCTGAAGATCTTCCAAGGTATTTAAAGAGAAGGAGGAAAAAGAGGATGATCTATTACGCCTTCTTGCTTCCCTGCTCCATAGTCTGCTTCTGCCATCATCACTAAGTTTTATAATATCTGCCCAAACTGCTACTGCCGTCCAAGGGCATCTACAAAATGGAAGTGAAAAATACCACACTCCGTGTTCCACTTGGCATGTCTCGTTCAAGTACTTTCGTTCAAGTCTTCCTGATTAACTGACTTGCCCGCACTGGCTGTTCTTCCCTGCCTTGTTTACCAACCCACAAGCTCACAAAAACAAGGTGGTCCCCCAAAATCATGACCGATATGACTTCTTAAAAATATTTTTGAGGTGTTAAAATGTAATTATTAACAATGTTAATGCTGAAAAATTTTTCAGTATTGAAATGATTAGTAAAACTTATTTTAATATCATATTTTGGATCTTGTTTCATCAGTACTTTGAATGTTTGCAGCTGTTTGAATCTGCTTTTCACAACAACAAAGAGCGAGAAGTGGAAACTTCTTTCATTTTAGTCTTCTTTTAGTAGGACTGAAATTACTGGGTAATCAAAACATCCCGGGGGCTGCCACCTCAAAATAAGCACCAAACTTTTCTAGAGTAGGCACTATCACATGCAGCTTTGCTCTGACACATGCAGAAAAAAATCCTGCTAATATCACCAGTAACATCCCTTAACAGGGATTATTTGTCTTACCAGAAACATTTAACAAGCTAGGAGAAAAAGCAGCCTTGACAGTTGCATAGCAACCAGTAAAAGGCAAGGTGGACACTCCCTGAGGATGAGTAGGGCATAAACTGAGGGGAAGACAGCAACTTGGCTCCAGCTGAAGCTGTTGTGTGGTGCCAGCCTGACCTTAGACCAGCTACCCTCCAGCAGGCAACGATTCCTATGGCACGGCATTACCAGCTCTGTGCCAGGGCCTCTTGCTTGCAATCGGGGCACCTATTAGCATCCAAATGGCAAGACAGCTCTCAGAATAAATAACCGAGCAGACCAAGTCAAATACCATGTGTGAAATCACAGTATCAAGCAAGAGGCTATATAGCACACCCAGCCAAGGCAGCTTCAGCACTCTTAACCGCCCCGCGGCGCAACACGTAAGGAGCTCCCCTCGCTGCTGTGCGCTACAGAATGAGAGCAAGAAGGTGATCCATCCCCAACTCAGAGTAGGACAGACCCCAACATCAAAAGTCAGCCTTTCCATGAGTCGCTTAAGAAAATTTCTGAAAATACCACAGCTTACATATTTCGCTCACCTTATAACTCCTGCTGAGGTCAATGGCATCAAGGCCTAAATCACGGACATCTAGTTGCTGACTTCCTCAATAAAGTATTCTCCTACTAGCACTTGAAAAGCTATGATTTGTAGACTGAACAATTATGACGTGCCACTGTGCCCTGGTGATAAAGCCTATGATCCCCAGTGGGTCTGGTATATGATAGAAATTATCAGTAATGGTAATTTATCATTCAGAGGAAATTACCCCATTTTTACAGAAGAGAGGAAAAAAACAGATACCTTAAAACTACTGAAGAACAAGCCTTTCTCTTAATTACAAGCCGATGAAGACCAGCGAATCAGAGAAGTGTAACCAAGGGGAAAAAAACTGTGCCTAACATTTTGTCCACTTTCACAATAATCTTATTTTTTTTCCTCCGATTTTTAGCTTCTTCTGTCAGCACCAGCACTAAAAGCTGCTTTTTCCCCTTTTGCTGGAAGAACAAACAAACAGTTGCCATTTCAGCCAAAGCAATGTTATTCTTCGGCTGGCTGGCACTGGTTTCAGCTCACAGGGCGGTCAGTTCCTTTGGCTTCCATCCAGCAAGCTGAATAAACCACTCTGGCAGTAAGTGTAACTTTATTTGGGCTCAGAAATCAGTGGTTCAGACCTGTTTCCAACTCGAGCGTTTCCAATTTACAGCATTCCAGTGCCACAGGAAGTATACCAGGCCAACCTGAAACTCAAATATATTTGAAATAAAACTTTCTCCTCAGTGCTCTTAGGTCTTTCCCTACCCTCTTTTTCCTCCTTTCTTCACTGTTTGCAGGCAGGAATTTAATGCTCTTTTTTTTTTTTCTTTTTCTTTTTTTTCTTTTGCAGACAGAAGTTTGGCTTCTGCAACAAGCAAGTACTCCATCCAGCTTGTGCGTACCCATTTCCTCCAAAATGCACAGCGGTGGCAGAAACCACAGACAGATCCTCGTAATCTTTTCCCTCTTTCTCACTTTCTAACTCTTATAGGGAAGCACTCTGAGTCAAAAAAGAATTTTCCTGAAATTAAAAAACTCATGTTTTTTATAGACATGCAGTCACCCAGTGCAAGACTTTGGACTCTCACAATACAAAATGCAAAACTCTAGGAAACTTATAATACAAGACAAGCTATGGTTCAATAAGTGCAAAGGCTGGCTGGCCGGATTAAAACTGCAGGAAGAGGCAAGTAAGACTCCCCCTATGCTCTGCTCCCTGGCAGAATAATACTAACAGCCAAATTCCACTTTCTTGGGTAAGGGGCTGGGGGAGGAGTTGCTTCTGAAAAGCTCAGTGCATGTGAATACAGAGTTTGAGAAATTGCACTGAGCACTGTGTTTCCATGTTCAGGTTATTACTTTCTCTTTCCTCCCCTCATTTTTCACACCATTAAAATTCCACCTTAGACACCAGAGTCAAAACGAACAAACAAACACGCATTGTTCGGTATCAAAATCCACGGGAGCTCATGCGGGTGCTGTTAAAGCTGCAGTGACACTTGAGCCGGGGTAGCAGAAACCACTCAGGCAGTTCATTGAGGGAATGCCAGAGTGACAGATTAAGTACAACACTAATCCATGTGCAGTGTTTCTACTGCACAGGTGTGTTCAGGGATTATCCTTCTGACATGCAAGTCACTTAAGCCAATCGCTAAAGATCCTTTCTCTTTCTTTCAGTTCCTCAATCTGAAATAAATTTTCTGTGGCTACTGTGCTGAAAATCTTCCAAGCAAATTCATACTGTAAAATTTGGTACTTTACCACTGCCTCATGTACACAGCAATTTATCAGCCATTGTAGCATTGAAGCATTCTAGTCTCTTCATGTCTCAGCAGATGAAACTTTTCTACACTTTTTAAAAGAGATCTCAAATATTAGCCCTTTCCAGTGGCCTGCAAAGAACAGCTTGAAAAAAAAAAAAAAAATAAATGAAAGCTTTAAGAACACCTCTAAATCCTGCACATAAATATTATGCTAAGCCAAGGTGGAGACAAAAAGTAAAATAGATGCAAGAGCCCTGAGACCTGTTTGAAGTTGTCAGATAAAAGTTAGTACATACAAACTCCCATTTAGAGGCAAAAGTAATTTGAAGAGGTTCTACTTAATGGACGGCATAGTGAATATGGGTTCTGGTTTCCAACAAAAATGACATGCAGTAAAATATTTAGGCAATCTTTTGAGAACTAAGTAGCATTTCATAAATTAAGGGGCTTTAGTCAGCTTTCCACGTGATAGCAACCAGCTCACAGTTCAGTGAGTCAGAGGAGAACTGTTTGTATTTTATCCCAGGATGGATTAGAAGAACTTCTGGCAGGGACTGACACTGATATAAGCTGTTCCAAGAGATTTTACAGGGAAGAAATTGAAGACAAATCCAACTGTTTTAAATAGAAGCTGCTATAACATTCAGCACAAGCCTAAATTCTTACTGTTTGGAAATTCATGTGACTAAAAACCAAGACACAATTTTCAGATAGGTAGGGGAAGTGCCTTTGCAAAGTTCACAGTTATGCCTGAAAATCATTCATGGCTCATTGCATTAGTAGACAAGACTTGTATGCAGATCTAGTACCTAGATGCCTAGTTATTTATGTATTTTAATATGATTTCCATGTGTGAACATCGTGGCTGTCTATAAGTTGGGGCACACTCCTGTTCTTACTGAACCATTTTCAGCAGGTGAAATCAGGTCTAGAAAATGCCTTGCAGACTGCTAGAAATCAATTGCATTGAAGCACTCAATTGTATTAAGTGTCTCGGTGTAGCTTTTGGGAGAGAACATAGTGTAGTGGTTGTTACAGAAATGGGAGAATAAGGGAAGATGAATCCCCATCGTGATTCTATCAGAGAATGCCTGGGTGACCTCAGGCTAGTCACTTCTGACCTCTGTAAAAGGGAGATAATCATACTTATCTGATTCAAGGAGGTACCAGGAGACCTAGTGTTTCCTAATTGCTTTGAGATATACACAGGAAAGGCACAATATAACTACTTCTGCTATTAAAAACAGTTAGATGGGTTAGGCTGCTGGAAATATCTACTGGTGACACAATAGATTTTACCCATCTGTGTAAAAGTGTCAAGTACTGCTATTATTTTGACCTCATTGATAAAGAAAGGATGGGTGGTCTGGTAGATTGAAGCACATTTTGGCTGGAAGCTATTACCCTTTGAAATGACCTCTTGTTTCAAGTTTCGTTGGTATATCAGAAAAGTTACAGGCAACAACAGTAATGTTTTCTTTAATTCATTGTATAGAAACAATAAAATCGGCTGTGACTCCCCCGACTTGCTACTGCTCTATACTCACCCTAACGATATTTTTCCTAAACAAACATATGTTAATAGAAGGAAGCGACAACATTCCCTTCTGTCCCTAACTGGCCTTTCCTTCTCTGGGTAACCAGAGCATATGTGAAGTTATACCAACCTCAGTTGTCCCATACTATTAGAGAGGGGTAGAAAAATGTACTGCAACACAAAGAAGGGTAGCAAAAATGATCAGGGAGTAATTCATGAAAAAGAATGAATTTCAAAGCAAGATGCCTGAATGAGGGACTATGTGGACTGGGGTAAGAGATGGGGATACAGGCATATCACAAGACAGGAAATCATAAAGACGTTCAGTTTTAGGGAGAGAAATAGTTTAAGGTGATTTGGGCAGGAATTAAGTAAACTGACTATCAAGGAAAACAGCTGTGTTACATTATAGCATGGCACAGGCAATGAGCAAGTGCTAGCAGTTTTATTGCTGAAACTAGACTTTGGAGAACTTTTATAAAATCTACACATTTGGCCAGGCCCGGTGAGGCAAGACTCTGGTAATGGCCAAGCGTCAAGGAAGGGGTCAGTGTGTAAGTCCGTTTTAATGCTCTCCTTAAGCTAGAGTGATCCATACTGATCTCCATTTCATTGCAAGAATTTTATCTCAGAAATATCTATTTAGAATTTAGATATTTACACTTCTCTCTAAAGTGCTTGTTTACCATGGGATATCTCACTAGATCCTTGTTTTACTAGCTCAGTGTGCTTGTGAAGATGAAGCATTCTGTCACTTATATCAGTAATGTAGCCCCCATCTACGTGAGTTTGAATGCCGGACTTGGCTAATGCAAGAAACTTTATGCCGAACTCCTTATGAAATGCTCTGTGTCCTATCACGTTGCCACGATACTGCCACTAGATTTATAGCCATAACTAAATCATCCGATCATACCACTTCTGTACTGTGCTTCTTCCATTACCACCTAATGTATCAAAAGCATCGATTTTAGACTTGTGAGCTGTACTGCTGAAGCACTCCAAGATCTTGCAGCACTTTATTATATTCCAAGCCCACTCTCATAGCTGTCATGCTAATGAGGCATGTGTCACTACTTTAATTTTTCTCAACCAGGTCACAAAGCTCAATTCTCTCTTAATGTGGGAGAACCTAGAGTCCAATTCCTGAGCTGTCACGGCTGGCTGATTTTGAATAGTTCATGTGATGACACAGAATCTCATATCGCTGGCCTGGCCACCACAACACCCCTTCCCCCACACGGTGAAAAGAAATATGGCCTCTTAAAGGTTCAGAATGTTTTTTCCTATTTATAACATGTTTTACATATCATGAACCCATTACTCTGGGGCATGCAAAATGCTGAAACTGTAACTCAAGATTAGAAACTGTAGAAAGTAATTAGTAAGGGCCAGCTTTTCTTTCTTATTTTGATAACTCTTACCAACGAGACTACTTGCTGGTTGACATGCTTATATAACTTCATCAGCAAAGGGGGCAGAATCAGGCTCCAATAGTTCAAGTAACACGGAATCACTTGCTGTTTCACCTCACCAATGCTGCCTTTAGTGAATTGTTGTGTATTTTTATGCAAGAAAATCTAAGCTGCTTTGGCATGTCATCATTAGCTAACATTTTGTAAGCAGATGTGTGATGTACTAAATGTCTGCAATTTATCAGAATTTATCAGAATCTGTCACACAGTCTTATGATTTGAGCCATTTTATCTTTTTGCTACCCTTTACCTACTTTACGAGTAGGCTTTCATTAGTAGGCTTTATTTACTAGGCCTAATTATTACACGGGAAGAGAAGAAAGATCTGTTAAATCTTCCCTTTAAAAGCCAGTCCAAACCTTGAAGAGATGTTACAAAAAGGGTGCCCAAACTTATTGACATCCACTTCCCTTACAGAGATGTGAGCACATTTTAAAAGCCAGCAATAAAGCTCTGTGATGCAGTGGATGTACCAACAGAATGGAGTGGGACCACAACAGCAGTATTTTTCATTTTCTCTCAAGAATCTCAAAATCTTCAAAGGTTTTAACAAATGTATGACCATCATTACCCCCTGTTGTATATGTAGAAGAGTCAGGCACCAGCATTTAGGTGACTTGGCCAAGGCCACAAACTAGGAACAGTAACCAGTCTTCTGACTCCCATTTCCATGTATTTCACATTGCAAAACATTGACCCCGCAGTGGTGGATTTTGAGCTAATACTAGTCATGCATTTTAAACACAATACCAGCTATTCCATCTGTGTTTGGAATTTCTGTCTAAATATACCTGGTAGAAAATAAAAACAAACAAATTTTTTAACTCTTCAAATTCTGGTATTTTCCAAACTGCCAGCAAAATGAATTCTTATGTGGGGGGCGTATACTAGGGCTTGTAGTCCTCAAAGGCTTAACCCAATTGACTCTTAAGGAACTGTGACAGTCTTTTATATAAATCCCTCCCAGATCAAAGGCTTCTTCTGTGCCAAAACTGTCTATCGCATCAGCTTTACTGCCATGCATGGGCACTAAGGGCTTGATCCTGCTTCTAGATACACAGCTAAAGATTGCTTGCCCTTGAACAAAACAACCCTACTGCTTGCACCCAGGTACGCATGGGAAGTAACTTCAAAGGATACACCGTCATTCACATACGCACAGCAAGAAGCTGCACTATCCCCTCTTGCCATGTTCCAAATACCTGTTTTCAGAAAACTTACACTGTACCCACTGAAGGCACTTTTTCTTCTGAGCTGCAGTTTCCACCATTTTAACTTGATCCTTTCCCTTGTACTCAGAGCCTCAAAGCATCCACCCAGAATACCTAAAGCTATCACTGCTTTATTCAGAAATTTGTTAGGGTCACATGATGGTTTGAAAGCTGTGGTTGAGATTAATAGGGCGCCGCAATAAACACTGCGAATAATGCAAAGCACAGAAACAGCAGAGAAGGAAAAGGGGGGAGACATCTTCTGAGGCTACAGAGTTATTGGATGTTTAGTTTTAAAGAACACAGAAGTTAAAGAGAGACTTCTGGCTTCTTCACCCTTACAAATTAATCAGTGATTCCCAGTGGCCAGCAAATTTCAGCTTATAAATAAAGTTCAAAGCCCTCAGGTCCTCCTTTTAAAATGGAGACATATGGCTTGAAAAGAGCTAATGGGAGAAGCCTTCCCAAAGTTTGAATTCTTTCCCAACTGACAGATCCATTTCCCTATAATAACACAATGCAGCCACAAGTACACGATCATCACATTTCCTATATTTTATAATACATTGCTCTTCAACACTGGCTTTTATCTGGTGGCTGGAAAGAGTTCGGTGAACATCAGCCCTGACTTTTCAAAGTGTAGAAGCCACATGGCCCCACAGCGACTGAGAGCATATGCAGTCTCCTAGATGATCCTCAGCCACATCGGCTTCAGCCCAGATATGATACGTACCTAGAAGGAACTAGTTCAACTGCTGTGCGCCCAAAAATCTCAAATATTTTTTTAAGGATTAACTCACTCTCTTAACAACTTGATGTCTGAATGGACGGAGACAACGGTCCCTTCTTCTTTTCTCATTCACATTACTGTAAGCCATGGCTAGTTCCAGTAATATCAACTGATTTATACAGAAGAGGAACTAGTTTGAAAGGATACTGAAGCCAACGGCTTGCTGTATTCTCATTTTACAGTTGAGAAAACTGAGGTTAAGTTTTTTTTAGCTGAGGAAGCCTTTGGCAGAAACCAGAAGGCTCAATTCCTAGCACTTGCTCCAATCCCTGGACCACTCTGCCTTCTATGTTTTGCTCTCCTAAAGCTGCCCAGAAGCATTTTTTCCACACAGAATCTGATACTTTGGGGGCTTTGTTTCATGTTAGTCACAAATCTCTCAGCATAACCTGAGGTAGACCAAAACACTGGCAGTCCTGCAGTGAAAAAGCATCTAATGGGCCATAAATTAATGTTTCATTTCCTTGAATAGTGTAATGATTAATTCCTTCTTCAGAGTAAGGTTTTGTTGCACATTTGATAGTTACACTATAAAGAAAGTAACAGGGTTTTTTTTTTTTTTTTTTTTTTTTTTAACATCTAAAAGGATCAAAGCCAAAACGCTGCTATTTTTGTTTGTGCTCTTGTAGTTTGACTCATCAAATAGATTTCTCTCCCCAATTCTGTAAAGAAAAAGGTAAAAAAGATCCTTCTTGGATGAGACCTTGTACAGCTTGTCAAGTTTCAACTCACAGTGATTTTTTACTGCAGATATAAACCTCCGAAAGTAGGAGTTTCTAATGGAAATGCTGACATAACCTTAACTATACCAATGCTGCTGTAATGCTCAGGTTACTAGGAATATTTCTGCTGCCAACTCAGTTTAACAAGTCTGAATGCATATAATGTGTTCCAGTTGTCTTTCCTCAGAGTGGGGCTCCTTTGTGCACACTTTTCAATGTGGCTTGTATTAAAAGAAAGAAAAAGCGCTACTCCTATGTAAATTCATATACACGCTGATATGGTTTTATCACAGCTAAAATGCTATAAATCTGCTTTAACTGATTCAGTGTGTTCCCTACTGGCCTGGAAAGGTGACTCATTTCACTGCTGCCCTTCACTGCATGTGACAATGATAACTTTGCTTTGTTCTCTTTGGAATATTTATTCTTTGCAAAGAAAACTCGATTTTCTGTGTATTCAGATTATCCACTCCTGGACAAATCTACTCCTGTTTGAGCCAAAAGGATTTTAGTGGGATCAGGATTTGACCCTCATTATGCTAGGAATCTAATCCAAATGCCTCCCACCAATACCAGTGATATGAATCTGGTCCTACGGCAAACGATTTGCTTCTCACCTTTGGCTCATCCTGAAACCAAATAACTACTAGGTTAAACAAATACACTCACGAGGGAACGTAAATTTACAGGGCAAGATCCCAAGCAAAAGCAAGGCAAGCGGGCAGCTCTGGAGCTTCATATCCTCAGAAAGATCTGCAGCTCGCAGACTGAGAGCCTTCTGGTCTCTCCTCCTGGTAGCGAGAGTGAAACAGGAGGAACAAAAACTCAACAGGACAGCTTCACCACTCAGTGAACAGGAGCAAGAATAATTCATGATCTGATCCTCGTCACATCTGCCAGTTTACGACTCTTTGCTTGATCTTCCAGAGTCTAAGAAGAAATGACTGATGCTTAGGAATTTAAAACCTGAGCTCCGTTGTACGCTTTACAACCAGATAAATTTTGGGGAACTATTTGAGGTCAAATTTGCAAACATGTCAGAGAATGTCTGGATGGTTTCAGTGAAGTTAGGAGGAAATTCGAGTGGATTTCACCTGCGAAAATTAAGACAAAATGAGCAGATTCATCCAAACTAACTTCTCAGGCTTCTATATTAGGACCACAGATAGCTATCGCTCTTTCTACAGTAAGTGGAAAAAGAGGTATCTCCTAAAAATGATTCAGAACCTGATGGCCTGAAATGCCTCTTACTAAATAGAAAGCCTCTAGTTAAGTAAGCAAGAAACGTATTATCTGACTGAAATTAAAATGGAGGAAATTGTGTCATGGTGTCCCAGGTTCAACTCTAGCCATTTGATTTTCCCAAATCAGAGGCTAAATTCAGTGAAAAATATGAAAAACTGATTTTCAACAGATTTTTTTCCAAGTTCCTCTCCTAATAGTTTTTTAAATCACTGCTATTCTAACAAATGTTCTTTTTTAAGAACATTGTAAAGCTATTGCTAAAATAAACATCTTTTTAAACTATTCCTCTTTTTAGTGTGTTTCTTTCCAAACTTCTGAAGTTTTGGGGGAGGAGAAAAAGTGTGAATAAGAAACATAATAACCTAAAAAATATTTTTAAGTTGTCAAAGGATACTTGGACAAATTCTGGCTACATCTTCCTGTTCCTCAGTTTCCCTTCCGTAATTATGAATTAACATTATGAATAATGCTGACTGATAATGGACTTTGCAATTCTCTGATAGAGGATGCAGAGACTTATCATCATTATTATTACTTAACATGCACTTGAGCAGTAAACCAAAGAGCACTGTGTGAAGACAAGACACTGCAAGAGAATGGACCCTCCATCCACTAACCTCTTTGGGAAAAAAAAAAAAAAAGCCTCACATAAAAGGAAACATAATTTAATTGGGATTTATTATTAATAATTAGATGAGCAAAATATCAATTATTAAGATTACATTATCAAAGGTTCTCTTGCTCTCCTCATTCAAATCCCTGAAAATTCTCCACTTCTAAGAAGACTTACATGACGCTATTCTTCCTTTGAAATGTCTTAATAGTCTGTGTCTTTAGGGTTCCCTGCTGCAGTTTGATATCTCTGCGACTGTCTCTTACATTCCAGTACTGTAAACACCTAATCCGATGCGTGAGCAGGACAGTCGGCTTCTACAGGAAGACTAATGTGTCCAAAGTAGGACGTTCAGACATCAGAGCAGTGATGCCTAATGGAAAGCAGGCTGATGCTTATTTCAGCCTTTTGGCTGGTCACACTGGGCTGCAGAACTAGTCTGAAAACTGCAGTGTCTGTGTGGCAAGGTCAGCCTGCGTTTTTCATTTGTGCAGCATAAAGCATATCAAGGATACTGCAGAAATTAACAGAGAACATATATATAAATGGATTAAAAATTTTCAGCTCCTGAGGGCAGAAAGTGCCCTGTATTTCTGTTTGGAAAATGACTTCCTTTTAGATACTGAAAGAGTCCAGCCACAGCAACAGCAGCAACAGCAGATGATCTGGTTGGTTACCCACTATACAGCACCACAAACCCACAAATTATACCAAAGTAAACTATTTCAGAAAATACAAATATGGCTGTTGTAAATTTACCAGATAGTCCTCATTAGCCTTTTTATGGAGGACTTATGGAAAATCTGGGCCAAGTCATTCAAAAATTAGGTGGAAAGTCCCTTCTCAATAATAAGAAAGGGAGGTAAATTAGAAATAATGATGTCTTCAACGGCTCAAGGCTGATCATTACAGATAAAAATACCTTAAAGAGAAAATGGCTCTGATTCTTTAGGTTACACATCAAGAGGCCTAGACTGATCCACTTTAGTTAAAAATCAGAAGAAGGAAGATCTTAGGAAAACTCACTCCTTCCAAGTGTCCAGAACTCGGCACAAAGGACAAGTAGCAAAGGCAGTACATGAATCTGTCGCAATTCCCTGACTGTGATTTTGCTGGCCAACGAGCAGCTTGCTCATGCAGACCACATTGAATAGAAGCAGCACATTAGGTTTTTTTGTTTTTTTTTTCCTTTAGCCTCTGTGGGGAAATTGGTCCTGATTTGGCCTATCTTCCACCAAAAAATCGAGTCCTATGAAAGCTGCTTTCAGCTCTTAGAATCTAATCTGGAATATTTATGGACATACTTAACACTGCACTTGTGAGCAGCTCCCCCTGCCCCCTGGCACTGACAACGGCAATCTGTGACCGAGGCGAGGGATGCACTGTCCATGCTTCAAACAACGCTGAGCACTCCTCTTGGAATTCAAAGTCTGATAACGCAGAGAATTACACCTTCACCTACTGTCTCTCTACAGCAGCAATATCACTTTGGATGACAGGCAGCACGGGCCTCCACTAACTCTTTTTGTGAGTAAATGCCTTTACTGGTAGCAGAGGAACAGGACTTGTCCAATCAGTGGGTAGCTACATAAGGCATCACTAGGAATAGGAATGTATTTAAGGAGGAATCCAAAGAAATTGGGGTACACACATGCATAAGTGGATGATAAGATTCTAACCCTTCACACTAGTTCCCTCCTGCACAGACTTCAATAGGTGTTATCTGCAGTGGTAACTAAGTAAAGTAACTTCTAGGACTGGAGAGTCAGTTTTAGATATGCTTCTAACTTTCTGCTCTTCTTACTTCTGATACAATTTAATAAAAACCATGCCATGGTCTCTAAAGTGATGTGCCAGAGAATTAAAATGCCCCAAACCAGGGGTGACTTTGGATTTTGTGGATGCCATATCAAGCGTGCAGAGGTTGTTTCATGTGTCTGCATCTAGCCTTCCTGTCTGCCTGAAATGAGTAACTTGGAGAAACACACCAGACCCCACAAAAAGACAAAAGTACCCTTCATACTGAATGACTGCTCATTGATGACAGAGCTGAAAGAAGTCACGCTCTTCAACTTTGACTAAGAGGAAACATGGTCAGTATTCTCAGAGGAATTTGAATGTCAACCTTCCACAGATTTCATATATTTTTCAAAATCTGTTCTCTGCCATTTTGCACATCAGCTCCCCATGGGAGCGGATGGAACCGCTGTTCCCTTACCTCACTGGTATGCCAAGCAGGAACGTACCCTTAACGTCCCGGGTACCACATCTATGGATCCTGAGGGGAGGATGAAGGAGGTGGACAGCAGACAGTGCCAGGCGGGCGTGCTCTTCCTAAACAGCGTTCCCTAAGGACACTGGACTTTTTGGATTGATTTTGCTGGTCAGATCATTTACTGGTGCAAATGAAAGGCAGATATACATGCATACATACATATATATTTACTGACTGACGGCAAACCGGAAGAACCAATTAGTGATTTTGAGTGCCTACTAAGATACCTCAAAGAGGCCTAATTTTCAAATAGTGCTGAACTCCTCAAATCAGACAATTTTAAGGTTTCTGAAAGCAAACAACTTGAACCAGAGACATCCAGATCCCAGTTACTTTTGATAATTTTAGGTAAAGATACAGGATTCTTCGGGAGTTCAGAAATATAAAAACAAATGTGAAAAGATCCAAGTCTGAAAAATCTTTCCTTAAAGTTAACAGCACAGGTACAATAGGCATTTGGGATTTTTAATGTTCTAAGTGATTTTCACTTCTACATTACAAGTGAAAAATTGGCTTGTAATACATCTAATACCAAAGTAAAAGTTCTAAAAGATGCCTTCATGTTTATCTACTTATTTAGTTTGTTCCAGCCTTTATCTAAAAGTTTAGTTGGATGTTTTCCTGGAAGTAAAACTATTATGGACATTATTACCTTCCTGGAATGAAAAGAACTCAGATAAAGAATAGCCTACTGTATCTTCAAAAAGTAGTGTATTTCTTAAGTTCCATGTGCATTATATTTGCAATTTACATGGGGATTTGTAACAGTGGTGCAGCTCCCTGGGTGTTACTTACTTTGGATGGACTTCTCTAAGGCTGAGTTTACACAGCTGTGGAAGGAAAACCTAGCCACAATCAATTAAAAAGTACAACACAAATCGTTTGGACAGCATTCTCAGGCTGTCCTGCTGTTGAGATAGCTACTATTCTCAGAGAATGAGTGTTCCAACTGTATTAAACTTAGTCCTAAGCAAAATAAGCTTTTACTAATATTCACCATTTAGGGAGCATAAAGACCTGCCTTTGTCATTTAAAGTTTAAGCTGACTAAGCCTCAGGAAAAGAACATTAAGGAACTAAAGCAATTAAATCCATTTACAGAGCTCAGAAGAGTCTCTGGTTTTTAGACATGATGGGCTTGTATGGTCTGTGCTTCTTATTCGTATGAACTCTCAGATTATGGGCTGATAAGTCAGTGTGGCTTTCAAAGGTCACCTTTGTTTTTCTCCTGATAGCAGAGTGATGGTGACATCCTAACAAGTCACCAATGTGCTGGCGCTACCTGCACCTCTGATTACTGAACAACTAGAATAACCAAGCAAATGAAACCCCTGACACCCTGTCTTTTTGTGGGACGTATTTATTACTAACCTGCTGAATCCTACACATAAAGAAGGCCTCAGGGAATGCAGCATGTCTACAAGTCAATGCAAAAAGTATTGAGAAAGAAAGAGGAGGATAAATAAGCAGGCAGCTGAAAAGCCTAAAGTCTAACTAACTCACCAGCACACCAATAATACAATAATGTCATCAACTCACTGTGGACTCTAAACACTGTTTTTTTCTGTTGTACAGCTAATTAGTAAAAGAAGCGATTACGGTCTTCAATCTCGCTTGCTTGCTTTCTTTCCCTCTCTTTTTACCTGGAGGGCATGCGTGAATGTGTACATATATTTTTCCTACATGAACAAAGAACAAGCGCATACATCACGATGTTGAAAACATTGGGTGGAGCGTGAGTTTGGCTTTATTTCCAACAACAGGGTCATCTACATGATTTCAGATGTGACTGCACTGTGACTGCAAGGAGTGTGTGTGTGCGCGCATGTGTGTGTGTGTGTGTGTGTGTGTGTGTGGCAGGGTGGGAGGGGAGGGGGGAAGCTGAATAGAGGATATGAATTTTAAGCAGCTTCCTGAATGAATGCGACACTGTATGTCCCCCTACTCTCCTTAGGATGACAATTCAGAGCAGATAACCTTCTCCTTTGAAAAGCCCTGAAGGGAAAGTTTGTTTTTACCATAACAAATGCAACAAAAGAGAAGAAAAGAGAAGCTGAGAAAGGGGATGGGAGGTGGTGGTGGGGGGGGGTAAAGTAAATGTCAAACTTTCTCCTTACTTGCAGATAACAGCATACTAGGAAAACTTCTTAGAAGCTTGACATAATGGAGTTAAGTTGTTGCCAGCTGCTGCAAACCTCTTTCTCACCTTTCTTTCTTTCTTGATATCTTTGAATGCTTTCTCCTTCATCATAAATCAGACCTGTGAGCAATTATCACTCAAGCCGGATGGCAGCGGCCTGAGTGGTCACTGCTATTCCCCTGCTGTAATCTGCACTTCATCGGGTTACACTATCCTAGATGAAATTTCGCATTTCTTTGCCAATGAGCATTACCTCTCCACTTATGACTCACTGTCTTTGCAACACAGAGCTGCGGATCCCGTTCTTCTTGCACCTTGCTTACACCGCACACTCCTTGCCGGGCAATTTTGGTGTCAGGGAGTGCTGAGCACCCTCAGCTCCCATGCTGAGGACTGGGTGGCGGACGCTCTCAAAACACTGCAGAAGTGCTCGGTGGTGCTGCTGCCTGCAACGCTTATCCCGAGGGAGTCTCCCACCGCCTCGCAGGGAAACGTGGAAGCAGAAACCCTCCTCCGGCCTGAGAGGCTACAAATAACGCGCCGATGCCACTGCCACTGAGTTGAAACCCTCAGGTTTCAGGCGTTTGCCATTACATCCCCGCGGGCTAACGGCCAGAGCCGGTTTGCGTCTGTGCCGGCCTCGCAGGACGGCGGGGTCTCGGCCGAACCGAGCGCTCGGCCGGCGCGGAGCCCACCTGGCCGGCTCGCTCCCCTCCCTGTAGCATCCTTCGCCTTTTATACCCAAGTGAGTTTGTCGCACGAGTTTCTCAGGCCGGAGGAGGTGCAAAATGACAGTTTCTCCACTGTCAGAAGGGGCTGGTTTGAAGTCGCTGGTACCTGACGGCTGAACCGGCGGTCGAAGCGTCCCAGGAACTTTTGGGGCAGCCGTCCAGCAGCGCGGGCAGCGAGCGGGACGCGCAGGCCCCGGCCGGCCGGTCGCCCCCACACACGCTCGCACCCGGCCGACTTTTTACCACAGCGCGAAGCCCCTCACAACCGGCCCTCCCAGCGAACCTCCATCCTCGCTGCCAGCCCTCTCCCCCCACCACCTCCCAACACACACACCGCCCCACTATCGGACCAGCAAGCAAAGTAGGTAGAGAGAGTCACTCACCGTTGACGGGGGCACAGAGGTTTCCAGAGCCACTTTTAACTAAGAATGAACTAGGGACAAACTCTTCCTCAGAGTCAGAGTCCGGGGCTGGCGGGGCCGCGCCATTGCCTAGCAACCGCCCCGGGCCCTCATTGGCCGGCGGCGAGGGGGGAGGGGAGGGGGTCTGCTCGGGGGGGGTGGAGGAGGCGGACGAGCCGCGCAGGGCAGGACCTGCGGACCACAAAACACACACGTCGACGTAGGCACGGAGCCACAGACACACAAATGAAAGAAATTAAAAAAAAATAAAATAAAATAAAAACACAGAGAGACAGGGGAAGGGGTGGGGGGGGGTGGGGGGAAGGAAAAAAAAAATAAAAAAAAAAAGTTGAGCACGGGGCACGAGGAAAGGCCGGCCCCCGCCGGGAGGGCGGCCCGCTGCACATATCTGCCTGCCCCGCGGGCCTGCGGCTGCCGCGCCGTGAGGTGATGCCCGCCGCGGCCGCCCCCCTCCCCGTTAGTTGTACTTTTATCGTACTTTTATCGTACTTTTATCGTACTTTAATCGTACTTTTATCGTACTTTTATCGTACTTTAAACCGGAGTGGCGCTGCCCTGCTCCAGGTGTGGCGGCTGAGGAAGCCCGCGGCTTCGCTGCTGCGCCGGCGCGGTTAACGCCATGAAATGGGCGCTGTGGCCGAGGCCGAGCCTCGAAGCCCGGAAATTTTTCCCCATGTATTATGATCCCGATTTTTTTTTTTTTTTTTTTTTAAGCGTGAAAAAGCTACGGTCCTTTTGGGGACTGCGTTCAGCCCTTCCGCAAACATGGTTTACAGTCCCAACGGCCCGTCACCGAGACCCTTGGCGCGCCGGCCGAGGCTGCAGGCGAGAGCCCGGCCGTGCCCCACGGGGCTGGCGCGGGCCGGCAAGCAAGCGACAGGAGCTGACGCAGGGCAGGAGCGAAACCCGATCCGGGCAGTGTCATTTCGTCGATTAAAATCAGGCGAAATGCAGCAAATCAGATTCTTCAAGTAATCCTTCTTTACTTAAAGCGGCTCCTGATGGAGGAGCGGCTTCTACTGACTCCAGGGAAATTGGAGCAGGTACCCGGAGAGCAGATCCAATGCGGAAAGCATACCGCACATAATTAGCAGTATCGGGGTCTTATTCCAATCAGATTTCAAACAAAAATGGCAAATCAGACACCCCAAACTGGTACAAGGACTTTCAGGCAAGCGTGGAGGTCAAATATGTGCAGTACATCACTAAAAACAGAGGGAATATAAACACAGACATATAATAGGTTAAAATACAGGACAATACATTTGAACATGAGCTTTTCCCCCTTGATGCATTCGATCTGAAAGTCATAATGATTCACGTTCCACATTTTCCCAAATACTGAAAAGTTAGCATGCAAAATCCATCAAAGTAAAATGAGGACAAGAAAACTAGCAAGCTTTAAAAAGAAATCTGTTTCTAAAGAGCACATTTTGAACGTAACATACCACACAACATAGCTGTACAATATTTCTTACAAAACATAACACGAATGCTTTAGAAAAGCACACAAACCCAAAACAATGAAGCAGGCTTAACATTTCAGACCCCCAAGGTTGGTCCTATCAAATTTCTTCCCACCTTGGTCATCAGTTCTTCTCATGTCAAGCCCCTGGATGTCACCTCCCTGGCATATGCAGTTCTTGTTAAATATAATCGAGGCAGAAACTGTTGGGTCAGAGGCCAAGCCAGGGAGCTGGAGGGAATATAGGCTTGTACCTGTGCTCAGAGACACTCAAATGGCTGTAAATCCCTGGAGAAGAAGTCTGCCTTGCTAAAGAGCCTACAGAGGAAGGACATCTGAAAATACAGTTGGGATCATGTTGCACTGCATCCCACACATCTCTGCCCTGTGGTGGAAGTCGGGCTGCCCTCTGGTGAAAAAGCCCTGCTTTGAGGGTCACAGACCCCAAAGCGTGGGGTCTTATATCTCCAGTGATCCTGGAGATTCACTGCTAGCTGAAGGTTTGCTCTTGAAATGAAGGAGCAAAGTCTACTCTGCATCATCCTCCCTGTTGCAGTGGAGTTTTGATGAGCTCTGAGATGTAACGAGGTTTAAATCATGTCTTTAATTTGTTCCGCATTTGTTACAAAACAGGATGATATATATTTCTAATACTCTGCAGCCAGCGCCTGAATTCTAATGTGATGATGAATAAAATGGAAAGAAAGTGTTAAATCAATGTTTTCCTACAGTCCCATCCTTTGCAAGTCCAGTTCTGCTCTGTACTTTGTAACTTAACTCTGTGGCCATCTTCAAGTTGATTGGGGGACGCATTTTCCTAGCCATCAAGAGAGACAGACTAAATTTAAAAAAGTATTTCAAGCCTCTGTCTCATTTACCCCAAATCCAGGAAAATGCATAAAAATGAGGTTACTGGTGTGACTAATGCTGACAAAAAATTGGGATGGTAAATGAAAGGAGGCCCTTTACGCTCTCCCTCTGTTTGGGTCAGACAGCATACTTCGCACATCTGTACATGATGAGACATAAAGACCAGTAGCAGAATGAGCTGCATTTCGAATCAAAAGCCTAAGCACAAAATGTCACTGCTTTTGTCAGTCTGCATCAGAAACTTTCTGCTATTTCCATGGGGTTGCAGGTTGGGGTTTTGGTATATCAATTCTTTCTGCTTTCCTCATCTCCCAGTATTGTAATTTTGGCAAGAGGAAAAAAAAAATCACAAGAAGAAGAAGAAGAAGAAGAAAAAAAAAAAACTCTTTAATGAAAACTTTGGATTTTAATCAACTGCACCATTACGGACTACACATGCAGAGTTCCCATGGGTTTTCACGGTAGCTGTATGCACTTTCAGAAGTGCATGAGCTGACCTTTACGATGGAAGATTTCCCAGGAATCATGCATACTAACCATATTACTGAAGGCTGTACCAATGTGAAGGGCACTGGCACACACAACCGTGCCCCCTGCAAGATTCCCTCTTGGGCCCAAAGTATTGGGGTGGATGCAACAGGAAATTTAACAAGCTACCGGACTGAAGGTACGCACTACTCAGCTGTACTGAGAACATCCAGTTAAAATGCACGGAGAGCAAAGTGCCTTCCTTTTAAGACATCAGCAACTACTTTTGTAACACCAGAGTATCTTAAATTTCAGCCAGCGGGTCTTTTAAGAGAATTCCCTCCTTTTCTCTGCTTGGACAGAAAGCCAAAAATTAAATCTGACCATCTCACAAAAAAATAAACCGAGAGAGAGACAAAAAAGATAAAAGTCTATACCATTCTCACACAAGTATCTCATCGAATTTACTGAAACTGTAGGTCCAAGTAAAACAAGCAGGATTCAGCCCATAAACTTTCATTCCAGCTGCCAGAACAAAATTTCTAATTGATTAGTACAAAATGAATTCACAGCAATACTGGGTTGCTATGGAACCTGAGCAAGTAGGCCAAGTCACTTTGCAGTATGTGCTGTTTCTCCTTCAAAAACACAAAACAGAAGGACTAGATAACACATTCATTATGCACACTCTTGCAGTTTAGAATCTAACTAAAAGAAAAACAAAACTGATTCCAAGTATGGGCCCCTTGGCATCAATTTGTAACAATCTTATATATCCGCTTGCAGTGAACAGTCAAAATTATGTTCTTTGGACTCGAGGCAGGAATAATATAAGCTGAATATCTCTGCAGGAATGATATGTTACTTGCACAAGTTCAGAGGAAAACAGAACATAAACTTCTGTTTTATCTATGCGCCGGTATTTCAGATTAAGATTAAAAAAAATCAGGGGAAGATATGTTACAGTCTCTGGTAGATTTATGAAAGTACTTAGGAAACACAAACTTTGGAAATAAGGTTAACACAAAGAATCTTATTTCCCAGCTTTACTAAGTAGCCCCACAAAACTTAAGCAACTGCTCTAAATTTAGGGAAGAGATAGACCAGAGCAGGGTCTAAATAGCTAGGGGAAACTAAGACAAATGATAAACATACCTTCAGTTTTTACTACATATTTGACTGTAATATTTCAGAATACTGTGTGTTTGTAGAGTTACTCTGTCTCTTGCAGGATTTGGCCTTCAGATATAAAATGAGTGAATTCGTGCTAGTGTGAATAGAAGGGCTGCCAGGAATACAAAACATTCAAGGGTACATTGAAATGAAGGACAGCAAATTGTTTCATGTATTATATTCTGTGGGTTATATTGATATGCTTACAACTTGTCCTGAAGCTGGTAGAAGAGTATGGATATATAAATGCTGACTTTTCACAGCACAGATACCATAAGGCAATGGGACTTAATATTGGTCAATATACCCAGAACGGTATTATCTGCAATCAATAAATCATTAATATCAACTTTTTTCCCATAGTACCTTCTCCTATCAAGCTTCAGCCAAGAATCGCAAAGGGCTTTGCAAGCATTGAATATTTAAGCTTTGTAACACTGGTATCTGTTACTAGGTCAACAGGTAAAATTAGATTGTCTGGGGTGTAGAATTATACTTCTTACAGACAGGGAAACTAAGGCACAGAAAAATGAACTAATTTGCTTCAAGATGCATAGTGAGTCAGTGGGAGAGTCTGAAACAGAAAGGATAATGCTATATTTTGCTTTATCTGTGTACTATATCTCTACCACTGAAATAGTCTAAAAGCCTGTTTATCACACTCAGAATATTTTTAATTAGCGGAATTCTCACTATAAAGGAAGGACAGGGGAGGAGGGCAAACATACTGCACCTAGGTACAGCAACTACAGTAGCTATCAGGCAAGAACGTTTGCATTAAGTCATGCCACTGAACATGCTTAGGATATATACAACTTCAATGCAAGAAAGTATATAGCAGTGGTACTAGTGAAGCCTTAATTACCGAAACAAAGGCGAGCACTGTTCTAAACAGAAGTTCATCACAACACTAGCCTTTAAAATCTAAAGCCCTGAAATGCATTGTAGATTCATAGGAAGGCTGAATAAATGACGGCAAAAGCGTATTCTGTAGTCTTCTGGCTGAGTTTATTACCCTGTCAAAGAGAACGTAAACAGATGCACTTCATTTTTCCTTCCCCTCTCCTTGCTCAGTGGTTTTGAGTGATCTTTATTGGCACCCAAACTAATCTTATTGATCTATATTAGAACTGTAGCTAGTCTTGAGCTGCAGAAATCCATGCCCTGCTTTCACAGTGGAAATGCACAGCTACCTGTATCCTGACAAAAGAGATTAATTAATAAATAAATCTAAAACTCCGGCAATTTCATCCCACACTATATCTAATTGTCTAAAACCCTACAAGCATGAAGCAGTGCGGGCATCAGGGCATCCCTGCAGCACCTCTGAGATGGACTGCAGACACATGGGAGTTAAGGTGAGAAGGGCAGTGCCCTGTCTGCTTAGCAGCGTTCAGTTCCCTGAAGAATATAAAAGACAGTAATTTGTTCCACCTGTATTTCAGGGCCTCGGAAATCCTGCTGAGTTGAGGAGGAGAATGGAAGAATATCTGGCATTTTGCTTTTCAAGGTGAGGGGAAACATATTATTTGAAGAGGGGCCCCTGACTACCATGTGGTAAAAGGCTGCTTTCTTAGCCTTGGTAAGCTGTTCCCCCTCAGAGACAGAGAAAGAGGGAATTTTTCCTAAGGGACATAAAGCATTCATGCCTTTCTCATGGCAGCATATCATGCCTTTCATATGGACAGTATAAAACACCTCTGGAGAAAGAGTAAGCTGGACTAGCTGTCTGGCAAAATATGTCACTGAATCACAGGAGTAAGAAATTGTGGAGATTTATTACTATTCTTCAACAATAGGTGGTCACAACATTGTTAGTTCAACAGGGAATATAAAGCTTGTGTTTAGAATTGATTAGAAAAAGCAGTCTTGGAAAACTACTCTTAGCTATTTATATTTCCTGAAGTTCCACCTGCACTTATGTTTATTTAATTTAATTTAATTTTGTGTATTTGATTTATAGCTATAGAGCCAGAGGGGAAAATAAATGAAATAAAGGGGGCAAATGAATATAATCTTAACAAGAAAAACCTGGGCAGCTGCCATGTCACTAAAATTAAGAAATGAGTAGTTGGGCCTTGAAAATGAGAAGTAACCACATGCCCTGTATGAAGACTGGCATATTGGAAAAAAGAGTCGTACAAGGTTAAGAAGGAATGAATAAATTCACTTAGACTGAAGGGGAGTATGGAGAGCATATGTTACAAGGACTTCACCAGCCTTGTGGGTGATTGGTGTTCCTCTTCCCAAAGTGCGTTTTTTTTTCCTCCCCTGTGCTATGAACAGATGCAACGATTTTCTTTATCCATTTGCCAGGATGAGGCATTCTCTATGGAGCAAATCACAAACCGGACTGTCAGCAGGAATTCAAGAACATGACCTTAGGCAGATCTTCCTCTGGAGGCAAAACTTCTACAGTGGCTGCAGCTCTGTGAGGGGGAATGTGATGCTGGGATGTAGAAAAGCATCCCACCTGCATGCCTGTGTTATCTGCCTCTGTCCTGGCACAGATCACGGACTGAGCATTTGGGCCTTATCCAGCTATTCCCTGAATGAAGCACAAGGTGGAAAGGGACAAGAAATAACCCAGACCTCAGATCTCTTTTACCCCAGCTCCAAAGGTTACGAACTCAACCCAAAAAAACAGCAGAAAACAATTATCCTTTGAGCAAGATGGAGAGGAGCAGGGAGGAAATTGTTCCCTTCTGAAATTCAGTTCCTCCGAGGCTTGGAGTGCTCTGGAGCAGCGCAGCAGCACTTAGAGTTTTTTTGCCAACACAAGAAAATATTACAGCAGATTTTCAGAAAATTACATGGGCAATTGCCTGAGCCGGATACTCACGTTGCTCATTTGTAGGCACAACAGTAGAAGCAGATCGTATAAGTTAGCTACACAGTTTTCTGAACATCAGTCTCCAAGGCTGAGATTGTGCTGTTATTCAAAAGCACAAACAGGTAATTTAATTTCCAAATATATGGGAGATCGCTTGTATCTCTTTCGAATCAAAGAAATGAGGATCAAGAAAGAAACCCTCTTTTCTGATAGAGCCAGCATAAACAGCCCCAATCAGCACAGAATATCTTTTCTTCTTACATGTGAAATATTTACACAAGGAATTCACATCATCTAAAGTTTTAGGGGAAGCACAAACCCTTAATTATGGATCAGCATTACGAAAGCTCGTGCAGTTTTACTCAAACCTAACTTGTAAAAGAATAATGTAATCAGTAGGAAGGCTGATGAGCTGCCTGTGAAATGGCCTCTCTCAATCTGACACTAATGCTCTATCTGATCCAAAACACCCAATATAAAGTATAACGTTCTCTGCAAATGATTGCATGCAAATCTGCTAAAAGGTCCATTTTCTCATATTTGAACATCAAATGTAGGCTTTGTAGAAATTGCTTTCTCTAAGCTTAATGCTAACAAAAAAGGTTTGCACTAGCCTTGCAAAATTTTTCTCCTGATATGCTTGGTCGAGGCAAAGCAGCAAGATTTCCCTTTCTTACTCCTGTTGCCCTAGCAGGGAAGAGTTTATTATACATGGGCTCTTGCAAGACTTTTTTGCTTGCTCCAGCAAATAATATTTGCACAAACAATTTTGCAAGGTGTTTTGAACCAATTTTTTTAGAACTAACTACTGAAGTAATGCCAAAGGAGACAAAAGTGTAGAATGCTAGAAACCAACCAAAATTGCATGACATTTGAGCACATGTACCAGGGAGCAAAACTAATTCATCCTATGGCCAAAATCCAAAGCTCAGCTCATGATCTTTGCAGGAACCGCTACATTTGGGACCTTCCTAGAGAACCTTGGCCAGGTTGGATGGGTAGTATGTTGTTAAGAAATTAAATATGTATTTCCTTCTGTTAATAGCTGCTACCGAGACAATCTCAAAGGAGGATATCTTGAAAGGAATAAAAGTTACAATTATTAGAGAAATCTAGGACTTTTAGGGGGAGATGAATGAAAGGGAAATAAGACATACTACAGTGTAGTGTTTCTGCAGTCAGGGGAAGCAGAGCCTTTCCTTCTAGAGACCTCTTATGTTGTCTGCAATGTGAATTGGCGATTCTTATTTATCTGACTTGGTTATACAGGGAACTTTCATTGATCCTAACCTAGGTCCCTGAGGAAAAGTGGAATGAACCCAGGGCTAAATGTCTAGAACTGAAGGCAGTGTCTATTGCCTGAAGCTAAGATGATCTCACTGAGATGCTTTTGTCAGTGATGTTTCAATCTGCTTCAGAACACCTGAAGGTCCTGTCGGATATGGAGACTTAACATTTGCCTTCCAAGCTCACAGAGGTGCTGCACAGAAGTGATAGGAGTGGAGACTAAACTGGGAGATCCAGGAACTTTGAAGCAGTGATATTTCATCCTTCTCTCAGGAAGAAACATAGCCTGCTTGAGTAAGGATGGTCCAAGGAAAACACGAGGCTGCAGATCTCTGGAGAGTGACAGAAGCGTATCATAGTTATACTGCGATGAGGATCTAGCCCATATATCAGTAGGTTCTCTGGGGAGGAAACTGCCTTTGGGTGAGAGGAGTGTGGCCTTGAATAAAGAGATCATATCTGCTGCTATTTTGGGTAAAGTTACACTCTTGACTTCGCGTTTCTGCACTGCATAAAACTGATGAACTTACTTGTTCAGCCTTTTATACTTACTGGGACAATTTTCTCCCGATCATCCTCTTAATCCTCATTAGGGTTGGTTGCTTGTATCCCTAAAATTTGATGGAGGTCATTTTCCAGTGACTGTTGTTTCTTATATACTGGTCAGCACCCCTTAATTTTAGGATATAGCAGAAGATTCCTTTTACAGTGCACCATTTCAAACAAAGCAAACGGCCTCTCTTCAACGTCTAAGAGCTATGGTTCAGAAGATCATTCTCTCTCTTCAGTTGAAAAGAGAGATCAAGACAACCTAGTGCCTTGGCAAAGCTCTCCTTTGACGGACCCTCTGATGGGATCTGAGGAAGGAGAAAGCTTTATTTTCCATAGCAGTTTCCTTCTGTGAGCTAGCCCCAGTACCCTGGAGTTGAAAACAATAGCCTGTGTCTCATAGAAAGGGCAAAGCTGATGCAGAACAGGAGCAGTATAGCTGTACCAGAATGATGCGAGCCTGCGTTAACATGCTGTAGTCACATGCAGAGCTGATTAGCGTGGGCACAGTGCCATGCTAAAAGAACTGCACCCCGAGCTAGTGCCTCCACGTAACGCTGCTGTGGATGTGCTAGTCCACATGATCCCTAGGTGCGTCTCTCTGCACCAGGGTTCGCAGCGGGTGCAATTCTCTACCCTCTGACTCTGAGAGAGACCTGCTATGCTACCTGAGGAAGAACTCTTCGGACCTGTCTAATCTGATCATTATGCATTGGACTCTTATTTGATGTCCACCTCATGTTCCCCCAGGAAAGCATCTGAATCCTTCACGTACCCTGTGCCTGGCACAACTCATTAAAAGATCAGAGCCATCCTACATCTTCCAGTGACATCTTCCAGTGTCACTGCGGTCTTTTTTGTCTATTTATTCTGCAGGCTTTTCAAGGCAGAGGTGCTTCTCCTTGTGTGTTTGAGGAGCTAGCAAAGCAGCAGGACCTTGATCTTGTGTTTGGCTATTAAGTGTTCTTGCAATGCAAAACATAACAAAAAAAAAGAAGAGTAGAGAAGTTGTTTGTGCTTGAGTAGAGTAGCTGTAATTATTTTGAATGAGAGTTGTTTGCAACGTTCTGCAGACAGTGAGAGGCTGAGAGATTCCCTTTGCTACAATCTGAAGGGAGAACAAGCGCTGTGCTTCCAAGGAGGTGGAAGTGAAGACCACAGACTTACTGACAAAGCTTCAAAGAAGATATGCAACCCTTGTTGCTGTAATCCAAAGTTTCTCCTTATACACCTGTTATTCTGCTTCCTTTTCCCAGAAAACTTTCTGAATTGTTGCTAAAACAAGGAGTCAAAATATAGCCATGCCTATCTCGAAGATGCTCTTCTCTGCTGAAAAGGATTCCCAATATTGCCAAAAGAAGTAATGCAGGAATATTAGGCCAGGAAAAACTGGCATTGGACCAAAAATTGTGATGTGCTTTAGGTTCACTTCAAGCCTAGAACAATATTGGTAAGCAAAGAGCAACAGTCACCCACAAGAAAGAAGATGAAATCACTAGAGATTACTGAATGGAATTTACATTCCTAAAAAAGGGAACTATTATTTTACCTCCAAAACGACTGCAAATCTCTCAGCAGACTGTAAGACAACAGACGAACTGCCAAAATGCGATACCAAGACTTGACAGAGTTTAACAGATGTCTTTGTTGTTACTGTTTTTTCTCTTTCTCCAAGGCTTAGATTAAGATCATTAAAGCTACAGTTTGAATACCTCTGCTGACTTCCACCATATACAAAAAAATCTTCTGCTTGACTTTTGTTCAGTCCCCTGCTCAATGGAAAATCTGACATTCTTCAAGGCATTGTACAAAGAGAGGTCTCAAATAAGATTTTTTTTTTTTTTTAATAGAAGGAAGGTAATTATAATTCAAAACACATACAGGCACATGAGAGTTATCTGCAAAAAAAGCGAGCAGTTCACAGAATGATTCACAACAGTATGGGGTATATTCAGCTGGGCTAAATACAGGGAAAATTGTAACCTCTGTCTCTTTCCCTTAATAGTTTCTCTTTCTCTCATTCCTCCAACCTCTGTCTGCTTTTCTGTGGGACAATTAAAAGAATGGGTTATCTTCAAGGAAAAACAGTTTTAGAAAGATAAGGCCAATATTAGAAAACAATTTTATGCTTGGAAATACAGCATGTGAACCCACGTAAAAACATGCTGCAAGCACTGCTAGGGCAGAACAAACTACTGATCCACCTTGTTTGCCATCCTTTCCCCATCCCTGACTAATTCCAGCTGTGCAATACTCCCACAAAGTGGTTAATTACACCACTATAGGGAGAAATGTCTTGTTGATACTACATGGTAATCAAAGTTCTGTAATAAAGCAAAATAACTAATAGCCCTTATTTTTGTCCTGACTACTGAAACAGTACATGCTATTCATATTCCAACTCATGGCTAATTCTTTTAGTCAGGCTAAGGTGCTTCTCTCAAAACTAACATGCAACTAACTATAAAATACTTCCTCCAGCCCTTTTTCAAATGTATTGGTTTTGATTTTATCCAGTGATAAAAAGCTCACAGGAGCAGGGAATCCTTCTGTTTTGGATGGTAAAAAGCCTTTTTTGGTTATCTTGTCCATCTCTGAGGGTTATTGAAGGTGCTATTCACTATTGCAAAGAGGTCCTTTCTATAACAAGTCCAATTTTAAGTTCCCAATCAATTAAGCTGGGCAGCCTATTCCAGAGTCTAATAGGTCTAACACCTCCCGTTCTGAAATGTGCTTATATTATACTGCCCTGAACACTCTTCAGTAGGCTGGTGAACAGACTAAATAACGTCTTCTTTATCTCTAATTTTGATGATTACCTGCCTGACCTTTTTGACAGGCTTGACCGTCTGTACATCATTCATTATTTTTACAGCTATTTTCGCTCTTGCAGTTCTTTTTGAACTAAAGGCCCCAGTCTGAAAGAACTCTGCATACCCATCTGCCTTTCATCAGATTACTACTCAGCCCACATGTGTATTGGCCAAATGATTCAAATGGAGAATCTCTTATAAACAGGCCTTTAGGCACTTCTGTAGACATTACTGCCATTCCACCACTCTTTAATGAGCGACTCTGGCTCAGTTTTCCCCTTATTTTTTACCTTTTGGCTATCCCTGCACACACTGATAAAGCCCTGTTTTCCCCACACCCTTTTAAATTTTCACTACACATACAAATACTCCTTTTTCTCTCCTTGAACGTTTTTTGAAAGATGATTTTCATTTGGAAAAAAAAAACAGATTAATCTAAAGCCCAGTTTTCCACAAGTCTGTTATAACTCTCGCAGAAGAATTACACAGAAACAATCCTGTGCATATTACCTGTAGGTATTAAACTTTTCAGCAGTATTTTATTACAGAGTTTTCTTGTCCTATATACAGACAAACACAGAGAAAATTACGGTAGCCATGTTATTTGTATTTGTATTAGGATAATTATCCGAATCTCCGATTCCCTCACTTAGTATAGGCACTGTAATTAAGCCATTTAATTGCTCAGTGTTCTCTAAGAACTGACCTTGATGTGTTCAATGAACTGATATTAGAACAAGATAGGAAATAATAACTAAAAAGAACGTGAAAAGTCTTAAAGTGGCAAAAGCTTTTCAAAATGTATGACTTCTTGGTTTCATATAGGATCGGTTGTTATTTTGTTCATAAAGTGATAAAAATGACAGAAGACAGCAAAATGAATGGAAATGATGCTGGGGGAGATCACCGAGGTCCGAGGTGGTAAGCCATCACTTCAAGGGACTACCTAATCCTGTAGGTCTCTGTGCTCATTAAGTGTCTTCCTGCTTAACCTGCAAGTTCCCTGATTTTTTAACTCAGAGGTACTGATCTCCTGCCTGTTAAATCACTAAAACATACTGCTGCTTCTCTCTACCGAGTGAAGTGCGTTCCTCCTCCTCATTCCATCCGTGACACCAATGTCTGCTGCACATACACACTGAGATGAAGAGCCATCCTAAGTCCACTCGCATCCCCTGAAAGGCCTAAAAGTAGCTATGTATAACCATGGCTTTATATTGCACCCAAACTGAGTAGACCCTAGAAGTGAGGTTTCCCACTTCTTGGGAGAATGCTCCAGTTGCTAAATTATTACAGAAAGGGTGGGTATCATCATCACACACCCGCCTTCAGCAGATGCCTAGGCAAACGGGGACCCGAAGGCTTCCTATTAGTTCTGCTGGAAGAGTAAAATACTCATGTGAGGAGACGCATAGGAGGCATCAAAGTTTCCTGTGCAGTCAAGGTGGACAGGGATTTCATACTTCAGGTGGACAACAACCTCCCCTGCCTATCACCAGGGGCATCTACCTCCTTCCACTTCCACTTTCACAGGACAGCATTTGGATTGATTTTCTGTATAGACTGGATTTCTCCCAATCCATTTGGAACCAAATGTCCCAAAGTTCACCAAGCCTCTTAGGCATATAGGCTAAGTGGCTTTGTCCGCCTAAAAGTCATGATCGGCAGGTGTCTTTCCTTAGAGTGAAGCAGGAAAATTTGTCTTTCTTTACTTAAACTGAAATGATGAAGTCAATGAGAGTTGAATCACTAACACCAAGCAGATCAGGACTTTTTTGGTAAAACTGGAGCTTTATTTTTCAGAGGCATAGAAAATCCAGAGCTCACAGTGAAATCAAGTGGATTTTGATGTGTGTTTCTTCAGATAAACACACAAACAAACACACAAACAAAATTACACTTAAGTGCCGATGCTTAAAATCACTAACACACTTAATCATAAACATGGGTTGTTTCCAAACCTAGCTTAAACAGCCAAGAGGCACCTGAACGCAGTATTTGCACAAAGCGAGTGAGCTGTATTTTTAGTATTATTGGCTGAAAAGTGATGCTGTCCATCCCTGTGCCTTTGGGCATAAGGTAAACTACCACTCTCTAATGGGAAAACAACACACATTTGGAGAGGTTTTAAGAACAACAAAAGCTCATTGCTCCCTGTCATAGGTGCAGTATAGAGACAGGTTACAGTAAAACTCATTTATTTTGGGGACTTCTGGCAATGAGCAGGTAGAGGCACTATTAGCAAACTGTTTTGCACCTGAAGGTTTCCAAATGCACTGCTTATCTAAAGCTGTTTCAAAGGCAGTTCTGGCTGGACCTGCCTGCTGTTGCACAAAAGCTGTGCTGCCTTTTGTTTTTCTTTTTGTTTATTTTGAAGCTGAAACAAAGATAAACATGAAAAAAGCATGACATTTCCTTTTTGTGATATGCTTGTGATTTTTATTATATATGTCCCCCATGTAACTCAACTAGTGCCTGGCACTTCTTGAGGATTTTGGTCTTCCAGTCAATGAAAACAGAGGATCTGGAACCTGGGAGCAATAGTGGTACTTCATAGTCAAAGTGGTCGTTCCGGTGAGAACATTAACAGTTCTGGCATGAAAAAAAAAGTTCTGATAGCCATTATTCCATCCCATTTACCCTGAAAAAAACATATATGCTCATACAAGCTCTGTTATAAAATCTGAGCAATTTCTCTCAACTTGCACATAGCTGTGAAATCTGCTGCTTCTATTTCAGATGTGAAGAAAGCTTGTCTACTTTTTCCAAGTAGATCACTTCTAATAAAAGATATTACCTGTATGTGCAAGTGTTTTCTTACCTAACTCTTCAGATCATCACACTTACAAAAACATGCCACTGGGCTGATATTTCATGGTCTCAAATGGCATACAGATGCTTGCTGGCTCATTTTGAGAAATAGTTTTCTACTTCAATACAGATATTATGACTGTATTAGTAGCAGTTCTAACGCTTTAAAGCTCTTCAGGTAGTAAAGCACGAAACAGCCCTTCTCTGCATCCTCCCATTTTGGTGGGCAACACTCACCTCCAATAATAAAAGGATGTGAAAACCTGATATGAATGGCATCAAATGACCCTATTATTTAAAATATAAGAAAATCTACCACAGGTCTCAAACAGCACAGATAAAAAGAAGGTCAGCAATCTGAATGTGTCAATTTATGGGAAGATCTATAATTTATACATAGATTTAATTTATAAACTTTGCTGTACTCTATCGGTGAGGCCAACCACAGGAGCGTGTAAACATAGGCAACAGAAGCAAAGGCTGTTTGGAGTACTTTGAAAAAATGGGGAACTGAAGGCTGAAAACATAAAGAGCACAGTGGAAGCAGAAGTTAAGTTAGTGCTGCGATCAAAGCAGGGACAGCAACCAAGAGCTGCCAGAGAAACCTTAAAGGATATGGAGAAGGGACAAAGAGATGGGAGAGTCTTGTATGGCATCCCAAAATGTAGTGGTGGGATGTAGGAAAAGAATTAAGGAAATAATGGTGATGAACTTGGTCATCGTACTTATGGCGTGGGAAGGATTAGCCTCTGCAAATGATTTTCCATCTGGTTTATTCAACAGAACATGTGGATGTTTAGTAAATGTATCATGGGGGAACAGCCTTCAGCTGTTGTAACTTGTGAGCTAACTCAGGTTAGCTCTCTATTCTTCTAAATAGAGATCTGTCTCTGGCTGAACATCTCCACAGCAACATGTCTCTGGCTGAACATCTCCACAGCAACAGACCTATCTGCTGCTTTTCTTAATGCTAGTTAGAAAGTGAAAGGGGCAACGTTCTGTTTATAGGAAGCACGAGTATCTGATTACACAGTAATACGCATATAAACCTCAAACAGGCATGGATTTCCCCCCTAACTGTGGGAATAAACTTTTTAAGTCATTAACTTCTACAATTCCCCAAGAAATAGAAATATTAAAAATAATTTCTGTCCTGGGTGGCCAGCCATTGCAAGAATTGTTGCTCATTTTTGTAAAATAAAAAAATATTTCAAGGTCTCCTTTTGCTGTGGGCAAAGACCACATGGGGAAGGAGGAACAGGAAAGATGTTATGGTGTATTCTATTCTCTTTTCTTCTTTGCTGTTGCTCTGATGCTGTGAAGCCATCCAAGAGATGGATCAATGAATATCTTCTTTAAACTTCTCCTTTATCCTTCCCAATGGGAAAAGATGGCTGTTAAACCATGTAATGGAAAACTGGATTGGAAGAGTGATTTCTGCACCCATTACTGATGGATCTGGAAGTATAGTTCGTGGAGCAGTACTTCTCAGACCATCACGTTTTCCCAGTCTCATTTGTTCATTAAATCTCTAGTCCCTTTCACAATGGCCAGTACCAAAATCTATATGGAAATGATCCGTCTAGCAAATTACATATTGCTGTACATGCAGGAATTGCTCCCTTCAGATCCCTGGCAGGTGATAAGCATATGCCCTTGAGCATGAGATTTCTTGCAAATCCCTATTGCATTATGCATATCTCTAGAACTCATTAGAGCATTTTATGAATAATAACATCTTCTTGTGCCACCTGTTCACCAAGGCCTTGAGAGTCATTGGAAACAACCTCAGAAACTGATTTTCCAAAGCTATCCCAGCACAACAATGCTCAGCGTTTGCACATGACGTTTCACCTGACAAACTGTTTGACAGAAACGGGTGTGCTTCCTAGAGAAGCAAATGTTTGTCCCGTCACGCTACAAGACCGAAATCTTGCTAGGAAATAGGAAAGAGAACATGTATCCCTTGATTCCCACCACAGTGCTTTATCCGCTGGATCATCCTATTTACTTAAGGAACTTTGGAAGCAATACGTTATTAGAAACAGTGGCATCATAACTGAAAGAAACCAATCTACCCCCCACACCTGGGTGTTTAATGCGTATCTGTAATGAATAGATGTGTATTGTGAAAGGTCTGTTTTAATAAAACCTATCTTCATCTCAAAAGGGAATAGAACGCGAGTGAAATGAACACTAATAATACCAGCTTATCTGCTATTCTGTAAAATCCTATTTATAAGCCTATGGATGCTAATTAATCGTTCTGCAATGTCAAGCAGAGTTGTACATTATTCCCAAATGAAAGAGCATGGAAAGTGTTAAAGAAGGTATCACACTGATTAATGTCTAAGCCAGGTGTTTCATATACCCAGACTCTTCCTGGCTGACAACTTTTCCCCATTATTTTGCTTTTGTATATAAGGCTCCTATGAACTGTCTCAATGGCCTTTTTTGAAACTGTCCTTTCTCAAAAGAGCAACTCGGCAAGAGCACAATAAGCCTCTAAGACTATCCCAGAGCTTAAACTTTCCTGCAATCAAGCAAAACCAACAAGGAATAACAAACTAGAATGAGTGCATTTATGATTAGTCTTTGAGAAAATATATTATCTAGTAACAGCGGTAAAAAACTGCAACCTTTCTGAAAAAAATTTGCAGGTTCACTATGTGGAATATAAAAGTATTCACTACGTGGAATATATATGTATTTACCAAACTGCATGGCAGAAACATGTAGCTACACTGTACAATGTATGGAGTTGGCTTAGAAACGGTCCGTGAGACACTCAAAAGGAGATGCGATCACACACTACTGGCTTCAGGCAAGTCACATCTGAAATGAAAGAGCCAGATGGATGTGACTGAGCTGTTGCCTTGTAGCCACCTTTCCATGGCATCTCCCTGAGCTAAAAAGCTCTCCCTAAAGGACTCACTAGCACAGGCTAATGTTGTCTCAGACACTGATGCACTGTGTCCTATTGCACAATGCATACAAACCTTAGTGCTTTTGAGCTCTCTGAAGAAATACAGATCAGGCTGAGATTCAGATCCTTAAAAAAAAAAAAAAAGTAAATGAGCATACTTAAGATAAATGTGTACTTAGGTACTTTCCTGGACCAGGGTTTAGGAGGGAGTTGGAATTCTGAAATTCTCATATGCAAAATGTGTATCATGCCTCAACAGAGCTTATTACCGAGGGTCATTTTCTGCATGGACCAGCTGTATTGATTTTCATTGAATTACTGATAGGATAAGGTAGTATTTAATGAGACCCTGGGAGAGAGGGGTTTGGAAATCACTCTGTCCCAGATCCTGTTGGCTGTGGTCATGCGGAGGAACGTTTATACAGGGAAGAACAATGAAATCAAGGGATGTCCTTGTGGAATAAATTTTTGTCCAGTCTGATTAAATGAAAAAAAAAATGGCTTCTTGGATGAGAAGTGTTATATACAAGTATGGCATTATTTCAATACACTTTCCTATTAGTGTATTAAAACCCACATCACTCTAGAGGGGAGATGAAGCACATCAGAGCTCAGCATGACTGTAGGTTACAGTCACACACGCCATTCTCCCAGATAGATGGCTCTACCGTGGTGTATCCAAGATAGCCAAAATATCAAAGGGATAATTTGTCTCTAATTTATGGCTGTTAGCAATTAATCCTCTTTTGCTCTGGACTTCAGTGACCTTTATAAAGAGGCTCCTTAAATTCCAGAAAAAAAGAGAAGAGGAGAGGAGAGGGGAGGGGAGGAGAGGGGAGGAAAACAGGTGAAGAAATTAACCAGCCCTTCACAAATAAATATGCTTTTGTTTTAAGCTTATTCAATTTTTTATATTTTTATATTTTTAATATTTTAAAGCTTATTTTAAGCTTAATAAGAATTACCAAAAGACTTGAAAAAAAAAAACCAAAATATAACCCAAAAAGTTGTATGAGAAAGGCGAGAAAACACTACCAACTACTGCTCTATTTGAGGATAAAGAACTTTGTTGTAGTGGCAGTGGGAAGCCTGTGACCTATCCAAGGCTTGCCAAAGCCAGGTCATCTCTGTGATAAACTGCTCAGTGCTGTATTTCCATCTTGAAAAGCTTCCTGATGAAGTGAGAAAGAAAATGTCCGGCCTCTGTAGATATGGTGTTTCTTAAAACCTTGATCAAAATCAAATGCCTCTCGCCCTTTATTAGGAACCTTAAACAGAAGCAGCTGTGCTAGGGACGTACAGACTGTCAGTGTGACCTTCAGAACCGGTACCTGCTCACCGGTAACTACAGAGCGATAGCTGTTGATCATACAGCAAGTGAATCCAACACCTTGTAGGAAATACCTTTGAGGAAACAGAGACATGATGAAATGCTGCCCTGTTTTATTTTTGCGAGCGAATGTTAGGCATTCATAAAAATAAACGACTACCCATGACAGATAAGAAACAGACATAGTTTGTGCAGATTTGGAGCAGACCGTTTTGGCTGTGAGATCTCTATGAGTGATTGTCTTACATCTTTGGATTAGGCCTTTTCTTTTGTTAATGGGAAGGAGAGACAAATCCGTGGAGAAGGGCAACTTATTGACTTAGTTTTTCAGAAAAGACTTGGAAGGATAAACAGAAGCTGAACAATTTGCAGTAAAACTATCCCTGTGCTTGAGCTGCCTTGTTTTTTGGCGGTAAGCAATTTGGGCAATGGGAGCAAAGTGGCGAACAGGGGCCTAGTGAGTCTGGCTGGGAAGGTTAAGTAAGGAAAACTCTTTTTTGCGATATTTATTTTTTCTCATTTGAAAATCTGGGAGCTTATCTAAAGAACAGTGGCGACTTCTCTTTCCGATGCAACAGTTTCTTCCGTCTCCGATTTGTTATATGTGACTTTAAGCCCTGTCTAATTGAGACTGCCTTATCTATGTTATTCTTAGAAACTAGAAGTTAATCCGTAAGAGCTACAAGTTTATCTTTCCCCTTTTTAGCTACATCTCAACTCAAAAAAGCCCATGCCATCACCCTGCTCTGCCTCATTTATCAAAATAATATGGCAGCTAATCCTTCTGGAAGAACATCATGTGAGATACTCAAGGCAGGACACCCGCATTCCCAGGGCTTTTTTGGAGGAAGTGGGGGTGGATGTCCGTAGTGTGCCCGTGTAGCGCTGAGGGGGTTTGGTTCTGTGGCTGGGGCAACCGAATGCTAACACAGCATGATGGGAGAGTTGAACAGCTTGGTAGGATCCGCACCACCTCCAAACCACCGCCTGAAAGCCTGCACCTCTGAAAGATGACCAAAAATGATTACCCCTCTCTCTAGGGATGCAGAGGATTAAGTGAAATGTTCTCCCCTAGTCCATCAGGTCCCTCACTGTTCTCATTGCCAATTCCAGATAATAAATCAAGAATTCAGCTTATATACCAAAGGTTGAGGCAACCTGGAAGGGCAGTGAGAAGAACTTGTCACTGCCTCGCCATGCCCTGTCCTGTTTTGTGAATTAACCCAAATCATCGGTTTTCAGAGCTGTCGATTCAGCACCACTTGGCAGGCCTTCATTTGCTGCACAAAGTCCATCTTGCTTCTTTCCCCTCAGAATATTCATATTTTAGTCAAATGTCTACATATTAAATGAATATATTAGGTGTAAAGGTTCCCTTGGAGAACGGAAGCCTGCATTTATTTGCAGAACAGGTGAAGTCTGCTATTAGGGTTAAATGATGGCATGGGATATTTGCAGAAAAATGTTTAATTAGCTCTGGTTCTGTGAATGCAGATTCCTATTAAGCACTATAACAGAGGTGTGTAAAGGGTACTGGAAAGTTAACTGCTTGGACAGGTTTAAGTTTAACTTTAACCTCAAATAGAAGGGGTTTTTTTAAGCAATTGCTTGGCTCTCCGCATATAAACAGAAAGTGACTGGGTCAGGGAAAGTCTGGTAGAAAGAGAACAACTGGCTTAGCAGGGAGTTTTGCTAGCAGGCAGTTTCCTACTTTCTGAAAGACAAATGATCACTTCTGAACTTTTTCATACAGTTTCTTTTTGTTTGTTTTGGTCATGATGAAGCAATAAATCCAAACAAATCAGAGGGATGTGCATAAACCATATGCATATATATGCACTTTCCAAAGCTTAGATCAAGTCTCCAAATATCAAAGGGAAAACCTATCCTCTTGAACCAATCTATTCCCAAAACTCAGGATTTTCCGTTTCAATTATGTCACAGAAAGTGATGTTTTAATCTTCAGCCAAACCTATCAAAATCCACAGCGGTGGCCCGTTGAAGGAGTGGGTCATCTAGAGAAAAGGTTAAAAAGCATGTGTCAGGGGAAAACGCTCTTTTGGCATGATGAGGAATATGTGAACTTCAACGTGAGCCAAGTTCTGAAGCGCAAAACATGCTTCAAGATCAGTGAGTTGGACAATGTTGTTGATCCCTGGAGCGAAGAGGAAAGATTCTAAAGAGCAGCAACTCTATGAATGGCCCAAACGTGAACACTAAGCTGATGGTTCACAGAATCAGAGGCATTAAAAATGGAAAAGACCTACAGGGTGAACTGTGATTATTCTACTTCAGTGCTCTGTCCTGTGTCTCAAACCAGATGTCAACTTTTCGGACCCAAATGCAGATTTTCATATGAGCGTTGTATGCTCATTTTGATTAGGGGTCCTGAGTGAGTGTCCGGTAGAGGGAAGATTACACTGCAAAGCACGAACATAGATTTAAATATAAACAAGTTTGGGGTTGGGTTGGTTTGGTCTGGTTTGGTTTTTTAAATTGTGTTCTAAGTGTCTCTGTGCTGCAGTGATTAGCCACTTTGACTGGGAAATGTTACCACTGCAAACTATTCCCTGGACTTGAATTCTCACAGTGCACATGTTCAGTCAAGTCCATATTTACCTTTCTTTTTTTCTTTTTATAGGGTTCGGAACGGCAGTATGCACTAACGTAAAAAGCCAAGTATTCTTTTCTGGAAGAGAAACAGGTATATACAATGCAGGGATTCACATCAAACAACAATTTGCTACACAAAACTGAGCTATTTTGCCAGATGAATCCACACTGCAGATCCTTTCCCCAAGGGCATGATTTTTTATTGGTAGAAATAGGGAGCCATGTGAAAAAAGGTGAGGTCTTACAAGAAGAGGAAATTGTTCCGAGTCATCTTTATGGAACCAGGTATAGAGGGGAAGAAGGAAGTGCAGGAGCATGTGAAGTAAAATTTCTGATAGATTTCAGCATGTGGCCACGTGTGGCACTAGCAGGCTCAATATGTGAATATATTATGAATGCTGATTTACACAACCTGCAGGACAACATATGTCTGAAAACGAGCAGGAGAAAAATGCTTAAACAAACACTTACTTGTATGGCATTTCAAGGCAAGCAACTTCCACAATTAGAGGGAAGTCACAGTAGAAATCATAACAGACATTGCTATACGTGAAACAATGCTAGCAATTTGTTCACAACAGGTCCAACGTGTCCACGTTGTTTCTATCGCCTTTCAAAAATCCAGTGAAGCTACTGTTGTTTTCATTCAGGACACTGAGCTCTCATCAAAGTTTCCCTCAGCTTTTCTCCCTTTCGACAAGACCCCAATCTCTGCATGCTGGGCTTTTACCTATCTTCCAGCTCTATTACCTTATACAAAAGTATGCAAACAGCAGGAAGAAGGCAAGTCAGAGCCTTCATGACTGACCTCAGTTCAACACATCTGGAAATGAAGCTGCAAGATAGGAGCATGAATACAACGCTGGGAAGTCAGCCTAAACGAATAGCCGTCCTAGCTGCACACTCAAAGCAGAAAGAAATAAAACAAAAGTCAAAACTAGAACAGATTTCATTTCCACGTTTCTTGAGATCCTGATTTTATCAGGAACTGCATTCTTCCTGCTGGGCGCACTCTCTCTTTCCTCCCTCGCCTAATTTACACCTGCATATTTTCCAAAGCAGACTGATTTTACCAGGGAATCCTAAGGTACGGTACCCTCCCTGCTCTTTTCAGAAACCAAACGGATGTTGTGATACATAATCTTTGCAAAAAGATATGAGTGTGGTCTACCTATGCTCTGAGCAGTTCAGTCATGCTAATGCAACGCAGAAATAAAGTGAATGGACCTTGCTTTTGCTATGGCTTGGCAGGTTAGCCTCGGGACTACAGTGGCGTGGCTACACGGTTTTAAGGTGTAGACTAGGCGTGCATGGGGCTGGCAAGGAACCGGGGCTGTGTGAGCTTGTGCAACAACCCAGGGTAATGCACTTACTGTCTCTGAACCTGTTTAGATTATTTTTGGAGGGGAGCCCTTTAAGTGGGAGAGAGACTGGGGAAAGAAAATGCACAGATGAAAAATGTTGCAAATATTGAAAACTAGCAGTGAAAAGACTGTACGTGTCTTGTTTATCTCTTCCTACCTAAGATTCACTGTGACTGTAGCCTCATATAGTCTCATGTGCTTTACTCTCATAGGCTTTAAATTACTCAAGTGATAAGGTCTATATGACATGCAATATGTTCTACAGTAATTGCAATATTTTGTGTATGAGCATTTATATTCCAGATAGATTGATAATCAGACTGTTAATGATATGGCTGAGGGGGTAGTACATTGTTCACTTTTTATAAGGCTGGCCTCTAATCAGATGGAAATTTAATTCTCATTAACAAGACCAACAGAATGCTGTATACAAGGTACTTAAATACCACCATAAAAGAAGGCATCTAACTGAGTTTTCCTGGAATGTATACCAAGAGACGTTTGTATTACCACGGTTAATTGCTAACAAAGACTGGACTGATTATTGAAGAAGTTCACATCACCTTGAAAATCATCTGCATAACAAGCCAAGCTTCAAGGGAGCAGCAGCAGAAGAGATTATCTGCATCAAAAAATTTAAAGGAATGGGAGTAAGGTCTATCCAAGAATTGCTTCTTCTACGTGCTAAAATTCTGTCAGCAAGCCGTCACAACTCAGCCATACTGGTTATCCACTAGAGGTTTCTGCAGAAAGTTGCGATTCATTGATACTTTGATAAGAACCATAAAAGTGACTTTAACATAACTCAGGTTTCAAATCTTTTCTGTGAAATTGCTCTACTTCTAGTGACAAAGTGCTGCAAGCTAATGTCATCCATGAAGTAGGCACTAATATCTGAAAGGGTATCAGCCCAAAAAAGAAATCAAAGTCACCGTATATTTAGACAAGCAGTATAACATGAAGAGGTTGAGACAGATCTACTTGCAGTCAATACCATTGAAAGTGCTCTCACAACTTTCTAATTTCAGGTATTTGAACTCACATCAGTGATTATTTGCATCACTTTGCAATCTGCAGCGTTCTGCGTTAGCCAAGTTACTGCCGCTCCCTCTGCCGTCAGCACTGAGATTGATATGGCTGGATTTACTGCTTGACGGAATTAAATAGGCAGCCCAACATCCACACAATGCCATTTTTCAGAACGATCCTAATGATTCTCGTGCATTTCAGATCCAATTCGACTGATCCAGGCTTCCCTCCCTGTTAAGCAGTTTTCCCATCACTGAAGAGATTTTGCCCTTTCTCTTGGCAGATGTCTCAGCTGATCTCCATGCAGCCCAACCCCTAGAACATGTCCTGTGTACTTACTGAATTTTTAATGAATCCTACATTAAATGTGCAGGCTTTGAGGTGCACAGGGGAGCTGCCGTATTCCCCCTTCCAGATCAGCACCACACTTATCTTTTCTAGGGAGGGATCTAAAGTACAGGAGCACCTTTGTTTTCCAAAATATCTGTGGGCAAAGGAAAGAACATGGTCCTCACAAGCCACTCAGCTGCCGCATCATCATTCTCCTCAAGTGCATTCCTCATGCCATTTATTAGCATTGCTAATACCAAGCACCTCATTTTTATGCCACTAGCAGCGATTGTGAAAGCCATACTGAACTTTCTAATCCATTTATCTATTAATTTATTATCTAATTAAGGCTCACAATGACAGTGCTATTTGTTTGAAAATGCCCTCAAACTAAACCAATACAAAACACACATGCATTCAAATCAATTAAAATGGTCCCTGCTAATGTTTTCCTTAATCAGTTGGTAACTGTTCCACTACTATTAAAGGAAGGCAAAATTCATTTTAACTTCATCATGATTGTCTGACCTACTTGCATAGTGCCAAACTGATACAAATGGATGTTACCGTTGTGTCACAAGAGCATGGGATGGTACCAGCTATGAATTTTGCCCATGACTATGGCTTTTTCACACAAAAGGGCCCTAGAACACTAGTGCAAATGCAATCACAGAAAGGCAGGCAGGCAGACATGAGATTTCTGAAGAGTTTAGTACAGTTTACATCATATCTTGCGCTGCATCTTTGTGATTTTTCTCCAGGGCTTGGGCCTTCTGCACAGCAGCAGCAGAGTCTAGTGCCACATACTTAATACTTCCTGTTCGTTACAGCAAGATTATAAAAGTCTTCCTGTGCTGCTTAAACAAATGCAGACCTTGTTCTTTAGCTACTGAGCTGTGTCAGCGAGTCTTTCCACCTCGACACCCACACACAGAGAAATCCTGCCTAACACCTTAATGCCTTTTAGTTTGGCCACTGACTTCAAAAGCAGCGGTCCTATGTTTGGATCCTAAATGCACGTCCATGTGAAGGCACTGCGCCTTCAAACCAGGTACAGATGTTACACCGTAAGCTACCTTCCCTGATACCTCAGAAGATCAAACCTGCTGTTAATTGCTTACTGTCACGAAGGATTTCTGGGGCACAGCTGGAAGGGAGCTCTGGTCCCTCACCTCTTTCCCTGCCCCTACCTTCTCCAGAGGCTTGCAGTAGTAAAAGCAATGATTATCATGCTGGAGAGAGATGTTCCATTTGCTTATTTAGAAACACTTTTAAGAGCATCTTTCAGAGCCCACAATAACGCACGCTGACTCCAAGGTCTGAAATGCAAATCCCCGTGGACTCAGTCCATCCTATTCAGCCTGGAAATGCATAGAGGGACATTCATTCATTCTCGATATTTGTGTTTGGACATGATTAAGGACAGCTACTGCTGTTTTTCTCCTCCTGCATCACTTTTTCCTTCAGCTGGTTATTTATAGTGCAGCATAAAGATATTTTTAAGATAAGGAGAGAATTGAAGATACATTTAGCTGTGGTTTCTTTAAGTAAGAAGGATTGAAGAACGCTTCTCAAGCAATTTAGTTTGTGATAGCTTTCTTTTCCTCTTTCCTGTTTAATACTGAACAGGTCCTCAAAAGAAAATAAAATCTAATGAACACAGCATATTTGTACACACCACAAATCAATGCTCGTGTTAGCAGTGTTTCCGAACTTCAGCTCTGCCCTGACTGAAAATGTCACAGACATATCTGGGGTGGAAATCACTCGCTTAGCCTGAATTTTACATGACCCTTTAAAAAGCCAAGAAATAAACCTGAAGAGACTTCTTTTCCTTTGCAAAGGAAAACAAGGGAGTGAGTAGGGAGCACTCAGGATGTGACCTTGCTCCTTCCAAAGTCCAGAAGAGACTGTATCTGTGAGCTTCAAACCCGCGCTGCCTTCCAGCACAAGTGTCTGCCCACAGGCTTGCAAGCCAGTTTTCAAGCGGCAGCTAAGCCACCCAAAGAGTTGCTCTGCTTTATCAGTTCCGTGGGGATTTGTTTGATCAGGTTTACTGGGGGACGTCTTTCCGAGTGACAGCCATGGGTCTGAGTAGCAGTTGCGTATTCAATAAAGCAGGTTCCACTTCCAAGCTTCTTTCTTTCCTTTCGTGCCCTATTTACCTTGGCTGACATTATGACACTCAATTAGTCTTAAGGTTGGAAATGTTTTCTGGATTAGAGATTCCTGTGTAATAAAGCCTGGGAGGAAGTGCTGGGTCTAATTCAAGAGGCCTGACTCAAACAAAAATAAACTCCCCCAAAAGCCTTCCGAACAGCTAACCCCCAATCCTGCATAATGCTAAACTGGGGGAGGAAACCGTCACCGCCGAGGATTGGGACCTGTCACTGTCGAGTGCCCTCGGAGACCGGAGTAAAGAGGGACCAGCTCTCTTACGCTGGCGATTGCTGATGACTCACACAAGCAGCCTGAAGGTGCAGCTGCACCTTACAGCTTCTTTAGGCAACAAGGCCGTGTCAAGCTGTGGCTGAGCTCCCCCTGCCCACGTGCCTCGCGCCTGTTCCCGCGTCACGGTTCGTTGCGTCCCTCGGCTGCAGCAGGGACGCTCTCTGTGGGACGGTAGCGCTCGCTGCATTATTGAAGTAGGTCAGGTCAAAAACATGCTAAAAATAATAATCTAACTATTATCCTGTCCCTTGAGATCTTTCCTCCCAAAGGGGCTCAGCAACAGCCTAGCTGTCCTCAGCAGAGAAAGACGACCTCCTTTAAAGCTCCCCACCAGAGGAAGCCTCCTGGGCCGGTAGGCAGGGGCTGGCCACACCATGGTGACCTGGAAGTGCAGGAGAAGGCAGTACAGAGGGAGAAGTCCAGGAAGAGGACAGCGGCTGGGACTCTGTCCCAAGAGATGGCTGGAAAAAAGCCCGGGGTAAATGATGATGGAGAGAGAGTCCACACCGGCACTCCTGCACGGCCCTCCACCAGCATCAAGGAAAGGAAGTTGGGCGTTCAAACACCTGCACTCGACCTTTCTTAGGAACTTCACTAGCTGCCGATGCCAAGCAGCAGCTGAGATTAACTGTGCTGAAAGCACCAAATCACAATCACATATAAATACACCACAAGCGGGTGTCAAAAGGGAGATCACCCGTGATCACTTTTTAACGTGGGCTGCCCGTGATCCAAAGTCCACTTAGAAATGAAACATGCTGGACAGGAGGCAAGCGAGCGTTCCTCATAGCTGCACCGCTTCCTTGGACCATACTGCTCTGATCCCACAGTTACTCACCATCAGGAGGTTCCTAATGTGCACCAAACTCTTCACACATATGTCTAGATTGCGTTTAACAGCGGTGAAAGAAAGGCTGAGGACACGAGGAAATGTGTGACCCAGCTACTTTGCAAGTCTCTGCCCCTTCTCCTGGCCACCTTCAGAGAACCTGCTGAGGTCCTGCAGACACTGCAGGGAGACCGTGGCCAGGCCTGCAGCTGTGCTTGCAGGCTGGCTGCCGGTCCAGCATGCAGGTTTACTCTCAAAGGCAGCCTCAGGGATCAGACGTATTTCATGCCCAGCTCTGAATACAGTTTTGCAGAAACTTAGCAGCAGCAGGATGCAAAGTCTCATGGGGAAGACAGAGCTGGAGGGCCGCATTCTGCTCTCCACTGCAGTAAAATGAAATGAGTTTATACCACACAATAGTCTAATAATATTTTTATTAATAATTTAATAATAAGCTAGGAACGTGTTTGGTCACAGATTTGCAAATAAATAATTGCAGTGGCACATCCTGCATATATTAGGATAATTCTGAAAATACTACACGTTATCAGTGCATACTATAACTCAACCACCACGGCTATTTCCTCATATGAATACATGGGGTGAGGAAAGCGTGGGAGAATCCCCTTATAATACTACTGTGAGGTAATTGCTGACAAAGAGATCACTGACGTTTAAATGTAGTTTCTATACTCGGGATAATTCCAGGAACGAGTTGTAAGAATAGCAGAAGATCTTGTGTTGTTCGGTTTTCAATTTTCAATTAATTTTATAGTACAACTGATGCTGTGCTCTAGAGAGGCTGACATAACAATGGGTTATTATGGAAAGTTCCTTCAAAATGTTTAGCTAGTACTGTTAATTCTGTTTTAAAACAACTATCTCCCTGTGCAATTATATTTCAGTAAGCAAAAGGTTACCTCTGCTGTAAAGATATATAATGGAGAAAACACTCAAGCTCTTGCAATGTTATCAGTGGAATTCATCCTCCAGCGTGACTGTGTTCTCAATTACAGCAGAACAAATATGTTAAATATCCGACAGATAGGAACATTATTCAGTAGCTTTATATTCTTGGAAAGTTTTTAGATGCCAAGGAAAGAAGACTTTTTCACCTATATTGTGGTCATTTTAGGCAAGTAAAATAGAAAAAGAAAAGAAACAACTGAGAAAGAATAGGAAAAATCTCCAGGCTACGACCCAGAAGGGGAACTCAGGATTTCTATTTACTAGTATTATTACTGGTGTTGTTATAGTATCATCCACAGTGCGCCAAAACCCTTTTAGCCTGAACTTGTGCAAGTCACCAGTTGTCTGCCATTCACTTGTCTCCTCTGAAAAGCAAAAATAAAAGTATGTCCTTCCCACAGCTGGGTCTTGTAAAGACACATTTGCAGAATTGGAACACCAGTATAAACCGGTTTCTTATTTGGGGCTTTATAAACCTTAATGAAAAAAGGCTGATCTTATCTGATATTCCCCCCGAGATCCTTCTTGTCAAGGGAAGGTGACAAATTATTTTTCTTCTGTTTCTAATAGAGGCAAAATGAGCATGGCTCTTTGCAACATACTCAGTTCCTTAACAATCTCTTAAACTTTCATTATGTCTTGCTCTGGTGAAATGTTTTTGCTGCAGAACCAGAAACATCAAAGATATAATACAGCTCTGGACACTGGGGCTACTTCACCAATGGCTGCTGTTAGGTTATCAATAAGAGAGCAACATATTGTTTTTTATTTTTTATGACATCCTATAAAAGAAACTCTAGCACTTAGGAAAAATCATATGCCAGAAGCAATATATTGCCTAGATTAAGCTCACCTCCAATATTTAAAATCTGGAGGAATCTCCAGCAAGTTTTTAGTCTAAACACATTGTAGCTATCCCTGCGTGGACAGATAAAGTGGGTGCAAGCTCCAGTTCACTTGAATTTCCTGCCTATGTTGCTGTTGCTGGGGCTTGCAGTAGCCACGGCCTGCATTTCCACCCCACTGTGCACATCTGGTTCCCAAGGCTGCTTTTGGGGCCAAATCCATCCTCCCTCATCGGTGCAGCTGGCGAGGGGGGAGTTCCCTTAGTTATATCTAGGCAGGAGGCACCCAAAGCACGTCCACTCAGTAATGCACTTCCTCACTGTGTGATTGAGCCTTCCCCCGTCTGTTTTGGTGACATTGCTTGAAAAGCAACAGGGAGGTAACATGGTCTGCTGCTTTTCCCAGAAGGGTGCTGATGCCCTGTGCCACAAGCGTAGAGAGGATCTGCAGGTAACGGCAACCCAGACTGCGACTGGTCAGGTTAGGCCAATGTGGCTCTGCAGCGATTGCCCTATCTCTTGTTGAACTGAACTACAGGGGGATTATCACTGATCATTTCATATTGGGCTGTCGCTAATTTGGAAACCTGATGTTGCTGCTTTCAAGAATGGGTCCAGATAGCGAGATAAGGCCACATTAATGACAAATGCCAAGGGTCTGTTTTCTCCTTTTATCCAGGCTGAATCCGGAGTAACTTCCATCAGACTCAGCAAGTTGCACCACCGTAGCCCCTCGGGGGATGCAAGAGCCATAGCTGTGCAGCCGCTTGACGTCGCGCCCCATAAAGGTGACTAGAAGGTAAAAATCTCTCCTCCTACACTAACGCACTGTGGATGTTGCCTATCTGTTGACTCAAACAGGAAAGGTAACACCAACGGATCAAAACCTTCGCTCAAGCCAAGCACGCAAACAACGCAAAGTCCTCCCTGACTCAGAACATTCCCCAGCTCGTTTCCTCACCTCTCCTCCTGCCTGAGGGTCCTCATCCCAAATCCCTAGTGACTGAATGATAAATTATCTGCTTTTCTGGGGGAAGAATCCTTCATAATACTGGGAAACTAAGCCAAAAGAAAAGGTTTGGGCGAGTTCACCAAATATGGTCAAATAGTACTGAGTTGACCATTATGTCTAATAAATGGGAGCTTCTTCTTACATTTGTCTGTATTAAAGGCACTAAAATAAACTAGCAATCTAGAACGAACTTCACTTATTTTTGCACGTATTCTTACTGCTCTTATTTTCTTCCATGTTCGTATTGGTCTTGCAGCTTCTTCCTTAAGATGGAAAACATATTTAGAATGGAGTAAAAATATATGTTGGTTCTGACCCCTCTCACTGAAAAAAATAGCTGCAGATGGGCAACATTTTTGAAAAAGGTGGTAGCCAGTGCCTTGTTAACAAAAGGCGAGCGTACACTCTCGCTACTGCAATTGTCACCAAACTACTTGATTGCCATTGTGTCAAAGAACAAAGGGGAGAGTACCTTGTGTGGCTTAGATCAGAACTAGAGGAAAAATTAAAACCTGCAGACTCTCAACTTTTGTGGGGATGCATCCAGAAATGCTGTTCTGTCAAACACATCTGCCTGAGATGGAAGGAAAATGGATTGGTAAGTATCTCATCTCACACTACACTAACACTGCCCAATGCTGCAAGATGGGGACTCGGAAGTGACAGAGACATGCTTTTCCCTGGAGGAGAGAATCAATAACAGGTGAAAAACAAGACAGTGAAAAAAAAAAAAAACAAGAAAGAAAGAAAAGGGAAGAAAAGAAAAGAAAAAACACAGTTGATGTAATTCAACTTCTGAGAGGACAGGCCGATTGAATAGTTATACAAGATTAATAAGAAGTAGTTCTGTACTTAGTTAATTAATCTTACTTATTTCGTTTTGGTCCATGCACCCAATATTTATTTTTATTTTGATACACTGCAGGGGGGAAGATTACGGGATCTTCAACACAGACGAGACGAAGTGTTAACGGGGAAAATTACAGCTGTATAATCCCTGGTAAATGGCATAAAAGCAGTAGATACCTGCACCGCTACTATGCCTGCCTGCAGAGATATGTCACTGCCAGAAATTCAGTTGCTCTTTCTATGGCCTCTGTAGCGGTAAGAAAAATTCAAGCTGAAGCTCTTATTCTGTAAGGTCCCTTTGCAAATCCATTGGATTTTGCTTGCAGGACCATAAAAATCGCCATGCCGGGTGAGATCAATGGTCCATATAATCCAGTATTCTTTCTCTGACAGTGACTAATACTATACGTTTTGGTACATCACGGGAAAATGTAAGAAACCTTTCATGACCAATTATGGAACAACCTTCCCTTAGAGGAAGCCTCATCCTAACCTCTGGCAGAGAATGGCAGGTTTTTTGCTTAAAGCCTGAAGTATCTGTATTTTTAACTCCTATCTAACCGGACTCTGGTTATTTTCAACATTCATAGAAATACCTGTTCTTTTCTCAAACCTGATTAAGTTCTAGCTTAACAATGTCATGTTGCACTGAATTTTATAGGTTAAATTGTCTGTAGAAGTATGCCTTTTATCACTTTTAAACTTATTGCCCTTCATTGTTGTGGATTGTTCTTGTTTTGATTTTATGAGTGGGAGTAAATAAGGCTGCCAATTTACCTTCTCTGTAGCACTCAGGATGTAATATGCTCTCATCAAACATCTTTTATTCACCTTTTCTCTAAACTAACTATTCCTACTTTTTGCAGTCTCTCTCCTATAAAATCTTTATGTTCTTCCTAACACTTCCTGTGCTGTGGGAGACTTCTTCAACCCTTAAATCCTTCTATTTCTTTAAATATAAAAAAAAGAATTACTGATTTAAAGCCTTTTTATTTCTTCTTTAATTTACTTAAAGACTGTAATGACTTTGGCACCTAAATCTAACTTCTGAAGGTCTGATTCAGAGCGACCAGAAGCAGTCACTGTATTCCTACCAAGCTCCTGTGGCCATTGTCAGGTATGCCATCAGGGCATTTGTGGTATCATTCTTAAAACACATTTTTACATGCACTAGCAATATTTTTACTTTCATAAACACAGCTCTGCAATGAGCACAGGATTTCGCTGAACTGTTCATGGTGACCAGTGAATTTTTCCCTTAAAACCCTCCAGGAGCTAATGTGCTTGGCTCCCCAACTTATCTCTATACATTACCCGCAGAGAGGTAATGTACAGAGCTAAGTCCCAGACAGCGGTTCAGCTGTTCACTTTGCTTTGGGAGGTGGCTCCGGATTCTCCCCAGCCTCCTCTAGTCCTGACTGCCACCAATTTTGTGCTATCTGCTGTTGTGGTCACCTCCCTCTTCACTGCTTTTCCAAGTCATTAAAGAGCCCGCTAGATACGTTCCATGCATACTCCTTTTCCTTAACGTCCTCCTGTCAAAGTGTTTTTTAGAAGTCCACATTAATAATAATCAGCTCTCCCTTTATCCATTATTTCATTCTTAAGTTCAAAGTAGGCTAGAAGAGACTAGCAGACTGGAAAAGCATATTTACATCTGTTCCATCATGTACTTTTGTCTTATAACTCTTTTCTAACACTATTATAATACTATTTCCCTTTCTCGAAACCTAACTATGGTTCGTTGGTCCATCATTCAAAGATCTCACTTAGCTTCCTTTGTAAAGATGTGCAGCCCTCCAGTCCCCTAAGCTTAAGTAGCTTCCTTTTCAGTGACCAGCATCAGCTCCATTTCCTATAGCAGTGAAGGAGCGAGTACATCTCTCTGTTGGGAGTGACATTCAGTGCACTTCATTTTAGCTGTCAAGTCTCAGCATCTAGGCACTGTCTGTAATAATAATAGAAATATTCTAGCACCTTTGGAGCGCGAGTCATTTCACCTGAGACACTTATCCTTGGTGGGACAAGTCACCCTCTAGAAATACTGATCTCTTTCTGCTGAATATCAGGACTGCCTAGAGGACCACCTGGGATCTAATGATTCATTTCTGCAAGGCTAAAGTTGCTTGAGATGGATCCTACTCTAAGTTGACTTGAGGATCTTTAACTTAATGCCTTTTTTATGTTTGCCTCTGGCATTCAGACTGAAATCAGATGCCATTTTTAGGTTTGTGAGGGCTCAGTGGACTTTTAATAGCCTATGGAAGCTGTAAAGATTTTGAACTAAACTCTGTTTGGGAACGCCTAAGCACATTTGATTGGTTAGTTTGGCACTTGGTAGAAAGAGTTTGATGATCTCTCAGCAATCAAGTAAGCTACCCGAGAGAAATCAACCCAATAGTGGAAAATAAGAAGTTAAGAACCTGCCTGCTTAGCTCCAAACCTCAGAGCCTTGTAGGCAAAGGTTGCTCAGGTCCTGAGATCTGAACTCACTCTCTCAGAAGTGCTGTCTTAACTTGTTAAAGAAGGACAAAGATTTTAAAAGCACCATGCTCCCACTATGCACAATATATAGTTAATCAAAGAACTTCATTCCAGGTTTCTCTGTCAGGAGAACATTTATAAGTGACTTTCTTTAAAGAACAATAATATAGCAATGATGGTATTTTCTATCTATCTGTCTATCTACCTATCTATCTAAATATATATATTCATATTCTATATATTATAGAATATGAATAGAATAGAATATATAGAATTCTATATATTATTCATATAAAATCTATTAATATTTTAAAGGTATTTCTCTTCCTTCTGTGCAGAAAGAATTAGTAAGCTAGGTGTTTCACTGACTGTGAATATTAGATCCCCGCACTTAGAAACATAGCAGGGAAATTGTGTTATGTGCTGGGATGAGAAAAACCCTAAACTCTGTGTCTCACGAGAAATCAATGCACTATGTCTTTTAATGTCATAAAAAATGTCTCCCAACAAGATGTATGCAGAATAGTATTAGCAGAAAAGTGAGCTTCTAATGGCCTATATTGATTAAGGAAGAAAGAGCAGACAATTCAGCGGATACCGTCATTGTAAGAAACAACTGGAAGTACCACTGCTTTGCTGTACTCTCAGTAGAGGTAGTAAGGATGCCCCCAAACTCAGTATCCACAAAATTGCCATTGAAGTAAATACAGCTGTTTGTTTCAATGAGAAAATGATTTTCTGAGCTTGAAAGAGGCTTTCCAATCACCTCTTCCAACATACTCCATTTTCCCAAATTTTGGTTTTGCTTGAGTGCAAAACCGCCCTTTGTCCTTCTCAAAGACTTTCTTAACCTTCCTGTTCCCCTCCTTAGCATCCTTCAGAACTTTGCATTAGGGAATGAGGACAAGAGTCCCCTTGAGGGACAGCAGCCCTAATGACTTATGCCATTCATAAAGAAAAAAATGACTGCTTTGGGGAATGAATCCACAATGACTGTAGGACTGTCTCTTGGAAAGGACACACAGTCGAATGCAGCTGAGTTATGGAGGCTTAATAGCATGCCATCAGCCGAGCCGTTGTAGCTCAAAAGGGTGGACGCAGGTCCTGTGTGTCTGGAGGGGACAATGTCATACGATGCAGAAGCGCACTGCACGCTGGCTGCTGCTACGAGGGACGAAAACGCACTCGTGATATCTGCCTTTCTGGTGAATCTGTTCTTGACTGTCCAGAGGCACATTCCTAATTGCAAGATGAAAAATGTTGCTTTGCAATTCTTTCCTTAAGGTTTATGCTAAATTGCTCTATTCTACAGGGAGTGAGCTAAGATAACTGTGTCCCAGCTGACTGGTGGCAACTTGTTGGAACTGTAGCAATTCGGTCCAATGTTTGACCGTGCACCCGCGTCCTCCAAAATCCTAGTGGTCAGTGCAGAACATATCTGTGGCCTCTTGACACGCTACTCTGCAGCATTATTGAGGCGACGGCTGCCAGAAGCCGTGGCTGACGGCATTAAGGGTTCTGCGGCACGTCTGAACGCCAGCCGCACAATGCGGAGGCCAGGCCGGGACAGCCGGTTTGGATGGGGGCCAGATCACTGTAAACCACGGCCAGAGAAGCTGGTTTGTGACTAGCCTCTTAGTGAATGCAGAGTTATTCAGTGCAAGATTAATATACCTAAAGTAAATAGAGCGACAAGCAGACAGACACTGGAGCAGTGCGAAGAGGTGACAATGAATGGGGATGATAACGCATTAAAAAAAAATCTGCAGTCGACCATAAAAATTCCCACCCCTCTCAACGGCTATTTTACAGAGAGCCGTTTTTCTTTTGGGAACAATAAATAATGAAGGCATGTTTTGCAGAGGGGTGAAGGGCACTGAGGCAGTGTCAGGGACTGATCACGAGCAGCGAGGTGCTAAGCATCACAGGGGGTATGCGAACTGGAAGTGGGGAGCATCGGTGCTCTCGCGCTGTTAAAAACACTGGAATCACCCCAAGCTATTGGGCCCTTTCCAAGAAATTCGCCGCTCTGTGGACAGACTCTGCTTCTTGCTCGTGTTTGCTGATCTGATGGAATTCCTGGTGCTTAGTGGTTTAGCAGAACTCTTTGGGAGAGACTCGATTTATCTCTGGTAAATCACTGATGAAACCTGAAGTTCAGTTATAAAGTGAGGGCTCAGCCGCAGTCATATAAAAGGCTTTCCCCTGGCTTAGAAATACGCTAGTGAAGATACTTAATATGATAACCCTAGGCAACCCCTACACCGTTCAGTCCTTGCTTCAGGCTTTGGTTCTTAAGGCATAATTATTGTTTTTGGCTACTGACTGAAAAGATCTGAACGTTCATATCACGCACGACCAGCCTATCCCTGTCCTCCGCCAACTGCCAGCTGTTATATACACACAACAAAGCAGCTGAACTCAGCAGAGAGCTTCTTATCTTGATTTAATTGGAGCATTTTGTATTTTAAACACCGCTGGTGCCATTGCCTCCTTTTCCTAAAACGAATCGGCGGCTGGACGCTGCATTTGCTCTCAGATTTTTCCACTGGTCCTTTCCATTCCAGATGTTTGAGCAATGCCCCAAAAGCAGCATTGGAAAATAGCTGAGTAAAACCCGAGATCTCCTTCCAACATCAGCAATTTAGGCACGAGTCTGCAATGCAAAAAGCCTTCGTTGAATTTTTTTTCCTTTCCCATGCAAGACCTTGATAAAGGCAAGTCCCCTCATCTCTCTATACAGCATACTTCAGGGATGTGGAGATGGAGATGACTTCCCCTCCTCCCAGGTAAAAGCTGGGGATAAAGCTGACTGACAATTGTGAAGCCTTCAGAAAATTTCTAGATCTCACTTTGAACCGGGATCTCAACCTATTTGCTTTGTGACTGACCAAGTAACAGACAGTGGCACAAAGAAGAGCTCCACAAGATCTTTTTTGAGCTACAGCTCAAAATTGGGCGTACAACTGGGTATGCAATTAGAGCATGGAACAACAGAAAATCCAAGAGAACCTCCCCGAAAAGTTTATATCCCCCAGGCCTGCAATGGCCACCCTACCGGCTTTTGAAACCTGCCTTAGGCACGCTCACTACAAGTACGACTCAAAGCCCTAACTCAATGCATTTACCAGCGTACCCCTTGAGAAGCAGGTTCTACCCTTTGATCCAAATCCTCGCTGGAACCAGTAAGATAGCTGCAGGGCAGAGCACATCCAGATTATTCCTTTGTGCATATCTGTTATTTCCCAGTAATAGATACAGTGCTGCTGGCCTGGATCCTGACCTCTCTTACACTGATACGATGGAGCAGCTCCACGGACTTTATTTGTGCTGCCTGGAAAGGTGCTGCCGTACAAAACCCAGCGGACGGCTGTGGCCTGACTTTCCACACCTGCTAGGCGTTCCTCTTTCGTTTCTATGCACTCCTTGCATGATACCAGAGTGGAAATAACGCTAGCACAGTTCAGCCTTCACCTCTTCTAGGCGTGATTTATGGGCCTCACATAGCAGCTCTAGGAGCGACTGATACTGTGCTCCAGCCTAGTTTCTCCTCAAACTAACTCCTTAGATACCCGTAAAGAGAAGCAATGCCTGAGCAGGGAATGGGACGAGAGCTGAATCAGTGGGAAGCACAGTGCCTGGGCACTACTGCAGTAAAGAAAAGCCCACGCTAAGCCCATTTTCACTGTGATCTCTGTGAAGGAGATGACAGAAGCGATGACTGCGGGATCATGTTGCACCAGCATCAGCATACATTGTTTTCAATAAGCAAATGGAAATGTGTGCACGTTGCTTATGGCTTGTAAAAAAGGTACTGGGAATGTAGTGGACTGAAGGTTGGTTTCAAATGAGACATAAACCTCAAGCAATCATTTAGTCGGCTCTGTGCTAAAACTTTAGAGACAATGCAGCCTGTCTTCCTCCCAAGCTCTTTGTTGTAACACTTCCTAGGCTGCCTGTTATTAGAGCAAAGGTGTATTTGAATTGCAAGTACTGACACAGCTGTCTCATTATTTATGGCTGAGGAACACTACATCTAAAATACAATTTCTTCGGGGTAACATTACTTAAATACCATGGTTACCATGATCGGTGGCTTATTCTGATTTAGATAAGTTTGCTCGTAATCAAATAAAGCTAAATAACAGTAACTCCTAAACGAGAAAAAAAGAATAACTGTTAAGCTAACTTACCTAGCTTAAGCTACGAAAATGAAGGTTGAGAGGGAATATGCAAGATACAAAAAAAAAAAAAAAGATAAAAGAAAATTTTGGCAACAGAGCAAATTAGTTTAAAATGCGATGAATAATGTTAGGCTGAAAATGAAATGAATGTTTCTAAGAACCCGAAGAATAGAGCAACTGTTTCCAGCAAAAGCAGTTGGAGCAAGACACTTATTTGGCTTCAAGACAATGAGCACCGAAAGATTTTACTGCTGTCCCTAGCACGAGCCTGGACTTGGTGAGCCAGTAGGTGTCTTCCAGGCCTGTGCATGACATGGCACAATTCTCAAGGAGACGGCCAATTTCTTCTATGCAGTTTCACCATCAAAGTAAAATATTTAAGAAGAAAGAGAGAGAAAGAGGGAAAGAGGGAAAGAAGGAGGGAAAGAAAAAGAAAGAAAGAAAGAAAGGAAGAAGGAAAGAAAGAGTAATAACCTTTTAAACCAAAACCAGCTACACCTAAAGTCCAGATGACTTCAGAAAAGCTGATTTACTAAACCATTCTAATGTTTCACATAATCAATTGCATCTCACCATTGCTTGACTATTGTTTAAAATACAAAAGCAATATAGTTCCAGACCTTGCTTGGGGCAGGTAATGATGGTGTGTTTGTGTGGGATGGAGCAGTAATTCATTTCAGACACAGAGGTAATTCATTGCAGACACTCTTTAAGAGACTTGGGGGAGAAAATAAAACGACAGATGATTTTACAATAGTTCAGGATTTTTTTTTTTTTTTAACTGCTGACCCTGGAACTGGTAATAGCAGGAAATGGAAAGATTAGCAAAAGAAACAGTCATTGATACTTGGGGTCTTATGGCCATTTTTGCTGAGCCTCTATACTTACTTTGAAAAGAATGAAGCATTTAAAAAAGCCAGCATTTTCTTTCTTTCACATATTCTGTATTACAACTCTTATGGAAAGTGTAAAATGGGTGAGCAGGAATTGAGCCAAAGGGTTCCACAGGAATAACTCTGAATGCACATAAAATATGATAGAGAATTAGATTTTTTTTTTTAATTCTAAATTCGATAAGACTTTCCAGAAACCTATAGAGAAGCCATCATTTTCCATTATTTTTTTTACTAGCCCGTATTGGAAGAAAGGATGGATTTTGTCTACTGTCTGCTTAGTAGTACAAAGCGGTGCTGCACAATAAATGAAAGTAGTGCGCGTTCATACCCAGACTAATAGTCTACATATTAAGACTGTGGAAAAGAGGTTTTTCTAAGGAAGTCAGAGATGGAGATGGAAGGGTACAGGGAATCCCCCTTAAAAGCAATAAGAATCACGACAACCCTTTAAGACATGCCCTCAGAAGTTGCTTACTTTATAGATAAGCGACCATTAAAGGATCCTGATTTATTAAAATTAGGTTCAGCTCTGCAGTGCAAAGGTGTCTGTCCAAGCAACAGCAATTCTACCAGAATTACTTTATTCTAAAGCTGAACAGAACTGGATTAGGCTCATGCACGTGTGATCTGCTCAGCACAGCAAGCAGGTTCCCCTCCTGCCTAAGCAGACCCTTTGGCAGGCTTCAGCTCGGGTCTGGAAACCCAGGCGTGCCTTCCCCTATCACCGTTCTGCATTGCTCGGGCCGTCTTCATGACGCAACAGGTGATGCAACTCCCTTCGACAGAGCTTTGCGGGTTTAAAATACGAAATGAGTGATGTGACTTTGAAAGAAGAGGTCATAAATAACCTTGTATTAATTCCATCTTTCTAGCCACGGGAGCGTGGGCTGAAGAGTACTTGGGGAAGGATGGGTGCGACTTAATTCGGGGAAGTTTCGCTACGGCAGCAATATCAACGGACCGGCACAAGAAACTAGGTGAGCGTTAACAGTTGCACTGAACCAGGCAGGTAGCAAAATGGATATGGTTAACAGTAGCAATAAACAGCTGTTTGTGTGACTTGCAGATCTTTAGCATTGCGAGTACCTAGAAGAGCGAGGGCAAGGAGTCACAGGCTAAATAAATGGCAACTGCTGAAACGGGCTATTTCTCCTTTCCTGGTATTAAGTCTAGGAAACCCCAGCAACACTGTCACCGTAATGTGAAAAATATCCTGCTGCTGTCTCAATTGCAACACTCGTGCATCTTTCAGACACAAAAGAGGGGGATGCCGCTTCCTCTACATTAAAGGGAAGGTGGGTTTTATGAGTCATAAAAGAGGAACAAACACAGTATTGTTAGCCAGCCGGCTATAAAAAAGCAAAAGATGTGAAGACTTCTAGGGCCTATCTCAAATAAAATGGAAGCTGAAGGTGAGGAGCATCTCCCTGGACCAGGCTCTTTTTGTTAGAGACGCGCCGTTAACAGCCGTGGGGAACTGCGGTAGTGGTTCCCACGAGCGTTTACTGCAGCGGCGATGACAAAATACTTTGAGCCGAACGTTCACCCCCTACGTCCCCAAACACGAGGAACAGAGGATGCACCGCGTCCGGGCAGGCTGGGCACTGCCTACGAAGGGACTGCATCTCTGCAGCAGCTCAGGCAGAGCACGCCTCGCACAAAAGGTGCAAAACCATCCGTGCGCGGCAAACTTCTCCCTCTTCTCATACGCTCTTCGCTTTAAGGCCCGAGTCTACGAGCGCTTGCTGCTCGGCTTGCTTCCTGCCACCACGAGGAGGCCCATTTAATTAACCTGGTAGCCTCCGGTGGTGAAAATAGTTGGGAGCTTTTGAGTGTGGAGATTGACAGTCTCGGCAAGCTGCTTCGGTTTGCTCAGCCGCAGAAGTTATTGTTTCTCACTTATTTTGATCTTATGATTCCAGGTTGCGCTGGCTGCAGCTGCAGCAGTAGCGGAGAAGGGAAAGGAAGGGGGAACGGGACTTTTTGACGCGGAGCATCAGCCGTTCACTCCCCCATGCTTGTATTATACTGGCTATTGAATTGCCTCTGGCTAATCACAAACCTCCGTAACGTTTTCCTCTGAGAAAACAGATGATCAAATACAAAAAAAGCCCACTCATTAAAACAAGTACTGGGAAGGTTTTATTCTTTTCAGACCCATCCTCGTGTGTGAATACCTAGAAAACTAAGTGCTATTAGCTGGAAAGCATCTGTTTACCATCAACTTTGTCAGAAACCGGTTTTCTTTTTTTTTTATAATTTAATAAAAATGGAGTTTGAAAACTGGTTCTGATTAGGCAGGTCACGCTGAGAAAATACTCTCTAAGGCCGAAATAGTTCTGAGGATCCCGCCTCACAGCAAAGCAGCAATATCGACATCACCAGAACAATAAGAGATCAAGGCGAACAGAAGTGGCCTATTGGGTGCTGCTGGGTGACTGGTTTGGAAGTGCTGTCACTAGGTTGCAACTGGAGGTGCACAAAATTCAGGGGGGAATTCTGCCTTCTACCGTCAGCGATAAAACTCCTGGTGACATCAACAGGACCGGCATTTCCTTCTCTGAGAAGTGGTCCCGTGTTTTCCTTCAAAGCATTAGATCCCAACACAGCAGCACTAGGAACTGGGAGGGCAGAGACACGGAAGACGAAAAAAGAGCAGTGGTAAGGGAGGTATGCATGGTGCACAAGAGCAGTGGCCCCCAACACAGGTTTATTTTCTACACTGCTTTATGCCTAGTTCTCTTGTTGGGGCTGCCGCACATTCCTGCCTCCTCAATAGGGGTTGCAGCTCCACTGCTATTTTGGATGATACTTGCAGCAGCCAAAGCCTCTTGCTAAATCTCATCAACAGCTGAGACAGAACGACGGGGGCACAGTCAATTGCTATCCACCACTTCCACTGGAGTATTTCTTTCTCACTGTTATTAAGAGAAACAGGCTATTACCAAAGCAGACCTATGGAAAAAAAATATATACATATTTATATCTTAAAAAATATATTTTATTAAAATAAGATATATATATATATATGTATTTTTTTTTCCATCACAATGTAGTTAGATTACTTTGTAGTTGGCAGCACAGTAGAGAAGTTGCATTCTCCAGGTCCCTTGCAGCACTAATTTTGTCTGTTTTTTGTGTGAGATCTTGCTATTTGTATTGGTTCATCTGACTGTCTTTTAGTGGGGTTCATCTGACTGTGGCCCCCACACAGGACCTGGAGCAATGTGTGGCTCATGTCACCCACCCTGGCCGTTACACCTCCTCACCACCCCTGCCGCATTGCTAGCCGGTTCTTGTCTCAATTTTGTCTCACTCTGGCTGCTTTTAGCATTTCTCAGAAAGATGGGCAGCACTGCTAGGGACTGTGTTTCAATCCTTCTGTGTGAAGCATCCTGTCACGTAGTGTGAATTCCTCCATTTTCCATATTTCTGAGATATCTCAAGGTGCAATTCTGCAGAGCTCAGCTTTCCTCCTGGCTCCACATCATCTCCCTGTGGGCCTCAGACACTTCAACAACTTTCTTCAGGTTCTTAAAGAATTAATATCTCTTTGTAGCTAGCATATAAGTGACGATGAAGATAATGGCTGTCCTATCCATATTGCTACTGGAGCAGTCCTTGAACCGATCTAGCCCCCAAAAGTCTTGCAGGTAGAGATGCTCTACTTGAATGGTCTCCTGTGTGTAGCCTGGGCAGACCCTGCGGTGAAACAGCCTGCAAACCAACAACGTAGTCCCACCCAGCAAGCCAACATCAGAGACAACAGTAGTATCCAGTTCTTCGCCTCCCACATTCACATCACAAACACAGGCTGCCCCTTTTACATTAAGTAACCTGGAGGAGCTTCTCTCTCCAGCAGGTAGAAAGTTGGTTTCAAATAAATATTTAAAATAAAAGCTCTTTTCTAAGTGTCTAATAGAGTGCAGATTTCTTCACAAGGTTTGTCCACATCTTCTGACAAGTAAGAGCCAATATTTTGAAATGCTGGGACTAGTCTTAAGACATAGCTTCAAGAAACCTTACAATGGCCGAGCCAAGTTTTATGGAGAAATCTAATTCTCGGATTTAAGTATAAAGACTGGGTTTAATCCATTAGTGGCAAGTCGTTAAAAAACAATGTAACACTTCATAGATTGGCATACCTCCAACACACACATGCACACGCAGATTACTGCACTCTGTAAGTGCAATATGCCTGAGACTTATTGGGAATTACAGGCAGATGCAGAGGTTTATCTAGCAGAGAAATACAATCAGCTTCTCTACTCTACTTTTGGAATTTAAAGTAATTTCTTCTTAAAATTAGCACTGTTACTTAGGAATTGGTCTTCATTTGCATCCATAGGGAACTTGAGAGTCATTGGGAAGGATTAGCTTAAAGTAATGTGCAAAGCAAGACAAGCGGTTGTGAATTGGATTCGTATTTTGCAGTGTAAGTACAAGTGTAAGACAGAGATGCATATGGGCAAATGAAGTCCAATATAAAGTGTAGTTAATGGCACCAGAGAAGAGAACTGCTGGAGCTGTGCAAGGTAAGGGCTTTCTTTAATAATAATATTAAATAGTTCACTATGTGAACAGATGTGAATGCAATATTTGTTGTAATCTATTAAATAGGGTTGGACAGAAACCTCATCAATTGGATTAAAAGAACCACAAGCTAAGGGCAAGAATAACTCAGTAAAGAGGGTTTTTTTTTTTTTTTCCCATATACAGACCTGTAGATGCTGATGGCATGACTCAGGAATACGTCTATATTAATTTTTAGGTGATCAAGTGTGTATATATCCTTCATCAGAACTCAAAAATATGAATTTGTTGGAAATGAACGCTGCCACTAACCAGAGTCAAGAGTCAAAATTCCATGGGAAAAAGCGCAGTCCTTGTACACGTCATGATATAAGAAAACATATTTGTTTCCATTCCACAGATATGCGGAGAGAGCACAGAAATATTGTAGGATTAAAGCCAAGGCTTATGGAAGTCAATGGGAGGTAGCGAGCCTTCACTGTAATGGATATGAAATCTTATAGGGCCACAAACAATAAAAACTCTCCTTTCTGCCTTCTCCACCCCTTCAAATCTATTTAATATGCTATTTTAAGGGACTAACAAAACTAATCAGCTTATCTCACATGGAAAATAAAAGGCATAAACAAGGCTACACCCCTGGGTAAAAGTGCTCTCTCTCAGTGCGCTATGGCCAGTTGCCAGCCTCTGCACCTCATGCTGTCGAGAAGGCAGTGACGGGAGAGACACCCTAGTGCTATCCCTTCTGCAACGAAGGCAGAGTGCACTGAAGGCTCTCCAATCTCCCTCTTTGCAAAGTGAAAATCTTCGTAGGAGGTTCTAATTAGTCTGCAGCAAATTAAACGACAAAATCAGCGTGAGCCCCTAAGACTCCCTGTTGGAGAGTGAAATTTCTGGTGGTTCTGTTGTTGTTGTTTTGTTTTTATATTCTGCCTTAATGCACAGCTCATCATTACCAAGCAGTTGGGTTTAGCCAGTGCATTGGAGTCCGGTTCAGAAATCGCATGGAAGTGATCAATATGCCTTACCCTGAAAGCGTGGGAAAAGCAGTGTCCTTTCCTAGGCAAAACAAACAAGTAACTAAAAGTGTACAGGAAAGCTCCTAAAAACTATCAAAAGTAAGGTGAATTTCTCTCTCCGTCTCCTTGATTTGAGACTGGCCACATGTCAAACAGCAAACGGTGGGGCTGCAGTACTGAAGCTAGGAGTTTACTGAACCATCTAGCGCATATGCTTGCAATTTGCCTCTCTTTCGTTGTTTGCAAAATCCACAATAAGTCAGAAGCAAATTTAAAAAAACCAGATATCTGATCGGGAGAAACAAAAAATCAGAAGTTTGGCTCTGTGTTTGACAGTTGGGTTGTCTTCTCTTCAAGGCTTCACAATCCCTTCCGAGTACAAGCTCCCTATGTTGAGTGAACTGTTAATGCAAACTGTCAAAGATAGAGTAAATACCTTGGCGGCGAGACTTAACTTTTCGTAATAATAGAACATCATCCTAACAGTGAGCTTCAAAACCAACAGGAACAGAGAGGCTTTCATGTATATGTCAAGTTACAATTTCATATCTATCTTTCGCTGTAAACATAAAGAAAGTGAAATGCCCTGGCAGCTCGAGCTGCAGAGCAGAAGCACAACAGCCCTGTGCAGGGTCCTGGTCTCAACCTAACGGCATCAGCCGGTTTCACCTTGCAGGGAGCAGGACTGGGCCCTGGTATGTAAGAACAATAAAATGACATAGATGAGTCCAGCCTCACTGAACGTAACACTGAGAACCCGGTAATTCCAAATATCGAATGCCACCGAAAAGAGAAAATCTCAGTTCAGAGGGTCAGGACTGATGGAGAGTCAGGCATGTGTGACCTTAGCCCCGAGGCAAATCTCCGCTCCGTATAAATCAACATACACCTTTTTCAGTCAGACTCTCCAAAAAGTGTGCGTGCATGTACAAACATACATACATATGATTTTTTTATCTTACTAAGAGGATTTGGGCTTTTTAACCTTCCTCTGTACTTCATATACACCTCTGCCGCTCTCCCACCTTCAGGCCAGCTCTCTATGCATGGGATAAAGCAGCGCTGCCAGCTTCAAAACTGCGCTGAATCTTGATCCAGGCAACGGTTTCTTAAAACTTTAGCACTTTCCTCAGCTGCCTCACTTTGTAGTTGGCTTGCAGGAGAAAGCCAGAAAATATACACTCGATTTGCTCAAAATCACAAGTAAAAGAAAGAGATGCAATCCGTATTTATATTACATTTAAGTCTCATTGCTGTAAAGTGATTTTCATGACTTTTTCAAGGAAATTCAAGGTCTCTGAGTGCTGGTCTTTGGCAAGGAGGACAAGAGTAATTTTAACCAATTGTTTGTAAAATGAAAGCAAGCTTCCCACCAGATTTTTCAACCCGTGGGTGGCAAAATTTCCTCTGTTTGAGGAGTTGTGAGCTTCTAAGTTACCTCCAATCTGTATAATAGGCAATAAAGTAAATCCAATAATGCCTACCACTGTCTTCATTGCTCCGATCCACTTTCCTTCCAGCGCATAATTTAACATAAAGCTCCATCTCCTATAAGATGTAATCTGATATGCCAAGAAGGTGCACTGTAGGATGGCAATTACATCATATGGCGAAGGCTGAGAGAAGTATGTTTTTCCTCTGCAAGGTTCGTGACACCGTTTTTATTTATTTTACTGCAACACTTCAAGAATTTTTCTTCTGAGGAATGGGATTGCAGTGTGTCTTCCCGAAAAGCCAAGGTCGGCGCTCACCAAGATGCCATTCACGTTCTCTGGGGTAGAGGGAGAAAAATGACCCCACTGGTTCTCCTCATCTACCTCTGGGCAGCTGGAAATGACTCTTGGAAACTAAAGCACAGACCAAAACTGGTGCAATGTGCCTTCTCTTTAGAGTGGCCAATTTGTTTGCTAAGCCTGAGGACCAGTTTTTCTAGTGCAACAAACTACCGTTGTTTCCCTAAAGCTAGCGGAGATAGAAAGACCTGCATCCGCTGAGGGTGTGGCCACTTCCCCTACTATCGCCGACGTTGGTTAGGCCTTGTCTTCTTCTCCTTTCCATCCTTAAATAGGATTTTCTCCATAATTCCTTTGTCTTCAATTGAAACAGACTCTGCCACATGCCGAATGCTCCAAGTATTTGCTCATGGGATTTGGGAGCTGTCACCTCTAACAGGGCGCTCAGCCGCAGTACTGATTCATGGGTCTGCATAGAGCTATTAAATACCTACAAATAACTGATGATTTCTCGCTTTTCACCCAGTTTTCTCATTTGTGGTGTTGCAACACTGACTCAACAGTCAAGGCTGAATGACACGTGTCCAGCTAAAGCCTGATTTTGATATTGACAGACCAGATTTCCATTTAAAAGCAAAATGAAATAAGAGCATCTTCTTGACCTGGAATGTGTAGAAACAAAGAAAAAAGCATCCGTGTGCATATGAGTGCTTGACTCCTTGTCAAGTGTCCAGCTGGAGGGAGGCAGCAATGAACTCCTGATTCTGGCTGGTGGGAATACAGAGCCCACTGGCATGGGAGGGAGGAAGAGAGAGGAGGCACTGAGAAACCCTCTATGGGAAGATGGCTGAAAATCCCCAAAGAGAAAGAAAATTGGTGGGAAAATCTCCTTGTTGTGATTTTCCTGGTAGAAAGAGGAGGTGGTTGTACTTGGGTGCCGCTGTGTGTTTGTGTCCTTCCTCCTTCTTGCAGCTTTTAAGGGTGACAGAGTCTCAACCTTATATATATATGTACACACACACGCACACACACACACACCTATATATGTGTACATATATGTGCATGTGTGTGAGCTTTTGAGTTTCTGAGGTAATTTGGGAAGTGCAATAAATAGTCCTAAATGGATTATAAATTTATTCTTCTGACTCAGAGCAGCTAGTAACATATGGTTTGAAAGAGTAAAGTCTGCACACCATTAAGAAAAATAAGATAAATATGCACCAAACATCCCACATATACTGCATGTACTAACAGGGAAGAACATGTACGGACCCCAGAACTTTTAGCCTGGTTCCTTCCTCTGAGGTCAAGCACAAAAGTTCCATTGATTTTCATGCAGATTTCCATATAACACAGTTTATTACATATTTAAAGCAAGACCTATTTTTTATTTGTTTCCACTCTTTTTGGCATCACCAGGATAGGGCTCAACTTCTCTGATGTTGGCACCTATTACAATACACATTTTAAAGAAAGGTGGGTTGAATAGCTTTATAAATAAAAAGCTGGGCTAGCATCATCGAAATAAGATATATGAACAAGAAAAATACACAAAGCCTTGGAGTAGGTAGGATCGAACCACAGTCAGCATATTGTCTCCGTTTTCAAGTGTTTTGAAAGGGATAAACCAACCAGGATGCTGGGATAAGACTTTGATCCTCTCTTTGTAACAGTGCTATGCTTTTAAGTCCTTTTGAGTGGCAAACCACTCATCAGTTAAGAAAACACCACGGTGCAGTCCAGCATGAAAAATAAACCCACCCCACAACAAGATATAAATAATTCACCGCTGCGAAAGCAAGCGGCAGCATTATGGGCTGAAGTTGATTAGAGAATTCGGCGTTAGCCTTTGGAAATGTGGACAGGAGTGTTTTATACGATAGTAACCGAGGTGCTAGCAAGACGGAGTGCCTCTGTGTGTGGTTCACGAGGCTGGAAAAGACAGCAAAAGGCTCTACAGAGACCCACATGTTTTATTTAGTAAGCCCAGACTACAGCGCAGGAAATCTGGCCTCTTGGAAGAAAGATGTTTTAGATGAGGAGAGCTCCTGAACCACGCACAAGACAAAGGGGGAAAAAAATGCAAGTGCGTCATTTCAAGGTACGGCGAGCGCCCTGGAAGGCTGGTGCCTGAACAAAGAAAATCTGGTGAAAAGCCAGCAGCGACTCTTTCACCTTAATACTAGATTTGCCTGAACGAGAATAAAAAGCCCTAACATCCCAAAGCGTCTCTGAGAAATCATTCTAACAAAATAAGATGAGTTCTGCCTTGGTAGTTTTTGCACGGGTGCGGTATCTCATGAAGCCGGCAAGCATCTGCTCACCAGTGTCGCAGATCTGGTAGGAACCGGGGGTACGCCGCAACTGAAAGGCTTCAGCCAGCGGCACTCGCGACGTTAATGGCAGAACCAGGAGCAATTGTCATTTGTCCAGTGTCTTTGGTGCAAGACCCCCTTTTCTCTCCTTGTGCAAGGACAAAGTTAGACACTGCCTTTTTACAAAGCCCTCAGCCACAGCGAATGCCAAAAATAAAATAAGTAAACAAAACTAAAAAAGAAAGGCTCAGGTGAGCCTGTATGGCCCAGGCTGACCTTCCCCACTGCCAGAAATGCTGTGGGCTGGAGCCTCAAAAAAGGGCAGCATCTTTGTTGCTGCAACGTTTTTTACGATATAGGCATTTCTGGAACATTACCCGTGTGGTGCAAGTCACTAAGCACTTTCCTGTCAGTCCAGCAATTACAGAATACAGCTCCATAATCATATGAAGGAGTTGGTAGTTAACTGTCATGATGAACAGGAATTAAAGCATGTCTCTGTTTTGTGTTTGTTTAACGATACTTTCTCCGAAGGCTGGATTTTGCAACCACAGAGCGAACTCTCTGGGATACGGGTTGCCCTTTCGCGCTGAGCGTATCACGCTCTGCACAGCGGGATCCTGATAATTGCTTGAGGGCTCGAGGTGTTACTGAAGTAAAAATCACCACTGAAGCGCCAAGCACAATGATTAACATTTGAATTATTTACAGGCTACAGGTGGGCTATCCATATACATCCATCCATCCACTTAACCATCCGCTCAGTATGCGGGTTTTTCAGCCTAGTTCATATACGCTGCTTTTCCGAGGTGGGGGCACAACATCCTCGCAAAGAAGCTTCCCGTAACTGTTAACGTCAGCCTCTTGCAAAATGGGGGTTCAAATTTAAAATGTAATTAACATGCAAGAAAATTAGGAGTTTAGGGTCACATAACCACAGATGATACACCCCGCGCTCTGGACCCACAGCAGAGATGACCCCTGTATGACACTGCCTGAAAGACTTGATCCAGCATTTCCGTGCCTAGCCTCTAATTTCTGAACAGGAAGACAAAACCGCAAGCAAAAGGTAAGGGCAGGAATGGAAGGAAGGTTCATCAAACCAAAGTAGCATGTTGCCATTTTAAAAACCCTAACAAACAACAAGGAGAGCAGCAAAAAGTCAACTGCAGTTTAATATGACTGTGCAGTGAAAAGCGTTCAGCTGTTTACATTTCAAGGGCTGTTAATGTGGGGGCGCAGCGCAAATGGTATTTTCATCCTAATTTACAGGCCAGCAATATTGCAGTCTTCGGATACTGCGAGCACGGAGGGCAGCAAGGTCTGCACGTACGTGTTTGCAACACACTCCCCGTCGTGCGTCTCTGGTCTTATCAGGCACCAATCACCATAGTAACCCCACAAATCTCCTAACGCTTCCTTTAAATCATCCAGCTCTTCAGAAACAAAGACCAGAACCACCGCTTCCCAGCTCAGCTCACAGGGCCCTGGATCATTAAGCATCAGGTAATGACCAAGCCTTAACTACTTCCCTCCCTTAACTATATTAAGGTTGCTTCAAACAGATAAATACAGTGCTTGGAAACAACAATCCCGCTGAAATGGACCGTTAATGAATGATTTATTAGAGCGGCAGCAGCAGCTTTCACTGGGATCATTTCTTAATTAACGACCGCTAACTAGTTGATGCCGATGTAAAAAAAAAAATAATAATAATAAAAATAGATCCAAGAGTGTTGCCTTTTCTTTTTTCTAAGAGGCTAGACGTCTGCAGATTTTCCCATTCGGGTTTCCGTACCAGAGCCAGGTGGCCTCAACGACGTGAGAAGCGATCTGTATTACTTCCTGTCTGTGCCCAGTCCTTCCCCGTCCCCCTGGATGGGGCACCAGGGCAGGCAAACACGGCTGGCTTTTCTGTGACGAGCCTCAGCGGCTGGCAGAGCGCGTAGGAGGATGCTTGGGCCACACGAGCAGATGTCGCTGGGTAAAGAGGAGGAGAAAGAAAATGCGAGCAGGGGAAGTCGCTGCACTGTCGGGGCTTCCAGCCCTGGATCACGGCAGCCGGAGCTGAAAGCGTACGTGCGATTGCCAGAGTGGTTAAATGGTCTGTGCACGGTACAAAGGAGGTGCTGGGAGAGAAGGGGTGCAGGACTCAAACGGCTGCTGTGCCAGACTTCCATTAAAACGTAGCTGCCCAAGAAAACTGTTCCACCAAGCATCTCCCACTAGCCTTCCATATGGCCATATTATTGCTGTCAAAAATGCAATCATCGGTATTTCTAACCTGACTAATATTTGTTTATTATTTGCTTCTGATGGTGCCTGCAGTGTGCCAGGCTGGAACAAGCTGAGAGGGGGAAAAAGGGCAATTCTTCACATTGACAAAATAGAAACTCCTTTTTCATAGTCCCCCTTCTTCCGGAAGTCTTTGCTGTGTCACAGGATATGTTGGACTCACCGGTCCCCTTCTAAATCAGACCATGGGCTGATCCATCAGGCCCTGAGCCACAGACCTTCACTGAGCTCTAGAGGGAGCTCTGTGAGGCAGCTTTCTGGGGTCTCTTTCTCTCTGAAAGACTTTCAGTATCCTTGCTCCTTTACACCATGCCACTCTGGTCAATGTGGATGGACACCCAGCAAATTCAGCCTTATCTGAAGGAAGAAGGGATGTTGTTCTCTGGACAGTGCTGTCGGAGAAAGTAGACCTTCCTCATGCTTTTGCAGAAAGCCAAGGATGCCCTGGCTGGTACGTCACGGACCAGTGGACTTCATTCTAAGCATGAAGAGCCCAGAAGTTTGTACCTCCTTGGTGCGTGACATCTCTTTACTCATTTATTTGCTTATCTAGTCTAATCAATACTGACTTACTCTCCACTGCACCCACCCCTCCTCTCCATCGTAATTCCTCATTTAGAAAAACTGAGGCAAAGTGAAGTGCTTCGGTGTTTGTAGAGTCGCAGATTTAAGATCAGAAAGGTCATGAATAAATCGGAGGAAATATAAGCAAGTTTATAGACGATGGCTTGTCCACCGTGCTTTTATGAGAACTGTGTGCTTGCAGGTAGGTCCATACACAGTATTCTACATTTGCCTCATGTTAAAAACGAGCTTATGGGGATCATATAATCAACACATTGATTCTTACAGTGTTTCCTTACCGTTTAGTAAAATCTCTAGTCAAGAGCAGCTGGCATTGTCCTACTGCTAGCTGATGGCTGGACAACGCCAAAATAACCTCAACGGCTTTTGAGTGTTACCATCCCAGCCAAAGCTGGTTTGGCTCTGGTGTGCAAGCACAGTCTCACCCAGCGCTCCTTCTGCTCCAGCCTTCGTGCTCAGCCAAAGAGACCATGGGCTGACCATGGCAAAAAGCTCAAGCTAACGGTTTATGGTGCAACAACAAATATAGCTGGAGGGGGAAAGAAGAAACCCTACAAGTTTTGAAGGGAAGAGTGGCAACCGAAATTTGAACCCCATCTGCTCTCAGTGGGACCAGGGCAAAAACCTGATTGCCTCGCGGACGAGCCAACGAGCTCTCTGGGGGATGAAACGGGAAAGCAAAATGAAGGGAATGGGAGCCCTTGTGGGGCGGTGGGACGGTGAAGAGTCTGCCTCTGCGACGTGGTAATTGCTATTAACTCCGGTTTCATTGTCGGAGGCGGACAAAAATGACGAAGCGTGCGTTCGGTTACTCGGTCATCCCCCCGCAATCACTTGTCACGTTTTGCCGAGGAGAGGACCTGCCTCGCATGCCCATCATTCAGCCACCTGCCTCACCTGTCACCTTGTGCGGCAACGGAGAAAAGCCGTTTATTTATCTTCTCTCCTCTTGAATTGCCCGCTGGCCTTTTTCCTTCTTTCCCTCAAAGTTAGTGACAGAAGAAGCCAGAGGACAGGAATATTTCTGTGCAGGGGCCGCTAATAGCCACAACAATTTGCATGGCTGGGCGTATTTCAAAGCATTTTGCTGTTGTTTGCATATGACACCTTGTGCCAACTCTGGCTAGACACGCAGAGAGAGATTTGCTGCGGAAGGAGAAATTTAAGAGACTAACTTCTTCTCTGCTCCTCTCCTCTTCCTATTGCCACATGGATCATGTCAGGGACGAGCAGCTATACAGCCCCTTGCCCACCCGGTGTTTAGCCTTAATACGTTCAAATGTGGATGTAAATAATTTTTCCAGGGTCATGCTGTGACTCGGTGGCAAAGAAAGGAAATAACCTAGAATTCCTGATACGTCTTTCATGGCCTCACCAGAAATAAATCCCCTCACTGCCTGGGAAAGGGCAAAAGGGGAGCTAAATTCCTCTTCATACCATAGAGAGAAGGAAGGATTTTTGCATGATGGGCTAATCCCAGGATTGAAGGTTGAGATTATATAGCTGGGTTAGACTCAAAATAATACTTTGTTTTATTTTGTCTTTGGACATCACACCAACTCGTCTACTTGTCTGGACCCACCCCGAGCACAATGATTCCAGCTGACAAACGCTGCGCAAACTTATCAGTTTACATACGCTAACAAGATGAAGTCTCAACGTGCACTAGATGAGGCCAGTTTTGTAATTAAAAAACCAAATCCATTTTCAGTGGTATGGTGAAATCACTTTCCCTATAATAATGAAAGAAGGCCACAAATAAATCATACTTTACTATTCTTATCATCTCCGTCGTGTTGCATACGGCGTTATGCAAATGCCGGGACATTTGAAGCACAGCACTCACTACCTGAGCAGAATCAGTACAGACCTGACGCTGTATTTTTCTCCGCATTTCTTCATCGTCCTCACAATTGCATTTGGATGTGTGTTGGGTTTTTTTTTTTGGTGATGTCAAACAACTTAGAAAATGTAATGCATAATAATCTTGGGAGTGCCTTCAACTTTTCAAAGCCTTTGATGTTAGACAGCTTTATAGAGAGTGTTTTCAATGAGCCTCAACTTACTCTGGCAGTGATAAGATAATGAACAATCTAAACAAAATGAATGAGAAAATTAAAATCAACAGTCTATAACACCCTAAATGTTGAGGGAAGAACCTCAGATTAGTTAGAAATACTCAAAGTTTTTGAAGGATTTTACATATATCCCAGTATGTGTGTGTGTGCATGTGTATATCAAAAGCCATAACTCTGTTCATAATAACAATGATTACTTGATAATCTTGAGAGCAACACAGACCCTCAGATATCACACAGATTGGCAATAACATCTCTTCTGTTTATGGATGCACACTGGGATTACATTCATGAGAACAATTATTTACATTAACTGAATGAATCCAACAATCTTTTGTGTTTTTCACAGAAAGATAGATTTTTTTCATTCCTTGTATATACTGACTCATATCTGAGCGTGAGCCGGCTGAAGATGGGGTCATTAAATCTCTTTGCATACAACTGAATGCTCTAAAAAACCTCTTTAAAAAGATATAAGAGCATCTAAGAGACACATAATTATCATCTAAAATGTGGCGACTGCTGGAGTTGAACACTGTCTAGAACACACAGTACTAGAAATTAGGCTGAAAAGTCAAGAACAATATATGCTCCGTGGAAAAGGAATGAAGAAACAATGAAACAATATCTACATGCCATTTACATTCTCATTAACTTGTTTCAGCCGTTGTCGTCTGTACTTTACTGGAGAATAGGAAAAATACCCAGTATATTTGTTCCTGCATTCTCCCTAGGAATATCAGTGCAGAGGATCACCGAACATGGATATCATAAGCCTCGTTTACAGCTCCCTTATCATCTTAATAACACTATGAACCGGGGTGATATCCAAGACTCAAACGCTCCTTGCAATTAAGCAATGAGAGTTACCGACTCCGACAGAGGATGCCATGGCTTGAGTGCTATTGTTCTGAAGCTTTTAAAAGGGATTTCTAACTCTAAAAACCTCACACAAAAAAAGAAAAAGAAAAAGAAAAAGAAAAAGAAAAAGAAAAAGAAAAAGAAAAAGAAAAAGAAAGAAAAAAAGTGATTATCAAGCAGCCCTAGCAGATGTTTGAAAATGTTTTATTGCGGTCTCAGCACTCGGATCAGGTTTGCCAGCAATTGCTCAGAGGCTGAAGAATGCAGACTGAATCTGGACTCAGTCACCCTATCTATGACTATTGAGGCAAATAATTCAAATGTGGTGTTTTCGTCTCGTTTCGACAAAAGGTAGTTTAACCTCATGGAAGCTGAGTGACTGCAAACCTGCTACGTGCTTTTTCCCTCCTCCACCCAGGTCTGCAAAATAAGTCTGAATTTACGAATCCTGCCTTTTCTCTCCTGTAATCTTCACTCCTCTGTCCAGATCCTGAGCTAATCTGGCATAGTACGAGGTATCCCAAGAGCCACTGACTGAAAAATAAAAAGGTGCGGACTTGATTCGCTGGTGCTTTGCAACTTGAGAAATCATTTATATCTGTGCAAAGTGAGTTAAAATAAAGCTAAAAGGCTCCTATATCAAACTGAACTTTTCATACCTGCTCTGAACCTGATTTTTCACTAATATACGACTAGTTAAAGTACAAGGCAATTAAATGTCTGTTCCTATATGGGTTTTTTACATTCCAGCTGCTAGCAACAGAAGAATCCTTCAGAAGCTAAGCTTCTTCCTATTCAATATTAACTTTACACAAGGGAAGCCTGATCATGTGCTATTAAAGTCAATAGGATTTTTACCACTGACTGTAATGAGTAAACCATCAAACTATATGCTTTCTTCTCTCCCTTCCACTCTGCTCTCTAGGTTTCTCATAATCTTTTCTCAGCTGACTTTTCACTGATTTGCTATACTCCTTTTCCCTTCATCTTTTTCTCTGCCAGTGCCCAATATGCAGAAGCAATGGCTGAATATGAGCCGTTGTGCTTGTGCACTATAAAATTGAGGCTAGAATATTTTTGCACATTTCCGGACAGAACCGGGTATATTGTGGAGTTCTCAGCAGCGTGCCTTTGGAGGCTTGGTGTTCGTTCAAATCAAATTGAAACAGGGCATGAACATGAGTGAACTAAAAGCAATCAAACCCAATATAACACAGCTGGAGAGGCCCAGCTTGGCAAAACGCTGAATATCCTACGCTCCCGATGATTAAATGAACCATGAAGGTTTTTGGCTTCTTGTAGCATTATACTGCAAGGTCCTGACGTTGCAAAGCACTTCAGCTATGCCTGATTTTAAGCTCGTGCTTATATGATGAGATCAACAGGGTTAAGGCACAGATTCATGCCATCTAGCTACCGGCACTTAACTGAAGTTCAAGAAAGGAGTAGTGGTCCTCAGCTTCCAGTGTGGTCACTGGAGAAGGACAGACACCTCCAGCGTGTTGTATCTTGCACTGAAACTGCTGGAGGGCTTGCATTAGGCTCTGTGAGTACTTCTGAAAAATGATGACTCTAAAAGGACAAACCCAGATGATTTCAAACACCATCTCAGGGGCCTGGAACAGAACAGTTCTCCCTCAACTGTCGTACAAGCGCTGGACCCCAAGGCATGTACAGACACGTACTATGTCAAGTACTCAGAGACCGGTGTGGATATTACAGAATAAAACCCTGAGATGGCAAGTAGCAACGTACAAAGAGATGTTTTAACCCTGGTACAATCCTGGTCAAATTTCTTTATAATTAAAGAAAACAAATGTTTTGGCGTAGTAACAGAAGAAGTAGAAAAATCAAGCAAACACACAGTCTTATTTTCTTCCAGGCTGTTTGTATCCGTGGAAGGAAATGATCTAATTAGTTTGTGGACAGTGTTTGTCCCTGAAGATCACAGGCTGGGCTTGGGGAAGAAAAAAGTCCATCTGAGGCTGCTCATATTTTTCATATCCTAAGTGAGTTCTGGTATCTGTGAAATGAGTTACGCAGAGTAAAAATAATACTTAAGAAATATGCTCTCCACCCAAACCCTGGCTAAGGCTTGCTAATGAGGGCAATCAGCTCCAAAGAGCCTAAAAATAGTTCTGTTTCCAGGTTTGTATAAGGACTTGTATAGATGAAAAAGCAACTAATCCCCTAAAGCAATTTGACACTAAAGCCCTTTTTTTTTTGGTATCCCATGAATGATAAGACATACCTTCTCTCCGATGCGTACTCTTGGGGGGACCCTGGAACTCTGTTCTGCACTTTTAAATGGCCTCCATGTGCTCTGAAAGGGCAGCCAGAGGTCACCATTTTCTAATTGTGTCAGAAAAATCAACTTTTCAGTCCAACAAGAATGTTAGCCCAACGTAAGGGCATAAGGACTTGGCTTTGGCTATTTCTAACGGTTGTTCTCCTTCGCAGTTCTCAATAGATTTATCTTTACCATTCAGCTATCGTGTCTAAATCCACAGTTCCTTATCTGTGCTCACTAGTGCTTCCACAACAGTTCCAGGCATGGAGATTACTAATGGGGTGACAACCACTGCTCTGTGTCCCAGGGCCCTGCGCAATGCTCTGAGCCTTGAAGAATAAGGTAACAGAATAATTGTCAAAGGCATGTAAAAACAGAAAAAAAAAAAAACAGCAACAAAAAAACGTTCTTGGGGTTGTCTTTTGGATTGATCAACCAGAAAACGCCCCCTTGAACATTTACGTGGTGCAATTCGTGGTCCCTAATGAATCAACTCTTATTGTTCTGATTTCAGCTTTCTAGATTGCTTTGCAAGGATGCTCCATCTTAACAACTTCTGCATATCCCTCTTCCTTACTTTCTGCTCTCTCGCTCTGCCTGCACTCTTCAAAAGGCATGTAAGCAAAGAAAAACTTGGTATTTGAGTGGGCGCCATGCAGGATTGTGTCATGCAGGTTGAGCTCGTAGGGCTAATGGAAACTTTATGGAAATCACTGGAAGTGAGATGAGGCTTCACTGAATGATCCAAGAAGTGAAACTAAAGAGAAGCTGTGCTTTCCCTGATAAAATTAGGCAGCTGATCTTTGACCTGTAGACGATGGGAGCTTCCCTAGCCCCTTATCATTTGTGCCAACATTTTGGCAAAGACAGACTTCAACAAAATACCTCCATGTTTTCAGTTGCTTATACCTGTATTTATAACGAGTTCTTTCATCCTAACTTTCAAAGCCCTTGACAAACATGTACATATGTAGTTTCACGTCAGTTCTTTAGGTATTATTAGACCCAGTTTAACACTGAATAAAACGATATGTTGAACCTAAGAGCATCTAGTAAGTTAGCTTCACAGCTTGGATGAGACGGCGGGAGTCCTGACAACTAGCCTGTTATTCTAACCGCTAAACCACATTCCCTTCTTTTGCCTTATGTCTGCTAGGAATCATCCATCACATAACTTTCCTGCATTTCCTTTTATTGCTTCCCAGGTAATGTTTATTGCTTTGAAAGTAACTAATCGCTGGTTGGGCTGTGCTCAGATGCAATTAAAAGAATATCCCCCCCCCCCCCAGCCTTAAAATGCAGAGCATCTCTGAGATTCCTAATCATCTGAGTTTTATAACTCTGTTTTATTACTTTCCAAATATACAATGCTCATAAAAAAGGTAATTGGGTCTTTACAATAATGCCATTTCCTAATGTTCACCAATGAGGGAAAATTATCATCATGTAGCAGAATATTATGTTTTAATTGCTTTGCTCTCTTATCCCGTGTCAAAAGTTTTGAGGGCAAATGTTAGGTATAAATACTGAGCCATCACTACCAAGGAAGATAACAGGCAGGGGTGATGGTAATTCTATTAAGCAGAGAGTATCTGTGATGAAGCACAGAAGACAAAAATATGCAGACTGGATAGCTTGAAACAAGCAAAGGAAAAACATGAAATAGTGAGTGACCGGATTAACGCCTTATAAGATATGAAAACTGAAAATGACATTTTTGTCTCAGTCTTACACTGCATAGTGCATGGCCAGACAGCTCTGCCCAACAGAGGCACATTAAAATCATTTACTTTGTTCAGTCCCACAGTAGATCAAAAGTGGCTCTGACTGCTGGCCAAACATGAAAAGAGATACACTGCAAGGGTGGCAGGTTGGGTCCAGGAGTCAGAAGATGTAATAATCAGAGCACCAACATTTTACAAATCTACCAACAAATTTACTGTTTTTTGGTTTCAGGCTTCAGACCCAATTGCTCTTATTTTTCAGAGAAGCTGAAAGTATGATTGAGCTTATAAGGGCTGAGGCCATTTTTGGAAATATAAGGCTAATACGAAGCCCTGTTTCAGCTCCCCATGTGCAAGGCGGGTACAATAATCTCTTACTCTGGCAAGCACAGTAATTCCTCTGGGGCAAGAATTGTTCCTTAACACGAAATGAGCAGCACTTTGCCCAGCAGGGCTCTGACTTTTCATTGAACGGCTTGAATTTGTAGCGAGGCAAAAAAAACAAAAAAAACCCCCATAAACTAAAAGGATAGCAGTACTTTGGTGGATGGATTTCAAGATACTGTTAAATTTCCCTTGCTTCTGCATTTGTGTGCTGAGTGCAATGCCATCCTTTCTGTCTGGAATAGCCTACAATTAAAAAGGCCCTCTGCTCCCCTGCACAGAAAGAAAGCCTTCAAATACGGCTATTTTTGATGCGTTCCAGCCACAGCAACTCGCAGCCCTATGAACTGGCAGCACATTAAAGCAGGTGCTGCCGCTATGAAGAAGTGACCTGCCTGACGCAGCTCTCTCTGGCACATTACACAGCATACTGCAGCCCTAGGGTGACACAGAAATGAAAGAGGACCATGGGATTAAGAGGGATGTTCAAGGTCAGCAACTCTATCCCTCAAATATAAGAGGCATCATCTCATACAAGCCTGCTCACAACTGTATTAATACCCTTCCTAAAACTAGCTATATTTTTTGTCTAATCCGATGGCGAAGAAATTCCATACAACATTCCCTAAACAGTTAGAAAATATCTACTTTCCTTGTCTAAATTTATTTTTGGCTTATTTGTAGTCATTTGTTCTTGTGCCAACATCATCTTTTAGCTTAAAGACCTCTGCTCCTCCCCGATGTTTACCTGGCTGATATATTTAGAGGCTGCAATCATATCCTTTCCGTGCCTTCCTCCCCCTGTCCTCGCTGTGACAGATGAAACCCAGACAGGCTTCCCAGTAACCCCTGACTGCCCTATGCCACAGTCATCCAAACTACCATTTTTTCGCAACTCTTTCAGTTTAAATTCTTCTTTCTTGGCCCTGTTCATCAGAATATGGTGGGGGAGAAAAAGAGAGGCTGTGAGTCAACATCGCTATGAGGAAAATGAAAGCCTGGAGAGAAGAAGTGATTTGTGCAAGGTGACGCAATAAGTGGCTGAAGCAGGAAGAGAATTTGGGTCCTCTGACTCCAAGGCCACTACCTGTAAACACCTTTACTGAAGACATACCTCGGTCACAGCAAACCGTTATTAAGGCATGAGACACCTGCGTCTCAAAAGCAGCAGTGATCCTATAAGTGATCCTATAATGATCCCTGTGATCCTATAAGTTTCATCCAATTTGCTCATGGAACGAAAAATCTAGCAGGAAGAGTGTCTGATGGCTGTGCATATTAATATGCTCTAAAACAAGAGCTCTCATTATCATCTTCAATGCTTGCTTTTCCCTTTTGCCACAGAGATAGTGTGAAGGTTGCAGTTAAGGTCAACCACAGTCCATGTTTATTGGTTTATTCCCAGATTTTGAGTTATTGATATTGAGCTTGTCCAGGAAATCAGTTCAGTGGAATGTAAGGCTAATCGATAGCCTCCTGCTCTTCTTTGCATAGTAAAAAGAAAACCTTACGGGGCGGTGGGGGGAGAAAACCCCAAACCCTCAATGTCTTTCGACCACTAAGTGAAACCTTTACAAACTATTATTTCTACAGTGCCTTATTCCCTAGAGTTATTTTTAGTGGTCTTTCTCTTTTTTCCTCTTTCCCTGAATATGAAACAAATACACATGACAGAGATATTCCAGTGGGTCTCCCGTTTGGATTTGCTCCGTGCATATTGCCGGACTGTCTTCCAGATCATGGGGTTTCAGCTACGAAAAAGGCACCGCGGTCTCATGGCCTTGGTGCAGCTCTGCCGTGTGGCTGAATGCAGCTTCCCAAGACCATCTCACCTGTGTTCTCTGTTTAAGATTCATCTCTGCCCAGTGTATCGCTAACGTTATTTTTCAGAACAGCCAGAAATTCCCCAAGACTTTGCTTTTTTATGCTTTTCTATACCTGCTAATATTGCCTTCTGCATGCTCGTTTGGGTGCTGTGTAGTTCCCCGCCCTTTCCTGTCCTAATGTTATAGGATAGTGCTGTTTGCTAAGAAATGGAAGACGGTATTTAAAAGGATGCTAGTACTAGGTTGCCTGCTGTTGAATTTCAGAGTCACTAGTACAAATACCGCTTTATATTACTTTCATGGTAACAGTGTTCCCAAAGGATCCCCTCTTGCTTCAGATGCTCAGTCCCCGGTCAGTTTAGATCTGATTGCTCATCTGTTAGATGTAATAATAGTACCGTGCTATAGCTCTACGGTGCCTTTCATCTGATATGTTTTATGGAGTATGAGCAGCTGTCATAGAGAAGCAGGTGGGAAGTTGAGTGCTGGGGCTCTTTTTAAAGTAATTTCAGTTGACATATATTTAGTGAATCTGTCCTGCTGGTAAAGAAGTACAGTGTGTATTATATACAAGAACACACATAACTAATTAAAACGGCAGCGTTGGAACCAGCGGCCAGCTGGGACAGGTCTTTCTCTCCATGATACCTTTCTCTGTTTAGCTCCCCGCAGCTGGTCACCAGTCCCCGAGGTATGCCCACAGTCGCTACTATTTCAGGACAAGATTTTCGTAGTTCTGTGGCAATTGAGGGAATCTGTCTACGCCCAGTTTAGGTATTTGGCTGTGTTTTATGATGCTGCCATTTCGACGTCTGTTTTGATGCTTTGTCAGTGAGCCAAGACCAGGCAAAGGCTGCGAGAAGAAGCATCCTGTTGGTCCAGAAGGACGTGGTAAATGTAACAACTGCAATAGCCATGTTACTGGTAACTGGAGCAAACTGGTGTCATCAAATCTACCTGCAAGACAGCTGTGGGTTTGGAGAATAGAAAGTTTTCGAGAAGGAAGAAGCAGTGGTGTCAAGGGAGAGTACAGAGACTCTCTGGACATATCCACTTTGTTCAGCACAGCTGAGCTTGGGGCACCCTTGAGTATTGGGCCAAACCCCGTACATGATACAGCACAGCGCCCTCTCAAGATATTATCTGAGATCCTCGAGGCAAGACTAACTGGCCCAGGCAATAGCTGTGACTGTTATTCTGCTGAGCTACTCTGGTAATATCCAAGATATCTCATAGGTCCTGGGTGCTGCAGGTCCTACTAGCCCGAGACAGCCCCTGGCAGTCGGCTGAAGGAACAGAGCCTCAAAACAGATCTGCAGCTTTCTCCAACTCAAGAAGCATGCTGGGTTGCTAAGGAGGTGAAGCCTGATGAGCAAAAAGGAGCATCCAGCTGGAACCGTGACAATGAATCCAGCTGCAGTAGCTATGAGAATGGCTTCCATGACTCCAATGGGGGACTGCCATTTCCCCTTCCCATATGGGAACAGGCTATATTGACTATATAGATGGTTTGTGATCCATCCATAGGAACTGAGGTTTGCAGAGCCATCATCTGTTGTGAATTTTTCAGTATTTTAGGTGTGAGTGGCTGCAATGTGCAGGTGAGAGGGAAAGAGCAATAGAAAGTGAGAACAGTGGTGACCTTGTCACAAGCCGAATGGCAAACTCATGTTTTCTAAAAACAGTATCTTGTCTCCAGCACAAAGCTAAGCTGAGCTGTAGCTTCAGTTTTGCTTGTAAATCTAATCTACATAACAAAAAATTCCACCTGATTCAAATATGGCAATGCATTAAATCTGAAGTGACCTGCGCAAAAGTAAATACAGGACAAAACTCAGGAGGAGCCTAACTTTTCAACTGCTAACACGATCATTGCCCAGTGTGCCACTCAAGTAACGCTGGTCCTCCAATACCTTCCCACAACCCCCTCGACGTCCCCAGAATGGGCAGACAAGTTCTCTTACCATTTTTTGTTAAGAATTTAGGGTATTTAGGGTGCAGATCACTTTTACGGCAGTGCTAAAAGCCAAGAGCTAAAAGCCAAACCCCCACAGATGCTAGAAATGCCTCACATATCTGATAACCAGGACAGTATGGGCACCACGATTCAAGAGTTATTTTACAGTGCTGCTCTTACTCCAGCTTGGCTACTTCCAGTTGAAATGCAGTTACCCAGAGCTAGCTCTTCAGTGAAGACAGATGCTAAGAGCGAAAGACCCTTCTGTTGTATGTGTGTGGGTGACCAGCGTGACTATACATTCATGGAAACAGATGGAACAGTTTATACTACAGTACTCATGCATATTTGGGTTGTATGTGAATGAAGCCTAACAGATGCAATGTGCTATTTTATTTTTTAGGAAATATATGATTAGATATGGTTAATTTGCAGAGGGTAATGAACTACATACCCTTATTAAGAAGTCATCTATTTCTGTACATTTTCAGCAGAAGCATCTTTCTCTCAAAAAGGGAAGTTCTCTTCTAGGAACAAGTTTTTCGCTTTGGGTTTGTGTGCTATATTCCTATTCCTCCTTTTTTTGACATTGCATCCTGATGTTTATTACAAAATGCAAGCCGTGGGATCCTGAAGGCTGAATTGTGATTCTCCAGAATTTTGCACTATACACCTGGTTAGATTTCTTTTCTACGTATACATCTAAATTATTGTATTTGCTCTCGAGAACGTCTCCGTGAAAACTGCATTTCATTCTCGCTATGTTGACAAGGTCTTCAGCGTCTTAAACCTGACTGATCTTGATCTGTCAATCATCATGTAACCAGACAGTAGGTAAAATATCACTAAGAGGACACCTTCCCTAAGGCTGTCACTTGCTTTGTGTCCTAAGCAATTAAAGCAGTACTTTCATTAACAGCTACTCTGGAGTGCATTTCCTTTTTGAATCCGGGAAAAAGACAACTGATATATACATACCTTTTCCCTGAATTTAATAAATCAGATTCAACAGCTGCCAGAGACAGAATCTTTTTTCAATCTCATTAATTCAGTGGTCTGACCCTGTTATGGGTGTAAACCCTCATTTCTTGAGTGCTGCAAAGGGCATGCTGAAGTCGATAATGCTAGATCACTTCCTGTTCGCTGCAGATCTCAGTATTATTTTCGGTAGACTTGGGGGACTGGGTGTCAGACCCCCAGTCTCAGTCTAGCCAAAGAAGAAGGGGACAGAGCGTTCACCCTGCGGCAGATATAATTAACGGGAGTGGAAATGCATCACGAGGCATTTCAGTCTGTAGCTCTCCATGCATGCACATACTTCGCAGGCTTGCACATCACCACTCTGCAGTAGTTTTTTGAGGTTTACTTGTCATGGCCTTTATCAACAGGCAATCACTGTACTAGGACATTAATGCTTGTAACGTTGAGGATGATAGCCAATTGGTTCAGGGCTAACTATTCACTGATTTTAAGAAAGACACCTTAGGGGCAAAACACCTGGGTCATTCTTTCCATTAAAGCACTTTGATACTTTTAACATCCATGCAGAGCAGACAAAATCAAAGGCTCCTTCAAAGGAGCTACTGACAGTGCCACATAGCTGTGTTTTCCTGCCCTGGTGGGATGAAAAGCTGTATGGACTCTACTAATTCAGTCTAGTGAAAGTATGAGTCCTCACTGACATCTCGCCCAGGCTTAACTAACTGTTCAGCTGCAAGAAGAGCACCCACGCCAATTTGCTGAGCGGAAGTGACCTGGCCTTTTTGTGGTGTGTCGCCTTATCAGAACCGACCTATCTCGAATAAATCACACGGCCCTACCATGTAGTGTCCTTCCACCCACCTCTTAGGTGAAGCTTCCAGCAAGTCAAACTAACATGTGCTGAATTTGCACCATGTTTGCCAGAAAAAAACCCACAAGGCTTGGCCTTTATATGAGAGAGAACTTCCTTTGTAGGACTGGGAAAGGAGGAAGGAGTGTGATAAACATCATTACCAGCAAGTATTTTTTCCCTTTCTGATGCAGCTCTGCAGTGAGTTTCTTATCTGCCTGCATGAAAGATCTTTTCAAGATGTTTCTAATCCCTAAGGAAGTGAGAGACTAACAGAGTCGTCCCAATAATAATAAAAGGGGGGGGGGGGGGGGAGGAGTCAAGGGGGAGATGTCTCTCTTGTTCCTCTAACACTTGACAAAGCACTTTCCTCCCCCTCCCAGCACTACCCTCCTAAGCAGTTCAGAAGGGAAATGAGTTTGCTTGCAGATATTTTTGTTCTCTAGCTGGAGAAACAAATGTGTTCACTGAATATAGCTCTGCCAAGAAAATAAGAACATGGGCAGAACTTTGAATGGAGTCACTGATGGGAACGACGGAGAGAAACAGTTTGCTGTCTGAATTGCTCATCAGGAAGAAATAAAGGTGAAGAAAGGGAGGGAGGAAATAGAGTTGTTTGAGTAAAGATATTGAATGCGCAATCTGCGTGGTAGAAACTGCAAATGCTGAGAAGAAACTGGATGAGTTTGAGTCATGCAACAGATTTTTTTTCCTGAAGTTATTTAAAACGGACGCTGCAGAAATCCCACCTTTGAAACTTTTCATGCATTTGCTATCTGGAGAATCACCTGGGCATGAGGTCAGGCCTTTAGTCCAGGGCCTGGTATGAGGGCTAGTGTGGCCAGGATGGTCACACAAAGGTGCTGAGGGCTTCTTTGCTATGGAGGGGCGAGAACTCCTGATACCATTTTCATGGGGAGCAGCAAGTATCCAGTCACCAGCAAATACCCTTCAGCAAGACAGGGACAAAGCCATGACCTTCTATTCTTCTCTCTCTCTTGCCCACATGGATTGGCCTCTCCATTGCCTGGTGTGGCATCTCAGAGGGTTTACGGCATGTCATGCCGGAAAGAATTACTGACTGCCTCCTAAACTCCCTGCATGGCTGCACAGGACCTGGACAAACTCTAACTCAGTTAGAGTAACACAGCGACATGCTTGAAATCCCCCCTAGTAATGATCTTCTGAATTCACTCTAATTCCTGCAATTTGTACTTCAAAATATTGGAAAACAGAGCCACTAACTAGTTTTTAGAAAGCATTTTTACAAGCAGAAGATATATCTGTGTGTTTTGGAAAACACATAAATAAAGGTTCTGGTTAATTTTTGCTTTCTTTCATCCTACTCCGGAATCCTATTCATAGGCTTATCTAGACTTGGAAATGTACCAGCATAATTATTCCAGGAAAATTATTTGGAAATAATTCATTTTGAAGTAACTCTCTGTGGAATCAGAGTGACCAGACAGATACATATGCCAAAAAGAAAGGATGTAAAAATAATTATTTCAGAACAGCCATATCAGTAAATTTCCAATGGAGACGAGCTCATATACATAGGAAGGAAGCAAGCTCTATTGTCTCTCTCCTTCCTTGCAGTCCTTGTTTTACAGCCGAATAAGCAATAATGAGGCTGTAGATCTATGTCTTCTTCTTAGAATCCAAAAGGCTTTAAAGAGTCTGTTGGATGAATTTCAATACTCTGTTCAAGTCCAAGGAGGAAATAAACTCTTCCAGAAATTCACCAATCTTCCTTTTTCTTCTTTGAGTCTGGCTATAGCTCAAAGGAACCTGATGGACCATCTGTCCCTCCCATCCTCTCAACCCCCACATGCCACCGTCGATAAGACATCAATCTGTGAAGCAGCTCTGGGAGAGATTTTTTTGAGTAGTTTCTCCAAGAAAGCATCAGAGCAATTGCTCTGCAGAATCTAGACGCTCTCTGCATGTGGGGAGCAGAAAGGGGTGTTGCTATCTCCCCATCTCTACCATGTCTGGACATTCTTCTGCTGAAGGTTGCAAAAGTATTTGCAAGAACTTTAGACAAGACCGACAAATAAATTAACTAAAGTCAGTTTAAGAAGCACTTTAGTAAACAGGACATGGCTCATGAGACCATTAAAGGCTTGGAAAACATACAGGGAGATGCTCCAGAAGCTCAATGTTTTTAATTTAACTAAGACAGATTAAGGGCTCAGTTCATCACAGTCTATAGGAACATGAATCTACTGGGATATTGCTCGGGACAATAACACTCAGCTGTTTTTCGGAATGCTTCTTGCCTCCAATGCCACTAAGTCACAACGTCACAATGCCACTATGATAAAAATGATTGGAGCCTGCACTCGTTTCTGAGTCAGGATTGTGGTTCTTCCAAAAAGTTTCCAAATAAAGCTTTGTTCAGAAATGATAAAATACCTCCCTAGTAAAAAGCACTGATCCCATCTCATTTACACCTCAGGAGAACGGTCCTTTGCATAGGCATGCACTTTACAGAAAGACGGGACCGTCGCCTCATTTCGTTTGAACTCTTCTATATCACAGCTCCTTTCACCCACCTGCCCCCATTCCTTTTGTTTGCCTTCTGGCAAGACATCCAGTCTTGAGTTGAAAGACACCAAGAGCATCATACAGAGGTGCTGCTGAAAGGCTTGCTTACTCTGACCCTGCAATCCTTTACAGAGCTCGTACCTCCGGGCTGTCACCCCGCCGCACTCAATAGCTTCGCACTCCTTACCCTGTACAGCTGCAGAGCGTTGCATCTGCCTGCATTGTACTGTGTGTCTGTTTAGGCCCTGTTCTTACAGCTTTTATTTATTTTTTATTGCTCTATCCATTTTTAATGTCCACACTTTAGCAGCCATGATTTTAAATTTTCCTCTAGATAACCACTAAAAGCTTGAAAAGCATCAGATTGAAACCCAATACCTACAGCACCCCTTTCATCCCCAGAAACCTCTATCTCCAACAATCAATGCAGAAATATCCCTTTTTTTTTTTTCCTTTCAAAACATTGCCGGTTTATGACCAGATAAAGACTTGGCCTATCCACAAACAAGAAAGGGGTAGGAGAGTCTGCTGATGGCTCACCAGGGCTCTGCTTCAATTCATGCAAATCTCAAGGACTGTTTACTGAGAGAAAGGAGCAGAAAGAGGGTCAATAATCCAAAATTCACCTGGGAATCAGCCTATTTGCTATCAACTCACATGAAAGGAGATACTCCTACACAAAAATACATGACCCCTCCATCAAAGGGAATTATGAATATATCCTGTTCGGCATTAATATTAGCCTCAGAGGTTTTTTGAGTGAATCTCTGCTTTTTAATTTCACCATTCAGAGTCCCAGCAGAAGGAAAAGGAATAAATAATATAAATCTGTCATGATTTTAGGGCAGGCACCACCCCAGTGGAAGGGGTCCTATGCAGAAGAAATGTCAGGAACCCCTCTAGGAGAGGAGGCTGCGGGATCCTGAACCATCCTTAATGGCTAGTGAACAGCCAAAAGGATTCAGATGCGGCTGGGGGTCCCTGAGCTTTGGGAAGGGATCAGGAGAGCAGGTTTATTCCCCTGCTGTGGATCATAAAAAGCATAGTTTAGGTATACAGTTTCCAATATATATACATCTATATTTTGTACGCATAAATGTCATCCTTTATCTAGTCGACTGAGACAACGCCAAGCAGAACTAACTCAGCCCTTTGCAAACACATAAATTACTGTGTCTTTATCAACCAAATTTATGCTTAAAGATGGAAGCCTGGTTTATTCAAAAAGATCTATTTTCTGCACAGCTCCATCAGGCGGCCTTCCTCTAATCCCGCTCCCTGTCCCTCGGTTTGCGGACTGCTGCCTCCCGTACCGAGTCTCCTGCTCTTCCGCCTGGAACTGGCAACCGGGGTAAGCTGTCTGCAGTGCCCCGGGTCATCACCCTCCTTTTCCCGAGAAGTGGCCCAAGATTAACGTCCTTTCAGACTTCTACAATAGTGCTTGGCACTCATTTCATGGCAATCCACCAGCGTATGATGGAACAAATCATCAAGCTGGGAAAAAACCAGGCATCTTTAAGGAAACGTTTGCATCAAGCGAGCTGAGCATGTGCTGCATTTTACCTACCCTCTCCCCTACAGGGAAGACGTCGTATTAAACGGTGAGGAGGAGTAGCCTCAGCTACAGGAAAAGTTTGCTTTGTTGAGCATTAATAAAACTAATGGGGTGTGTTTATGTAACACCTTTCATCCCGAGCGATCAAGTGCTTTGCTGGCCTTCATCATTTCACCCACCACTGAACTGCAGACACCTCTGGGGTGGAGCATTAGCAGATGCTCTGCGGAGCGCAGCAACGCAGCAGAGCGATTCAACGTGGGAGATATGCCCTATTCCAGCTGCAGGGGCAAAGGGAATTTGGTTAAGTGGAATGTAATTATCCAAGCCGGTGGTACCTGGGAGAGGAGCATTAGCAGCCCGTGATACTCTGACACGGGGCCACGACTGCTCTTCCAGCCCCAACGTTACCACGGAGCCAGCGCTGCAGCCCGGCTCCAGCTTTGCCGTTGAGCGTCAATTCAATTTCCCTCGCAAGGCTCCCAAAAGAAAGCGTTTCAGAGTCTTTTTACGGCTTTCCAGATTCCCACTCTTTCAGCTGAGGATTGCAATTTGCATAGCTCTAACACCTAAAACAAACGAGAAACGAACGAAAAGCGTGGCTGTAAATGGAGGTTCGGTACATCCAAGTTCCTTACGGGCAGCACAATGCTCCGTTGGTTATAAAATCCACACGTTATGTAAGAGGAAGAAACTATTGTCCTTAAACTATTCATGGCAGGGTAGCTTGATTTAAATTGTAATCATGGTTTTAACCAGCAAACAGAGAATCTTGATTTAAATAATCAGTTTTAATCTTGTTTTGCATTGGTGCTTTTCAGTTATATTCTTTTAAAACTGGTTGATTCTCACTGATTGGTATAATTTGGCGCTTCTTTATGCTACATCTATACATATTTATTCCAGCAATTATATAGTTTAGCATGCATTTATTCAGATCCTTACTTTTTACATTTTTTATGAAGAGTAAGTGGTGAACAACAGATTTTTTATTCAGTAGGTGATTGCTGGTTTTTTGGGGGGTTTCGTTTTGTTTTTCATTTATTTGGAATTCACGTCAAGCCGCCTTTCAATGGAAACTGGAATTCGGTTATAATTTCACCCCCTCCTCCCCATCGCAGGGTAATAAAACTACTTGAGCCTGCAGGAGATGCAAGAAGAAAATAAGTCTTGCGCTGGAAATGAGTTGGTGTTCACAAAGACAGCGTTAGCTGTCGTGGGGGAGCGGAAACGAAGGTGCACTCCCCAAAACGCTCAGCTACACTGCTTCTTCAGTAGCAAAGCTGGCCTAGCTCGTTCCCAAGTGTTTTCACTACCCCACTCGCAGCCACGGGCCCTCAGTGGACCCAAATCGGGAAGTTTTTGTGCTGGGTGGGATTTCTGCTGGTTTTCCTGCCCCGGGTCAAGCTAGGGTCTCCACGCGGTCTCAGTGGGTCTCGGTGAACCCACACGGGAACCTCTCGAGCCAGTCGCCCCTCCGAATAAAAACGCGTCCTGGTACCGCGCTTGTAATATGTCTGGCTGCTGATTTTATTCATGGAGATCTTCTCCTCTCCTGCTTTCTAACTGCCGGTGGATTTCTGCCTGCTGCACACGCTCATTGAACGGCTCTACTTGAGTGACTTGATGGGGGGGAAAAAAAAAAAAATCTCCCTTTCCACCTGCAGAAGAAGCAATCGCTGTCAGAAGCTGATTTAGCGCCTCCACAAACCAGGTCTAGACGCTTGCCCAGAGAGTTTAGCCTATTCAGTGCTTTGACTTTCCTTAAAACTTTGGCAGTTAACGCAAAACTGCTTGGAAATTGTCTTAAGAACGATTTAAAAGCCTCTAACTGATTCTTCTGAATTTAAATCTGAGTCTTGCTGGCCATAATTTGACATTTCATTTGAAACAGTTTATCTATTAGAATGAAAAAAAAAATTGCACATTTAATTTAAATTAAATAAAAAAATAGTATTTTTTCATCGCCTCCGCTACAAAGCGAGCAAACCAGGACAGGAATCCAAAGTGCGCGTTTCCAAAGGCGGCACAAAGCTGTCATTCAGATGAAGTAATTCCTCCCCGAGCTTGCCACGTTTCAAGGGGGTTGCAAGAGCCCCTGTAGCACTTCGGAGGTCTCGCCTACGGAGAGAGCTACAAGGAGGAAGGGGGAAAAAAAAAAAAAGCCACTGCCTGGCTGCTGGAGCACGGGAAGAGCCGGCGCTCTCTTTTCAGCAAGTGCCCGGGGTGTCCGTGACCATGAGAGGACCCTGGAAGCTCTGCTGATCTCCAGGAGAGCTGTCTGTATAACGGCCCCTGCGACACTGTTCCTTTGACGCTCTCCATTTCACAGTTGCCCAACTCAGTGTGAAATAACAGCAGCAAGAGCAATAACAAAAAGCAGCTTCCGCCCCCCCCTTTCCCCCCCCAGAAACATGTTCAGCACATGTTTGAGGCGTTGCCTAAGCCAGTACTTTAAATCCTTTTTGCACTAAGAATTCACTTAATATATTAAGGGATTGATATATTAAGGGATAGAATTTAAGTACACTTGCTCTGTTTGCTGTTATTTGCATGTATGATCGGAAAAACTTGAAGACGGGACAGGGAAGAAAAAAAAAAAAACAATTAATGCCTTTAACGCCCTGAGTTCATAAGAGAGAACTAAGATGAAAAAAGGAAGAGAAATGAAGTGACACCGCCAAGGTTAAGCACCGTCCATGGCACAGCTGTGGATTGAATGGTTCGAATTGCAGTCCAGTGCCTACCCAAAAGCAGCCCTGCTCTGACTCCTGTAACACGTCTGCTCCCCAAATGTCTTGGTGTAAATTTAGGCAGATGTGGCAAAAGCTTATCTTTTAGCTAGGCCATAATCAAGTTTCATTTATCAAATGTTTAATCTATAGGAATGCTAGATAGGAATTAATAATATAGCCTTTTCTCTTTATATACACGGTTCAAAATGGTCCGTGCTGGTAGGGAAAAAACTAAGCAACAGCCTGCCTTACAGCATATAATTAAAGTTTTTAGGGACAGTTCCAAGAAACACTGAAAACTTTGCAGAATTAGGGCAGTGTTGCGTTTTCAGTCATTGCCCTGGATTGAACAAAACGGCACAATTTAATAGTTAATCAAAAGCCTCTGAGAAATGAAGCGCTGAGATTTTAATGAACCAACTCTCATGGCTGTGCCTCCCTTTACTGGGATCTCGGCACGCACCTCGGGGCATGGGTATGCAACAGCAGTAACACGCTATTTGCTATCACTGTCTTCCCCTTGCTGGTGGAGAGATGTCTTCGTGGAAAAAAGCAAAACAAGCTGCCACCGGAGGAGACTGGACCTGATACGGATTAAGACACTGTGCTGGACCTATAAGGAGGTGCAGTGGTCCAAGGAATATAGACATGAACATCTAGAAATGCCAAAGTGGGGAGAAAGCCTGGCACCCCCTTTCTCTGCGCGGCGAAGGCTGCAGTAGCTCCTGGTAGGGCTGTGATGGCATCCTGGGATGTCCTGCTCGTTTCAGCCTGGCGTGACCCCTACACAGCAGGGATGAAGCGGAGAAGGAGGAAGAGGCTAAGGGAAAAATCTCAGCCAGTGCTGAGACACGCACACACCTCCCAAAGATGTGGGTCGGAAGCCAAGTATTGCCATTAAAAGCGTCCACGGCTTGTTTGCAACTGAACCTATCTGCACTCCCTCTAGGGTGTTTCGCACTGAGAGAAGGAAGTAACTTATGACATTTGGGAATAGTCGTTTTTTTTTTTTAAAAAAAAAAAAAGCGCAGACTTAGGTCCAGAATATTTGGCAGCTTGCCAGCAATATCGCTCAATGCAGTTATTTTCTATAAAATATTCTCCACGACAAGGCATTTTGCAGTGGCCAAGGGAAGGACAACAATTAACGGCGTCATTGAAAAGAACAATAAGTTCTTACCTGTTAACGTTGTTGCTACATGCCCTCTCCACCAATCTCCCAGCTATTAAGAGTTTACTCAGTTCGGGCCATTTTTGAGGGGCTGTTTAATGGCTTCACCGTCATCACAAAAGGAAGAAGAAGAATGTGAAACCAACACTCTAACAGTGTGCAGTTCATTAACTGTGGCTCACTGCAGCAGAATCACATTGTGAAAGGGATGAGGTCAGACAGACGCAGATTGCAGAAGGAAAGAAACTGCATCCCTTATGGGCATACCATATGAGAATAAAAAAAAATGGGAAGACTTCTTTTTCTCTAGAGACAAACAGGCCAAGGACGAGATATATCCACCCCAGGAAATGAGTGGGAATACCTTCATCGAGCAAAATCAAGGCACTACCTCTGATCACTAACACAGCAACTGAATTATTAGGCCCAGATTATCCCACGTAAGGTAAACCACCTAAACCGGGAGCACTGGTGCCGCTGGGTCCCTCAGCAGTCGCTGGGGAGCGCACGGTGCCTCCAAAGGGAGATTCGGCGCTCAGGTGGGTTGAATCCTGCCTGGGACAGAGTGACATCCACTTGTTCCTGGGTTTGAGATGTCGTTTTACAACCTCCTGCACAGGGGTTTGGTCGACCACGGAGAGAGATTAAGGTTCTGTTGCCTTGAACCCCACCAATTTCCCATCCCATCAGGGTAAAACTTTCTCTGACATTCTTGTGAAGAAGTAAGATCACGCTTCACCTTTTCACTTTCAAAAAGCATCCCAGGGCTCATGTCTAGAAATGATAAAAAAGATGAGAGGACAGAATATAGGAGGTAGTAGGAATCCATCATCAAGAATAGCCGTGGTTAGAAAGTTGGATCACAAGTAAGGAAGATGTAACAGCCTTCCAGAGAGCCATTTTTCACTGGGGAATGTAGTGTTTCAGATGGTGATGTTGTCAAACTCTCCTTTTAAGGACTAATATTCTTCACAGGAACATTAGTATCTTTATGGTTGGAGAGCCAGGAGACACATTCCTTCCCTTGACCTTCACATTTCAGGTGACCATCTTGTCTCCGAATATTTTTATAAAGATAGCTTCAGTGGACTGCAAAATCCAAGCAATCCTAATGTACTGTCAAAATGAGGTATTGCTTGCAAGTGCTACCTGAGAAAGGAGAGTGTAAAAATTTCCAGGAACCGAAACAATTTGGATTAGTGAAAATCCACTTCTGGACCAGCTACTTATTTTGATAGTTTTCCGGTGCTGTTTGCTATCATATGTAATTGATGTTGGATCTTTAGTGTTAAGGGTTCTGCCTAATTCTTATTTCAAGCTGAAACATCTTGTTAATATTAAGGTTACAGCTGATAGGAGCCAAGTGAAGTACGACAGCCAGCAGATGCCTGATCTTGACCTGGTAATTCTAATTTATTCTTGTCTTCTCCTACTCCAAAGGCATAAGAGAAGTTTAAGAAAATAGAGAACATCGCACTTCTCTTTTTTATTTATTTTGAGGAATGATTTTTTTTTTAAGTCTCTGTTCTGCACTCTCTAGAGTCTGAGTATCATATTTTTGCCTACACAATTTGCAGAAGAAGCATGTTTGAACCACACACTCATTTACTGGAAGTACTTCATAATACACTATTTAATTCAAAAAAAAAAAAAAAAAAAAAGATGTTGCTGCAGCCACAGTAACAATATTAACAATAGACTGCATGAAGCTGGAGAGGAAATTACTCAGCAAAATGTGGTAATAAAAAGAAAAGTCACCATGGATTATAAGATGGGTTTTTAACAGACAATTTGTAATGGTGAGATTACACAGTAATTCTGGGACTGCTAATTGCACTGATATACTGAATTATATTTTGAGCCAGTGATTTGGATTAACATGATTTGGGAAATAGGGAGGTGAATGCAAAAAAGACTGAGTAAAAATACTTGCTGTGCAGAGGTTCAGAACCGTTTAGGAGCACCTGGAAAGGCCCGTGGAAGCATGGATAGACCCCGTCAGAAACATGAGCAAGAGTCAACCAAAAGGAACAACAACAAAAAAAAAACAACTCAGAAATAATTACCATTTGACTAAGGTCCCCTTATAGCTATTGTCAAGAAATTTGGAAGAGAATATATTTGGAAAAAGTGGTGAAATTCTGGAGCATGTGGCTTGATCGTCATGACGGCTTTCTGATTTAATAAGAAGCAGAAATGTATACAAGAAAACTGGCGGTGAACAGCATGTCGCAGGGTGTTTAACCAGCAGTACTGGCATTTACACCAAGCTGGCACTCTGACTATTTTTCAAAAACAGTTAGTTACCAGCATACACCTAGGACCCGATCTAACAGGTCTCTGATATCAATGGGAGTTTTCAGAGGCTTCGGTGAACCTGTATCAGACTCCCCCCCCCCCCAATAAGTGAAAGTATTAGTTAGACTTCTTAACTACTCAGGAGAAATAAAATTGCATTGTTTCTTCGGTTTTTCTAATTGGAAAGGCTTGTCTTTATTTCCTGCTCTAATTTACCTCTATGTTTCTAAATACCTTTTACTACTATTCAATTCTATCAAGTCTTAATGTCCCACGCAGTTTTTAAGCGCTTCTTCCAGCAGCAGTAATGGTTTAAAGAGTGTAGAACCAGAAAGTGTGGGGGGCCCACTGCAAGAAATGCTCTTTAAATCATGTATTATGTCAGTTAAATGGCAAAGAGTTGGGTCTGTGACGGTAGAACAGGCAAAAATATTACGTGAGCTTTTCAGCCCCTGGTTACCACTGCATTTCAGTTTTACAAAAGTATACGAGAACTCTCAGGAAAGACAATTTATTTGATGGGAAAGCGAAAATTAACCATGGCACATCCACTACCATTCTGGTCATTTTGGTAAGGCTAGGAGAGCAGATACTGGTTTAGCTGCTTGCATGATAGTTTAAAAGCTCATTTAAATGCATCCCAGAATGGTAGTGACTAAAAGAAAAATTATTTCTCTCTGTGGGGTGTTGGTCCAGCTATGTAAAATGAATTGGTGCTCTTAATCTTGTCACCCGTGAGTAAGTGTCTGTATTGCTACAGTCCTCATACCACATTTGGCACTGACTAGTGATATCAGAGGTGAAGCCAAAGACAAATGGGCTTTAAGATTAAACTGCTCTTCCTAAACCGCGGCAACCAGCAGATGCGTGGCAGAAGTGTGCTGCGCCGATCGTACCTGCAGCCATTTCCTTGTCAGATGTGAGATCTGCACCCCAGCAACGCTGCTCTGACCCCCTTTGCAAACCTGAAGTGCAGGCAGGATTGCTTTCAGGAAGAAAGGACACGTTTCCTACCAAGCATTTGAACTGTTAAGATGGGAGGAAGGACCCAGCTCTGCAACGCAGCGCGATCTGCCAGCAACAATCCTGGAGCCTGAGTTTTGGCTTCCAGGGTGGTTAAATCAGGAATTTTAGTTCATGTCTACTTATCTCTAAGTCGGCTAGATAAGGAAATTCCACACTTCAGCAACACTTATGCTGCAATAATTTCTTTATACAATACATCACAATTAAGCAGGCGGTTCTATGTAGTCTCCAGAGAGGTTGAACTGTCTCGAGCCATCTGATGTTACTCATCCTGTCTGTGAGATCCTTCTGGCCTCTTGATACTACCCACATTCTTCCCGAGAGGAGATGACGAGAGAGAAACATCAGCTCCCCGCTGCACATGTACACAACATTAATCACGGCTGACTTGTCGTGCTAATGAAGAAAACGCTCCCGCTCTCGCTGGCTCCCTCGCATGTTTAACCAACTACGTGCCTTGGTGGAAACTAACACGAAGCCAGACTAAAACTAAGGAGAAAATGTCTGAAAGTTATTCTGTACTTTAAAAAAAGGTTTGCAACTCCACTTTTACAAAAAACAACTTTTAAAAAATATGGTTGGCCCAGTTCTCAAGTAATCCTGCAGCGAACGCACTCAAAAAAACAGCAAGCTCTTTGTCACCCCTGAGGCAGACGGAGAAGTGCTCCCCTTTTCCTGGGAAGGGGTTCTGTGTGGGAACATCAGCATTTTCTGTTCAGCTCTCATGTTCAGGTCTGTCGCGGGACTATGAACACGATTCATGACCGCTTGGGCAGCTCTGGGGTAGGATCTCCCCTTAGAGACCTGATATTTAGATATTTGCTTATACACAAACACTGTCCATGTCTACTTCTGTTAAGAACGCCCTGAGCAGTTCACAAGCCTAAAGCGCTCAAAGCCCCGTTTGAACAGTCCAGCCTGCACCCGGAGCCAAAGAAAGCTCACCAATGCTACAAATTATTGAAACTGGAGAAAGAGAGATGCTCAGGAGATCAACATGTGCAACCACTCCAAATGAGGCAGCATCCAGCTGACCTAGACCATTCCCAACAGCTATTTATCTATCCTACACTTAAAAACTTTTACTACTGGAGCTCCTCAGACTCCTCTGACAATCTCTTTCAGGGCCTAATTACCTACATGCCATGCACAAGGAAAGGCAGACAGAGCTGGGTTTGTTTAGCCTAGAGAAGAGGTGGCTACGAGGACATCTAGTTGCTGTCCTTTAACTATTTTATATGTGGGGATAGGGAGAAGATGGACCCAAACGTTCTCAGAGATGCCCAGTGAAAGGACAAAAGGCAACAAGGCAACAGGCACAAGGTGCAACGATGGAAAGTCTGACTAGCCGTAAGGAGAAGAGCTGTTCACAGTGAGGGTGGCGCGGCCCTGGAACTGGGACAAAGAGGTCTTGGGATCGCCAACCCGGGAGATACTCAAAATGCAGCTGGATAAGGTCCTGAGCCACCTGAGCTAACCTTTGAGGTGAGGGCTGCTTTAACCAGGAGGAGGCTAGACTGGAGACCTCCAGAAGTGCCTTCCAACTAAATTATTCTGTGAATCTATACTTTTACAATGACACCTTTCTGATTAGAAACCTTTTGCTATTAGTATCTGGCTAAATGGTTGCAAAACAAGAAAATTTTTTGGGAAACTGCTACCATGTTCTCCCCCTCATTGTCCTTTTTTCTATGTTAAGTGCAAATGTTGGCTCAATGCAACGGCTGCTCAGGGCTACCTGGGGTAACACCAGTTCAGTCAACTCCAGAATCAAATCCAAATGACCACTTTAGGAACTTGGCTAGGTCAATCTTGCTGAGAAACAGAGTGAACTAGTATAGGAAAAAGGTTCGGCTAACTTTATTGCTATACTTCCAGGACTCACACTCCTCCCTGTGCATGGCTCTGAACTGTTCATGTGAGTTCACAATTTCAGCTTAGCTTAGCTGGCCACGCTGCAAAATAACCCTTGAACTTCGTGAAGCCTCTGTGTCAGCAGCACAGAGCGATTGTGTTAGCCTGGCACTGAGCTGTCCCCTCTGCCCCCTTACTCTGCCAAGATACCAGTCAGGTCGAGCGAAAAGCACTGCCCAACTGCGGGAAGCCCATTAGGTCTGTGTGTGTGTAGGATTTGATCTCAGGGCAATTCTGGACAACTAACTTAAGTTAACTCTTCGTTAAGAACAAACAGCCTAGTAAAAGTATTCAACCTCCTGGAAAGCCTGAGAACTGTTTAGATAAAGCATTGCCCGGCTTTTCATGCCAGCTGCCTGTGCAGTGATTTACGGACTGTAATATGCCATGGGATCAGACCACTTTGCCAGTTTTCTTAAAGACAGAGGGGCGGATTGTGGCTGTACTTGCTGAGCAGCGTATCTCTGTTCCTTCAAGGCGTCACCACTCCTCAAAAAAAAAAGCCAAGCTTTTCAGAGGAGCCAGATCTCTCATTTTCTGAGAACACAATAAATGTCTCAGCAGAGTCATGCTTTGACAGCTTTGGATTTATAAACATCAGAAGTAAATTCTGATTATTTATTTTGGATAAATAATGAACAGCATAAAAATCTCGGACGTTAACCTTCATTGGAAAAGTTGCTTTAATGGGCCCCATAAAATCTTCTATTGATGGCAGGTTCATAAAGCTCCATATTGACTTCAGCTGAAGGCTATAACTTCTATCAATACTGTCAGCAATTAATATTGACTAATAAAGGTATCCTGTAAACTGAGTCATAGCATTATGTTACTTTATGCTGCCATTAGCAAAATTTCATATCTTCTTGAAAACGTTTCTCCTATAAATCTGGGTTTTCTCAAAATAGCCTGTGTGATGCCTGGCAATGTAAGTGCCCATAGTAACACTGCGAAACAAAGAGCAATTTTCTAGATAAAACTTCTAAAAGGATCCCAAACAACCACTCTCTCCAACAGCAGCTTTCAGGATGCAAGTACTTTGTTTGCAAACGCTTCTCATACCTTTGCATGTGCCAATCAATAATAAAAAAAAAAAGTCCAAATCTTATTTGTGTACATTTATAACTTAAATTTTTTTCCTTAGCCCCTCTTCTTTTCTTTCGTATCTGTTTGGATACTTTCATACCGCAAATTCAACTACAATCTCTATACTGAAAAATATATGTCTTTCTCTCAACTCCAGACAAGTTTTTCTGATTAAGATAGAACCTGGCTGATCTCTCTGATGTCTTCCCAGGGAAGTCCAACTGTCAAGGCAAACTTCACACAGCAGAGATCAGGTTGTAATATTTTCCCTTGAGTTTCACCATCTCTTTTTATCAACGTGAACAATACAATTATATACTGGGCACCACCACTCTCTAGATTTTATGTATGCTACATAGATTTTATTTTTTGAGTATGATATAGCCTTTCTCACCCAAGACACCCAACAGCTAAGACTGCAAATCCTTAGGGACCAAAGAAATGTCTTCTATATTTATACAGCACTTAAAAACTAGAGGTATGTTCTCCACCCTTCTGGTCTTCTCTTTTCCAAATTGCTATGCAATGGCAGGTCAGCTGATGGTTAGTGTGTGTCACTGCATTTAAGGAAGAAGTAATTGGATGCTCTCTCAGTACCGACTTAAATACTACTGCCTCTGCTATTAGTCTCAATAAAGCTATTCAATGCATGTGCTGTTGCTAATGTGTTGTTGCTCATATAATTTCGTTTGTGAGTGAGCTGTAGGTACAAAGTTGCCTTTGCACATGTAGAGATAGCATTACGGAAACTAGCAAAAAAGACTCCAGCAGCTAATGTGATTCTTCAAAAAGACTAAATTTCTTTCTGTGGTTTGCTTCTCTTAGTAGGCTTGGAAAGAAAAATGTATGGGATAGAATCACAGCTGTTCATACGCCACCACGAAAAGCACAAGGGAGGGGCTCAAATACAAAAAAAAGGGGTGAAAATGCAAGGTGTTTGCTTTAGTTTTTTTCTTAGGCATTTCTTAGGAGTGTGCAAAACTCTAGTTCACCCTGAAAATCCCTCAAGTTTTTGGTCAAAACATACGCCTTGGAAGTAAAATGATATACTCTGTCACTGCCCTTCTGCCTGTCCAAATGGATGCAACTCTGTAAAACGCTCCATTAAGAAACCTAAAAAATACTCTAACGATAATTTTAAAAAAGAGTCTTGTTTAAACAGAAAGCCATTTATCTTTGAACTTTGCCTAATATATCATTATCACTGAAAAGAAACTTAATAAGCTTCTACTATAATTTTGTTGGAGTTAAACATAAAATCATGTGGGTGGTGTATGTCTCACTATGTCATGGCTTCCCAAGAAAAGGGTATCATCATTTGTCACTATAATACAGTGGCAAAAAGCATAAAGAGAGCAAGCAATGCAGTCATTTCACATCAGTTTTCTACGCTGAGCTCAAGCTCCCAGTGACTTGTATGCAGCAGCTATATTAAGAAACAGGCTGTGCCGTAATTGAATTAAAGGTGCAAAGGCATATATGGCTGCGTGAACCCCAGGGTCAAGTCGCAATTGAATCAAAATCCTCTCTTCTTCCTACACTGCTTGGCAGAACTGCTGACCAAAAGGTTCGCAGACCTACAGAACACATGCAGGAGTCTCTGCAGCTGGCGACGCAAAGTTACAGAGATAAAAAAAAACCGTGACCTTCAGCTTTTATTTCTTGCAAAGAAAAAGGCTTCTAAAAATATTTCACCATCCTTTCCCTTCAGAGAGCAGTCAGCTGATTTACATAAATGAAACGGCTCCTGTCAAGGAACCAGCTAGGAAAAGAAGGAAATTATCTGCCCCGAAAATCTGTAGCAAAGATAAGAGCAGCATCGGGCAGGGGAGGGGAGATTTAAATGCTTTTTGTCTGAAAGGTCGCTATGAAAAGCAGAGAGAGTATTACAGCCACTTAATGATCTCTGTCGCTGTGATAAATAAGTAGGAGCTTCTCCGGCAGTTTATTAACAAATACTCTGTAGGACAGTACAAAAGGCCAAGACATGGGACTATTAGAAGAGTGTTTTCTCTGAGTCTGATCAAAAAAAAAAAAAAAAAAAGAAAAAGATTTAAGTGGAGTGGTAAAAACAGGCATTCCTGATAGAGCTCAAAGCAGATGTCGCATGCGCGGTGGTCACTTACCGGTTTCGGTGTTCTCGTGCTCTGTGTCGGTGAGCGTGAGGTTGGAGTTTGCCCGGCTGGACAGGCAGGAGCTGCGACCTGACTTGGGGTTGCGTCCCCAGAGCCTCACGGGGTGCTCGGGCGACATGACCACGTCTGCCTCGGTGTCGGCGTCCGAGCCGGCGCTGATGGAGTAGCCGCAGTGGGGTAGCCCGATATCAGTCCGGTACAAAGTCCCGTGCGTGGGCGTCACATCTTCAAGGCCCAGCTCTCGCAAGGAGAAGTTGGCTCCTGAGGGAGAACACAGCACCGTGGTTACTTTTTCATAGGGGATGGTTTTGTCTAGCACAAGTCAACAGCAGAACCATTCAGCCACTGTCTTCAAGTGGGACACAGTAGCTCCCGAGTCCACGCATCACACCAAACGTTCCTGTTTTGTGATCTTGGTTAATGACTACAGCCAAAGCCCCAAAAGGTATTCAGTTACTGCTTTGGGGGTGCCTACAGCCTCACAGAAATCAAAAGCAAATTGCTGCTTCTGTGGCATCCAAGGAGGCACTTGACGTGTATGGACCTCATTTTTTCCATTTGCAATGAGCAACTCAGCACCTGCACCATAACCCTACTGGGTATTTATGTCATCCCTCACAGCGCAGTTCACAGAAACTGGGAGTATTCCACATTACCATCTAATTTGCAGAAGGCTAAATCATCTGGGATACCAGGTGACTGTGCCAAGACCAAAAAGCAGCTGGATTTCTGCCTCTGGAACCTTTCCTCTGACAACAACTCAGAGCTCGTTCAATAAAAACCATCAAATTTGAAAGCAGAGAGGGATGGGGAGATGGTGGAATTATTTAAGAGGGGCAGAAAATACTCATCTTGGGAGAAAAGCAAAATGAGATATGCAATGATCAACAGTCTTAGAGTATACCTAGCAACACAAATACAATAGGAAATGTGAAAGTTGGAGGAGTTCTTCCTGCTGAAATCGCTGAAAGTACATATTGATGGTTTAAATATATTTTGGAGATCTCACTTTCTACTTGCTGACCACTCATGACTTGACTCAGTTCAGCTATTCATTCTGACACAACCACAGCAGAGGTTATTTGGCTGCTAATAGATGCAATTGTTTAGCTGACTAAAAATATAACCTGAAAAATGACTCTTAGGTTCAACTCTAGTTACATGCAGAGCTTCAAAATCAGTCCAAATCAGCGTGAAGAAAGATTCAGATATTAGCACACTTTGTTCAGAAAGTTGCCCTAGAAAGCTGGGGAGAGCAATTAGTGGCTCCATTTTAATCCACATTTATTTATTAATGTCTGCTTTTCTTTTTTAACCCAGAATGTCTTTAAAAGGCTTTGATCACCCATGAATGCCTTTATTTGCACTGTGCTTTTACAAGTACAATGCAGTGCTGCTCCCGTTCCAGTATGCCTCCATAGGATGCATTAAAAAAACTTTAACCAGTAGGAGGCATCAGGCTCTGGATGGTGGCCAAATACCAGTACCAGCCATCAGATTCTGTCTAGCTGGCTTCCTTATGTTACTTCAATAAGAAAATCCCCTGCAGTGGAGCCCAAGCTGCCTAAACTATGCATGGGCTACAGACTTTTAGAAAAGCATTTGCAGCTCAGAAATGTTTTTTTTTTTTTTTTTCCCCAGCTGAATCTGAATATGTGATCATCAGGAAAGTTCAGGCCTACACCTAGCTACAGACCGTAAAATTCATATCTACTCATTACTGCACTCTATTCACCCGTTCTAGACCTCAAGCTTGTATCCAAAACTGAGTTATGCTTCTTTCCCTGCTCAATACCACACTGAAGCGCGTGATTCTCCTCGCGTTCCCATCTGTCGATGTTAAATAGCACATTTTAGAATGTGCATCCAATGCAAACAGTCAGATTTCTGCTTTCCCAGAGTCCGGTTTCACGCTTGTGGAAACACTCCGGCTTGCCACAAGCCTCTGCTGCATGGGGAACGTCTCTTACTATAACCTTTTTTGCACTGAATGATCAGCTGGTCCCAAGTAGCTGCTGCTTTACTATACTTCTTCGTTAACTTTGCAGCTCCCGCTGATCAGAGAGAAGATGTTTGGAGGCAAGGTGAATACCAAGTCAGTGGGACTTGACAGCACTTCCATGTACAGTTCAGGGAAGAAACCATCTGACGTAAGGAAAAAATTACTGTGGTTCAGCTGGTTAACGATCTACAGCTGATAACACTCAAATGATATAAAGCATTCATGAACTTCACACCTTTTTGATTGACTGAGCAAGGGTAAAGCTTTCAGCCAGAGCAGACAGATAAGGATGCTTGGGCTCACAGCTCTGCCAAGCCCTCGAGCCTGGCTCGGGGAACACAGTGCAAGCTTGTGGCAAATTAATCCATTTAACTCATCTGTGAAACTGTCTGGGAGAACGTCCTCTCCCACTCCATGGCATGATGTAGCAGATGAACTTGACAAGTTGTAAAAGAAAGGAAACAGTATTTCCCCACAGACCTAGCTCTTCTCTTCCAGTTCTTACTTTAATGCAATGCCAGCATAATTTTAATAAACATCCTCCAAGGAGTACTGGACAATATAATCTTTTATTTTTCTTTGTTTGCACACTGCGTATTTGAGCCAACGATGGTGAGTTCCACCTACCCCTGCAACAAGCCACGCTCAGCATCATCAGGCACATCAACGTGCACTGTGACGGATGCTCTCCAGCAACAACAGCTCATAAATTATGAAAAATGACTGCTACAATTAACTGAAAATCAAATTTATTTGCAATAAACAGCAGGAGATGTATCGATTTTCATATTCTGTGTTCAGCGTTGCCTTTTAAACTGGAAGAACTCAAGTCAATAAAAGGAAGATAATAAATATCTGAGACTTTTTAATTCAGGTCTGGTCTATTTTTTGCTGTGCTGACTTGCACGTTTGCTGGCACTCTCACTCTAGCTAAAACCATTTAAATGCTGACTTGTTTATTTACTGAATTTATTTGGTCAATTTGAAATGCTTCCCTCCTCTGCCTTCCAAACCAATGCTGGAAAGAAATTTGCTTTGCCTTGTTGATGTCGAACAAGTGAATAGGGCTTGGTTCTCAGCTGGCACAAGTCCAAGAGGCAACACAAAGTGAGGTGTGTTCGTGGCTTTGTGCCACAGATTATCTGGGGTAATTGTTATCACTCTTCAGGCCAGTCTTGGGACTCTCAGGATGAACTGTGAGAAAATTATAAAATGAAAAATCTGTGGGTGATATATCAGAAGCCTAACTGGAGTCCTGACTTGGTTAATCTTAACTTCTTCTCAATTAATTTCAGCACACAGGCCAATGCCTTTTTGCCATTTTTCAGTACCCTACAAATTTTTTTTCTGGGGAAGTATGAACTTCTGTATAGCAAATTTATGCTCCTTGTCAATAGACTGGCTTTTCTTATTTATCTTTTGCGGGCTTCTTAGTAGAAGTCCATGGACCTGCAGGGCCTCGTAGACCCTTAGGTTGAAAACCACTGACCTATACTAATTCACATCCATCCTGCATGGTGAATATATTGTATGAAGTGAGCAAACTCAATGACCTAAAAGATTTCCTTTTCTTTATAGCTTCTTAGGTTCCTTAGTGATTATGAAATACTTCAGAGCTGCTCAGAAGGAAACCGCTTTTGTGATTGCAAAGTAGTGCTAGCAACACCTATTGGTCCTGTGGCTAATTATTGCCTGTGGCAACTTTCTTGAAATGTAAGTGGCAAGACTATATGCATAGAGATACTGCTGCAACTAATTTTGTTTGTGCATGTCTTAAAGATGAGTCTTGCACCAAAACCACAACGGCATGACACTTGAAGAGAGAAATTAAGCAGCCCCCAAGGTAAATGAGTGCAGTTATATGCATGCCCTTTGGGGAATCTGTTTCTCCAAAATGCAGAGGGTGCACTACTAGTAGTCTAGCTCAGCTCTTTATGTTCGTTGTCTGGAATGCTGCCTACTTCATTTGACTCTGTTTGCCGTTTTATGCTTTTCTGCATGGACTTCTAAAAATAATTTATGTGCCACCCTGCTTGACGTCTGAACTAAGACACTTATACATCTCTGCAGAAAAATGAAGATGAGACTGTAGCAGGGGCTAGGAATCTACCTCACATAGGCAGCAACAGCAGTGAAAACGTCACTGCATTGACTTGAGCCTAGCAATAAACAGGAAAACATCTGACATCTCTGCTAGGACTGTGGAGCCCACGCTGACCCCTGGACCTCCGCATACTTACAGTTTCCGTGACCCAACCTTGCCAAACTCAGGCTGGACTGGTACGCCTGCCCACTCCAAGTCAATGTCCCTAAGCAGCGTTGGTTAACGCACCTTGCTTACGGCAGGACCTGCTGAAACGTGCTCACCTGTTCGGCAGAATTCATCGGCCTCTTGGTGCACCATGTCTTTGACCCGATTGCTGTAGGTCAATCTAGAGTCTTGGTCATAAGCCTTCAGGGTCTCGCTGGAGCTGTAGGACTTCTGGGGCGCCTTGCTGTCCTCGCTCTCCGCTGAAGAGCTGGTATAGCGGCGCTCAGTGTCGCGGCGCCTAGTCAGAGATCGGTACGGTTTCCTTTCTTTCACATCCATGGCACTCTTGTCTGAGTATTCAACATTAAAATAATGACGACTGTGTGGTGATCAGATCGGAATAAGCTGAAAGACAGAATAAAAGAAAAGGGACCTAGGTTCATGGCACTGGACACCTGAAGCCTAGATCGCCTTTTTTTTAATGCATTCTTATGAACCCTAGTTTGCCTTTTTTATGCATTCTTATCCTGAACAAAATAAATGTTACTTAATGGACTACAGGAAAACCCTCTTAGAACAATTACTGATGGAAAGAAAGATTCAATTATGTGTGACTCAGAGCTCTGATAATTGCAACAGCTAGCAGGACACACACACACACACAAAACAACCTGCATCTGTCTGAACTGGGCATGTACTTGTGGATTTCAAGCTGATTGGTGATTTTTTGCGTCTTATTTCCCCAGGAAGTGATTCAGACACCTGGAGGAGTCATATTTCCTACATGCATTGGTCACGTCACCTCTGGGAAATCAGGTCATGCTGAAATGTCTCTTTTTGGACGTGCAGAGAACTTTTCAAAATGCTGTCCTATACTTTTAGAGGTGTTTTGATACATCATGAGAGTTTAGGGAGAATGGGGAAAGGAACAAAAGAATAAGAGATAGTGTAAGAAAGCAAGCAGGAAGAGAAATGAAGAGAAAAGGAATGAAGAAGTGAGATATAGAATTAAGTTAGAAGAAAATGTCTTCCTGTTCTTTGGGGTCCTCTTTACATTGCTGGAAACATACTGGAACTTAGCAGAGCTGAAAAAGTGCAAATGAATGACTTCACGTAACAGTATGGTCTGGGATTTATGCCTATCACTGCATATATGCAGGCATGCAAGCACACATACCCTCACACAGAGACAACTGACATCAGAAATAAAACATATATTAGAAAGATTTTTGTCAAAATACTTAAAGAAGTAAATCAGCTTTTCGCTTTAAGTTTATTAAATGCAACACAAGGCACTGAAAAAGAAAAAAGTCCCTGACTTGCAGCAACATGGTAAAATATATTTGTGAGTACGTAAACTAGTTTATGACGCAAAATACCCAGAAAACCCATAAACAAAATATTGAAAACTGCAATTACAGGCAGAGGTTCTCATAAGCCGAATCCTCCTTCCTGACCGCTAAACAACAGAAACCGAGTCTCTGAATGGCACACCAACAAACCATGGTTTACTACCAATACTGAAAAACAGAACAGAAGAAGAACAGAAAACATTTATCATTCCTTGGTCTTCTTCAGAATAAATGTATATGAGGATGCATTGGCAAGGAATGGATCACACTCAGTCGGCAGTTATCACAAAATCAAAAGACTGATTTGAAAGAGCGAAGCATCTAAGCCATCCTCAAAAAACCCTTCATCCTTCCAGTCACTGCAAGTCCTTTTGATTGTAGAGGTAACCTAGTCGAATCATGGGCCTCACTTGTAGATCTAAAGGGAAGTGAGAGGAATCCAGTTCTAGGAGGAAATTCATTGTTGATACCAATGGCAAATGAAATATAAAGAGTTACGATAACTCTTGAAAGGCTAAATCCTGAACACACTAATGAAATCTTACTCCTCCATGACTCTTACATCCCAGCTTCACTTTGGATGCTATGCCCTGAATTTGTGTTGCAGCGTATTATAGCTACAGCCTAGTAGTCAAGATTAGCTGTATGGTAAGTTTTGTAGGCTTAAAAGGGATATGGTATAGCATATCATTTGGAGCTCCCAAAACTATGAGCCCATAAAAGATCCTAAGCACAGGTTCTGATAGCCAGTAACACAGAGCTCTAACATAGGGGCTTGAAGACAGTATTTTATTATGAATTTCTCACTTGCTGATCCATCTGGCACGAGCACGAATGTGTCTTAGAGCCGGAGAGTGACTGCAAGAGAAAGCAAGAGCTGCAGCGTGGGTGTAAGGTTCACCTAAAACTGGCTAGAAAAAAGGAGGGGCCCACTCCTGTTTCTGCAATGATGGCTTTAGTATGACTGCTCTCTGGGTGTTCTTCCTTTAACCTCAAAAATGAACTTTACTGTGACAGAACCCAGTTCCAAAAGCCTGTAAATTTTCTGTGGCTTTTTTCTCTCAAATTAAGACATAGATTTAAAAAAAAAAAATCCACTGAATTTTATCTCAGTCAGTTCCAATGATGGCAGCAGACCAAGTTCACACTTTCTGTTTGTCAGTAAAACACACAGAAACTATCGAACACAAATAGAAGGGTTGTGGGGGGCTTACAACTGAGCTGTACTTGAGTCATTAGCAGAGCATTTGAGCATCGGTTTGATTTTAAACATGTGTTTAAACTTGCTGAACCCAATGATTTAAATTCAGCCTGTATAATTTCAATATAGTGAATGCAAATGGGACTACTCACGAGCCAAAATTTACACACATTAAGCATTTTGCAGAATAAGGGCCCGAGTGGTGCAAAAACTATGGCCTGCATGAAGAAGAAAGTACAAAAGACATGTATTATACTAGGGATCAGTTTAATATAATAGTGTGTAAGACGTCTACTAAAGATTGGTAGAATTCCCTTTTGCTGTATTGAATCAAAAATACCGGTATTTTCACAGTGGAGGGCAGGAAAAGGAACGTAACATTCTACCGACAAATTTGATTGCTTTTTAGTGCATTGTCTTCCTACCTCTAAAAAAAAAAAAAAGCTTTTTTGCTTAAAAAATTATGATTTTTTTTTGCAACTGTTACTGAGTTGATGTATCTCCTTATACCATCACTTTTTGTGCAAAATCCTCAAAAGAAGTTTGTTATAACTTGTAATAAAATACCTTAAAAACAGGCTCCTTCACAAGAGCACTGTAACTAAGAGCTGTTATAATGAACACTGAAATTGTGGTTTATTGTCATGGGGGATGGAGACAGTGAAATGTGAGGCCAAAGCAGTTACCATATTCTGCAAGAAAGAAATGAGGAAAGGTGGCTTCTATCTACTCAAGAGTATTATAGCAATTCCTACCAAGAGCCAATCATTTAAACTTCTACGCACTGCTAGAACCCACAAGGTACAAATAGCGTCTGTAATTGCCATTAGTAACCTTGCAACTTAGGAAATGGCCAAAAAAATCAGGAAATTGACTGAATTCCCAACAGACGAAGGTTTTCTTTTTGTAAAGAAAGGTGCTGAAAAACTCAAATTCCTCCTACAGTTCATCAAAATAGCCCTGTAAATTTGCACCATTCACATACAGATTCCTCTATAACAGTGCTTTAATTCCCAATTCATTCATTTATAAATTTAACTTCTCTCAGCCCTCGCTTTCACTCTCTCTTGTTGCTTGTAAGGAGACACTTTTCCACTGGAAAGGTCACCCCCAAAACGTATAATGTAATTTCATTTTTTGTAAAGAAGAAACTGTTGCATTAAAGTGACTTAAGTAAGTTTCCAGCACCTCTCCATGGACATGCAATTCTTGTCATCTCATTTTCTGACCAAATTCCCAGAGGTTTTAGATACCTTGCTTTCCATGGAGTTGTGCAGGCAGAGAATTTGCATCATAGTGTTTCTCCGATGCACTCTTTTTTTTTTAATCTGCTGCTCCTTCCACCTTGATTCTACTTCTGCTGCAATTTCATCCACGCCATCAACATCTCACATTTTCCCCTGACTTCTCTCACACATAGAGAATGCAAAGAATCACACTCATCTTGGTTACGTACTCAACCACCAGTTTCTTCCAGCTCTTAGTTAATGATTGCTTCTCATCATTATTTAAAAATTTTGCGTAAACTTGCTGGAGCCTAGATAAAAAAGCGAGGTTTCTTCTCCCTCTCTCCTTTGCCTGTGATTTGTCTAATATTGTCTTTCTGGCCCTTCACTCCCACTCCCTCCATACAAGCAAGAAAGCCCTCTGCTCTGCGCATGTATATTTGGAAGGGACTTTCTTGTCCTATAATTAAGTGCTTCTGCCTCAGTTTGATTCACATCAAATTCCACCTCTCCGTCTGTAGGACGGTTAATAGAAACAGCCATTTGTACTGTCGTCAGCCTTTTGAGTGTACCCTACACAAGCTGGACCGCAAGCTAGTTTGTGACACAATTCACAGTCTGAATGACAAAAGTATGCTTCAGGCTTTGCTTCCTCAACTCAGAAAATCCCACTGAACCTAGCAAGGGTTGCTCACATGCTAAAGCCTGTAAGACCCCTCAACACAGTTACATTTTCTAGAGACAGAGAGCTGAACTTTCCTCTTATCCTTGCGTATATTTCAAGAATTGGAACAACAAAAATCAACTTGCTGGTTCTGGTGCAGTAAACGCAACGCTTATTTGCAGCTCTTTTTGTTTTGCTTTTGCTCTGCTTGGCTTTCAAATAATCCCTTTTATGATGTTTTATCCTTTATATCTGTCCTCCTCATTCTCAGTTCTGTTGCTTTTTGTTGCTCTTTGGAGCTTTGATTAACCACACTGGCTTTGTGCTGCAGAATCGCACTCAATGAATGGCAGAGGGAATGATTTATTTTCTGAGTCACCGCTCAAAAGACAAACTTCCATCAATCAAAAACCAGACAAGAGAGTGTGACACCACAAAGCGATATGCGAGGAGGCGCTTACAGCAAAAGGGACAGGTGGTCTTTGATAGCTGACTTACATTGCAGGTCACTAATCACAGAGATTAGCAGCAAGGTGATAGACAGCGCCTGCTCTAGAAGGCAGCGTGTCATATCATCCAATTTTCTGTCAAAATGTAAGTGTTTAAATGGTAGAGGTAGCTTTATGTGTATCCTATATAGTTATGGCAACAGGGTGATGAGGAAGTTGGAAGAGTGAAATATCTTGTCTGCAAGAAGACGTAGGCACGAGTCCTGGGGCGTCAATTCAGCCCACCTTTGTCCTGGGGGGAATAAAGCGACTTCCTACCGTTGTTTGTTCTCCTCTGAAACACTGCCTATGTTAAAATGGCATCTTCTTACTTGGCGAGGCCTGCTTTTTGTCTGCCTTAAGTAGATCTTCTCATTCTGCTGCTCAGCGTAACTTTTTAGCTATTTTTTTTTTTTCATTGCTGCTTGCCTTCGTAGAGTGAACACAGCCACAGAATACAGAGCAGCAAGCTGGATTTTATTTTCCCTCCTCTGGGCTCCACACATCGACGCATTAACTAATATCCAATGCTGGTAAGTAGTGAACAAGTATCGTCTTCTTCATTTTATAGGGGAAGAAATGAGGCATGGGTAGGCAAAGTGGCTAACTTAAGGTGGTACAAGGAGAAAGCAAAAGAACTGAGCACAAACTCTTGATCTGTCAGGCAGAGTCTGATACTTAGTCCTGGATCTTTTGAAAATCAAGTCACATAAGCACTGCAGAATACTAAATTCAAAAAGTCTTGGACAATGCATGTCTGAAATCTTCGGGTGAGAAGAATAGTATGAACCTCAGATATTATTAATGAGATGCTCTTTCATGTTTGCTAGAGCCCTTCAGTCAGAAAGGCTGTGGAGCACGTACAAATACAGCTCTGTCTGACCACTGAAATAAAATGTGAATGAGGTGCACATCAAACAGAGGCAGTTTTTCTCCAGGTTATATATTAATCTTCCCCAAAACTCCAAGAGACATTGGGGTCAGACCAACAAAGACACTTGGGAAGTTATCTCCAGTTCAGGACCCTAAGCTGCAAATGAAGATGCTGGGAGTTCAAATGCTTGAAAGACTTTCTGGATGTGGTTATCGATGTCCTACACCAAGTTAAGGCAGCATTTGATAATTCACGTCTTATTTGAAACAACTAACTCCACAGTGACAGTCAGGCCATGCAAATGCCTAGTACTAGACTTAAAATCTTCTGGCCTCAAGACACAAAATGTTGAACCAGAGAAATTTTAGACGGTCATTTCTATCTCTCCAAAAATTCTGCAGTATTACCTGCCATTCCACACCTGACCTAAAGCATACAGACACATAAATGTAATGCTGAATATTCTGGCATATTCAACAGATATTTGGGCATGTACATTTTAGTTGTGCAAATCAAATTTGCAGAGCTAGGTGATCAGAGGCTGCAATGATTTCATCTTAGCAAGCGTGACTTAAACTGCATGATGCTACGTCCAAGATTTTTGGGAGATCCTGCTATAACATAAGATTCTTGTGTTTTTTATTAAACTTTAAGCTATAGATTTATAACAGAGGTCTTTATATGAAATAAATTAAGCTGTAGGTATAATATTCTCTCACATTTTGGCCAAGACTTTGGAAAGGCAGGCACAAAAGAGAAGGAAGAATTGAGTTAATACTGTTTGGCTTGAACCCAGTGCTTGAACAAAGTAACAAAAATTCACTTTTCTGACCACAACCATTAGGCCAATCTTCTACTGGTAAGGGACTTGCTAGGCAATTTAAAAAGTCTTATTCAAAAGATGTAGTTTATGACCTCTTGCTAAATAAATCTAAAAGTGCAATGAGCTACAGGTCCAGAAGAGCCTAAAAGAGTAGTTAGAATTTGAAGTATGGTGGGGAAGCATGAAGGGACCTGGAATGCAATTATTTCAATTATTTCTGGCTTAGGAATCCCTGAAGTCTTCTTCACTCTCCTCTCATGGACTGGAGCTTTCAGCTAGCGGAAGATTTATGGGACAGAAGAGAAAAAGGTTTCAAATAGTTTTTGACTAGTGTAAGCAGTTTGCTGCTGCTGTCATCAGAACCCTACTCTGGCTTCTCCAAGGACAGCAATTACTCTGGAAACAATCTTATCTTAATATTGAAATGCTATTTATTAGCCTTTTTAGCCAGCCTTCGATAAAAATGACTTTTCTTCAGAAGCTCAATTTAATACATAACTTGTAAAGGCATTTAAATAATAAATGCCTGAAGAGCCAGGCTGACAATGTAGACTGATTTAGGTTCAACCTGCAATTTTTTTCTGACTCGCTGTATCAGACTCCAGCTGTGGCTGTGTGATGGGGAAGGGCTCAAGTACAAAATGCGCACCTATACCTTCTAGTCTGCTGCAGGGATTTTTTATTATAAGATGGTAGCCCGTATGAAAGTGTAGCAACAGCCCCAGGACAATTTCCATGCATGGCCTATGTCTTCCAATCTCTTTATCCCATCATTTGGTAAAGAAATATCCACACTTAGCCACGCTCCGTCTTCTCCGGTGGGGAAGATACTTACTTCTCCACCAAATAAACCAAATAAGGAAACTATCTAACTAACTCTTTCAAAGCATTACACTTATATGGACTTTATGCATTCATAGGCAATATTTGCAGTTCTGCGAGACTCTGGGAAAAATAGGAAGCAACAATGGATTTTATCTGCATGTAGATACGCCAAGCAAAACTAACAATCTTAGTAAGGTACTAGGGGCCTACTGAACTCTCTTTAACCAGGAAAACTTTTCAAAGGAACGTGCATTAACTGCTAAAATGAATATACTCAACAACTCCGTGCCAGTTGCATATGATACAGCTGTGTCTAAGAGCTGACCACCCTCCTAAGGGGTCCTGAAATGCTGTGCATGAAAATGATTTTACTGGGTTAGACCAAAGGACCATCTAGCTAGTCCATCAACCTTGTCTGCCAATGGCCAAGGGTGCGTTCTTTGGAAAAGTAGAAAGATAAAGTGGTTAGGAAGAGTGGTTTAAGAAATAAGGCTGGTCCTTCCCCTCAGTGCACCCCCAGAAGTCAGGGGTTCAACATATTCCTTAGCTGGATGACTGCGTTTGATAATCCTTCACTGACCCGTCTGCTGCGAATCTGTCTAATCTTATTTGAAATTTAAATATTTTTGGCCTCTGCCACGTCCTGGGACTAGCCCCACAGTGTAATTAGGTGTTGTGTGAAAAAGTACTTCCTTTTCTCTCCTTTAAACACGCTGCCCAATGTATACAGGTCTTGTCTCTTCTACAGGGATATTAATGAGCTCACAGCCCTTTCCATAAGAACAAGGCTTTGAACTCATACCCAGTCTCAAACTTACCTTATTTATCACTATTGTGCATTATTTCTGCTCTCACAGAAGAGAAACGAACGAGGGTTGGGACTGTTTTAGGAGAGAAAGCATATCTGCTGTTTCTCCCTACGGTCACCACAGCAGGCTCTAATCCTGCCCCTAAAAATAGCGATACTCTCAGAAGTGGCTGTGTTTGCTGCAGGAAAACTAAGAAAGAGAAAAGAGTTGATAAGTGAAAATAATAGAGTAATAGTTTACCTCTATATTGGCTTTCTCTACTGCAACTGAACGGCCAGGGGATGTCAAAAGACTCAAGTGAATTTCGAGGAAAGTACTCAAAGATATACTCAAAAAACATTACTAGGGATAGATTCATTTGGTATCTACCTATGTATTAATACTATTTATACACACACTCTACAGAAATCTGTTTTAGATTCCCTCAGCAGAGAAAGTGAGGGTCTCACTTAAAAAGGCAGGACAAACAACATAGGAAAAGGTAGTATCTTGCCCAGGTCACGGGATTTAAGGAACTAGCACCCAAGCTTCCAGCAGGATTAGTCAGGAGGCCAAACGGCTTTTTTTTTTTTTTTTTTTTGGTATCATGTAAAATTGTCCCAGCTCTTGTTGCAGATTTCGAGGCTGCTGGATAATCTGTCCTTGCTTTCCTTCAGCAGCAAAAGAAACAAGCCCATTTTCTTCTCCTGATAAAATTCCCAGAAGAGTCAAACTTCAAACCAAGTTTATTAAAATATGAATTATCTGTAAAAAGACTGCAAAGGCCCATGAATTGATTTCAGATTTTCTATGGACTTATTTTAGGACTTCTCTGTGAGATAATCAGAGTGCATTGAGAGATGCTAGGGATTGATTAATCAGTATAACCCCTACTGTGTCCAAAGCTTAACTTTCAATTACACTTCGAGCTTATACAGTAGGCAGTATATTTTTCTTAGGTAAAATGCCTACAGGGGAAAAATAAAAAGATAAAAATAGAAAATTAGAAATAGAAAATAATCTCTATTTGTATTTTGTTTTTGTTTTTTTTTCTTAAACAGAGACCTCCCCCATTGGAATAACAAGGAGAGAACCCTCTAATGAGGGTTTTTAAGCAGATGCAGTCCCTCTTACAAAGTGATAAGTCCATCCAAACTCCCCGCAAATCACTGCTGCTCAACACGGACTGTGTTCTGGCAAGGGGACTTACACCTGATGGCTGCGATGCAGTGCAGCACGGACATGTCCAGGGCATGAACCTGCAGATTAGCCCTTCCAGATGCACCAGTGCTGCAGGACTGCAAGATGTATCTGGGGAAGGGGCTTAGGGAAGTAGTTGTAAGTAATACTGTGGCTCAGGCGAAAACAGAATCCATTGCCTTCATATTTTCCTTGCAAAATTCTACTTTCCTACTTACCCAAAGTCATCAGAGTATTATCAGGGTTTATTTTTATTCACTTTTTGGTTTGAAACATCATGGTAAAAAATCAGAAGGTAAAGTTTACCTTCTGATTTTATGCTGCAACTTGCAAATCTATAGGGCAGGATGTACAGGCTACTCAAATAAGTAGAATTTGTCTCACCTAACTTTAGATACATATTGTGCAGACACAAACAGCCAACCTTGTTACTTTCGGTTCTTTTGATAATCAGGGAAAAGTAATAGCCAATTCTAGGGCATGATCATATCAGCTATTTTAGATGTCTGCTCAGACATGGATAAATTCTTACTCAGAAGTGACTCTTTCTTGCTGTTATGATCTACAAAGTACTAAAAAGGGACCCTAGGCCGACTAGTTCAGGAGGAGGGTCTAAATTTGGTTGGATTAATCACACTGTAGAGTTTTTTATGCAGTCATGTTGTTGTATGATTGCCATTTCTTAATGACTTAGCCCAGGAAATTTTCAAGGAGGTACATTTGCATGTGTCCCATATTACAGGCAGAACAAACACATAGATGGGAGGTGACCTGAATAAGGTCCCACGGGAAGTTAGTTGCAGAGACTGCACAAACCCCATCTCATGTTTTACTTTATAAGCTTGTTTGACAAAGTTCATTGATTCTGTGTCAGTGCCCATGAAAGCCAAACGTTAGTCACAATTTCCTGTAGATAATGATAGAAAAGTGATTTAACCAAGTCCAAACTGGAAACTGAATTCCAGATTGTTGATACTAAGATCACTGATTTAATGACTAAGTGACATGTCTTTCTGTGGCAAAACAGAATGACTTATTAAGTCATTCTTGTAATGAACAGAAGTTTTGTATCGTTTAACAAAAGGGGCAGAAAGGCCTAGTGGTCTGCTGGGCTACCACGCTCTGGAATCGAGCTGGAAGAATATTCAGCAAAAAACTGCAGGAATAAAAGAAATAAGCAAAAGGAAAGAGATGAGGAAAGGAGAAGGCAACTGAAGATGCAAATGCCTCTTTTTAGCCATAGCTTTAATGACCTGTTAGACCATACACTAGAAGTAATTGAACTAGCTCTCAGTCAACAAAAGATGCAAATAGATTGTAAAGCAGAATAGGATCACATTAATTTACACTAAACCAAAGAGTAATTAGTTAGTGTTTGTGCAGCGCTTAGAAAGGAGAAAGTGCTATATAAATGTTATTTATTATTATTTGTTTCAAATAGATGCAACAAATTCAATCTCTTATATATCGCACAAGGTAAAAGAGAAATAAACAAAACTCAGTAACAGGCTCTCTGTATCGGCCATTCAGCCGATACATGGCAAGGCATCTTCTGGAAAACATGCACACTCTTATTCAATGGACATCTCTAAATCACATATCTTGAGCTGAAGTCCTAAGACCACTTTCTTTCTCCACTAGAAGATGAAAAAAGGGAGAGTAAAGCCAAGGCTCGATGCTTACCATGACATGACTATCACTGCAGTGTATTGTGTGCATTTCTGACTTTGCACAAGTCCCAAAAACAAGGCAATTTCAGAGAATAAGTCCCTGGGTTTAAGTAGCAAGTAAGCCACCTTCATTTAGGACCATGCAACTGTTCCTGAGATAAAGAAGTAGTTACGTCTACTGCTGAGAAGCAAAAATCTGGGAAACGGCACTAGTTTCCTTTATGTCTAGCCGTACCACTAATTTATTGTGTGATCTTGGACAAGGCATTTAACCTTTTGGGCCCGTTATATGAAAGCCAGATATAACCATTCTTAGCTGTTTCACAGCCAACTTAAGGGTCTTGTTTGATGCTTTTAAGCATGTCATTTCAATAAATTATCTATGAGACATATATCACTATTAAGAAGAAGACTGAGAGAGTCTGAGAGTCTAACAAGAAACTTATTAGGTGAGATCATACAATTTCAGGATGGATTCAGAGCCGTGACGTGCTAATGATTTGCAAAGATTATCAGGCTCGTCAGAATCATGGACATAAAAGGAGCTGAATGTAAAGCACTTATCCGCTTTTTTGCAATATATTATTGACCCAATTTCCTTCCTACCTTGGCCAAGTCTTGCAGAGAAGAATGATAAATAACAGGGATCCAAACACTTTCCACGTTTTAAAATCACAATGGATAATGCAATTAAAAACGTAATTTATATGAATGATATCGCTTTGCCAGGATATGAGCTAATAAAAACTTATATTTAACACTCAGAATTTTCAAAGCAGTTTACAAATGTTAATTCATTAGCTAACTACTACATCTGTAACGAAGGAAGTGGTACATATGGAGACAGACTAGAGAGCAACATCCTCAGACATAAGCTTCTGAAGCCAAAGCTCTATTTCTACCTATTGTTGTCCGAGTGAAGCTGGTTCAATGCTTAAATCTGCCGGATGCAGAAATCTGCAGAATATCCAATTGCCAAGAATCCTTTAAACATAAAGTTTGTGTTTACCAAAGTTCAGGCACCTCAGTTTGAAAACGTCAACCTCAGTGAAAGAATAGGTCCACGTTACAGCTTTTCTGAGGACAAACCCGGTGTGAGATGTTCCCTCTTGCCAGGGCTTAGCCACCCTCCTGTTTGCTGCCTCCCTGGGGAAGCCACACCATAAATCTGATGGAATTAAAAAGAAAGAGAGCCCTTATCTGCCACCAAACGTTTACCTTTTCCTTTTCTTTTTTTAATCTAGTCCATTTCATTGGGCTAGATTAAAACTAATCTGTTTTTAAGGCGTGGTTTCGCAAGAAAGAGGGTAATAAACTGGTGCAGGAAGGAAAGCAGTGTGGGAGCCTCTTTGCCACCATCTAAATTGTAAGGTGGAACTGTATTCTTTTATGGACATAGCGTGCAGTAACTCACTGGATCTAAAGTCAGTATTTCTAGTCTGTTTTTCAAGCGGTAGAACGGTAGATTTCTATTAGCTCTTCTAATACCTCTTTTCCAAATCTTGCGCCTACCACCCATGATCTGATGTACATTTTGTAACTTTTAAAGATAATTTTGCTCAAATTCTGCCAAGAGAGCTGCCACTGCTTCGTGAAAAATGCCTTGCTGAAACCCCTCTGCTTCATGACTGTACTTCATTCATTTTTCCTTGCTTACACACCTAGGTTTCACTGGTTTTGATTGGAATTTCTGTTCGTACTTTATTCTCTTTACAATATCTTTACTGCACTGTTTTAAAGAAAAGTTTAAAACTGTTGAAAGGAAGACAGTCAAACATGCATGCAGTCAGCATTTTCTTTCCTCTCTTTTCCTTTCCTTTTATTTCAGTAGCAATTATTGGTATCCCATATAGAAGAAATGAATGTTAAAAAAAAAAAAAAAAGATCGGATCTTCCACACTGCCTCAGAGCTTTTTATTTTGTGAATCATGCTGTGTGCAAGCTATATTTAAGATATCCTACAAAACATGATTTTTGTGCTGTACTTCTGGCTCATGTGGCGAGAATTTGTTGCGTCATCTTCTGACCGGCACTGGGATTTACACCAGTAACACCTTCCATGAACTTCTGTGCGTCTGATTCGAAGCCCATTAAATCACGTGGAAGTATTTTCCATTCATTTCACTTGGGGAGAGGAGTGGGTTTCGGAACTGAGCTCTCTTTATAAAATCTTTTAATGTTCCCATTTATGGTATGGGCTACCCTGTATCATCAAATTGTCAGTGCTGAGGATGAAAATGAATAAAACGAAGAAACTGGAGTGTTTTGGAAATCTTCCCAGAGTGACCCCCAAATGACCCGAATCAGAAACATGTAACAAAGCACAGAGGCCAGGTGTTTGGATGTAGCCTGTGACCTCGGGAGCCTCCAGTTTGCAAGGATCCTCCTGAGGAGCTTCAAGTAGTTTTTTGCATGGAGCGAGTGCTTCTCTGAAATTCGTCTCTTTTCTGGAATTATAACTATACAACTAATATCACTAATATAACTAATATTAGCCCAATATAACTAAGTCAGTTTTGAAAAATTGCAATCCGTAACGATATGTAGCTGGGGTCTCGGGCAGCCCAGCGTTCAAGCTGTCACTGAGCACAGTCAACACTGTGTAGAGCCATGAGGCTCATCAACAGGTTGAACCTAAAACACCGGGGCCTGTGAATTTAGGCTGATTTCTTGGGTAGGTAAGGAGATATTTGTATTTTCATTTGGCTTGAGTGATACCAGCACCTGCCACTTGCTCTAAACAGAGCAGTTAACCCGTAACTCGCTCTGTCAACCCCTGTTGACAGAAACCAAAGGAGATAAATTAATGGCTCCCCTGAGAGGGATGAACTGAGAAGACTCTGTAAACAAATGCCTCGCAAAATGCGACCGCATTAATAGGAATGGAAACTAAAGAGAAAACCCCTCCGTCCAAGGTAGGCGCAGCAGCCTGAAGGAAAATCCCCGAATGATGCTAGAGGGGAGGAAAATAAGCTGGCTGCTTCGTAGCTCACTACACTCGCTTGGGCAACGGCAGTAAGCGAATCCCCGAGGCAGCCGAAATTATTTCAGCACCAATGGCTCCGATGTCGGAGATGTCTTTGCGGCTTTCCTGAGATGTGTGTACGGGTGAGTATCACCCGTGCCCCCCTCTGTGTGCGTGCACACAAAATCCCGCCATGGCAAATGCACCTGACAAACGGTAATTCAAACAAAAAGGAGGGGGACTATGCAATTCCCTTAAAAACCTCTCCTGCTCGGAGGGAAATGTGCAGGCAGCTCAGCGCTCCTTGGCTTCCTCCTTCATTCGAGAGCAGGTTTGGTATCTTTAGCCGCTTGGTCTCAGATGTATTGGAGACGTGGCACCGTGACATGAACTGAAGAGCATTCAATTACTTCTTCTGTCAGGGGACAATACTGAGGCACTTAGATATCCTGGTGATGGACAATCTTATAAAAAGCCAAATCAGTAGGTCACTTGACTGGGCTCTTGTTTGGGGATGAATCTAATTAAGTAGGAGATTTTTTTTTTCTTCCCCCCCCCGCCGCCCTCTGTATGATCTTCCTCTCTCAAATCTGCTTCTCTTATTTCCTCTGTGACGGGGGAAAGCGCTTCCACCTTCCACCTGTTTATTTAAGCTTTTGAGAGCTCCTGGGCACTGCAGGGTTTGTGCTCCTCATAGTCCTCCAAGGCAGAGAAATGAGGTGAGGGGGGAATTTATGAGAACATAATGCTGCTTTTAGAGCTAATGTCTGCTAGGATGATGCCCTCCAGCCTGACCCCCACTGTCCTGGTCAGGATAGCACTATAACTCCTGGCTGATCTGCACCCCCCAGGTTGCAACATCTGGATGGAGAAGGTGGGAAGATTTTTATCCCAGACTGTAGGATCTCAAGCAGCTTTTTATCTCTCTTGCACCCCAGCTCAACCAGGAACGTGAAGAAGTTCCTAGCAGAGATTTCTTTGGGATGCTAGACTACATATTGTAATTCAGAGAAGGGTGAGGGGAGGGGAATTATAGCAAAAAAAAAAAAAAAGAAGCCATGAAGGGAAATCTTATTCACATGTGTTTTACCTCCTACCCTGGCATTGTTTAGTGTCTGTGCCTTGGCTTGGATTGAAGCCAGTGAGTCAAACAATGTTCTCCTTGTAATTATATGCTTAATGGAAACAAGCAGAGGTCTCCACAGCCTAGATTTGGAAAGGATTATTTCTTAAGTAGTTGCCTCTGAGGAGGAGGGGAGAACATGCAGAAGCTGAGAGGAAGGAGTGACGTTGGAAGAGCATTGACCACAGTGGGAATGCATGCTCTCGGGGCTCTGCTACGCTCTCCAGCCTGCACGACAGCCATCAATGGAGCTGTGACAGCCATCAATGGAGCTGCGATGGCACCTCTTTGGTAAGAAAATGAAGAATAAGAGGTTGGGCAGAGTGTTCCTCTCCCTCTTGCTTTCCTGCTCTGCTGGGTGGCTGCTAACAACATCTCCGAAAGGCATGTGGTGGCATTAACACTGACAGCAGAGACCTGGGGGTGTGACAGAGGTGACCTGGGCAGACTTCCCACAGGATTTTGAATAAATTGCCCCTGCGTGGTTGTCTGCTTTACCCTTTCTTCTAGCAATCAATGGACCTATAAGAGCATCAGCAGTAAAGAAACGTGCCTACCCTAGAGTCTTATCAGTGCAAAGCCCGGTGTCACAATTCAGTTTATAACCCCGTTTGAGCTTGGCTGGAATTAGGATGTTAGGCATGACCTGCAAGACCAGAACAGCAGATACATCTTGTCTTCACCATCTCTCTGTCCCCTGACAGAAGAGCAGGCAAACACCTGGCATGGAGGTATCTGAAGACCTCGTAGGGGATTCCCAGCAAGCGCTGGTTTCAGCTCCACCACACTCGCCTCACTTTAGGTTTGTGAGAACTCGTGCTTGCTGCAGAAAAGCACGAGGTGAGACAACCCTGACAGCATGCTTTGAACATCAGAGCTGCAAAGCTGCTCTTGACAGGAGGGCTCTATCTATGTAAACGCACAGGCAAGGGGTGTTAGTCAGGGTCACAGATATAAAGTCAAGAACCCGTCCTAAGGCTAATGCGCCTCTGGCTCTCTCTTGCTTCATGTTTTTCAGTGCTCATTAGCTGATCCGTATCAGAGCTGGCAGCTGTTTCATGGGAGAAGGAGGAAAGTGTAGACCACACATCTGGCTCTGGGATTTTGGAATAAAATAGGGAAGAGGTAAAAGCACTAGCTGGGATCCTAGCTTTGGGCTCAGGCTCAGGCCAACACTTGCTCCTGCAGGACTGCAGAGGGAGAAACTGTCCAGGAGTGTCTTTAAGTAGTAATTTAATTACTTTACTATTAGTAGCTATCTTGTCCGTGTCTCCTTCCTCACCATCACCTCCCCTCACCTTTTCTGGCCTGTGCTTGCACTTTATAAACTGGTATGAGGCCAACAGCAGCTTTCCAGTTGGCCCATTTTTATTTATTTATTTTTTTTATTGTCAGGATGAAATTAAAACATTTCAGTAGGAGATAACAAGTGGTCTCAATAATTTTTCAGTTTGGAAACAAATGTGTTTGTTTGTTTAAACTTTCTTTACAACAAACAAGCAGTAACAAAAGCTATAAATGGGTTTTGATAGTGACATCTATTGCTAAGAAGCATTAATAATAATGCATTGGTCCTCACTGAGATTTTCCACCAGTCTAATCTGGGAACAGCTTCACTGAAATCAGAGACACAAAAGGCTATATCTACACTAGTAAATTAAATATTTTATTACAGTAAATAAAAATCTGGGACTGTTCCCTGGCACTGAGGCCAACTGGCATGGGGAAGCCTTCATCTATATTATAAACCCTCCTAGCATGCAAGACAGGATGGCTGTAGTCTTCTGTCTTTTGGGATTGGCCATGCTAGCGCCTGAGCCGTGATCAGAAATTGTTTGGCCCAAGTCAAAATACTGTCAGGAATCTCTATTAATTATTGAACTGTGGTTTAACGATATGAACAATAATTCCCTAGTATTGCTTAATTTACTAGTATAGCTATAACCAAAATCTGAAGCAGGTCAGACCGTAAGGAAATAAGTACCTCTGTATTTAGCAGAGTTTTCAGATTCTTTTGTAAATGAAAATATGCTTATTATTTTGACTGCAAGTTAATTATATAAGCCGTGATCTCAGTATGGTGTCCTGCTCTTTAGCCACTTCAGCATTGCCTTATCACTGCTTAAGTGCTTGGCCGTGACCTTTGAACAGCTAGGTGGTAGTAGTTTCACAGCTGGCAGACTCAAATATAACAATAATTGGGACCGTGGATTTTTTTTTTTTTTTTTTGAAGGAAAACACTTTTCCTTCTCCTTTTTCCCGAGATTGTTGAGCAGTGTAATTTATCCTCAACATTCAATCTTATTTTATTTCTACTTTTCTATTTTTTTTTCCTTGGGAGGGGAGAAGTAAAAGCAGCAAATGACACGGAACTGATTTTTCATCAGGAGACGTCCATAGATGGAGCAGATATCGTTTAGAGAACGTTGTCTAGGCATGAAGGTAACGCCAGGCAGAGAGGAAATCTTGCCAGATTGCCCTCCCAGCTCTCATCTCTGATTTCAAGCTGTTACACGGAGCCCTGCAAATCAACAAACAATGCAAGCAATAATAAAGGGATGTTTAAGAAAGAAAGATGCCATTTGGGGGGATTACTGGACATGAATGCTATCTCTCCTGGCTCTTGGCAAACACTGAATTGGAATATCGGCGTCGGCAAATCAAATACTCCTAAAGCTCCCCATGGGATTGTTTTGCAATTTTGTTAATATTTTAAAAGCATCTCTTGATCTCACACATGCCTGCGTGCAGCTACGATTTCATTACACACTGGAGCAGATGTCTTATCTCTCTCTCTCCTCCCTCCCCTCTCTCCCTTCAAATTCAGGCCCTTCACAATCGTAAAGTTTTCACCTTAATAAGGTGCATTATGAGCAATGGATTTTGAAGCCTAGGAGCACATTAACTCCACCAGGACGCGGGGCAGTTTAATCCTGCCATGCTTGCAGGATTGGCTTTTTTACCAGCACTGGCTAGATATGAGTATGAGAAACTTCTCAGAAGAAAAATAAAAAGCAAACAAGCAGAAACTTTCCCTCAGACTCATAGGACAGAAAAGCAGAGCCGCAATTGTTGAGAGTAACTTTGTGGCCTGCATCTGGAAGCCTTTCTCCAAGCGGAATTCCTAACGCTATCTTAAATTACCTATAACTTTCTCATTTTTGAATGAAATTTGAATAAGCAAGTGCTAGTGGGGGCATACCAATGAATGAATAAAAACTTGGGTTATTTGTACGTTTTTGGTGTGAAAAACCACTTAGCAGAGGCCTAACAGGATCAAGGCTATCTACCTCTGCAGTATTTATGCTGCTGTTTATCTTCAGGATGGCTGACACAGAGGTGGGCTCTCTCTGAAGGCCAGGGCTGTGACTTTGCTTGACATCTGTAAAGTGCCATCAATCAGGTGGATTAACCATGAGTCACAAGAGGATAGAAAGTATGAGCAAGGCAGGGCAAATGCTCTAGCCCCGGCCAGAGATCAGGCAGCTAAATAGTGCTATTCCTGGCAACGTCCCACACTCCTGCTTATCCGTCACCATAAACAAGGACTAGCTTGCTTTCTAGTGATGGAATTCCTTTTATTTTTTACCTTTTTTTGTGGTTCTTAAATAGGGTATCACATCAAGGTAAACAGAATGGTAAAACAGTTAAAAGACTGTGCTCTCATTAGTGATGGAAGTTTCCTTGTTATGTCCAAGATATAAATGAAAATGTCTTCTAAGTTAAGAAATCTATGAAACGACTACCAATGGTGGGTTGGATAGCAGAGATCCATTTTACAACTGGGGAAACAGAGGCAAAGAGGTAGAAAATGGAGGGAGAGACCTATCTGGTGAGTCACTCAGCGCCTCCCAGCAGGCTGGCAGCAGAAGCAGGAACTGAATAAAGATCTTCTGATTCCCAGTGCACATTTAGTTCAAGTCTCGTAGTTAGGCTAGCGCCAACTTTGGGAAGTTTACACCTTCCTGTCACTGGTGGGAGGCAATATCAGCCAGAGAACACATTCTCATCTCAAGCCTGTAGGCCTAACAGCTCAAATCCCTTCCCCCATCCCCTTGCCCCATGCCTTGGCTTTTTCCTTCCTAGTTAAGTGCATTCAAATATGCCAATGCTTTGATGAACTCAGGAGAAGATATTTCTGCGGTGACTTCACGCGTTCCTTCTCAATTTGACTATTAAGTCATTTTCTTTCCTTAACTGACTTTTAAATAAAACAGAGCTAGGTTATTGGACATTTCTTTTTATCGGTATTGCTTTTAAGGCTTCATTTCATATATAGACTTCAGATAGCAATTGCCAAACATATGTTTTACCTCTCCAGAACAATACCATTTTGACAGCAGATGAGCAGACAACTGACTAAGCTGGAAGCAAAGAGCAGCCTGATTCATGCAGTGAGATAACTGCTGCTATTTCAGAATGGACTCACTCTGAAGACCTTCCAAAGACAAACCTTGGACCTGGGAGGCATTTGCATGCAGTGACTCCGCTACGGGGACCTGCCAGCCAAGGCTAAGAAGTTCCACAGTTCTCTTTCGGACAAAATCAGACACTATGGTCCTGGGACAATGTCGGTAGGTCCCGCCCACAGGGCCCAAACCTGAGCTGAAAACATCTTATCTTCTACAGACAGGAGAAGTTTATGACAAGACTGAGGGACCAGGCTCATTTGCCAGGTGGGGAGTGTCATACTCAGAGACATGCTGACCAAGGGAAGCTAAGGAGAAACTGTCAGTCGGCCTGAACTCTTTAGACCAATTGAAAGAGAATTTATCTTCCCAAATCAAGAGAATCAGTCTCCAGAATAACGAAAGGGGCAAACTCAGACTCGAAGGTGCTTAGGAGCTTAATGAAATTAGGTGTGCTCCAGGATCTGAGATGTAAACATGAGAAAAATTTGATTTTGGTGATTAAAGAGGAAATTAAGGTTTCCCAGATGAAGGAAAAGACGACGAGGAAATACACAGCAGAACTGCAAGATGTGTATCAGGAGCATTTGTTTCTTTTAGGCTCAAGAAGTCTGAGGCTGGCAAGCCCTGATAACCACTTAAAAGCTGGCTGATAGATGGATCAAACGCATTCTGTCATGCTCAGTTGAGGATGCTGGCCATGAAACAGGGAGGGGGATTTGTGCGGAGTAGACAGCCCATGTAGTCCATGCTGTTTGTGTCACTGCTTTGTGAATCATTGCTGGAGATAAGAAATAAGACCTTGAAGAAGAGCCTGAAAAAAGACTATGGAGTGGAGATAAACCACCTATGCCTACTGGGATGTCATGTTTTTCAAAATTCCCCGTATATTATGACTCAAGCCATAGAAACGCATACCAAACAATGCTAGCAGGGTACTAATATAATGATCGTGTCTTCTTAATTACAACAGAAAAATTACCAATGATTTCCTAGGTCCTCTAAAAAATAAACCTAGTTTATAATCTGTTAGAGCTTAAGGTGGGAAGGAGGGCGGGCATATGGGCCAATCCTTTTCTTTTTCTCCACGAATCATGCCCCATTTTGGTAGGTTTCTTCTACCTTTTCCTCTCTCCTCAAGACAATCAATCGCATCTCCACACTTCCTACACTATTGCTCATTGATGGGCATGACTCCCCTTATGAGAAAGGTGGGGTTTAGTCCCTTCACACTGAAGGAGAGCAAGACCTTGGTCTCTTGGGTCTCAACAGATGTCCCAGCTACTATGGTGCTCCCGAGCGTTTACAAATTAAACTGTAATTGCACAGTGAGAGAGGATGAATTCCCTCGTTCTGCACTGTGACCGGGATGTCCCTATCACATGCCTGAGCTGATGTTCGCCCGGTGTCTGGACTCCCACTGGGCGTGCTGTCAGATAAGTGCCAACCTTCTCTGGCTGAGCAAATATAGGCACCTAAGTAACTAGTTGCTGAAGTTTTTGGTTTGCACTTTTAAGGATCTGAGGTCCACCTAAGGGCTTTATAAGTTCTAATTCATTGATTTGGATCAGTCCCTACATTTCCTAAATTTTATGTACTGCTTAACCAAATCAGGCTATTAACTCCTGTATTACAGTCTAGCTACAGGGCATGACAGTTGTGACAGTGGTGCTGTTGATCCCTGTGTTTGATTTTTAGGTGTTTCTAGGAGGGCAGATGAGGAAGGTAGAGAGGCCTCTGTTCAACTCACAGACCTGGCAGCACCACTAATTCCTTGCAATTTCATCACCAGTTCATATAGCAGGGAAGTAGGCGTCTCTCTATATGACTCTGCAAAAAGCAGGCTTAGAATGTGTCATGTTTCCCTAGATGGTTACCAAAAATACATCTGTGTGCTGAAGAGAGCGTGTGTGGGAAAAGCATAAAGGGAACATGTAAGAATAACTGATCTATTACACACCTGCAATAAATGAACATAGACTGGCAAGCAGTAGTGACAAAGGGGTGATGGAAATCCACAGAAGTCTGAAGGATCCAAGCATCAAGGCAAAAAAAGCAATTGATATCAGTGCTACAATTTAATTAAGAAGAGGAAGATCTGATTAAGAAAAAGGAAATATCGGATTAATATAATGAAATATTTTCCTAGTGATCAGATCCCTTGGGGAAGTAGAATCAAAACAAACAAACAAACAAAAATCTGAAAATGGACTTCCCAAAGTATTATAAGAATATAGTATTGTATAAAAAAGAGCAACCTTATATTGGACTGCAAATGGAATAAATAGCTTGGTAGAGTCTCTTCTATTTCTTAGGTTTACTATACTCTTAAGTATAGTAAAGAGGAAGATAAACTTGTACCAGTGACCTGCAAAAGCCTATCTCTGTTTCTCAATACTCCAAATCATGCAAATGCGGGCCAAGTTTTAAATCCCTTTGCAACCGCCCAGTATCCTAAGAGAAAAAGAAGAAAGCCATTTTGATTTAATACAGACCCATACCCCTATCACAATGCTGTGGTGCCCTCCACACACCTGGAATGCAATTCACTGACCCAAAGAAAGCGTAGAAGCATAGTACTGGCATTTGAAGGATCACTCCTCCGTAAAGGAAACTTCTGGAGCTACAGAACTGCTGTGTAAGCCTCCTTCCCTCCAAACATCTGCTTGTTATTTGAACGGACAGTTAGCTGGATTCATCACTCAACGGCAACCCTCAACCGTTTTTAATGGTCCCTAAATAATCCGTAACTTATTGCAATAACAGTGGGAAAGGAGCCTAGAAGGGTGGCTGAGATGACAGCTTGACTGAAGGCAAGAGATGCTTCTCATAGCAACTTTGATGGCGAAGAGAATCAGAGTTTCCACTGAAACCGCTGAGTAACATCACCGAGCTTCAAAATATCCCAGTGTTCTTAACTTTTGTGAAACATATTCATTGGAGATCTGGAAACTATCAGCTTATTCCAGCTTTGTACCCTCAGGGAGGAAGCAAATACTCCACTGAGTATGAAGACCTGCAGCTATAACTACAGCAATTCAACAGCGACAGTGAGTCAAGGCAAACAGACCTACCACTACAGCGAGGGCATCAGAACGGAGACACTTTAATTGGCAGACGTGCACTGCTTAGCATTAGTGAAGACAATGAAATTTCACATTTGTGAACATTAATGCAGACATTATCTGATCTACAGTATGTCTGTGCCTTAAATTTCCTCTAGAGCACAGCTGGGTGTCAATCCCCGTTTACACGTTAGACCCCTCTCTGGCAATGAATACACTTGCCAGATAAATATGCTCTTTGAAGTTAGTACAGACTTTCCAGAGTAAAGAACTGTAAAGTCTCACTGTGACCCAGGATTAATTAAGAAGGGCCAAATTTGATCTCCTTTATGGGAGTGTAAAAGTGTGTTAACTCAATTCCCAGTCTAACAGGAGAAGACATTTATCCTTGGCTGTTAATTTCTTTAATATCTCTGGCCAGGAGAACAGGCGGCAGCTCTTCCTTCAACTAGTATTCAATGGACTGCTTCTTAACGTGGACTTCAGCATTGCACAGAAGCTACAAATACAGGTCTTTCCTCTAAGCAAACCCACCTTTAAGACAAGTTATTCAAAGGACCACACCATGTAATCCACTGAAGTATTTAAAGCAAAATGAAAACTTATCCTGTTCACTCTCTCTCCTTTCAAGTGTAACACCCCTAGGCTTCCTTGGATATCTCTGAACTGCATCTGCACTGAAAATCTTTCCACTGATTGGTGACGTGAGATGGAGATAGAGCTGAAAATCACATTGTCTTCATATCCTGATGAAATCTTATTTAATCCCGGGCCTACAGGGTAACCACTATGAGAGACACTCATCAGTGCCAGTTTTTTTACACATGCCAGGCCGAAATGGGCTGCAACAGACAATTAATTGGTCGTGTATTGTAACTATTTGATTTAAAACAAGATACTTTTTAAAATGACCATTATTTTACATTTTGTCTCATGAGGAAGAATGCAGAATTCAATTTTCAAAGTGGTTCTGTAACCACATAAAAACTCTCATGGCAGATTGCAGCCAGTCATAGAAACCTCAGTTTAGGTGGACAGGCCTCTGCCACCTGAGTTGAAAACACCATTCCTCATATGCAAGTCAGCCACTGCAAACTTTCACAATTACTTCCAGTTAGCTAGTAGTGACAACCAGATCCTTCACATTTGGCTATGGATCTGTTTTGCATGTGGAAAACATACTGTGTCCACAAAATCTAAATGTGGTACGAAAATTTGGCATGTGCAGACTTTGTGGGAGCAATCAAAGATACCACTTGACAAGACTGGTAGTGTGCTATTGAGAAGGCAGGGAGAACAACTGAAGAAGACAATGATACAAGATAGATTACCCTCTAAACCGTAAAAGAGAGGTAAAAAGAGAGGGCAACAAAAGACTACCTGATGCTCAAACTACTAGTGTCATTGTGTATTTGAGACTTCAAGTCATACAAAGGAGACAAGGGAAGGAGCTGTCCAGAAGCCAGGAAAGCAAGGAAGAAAACAAAGCCACGCTGCTGGAGGAGGAGCAAATTCATCAGTATGTCAAAGAGAGCAGACACTAAAAACAGGGATGGACCTCTCTGCTATCTCCAGGAAGAGATAATCAATCAAAGAAGGTAGTGTAAGGACAGGATGAAAGCCAGATGAGAGACGCACTCTTCGGTGCCTTTCACCCTTCACAACCATGTATTCCTTAAGCTGAAAAGGCCTCAGTGTTGCCGAAGGATTTGCACGCTGGCGTAAGGGCTCTGATTCCCAAGGGTTTTAACAGGGCTCCACAGCATCGTTACTGCTACTGATGATGAAAAATGCAAATGAATTGCCTACCATTCCAATCTGACAGCTTTTTACACCGTTTTAAAAAAGTAAATGAGCACAGGAGGGGGAAGGTGGTAAAAAACAGTCAATAGTATTTCACAGTAGAAGTTCAATAGTGCAGCGCTGCTCTTTCAACAATATAGAAAGAAAAACGCTGAAAAAGAAATCACCAACTGAGTGTTTGGACATATTCCTTGACTATTTCATTAATCCACCCTCATTTATTTTTAGGTTGATAGTGTGATCCACAGCAGTAGATTAAACTGTAGAGAGTGGTAATTTGTTCAGCTAATGTGAAGTAACTGAAAGATAAGCAGACATGTTAGCTGACTCTGGCAAAATTTGATACGATAATCCCCAAACCTACGTACCTTCTTCAAAACGTTAACGAAGTATCATCACACTTCAGCACTGAACTACTACTACCCAGCATTACTGCTGAGACATGGAAGGGAATAAATGGACTAGAGGATTGGTGATGTCCTCCTCAGGAATACGTTTGGAAAACAAAGTACATCAAAAGGCCTGATTCACCTTTGCATTATTCCAGTGTTTATACAAAGAAATTTTCCTGCTTTGGGAAGAACATGACTGTAAATCACTCTGTTTGATATTCACATTGTTTTCATCTCTATTTCAATAACTACTGAGCTATATTTTACTGCAATGAAACAGTAAGTGAAAAAGTCCAAACGTACAAAAAAGAAAAAAAAAAACAACTTTATTTTCCGTTAAGTTCTTCTCTGAGTGAGGCTACTGAATATTTTAATGTTAATTACGCTGATAAAGCTATGTGGCCTTCATCCCACTAGTGCAAATGGTAATAGGATTTAGCCCCCTGTTATAGGATGTTGGTGTACATTATTTTCTTAAGTGGAGGCTGGTGGAAGAAAAATCAGTCCACAGGGTTGCTTTAGATTTATTTCCAATGGATTTCAGCACTTTAAAGTGCTTCTAAAATTATATTAACTGAAACTCAAGTAGAACCCTGTTGAGTACACTCATGGTGTGGCAGCTACAATCACAAGGCTCGGGGAACCGCGTTTCACAGAAGTACATACCCTTGATGTCTCTAGTGCCCATATAACACTCTCCTTCCTTCTTTCCCCACATGGTTTCTTTTCTTTACTTATTTTCTTATTGTATGTTATTTTATTACAAGGAAGAGGAGAGGGAAAACACGGCAGCTTAACGCTCACAGAACTGTAGCACGGTGAGACAAAGCTCGGAGGTGGCCACGGCTCCAAGGCAGGACTGTGCTTACTGGGAAGCCTGTGCCTTTTGGCCTTCTGCTCACTGCTATTTCCTGGCTAGCTTTTGCCAGCATTGCCTTTGGAGAGAGCAAAGAAGGATGGGAAACGAGGGTCCTGTCTTTGTGTGGTCCATTGGGCTGGCTCACGGCCCAGTACGCTAAACAGAGTTTCCAGTAGTAGTGGAGATAATTTCTTCAGGGTATTTCTTTATGTAAAGAAGCAATTCACTATCAACACCAGTCTTTAGCAAAGTAGCAACAACCCATCTGAAACCCCAAATCTGCTTTTTGATGCTTTTTAAGGCCTGTCTTTATTCTTACCCTACAACAGGTGTCTTTTGTCTGTTCTTCCTATAGAAGGCCCCATTTAAATCCCTTCTCCAGTCCTACACTCACCATGTGAGTGTATATATCTTATGTATTCTTTCATTACCTGACTTAGCTTGTCAGTCAGAGCTTTGAAACAGGGTTTCAAAGACATGGTCTCCCAGGTAAGTGGCCTATTGCACTCTACGCTTGACCTTGAGCAAGTCAATAGCAAATGGGTAACATTAAAAAGCTATATATGCCATTATTTAATAGTGCATGCTATCCGAATACGACTATAACTGCTGCTCACTGGCAAGGGAATAGTGTCTGTTTAAAGACAGAGTAGAAAAATGAAGTGTTAAAGAACTTTCCCAAGTTTGAAAAGCTGCACAAAAAAAGAAGAGGAAGAGGCAAAAAAGGGAGTGAAACAATCCAGAGAGACTACGGTCAGGAATAAGTCTAAAACAAAGTTGCAACAGAGGTTAATTGGCTCAATTTGCATGAAGGGCAATCTCCAAAATTTTGGGAAACAGTACATCAGGCCAGAAGTTTCTGTTTGGAAATATGGTAAACGAGAGACTTCAAATGTCACAGTACAGAGTACAAAACAGCTGACAAAATGAAGAGCTAGAACGCACAGTGCTCAGGAAATGTGTACTTTTTTCTAGGGCAGCAAATTCCCAAGAAGTATTACTGCAAAATATCTTCTTAGCAGCTGGATATCCATTGAGGATTCTCTAAAATTGGCCAGGAGACATCAAGCTCCGTGAGACCCTGAGGCTGTCTTCAGTTCCCATCCATGTGAGACAACCATTTCCCCAGCCACAGAGTATAATCTGAGCATTGGACTCAGTGGAACCTGAATCCCAAAGCAAAACTGAGTGGAAACCATGAAATGTAAAGAAGCTGGAAAACAAATTCACTTATAAACTCCACGCGCACACAGAGATTCAGGCAAGGCTGCAGGGCCCCTTTACAGAAATACGACAGCATCCTGGCAAAACAGAGTCTGCAGGGCTTGAAGAGCTTTTGTTCTGTTACATACAACTTAACTGTTGGGTTCTTCTCTAACTTACATTTCTGAGTCACTTGTTTTTAATTAAGCCTCTAACTGCCACATTTTCTTGGATCCTGCTATTGTGTCCCTGAAAGAACCATCTAAGTATTTGCTTCCTACTGTTCTTATCCTGAAAAAAAGCCATGTTATGGATATATCCAAGTCCACCTCTTTCTGCCTTGATTAGGGGAACTGACTTTTGAGTGTGAACCGAGCACAGCCCACTTTGTCTCCTTTGTCATTACATATCACCTTTTCCCAAGGTTTCTTTAGGGTATCTCTTGGCCAGATCCCAGCCTCCTAGGTTCCCACATACTGTCAGCGCAGACATTTGTAACAATCTTGAATTACAAAAAGATCTGCAAAAGGAGAAGATTTATTTGACAAAAGGGCCAGGTGCACTGGAGCTAATTCCCTACTAGTACACTACCTTATTTTACGGTTTCTGCAGAGGATAGGCAGTTTTCGTTCCCCCCCGGGAGCCGGGTGGAAGCTTTGCCATCAAATGCTGCAAAAGCAATGCACTGAAACACGCCAGCGATGTGCACTTTGGGAGCAATCCTGCCTCCCTTCTCAGTGCTCTGCAGCAGCTTGGAGCTGCCCATCTTCCCCTGGAGAACGGCTGTCCATCGCCAGCCCCGTGCGCTATCTTATCACAAAATCCCAGCTCTTAACACTGCAGACTGTTCTGATCCAAGCACAACCTTGAGCTGCTAACGGGACAAAGTGGAGCTCTGAAAAGTAAAAGCAAACATAGAAAAGAATATGCTGGAAAAACAGATTCTGTGATTTGGTCTGTTCTGTGTATAAGCATAAGCCAGTCTGGATTTACATACTGGCAAAACGAGCAGCGACATATAGGTCAGGAGAGCTAATGTGCTCTAAGGGAACACAAGAGGTGGTTCATTGTTTTTCTCTGGCAGCCCTTTGCAGCCCCATCGCTGTAGAGTACCTGGTCCTGTACAGTGCAGAGCAGTACAGATCTGGGTCTCCGGAGCCCAGGGCTAGGAGAGGATCTTTGGTCCAGAGATAGATGTGATGAAACATAGCACGGGAGAATATAAAATAAAGCAGAACATGAGAACAAAGTTGGCTGTGCTGAGACAAAGGACTTGCGATTCCTTCTTTTTCACCTTCTCTCTCACAACTGCATGGAAAATAAAAACAGTGGTAGCTATATATAGCACAGCCAGGGAAGGAGGACACAGCCTGCATCATTCATGAACACGAGTCTCAGACAGTCTGCCAGAGCATAACTTAAACATTTGCTTACATCAAAGTGGAGCACGATCAAAAACTGTGGGCTTCCCTCAAGGCTTTCATTCAAAAGAGAAATAGCAAAAGAAATGCACTCTACCTCTGTTACTAGATGTATTGTATAAATGAAAATTAGTGTAAACAGTTTGGAGATAACTAAATATTAAATGCACACAATTTATATCGCTTGAAGGAAAACAGTAATTGGTTAAACTCACCAGAGAGCTGAAAAGCCACACTTTATTGTTTTATTCTTTAGCAAATGCAGAAAGAATTAGGTAAAAAAGAGCTACAGCTTCCTGAGAACTGGAAGGGACTGCCTTTGTCATCAGGTCCGGCCCCCTACAATCACAGGCAATTATACCAAATGCTAAGACTCACCTAAATCTCGGCACTCAATTGATGCATCCCTCTCTTCCTCAGGGAGGAATGCAGCCCACCTCAGCCATAACTATCCCACCCTGGTGATGCTTGATGTGACAGGAGAGGTCCTAATTCAAGCACCGAGTTATTCAGCAACAAAGTCAAGCCACAGAGAATCCACTCACACAAGCCAAATACAAGTCGTAAATCACTTCCCTACATAGTATAACAATACTAAGGCCTTCAGCACCTACCTACAACCTCAAGAGATAAAATCTATGCTGGGCCACAGATAAAAAGCAGGGCAGATTAAGAGCACAGCTGTAATCGCCTGGAAGGGCTGGGAATGTGTTGTGAAAATGCCTCCATGGAGCACTCCCCATCTTTTTCAGAAAAGCTTGATGATCCCTGCTAGGGATCTAGGAAAAAATCTAGGGAAAATTCTTTCCTAACCCCAAATGTGGCATTTACTTTATATCAGTGCACACAAGTAAGTTATGGTAATCAGGCATCTGAGAGACTCCTCAGTGCCCCTGCCACGTCAGCCTGCTCTGCCAAACACCCCATGTCTAGTCAGGTCGGAGTCAGGTATGCACTGCAAACTTAAGGATGGGATGCCACCAGAGAGCCCAGAGAACACGGTTCTCTTCTTGGGGCTGCCACTGTGTATAGCCTTGCACAAGGTATGCTTTTCAAGTCCGAATCCAAGCCTTTTCCTATTTATATTATGCATTCCTCAAGACCACGTATGTTTCTTACTGTGAGTTTGTACAACGACCAGCCCGGCCAGGCTCTGAGGTGCAACTGTAGTGCATATTTACCAGGCTTTTAGCAAAAATTACCACAGGCTTCAGCAGGGAATTCGGCTGCAAAATTGCCATAGTGGTCCAAAATAGAGTTCTCCTTCTCAAAACCTCCTAGCTCCTACTAAAATGTGAGGGGGAAGACAGGATATCAAGGATACCTCAGGTCCTACAGAAGGTCACAAACACTGACAAAAGCATATTTATGAAGCGTAATTCCCATCACGGATGAGTCAGAGAATGGCTTAAAATTTCTGAGTGAATGTCATCTCCAGACTAGTTGGGTAGGACTCAAATCCCCCAATTTATACGTCGAGAAGCTTCATGTCTACATTTGAGGTGGGCTCAGACTTGAGGCTCTCTTTTAGAGTGTAACAGAACATATTCATAGCAGATGGATAATTTCATCATACATTAGGCAGCTAAAGTCAGAGTTAGATAAATTTTAAATGGCTATAATTAGAGAAGCTGAACTTAACTCTTTGTGACGACAGGTGAAGATACTGGCAATTCTCTGTTTCCTGAGTCAACCCTCCATCATACAAACTCAGCTGCATGCAGCTCCTTGGATGTTTATTTTTATTTCTTTTCCAGATGAGAACTAAAAGATCACAAATTTGTTTTTACTTTATCAAACTTAAGGTTCCCTGAGCAATGTTCTGTAAAACTAGGGATTTTTTCCCATGTTTCCATCTCCAGCCATTTCTTTTTCACTTGCAAACCTGCTCACCCTGCAAATGGTGGCAAGTCAACAACAGATGAGCAGCTCTCATAAAAAGTCTCTAAGAATATTTCTAAATAAAAGTCAATATAATAAATATAGGATAACAGTCCTTATGGCTCTCGGAATTTTTTTCCAAATCACTAGCACTGGCTACTTCAAAGGGACAGGATTAGGTCTCATTGTAAACCATTCTTACTGATGGTAAGAATGATCAGTCTATTGATGTTTGCTATGTGTTATCAGGGTGGAGTCAGATACTCCTCACATATTTGCAATTCCCAGGTGGACTCTGTCACCGTTTCACATTTAGCTGGCTCCGGTCTAGCTGTTTAAAACTAACAGAATTTGCTGTGATTGCAGAGATGGAAAGCAACGTTATTTATAAGCTAATATAGGTCTTTTTTGAACTTTTAAAAAATGATATTATTAAGATGCTGTCTTCTGTGATTACATAAAAGTCATATTTGGGCCATATCCCATGGCACTTGCTTTGGATTTCCACTCAGCTCTGTAACAAATGCATTTGGAGTTTGCCTGCATCAGAGATTGGTAAGGAAAACTAAGGAAAAGTGTCAGGATGAAGCCTAAAAATAATAATAACAACAACATCAATTTATGCTAGCTTTCTCCAACCACGCACCAGAAAAAAAAAAAAAAAAACGTAATATAATGATCTCTGCATCATGTTTGAGACCCAAAGAAATGGATTAGGTTGCCTACCAGGTAAGGAGTAGTACTTTTTACTGTTAAGTTCCAACACTTTGCCTTATTCTATTTACCCCCTTTTACTCTTTGTATATTTTATACCCATCTTTACATATTTTATACCTATGTTTACAGAAAAACATGCTTTTGAATATTAAAACAAGTAGCCAGTAATATCCAGCCAGTTCTACTCACCAATTTAAAATAAAAATAGAAGATACATTCACCTACTTGTGTTAAATTTAAAATATATCTAATTTATATTCTGGTGTTAAAGTAGCTCTCAAGGCTTCTAAGCGCCAACATTGCAGTTACCTGGGAAAGCAGAAAATGACAGACGAGTCCGCCAGTTTGTGAATACTGAGTTTTTTCTTGCCTTTTAGACATCTGTTATTATTGATATCTCCTCATGAACCTACAGTTCCACATAAAGCTTTGTAAATACTGAGGAAGGAAAGGTCTCTGCCTCATGGAAATGGAGATCAAAATTTAACGTCAGTGCTGGAAATGAAGGTTGGGCAATGGGAATGACAGGAACTGCGCAGGGATAGAGAAGTGAAAGGAATGAATTTTGAAGGAGAAGGAAGCTGCAGCGTTATGAAGAGCTTTGAAAGTGAAGACAAGAGGGCGGAACTTAATCAGGATAAGGACCTCCCCATCTACTGATGAGAAGTAATTAAAAAAAAAAAAAAAGCACATTTATGTGAAGCCAACTGCTACAAAGGCAGAAGAGGTCTGTTGAAATAACGGGAGCGATAAAGAATGACAGGACTCAATCATGTCAAGAGTCCAAAGAGTATCCAGACAAAAATCTATGCATCACCAGTACCTGAAGTAGTAGTTGAAACTGCCTGCAGGGATACCTTCTTCTTCCCTTCCCTGCCTCCCACCCCAGCACTGGTCCAGCCAGTGCAATTCATACCGCAATCAATGAGACTTGGCCCCATGCCTATTTTTACAGATCTTGCCCATTTCAGCTGTTCCATTCTAATTGGGAATAACATCTTTGTATCTCCAAGGAGCAACAGATGAAAAAATTCAAGTCTCAGGACTGTGCCAAAAGTAACTGATGAGCACACAAGGAGACTACAGCAGAAATTACTATGTAGCTTAAAGAAATTCTTTCCCTTACCAAAAAAGTAGAAACACAAATAAACGACCACACCGTAAATTTCGGATTTCTCTAAATGACAAGACGACCACTGCGGGCTGACTCGCTCTCTCTTCCTCACCAAAATCTCACTGAGAAGGGGCTTTCCCAAGATTTTGAGTACCAGCTCTACATGCAGACTCTGCAACATCCGGGGCAAGGCAGCCTCCCTCTCTGGACGAAGGCGGACGAGGCCCGACCTCCAGCTCCAGTGATGGCTCGGTTTCCCGCTCGGCACCCAGGCTGGGTGCTGAGGCTGGTGAGTGAGACACCAACAGTTCCCAAGACGATGAGCTGAGGAAATCAGATGCAGGAGTCCTGACCTTTGCACTTATAAATTGAGGTTGTTTTCTTGGCCTAGGTACTAAAGATTCAGAAAATACAATAGCAAACAGGGTGTGACCTCAACCCCTACCCTGCATTACGATGACTTTTCATTTTCAGTTAGCCCAGTTCAGGGGTAACAGCACACTGGGGCAGGAAGGATACACACAGAGACCACACTGGAAGTCACTGTACGTCATTTCATGGAGGCGGAGGGAGATTGCACCAAATTCAGCCTCACTAACCAAACGGCTTCCTAGGTTTGAACAGTTTTTCTCGTGTTCCTATCTCCTCTAATGAATCTCTGCCTCAAGTTTAATCATGCCCTGCCATGATTACTCATATTATATCAGCAACACTCCAGAGTTAGATAGCGTTTGTCCAGATCTCATCAATCTATAACTTTATTTATTTTTTCTTATCTTGTTTGGCTCAAAAAGCATTGAACTCACTGCAAAGTGAGCCAATTCCATATATATTGTGCCATATAATTATCAGTCCACATTCAGTTTTCATGTCTTGTTACAAATGTGTCTTACAATATTTATAACTAAATACAAATAAAAATCCAATTGGATCAATATCAAAAACATATTTTCCAGTTAACTATGCCAATAATTCTCCTTTGCTTTCTCTACCTATGTCAGTGGAAACCTGAAAAGACAAATATTGCAATATTACTGGGGATCTAAAAAAGCAAATCGACTTCCAGACCTGGCAAACCTTCAGTGAAAACCAGATTTTAGGAACCAGAAATAAAAAAAACCATTGTTATGTAAAAATTAAGCTTACCTCCTAGGAAGCCTCACAAAGCCCTGTCAATAACCTCTCCCAATGACTGCCTACTGCTACAAAAATACGATGATCACAGAACGGTGGTGATAAATAACAGCCTGTTTTCTTTCCCACCGCAATGCTGTTACTCACCCGTATTTATAACCTACCATTTACTGAAGTATGCATGTTTATCGGCTCTCTGGAGAAGTCGGATAAGGGCAGTGATTGGTAGCGGCCTACGCACCAAACGCCTTGTGTTCAAACTACTTTCCCGATGAGGGCCAGATTTCGGTTCCCAGCGAGGCCGGGAAGAGCGTGGTGCATCCGGTAGCAGCTCGTTTCCAAGCTCTCCTTGGTGGCTGGCGCCCGGGGAATGCAAAGTCACGCTCTGGTGTGCTGCCCTCCGGCTTCGTTATTTACTTTACCCTCTTCTACCTGAATGCATCAGAAAAGGCTCTTTTTAAGACTCTTCCCGCCCGCCCTGCTTTTAGCGGGAGCCTGCTGCGTTGCAGTGTTGCTCTAATTTAAGCTAGCGGGAGGGCGTACTCGATGGTTTCACCAGGTGCTGGGCTACAGGGGTCTCCTCATAGCGATGTTCTGAAAAGCTTCATTATTATTATTATTTTTTCTTTTCCAATGCCCCCCACCCCTTTGGCACAGCAATTCTTTAATTGCAATCCAAAGTTAACTCAAATTCTTCCTGAAAGCTTTTTCAGGCAGCTCCAGAGTTGCTTTTCAGTGAAGAGGGCTGAATGGTAGCGTCAGCACACACACACACACACACACACACATATATATGTATGTGTATGTATGTATCTATATGTACATGCATCCAGCTTAGCAGAAGGGGCAACATAAAGGAAGTAAGGAAAAAGCTCTCAAAGCTTTGCTCTAAAACTTCAGCTTCTGCCAGCGCCACATAAATTTTTCCCAGAGTAAGAAATAGCCTGAATAGCTATTCCACTAATGGCTAATACAGAGAACCAGAAGTAATTATCAGAAATTAACTCATTGTAACAGCACGAGGACATTGTAGAGGCTCTACCAAGAGCGAGCAGCAGAAAACCAGCCCCAAACTTCTGTTGGAGCTGCCAAACTTTGTAAAGCTGAAACAAAAGCCATGCTGGTATTACGCTCTGCTGATAATGTCCTTCCATCAGTTGTGTGGCCCTGAAACAACCTCATCAGACGGTCGTTTGTCAAAAACAAATTTAGAGCAATCTACCATATGTAATTTACAGCCATGGCTTGACAACATACTGCAGTTATCCCCAGCAGACACAACTGTTTACATTTTATCCACATAATTGGGTCTGGTTCAGTAACATTTTTCATTGGTGTGTCTGCCAAAATTATTAAGCTATTAGTACATGCTGAACCAGTGCCAAGCAAAATATTTGCCAATAAAAATGGCCTTATCTGTATAAATGCCCAAAAGGTTTGTGGTTTTGGGGGGTGGAGTAGGGTGCTTGTATTTTTAAGCCTCTACTCCGTCTACGTAAATGTATATATAAATGTTTACAAAAACTAGAATTTGATATTGATGTAGCATATTAGATCAAGGTAGCCCTGGTGTTGGATGGCCTACAGGGTTGTATTTTACCGGTCGTGTTTTCTGCTGCTGCCACGGAGGAGACAGACAGACAGTGGCCGGTGTAGAACCCACCGCCTGCATGCTCCTTCCTAAACAACTTCAGAGCAAGGTGTGGAGACCTTTTAGCCATCATATCTGTACTGAATTTGAGAGGGAGGCGGGTCCTCAAGCTGGCATTTGGCCCCAGCACACAAAACTCAGACTACCTTTTAAATATAGCGTTAGTAGTTCAGGTCACGGGCTTTTATCCTGGTATCCATCCTCCTGTCTACCAGAAGGAAACAACGGGGAAATGGGGATTTAAATTCACCTCCAGTCTTCAGTACATATTTAGGAGTCGCAGGAGTTCAGCTAGCAGCCTAGTCACAGGAGTCATCAGAAAAAGAGCAATTTTGTTACTGGGAGTTAGACTTCTTTCAGTACCAGCTCCAAAACTGACTCAAGAAAACGCTTTAGAAAAAGCACTTACCCACACTGTGTCTCAGCTTCCCAGCTGAAGACGAGGTGTGTAATGTTATTTAAAAATGCCTCTTCAGGAATCTTCCGTCAAGGAAAATAATTTGTAAGTGGCAGCTCTTCAGGAGACTTTTCTCCCAAGTCCTCAGGGAAATGTTGTTTGCCATAATATCGTCAGCTCTTCTTATCCAGAGCCTCAAAAAGTGAGGCCTTCAAACTCCTCAAGTCAAGCTCTCTCCTTCCCTTCTGCCCATTCACGTGAGGCAAAGAAGGTCCTAAACTCCCACAAACTTAAAGAGGCGTCAATGTGGCTTAAATATGTGGGGAACAGGGCTGCTTATTAGTATTGAACCTCCTGTGAAGTTAAGACAGCGATGCTGAGATTTACTCTCCAATTTAGCTTGACTTTAAAGATGCACATATTTATTTATTTTGGTTAGGAGATACAAATTCAACATAGCAAAAGGTAGACTACGGAGCCTGCAAATCTATTTGACACAATGATAACACTAAACCTCAATCCAAACAACTGAAAGGGAACAAATCTGCCATCCATATTAAAATGTCTACCGTGTAACTATCTACATGTAAGCACCTAAATTAGGCGCTTCTAAGATGCAATTCGTTTTACTCTAATGCACAATTATAAAATTGGTCATCAAAGTAACACCATAGAAATCTGTCCTTCTCCTCATTGACAGTAAGTGAAGTCCAGGGTGACTAGCCAAAATGTGGATGTCTGCACTGCAGAGAACTCAAAAAAATAAGGCAAGACAAATTCTACCTCTATGAATCACCAAGAGCTTTTTGAAACCTGCTGAATTCCCTAGGTGCCTGTAACTTTGATGGGTTTCAAAAAGTCCACAGGAGTCATTCAAATTCTAGGAAGATCAACACATCAAAATATTATTTGATTAAACTGAAAAAACATATTCAAATTAACACCTCCCGATCATGTGTGTCACTGCAATGAATGTACAGATGTCATGACTCCATAACCAAGTTTAATCTTTGGTGATTTTTTAAAGAGCACGCATAGATATGCACAGATTTACCTGTTGTCATAGTCTGGTATTCTTACTGTTTTGGATGGGTTTTTTTTGTTGTTTTTAAGATAATTCAAGCTGCGCTGCCTAAATATTCCATGTGTTAGAAGTAAATCCCCTCAAAAGCATCAGCATGAAAGGACAGCAAGTCGGTTTTGATCTCACCTTCTCTATATCTGAGACACGGGTTTACCTTAATGTTCTCAAGTTGTGTCTCCTGCTAAGATTAATATCGCTATTTGCTGTAGTTTACTTAACAGTTTTTCAATCAATTAACATGCAACACTCATCAAGAAGGCCTTGAGGTTAATTTTAAATGATTTTCCATATGGTAACCATTCCTGCAGTACTGGCTATGCTACTGCCCCATGGATGTTTGCGTACTTGGTCCTAGGGAAGGCAAAGAAAATGTTGGCTTCATTCACAACTGCATGGCCTTTGGACAAGGTAATAGGATTCAGATTCACCTCACCCAGCCTGGCTGAGTTATCTAGGTAGGGAGATACTTTGGCCTGGGCTTCCCTCTCTTAATCAGGGAAGACAGAATGGAGACTCCTGAAAGCGGTTTCCTCATTAAACCCATTAAATACCTGTATCTCCTCTAAAGGTGTCCATATCTGGAGAAAGCCCAGGGGAATTAGGAAGTGGGATTCATCTCATCATGAGGCAATGCTGCTAGTTGTCTAGACTCCCCTCGTATATAGTCAATGGACAGAGACTGACGTGTCTGTGCTCAGTTTAGCCACCTGTTTTACATGTTCACTGAGGGTGGGATGAACTGTCCCTTAAATGCACCTATTTCTTTCTGACATTTATAGGAGATGCTTAGGGTTTTTTTAAGGTGAGATGAATGCCGCCTCAAGCAGGATTAAGCTGGGTGACTCCAGGCCATAACTCTTCTATTCATCATTTTACTGCCTTGTAAAAAGTGAAATTCATATTTCTTCTAATCAGAAAAGGGTTATAAAAACCATATCAGAAACAAACAAACAAACTAAAAACAGGGGACACTTCTGCTGGAAGGAAAGGACAGGACTGCTTTGGTGTTGTTTTCCTAAGCCCCACGGTGCCTACATGCATTTCAGTCCCTGCAGGACACATCCTTCGCCGTCTGCTCCTTCCCTAAGGGCTACGCAGCTGCTCCACGAAAGGAGATACCACCCTCCGTGCAAGAAGAGACGATCTCTCATCACTCCCACCTCTGCTCTGCACCCAAACAACTGTGGGCCATGGGAGGAATGAAGCTTAAAAAGGAACTGCCTTTGTGTGTGTGCGTGTATATATATATACATACATACATATATATATATATATATTTGTTTAAATCAGTAGAGAATAAAGCTCCCCACCTGCTATTACGCAGCTGAGCTTCTAATCTCTGGTGGGTGGCTCTCCAGCTAGGGGACATGGGAGAGGCCAGCCCAGGATGGCAGCACTACCGGGATGCAGCGCAAACGCATCCCTACCGCATTAGCAGGGTTAATCGCCAGGCAGGATTTGGCACCTCGCCCCTAGACAGCATCTCTGGACTGCACTCGGCGCGCTAGCGGAGAAACCCGAGTCAGAATTATTTCGTTTGATTTCTCCACAGGCACACGTGGTCAGGGATTAATTTATTTATTTTTTTAAATAATCAGCCATAAGGAGGTGGCAACTAATCCCGAGGGATATCTCCGCGTGTCAGAGCTGGCTCTAGCTATTGTTGGGACCGATAAAGGAAACAAAATACGATCCTACCTCTCAGGCTCTGGAGCCAGGGATATTCTGATAATGAGCGCTACTTATTAGGTGCTTTTCCATGTGTTTTCTTTGATTTAGAGTCCGGGCCCTAAATACCAATTTGTTCACAGCATCAGCAAAACAGCTTGCAAGGCCTTTCAGAGGCCGAGCAAGCAAATGCTTCCACAAGCCTCAAAAATTTGTATTTTTTTTCTCCCCCCACCTCCGACAAACGGAGCTCATTTATCTGCAGCAAATTCTGGTGACAAGCCTGAGAAAAGTCACCTTCAGCTTCCGCACAAAGCCACACGTTAAGTGGACTCAGAAGGTGCTGCACATCCACAGCTTTCGATGATTACCAAGGGCCTCGGCTCTCCAGACAATTAGGCCTGAAATATTGTGACAGCTGCCACTGGCGACTGAACGAGGGACGACGGGAGCTGAGCATCTGAGTATCAAAAGTGAAGGTAAAGAGCCGGGCACTGTCGGTGGTTGGATCATTTTACAATTGAAAGCGGGGAGGTAGGTGCTTAACTTCAGCCGTCAGCTGGAAAACGACCTCAGCTTTCTTGTCTGTAAAACAGGTTTAATTCTATTTGCCTTCCTCCAGCGGAGCACGTTACATTCAATTTATTAATCATTTTAGATGCGTCAAGATTCTTAGGCAATGCGAAATACTTAAGCAGTGGTGCAGGGGTTGTTGCACAGCTGCAGCCTGCAATATACTGCAGCACCCACTGCCATATAGCTATCCATATAGGATAGAGAAGACAAATAAGTCCCGAACATATTTTTCTCCCCTGAATTAGGGAGGACTATAAGGGTACAGCGCAGTCGGAAAGAGCTGCAAATGAGGCATCAAACCAAATCTTGACCACGCGGTTATTAAACTCCTAAGTAATCTTGCATGAGAACGAAATTGTTGAGGCTACCCCTTGACTTAATTATAATGCAGTATACATCATTTATGTATATTCTGCCCTAACTAAGGCTTTCACTTGCACATGTGCTTCTTCGCTTAAAAGGGCGATTCTCTTCAGAGTTTACTGAACAACATTCCCCGTGCAGTCCCATCTTTAATAATGGATGCAGCCACACACGTCTAGATGTCAGGATGGACTCGGCTAAGCACCTAACACATCTGTTTGTAAAGCACTCCCAGGGTTGTTGACAGTTTACAGATGAGAACAGATATCTCAGATCCTGAGGCATGCCCTGCGAAGCCAACTTCAGCTCAGAAAAACCAAATTACCCAGTTACAGGCTAACCTCAAAAAAATGTCAAGGTTCAAAATTTAAACAAGCAACAATAATTTCAGTCTTAAAAAAACACAAGGGCAAAAGTCTGTCTTATGATCAGGCACATATTCCCTGGGAAGGGATTTCAGCCCTTTCCTCCAATTTACATTAGCCAGGGCACTTGTCATCGGATGTTCTTGCCAACATTGATCTACAAACCTGCTCCCACTATTGCTTGCTAGGATATGTCTTCCTTTTTTTTTTTTTCTTTTATTATATACAACATGCACATCCACACCTGCTGAGAAGAAGGGGAACTTCCAGTAAAGATCAGAGTATCATAGAATAACTTAGGTTGGAAGGAACCCTTGGAGACCACCTAATCTAATCTGCTGCTCACAGCAGGGCCAACTTTGCAGTTGGATCCAACTTGGAGATTGAATCACCTCACTCAGGGCCTTGCCCAGAACAGTTTTAAAGATCTCCAATGATGGAGACTCCGCCTGTTACAGAGTTTAACTAACTGCGTAAATAATTTTCCTAATCTCTAAATGGAATTTCCCTTATTGCAACATGGACCAGATTGAACCTCGAGAGGCTTGAAATTATTTCCTTAATAGACTTCCTCTAGGACGCTGTGCGACTCACAAATCTCTCTCTGAGCGTATTCCCCCCTCCCTGCAAAACAGGAATAACATTTCTTAACATACACACATTTCTGTCCATTTCCTCTATTCAGAACAAAAGTATTTGTGGACAGAAGTCCATCACTGAGTGGAGGCGTTCCCTGATATAACTCAGACTAACATATAATTCTGCAATAAGAACAGAAAGCGATATTCTAACAGAAACGTCTTTGGTGCTTCAGTTTCCAAGAAATGTAGCTATTGGAAACCTTCAGGAGTTTGAGAGAAGATTTTGGGTACATTTCTAGAAAAATCTAGTTGCTATCTCGGATAAAAAACCCTCAGAAATCACTCATGACTCTAAACTGATATAACTTCAAAATGCCACACACCAAGCACTCCAGCATCCTTAACTAGTGCGCAATCTTGATTTTCACACTGCAAGTTTGATTGAAAACAGGAGTTTGTCAGTGAAACACTGAAACAGCCTTGAATATGGGAAAGTGAATGAGCATAATTGCTGATGGGTTCCTTTCATCATCAAGGAGTCTTGATTATAGCTCCATAGACTTAAATTACGGCAAATCTAGGATAAGATCAATCTGGTATGTAAACAAATATTTATGTGAGCCTAGAGACTGGCATATATTGATCTGGTTATAAGGAACATAATCCTGTCTGTAAAACTCATTGGCACTGAACAGTACTCTTTCCACTGTGTGCTTTCTCTACAGCAAGAAAAAGAAAGTATGATTTGGGAAGTTAGAGGGCTCATCCCAATCAAACGGGGCTGTGAAGGCAAGCTTGTGGTTCCGGACCACCCTTTGGATGGAGCCCGATTAATGCCAGGGAATGCATTGTAGGTAAACGGATAACCAGCTCGTGTAGTAAGTTAGGAATCATGCTTGAAGGAAAAGGAAGAATTCAGATTATCTATCGGAGCCTAATTTGTCAAGTTGGCAATCGTCCATTGGTAACATCTCTCGTCAACTGCAACGTCCAAGTCTCTCTGCATTCATGAGAGGTTGCCTTGATATAAAGTAGAGGAGTGTTTCTAACTTGTGGGATGAAGAAGGATCCTTGTGAAATGATGACCTCCCCCCCAACAAAGGCTGCTTTTGTTGGAAGAAGAGGAGCGTGTGGGGGCAGGGAAGAGAAGAGGCCGGATTACCTTTTGTTACGCTTGACAGCTGAAAAGGTCCTGGTGAATAATTACCCTTAAAACTAACAAACAAGGAGAAAGAAAAAAAAATGCAAAAAAAAAAAAAGATAAAAAACCCTTGACCCCTCCCCATACACAATAGCTCCCTTTGAAATGAAAACAAAATAAAAATAACTTGTAGGAAAAAAATAACTTCATTTGACTTTGCTTTCTGCTTTTGGCGAGCATACACACACATACACACACATACACACACATACACACACACACACACACACACACACACAGAGACAATTGGAAGGCTCCCACTGTTGCATTCTTTTTAAACCTTTCTACACTAAGTCCTCTCAGCAGCAAATCTTATGCAAAATAATCTTATGCAGTAAAAATCAAGGGAAACTACAGCAGTAAAAGGCACACCCTCAGTTGAAGACACCATTGTTTTAGTCACAAAAGAATTATTCCTGTTGAGCAGCAGTTGTCATCTGTTTTGCATACTCTTTATTTTGCTCTTAATTGGCATTATGTGGAAACTTATCTAGAAGGCCATGGGAACTAAAAGGCACCCCCTGCCTCCTCCCTCTTTGAACAAGCACAGCCCAATTACAGCACAATTATCTCCCTTTTACTATTAGTATCCTCATCTAATAGAAAGGCACAGAAAAGAGAATTGTTATTAATCCAGAGGGCCAGCTACCTTCTCTTAAGAAAATTCTTGTCAAGAGCATAAAGAAAAAAAAGGCACGAGTGGCCCAGGGCTTGGTGAGCAGAAGTTGAGTGTTTTTCTAAATGTATGACCTCGGTCTCTGGATGATTTTCTAAATACATTTTTTCTCACTGGGGAGTAACTGACTCAAGACTCAAAATGCACTTGAGGGGTTTGGATGCAAGCCTGGAAAAATAAAGGAAAGGTCAAAGAAGATGACAAAAGACACAGGTGTCTACCCCGAAAGCTCAAGCTGTGTCAGAAAGCCATAAACTTGACAATTCCACTACGATTCCTCTGGCATGACAATGTAAAAAACATTTCAGGGGAAAGAAGACGACCCTTGAACTGGTGCCCAGAGTTCAGCTCCCTAATCCCTGTCTTGGTGCAGAATATTCCGTATCTATAACCAACACATAAATTCCTACAACACCTAGGTCCATATGGACCTTCAGCACTCAAAGATGGCCAAAACTTGGAGAGGGTTCCCATGATATTGCACTTAGGATTTTTTATTTTTTTTTGACATAACCTTTGAGGTGTCCTTGGAGAATGAACACCCACTGCTGATCCCAGTTACATATGTGCCAGGCTATTACAAACTTCAAAGATAGCTGTGCATACCTCTCGTATCAGAAGCCATCCCTAAGTTAGCAAACATTTGCACTACCACTCATCCTGCCTCATCAGCAGCTACTAAGAATATGCATGTGTCAGGGAACGTCATGCATTTTATCACTTCAGCAAGTCATGCCATCACGAAGCAGCACATGCCCCAGTTGAATCCCTCACTTTGCTCTCTGCATGCAACTACAAGCATTACAAAACTGAACAAGAAAACAAACAAAAAAGCAAACCTTTTTTTCCCCCTTTGGGATATTCCGCGGCTTTGTCTTCATGTGCTACACGCCCAGATAACTGTATTTTGGTGAAGGGGAACCCGATGTGCCAACACAACCAGGAGAATACTCCTTGTAGAGGTGCCACAGAAAGTTGAGGTAACCTTCCTGCTGCCCCAAGCTACTGCCAGCAAGTCTCAACATTAATGTTTGTAAGCTGTTCAGTTTTACACTCATTGCATGGACTTTATTAATCCAGTTCATTTCCAAAGTGAGTTAAAAGAGTAATACCCAGTGAAACGGTTTTTAGGATGCCATTAGCTCTTTGGCCTCCCCCCTGCTTGCTCTCTTCCCTGGAAAGCTCAGTGCTGCAGCTACACAGTGTTACTGTCCGAACAGAAAACAATACCACTGCATATGTGTTTTCTACTTTTGTCGCTGCACGTATGCTTTTTGCTTTTGCCGCAGTTGGTCAGTGCCAAGGAGAGTAGAGACACAATGTCATCTCTCCAAGAGCCAGCTGGAGCAGATCTCTAAATGAGCAAGGCAAATGCAAATAGGGAAACCAGTCCTACCTGCACACCTGTCAGCAGGTCCATTCTCAGATTTTGGCAGCTTCTGACTGTGGGTTAAATGTGCTGACTGTCCACCAAGGAATTGGTTAAAGAGATCATAGAGGTTCAAACAACAGGGAACGATGTGGAAATTGTTCCAACGCATTTCACTACAAAAACTCAGTATTTCCTCTGTGCCTCTCCTCTTGTAACACCTAGGAGCTGCTCTGTGAGGAATGGAGTAGGACGAGCAAATCTCCCTCTCCCATCACAGAGATGAAACCTGCAGGGGGACAGCTGGGATGGAAAGGACCAAAAATAATTTCAAGCTATGGAGGACATGTTATTGAGGTTTTGATGGGCTTTACTCCTGTAAATTTTATCCCTGACAAACGTTACACCATTGAAAGGCAAAAAAAATAAAAATAAAAAAAATAAAAACTCAGAAACACCACATAGGTAAATGAAAGCCTAAAAATGATTCTCAGACTCTACGGGTCATGGATGGCCTCACTTTGTAAGTGTGTAGGAGGAGTGCTAAAAGGTCCTTTCACCTCATCAAGGCCACCATCCACGAGTGCAGGGTGCACGGTCTACAGGGAGCAAGGACTTTTCATGAGCATCCTTAGCAGAGTGGCTGAGTCTTACTGGGAGCAAATACAGCAGCGGAGCACTACCCAACACAGCTGGAGTCTTTTACGCATGTTCCAACGTGAGTTAAGAGCCTATAAAACTAGGCAGATTATTCCACATTTGCCCGTTTGAAAACGTTCCTGAGGCAGCCTCCACTTTTCTGTCCTTGATGGGACTGACAGAAGAACAACATCTTAGTGCCTGGTAATTGTACTTAAAAGTGCCAATTCTCTCCAGCGCTGAGGTTTAAAACAGAGGCTAGCAGGTGAACTGTGTGCTTACCGTGAATAGGGCAACAATCCTGTATGAGGCCAGCCAAGCTAATTTTTATTTTTCTGAAGGGACTGAATGCTCTGCAAATCTGAGTGCATGCCTTAGGCATGCACCCTCTTTCTCCTCCCTACTAGCACATAATTGCTAGCAATCCTGGGAGAAAACAAATTGTTTTCATCATGCGTCAATGCGCAAACCTCCTTGAGCCAGATGTCCAGCTCAGAGAGACGTTTCTCCAGCTTTTCGATTCTGCATACCTAGGCTGCAGTTCTCATAGGAACTTGTCCTATTTCTCCTATTTCTTGTTTCCACTTAGGTTGGAAAGATCCTTGTGAGGTCTGCCACATACTGCTACTTGCCTTTTCTGGTCCAGATTCAGAGGTGCTCATCTCCATATTAAAATCTAATCTCTTTTTTTTTTCCCAGTGAGGACAGATTTGGTGTACTGCTAATAATAAATGTTCAGGATAGTACTTTTAGCTAGGCCAAACTGTCCCTTTCTACTAACAAGTTAAATGTGCTGAAGGAACTGCTACTTTGTCCAACTAGATAAAAGTCATATCTCCATGTCCTGTATTGCAGAAAAATAGTCTTAATCCAGTCATGCAGTGAAGAAGGTGAGCGCCCCGTTTCAAAGGCACATAGACCTTACCAGATTTCTGACTACACCTTATTATCACTGATAATACTACTGCTTTTATTACTACTTTCACCACTGTTACCTAGACAATAATGCCTTGGAATTCTAGTTATATGCAAGAGCCTCACCTAAATATACTTACAGTTGCCTTCCTTATTTAAGCCTATGCTTAACAGTAGGACTTAAATGGACTACTCACAGGCTCATAGCTAAGCACATGCCAGTTTTGTAGCAGCTGTGCTTAGGGGTGCTTTCCTCTACCACGTGAGGAGAGATCATTTATCTCACTTTCCTTTATTTTTGCAAACTTCTTTGTTTCGGGTTAGCCTGCTGATGAATGCTCCTAACATCCTCCTGTTTGCTTTGCCTTATGATGTTTAGTGGCTTCTTAACCCCAGAACGTTTCATACAGAAACATTTTGTGCTCTCCTGGAGAACAGTGACTGGTGTTTACATGCCCCAAAGCAAGTTTCACTCCCTTTTCCCCACCATCTTCCCCACCTTACCAGCCAACTTCTAAGTGGAATCTGCAAATTAAACCAAGTCTAGCCTGGGACAGCTGGAGCATCTGAAAGCTTCATTGAGGACTGAAAGAGTTTATCTTGGCCTACACGGATGAGCAAAAGCAAAATGGGCTCAAAGTCTCCTACTAGTTCCCAACAGTGTCCAGTGTCACCGACTGTGGTTATAATGCCTTGATATATCAGCTGTGTTGGCCATACGCAAGCCACACCAGACCTGTTAGATCTGTCTGTAATGTTTATTGCAGGATCATGCAGAAATATGTAAAGGCACCCTGCAAGAAGCCCAGTAAGGTCCTGAAAGCAGTGAAACCACACTAGAGTACGTGGATAAACCATACTGTTCATGGAGGTGGGTGGTATTGGTAAATGATGTCGAGCTGTGCAGGCTGTGGGTTAGGTGTGTATCATTACTGCTCCCTGTGGTTTCCAGAGGAAGATGCTGTGCTATCATGGCATGTTATTAAGCCTTCAAGGAGGTAAACAAAAAGTATCCTCAAGGGAAGATTTCTCTGAGATAGCCTGTACGCACAGCTGAGTGCAGTTCCACTGCTATACAGTTACCTCTTTTTCCAGACAATGTAATGACTGCATCTTTGTTATGGCACTGCTGTTGCATATCAGTTCTTTAGAGCATGTGAGATTACATCTCCTGCATGTCTCAACAGGAGGAACGAAACCTCGGCTGAAAATAGCTTCCTGAAGCACAGCAAAAGAAAAAACAAAATCTAACGTGTCCAAGAAATACAGCTGCAATTCACTCTCAGATCTAAACAGGGAGGAAATGATTCATTGACAACATACAAACAGTTCTCTTCTTAAACTTCTGATTTCGTACTGGTTTCTTCACCCACGTTGCCGCACACCCCACAGAGAAGTTACTGATTACATCCTTCCTATTGTTTTGCCAATTTCTCCTCTAGGAAATAATGGGAGGGGATGGCATTATGGAGACTGATGCACTTGACAGCAAAAATAAATAAGTGAATGAAAGCATAAATAAATAAATAATTCCTCTAATAGTCAGGAAGACAAGCCTATTTCATCCTTCCCTCGGTATCTTGCGCCAAACTTCTGAGATTATTCAAGAGAAATGATGATCTGGTGCCTCGGAGAAATACGTATCAATTAACACCTAATTAACGTTGCATGACAGATTGATTCAAATAAATAGAGCATTTTAAATGAACCTCTGTGTAAATTGCGGATTGAAACAAGATGCCTCATACAAGAACGAGCAGCTCCTTGTTATTACATAACAACTCTATAGCTGTAGCACCTGGAGGCTTCAAACACATTGCTAGCCCAATGTCTTAGATGATATAACTATATCTATATATATAATATAGTTATAGTTATATATATAGTTATATATATATCCTTATACTATATATACTTATACTATATATAAAGATGCTTATCTTCGATTTACAGTATAAACAAGAAGATATGCCATGACGATCCTATGACCGGTAGACCGAGTCTAAGAAAACACGGGACTTAAGGAAATTTAAAAAGTTGTACACATTGTCCAGCCAATCACAGCAGCTTCTAATTAACATTAGCTGGACAAAAAAGAATGAACCTTCAAAAGCTTATTCATATAAAGTGTTTTGCTTGTAAGCATCCCAAAACATATATGGGTTGCCTCATGGAGTAGTAACGGGAAAATATAGTTTAGATGGGAAAAGAGCACACAGGATGCAGCCCTGGATAACGTCCGGAAAGCCTAGAACAACAGCTAGTGTTTTCAAGCTAGGATACCTCATGCCAGCCAGCTAATGCCATCTCTTCTCAACTGAGTGAAAAACGTTGTGATGTTCAGCAATAAACCATGGTTGCCGTTGAGGGCTGCAACTGAGCAGCACCTCTGAGAATCAGCCTGGGTCCAGATGAACATTGGCTGCCCCAAAGCAAAGAAGCTGGCTGAAGAGCACTCTGTCTTTTGCCAGTGGCCTTTATCAGGTAGCATACTTGACCAGCCAGCAGCGCTTTACCTTAAAACCTGGAAAGAGGAACCAGCATAGCAGAACCAAGAACCAGGATAAATTCGCTATCGCAGCTGTGCTACTACCAAGCTCACTCTGGGATATCTTCAATACTCTGTTATATTATAGAGCAGCACGGATACCCTTAGCCTACTGCTAAGATGGGTGCGCTAACGGTCCTTTAAGAGAGACAGACCACAGTGCCAAAGCCCCAATACTGTTGCCGCTGAAATTAACTGATTTAATTAATTGATTGAGGGCCGATTATTAGCCCTCTGACCTTTGGTTGCTGACCAGATCACCCGGCAGCAAAACGGTGACTAAATGTATCAGTATTTAGACAAAATGAGTAGCAAATTAAAACAAACCAAACAAACAAAAAACAACAACAGACAATCCTGTAGATGACAAGTAAGAATTCGCCTTCAGTAGAAGACTGTCTGGATGTGTTCTGCCAGCTTACCCATCACTTTCCAAACAGAGCTTGTGGTCTTCAGTGACTCCCAGCAATTTGGGGAGTTAATTATTCGAGAGATTTCCTCTCCCTTTCCTCACTTCATTCAGTTTGCTGTTAAGCTAGCACCTCGTTACAGTTACATATAACGTGAAAATCTTATTTCCAAAACTTCATTTTTCTGACAATTTCTCACCTCTCTATCTTTCCTTTGATGCATAGTCTTTATCTTGCAGCAAAACCTTTCTCGGGGCTCAACTTTATGAATCCTGGTTGAACTTGAAGGGGTGTTACAGACACACGATTTCAACACATACCAGCTCTAATACTTCCAAAGAACCCAAACCCCAGCATACGATATATTTCATTTGAGTAGGCTAGACATGCACATATATCTTGCCCTATACATACATATACATGTATATGTACACATAAGACAAGCTCTGATTTCCCAGTAAATTCATACTGATTTTAGGGGGCTGCCTCCTATTATTTATGCCCGTATCTGTACTGCAGTGGTGATTAAGGCACTGGTGTTCACTAACTGCTCCCATTCCACATTGCAAGTCAACATAACTCTGCTTCAATTCCATTTAAGTATTGGTTCATAATCAGGATTACAACTTTTGGTTAGGGTACAGATGTGCTATTAGGATTGCTTGTCATACTGACCAGCGCTCTCTTTGCATCCATGGCTCTCCCATTTGCCTGTCACTATCTGTGGTTTCTGGTTTGTTCCCTAGATTGAAAGTCATTTCATGCAGGAAATGTCTGTTTCCAGAGTGCCTGGTGCAGAAAAAGTGAGTCCTTGATTAGGACCCTTGAGTTTGACAGAAATGGAAATTAACCTTATTAGATAATCATAATAAACACAGAATAATAATAGATAATTTCTAAGAAAGTAGTGAAATTCCTCATGACTCCAATCAGAGAAATCCGTACAAGAAACATTACAACTACTGTAATTTGATTTTAAACAGAAACCTAACATAAATTAAAATATTGCAGACAATGGGATTAATACTCACTTTTAGTATTGACCTTCTTTGAAGTATCTAGGAATAATCCATCAAATACTTCTTGCAGTATACAGTTATAACATGGGCTTGGACTAGTCTCAGTCTACCTGTTAAAAGATATAGACAAAAAAAAATCAGTGTTTTGTTTAGTATATATTTTTTAACTTTATATACTATACTAGAACAATTAAAGACAACTGCTACGTAGACAAGGTACATAAAACTGTCATCTAAACATATGTGATTCTTAGCATCATGTCACCATCAGCGTCATATCAAGGTACGCTTATTCATCCCACAGAAGCAAGTACATTTGTTAAAAAACCACTAAGGCTTTCTGTACAGCCGTTATAATTAAGTGCCCATCCTTGGCTAACTGTGTAAATAGCCATCCCTCTGCCAAGAGAATAATTTACCAGCTCCTCTGTTGTAATTTCAGGGGTTTCTTAATATTGTCGCAGTTATTCCCTTTCTGTTGTGTGGTTTTACAACTCGCAGAAGGTGGAAGAACTTTTTAACGTCATCATATCCTAAATAGTTTCCCTCCTTACATCTTTCACTTTGGTTACAGTGAAATGATTTAGATCTTACACGGATGCTTCTTATGGTTTCCACTCACATCAATAAAATTTGTGTTACCTGAGTTGCTTGCAGTATTAAAGACCCCCAATTCAAAAGCAACTTCGCATGTGTGACAAGCCTGTCAACCCATAAGCTGGAGATTCAAAGAAAGTAGCTTCTTTGAAAGCAGGCCCACACTAAGTGCATTCATAGTGCAGCACCACGGTTTCTCTTCTCTTCTGAAATGCTACGTGTTTGTCGTTAGCTCATTAGCCTTGTGCCTCATCTCTGAGCTCTGTCCTTGTCTTGGCAAGCCACAAACCCATGGAGACTGGGGATGGTGGGGGAGATACCACAGCAGCTGGAGGCAGGTGGCTGCATTGAAAGCCACATACCCAGTGCCAGTAACCAGGTGATCCATTTAGCTAAATATACATGTATCTTACATGCACCCTGGTGCACAGGGTCTGGCAGAACTGTAGAAAATAAAATTTAAGCCTGAGTGATGTGGTAGCAGGCTATTACAGAGGTGGGCTTCCATCTCTTTCCTTGGCAGCCTGTTTCTACATATATGCCCCAAAACTGCATTAACCTTTTAATTTTGCCAGCTGTAAATGAATTTTGACTCTACAGTAACCTTTCCACTGAGAAGGTGCAGAGGCCACCCTTAAATAGCTGCTCTGCTAGGTGGCCTTTTACTCCATGGGCCGTATTCTTCAGTTTCCTCCCATTAATTCTGCTTCTTGAGCAACCTTCTCTCTGCTGATTGTGTCCCGATATAGATTATTTCACCCTTACATGCATTTTTCAAAGCTGCAACTCATTTTGTCATTTCCTGCCTAAGGTTTCTAATCTCTCTATCTATCTTTGCTTATTTACGCAATGCCTCCCAATTTAGATCATCTGTGATTTTAATTAACATGTACTCTTTCCCTGTCTTCTGGCTAATGAATGAAGATGTTTAAAGAAGACTGGACTCAAGACTGCTCCCTGATGTTCCCCACTAGAAAACTCATGCGATTCAATGCAATTTCATTTATTATCTCACTTTGTTAATAGCCCTGTGGATGGTTTTTAATCAACATCACAGGGTCCTTACCTAAGCCAATCTGAATTAATTTTGCGAGTCTCCTCTCTTGCTGGTGTTCACTTCAGCGAGAGGGAAAACAAAAGTACAAGAGGCCATCAGTCACCAGGATGCTTTCCTGAGAGGTTTAGAAATTATCAGGAGGTGAGGATAAACTGTTCATTCCCCTCTGTCAGGATTCTGCATGGTATACCTTCATGGTCCTCACCTCCATAATATCTGTGGTTTGTGTTTGACTTGAACCCAGATCTGCAAAACACGTAGCCCAGCTAAGGACTGCTCTCCTTTCCTACCAAGAGAGGATGATGCCCGTCTTTGACATTTACACTCCAGTCACTGCTCAGTGACTGCACTTATCTGTTCCCCCAAAATAAGGGTCTTGCCTATCCTCGTGCACAGCTTCCTCCACCTCCTGATAACGGCAGTTTTAATATGCTATTTGCATCCCTTTTGGATGAAAGAAGAAAGCACCTTTCCACGACAAGGAAAAGGGCTAGAAAAGGCATTTGTGCCGTGACCTTACTTTGTTTGGGTTGTTTACTTTCAGAAGTGTTAATTGATGTTTTTGAATCATCCCTTAAATATTCTCAGAATTTTCAAGTTTATGCCTTTTTAAATAAATGTCTCAGGAAAAAAACAATGACAATGACACCCCCTCTCCTCATTAAAATTCATGCAAAAGAGGAAAAAGACAAGGGAAAAAGGAAAAGGTTGAAATATTTCCAGAAGTATCAGTCCTGAAGAAACTAATTATGAACTAAGAAACAATCTAAAGAAACACTGAGAGAGGTAAAAAGCATTGAGAACACTGAAAGTTCTCATTCATTTATAAACAACCTTCATAATTTTAAACACATATGTAAATTGATATGCATTGTTGTTTTTACCTTTTTCATTAAGTGCCAAAAGATATGTAGAACAAAAAGTTTATCCGTAATACTCATAATAGGAAAAAAATACAAATTATTTTACTCTAAACTTTTAAAGACGGCCTAGTTGGAAGTGAATTGCCTTTGAGTTGCCAAAAATAAGCATAAGAAACTAATCTAAGTCCATCACTATTGCAGTTTATACTCTACACAACTTCAGTGTGGTGTAATTAGCAGTGTATTGCAATAATTTATTATTGGTTTAAAAAGTCTGAACAATCAGGACCTTACAGCCAAATGGGAAAAGGGGAAGCTATGAGCCAGACACATTATTCTGGTTCATATTAATTCAGCTATTTTACCTTTGGTGCACATTCATCTATCCATACAATGCAAATGCTCCTTTGAGAAGGACGTTGAATATTGAACCTTTGGCGCAATATGAAATATGAACTCTGAGGCATAGCTGCAATAATACCTCCATTTGTGTTGTTATGATTAACGTTCATCTGAATAGGAAGCATCCAGCAATATTAATTATGGAAAGACTGAGATTACAATTGTCATAAATCACTGTGCAGGGTAAAGCAAGTTCTCCAAAGGCCTTACAAAAAAACTCTTTTTCTCTGGTTTTGGAGTTCATTTCAACCTCATTTTTACCAAGCTTTCCTACCTGTGTCTGTTGACAAGACAGTAATTATGCTTTTCTCTTGATTAACACATTCTTTTCAGTAAAGTCCCAAGCAGCTTTCACATGAAAGGCTGAATTCAACAGAGCATCGTTCTTCTCACTAAAGGCTTAGCATTCCCCCATGGTTAATTTATCACACAGATACTTCCTGTCTTATAGGAAGAAGGGTGGCCTTGAAGCTAATGCTCTTGATTCAGACAGAAGTCTTTTCCACAGCAGTTGACATGGACGCCTTTTCAAATACAAAGGCTGTATCAAATTCATTTCATATGTGAAAATAGGGGGAGGAAAATGGCATACAGTTTCTCCACTAAAGCACAGATTCAACTGATTTAACCTTAAAAGTCTTGGGTTTTTTGCTAGGTACCAAGGGTCTACCTCACCACACGCATACCTTGGAAATTTCCCATTGCTTGAAACACTATCGTCCATAAAGCTATGTAAGCACATCAAATCTTTATATATCTATGTATCAAGTCAGCATTTCCCCCTTCACTACCATTTCTTTCCTCAGCATTGTTAGCAAGATTAGCATTATTCACTGATTAGTCAAAGCAAACCACCTTAACTTTTGGTGCATCAGTTTTCATTTGTAACAGACATAGGACGCAATGATTTATTTTGATGTATTACATTGTACCCTACAGAGCATCCAAAAATAAAAACGGTTTCATTATCAGTGCTGTGAAAACAAGCACTGGCATCAGGGACCACACACAAAGAAAGAACAATTTCTTGCCATCTGTGTTCTTTAATCCAGGCTTTTGATGGTTGGATTGTTTTGGGGTTTATTTGCTCGGGTTTTTTTGGATATGTGATTTCCAAACGTATCATATATTCAAGCAGTGACTGAGGGGGTCTAACCAGCACTCAGCCCTGGAAATGGACAGCAGAGCTTTTCACTGCTTGCCTGCTGCTTTGGTCCGTCCTAGGTTAACTCACAGCAGGCGAGATGCCCCTGAATTAGCAGTGGTACTGACTGAATTGCTAATGAAACAGCGCCTGCTTTGCAAGAAAACATTCCCCCGGAGATGGCAGTAATTAGTGTCATCCTCAGCAGCACAAGAAATGGCCATAGGTGGCTGAGCTGTCAATGGGAGGCGGCAGGAAGGGGGGTCGTGAGCATGCCCTTGCTAAGGTCCTACAGACTGACCACTCGGGACGCCGTTATCCCGCCTCTCTCAGCCTGTTGAGTTGGTGACAGAGGAGGCAGCAAAGTATTTAAATGTATTCTTTAGTCCACCCCATCCCCGAATAATTCTTTAACCAGACGTCTACCATTAAGCGTGTGCTTAAGTCTCACTGAAGTCAGCAGAGCTTAAACGTGTGCCTGAAGTTAAGCGGTCCCTCGGAGCGCATTGGCTGAATGAAGACAGACTGATGAATCGGAGACACTTACTCACAAACGGGATTAAATAAATACATACATACTTAAACTGGTCACTGTCGTTGCCAATTGTTTCTGGGCTGCACATATTCTCTCCATCTCTTTTTCCATTATCACCATCTGCTCTAAATGATTACTAGGGATTAGCTGCGGAACGCAGTAGCCAAACGGAGCGAGGCAAGAAGCTGAGACAGCGTGTGCAGGAATGAGCTGAAAACCATCCTCCCAAACGAAGCCCTGCTCACAGGGAAACCTCTCGTTATTTTGTTCCCCCACGGAGAAAGGAAAAGCATGGATCGTGTATTCAGAGATCATAGGTACGTTCCAAATGGCAATAAATAAGAGCAGAAGAGAGTTTCTTTGGGTTCAACAGAGTCAAAGGATGTCTTTCTTTAAGTCAGCATATGCCTTTACAATGACTGAGTCCCCATCAAGATCAAAAACCCGCTCCAGATCTGCACATTCTTTCTTTTTACACCAATCTAACACCCAATATAGAAATATTTATTGGCTCCAGCCTAGTATTTTATTGCCATACACTGACAGCTTGTCATCAGCAAAACAAATTATTATAATTATTGTCACGATCATCATCTATCTACACAATCAGCCCTTGGCTTCAAAAACCAAGGAGAAGGCAGTACTTCAAAATCTAGCGGGAGGTCCTTCATAACCAACCCACGGCAGGTGACGAGGTTTGCCTGAAGGTACCACCGTCCCCCAGCACTGATTCGGTTGGGAAAGAGTTAAGGGTATCCTCCAGGATTGCTATCAGTCCTTCATTTGGATAAAAAGGAAACAGGGGAGGACCATTAGAGTGAGGATCTAGAGTACAGGCTGAGCAGCCCTGGGGGAGGAACCGCACACACAGCTAAGCCTGAAGAGCTGCTCTTTCAAGAAGCACCTCTTCTTTTTAGCCCACACGTCACTTCAATTTTGAACCTCATCAGTAAGAATGGCTCCCAGAGGAGTGAGTGTTTTGCACATCGCAATCTGTTCCAATTGTGTCGCAGGAGCCATTTCACAGTACTTTATCTCTGCTGTTATTTTTTTTTAAGAAGGGCGAGGCTGCTTTTTAAGCAGTTGGAGGACTACGTTTACAGAGTAGGCTGGAAAAGGCTACGCAGTGGAGGTTTTGCAGAATTAAGATAATTTTCTCGGTGTGTAATAATTTCATGTGAAAAATTGGATTTCTGGGAAATGGTAGCAGAAGTAAAGGATGTGGAATGTGTCCGGCTGTTGAGCTTCCGCAGAATTGCACTTCAGTGTTCATCAAAGAATCGGTGTCCTGCGCCCTTTGTGTACCAAGCTCTTCTTCCTTATTTAAAACCAGATATGCTCTGTGCAAGAAGTTGGCTATCGTGTTCTGTGTTTATTCTCATTTTTATCTCATTTACCTGCATATACTTTGGTCATCACAGACCTGATTTATCTCAGCTAACCATAGATATCTATATACTAAACGTTAAAGAACTATCAGTCTAGACTCATTCAGATGTCTAACTTTCAGATGCGTAAGTTATGGCCCTTGAACCTCACTCCAAGTTATGCTTTCAAAGGGAAAAGAGTATCTACTCCTGCAGCCAATAATTGTCATGCTGCCTTGACAATGATAAAGCAAAGTAGCATATCAATAATGAGACTATTCAAAATATCCCAGTTGATCAGGATATTGAGCCAGATAAATAACTTACTATGTCAAGCCAGAAGAACCTGAGGTCAGAATATCCACTTTCGGCCAACTGGAACAAAGAGAATGGGCATTTTCATCGGTGTAAGTGGCCTTGAAGCACAGCGATGTTAACTGAGCTGCTTCTGCTGTGGGAATTTGGTCCATTGAGCTTAAGATTTCTCAATTAGGTTGGCTGAGCAATTATACTAAAATGCAACAGCTTCTCATAGTGAAGGTGATCATATACTTTCATAGTTTAAAATTAACATACCCATTTAATCAGGGCTTGCTAAGCAGTTTAGAAAGCCAGTTTTGCTGCAAATATGAAACCTTTCTTCAGAGCTTACCACAAAATTTGCTTTGAAATGGTCATAATCCACATCACTAAATTCAAACATTAAAATATGTCTTTTGTGCAATGGTCTCTCCAAAATACATATTTTCCTAGTCTACTCTGAAAAAGAAAATTGTCGTTGGCTCCAAGGTCATTTTTTCAGCTACCGCTTCGCCTGTGAAAAAAATACATGTATTTTTTCCGTGGGGTTTATCTCATAACTAAAAATCATTTCTCCTGGCCCATTTGAATTCTATATTATAAATATCCTTGTAGAAGAATGAATTTCTGTTTTGCCTACGAACACATCACAGCATGCGTCCCGTTCAGAACAGATATTTCTATAATTGTTGCTAGATTGTTGTCCTGTAACGACGTCAGGTCTTTTAGCACAGACTCCACCAACAATATAACAAAATCTCACCAGCAATACACTTTTCGTTAAAGCTGTTAAATGGAAGCAGTAACCTTTCCATTTATCCAATGCTGACCTGTAATCCAAAGCCCTTCAAATACTTTGCAATGAAGGTTAATTGCCACCCCTATTTTTTGCTAGGGGGTGAGGTGACATTGAGAAGTTTATAGGAGCACAGCTATTGAGCTCAAGAATGGAAAACCTGATCCTACCAAAGTTTGGTGGCTGCGGACTAAGCTAGTTCAAATCACCTCACATTTCCCATAGACTGTAAGCTCTCCTGCATATTAGCTTGTATGTGCTAATACATCATTGTGTGGTTTATTTATACATCTGAATTTGGACATATTTCGGCTTGAAAATGCTTGATTTGGGGAAAATTACAACATCTTTGCAATGATTCTAATCTACTTGCCACAGATAATACATTCTCTGCAAAAATTCCACAGAAACAGCTCTGCTTGCAAATTTATTAAGAGTAGAATAAGCATAAAAAAATGCCAGGGTCCAATGATTAACAAGATGTACAAATCAAAAGCTACCAGTAAAACTGTTGTAACAAATTAATGCCACAAGAAATAGATGTAAAATAATCTTTTAACATATTTTTAAAAAACTATTTCTCAGGAATCAAAACGTCACATAGCTGCTGGAGTGCACCAACAGGTAGACTGGGTTAGCTAGTTCTGCACCGCTGGAAGGCACATCGTATCTGAAAGGTACTGCTGGACCCATTCCTGAATTTGCAATTGATTTACTGTTTTAGATGGCCGCATTAGTGAAACCAGTGCCACGTGAAGGGAGGTGAGGAGAGCCCATTCCTGAAACTCAGTGCGTGAGGGCCATGAGAACATGCTCTTCGCTATTGTCTACTTGCTCCCTGGGACAGTGAACTCGCCAGGGTAACATCTGGAGCCAGGAAAGGGTGCATTCAAGGTGGACCACGTTAAGTTCAAGGTGGACCACGTAAGGACTTGTTCACATGCCCTCTCCTGGCCGTGCCTCTGCCACGACCTGTCCATGCAGAGCAATGTGATCACTTTCAAGACACACGATGGCACCAAAGAGGTGTGAGCAGTGGCTCTCCTAGGGCTAACTAGAGGTCCTGATGTCCCCGAAAGATGTCACCAGCTACCCCAGACACCTCCTGGGCTGGCAGGTATGACACTGGGCTTGAAGAAGACCTTCACCCTTCTCAACCAGCAAAGTGAGGCTGGGTGGGGTGTCCTAGGACATCTCAAAGGGCATGACGAGTCACAAATCAAATCTTTAGCCCATCAGAGAATACATCCAAAACTGTATTCATTCTCTGCACTGCTCCACACGCTTTGCCCATCCAGTTGTAGCACGCCAATGGCCTATCCCATTGGCCCTTATGCTGCAGCAAACATAGGCTTGCTGTGATTCCCTCTCAGTAAACCACAGAAAAATTTATCTCCTGCATTTCTGTGGAAGTTGTAAAAATCCACTGGTGGCCTACTGATGTTTGAATGGCTCTAACAAGGGTCTCCACTGCAGAGGAGCAATCAAAGTTTGAAGGGAGACCCCAGTTGACAACTGTGAATGGGCTTTCTTTTGTGTTTATGGGAGAGGTCTCTGGCCTCTGAATGCCTTTATCGCTCTCCACTGCCTATCCTGGGAGCCCTGGGTGAATTATTTAGGTATTTTCAGAAAGCTCCAAGAATGAGGTGGTATTAATCAAAGCCAAAGCATGCACTTTACTTACGTGGCTGGACATGCATACACACACACAAATATAAATACATATAAATACACACACACACACATATATATGTGAATATATACACACACACACACACACACACACATACTTATGTACATGGACATATGCAGGTATATATATATATACAAATAGTGAAATTACTGTTATCAAAAGGACTACAAATACCAGATATGAGGTCTGAAAAGTTGGAGCTAGACTGGCATACTGTACTATCCCATAATGACTCAGTGTAAGAGTATTTAATTTCCTCCCAGAGGTAAATATTTCTCCTTCTCACACGGAAAGAGTGGGGTGGCTGCACCACCTTTACTTCTTACTGTGTACTTAAAAGAATAGGAAGGGCTATTCTTTTACATGTAAGACACTGGATCAGATTCACAGTGCTTTTCTGAGTTTCCCTCAGCATAAGAAAAAGCAGGCGTTCAAGCATTAGCTACACAAAAGGACCCAAACCTCTCGTAATATTCATATGCAGGTGGAAAAAATCACGTTCAGTTCCTAGCTTTGCAACAAATTTCTTTTGGCTCGTGGAAAAAGCCCCATCACTAACCTATGCTTCAGACCTTCCTCCTACCTGGAGCCCCCCCATTAAACAGGAATATACCCTCTGTTGAATGCTGGGAAAGCAAGAAGAAAATTGTTTAGTGAGTGGGATTCTGTAGCAGGCTCTGAACTAGACTTGTCATAAGTATCTTACAGCTGTGATTGCACTGGGAATATTCCACTTTTTTTTTTTTTTTAATATAACTACCTCATTACTCTCCATCCCCTGCCCAATTAATAATTTATATAAAAATAACATTTCAGTTTTTATTTAAAAAAAATTGAATTCTCTGCTAGCAATAACCTTCTCTCCCTTCTAAACACATGCACAATATGTTGTACAAATAGCATTATGGTCTGACATTGAGCTATTCTCTTTCATTTCATTATTTAATGCGTCTCAAGGAGGGCTTGAAGCAAAAGCTATAATTTGCGTCAATTTATAGGATCTTTTTTTTCTGCATCATAGAAGGTGAACAAAAGCAGAGAATCCTCATCCTTCCGCCCTTGCCCACGCTCATCCCTATTGCTCTTTGCCTCCTGACCGTACTGCGTACTCTAGATCAGCATTTCACCAGTTATCAATGGATCTCCATCATTCTGTGAATGGGAACGACGTTCTTTCAGACCCGTTTTTGTAAAGCAGACCTATATCCATAGGAGCAATTAGTTCCCTGCTGTGAGTTTAGACACGCTAGCTATACTGCAGCTGCTCTGCGTTGCTAGCACTAAATTTTCCTCAGTAGTGGATCAACATGCTTAAACACTTTGATCTTCTTTATCTCAGCGGCAAGATTTGAAAGCCTCCTGGATGAACAAGCCTTCTTGTGGGTGCAACTCCATCTCATCCACCATTTCAGCGCTGACCTGAAACTTTTGTGCTTTATTTACTGGAGAGGCATCGTCTTTTGAAATGGCTTCTCACATTCCCTCAGAAAGATTTTTTTTTTTTTTCCTAATGCTGAGCTTAAGTAACAGTACTTCAAACAGCAGATAAGAGGCACAAAAGGGACTCGCTCTTATACACAGGGATTCAGAATCATCTTAATCTCCGTCACTTTCCGATTTTCTTTTTAATCTCCCACAGCACAGTGTGCACCAGACACAACTGAGAACTTGCTATTTAAGCTGCCTTATTACTGCTATGCTACAAAAACTTAACCAATATTTGGAATATATTAGCACAAATGGACCGAAGCACAGGACCATCCAGTTCAGATATGCCTACAAGCTCAGTAGATGATGGTAGACAGGAATTAATGGCACCATGCTTTTCTCATGGGTCGACGCAGACTCTGTTCTCTAACTTCTCAAGGAGCCAGGTTTGAACTACTGGCGATATAAAAGTACTCCACAGGAGTGAGGATGGGGTGGGTGACTATTAGGCTTCTTCCTCCAAACAACCTAGAAGTTCTCATTTCCCTACCCAAAACTAACTTGCTGCTCCTTTGGACACTGTGGCATCGAGCCAGTTATAGAGTGATGCGGAATCCAGCTCATGTGTCGCTAACGAAATTACCAACCTGAGCTTCTGGCAGTATCTGGGTTTTACCCTAAACTGACCCAATTTACTCTTCTGTAAATTGTTATCTACTGTAATGAGGCAAAAAGAGTTATGCTGCTTGTAAAACAAAAGGGAAAAGAGGAACAAGCCCAGAGATTTTTGTCTGATATTGCAACTTTCTGGGTGTTGGGACAAAATTAAGAGGTTGCTGCATTTATATCAAAGTACTTGCTCAGAAGTGCAGGGTGGGAATTCTCCCTCATCCCATAGTCTCTTGGTGCTTGCAGTGACATAGAGCTCTAGCCTAAATGGTATAATGAGAAACTTTTTTCACATAGGTTTGCTTCCTAGGCATGTTTACAGTGCCTTAGACAATGAAAACACGTTATGGAGAGACAGATTACTTAGTCAAAACTTAGGTAGCAATTATTTCTACCGCAGTTTGAACGCTCCTCCTCTGTACAGGCTGGTTTTATTATGCAGGTGGATGGAATGTGCTCTGCTCCATTTCCAAAGGAGCTGCACAAGCCCAGCATAAATCAGTCAACAAGTACCCTAAACCACACATATTAGGAATGCTAGCAAGAGGAATTCAAAAATGAAGCATGTTTAGACAAAGAAGCGATTATAGCATGGAGAGAAAATGAGCTCAAAAATTTCAGCCGGAACCAAGAATGGAGCGCAGTAGCTCAAGGAGCAGAAAAGTCTGATACTGTATTTATGCAGCCTCATAAATGGGGCAACTTTAATCTTCTGAATATGATATCATAATATCTACTGGAAGCGATGCGAATATCACAGATCAGTTCCCAAAGATGATTTTGCAGCTTGGACTCCTGATATCCATGCAAGTCAGACAGCCAGATTCTGATCTCATTTACAAGGGGTCTGCCCAGGTGTGCCTCTATAGATGTCAACGGAGTTATGTAGCGCAATACAGAACAGAGTCAAAGGATATGTCAGTGTCTTGTTTACATGGCAGAAAAAGGAGGGGAGGACAGAACAGTTCCTGCAAATGCATGTTGCAAGCTTGACCATAAAATGCATTCCCAGTGGGTCAGCACCTGTTTAGATAAATGGTTTACTTGAAATACACAACGCCGTAGAGCTCGCGCGTTTATCCATATGGCACTAACACAAACTGCCAGCTGTGTCCAGTCGTCCAATATGTTCTCCCTCCATCTATGACATATGAAACCATATGGAATCATCTATCCATTAGGAAGAGATCATTTTCAGACAGGAAGGTTTTCTGACACAATTATTAGCTGTGGTGTTCCTGACCAGGAACAGGCTGAAATAGGCAGGAAACAAAAGAGGGCTTATGTTGTCTTAAAGGGTCATGTGAAGAATTTTCTGTTTTTAAATCATCTTTCAAGCTGGCCCCTTTTTAAAAGAGTGCCTTTTATCTCTCAGCTTAACCTCAATCTGCTGCATGGGTTGCTTTTCTCTCCACCCATTTCTGTGATGAGTGATCATGGGACATAAGGGCTACCGGCTTCCTCTGAGTTTGGGTTTGATTAGGGCCAGCAGACAGGTACGTGACTTGCTAGAAACAATCTGTTTTAGGGGCAACTGCTGTAACCCCTTTTTGTAAACAGGTAATCCCAATACTGGCACCACACAACTGCATTTCCTTCCTAAGTGACCTTCTCTTTGCCATGGACTTGGTTCTCAACCAAAGCTAAACATTGTATATCAGCATAAAATCAAAGGAAAACAGTGACAAAACAGAGTCACTGGCTGAATTCAATAATATCTTCATTGAGATAGAAAATCCTATTAGGGCAGTTCTCCTGCTCTCAATCTGGAATAACTCAATTACTCTTGATTTGCACCAGTGCGGATGAGATCAGGATCTGCCCCCAGAACATTTACTAGCTATGCACGTTGACATGATCAAAAGTACAGTGTTCCCTGTAATCAGCCCTGGTTTACCTCTAACGGATATAAGCAGAGACAAGAGCCTCAGGCATTTCAGACACTGGAGTGAATAGACTATGCAGATTATGTGCTGCCAGTAGAGTATGCAGATTATGTACTGAGACTGTACGCAGTCTATTTTGGAAATGACGTGGTCCCCAAACGAGTCTGAAATCAGGAAATATTTCTTCTAAGTAGAGTCACCAACGTTGGATCTCTCCCCCACACCCCATGAATTGCAGCTAACTTAATCCAACGGAAATACTTTTGAATTAAATTAGTGTGAAAGGAAAATTAGCTCTGATCTGTAATGTGCAATATCTGAGGAAGAGGAGGATGCCACAATCACCTGTTTTGCTCAGAAGAAATCCTAAAGAATAAGCTCTTTGATCTAAAGCCAGGTGACCCTGGTACTTGGTTTAGGCTCTTACACACTTCAGTCAAGTTGGACAGTCACCAGTTCAAAACCCAGTTGTGCAAAGTGCAGACTCCATAGATGACATTAAACACTAGAGGAATTTTGTAAACTGATCAGTTACTGTCTTCCATTTCCCAGCTATGACTTATCTCCAGTCCTTCTTTTTTTCCCCCTTTCCTTTTCTCAGGAGCTGTCCATCACTGGAAGAAACTAAACTCTGGAGCTAGGTAACACAGGGTTTGTGCTGGCCTGCTAACACTTTCATAGGATATGTTCTGGAGAAATGATCTGGAGAGGAACAACCACTTTTAATCCCACCACAGAACAGAGTGAGGGCAGTAAATGGGGAGCCAGGAAGAAGATGACATAATTTTTGGAAAAAAAAAAAAAAAATCCTTCACAACACTAGATGAATCTCTGCAAATATCCAGCTGTCTGGATACATTTCTCATAGGAAAATAATGGTATTTCCACAGTATTTCCTTTCCTGTGACATTTTTCTGTAGGGTCATAGACCTGAAAGCTCCCAGTGTCCATGCTGATGTTATTGGAGCATAGGTCAGAAAAAGTCAACCAAGGATCTTTGCAGGCAAACCAGGAGTTACTCATATGACAGTAGGACATCTTTATGTGCAGTAAGTGGAGTTTTCAGCTGACTTTCTCCTAATGGCCATATCCAGAAGATGACCACAACAGATGTAATAGGTGAAAATTCACATCATCCATTTTAGAATATTACAGGCACTTAACTGCATGCAACACAAAGCCCCTGAAGTGAGGAACCTAAATTCTCTGCCTAGTTAATGGACGCATTTCTAGGCTGGGATAACCAAGCTAAACATTTAAAATCAGACGGTGTGAACACATCAGCAATTGTCAGCTTTGTTGATAAAATCAGCAAGGAGGTAATACGAGGCCGTCTTACCTAGAGATAGAGCATTAGACTGGGACTAAGGACACGTGGATTGGATCCTGTACAGGATGACCTCCATTCCAAGGACATTAGCCCAGTCGCCCAGCCCTACTTTTCTGTGACTTCAATTCAGCTAATGAAGAATGCTGTTGTCCATCTATTAGTCACAAATAATTGTCCCAACACTTGTCTCTTTCCCATGACCAGGAACACTTACGTGATGACTCTGGTGCTTAGATGTTTCTAAATAAGTTTTATTTCCCCGAGCTGGAACACTGAATAGCACTGGTATATTGGTATCTCAGAAGGTTTCTAGTCGTCCAGCAACTCAGCCTGAGGATTATGAGCCCAGTTTCCTTTTGCAGTCATTTGACTGTTTTTATGACACTGTGGCAACCATTCTTCCACTGATCATTTGCTTTTCTTGCTGTGTCTTGTAACTGGCTGTGCTTCAGCAGCATGCCTTTGACATGTCCTAAAACACCTCATGCAAGTATCTCACCACATGAGCAGTTTAGCTCAATGCCATGCTATGCCATGCATCGACACTTAAACCCATCGCTTCTCCCGCTTCAGATCATAGCAGAAATCTCATCTCCTATGGTCGTCAGCCATTACTAACTCCTAAGCCAACATATCACTTTGGCTCTAACATATCTCTCTGCTTTAGACAGAGCTAAGATTGTTTTTACAATCTGGAACAAGCAGCTTCCCAAACTTACACAGTTTACTGATTAGGACTATAGAAATCATAATCAATCAGGAAGTGATAGAACAAACTAGTATGTATGCTCCAGGACATCTGTATGTACGGAACAGTTGTTTAAAACATACAGACCCAGATAATATTTCACATATCCATCAAAGCTTATAGCTCAGTTTGCTGCTTCCCTATCTGATTTTGAACAAAACATCCCAGAAATTCACGAAAGCTTAAAGGTCGCTGTTCTAACCTCATACTTTTGCTGGGAATAGGTAGAATTATTTGCTCTGTTCCATCTTTCCCTATATTTCTACACCTACTGCAAAGCAGTGCTATGCCATCAGTGCTAATCAAAAAGAAAATATTTGAAGAATATGGTTCATAGTAACAGAATTTATTTTAAGCACAAAGAGTTATGGATATATAAAGCACTAAGAAAGCCCACACGAGGCACAGAATAGACTACCAGTCTTGAGTCGATCAGGAATCTATTCAACAAAAAAGCTACAGGCCCAGCTGCAGTAGCTGCAAGCTCCAGAGCTGTTCATCAGTCACTTTTAGAGCCATCACGTTCAAATTAAGGAGAGAAAACTAATAGAAGTTCACTCCTTTCTTATTTGCCACACAGAGTATTGAGGAAAATTCTGCCAGAGAGTTCATTCTCACATGTTCTCAAGCGCTTCTCAGGATTTCAAGCCAACTGGCCTGTTAGCAGAAAGTGACAGAAACGATATCAAACTCTAGAAGTATCTGAATTCCTTCTTATTTCCATTTCACTTAGTGATCAAGAAGAAATTCCCAAGACTTTTCAAGACAGATCAGGCTACAAGCGCATCTGCAGACTGCAAAACTAAGGTGCCAGCCCGCTATTTTTGAGAAGCTCCTGGTTTGTTAACTCAGAGTTGAAGACAGCTAAACAGACTTTTAGACAGAGGTGGCCTAACTAGAATTACCCCAGCTTGGCATTAACTTCAGCAGAGTTACATTTACACCACAGAGGAATTAGAATGAAGAGTAGTTTATCTCCTTCCAAGGGAAGGGGAAGGGAGGAAGGGGAAGGGAGGAAATCTGGAGATCCTGCCAGATCAGATCCCAGGGCCAGACATGACTCGTTCAATGCTACCATTCGACAGATTTGTGATTCCTTTATTTCTCTGATTCCTCTCCCATTTATTTTCTACTGAAACAGTAAGCCCTTTGGGGCAGGGTCTGTCTTACATGCATTTACCTGTGGGCTGATGTTGCCTAAAACTATAGCAGCATTAAGCTGCTACAGCTGTGTTCAAATATAAATACCCCAAATGACAGAAAAATGTTTACACTTGCATCATTTCTTTCTTGTGTGGGAAGGGAAATAAACTGCACAACTAGACGGCAGCTCAGCTAAGATGTGATACTGTGGCTTGTAACGATAGAGCTATTTTGTAGGAAATTTATACTCTCAGCTGACATAGTTGTACTGCTAAAAACTTGAAGCGCTGACCCAGTCCGCGTGCCGGAACTGAGCTCCTCACAGTGCCACTACTGTCCGGACTGGTAGATGTTACTGTAATGCAAATAATGAATAATAAAGAATAATAATTGGACATGAACTGTATACAGTGTGGTGTCTTGGGTAGGCAATGCAAATTACCTGCAGAAATTTTTCCTACTCCTCATATCTGCTCCAGGTGACAAGCTCTTTGTTAAATTTCCCTTCACTGCTAGCAATGAAAACGTGCACATGTGGCAGCTAGTAACTCAAGCTTCCCAGGGGGGCAGTTAATCCTCTGCTCCTCGGTCCTGCGCTTAGTTCCCTTAGTCACTTTTCCCTTACGGATCCAGTAACAGAGAAGGGGAAGACATGCCGGAAAGAAAACGAGAGCACTAATTAACCACAAGAAGCAGAGAAACCGGCCCGGTTAGAAAGAGCAAAAAACAATGGCATGTCAAACAGCAAAACATTGGTGCTTAATGGTTTAAATAAGTACCACAAAAGCCTCGTTACTTCTTGTCCAGTGACACAGGAGTCTCCCGATCCATGGAAATATCTCTCTGTTAAATGATAACATTAAGCAGTCCAATCTTTAATAAGCCACCGGCAACCCAGAGGCACAATACAGACCCCCTTTGTTTATCACAGACCTTCGGTGCGCAGAGGTCCTCAGATGGATGAGGTGCCAGACAGCTCGTCGGGGAAGGCTGGGGCTGCTAACTCAACACCCTCCGCCAGCTTCACAAACCTCTCACCGCATGGCCTCAGACTCCGCCCTGCCTTCCCCGCAGTGACTGACAGGAATGGGGAAATTAATCCTAAACCATTGGGCCCGTTAAAAAAAAAATCTAAAATAATTCTGTTTCTAGCGGAAAGTCGGGTTTATCACGTATATTTACCATAGGATTGACATGCAGAGAAAAAAACCCTTTGCTTTGAGGAAGTTAACAGTAAAACTCCATAGGAGCGATTCAGTTGCTTCAGTAGAGGCGTCTTGTGCTGTTTGAGATCTCCTGAGGTAGGCTGCAGCTTCTTGCCCCCCTTACAGACATCTTTAGGAGTACCTTGCGGCTTCTGAAAAAGCAGTGAATGCCTACATTTAGGTACCTGAACTGCTACCTGAACTTCAGCCTGTAGGCTAGTTTGTGATGAGACAGCAGAGTTTGCAGAAAATTTCCTTTTTTTCAATGGATCGCAGTCACACGTAGTCCTTGGAGAATGTGACACTGCAAAGGCAGGATGAAATTGTGAGACTAGCATAAGGCTCATTTACCCCTCTCTGACCTGCAGCATGTGGAGCAGATTGTGCATTCAAACCCCCAACAAGAATTAGCAGGAAAAACTTAGGTACAACTGTCAGGTCTGTAAGGCTTTTCTTATTTGCGGGGCTGAGTCTTCAAAATTGCAACCTTATCTTAAATAGGGATTTGCCTAACAAAACTCTTCCCACAGTAAAGCACACCATGCAAGTTCTGCTCTAATATCAATTTTACACCTGCATGACTGGGCTAGCTTCCATGTTTGCACCACCAGGACACCAAACTCTACGTTAACTTCATTGCAAGAGTTCGTTCTAGCTGCAGAGAAGCAGTTTCAAAACCAAGACTGAGGATTTTCGAAGACCTATCCAAATCCTCGATTAAGACAAAGAAACCCCTAGCTACTTGTTTTGGCTTTCAACAGCAAACTAACACGAGGAGAAAAGCAAAGCTTATGTGCTTTGCATGGGAGCCAGGCTGAGAGAGTCTGCTCTGAGGTTTCTGCACCTCGAACGCCAAGTGAAGCCACCTGGGAGTCACTTGACTCCCAGACTTGATCACATCTGTGGCATCTTCCCAAGCAGTCATACGTTTATTCTAAGACAAGAGATGAAGCGCTAAACTGAAGCAACCCAGAGCTCTGTTCCATTAGCTCCACGGAACAGATAAGTTCAAAAGCACGTTGGCAGCCAAAGTATATCTGACACCTCTCCCTTTTCTGATGCCTCTCCAAGTAGCCTCCTAAGCAAAACCACAGACATTGATAGGACCCTAGAATAAACAAAAGAGGAGTTGGGAAGGTATCTGGCAAAAATGGCCTGCTGAAGAACTGCCTGATAATACACATCATGCTCAGAAAGCTGCTTCTGGCCTACACAGCATCCAACTAGATGACTGCCTAAGTGAAAGCTAATCTGAAAAGGTACTGAAGAGCATATAAATAGGTAAGTGAATTAATAAGATAAAGAGTACATCCCTGCTTGAAGAGTGGCACCTCTCTGGAAGCTGTCATGGAGAATTAAATGCAGGTGGACTGGGACAAGATTCCTTATTTGCACCTAGAGGCTGCATGCAGGGGCACAGAGAGAAAGGTGTAGTCTTCATTCTCTGAAAGACAATTTGCTTGGTGCTGAGGACAAGAGTTTATAACAGCCTTGTTTGTGGTTCCTCACTCCTTGCACTTTCAAAATAAAGAGTCCCAAACTCTTTAAAGCAGCCAACACGGTGTTTACACCTTGTTACAAAGAGCAGCAAGCAACTTGATTTTGGTCATGCCAGCCTTTCTCAGGGTGAAGTAATGTCATGAAGAGAGAGGATAAAACAGGTAAACTGTAGATGTGATAGAAAAAGATAGTAAGAGTTTTTGTGAATTTATAGAGTTGATCTGTAAGTATTTACCAAATCACCAAGTCCCTGAGCAAATCTCTTATATGGAATGGGCTTACGTACAATCACAGACTCACAGAATAGTTGAAGTTGGAAGGGGCCTTTAGATATCATCTAGTCTAACCCCCCTGCTCAAAGCAGGGTCAACTAGAGCAGCTTGCTCAGGACATTGTCCAGTTAGATTTTGAATATCTCAAAAAATGGAGACTCTAAGACATGCTTGGGCAACCTGCTCCAGTGCTTCACTACCCTCACTGGAAACAATTTTTTCTTATGTTTAAATTGAATTTCCTGGATTTCAATTTGTGCCCATTGCCTCTCATTCATTCACTACATACTGCTGAGAACAGTCGGGCTCCATCTTCTTCACAGTTTCCCATCAGATATTTATACACATTAATAAGATACCCTTTGAGCTTCTTCTTCTCTAGGCTAAAAAACCCTGGCTTTCTCTCCTCCTATGTCAGAGGGTCCATTCCCTTAATCTTCATCATAACCCTTTCCTGGACTCTCTACCGCAGGTCCATGTCTTTCTTGTGCTGAGCAGCCCAGCACTGGACATAGCACTCCAGGTGTGGCCTCCCCAGGGCTGAGTAGAGGGGAAGGATCACATCCTTCAACCTGCTGGCAATGCTTTTCCTGATGCAGCCCAGAAAACCATTAGCCTTCTTGGCCACATGGGCACATTGCTGACGGAGGGTCAACTTGTTGGCCACTAAAACTCCCAGGTCCTCCTCTGCAGAGCTGCTCTCCAGCAGGTCAACCCCCAACCTGTGCCGGTGCATGGGGTTATTCCTCCCTGGATGCAGGACTTTGCACTTCACATTGTTGCCCTTCATGAGGTTCCTCTCTGCCAGTCTTTCTAGCCTGCTGAGGTCCCTCTGAATGGCAGCACAGCCCTCTGGTTTATCAGCCACTCCTCCCAGTTTTATATTATCTGCAAACCAGCCAAGAGAGTGCTCTGTACCTTCATCACTGATGAAGATACTAAACAATATTGGCCCCTGTATTGACCTCTTAGGTTTACTACTAGTGACTGGCCTCCAGCTGGACTTTGCATTGCTGATCACAACCCTTTGAGCCCAGCAGTTCACCCAATTTCAGTTCACCTCCAATTTCAATCCACCTCACTATCCACTTATCTAGTCTGTGCTTCATCAGATTGTGAATGAGGATGTTAGGGGGCAGAGCCAAAACCCTCACTTAACTCAGGATAAACAACATCCACCAACCCAGTCACCTCGTCGTATAAGACACTTAAACTACAAATTGATAGCTTATTTTTCACATTAAAATTAAGTCTGATAAAAAGGTCTAGATTTGTTTAAAATGCTAAATCACAGAAAATGCTAGCATGTATTATTGGGGTACTGCTCATAAGGCAGAGCACAATTTGAATTGGGGGAATGGGTAAAGGGGAGGAATAATCTTCTCTTCATTCCCTGTTTTTCCAAAATACCAGTTTACTTAAATACAATGTTTTGGCAGGGTGAGAAGGCACGATGAGAAAACTTAACTAATGGAATTTTTTCCAGTAATTTTCGGTTTGCTTAAACAGAAGAAAGTAGTATTTTGAAGACAGTATTAAGCATGAGAGTATAATAGCTAGAAACAGAGACAAATTTCCAGAACGACACTTTACTTGTAAACAGAAAGCTAATTTGCCAAAAGCAACTTTACTAATTTCTGGTTTTATTTTTGCAAAATAATTCCCCTCACCATAAACCTCCCAGAGATGTAGCAGGTTTACATTAGAAATTTAGTTCAGTTAAAACGGTATCCTGAGAGGCCTTGACTTTCAGGGTCTGCAGCTCTGGGGCTAGAAAATGCTTTCAGGCAGGCATCTCCAAAACTAGCTCCCCAGCTAGCAGCCTGAAAATTTTGAATATAAGGGCTGCTGTTCTGGCTCAGGCTAAACACGACAGAGAAAGTGAAATCAAAAACAGTTTGCACTTCCTTGTGTTTTCCGCTTCTCATGGCCCTTGTGGTTCTACCAATCCTTTAGATGGATTTGCCAGGCCCACATAGCTGAGCAGTTTTTTTGGGAGGTGGCATCATGAGCAGGGAAGGGTTACAACCACAGATGTCCCACATTTGCAGTGCTTCCCTAAGCCTCCGTATGCACACGAACAAGCGATGCTGCTGCTCCTCGCTCTTCATGTTAAGCAAGGTAAAAACAGGTCACTTAAGACAGAAAAGGGGGAAAAAAAAAAAAAAAAAGAATAAACCCGAAACAAAGCTCAGAAATCACCCCGGCAGGAACAACCTGTACATGTAAGGCTGAGGACCCTTTCCCGAGTGGGTGGAACGCAAAGGGGGAAACGCAATTGCTGCAGCCAGATTGCAGCTCTTGCACCAGTTCCTTCTGTTGCCTCGAGCATGCTTGTCTGCCTTTGTTTCCCCGCCTACAAAATGAGGACGCTGCTTACATAATCGCTTCTCAAAGTGGATAGGAGGATTAGCTGGCTATTATTTGTAATTGAAAAAGAGCTATGAGAGTACCAAGTATTATTATTAATAAATAGCTCATTAACTTGCTATCTTCTTGACGATAATTTAGGTCCTCCCAGGAAGGTCAAACAAATTGTAGTGTTTTGCCCTCTCTCCCAAAAATGCAAACCCCTTAACCATCTCTTCCCCGATGGGCTGTCTTTACCTAAAATGACTTTTACACAGCACCTGCATTTATATGATGTGCTTTCCATGTATGCAAGTTACAGTGACCAGCACATTAAACAATAACAGATTGATTTGTATTTTAATAATCTGACCTTGTTTTAGCTGGACAGGCAACGGGGTTTTACATACCCTTATGCTGCAGACACAACAGATTATGGATTCTTGTTGCACTGCTGTGAATATTGAATGATTCCCATGCGGGCTTCAGACTTCTAACCATAGAAACTGAGATCAAAATACCTTTGAATACTTTAGGGTATGTGAATAACTTAGAAGTGGCTGCAGCCTTGCTCTTCACGCTTTAACCCACGTGAGCTTGAGAGATTTAGTGCCCTTTGCAACCACGAGCCTGGCTGAATTTCTTTTCCAGCATACCCAAAGCCTGTGTTGTTTGTTCTAATCAGATTGACCTGGATTCAGTTGGCTTTCTCCAAGTAAAATTCATTCATGTATTGTTCCCCCCCTAAAAAAAAAAAAAAAAGCCCATAATATCTGCCAGATGTAGTGACTCTCAGCTAAAAAATAAAGATTTTCATCAACATATTATTTTATTTCTTCAACTGATGTGCTTTTATCTCCTAAAAGCCTGTGGGACACAAAGACAGCGCTAACTTTCCTCCCCATCACAATGCTCACTGATAACATTAGCTGACCCACTTCAGCGCAGCCAGTGAGTTATGCTATGAAATGACTGAGGGCAAATTGACTGTTCTGACTTTTTACAATGCAAGTCTCAATGCATATATACATATGTGTGTGTGTGTGTGTGTATGTGTATACATATATATAAACTTACTACTTTTTTAACATTATGAAGGCTTACCACTAACCAAAGAGTGCTTTCTAGGGACAAGAAACAGTGTCATGTGACCGAGGTAAAGACAGTGAACGTTAATTTAGATTAGTTTTATTTTTATTGGACATTACATAAGGCAATGACCATTAGAGGTCACAAGTTCTGAATTAAAGGTGGGAGGTTATTTTACATTATTTTTCTTAATTTGTTCATCTCTCAGTGCAGAAGGACAGGTATTATGGAAACTGGAAATTGCAGCTGTGCTGTGCTGTGCTGTGCTGTGCTGTAGAAGTAGAAAATAACAGCCTCAGAGAGCAGCCAGGATAACGGCAAGCATAACGGCAAAGTCTAAACCTGATCCAGATCTTTCCATGGGATTTTTCTACAGGCAGCCTAACTGCTTGCACAAAAGCAGATTATAATACAACTTTTGTTTCTGTTTTCTAATGCCATCCCCATGCCAGAACAAGATGCAGCCCATGGTAGAGTTTACCCATACTAAAATACAGGTCTCTAACCTCCTATTTTGCTTCCTTAGACATTGAGGTCACTGCACCGAACAACTTGATCCACTTCTGTTCCTGAAGTGACTGGCCGGCCTGTTCCCCCTTCTGTCACTCGTGAGACAAAGCTCCGCTCATCTTCCCTCATCACACTTTGTCAGATGACCCTCCTCCCTCTTCCTTTGTGTATGAGGATGCAAGACCAGAGAGGCTGTGGAGTCTCCATCCTCGGTGATGTTCAAAAGCCGTCTGGACAGGGTCCTGGGCAGCTTGCTCTAGATGACCCTGCTTAAGCAGGGGGTTGGACTAGATGATTTCCAGCGGTCCCTTCCAACCTCAACCATTCTGTGATTTTATGAAGACATTTTTTTTGCTCCAACACGCCATTCGCACAGATCTGCTGGAGCAACACGAGGAAGCAACCTCCTACCACAGGCAGGACTCATGTTAAACTCCACAAGCAGACAGGGGTAGCGTAAAGCCTAAAATGAAATTTGTGAGTGTAGAAAGGTTTCCAGCCAAAAGTATCTTTCCAGAAAGAAATGTTTGCCTTTGAGCCCTTGTGAGCAGCCACAAATCTTGGTGGTTGCTCATGGCTGTATGCAGCACTGTCTGCTCCGCCACTTTTCTCCAACACTAAAAGTAGGAGCGTAAGAGAAGGATGTGGAATTTCCTCCTTCTCCTGTCCTAAGCTACTGTTGTCATAAAACCTTACTGGGATTGGAAGTAAATGGCTGAAAATGCACTGCTTTGAGAAAATAAACAAGCAGCCAGATAGACCCTTTCTTCCCCCCCCCCCTTTGAAGTTCAGAGAGGTACTTGTCTGATATGAGATGAAGAGATAAATTGGGATGAAAGGCTGCTGGGTAGCTGGGGGGCTTTGGGCTCATTGTGAAGAGCCTTCCTCATTCAGTCATAAAATATTCTGATTCTTCACCACAGGGATGGTTCAGAGCTGTGAATGTGTCTCCCAGGCCTAATGAAGAGACGCTTTCCATTTAATGCTCACTTGTCCGAAGGGTCTGCTGCACACTGTTATTTACTTAGGCGAAAACGGAGAAAAGGGAAGGCAAAGCGAGGCGAGGCGAGGCCAGGCAAGGCCAGACCATCAGTTTGATTAAACTCATTATCAATTCATTATTAGTATTTTTACTTGACAATGGCAACTTTTTCCCACCTCAGACAGCAGCTGACACCTGAAATTTTATTATCCAGCAAAGCCTTACAATGGGAACAGGGGAACGACTTTTTCCAGATTGCTGCAGACGGGTGCAAATTTTGAATGCCAAGCTGAGTGCAAGGGGAGGATGCTTTCATATGTCAGCAACCCTAACTAGCAGGACAGGGTTTCCAAAAATTGCTCTGTAAAGCACATGCGTGTCCTATATTACAGTAATCTCTGTCACTAGGGAATCACTAACTGGACATTTAAGAGCAGCCATATAAATGCAATACCTCCAGATTGCAGACAAATTACAGGCGTGCATTCAATTCTTTTATGGCTACACTTTTTCCATGATTCCTGTTATATGGCCCATTGACAGGATTTTAATATTTAATTCACAGGCCAACCAGGCTAGAAAGTACTTCCTGAATAACATATTGCCAATACTGATCTGAGTTAGGACTAGCCTGTGAATGCAGTGCTATGCAATTGATTTGGCTTTACACAGTTTTTTTCTTTCCATCCTTCCTGAACAACATACATGAAAAAATAACTGCATTTCAGAAAAAGAGACAAGGAAATCATTCTTATTTCACAACCCTCCTACTACAAGAGTAGTAGCTCTGAGGAGTGAAAGAACACCGTTAAGGAGTTTAAGAGCACAATTTTAGTTTTGTAAAAACAATGATAGTAATATCTTACATCTTTGGCGCGCCTTCTATTTCAGAAGATCCTGAAGATCTTTACAAGTTGAAATTTGTGGATAAACGTCATGCAGCAGTCTGACTAGCTTTGGCAACTATGTACAAACACTTAGCAACACCAAGCAGTGAATTCTGCAGAAATGGCCCTGTTAACGTGCTCTGTAATGTGAAAGGAGTATATCTACCATTTCAAAAATCAATTCATTGTTTTTTAAATGAACATATGATAGATTGCTTTAATGAAGTAACTATAAGTTCTCAGTAGATCGGAAAAGAATGTTACTTAAGCATTTTCTATAACTGCCTACTCTTAAAAATTTGATAACTGAAAATTAAATAAAAAGAACCCACAGACGATGACATAAATATTACATTCCGGAAAAAGGTCTAGAGGTCGGTTAGCTATATTTCTAAATAAAAAACAAAGATCAGACTTTCATTGCAAAGAAAGACTTAGTTTAGAAATTTGCTCTAATTTTGCATTTTTCTAAAAATGTAGGCATTTTAATTGACCTTAAATACTTTAGGCTTCCTAAACCCTTTTTTATGTATCTACTTTAGATCTACTTGACCCAATACTTCTGGCCTGAATTTCTGGACCGTTGGGTGAATCCAAACTTATTACAGAGCTGTACTGCTTCGTTGCTTCTCGCTTCAGTCTGGGGAGAACAGGCCTGAACAGAGCCTGACGTCTCCTTCAGCGCTTCTGAGTAAGCACAGGTGACATATGAAATGCCGATTATTTGCCGCTTTAGTGGTAAGAAAGAGCCAGGAGCAGAGGAAACTGCGACTCAGAGGTGAACACAATAGTGCTTCTTGGCTTCTCCAGGGCTGGCGTCACTAGCTCAAGATGTGCAGACAAGGGCGTAGAGATCACAAACATCTTTTTTGCAGGAGAGGTTTCCCTGAGCGTGCAGTTCTCAGGGTCTTCCTATGCTAGGACTTTTTTTTTTTTTTCCTTTTAAAAATGCATATCCTAAAGAAGCTGTGCCACTGACCTACTTTTTAAAATGCACCATAGAAACTCCTGGTTCTTTGAATGGTTTAGCGCTGAATTTATATCGCAAGGGTTTCTCCAAGCAGGTAACAGACCAAAGCTAACATTTACAGCCTTGTGTGTAAAATAAAAAATAAAAATAAAAACTAGATTTTGTCAGGCCAATGAATAATACAAAGCAGGGAGCTGAATTATGTCAGAACATAAACCAAGCGATTCTTTTTAGCCATGCAAATCTTCTGTAGCCAGCCTAAAGTCTCAATTGCAAAGCTTTTTCTGCAATATTAAAGAGAAGACCTTCCCTTCACTGCCGAGTGATAAAGAGGCACCAAGCCCTGCTCTGTCGTTAGTCACAAGTCATTTTAATGTGGGTCTGCAACGCTGTGAAAGATGACCTGCGAAAGGCAAGTGGCAGGCTATAATTCCGTGCCTGGGAAGGTAACGCTGGGATCTACTAGCTGATAATTGACTTTCTTGTTATACACTTATCATCTGTAGCACTTTCAGACCCTCAGTGGGTCCTTGCTAGTGGTGTGTGTTAATCTCCCTCATCAGGACAGAGAAATCAGCTGTCCAGGTCATGGAAACGACTATCCCATCTTGTCTGAAAGCAGCCGACGTGTAGCTGTGATCCCAACTGCAGTCGTCAGAGTCGCGAAGCAAACCAATAATTGCTGCTAATTTTCATTCTTTTATATGATGGGAGCGCTGCCTGGCTTTCAAAAATGAATTGGACCTGTTGGAGAAGCGCAGTGTAGGATACGGTCTGCGTGCTGAAGAATTTATAATCTAAACTCAGGCAAGGGGTTCTGTGGGAAATATCACTACATTTGTGCCTCATTCTTAAACGCTTCCCTAAGTGCTGACAAGTGGTTGTTGTCGGAGACAGATACAAGGCTGGATGGACCTTTAATTTTCCTGCCCCGAGCATTAGGAGCAGCGAGGGGAGATCCAGACACAAAGCCCTGAGGTGACTTGGTGAGAGCCAGGTCAATGGGAGAGCGGGGCACGGTGCCTCAGGTTGCAACCTGGCGTCCAGCCTGGGAACGGTGGCCCTTGCTGGCCTTTTCTTCCCCTTCCACAGGCTCTGCAGACCGCCTCATGCAGCTTGCACTGCCTTTCTTTAAGAAGGGACTTTCAGACTGCAGCAGGGGCGCTGACACTGATATTTTCTGCGCTGCTTGCATTGCTCGTGCTACACGTCTGACGTTGCAGAGTGGCAGGACCAGCTGCGGAAATGAGCCTGGTTAACATGTGCAGTGAACAGATATCCATGTACCTGCTTAGACCAAGCACTGATATATTCACATATATATTGCAGTTATGTCCCATTCGGGGAGTCTGATACTCACCGCCATAGGATGAGACATCCTTTAACAGAGCTGAAAGGACTCATAACTCCTGAAATCAACACAGACTGCCGACGGCTCCTCTACAGCTGCAGAGGTTTAAGCAGGGAAGGAGTCGCCCTGGAGCAGGCTGAGGAGGCAGAGCGCAGGTGGATATTTTTGTACTGCTCCCCGCTAGCCCAGAGAAAGGTATAACTGAGTACCTGGTTTAGGAGTATGAGCCACTATCATCGCTCAGTTTAAGAACTGCATGTTTTCTACTCCTTTCTTGCCTTGATGAAGCTTGTCTCCGGCACATGACCTGCAATTCCTAGCAGACGCTTTAATCCTCTTAATGTGTTGTTATGTATATTTTCGGTACGGACTTGACAATTGTGGTGATATCTGGCTTTCAGTAGTGTTGCTCCAGCCAGACCTAACAGGCAATTTGGCTCTGGTTTATTCTATACATTTGAGACATCTTCTTGTCCCGAGGAAACTGGATTTGTTTTCTTTTGAAGGGCGGAGAGGGAAGGGACAGAGATAAGGAAGGGGAAGATTTGACAAAGTCTACACAGAAACTCTGAAAACCCATTAGATATATAGACCTATTTTATCTCATGCTTCTTTGGTTTCTTTAAAATAAATGATGTGCCAACACTGAATTTTATTCAGAAACTCACCCGGGATGTTGAATATGTGATGAATCCCAAAACAATATGTTTGAATTTGCTATTACTAAACTGGGTTTCAACAAAGAAAATTGGTCAATATGGAAAAAATATCTCCAGTCAGTTTCAGTTCTGAACTAGACCATGAAATTTTAAATGTCTTCTATATGCCAGTGTAAATAAGTCTGCAAAAGAGCTCACTTTTAGGTCATAGCTAAACCTGAGCATCTGAATGTAGTTTAGAAGGATTAGATGTGAAAGGCTGTATACAAGAGAGGAAAAAAAATTGAGAAGTATCTGCAAGTGGATTGTGCTCTGTTGTCAGCCACTGTAGAGCTGCAATTGGTTTGAAGTTCTCCTTTATTTTATTCTATGACATCCATCCTCCTAGGGATCCAGAGTTTTAGGTATCTCTGAATGCCTGTGAAAAATAGCAGCTATCTGAGGTCATGATACCAAACTGAAAAACATCCTTTCACTTTGAATGCAGGAATCAATATTGATCCCCTTTGCAATGTGGTAGCAAATTTCAAGGTCAGTCTCCCACCAGTAATGTGGAGTCATGATACATGTTGCAGTGCAAGTCTTTTATTTGCATTTTTCCCCATTTATCTAGAGCAAAATCTGTACCACCTACATCTTGGCAATTCCCCTTTTCCTCCAGAAGAACAGGTGCCACAGTCCTGAAACTCAACCACTTTCTTCTTTGATCTCTGCCCTCTTAATGTCCAGTCTCCTTTTAGCTGTATGCTCCTTTTCCCAAACCCCTCTCTTTTAAACTCAGATATTCCCTAATCCAAAACATAGTCCTTAGCAGCATCCCTGCCACAACTATTCAAGATTTGAAGTTCAGATTGAACCCATCAGTATCAGAAAGAGCGTTTCTCACTGCTGCAGTCTAAATTAGGAAAATAAACTTTTGCCTGCAAAATCCAGAGAAGAGCCATATTTATATTAGATAGTGTATATGTCTATGTTTTTTCAGCCATTGCTGTATTTTTGGTTTTCTTTTGACAACAAGCAGTTCAGGCAACCTAACTCAGGTTTTTGGAGACAGCTCCCTCCATAAGCCATGAAAAGAAGCAGTCACAAGATTTGGTTTTGGCTGCCTTATGAGATCTTAGAGCTGGCTGGGAAAAGAAAAAAAAAAAAAATCCATGGACTTCCAGAATTTTTTTATCCTGTTCATCTGTATTTCAAAAAATTTCATATGAAGTTCAAATCACATATTACACTTATGTACAGTAATTCTTTAAAATAGTATCTGCTTAATTTCAATGTGTTACTTCTTTTTGTAATGAAGATTTATTCATTTACTTAGAAAAAATAACTTATTCCTTTAGACATGATATCACATATTGTGAGGAAACACAATTTGTCTGTTTTCATGTGTTTTTTGTCTTCTAGGGCTACTTGCACGAAAAGATCTATTCTGTTGAGGGGAACCAAACTATAACAATCATTTCATTCTAGGACAAAATTTTGCCCAATGCTTTTGAAGATCTGATTGCCTGAATTCAGACGTGTCTGAAGGATACTTCTGGAAGCGTGGGTAAAAAAGCCCATTTCCATTTAACTGGAGTTTTTATTAAATAAGTATATTGAGAAGGGGGTTTCAATGGCAAGAAAGGGCATGAACACTTGCTATGTCCCTATCCATCCTCTGCGTCGTGTTGTCATGAATTTTTTATAAACTTGTATTTACATATATAAACTGAGGTATTTATACAAAAACTTTATATATTGTGCTGTATATAGAACTATTATCTATGTACAGAAATCTGCGCACACAGAAATACATACCGATACATGTAAATAGCATATTTGTTTAGGTTGTGATTTTACATTATAAATCCGTACCACCAAGACCTATGGCAAAGGTTTAATGACATTAGTTCAAATCACTTCTGCCACTAGCTTAAAGAAAGACATTCAGGGAACTAGTGCTAAACTGAATTGACAAAATCACTTGCCAGCATAAACATGCGTCTTCACAAAAGAGGTCTGCAGGTACAGCTACACTAACAAATCTGTCCTTATGTGTGCCATGCCTATGTCAAAAAAGGAAAAAAAAAAAAGCCCCATAGATGTCTCTAAATTGATGTCAAGTACAACTGTATTCTCTTTCCCTAGCAGATGAGGAGCAGCTGGAAAAAACTCAGCTTTTCAGAGCTACTTAAGAAGATGTACGTACGCAATTCCCTTTTACTTTAGTGGCCGCTCAAATTTCGGCGCTAGGATTGTACGCTGCATTCCCAAAGCACCATGAGTTTGTGGTAAAGAAAATCAGTCCTAGCCCTTAGGATAAATTATAACCCCGGGGAGAGGCATTTCAAGATCTTTGGAAATGTAGCAAAACAATCTGCAGGTAAGAGGTACTACAGCTTAGGAGGAACACTTCTTTTTCTTGACCAGTATGTCTTTAGCTAACAAGAGGTGAAGATCATTAGGAGAATCCTGTAAGCCTTTGAGTGACTCTTTCCAGCTGGCCCTGGAGAGGGCACTTACGAGGCATTCATGGTACTCAAAGTCATATATTGCCTTTACCTGTAATTCTCAGTGCTGAGAGGCAGAAGAGGTCTCCTGTAATCTGCACAGAAGAACAAGCAAAAGTAGTTTGTCCAAGGCTGAGACTCAAAATTAGAGTGTTAAAATAGATGTCCCGTCCCCTGCAGAATTCAAGCTTCTCTGAAGTATCTGACTGAGCAAAAGAGCACAAGACTAGAAAGAACATCCTACTTTCCAGTCAAAATCTGAGCATGAACAGTGTGCTCTAGTTTCTGTTCAAGACTCAGAGCCTCTGACAGAGGGATAAAGGAGTAAAAGGAGGTCAAAGACACAGTCAAGCTTTGTGCCTTCTCCAGCAGTTATGCATGATAAACAGATGACCAAGCAATGAGTCATCAAACTGCTGATTAATCCTGAAACTAAATTCCACTTTGGTTTCATTTTCTTCTTAATGAGAAGGGCCTCAATCCTGAAACATCGAAAGATATCTGTACTTCCAATGAAGCCACGCAGAGAAAAGTATGTTTACTACCCAGTGATCTAGAGCAATGGCCCTCTTCAAATTCTCAGTGAAGTTTACCATTCCCTGATGATTTGGTGCTGCAAGCTTACGTAAGCAGAGGCCATCCCTCATGAGAAACACGACGGGGATACAAACCCATGGAGAGCAGAATGGATTTATATCACAGCAGAGACAGAGAGAGACCACCTAAATCTTCTGATTTTCACATCACTGAGAGCTCTAGTAACCCCCGGGGTCTGCGTCCCTCTTGCGCTGAGGACCGCGCAGATGCATTTCTGGACGAACGAGGGGCAGAGAGCCTTGGTTTTGCTTACGACGTGTTCGCTCATCCTCCTACCGTGCTTGGGCAGCCTCGAATTATCTGGGACGACCTCTGCGGTCCCTTGCTGTGCTCTGCACCCTCCCTCCGGCTCCCCAGCCAGCTTGCCCTCTGCCACAAAGCCCTTTCTGTGCCACTGCCATCCTTTATACAACAGAATTCGTTCTCCCATTTGGTGTTTTATTTTGATGTTCCAAGCATAAAAAAGCAAATGGTTCCCTCAAGCCATTTCCTCTCTATGAAACTGTGAAATAGCTTTGCAATTTTGGAGCAGTTTAAAATGCATTGTTATATTGAGAGAGAAAAGAGGAGGAGGGGGGAAGCGTCTTTTCTAACTTTGAGTACTGAGTGCTATAGGAAAACCAGACAGAAATTCTTCAAATAAGGATTTCACAGTTTCTGCAGTTATCAAGGCGGATGGCTCCCTATTTGCATACTGCCATCTATATAAAAGAAATGAGACTCAACGGTTTTATTATAATTATATAGCTCGGTCTTTAGTATTGATAAGCCTATTGTTATCATCATTGCCTTTTGCAAAAACCTCCACGTTTCTGTCATGCAAACTGAAATACTGGAATTTATTTTTAAGGCACGTACTAAAAAAGTAAATCCTTTACGAAGACTCTCCTTGGTTTGCTGCTCAGCACTGAGCTGGTTTGCTGGAGATTATCACTGAAGATGGTGTTTGATGACTGGGTTTTTCAATACTTCCTTGCTTGCTAAGTGCAGCTCAGGATGCACAGTGCTTTATTTAAAAATCACAGCGGAAGGGAGATGCATATTTTTAAAGATGGCATCAGTGCCATTTTCTGGAGGACTTCAGGCAGTTCCTAGGGTGGGTGTTCTATTACGATGGAGCGTCCTTCATTGAGCCACAAAAGGGGACTGATAATTAAGACGAAAATGGTGCTCTCCCGTCTACGCGGCAGAACTCTTATCAGACGCGTGAACTCTTATCAGGCGCCCTCTTATCGCTCCTCCTGTGCATCCTGCACTCAGATCCCGCACTGAACTCCCATCCAGATCAATGGCAGCTCCACTCAGGAAATGGAAGGACGATAGCCGGGGGAGCCTTGCAAGCGTGGCTCTGAAAGCACAGTGTGGTCTAAGAGGCATGGCACGCAGACACAAAATGTAAGAGAGAAAGAATCAATGGCTTTTGAGGCCAATACAATATATATGTATATATAAACAAAGTTGTTGCTCATTTGGTGGCACAGCTGGGAGGAGAAGCCAAGGCTCAGAGCCAAAATGCTTCAACTTCTGTGATTCACTGGGACAAATCCTGGTAGGGCGAAAAAAGGTTTTTCTCCTAGGGTATGCAAATATAAAGAAAACTGCAGTTTAGTTTAGAAGACAGCCTTCAGGGGCACACGTGGTTGTGTGTTTTGGATAGGGAAAACAGAGGCACGCTCTTTCAAGCAGATACTAAAAGGGAGTGTTGTGGAGAAGGTTACAATCATAAAAGCAGGGGGGTTTATCTAAGGTAAATGTCTGCATGTCAGTCATTTCAGCTTCTGAAATACCAGTGGTTCCTAGTTGTCTTCTCTGTGGCTAATCTCAACCTGTTTCTTACGGGCATAGTGACAGAAGAACCTCTCAGGGAGAGGTTAGGGAGGGACAGGTATTTGAGGGGTGTGGTGGGAGGGAGTAGGGGCACTGAACACAAGTAGTTTGGTCATCAGGTGGTATAAAAGGGAGCTGCAACAGAGATAAAAGATGGATGAAGGAAAACGGAAGAGGGATGTTTCATAGCCAAGCAACAGTAAAGAATAATCTCTTCATCAGCATTTTCTGAGGGGGCAGAAGATGTACAAATTCAATATGCCCAAGGAGAAGCTGCTGTAATCAGGAGAGGAGGTCCTGAAACTTTGCAGCAACTTCCTGACAAGAATCAAGCCTACAAGAAGCTAATTCTGAGCATATGATTGCAAGAAACTTTTATAATACCCTTTTGTTAGAATTTCACTTGTCTGCCTTTGGGTGCTCTAAATTCCTCTGAGCACTGAAATTTGGCACAGGAATAGTAACCGCATGCCCTAACGCTCTTCAGTGAACACAAACCCTGATCTTTAAAGCACTGAGCCGTAGGTACATTTTTGAAGAACCGCTATATGGGAATTATTAGTCATGTGATTCATTTGTACTGGTTTTTATGACAACCACATGACCAAAACCCTGCATGAAGCTTTGAAAAATTTACCGCTGGGATTTAATCCCTCCATGAAAATAGTTCTAGCTCATTCTTCACCTACCACAGAAAAGACCTCAAGTCTAGATTTATCATCTCCCCGAGTACTTGTCAGTTTGCATTATCCTGACAGAATACAAAAAACTTAAACACATACCCTCTAGTAAGGAATTCATGCACTCGCAATGTGGGAAGGATTAAGCATCATAATAGCTAAACCAAACAATTACTTAGAGGTTTGCGTAAAGTCTGTCGAATAAGTTCCATAGCTCTAAGGAGAAAAAATAAATGCAAATGTAAAACACCTCTAGGAAAGGCAACTTCTTCTAGGTGTCCAAATGCACTAAATCAATCTATTTATTTCCATTTGGGCAAAGTCCACAAGCTTTTGACAGCTACAAACTACTAGAGGAGAGAGAACTGACTGTGTCTGGCATATTTGTATCTAAGGTTCCCAAGGCAATTTAGAAAGCAGAGTTATACTAATAATTATATTAAAGCAGTACTTTAATAAAAAATTAACTCAACTAAAACAACTCGAATAAGGAAGAAAAAATTGGATCCAGGTTTTGAACAGTGCCAAAGAAACTCTGTCCTCTAGATCTTCCAGAATCCTATTTTGAGCATTATGGCCTCATCTTTACCTGTTGGCTTTGAAATTCAAACTCTTAACCAACATAATATGCACTTATTAGTTAGATGCTCTGGAGGACTTAGTCAAAAAGAGCACAGGACACAGAAACTCCATTGTAAGTTAGGCTGGAAGAAACTGGACCTACACAATGGCTGACTCTTCCAGGAAGGAGTAGTCTGAATTACTGAAGAAACCGTACACAACAGGCTAAAGAAGAACTTATTCCACGTATTATTTCTCAGACACACTGAAGACAACAAATTCCTTCCAATATCAGAGAAGAAAGCTAAATACTGGTAAAGTTCTCAATAAGCAGTTCCTGTTTCCATGCCAACTTTGAAGGTCCGTTCTTTTGTCATAGGGCTGACTTGTATCACAAGGAAACGTACATGGTATAGGGTAAAATATATGATAGCAGAGGAATTTTTAAAAATAAAAGCCAGCAAAATTTAATGACTGAAAACAACTACATGTAGGATAGTGAAGATAATTAAGAAGTTCCAGTGGAGTAACCAACAATGACAATTTTTAAAGAAGTGTTGGATGAGAGATCCTCCACCACAAAAATACATATATATCGCAGTTCAAAAACGAAGAAGCTCAGGGAAGAGCTGTAGCCCTTGTGACAAAGGAGACATCAATGATGTGCTCTTCTGGTTTTCTTAACTGTGAATCGTTGTGCACCAAAATGAGCCTCTAGCTTGAGCAAGGCTATGAGATAGAGAGCTCTTACTCATATTCACTACTAGTTAGACCTTGAGATAATCTTTACACATTTATTCCTTCCCATCCTTTCACCTGCCTTAGACTGAGGGCTCTTCTGGGGATGCCCTATTTCTGTGTGCCTAGGAGGTGTGCTCCCATGTGGGGTGGTGTGTCCAGGCATTGCCATAACTCCACTGCAACCCATTTATAGCACTTTTTTTTTTTCTTGTTCCTGTTCTCAGTGGAATCGCTCAACAACTTTCCCTTCATTAGTTAGTGCAGCAAATGAGATTACGTTATCTGCTACTGTTGATATGCTCAGACAGTGTGCTACCCATGGTCTCAATATCGCTCGCCACCATCCTTCTTAGTTCTTGTGAACCGAAACCTTTCAAAACCACTAGCCAACATGGACCGATCTATTACTAATCTCTGACAAATCCTTGGTTAATCCTTGCTCATTTGAGACCTGATCAGTTCTTACTGAAACCAATGGGAATTTGACTCAAAACAGACATTAACTTAGGTCCTCAATGCACAGACAGTGTTGGAATATGGAGTAAAAACGGATCTGATTCCTGCTGAATCATTATTTAAGAGAAACAGATAGGCTAAGTTGACTGTTATCTTCTAGAGCATTAATGAAACAACTGTGCACAGCAGGTTGCATGCTCCATAAGATACTGCTGTATGCAGCAGCACTTCTCTGGAGCGGGTGGAGAAATTCTTGCAAAAATTCCTTATATTATCAAGTTGGTACATATGGTACATGGGACGTGCATGTACAGCAAAAGAGTTAATCTCTTTTTTATAAGAATGATAAAGCCGGTTCTTTAGTATACTGTATCTTTCTGAGAGCGTAATAGGAATTCTATGAGAACTCATAATCTGCTAAGCTTAATTTCCTTTTCAATGTCTCTAGCCTCTTTTTTCCCCTTGTGCTATTAGTAAATATTTTTCTGATATGAAATTTTAAAATTGACCCTCTCAGATTTTTCTCAAATTTTAAGTTTCGCTTATTGTTATTTGTTAATATTGTATTATGGTGGCAACCAGGAAAAGCAATCTAGAATCAAGATTCTTTTACCACGCATGCTGGATAGAAAAATATTTAAAAAAAAAAAAAGGTTCTGCAAACAGCATATACTGTCTGCCTTAGAGAAAGGATTAAACATGCACAAGAAGAAGAAAGATGAAATTGAGGGAAGGAGATCATAAACTGATAAAATTATCTGGCACAATTAATTTCAATTTACTTTTCAGTATATTCATGTGAAAATATGTTATTAACAATCATAAAGTCAGTCTCTGCTCTGGCAGTTTTCACATTGCTACATTCAAGAGTGCATTTGGTACCTTATGACTAAGAAGTCAGAAGTCTGAGTTAAGCTGCAAGTGCAAGGTAGGGGACAGCCCAAGTTTCTTTTGCTTGGGAGTTAATATTTTTGTAACATGTGAATTGCATCAGCGTGCCTAAAGGCTGCAGTTGGTTATTTTATATACGAAGAAAGTGCGGTGATTAAGTGATTCAGCCAGGGTCACATAGGAAACTTGGTGGTGAAAGTAGAATTGAAATATGTACTTAAGCTTGTACTTTAGATTGCAAGATTCTCTTTCTTTAAAAAATACTGGAGAAAATGTGCAAACGGCCATTGGGGAATTATTGTAAACAATTAAAACTCAGCCATGCTTGCCAAAGCAATTGACGTTTTGCAATGCATAGGGACTCTTTTAGGCATATGCACTCACTTGCTTGCTTGCAGAATTTGTAAGATGCAAATAACGATTCAGTCAGTATAGTATACTTGCAGGTTTTTTGCTTCAAAAAAGCAAAATTTCATCCTAAGCACTGGTAAAGTAATTAAATGCAACTGATAATGCATCCTTAAGGTGTTGTTAAGTGGTACCTTGATTTTACAGATGGGAAAACTGAAGCATAGGAAAGGATAAGAGTTGACCCATATTCAAGAAAAGAATGGTGATATTCAAATACAGAAACAAATCATGCTTAACTCCTTTCCTGTGTTTTGTGCCCTAGACCATATGTGAGTATGGCATGAGACTGTAGTATGTCTGATGAAACATTTCTAAATACAGGGCTAATAATATTACTTTTATCTTGATTAAAAGTGTAACTTCGCCTTATTGAAAGTCCACTGAAGTGTAATGAGATTTCTGTAGAAATTATGCTAACCACTATTTTAATAAAGAAATCCTTACTCTGGGACTTTTTAAAGCATCTTATAAAATTCCACACAGGAGTTATAACTCTCTTCTATATCCAGAAAAGAGCTTATTAAAAACTACAAAAGCACAAGCACAGAAAACAAGAAATGCGCTATTAAACACTGTGGACGTTTCCCACATGTGATGGACTGCCAAAAACCAGGAGACCTCTTTCCTAAACTCTCCCATAAAAAGGGGTTGATATACAGGAAACGTCTCTTCGCTGTTATATATGTTCCTAATGAATTAGCATGAAGGTTGCTAAAGCCCTTCTCTGTCCTTCCACGTACTGCCAGATACATTTCATGGAAACGGCACCTTATTCTTGCCTCCTTATTTTGCAGTGATCGGTCTTGACATGAGTTTTGAAGTGTGGGGGAAGCAGCCATGGCTACAGGCAAAATCACAGCTTCTGAACTTCATGCCTGTCGATAGCTGTTTTAGTTTGTGTTGCCATACTAATGTGCCTTATAAATATTCCCCCGGGCTCTACACACCACCACGCTGCTGTTGTCTTATTCATCAATAGAGTCAAAACAAAAGCAGATGCTGTCAGTTAAGGTCAAGACGGGCTTCCTTCTGCTCTTGGGAGTGACAAGGCCTCAGTCACATCACATAAAAGGAGTAAATATTCTGTATTCATTTAATAACTAGCTCTTAGGGCTTGGAGATCCCCCGTGATGACCCCAATAATTAACCTTAACTGCTGTACAGAGGTTTATCCTTCACATCGTCCTCTCGACTCTCCTGCTCATATTTGCTCTTTTTCCTGAAGTGTTTTTAGTACGTGGCAGCAACTATGCTCCTCCACTGTCTGCAGGCCATGCTGTGCGAGGTGGCATCGAAACAGATAGGAAATGACAGCGCAACCTTCGTCCCAAATGAATGAGAAATCCATCAAAAAATTGGAGTGTGAAAGGTGTGGAGAGGGAAGGTTTCTATTTATCTCCAGGATAGATGTTGCGTGCGGGTGTTACCTCTAGCTTTCCCCACATGGCTGCATTCTTGCATCCCCATCACTAGAGACATTTCAAAAGGTGCTTACATGATTTAGCAGACCAGTCCTTAGTTTTGGGGAGTTTTTTTGCTAATTTTGTCCTAAAGCATCACACACACTTGGAAGCCGATTTTAAAAGAAACTTCACTTCTATTAAGCCTCAAAGTGCATGCCGGTCTACACCAACAAACGCAGGACACAAATTCCCATCGCTCTTTATTTCCTTTGAAAATCTCACTCCGAGTGTTGCACCAGAAATCTCTGATTTTGAACATTACAGCCAGTGTGTTTTTATCTCAGTGTTGACATGGGAACAATTCTGAAACTCTCGCTTCAGCTATGGGCGCTGAACATGTCAAAATATAGCTCCAGGGAAGAGCCATTTCTCACACAGTCCATGGCTTTTCTGCTAAGACGATTGACAAAGCGGACGTCTGCTATGCGTGCCGATGTCTGTGTTACGCAAACCCATGTCTGTGCAGAGCTGACGGCATTGCTCACACAAAGCGGTGTCTCAGGCATTGCCCTTGCACGGCTTCATAAGGATTGCTATGGGCAATCTCTCACTCACGCCAAAGTTATCGCAACCAAACTTATTCCCAGGCAAATGGAGATTTTTTTTTTAATGTAGAAAGTCTACTGCAGTGGATTGTTACCTGTCTTTTAATATACTACAGCAGTTGTAAGCAGCTTACCAACTATTTTGCATACTATCATGTGCTCATGCTCATATCAGTAGCTCCTGCAGCATGGTTTGATGCCCTCTCACTCAAAGCACAGTGAACCTATTTATGGTCCCCCAACTGCTATCTGCGCATATCTACTAGAGAGGTGTGCGATTATTTTAATGCTAGCCCTCTTCTGTAAGAGACATGGCATGTCGGAGGAGTAAGACAGCTACCTACGCAGCCAGCCCCAGTGTGATTGTCTGGAGACTCTAATCAACGTGAAAGCAATAGGAGAGATGTAAAATATAGCCTCCATTTCTCAGGCAATCCTCGTTTGATAAAAATTGTTGTCATTCAGTGAGCATACAGGTTATGAAGATGATGCGCGGAGCACGGCTGAGAGTGGGCAGACTTATCTGGGAGCAATGGGGGCGGTGGACCTCTGATAGCATCACCTGGTTCTCTTTTCATAAGGGAAAACCTGTCCTGCCCCTCTCGTGTGCAGATACATAGCCCTGATTTAATAAACCTCCTTCTTCAAGATACTGAATTCTGCAGGGAAGGCCCTACTTAAAATTTTCCCTGTAAACTCTCATCTCCTAGGAGCTGTTTGTCTGGCACAGCCCCGCTTTGGGAGGATTGTTGGGCCATGTAAAAAAGTTTGGGACCCATCCGGATGAAAGTTTTCCCATTGTACAAATATAACATACCAGTTATTCTTACTTGAGAACGAATCTTTGTCTAGTGTAGGTGCATGAAAGGTGTTAAGATCATGTCCACCCCCTGTTATGTTACCTAGTTAACCCCACCTCTTTTATAAACCAGCTTCAGCTTCCTAAAACTCTTTGGATATCTGGTTGTCAACCTACTGCCTATGGTTAACGTGAAGCCCTGAAAAAGCCACTGAAGCCACATCTTCAATGGAGAGTACACAGCACCCTGTGAATGAGGGAAATGGCAATATTGAGAATTATGATATGACAAAGGATTGTCCTGAAGCCAGTCCATGCAGATGTGTTTCTTGTGTCCAAGAAAGCCTATAACGCTTGTCCCTAACCTAAAGAAATGCAACATGCTCCAGAAAGCAAAATGGAGTCAAAATGTGTATTTGATTTAGTATGAAAGGGGAGGAGGGAGAAGAATGCGAATCTTTCTATTGGCTCATTAAACTCTCCTTGTTGCAGTTGTTTCTGTTCAACTGAGAGACTTGCCAGTTCAGCTAAGCCGATAACTTCAGAGCCAAATGTGTTCAGTTCCAGTGCCATCACAAAGGATAGATTATGGAGCTGCTGCTCATTTATGTGTTTGCTCTGATGAAATACAGACATTTATCTTTGTGGAACTGGTAAAACAATTGCATCATTTTCCACTGCAAATTGAATCAATGCACCAGGCAGCTGCTGAGCTAAGAGCAGAACTGTATCTTCTGCTGTGCAGCCTCTCTGTATGGTAGGGTCTACTTTGTATTCGTCTGCAATGCCCTCACCTTCCCTGTTCATTCTCAAGTCTCTTTTTGAAAGCCCACACATACCGCAAAAATTTGAGCTTTTCTCCCTTCACAAACCCTCCACTTGTGCGCCTGAGGGCTTTGATACTGGTGGTCCTTTGTCCAAGGATGAATTGCTGGGAACGCTGTGCCCCTATACAGAATAGAGATCCCACCTGGAATCCCTCCCAACACTCGGAGCTCTTTGCCGCTGGGATTTTCACTCAGGTCCTCTCTCCTTACAGAGCATCAAACAGCGCTCCGCTCTCATGTCAGACCCCACACAGAGCAAACCATTTGGTCAAAAATCATAGCCATTTATTCAAACAAAGAAGACAAGGATACTCCTTTTGAGAACTTGTGCCCTCTGGGTAAGTCTCAATGTCTGGAATCGCCTATCAAACTGTAATCACTACCATAAACAAAAAAGACTGCTACAGATAGTAAAACTTTTTGTGGGGGAGGAAGCAAGTGCTATGATACGTATGGTAGAATTGCCAAAAAACTGTGCAGAAAAGCAACAGATACTAACTATAAACAGGTCCTTACCAGTATTCTCGTGATATGATTATTAATTATTATTCATATTGCTGATGTTTTTGGGGCTCCAAGCCAGACCAACCAGGAAGATTACCAGTCACCTGGGTATTCTGCTTGGCTTCCACTTGCCACTGTAGAGGATGATGGGTCTCCTATAGCTCCTATGTCACAGCTATCAGGCCGAGGTGGAAGGCTCAGATACTGCTGGACATCTACAAAGGCATGAGATACCCATGTTTAGGTACCTGAATCCCACCTTGTACATCCACAAAACCAAAAGGAGGTCCCTGCCCCTGGGGAAGTATAAGTCAAGAGGTAAGAGATGAACACAGATGGAAGGGTGAGCACAAGGAAATTAAGAAACTGTAGCACAGTGTGAGCTTCACAGCTGGCCCAGTGTTAGGGCTTCTGTAGCAGCTGGTGAAGACGACCTTTACAAGGAATCTCAGGTGGGACTATGATGCAGCTTTGTGTGTATTAACGGAGGAAGTCTCTCCAAGACATGACTGTCAGCAATGGAAGAAAGTACAGAGGCGCCTGTTGATGGTCTGGTGATGACACTGTTGACTAAAGCTGCCGGGAGCCACTCTGAGGACATCCGCAAATCAGGCAGAGTATGTTGCACATCCTTTTTTTAGTAGGTCTTTCAACTTCTATTTCCATAACTCTGGATGAATTCTAGGGGAGAAAAAGTAGTCCTTCTAGGAAATAACAGTGAAGTATCTAACTATGAAAGTAAACAATACTCTGAAGAAGACCTTGGGAAATACATTTATGTAGGCTGTAAAAGATGATTAAAAAAAATCTCTGGCTGGAATAGGTAGTTGCCTTCTGTCCACAACTTGTCTTTTTTTTTTTTTTTTTTTTTTTTTTTGTAATTCCACAGTTATAATTCTTCCTGATTTTATTGATTACATACATTCCTGTAGTGTCTGGAGACTCTAATCCACATTATTGGTGCCTGTCATAAAAATTTAAATAAAAGACAGTCTTTTCGCTGAAGGGGAGTAGAGAAAGGGAGAAGATGCATTTATGGTATGGAATAGAGCAGAAATGAAAAGGCTGTCCAGAAGAAAGCCAAGATTTGCAAAAGTGTGTGGTTGTTTATAAGGCCTCACAGTTTAACTGCTCCAGCTAAGATGCTTCCAAAGGGCGTTGATAATACAAAACACTCATTGTCTTAAAACAGGATTCTAGCATGTCTCAAGGTAGCTAACACCAGGAACTGAAGATCTTACACCTCTAAAGCATCCTCAGTTTAGACTTCCACAAAATAATCTTCGTCCTGTTCCAATTAAAACTCTACACATGAACAATCATGTTGCCTTCAATTTTTTGTAGTTATTACGAGAAATACGACAAACCCTGAAGTAAAGTGGAACTAGGCTTTGAGAAAGGCAACTTTTGTGGGGAGAGGCATTATCTTTTACTAGGCCGTCAGATAAACTCGGAGAAAATGAACAAGCTGTTAGGCAGAAGCTTAGGCTTGCAACAGAAGCAGGAAAATTCAAACTAAAATGAACCTAAGAATGATTGTTCCAAAGTTGTACTTCCAAAATACTTTGTCTTAAGACTTTGTACTCCCAGCCCATCAGTGCTGCCAGTACCCGCTGCTCTCTCTCCACTCAGTTGGGCCAATACAACCGTCTACTGGACTTTGATTTAAACAAGTGTGTTAAATGGTGATGGTTAAAAAGTGCTATTTTCTGTTATTCTTTTTAGCTGGATCATTCCAGGGCCTGTACGCACAGCACGGCCTACAAACAGCATAACAAAGTGGGGTGGCAGACTCCAGAGAAGAAATAGGAAGATGGGGATAAGAATTTCTTAAGTGGCTTTACTGCCAAAGGCAACATACTGTGTTATTGCACTCTAAAGTTTAATTAATCTGTGTTACTCAATTAGGCAGTTTGAGAGAAAAAGATTGCTAGTACCTTTGGAGCAGAGGGAGCTGCTAGCCGAGATGATTAAACTCACGACAGCAGAGAGAGGTATTTATTTACTCATCCCCCGCACTAGTTTCGGGGTTGTATTGTGCTTCCTTGAAAACATTCCCGCTGTTCACCTGTGTCCTATGTTGAAACATCCTTCAGAAGATAGTCCCAGGTCGTTCGGCGGTGCACCGGCGGGGCTTTGCTGCTCGGTTCTGCATACGGGCAGCAGCACGAAACTCACACTGTCTGCCAAGCAGCCCATACATCAGAATTTACCTGGCTCTGCCGCTGCTGCTTTCTTTCCCCCTGTAGAACGCCACAGGCTACAGACAGATGAAACAGGAAATATTACAGCCTTTCCAAAGACCGGTGTAATTCTTAAGGGGAAATTATCCTTTGATTGTACAACAGAGATTCCTGAACACAGCTGATATTAGGAAACACCCATGTAACACTACCTTCAATAAAGAGGCACAACAAAACATAAGCGTTTCTCAAGTCGCAAGAATGAAATCTGGCAGCTTTGTAAGGCTGCTTGGCAAAGAATATGAGTACTCTAAAGTGGCTGGTTAAACACTAGAATTATAATGGGAACTGGAAATGGAAAAGTCTGGAAACCGTCTAACTTTGGAGGTTGAGAGCTATTTTCTGTTTCTCCTGGCCGATGGATAATGAGACACTATGGCTGCTCTCTTTACTGTTCCTTCGCATAAATACATAACAGAAATAGGAGTAGACAGTTGCAGAAAAATCCATCAAGGGCTATTAAATACAAAGATATCATGGCTCGAGCGGGCCCAGAATGACGGATTGCTGGGAGCCAGGAGGCTGCGCGGGGGAAGCGCGCCGCGCACTTGTCCCGTGTTAGCACCCAGTTCCCAGCACGGCAGAGGTGGGACGCTGCACCAGTAACCTCCTGCACTGGCCCAGTATGGCTCCGGTGTTCAATGAGCATGTTCCTGCGTTCAGTGAGCACTAATAGTGCACTTCCTGGCACATTTTCAAGCAGATCTTTCAGCAAGTTGCTCACAGGAATGATTGGGGCTAGTGAAACTCGCCTTCAAATAAGCGTGCATCCCAAGATATATCCACTTCCAGTGAAATCTTGCCTTTCCAAGGGCTTTTGTCTCTTTGTACCACACTGAACCTCCATCCAAACACGGACATGCAACCAAAGACTGCATCCCACTGAAAAATACAGATGCTGAGCTAACATCCTGAGAAGCGTGAAGGTGTTTAGATGTCAGGAGGCGAAAGCTCTCCCAGGTCAGCTTCTAATTGCTAGCAAACCATTTTTTCGGCTGTGCAAATTCAGGGCTCTGTTCTCATCCCTAACCCCAAGCTTGGCCAAGCATTTAGCCAAGTCCCTGTAGTCTGTTTGGAAAAAAACAGAACTAGCTTATTTAGACAACACAACACTATTTTCTTTCCTTCCTCTTCCACAGCTGAGAAAAGGCCTGAAAAGAATATGCCCCAGCTTGGGGGTTGGTGGTGGTGGTGGTGGTGTAAAAAAACAGATGATAAACAGAAAGTTTCATTTGCTACAATGCTCTTTTCAGAAACTTTAGCATCAAGAAAAAATAAGGAATTGTAAAGAAAGAGTCATCTGTAACCTGAAATATAGCAGTGGGCCCCAGTAGAGAAATGTGGCTTATATATTTACATATGCGCACACGTGTACGTAATGTGCCAAAGTTATTCAGAAAATAAGGGGATTAATGCATAAAAATGATAAAGAGGAACTTTAAAATAAAATAACAGCAAAGAAGAGCAGATTTTTTTTTTTTTTAATCAAGCCATCATCCAGGTATTTTAAAAGGCTCCCATCGTCTTATCAGTCACAGCTGGTGGACATGGACAGTTCAGCAGTCGCCGAAAACAGTGCTTTGGGGAGTTCACCTGCCAGCAGGAGGCCTGTTAGAGGTAAGCACCCCAACGACGATGAATTTAACTTGGATTCAGGGCGCTCGAGAGCTATGAGTCCTTTTAACGTCCAACCGCGGGCCGCAGCGTCAAAAAGCTCCGGCCATTTGTTGCCTGCTTAGAAATTTGCGTCACCCCTTTTGTCAAGCTCAGCACCGTTCTCAAGTTGGAATGGACGACAGAGTCCAAACCTCGCAGACCCTCGGAGCCCCTGAAGATGCTGCCATATGGGAAAAGAGAGAAAAAAAAAAAGCATAAAAAAAGAAAGAGGCCCACTTGTTAGACAGCATGAGAAACGGCGGCTTTGCTTGGCCTGTGCAGCGCTCGTCCTCTCCTTGAAGGATTTTCAGCTTCCTGAGCTATCAATCCAAGCACTAAATTCGCCTCTTCCCCCTTTTTTTCAAGAAAATCAACCAACAAATCCCCGTAGGAGTCTGTGTAACCCAGATCAGTCAGTTCCTTCCCTCGCGCTCAGCCTTCGCTGCTTAACCAGGCAGCTCTGGCGCTGCCCGGGCTCAGCCCTCGTTAGGCACCGACGGCCGGCGGAGACAGCCTGGAAGTCGCGTTGACGCTGCCGGTGCTCTATTTCTAGGAGTTCAGCCGCGCTGCGAAAGCTCCCAGAACACAGTTTTTGTGTAAGAACAAATGAGCGGGAAAGCCCCAAAGTAATTTGTTTTCTTTTATGTTAAGCAGGAAGATGTATGGGAAAGGGAACGCTGCTTATTAATGCCAACCAAACACCCAGCTCCAGCTGAGCAAACGCTTGCCATTTGGTGGACTGCATTACTTAATCAGGAAAACATATGGGGAGGCAGTTTTCAGCAATTGAGATAGGAGCATTTGCAAATGCTTTCCAATGGGTACAGACCAGAAAGACAGCACAGTTTACATTAAAAAAAAAAAAAAAGGAAATCTTTTTGTGCTTTTTTTTTTTCCCCTCTCCTTTGCGAGCAAATTAATGTTAAGGGAATTCAACAGCTTTCCCATAGTGTCGTGAGAGTAGCAAAATCAGTAAAGATGGCTCAATTACAAAAATAAGAAAGTTGTATACAAGCTGAAAACCAAATGAAGCAAAACTAACCCATGCTCATCCACCCACTACAGGAATGTATGTCAAGAAAACAGCTCAAAATCTGGATTCTATTGCCAGGGAAAAGAGGCATAAAAGCTATCAAAGTAGCCCAATTTATGGTAAAAGCAAATCCTTGAGAGGAAAGCTGCTGCATTTTGCTAGCAGGTTTATTTAGCCAGTAGCATCTCTCCACAGTAGTGAAGTAGAAGTAGATGTCCAAGCATAGCATTTATGGGCACTGTACTGATGAAGAGCCTCCCTCCTAGAGGACTTCGAAAAGCAGTCTCTTGACTACTTCTGATCGTGCATGGGACCAACATTAAGGCTATCAGTTTCTGCCTGGGATCAAAGAGGTTAGGAGTAGAGGGAGCAGATGCTATCTTGCATTTTAGTAGAACCTGCACTATTTGTAGCTTAAAACACATCATAAGTGCCCAAAAAATCAGAGAAACAATCTAACCCCACGGGCCAATAAATAAATGAAGAAACGGTCTCTCCACGGTAAATAGCAAGAGCCAATAAACATATCCTGCAGCACATTTAACTGATTGAGTATATTTAAATCCATCAAGTTGCCTGGGTGCAAAGCAGGCAGAGGGTGAAATAGTAGCTCTAATACTTCAACACGATCTAGCCAACTGCTTTTTTTTTTTTTTTTTTAACGTAAACTGTGATTATTCAGCATTTCCCCAGAATCACACCCTTCATTTATAAAGCACCTGGAATAACTGGAATATGTCCATGAAGAGGCAATGGCAGCAGATAGGTACACAGAACCTGCTGAGAGGTCTTGAACTCTTGGGTTTGCACAGGATAAAGCTCTATAAGCAACATGAATTGCAATTCACTGTGTGAATTGCTCCACAGTAGCTGGATTGCTCTTTTTTACCCCAGTAGGGGAAGTTGTGTAATCCTACATTCCCGCAACGATCTCATTCTCTTTAGATGCTTGCTCGCTGGAAGAAAAACATATTATGCTGTAAGCGGGCTCCATCCTGTCTCCTTTCACAAAGTGTAGGATCAAGAGCAACCCCTTGCTGAGAAGAAATGGCCTGACACCAGATTCAAAGAGAGATGAGTGACGCCAGATGGACAACCAACACCACATGGAGCTCCGAGGGCCAGAGGGAGCTGGATGACACCGGAGGAGAGAAGGCTCTGCTGATTGTGCCACGAAGTAACTGCAGGGCATCTTTCACTTTCTCGAGGCACTGCACCAACATCTGTTTGTCACTGATATTAATATAGCAGCTCCGCAGTCATGACTGAATTAGAGGGCACTGTCAGGAGTCAACACAAAAGCAGTCAGGAGCAGTAGCTGGCACTGCAAGATGGTGAAGAGGGGGACGGAGGGTGTTACACTTGCCCTTAACCGTTGACAGGACAAAGGATCCCGAACAAAGTGTCAGCTGTCTTCAGACAAGAATCACAAAAATGGGAGCAGAGACCCTGACAGACCCCTTCTGGCAAGTTCAAAAGCGGGGCGAACACAAAGGCAGACTTGGCACATGCCAAAGTGTCACACTAGCTTGGCAAATCACAGCGTTGATGAGCGCCATCCAGCAGCAAAACTTCACTTTGCTTTCATTTGCTGCAGGAACTCAAGCCACCCTCCTTAAAGGAGATTTCTGACCTTTTTTAAAGCACAGGTTTTAAAGGACTTTATCCATCTCAATTCCGTCTCAATTTTCAGTTAACTACAAATTTTGTATTTTTTTGACAGATTCATCTCTCCTGTCTTTAGACATCTACAAAGTACATCTCTAAGCATGAGATGGTCCTTTGATATTCACTTTAGAGCAAAGGAAGGTGCTTCTAGGGCATGATTAATCTCATCCTAAGGTAGACATCTAAAACAGGTCAGAGAAATCACATCTGAAAAGTGTCTATTTTTCACATGTAGAAAACTACACTGAAACGTCTGAAGCCGGAGGAGGTGAATCCCACCCTAGAATTCATCTCTCCTACCGCTGGCAAAGCTCTTCACTGAAACTCTCTGAGGCAGGGAATTATTTAGACCGGACAGCTTTGGAGGGGTCTCTTACCGTGGACCTGAAAAGTTTCTGGCATTCTGGAAACTCAGCTTCAGCTGGAGTCTTTGCACATTATAATAATACTAACTGGTGGGAGCCTCATGTGATTCTTGCTCAAAAGAAAAAAGAACACAATCTTTTGTTTGTTGTGAAACATAATCCCACTCTCAAATATGCAAAATTCTATAGATAATGAGTCTGATGCTCATCTAGCTTACGCAAATGCAATGAGAGCTAGTACCACCAAAATCTATACAGTTACGCTGGACTAAATCTGATAGAAAGTAAACCCAAAATCAGGCCTATTCCATTATAAATTGATTTCTAAGCTTCTCCCATGTTCAGTTCTCAAAATGTCTCAAATATTGACAGCATGCAGCAGTGAAGTCCTATAAAATGTCATCTTTGATGTTCTTTTAATTCTGTTAGTTCTGTCTTGGTACCCTCTGCCTCTCATTTGCACTTTTAAAACATGTTTAATTCCCCTCTGGTGAAATTCTCTTGCCGAAAGAGGTTCACTTGTAACATTCAATCATCATTGTTAGCTTGGGCTCATAATTTCATCTCAGAAAAAGATAAATAAAAGAAGATCAACCCTGAGCACAGCCTGTTTCGCAGCCCACCCACTTGCCCTGTGTGTGGTTGCCTCATGGACCATCTGTGGACTTCTTAAAGCTCAGAGACAACCAGCACTCCCACACTGGGAGGCGTGTGGGGACGCAGCGTCACGGTGGCATTGGTGGATACCTGGTGGCTGTGCCTGTGAGGCTGCCACTGGCACGGGAAGAGTGCTTGATCTTTTGGGTGGCCTCAGAGTGGTCCTCAAAGAACAGGGACCTTTATAGGAGTGAGGGTCACCCAAGCATGGTTGCGCAGCACCCTCTCTGTGCCAGTGAATATGGGAGCTGGTTTCCCTAGTGTTTCTCAGGCGGGAGGTAGATCTCTAAAACCAGATGCCACAGTAGCTTCACGGAAGCTGTAGAAGAGAGGGTGTTGGCGTATTGTTAGGATGGTGAGATACACGCTCCAAAGGCAGAAAATGAAGCAGAATGTTCAACTTCAGAGTCCCAAGCTCTACAACGTGTGCTTGTGCACGTGCGCACGTGCGTACACACACAACTCCACAAGGGAGGAGGGTGGATTAGGGAAATGACATTTTCAAGAATATCAAAAACATCCTACTTTTGAAACTCCGAAGCACTAAATATGGCACAGAGGAGGCACATATGTAGCACCTCTGACTCCAAACTGACTGAGCTCTGTGAAAGACACCTGTTGATTTCATGCTGGCTATAGATCAGGCTGTATACACCAGAATGCAATTGCTTCCATTAGAGGATCTGTTTACATTTAATTGGGAGACTGTATTTTTTATTGTGTGTTAGTACTCTCAGTTCTTATCATTAAGGTTTTTGTTTACGATAGCCATGAACAGTTCAGTAGTAATAATAATAATAAAAAAAATTAATACAGGTTTATTAGAACTCTTTTCCTTAAGCAAAACTAAACCAAAACCAACAAAATAATTTCAAGGCCATTAATTACACATGCTGTTCTTTCTGAGAGGCGTTTCCAGTGCAATGACTCTAACAACTTTGTTCTACTGTTGTGACTTACATTCACAGATCCTGTGGGGTCTAAATGAAGCAGAAGGATTAATTGCATACAGATGCTTTCCTATTTGTTATTGCCACTGGTTTTTATTATTCTTTTGTGTTTTTTTTTAAACGAAACCAATAAAAAGAATTTACATTTTACTAAGAAAGTTAAATGCAACCTCTAAGAAGTAATTACAGGCACAAAACATATGAAAATGCCATCTCTTGTTTTAGTTATATTTGCACATAATATATGCAGAGCAAGTCATGATTAGCAGACAGGAAGCACGCTCTGTGATTATGCAGGATTTGGTAATTGAATCCACCAAGGATAATGATGCTGACCTTCCCATTTGAAAATAAACTAGGCATTCAAGTTTTAAGTAGTTTGCGTTAATTCTAATTGCATAGACATGTCTACCCAGAGCTTCTGTTGGGAGGACATGGGACAGGTAAATAATGATTACATTAGAGCGCTTTATTAACAACAACCAAAGTAATACTGTTTACGACAACAGTGTTTGGACCATATAAAAGGGAAATTTTAATATCTAGGAGCCACTGTTTTCCCTGAGAAACACAAACAGTCACGCTGTACCAACCACAAGGAGATGTTACCCAGCAGGATCTGTGACCACAGGGGTCGCACTAGCAATCCCATACAGAACAGAGGAGTAGTTAGTCCGTTCAAGAAAGCTCCAGTTTCTTTCCTTATTTATTATCCTTTCACCTTTCCACACAGGGCAGCTGTATATCTCACTACAACGCTAAGGATTGGAAATGCAATGGAATTTGCATGGATAAATGCAAATTTTATCCTGGCGACCTGTCACAGCTTGAACTATCTACCAAACCACAAGTTTTTGGGGATGGTTTTTTTCAGGTTTTTGTTTTTTTTTTTTTTTTGGCGCTATTAACTTGGTTCTACTACTGTAGTTCAGGAACAGAGGCTCTTTGTCGTAGAGGAACATATCACTGGTGTGTTAATTCCGTGGGGCGAGGTCCAGCCAACCCACTCCCAAGTCTGTCCCTGATGCTCTTTCCTAAGTCCTGAAGGCAATGTTACCTTAATCCAAAACCTTAGGCGTAACTGTACTGACTGTACCACCACGTCTATGTTTCCGAGTCTGCAGTGTGGCACATTCGTCCATAGGAACAGAGGAGAAAGACAAGGAGCACTGAGCTTAGAGAAAGCTGCGTGCCTCCCTCCTTCCATTAGAGAAAAAGCTTGTTGTTGATTGCAAAGTCATGGATGGGGCCTCTTAGCTACTGTCTCTGCTAGGGCTATGGTATGCCTGGAGTTATTTGTTTTTTTCCTTCTGGAAAAAATATTAAGGATTTTTATACTTCTCCTGGATTTCGGATGTGCATCAGCTATAGTCAGATGTGGGATCCAGTCAGCTGCTTCAGGTCTGGAAGTTACAGGCATTTCCACGATGCTTGAACAAATCAGCTCTACGGGTGCATGCATGTAAAACAAACATATCCTCCCGAAAATGCCAGATTTACATATGCTCCATAGGCCTGCCAAAGCAGTTCACCCAGTTCTTACAGAAAACACTGGGCACGCACATGACACACATGCACCTGTGAAGGTGTCTAGCATGTGTGTTTTAAGTCCATTGTGTTCTGTAATCATTACATTTATTGTACGTGTTCTTTACAGTTATGCACAAACATACACTTATGCCTGGGAAAATGACACAAAGAAATACTTAAACTTAATTTCTGCTACCCTGCCCCCTGTTGCAAACAACACTAAGCTGTTGCCTGATTTCAACAGATCTTCGATCTGGTCCTTAATACTGCTCTAGAAGTAGCTTAGGGACTCAAGCACTGTATACTCCACGAGTCTGGCCCCAATCAGGATGCCTATGATCCAGGACTGCAAAAACATCTCTAGAGTTCCCATCCACCAGGGCAGACCTCTGCTAAGACACACAGGTGGGAACGACCATTCATCTGCCATTGTACGTCAAGAAGCTCCCAGTAAAAACAAACGTATGCAGGTGGCTGTTCTGTGACAGAACTCTTGAGTTGAAAGGACAGTGCTTATAATCCAAATTACTGAGAAATCAAATGGGGAAATTACACCGAGTCTATCACTGCATTAGAATTAAGTTATATACTTGAATTTTGCAGGTGTAATAAATTGGCAATATGGAATGCACAAGTTTGCACCTCTGGGTCACTGCCTTACTGCTCCATTATTTTTTATTCACAAATAGGAAAACATTATGTAATCCTCATTTATAGTGTATTTATATCCTAATAATGCTCTGAAAGTATATCCCAATCCATTTTTTCAGCTTGTTAGAATAACTGCAAGAGGGAACCATGATAGTCTGGGGTTTGTAAGGTGCTGTGGAGGTCAAATCCATCCCAGGATCACTGTAACCAGAAGTTTTTATCCGTTACTTCCCACTCATTGCTGTCTACAGTATGGATTGATGGTCTCAATCCAAGTGCAAGTGGTCAGATATGTCTATCATTACCATCTGATGGTAAGTTGATAAAGCAAGCATAACGATCACTTCCTTGTCGGGGAAAAAAACAAAATCCTGTTTCTTTGAGCACAGAAGTCAAGTCTTCAGTCTAGACAGTGGCGCTGCGGCCTCCTAGACAGTGGAAGAGACCTTGATTGACTCCTTTTTTCGCTCTCACCCTATTTCCAAGCTCCTGGATGCAAGAAGATTTAGGAACAACACTTCAAAAGCTCAACTAGCAGGCTCCAAAATACAGGAGCTGATGAAACTGTATGGACATGAAGCGAACTTGTCACTGGCTTGTATAATAGTACTCTTCTCCCTTGCCCCTCCACGCTCTGCTTTTAGGGAACAGCAATATAGAAGAGAAGAGAGCTTGGATCCTGGGGTAAAAACGATGATGACAACAGAGAGACTTCAACACGAGGATATTCCAGCTGCCTCACTTTGCAGTGCTGGTAAAGGTAGAGAGACATGGCAGAGCCAGTGGGACAGCTCTTCTTATCCACCATTAAAGGAAGCAAGTAGGTAAACTTCATCAGCCCACATCACTTGCTATTAACCCCAGCTCCTGCTTCATGGAAAAGGTCACTGAATCTGCTATATCATCTCTAACAACAGGAAGGAGACATGAGGCCCACGACTGGAAACGCTCCTCTCTCTTTCCCAGACTTCACTGGCTACAAAAAGATAGACTAAGAGGAAATTTGAGCCATGACCTTCTTGCTTAGTCAAAGACTCCTGGGATCAGCTGAGTACCTTCCTGAGAGAGACAGCTGTGCTCTTTTCAAGGGTGACTCGCACCCAGACATATGCATGCAATAGTCAAACCAGAAATGAAGAGATATAACCACACGGAGGCCCCTCCTGTCATAGATGGGCAGCACAGTGAACACGGACAGTCCTGGATCGAGCTGATAACAGCCTGTTCCTGCTCACAGGCAAAGGAAAGTGAATCTCATATTACCAGACCTGTCCCTGGGTTTTGATACTATCATGCACACTGCTGCTATTGAGCCTCAAAGTCATAGCAGGGGCAAACAGCGTGGCACCAAGGCGGAGCAACTCTGCTTGTAAGAGCAGATGCAGACAGAGAAAAGAAAAAAGAAAAAAAAAAGTGTATCCATTCTTACATTCACCCTCCAGGATCACCTGTTCTTTCCTAGCTAATTTAGCATCATGAACCTTATTTTCTTACATTATTTAATCTCATGGCACACAAAATATTCCCTCACATTAATACACGTGAACTGAGACACAAAAGCTGCTTCTATTGCAGTAAATTAAATAGGGACAGAGCATGGGCTTGAGGACTTGAGCATGACTGTCCATATTGTTTTATTTTTAGCACCCTCTCCGGTTTGATTTTCATCCAGAATAACAAGCAGTCTCCCAGACAAAGCCCAGACGTATTTTGGGGGATATATGAGCTGGGCAAATTAAGCCACAGCAATATCTTGAGATAACAACAAGCGCAGCAGACCTAAGGAGAGCTTGACTTCACTTTCTCATCACAAGCCAACTACCTTGATACCTGTTCCTTCAAAAACTTGTTTTTCTAAACAACACTAATGAGACATTAAAGCATCTGAGCAGAGGACAATGAACTGGAACTCAGATTATTAATTATGGCTCTGACACTGACTACTGATGAGGTCCTTAGCAAATTACAGCCTCTCTCCACCTGCTAAGTAAGGAGACAACTATTACAAATCCCTACCATACATCAGGAAGGGGAGGCTTAATTAATTAATGCTCACAAAGTGCTGTGGAGATCAAACATGCAACACTTAATGTCATAAGAGCTAAATATTATTACTGAACTCAGATTCATACTTAAGAGCAGAGGATCCCAGAAAGAGAATCAGCAAGGACGGGAAGCAAATAATGCTCTTGTAGAAAAATACAACATAACTTGTTTTGAAACTCTTTCCCAAGTACCATGTGATTGTTTTCCTCGAGGGACAGGGTTGAAAGGCTTCTGTTAAAGCCAAGGAATATGTCAGTGCTTAGGGATGTGGTATGGGCAGCAGTTTTGTCTGATACAATTGTCGTTATTAGCAGGACCGTATGTATAGTTAAGTAATTCATTAGGTGTAGGCATCATAATAGAGTGATAGGGTTTTTTTCTCTCTTTTTACTCTGAGGAGCAATGTTTGATAGACAGCTGAAGGAAAACGCATTGTTAAATGTGGGCAACAGAGACCCAGCCTGATCACTTATTCTTTTGCTTCTCTGTGTGATATAGTCAGAAGGCTAGGAGCTAGCTCAAATGCAATGGCACTTGAGGAAGAGCTACCAGAGGCTAAAATAGACTTCCAGCAGGCAAAGGCAATGCAATGCTCCTACCCAGAGCATCCAACAATGCTTCTATTTAGTGCTTTGCCTCGCCCAGTCTTTGTGGAAAATGAGATACTTCAGGGATCTCCCTTCTTGAACAGGTCAGCTTCCCTTCCCCACCCCGTAGAAAAGGAGGCAGTGATGTGTTACTGCATAGGCGGCCTCAGAGGAGGCCTCAGTGTGGAAAGTGGGATGGGCTAACATAAAGACATAAATAGGAGACCATGCGGAGGCCACCAGTGAAGCCATTGTGATTTTGGCTACAGACTGACAAGAATACGCAGTGTTGCTATACATTGACACTCAGAGATTCATAGATTTTAAAGGACCATTGCAATCACCATTCTGTGTTCCTGCATAACCACCTTAAACTAGATCCAATCCTTCGGGAAGATATCTCCTCTCGATTTCAGAAAACTTAATCATTTTCAGGTTTCACCATAACCCTTGAAAAGTGGTGCCTAACTTCGAGGATTAATTTGTCTAGGTTCAGGTTACAGTGAGAATTTCTTGTTACCTCTTTTCACCAGATTGAAGAGCCATTGACTATCATCTTCTGCAAAGGTACAAATATATATATAAGGATCTAGCCAAATCTCCTTTTCTTTAACTTGAACCAAATTTATGGTATTCTGAAATCTTCCACTATGCGCATGCTTCCTAATTGCTTAGTCATTCTTGGGACGTTTGCCTGAATCATCTCCAGTTTGTTAACAGCCTTGTCAGTACCACATGTAACATTCTGGTAGCAGTCTCATCAGCACAAAACACAAAGGCAATATGATTATTTTTACTCAAGATACCTAAAAAAACTCCATTACCTACTCTTGGCAGTTGTGTTCAATCAATGATAAACCAGGACCGCTCAAATATGTCTCTGAATCACAACCTCCTAGAACAGAGGTGATCTGTAGCCTTTGTTCCTACACATTTGATTTTACTTCTGTCTCACAGCCTGCTATCAAGCAATACGGTTTGTTCTGTATTGCTCCTATTCATGATTTATCATTCCCCAATATCTCTGAATTTTGAAAACTTTATCAGAAATGAGTGCAGGTTCTTCCATTTTATTGCTAGAAATATGAAACAGCAGAGTCTCAGTAAATGATATGTGCTTGGCCCACTAGCAACAACCCTGCTAGATGTTTCAATTCACAAATACATTTTGAGATCTCATATTTAGCCAGTTTTTAAACTTTCAATAAGGTCTAGTTTAAGCTTGTATCATTCTGGTTTCTTAATCAACATGTCATGCAGCACAAAGTCAAGCCTTATAGAAGTCTATATCTATTACATCAAAACTATTACCTTTCTCTACCAAACTTGTAATCATATAAAAGAAGACATTTGAATGATTTGACAAGATATATAGTTTTTTTCAGAAAACTACATTGATTGGCATTAATTACATTACCCTCCTGTATGTATTTATTATTTGAGCCCTGCATCAGCCATTCCATTATTTTGCCTAGGATCAATGTCAAACTGACAAGACTATAATTACCTGGGTTGTTCAATTTACCCTTTTGAAACATTGGTACAGTGTTAGGTTTCTTTAAGCTTTGCATAGGATGGAGGCTAAAGGGTAGTTTTCACATCATCCCTGCCCATTTTGACATCTTGAGCCCGTGACAAAGACTGATGCCTCTAGAAGTGAAGTTTTCATGATAATAATTACTAATTTAGGTCTTCCATGCTTCTAAAGATTAAAAAGTTAGCACTACTGTCCAGAACCCCAGCCTAAGACGCCTGAATGAGGAGACGCTCAGGAGCACATCTCACAAATCTCATGCCCTCAGCATAACATTCACCTGATACCACCTCACGCTCTCCCATTGCTGTGCCTTTACTTTGGGCGTATGAAACTCACTGTGCAGTCCTCTTTCCCACACATTTCTGGCTGGGCCATGAGCCAGTTGTCCGCGAAGTCAGCAGGGAAGAGATGGAGAGGCCTCCAGTGCTACACTGCCAACGATATGACGCTTCTGAAGGGGGCCAGTGCCCCAAGACCCTGGCCAGGAGCCTTGCTGTGGGTTTGCGGCCTTGCACCATCACACAGAGCTGTGTTTGGCATCTCGGATGCAGGGTCAGAGGCAGCACTGGCAAGCTCCCTTGCTGGACCAGCGAGACCAGAACTGGTCAAGCCAAGCTCCAGCATGGGAGAGGCTAGCTGGAGAGAAGCCAGGGCTGAGACAGCACCAAGAAGTGGTAAATCAGCATATTATCCAGTTAGCTCTGCTGGAATGGCTCCTAAAAATCCCTCTCAAAGCTGCTTTCACAGTGGAGAATGGGTGTGCTTTTGTTTATTTTTTCTGTCCTCCAGAGGACCTAAGATACTGCTGCAAACATGAGGCTGGGGTTCCTCGAGGCTGCACTCCATTCTTGTTGGGAGGAAGCAGCCTTGGGAACTAAGGAAGGTCTCCCCATACCAAGAGGAGGGAATCAGGGAATCTGGCCCATAAAGACCAAAGCTAGTGTTATCATATCTGGCTATATCAGGCTCAATTTTAAGACTTTGACAAAATTTAAGCCTCACAGAAACAGGTACTACTGCAACAGCTCTATCTACCCAAAGTTCAGCTCAGCCTTTCTCCAGTTCAGGCCTTTGCACAGATGGAAGGGGGAGGCTGCACTGTATCTCTTGCTAACAGATAGCAAAGGGATGTTTGCTCAGACTGAATTATGCCCATAATGAACTGTGCTCCTGAGACACAAAGTTCAAGATGCTTCTTTAAGATCTGCAGGAACGAGTCCTTTCTCACAGCTCTCATACCTGAAGGTTTTGCAGCATGTCTGCTGTACTCCCTAGGGAAGAAGAGATTATGTCTGGCCATGACATCTGCTTTAAGCTGTAACCTAGGTCTTGGCCTTTCAGAACAGTTCTTTTCATTTTGCTCTGTTATTAGGACAAACTTGGAACATTTGGCTTTATTAATGTCTGCTTCCTCCATAGGCAGTGCTTATTTTCACATGACGGTGGTCAATTCCAGCACTACTAATTTAGGAAATACTTCTTAAACTATTAGAAGCTCACCAGCTGCTATAAAGCTACCAAAGAACCAGTAATCAATGAGAAGTTCAAAAGCATTATATATGCTCATGTATAAAGTCCTTTTCCAGACCAGGACTACAAAGCAGAGAACTCTATGTGGTACATTATATGCAGCATAAATTTCGGGAGAGGATGGCTTAAGTTAGGATGCATTCGCGCTATTCACTATGAATATCCTCATGTTAGTATGCTCATCTTGCAGCGTATTTAGATGAACATAGCACTGTGCTAAATTTTAGCTGACCCCCTCCCCCCCTCCCAAAACAAAGGACAAAACTCTGTATACTCTAGTGAATAAAGCATATTTCAGAAGTATTCCCTCTACTTAATGATGTAAAAGAAGACACGTAGGAATAAAAACACTGAGAAAGCAAGTCCTGTGGACAATTAAATGTGGCCATACTGCATATAATTTAATTAAGACACTTTAATGTTCTCCTGTGTTCTTGTTGCCTAGTACCTGCACTCAGGCAGTGGTTAATTAAACATGCAGCTTAGCAATGGTGACTGTATCACACATTTCAAGATGTCTTGTATTAAAATTTTATTCGTGACTCAAAACAAAAAATTGTTTGTTCTGTTTCCTCATCTTGTATAACTGTGAAGAACTATAATAAATCTAAGAAGGCGCACTGTCTGTGTTTTTTTAACACTGGATGAAGCCAAAAAGAAATAAGCATATAGGGAAAATAAAAGATAGCTTTTTGGGGATCAAATACGTAAGAAGAGGATAGGCTCTAGTGCTATATGTCATTTTTTGTATTTAATGTAAAATAAAAAGAAAAAAGGAAAAGGAATGTTCTAATATGCCTAGGCTAGAAATTAAAACACCTTCTTTCTAATTCATAAATGTTGAACTAAATACTTATTTCCTTTGCCACAGGGGATATTTTAAACATTGTTTATTCCATACGGGGATTGCACACACCCCCTGGAAAGACTGAGTATATGTTCTCAAGCTCATAGTGTAAAGAAGTCCAATGACTTTTGGCAGGTCCAGCAGCAACCAGTTTTCATCTTTACATCTAGCCCGTAAACAAAGAAAAGAGCAGTTTCAGGTCTGGTGTGATGACTGGAATCCAAGGTGACTCCAGTGCTCTGTGCTTTGCTTACCCCAGTGTTGACCATGTTGTCACACCGTGCATACCTATACCTAGGAGCATCATCTTCAGATGCTTGCATATAAAACCCTCTAGGATACTTATTGACATGCTATCATCGGGAAGACTCTTTGGATGCATCTCATTATAATATATAGAAAGATTATTGTGAAATAATTCACTTTGTCAGTACCTTAAGTGGCCACATATTCAATCCCAGGCAATTAACTGCCCAACACAGTCAATTATCTAATAATAAAGCTGGACCCTTCAAGTCTTCCAACTAAATTAAAGGGTCTCCTGTAGAAGAAACGGAGCAGCCATAAAACTCTCTGCAACTTAACACTGTTAGAGAAGTCTAAACATTTCCTGAGTCCATTTGGAATATAGATTTTTTATTTTCTTCCCGAATGACCACAGGAAACAGGTTATATCATTTTAATTATTGCTGATGCTGCTCAGAGGTTCTAAGGGCAAGCCAATAATTCCGAAAACAGGTCTCTTCTAATATACAGCTCCTCTTCAGCAGACCTTCAAGTCCCATACTTAAATTCTCCATCCACCTTATACGCTGCTGTTTTAAAGAAGCCTTAAATATTGTGCCTAAAACACTTTATTTCTCTGCCTTTTCCCTTCTCTCTTATTCCTCCCCCCCCCATCGTTAAATATAAAGTCCAGATTGTGAGACTTGCAGGCTAATGGAATGTCTAATGCAGAGCAGCTGTACATTTTTAATGTAAAAGGGGAAAAATAAAGGCAGCATATGGTTTTATGTAATCTTCCTATGAATTTTTAACTGAGCGTCCTAATTCATGTCGGACAGAAAGAGCTTTTTTACTGGTCCTTTGTGGTTAGAGCCTGCTAGCATGAAGCATGCAGTACTTTAAAGCCACAGTGAGTGCAGGTGAGATTGCTCTGCAGTAGATGCTGCTGTGGATGTCACTTGGTTTGTATTGATGTATTTAAACATCACAGCTCGGTGCCTGGAAAAATGGAAAGATGCATGAGTAGAATGGATGAATAAGTCTTCTCTGGACATGCCTATTCTTGGGGGTTCTGTGCAGTCCCGCTGTGCTACAGCATCGTAAAAGAAATGGAAAGTACTATGACAGCGTCCTGTGCTTTTGTAAAATGCTCGTCAGATGCTAAAAAATAAAAATTAAAAAAGAAGCTCCCAAAGTCCATCTTTTAGAATGATACGTGCTGACTCTGCTCCCTAATGCAGTATATGCACTATGGGGTATAAATCCATGCAGCCTTAACTAACATTCATCTTCCACCCACATTGCTGGTTCCAGTAGCATAGATATGCATTATACGTTGCATTCTAAGTAACAAACGCTTACCCATAGGAGTAGATCACCTTAGGACTCTGCTGGTGGATTGAGTCATGAGGTGGTGGGTCTATCCAGCCAGTAGGTTTGAGAGCTTGGGCCTGTCTAGGGAAGGCTTTGATATGTTTGAGATGATACCCTTCTAAAGAGCTGACCCCAAAATAGCACCTGGGCATCTGCTGGTATATGTGTCATCTGGATGGTAGACAAGACTGAGCTTGGCAGCAGGCTTAAAAACCCCATGAGCACCTTTAGGCATTCTTTTCAAGGAAGAGGTGGATCAGCTGGAAAACTTCAGAAAAAAAAGCAGAAAAGATAAGCAAAATTTTGAGGAAAGACTAAGAAAATTGCCATAAGAGGAGGATTCATTACAGCAATCTTGAAACGCGTAAAAGGCTGCTACAGAAAGGAAGAAAATAATTTCTCCTTCACATCCACTGAGGATAAGTAACTAGCTTAAAATACAGCAAGGAAAGTTCAGATAAGGCACTAAGGAGAACTTTCTAAGAATAAGGAAAACAGTGAGATAGACTGTCCAGGGAGGCTGAGGAGTCTTCATCAAAGGAAGTCTTCAAAACAGATTAGAGAAACATGTGCCAGAAATGACGGAGATAGAGCTGATCCTGCCTTGGGGTCTTTGGAGTCCCTTCCAGCCTTATGATGCCGTGATTCCTTTATTATTAACTGCAACTGTGGATGTACCCTCTCTAGTCTCAGAGCTGATCAATACAGAATTCCTGTTACTTAGCTACCACCCTCTAAGTGTCCTCAGATTAAGCTGATCTTTCATATGCATCCATTTTCTTTCTTTTCAACTTCCCTCCTTCCCTAGATTGTCACTCACTCATTTTTTCTAGTGCTGCATTTGAGAAATCAGTGTTTCTTTTGTTTCTTTTGTTTCTTTTTTTTTTTTTTTTGCCAAAGTGGCTACCCTCCCTCTCTAACATGTCAGCTCCACGCTTCATATTCAGCTTTTTCAGCAATCAGTGAAACTCAAAAGTACTTTAGAAAGGAGGCCATTTTACAGACAAGGAAACCAAATCAGGGAGAGGGAAGTAACTTGCTAACGGCCAGAAAAAATCCCAGGCTTCCAAGTCCCTTTGAAATCCAGCAGGCAATACTTCTTCATTGCTCTCCATTAAGCATGACCTGCTCTAATTTTCTTCTCAGCCAAACAGAGAGGAGAGCTGGGAAGGTGGGATGGGAGGAAAACATAAGGAGAAGCTGAAGAGATCGTTCGTGGTCTTGCTGCCATGAGGATGTAAAGATCTAATAGTGACGACCCATTCCATAATCACAATTACGGGCGAAGCAAAAACCGTCTTCTCTTACACACCGCATTATTCCTAAGTTCAAACACTTAAACAGCACAAATTGTGTCTCCAAATATGACTATTTTAATTAAAAATGAAAAAAAAAAAGTTGTTTAACTTTTTTTTAAAGTTGAAAGTGTGGATCATAAAGTGTGGATCTTTAATCCTTTGTTCTGGAATTAGTGCACGGTTTTAAGTTAGTTTTTCACAACTGGAGAATCTGAAGACTTTTTTTCTTTTCAAATGAAGGATGAGATCTTTTCCTAATCACCCGTCTCCAAGAGCTGAGGAATGCCAAATATGGTTGGATTTACAGTAAAAGTTCTAGCATTTTCTGCATTGAAACCATTCCTCTACAAAGGCTAAGGCATCACAGTTTCACCCCCAAGTGCTCGTAGTTAATAATTAGTCTTTGTCTTATGTCACATTTATCATCTTCCACTCTTTGAATGCCTATGGTAACACAACAACACTAGAGACATTCAGTCCTAATTTCCATCCTACAGTGGGTTATCTGAAGCTGTTTTCTAACGCCGCCTACAGACTCCCTAATCTCATATGGAGAGGTTCCCTGTGAGTACTCCAGCACAGTGCTATACACGCCAGGCACCTTGCTTTTCTTCCTTATGGGGCTTTATTTGCTTTTACCATCAGAACGAATCACAACTACATGCCAAGGTCTATCTACACATGGGTGCTTAACTTATCAATGCATATGAGACTGCAGCCTCCTACAACTGTACCTGAAGACAAACACCGCTGCCACTGGCTTAGGTAAGAGCTGGACTGCGCTGCAAGGACCAAAGGGACTGCTGATGTTACAATATATAGTAACGGGGCTTGATGTGGACTCAGTTCTGTTTCATTACAGTGGTGTAAATCTGGTGCTAATGCAGTAAATCCATATAATTCTGAAGTAATTCTGCAATTACAGCAGAACAGAATTTAGAATCCCATTTGCCCCCATTTGAGTCATAGACCTCATTTGGCCAGAGGGTGTCAAGAATTTCTAGACATGCAACAAGCAGAAGCAATTAAAAGGTAGGCAGGACTCCCGCAGTGCTTGGGAGCAATCAGCATGACTGTTCAGAGAAAGAAAATTATAGCAGTCCGATATTTCTGACCCAAAGACAGTGCGGATAAAACCCACCACAACACATTCTTCTTTGCCTTGTCTTACGTGGTTAGCAACACTTTCTCTGTCTCTGACTTTAAGGTCTTATGGACAAGCCAGAATGAAACTCAGATTTTTTAGAGCTATTATTTTAACGAAAATAGAATTGGATGGATTCTGACCGTACTTTCAGGGGGAAAGGAAACCTTCTCTTTCCTGATTGGTGTAGGCACTAAGTGAAAAAGATTCAATTTCAATTATCAACATATGCATGAGAGTGTTCATCACTGCAAAGTCAACCTTTGGCAAAACATTACACATGCACCGAAATCTGAAAAAAAAAAGATTTTCTCTATCTAGAGACAGCACGTTATTTCTCCTCCTAAACTAGCCTTGTCATATACATTTTGCAAAAATGCATCTCCTATTTTGGAGGACAAGGCTGTACGCTCAGCTCTGCTTTGGGTTTTCTGCCACTCACTAACTTTTCTAGTTATTTCACCTTACCATGACGTCCTTTCCCTCATATGAAATTAACTGCTATTCTTTATTCACATCAAAAGCACTTTGAGACCCTTTATTTAAATGTGATTTGAGAGTAAGAGATGTATGCAGCAGCATGAACAACTGAGTCACAGCAGTAGGTAAATAAAGCTTTTTATGTGATTTTTAGGTTTGATGTAATAGCATTTATCGTGAAATGTGCTTTCCTTATGCACCTCCCCCCTGCACTGAAAATGCTCCTTTTTATACTCTCCTCTCCAGATCGTTCTGCAAATCTCCCCTCTGCAGTGCCTCTTTCCACTGCAAATAGTGTTTCACACATGGCTTTCCCACTGCTGGCCATGCGAGCAGATGACTATATGTGCCACAGGGATCTGAAAACTACAGGATGCAGGGCATATCAGAATGGAAAACTTTGCCTATTAGACTGTAACAAAAGGCATTAGAAATAATAAAGAAAGGGATTATTTGGAAAACTCCAATTATAATGAAAGTTGCCATTATGTTTTCATTGGAATGATAATCAGGTTGGGATTACGCTCAAAATGCTCCTTGTCTAAGATTAAAGTGGAATCGTTTTACAGGCTATGAGTACGATAGTTTACTGATTGTGCATCTTTATCTTTTGGATCAGTGAGTAATTGGTTCAAGCTATGGCAGGAGCTCATTCATCCTTTACATCTGAATGAGTAAGAGCTAGAAAACTCCAAAGATTTCCTTCAAGAAGTGAGCCTTTTCTCCCAATACTATAAGCTGTACTTATCTGATATTTGTTGTCTGTTTTCAGCCCTGTTCTGATTCACAGAAGATCTTGAGGAGCATGCCTTTCTGGGACTATTACTGAAGCCTAGGGTATGTCAAAACATCAGGGGTTCATTAAAAGTGGTCATTGTGATAGCGTTTGACTCACAGGACCGTATAAGGATTGACTAATGAGGAATGATCTCCTGAGGTAAATAGACAGAATAGGGCTATATGATAAGAAAGAAGGTTTCTAACATCCTACAGACTTTGGGAGATGTCAGCATCTTTGAGAAGAGGGAATTATTTGAAATGGCACAAACACATGGAGCTTGGGGGTATATTTAAGAAATGGAAGTGCTAGGGTTATCAGGGAGGAAGCCACAAAAATACTGATGATAAAGTGATTTATCCAAGATAGAGGCCTTGTCAGTAGATTCAACTTAGACTACTCAGGATATATTGGTAGAGAAGAGAACAGAGAGTAACACTGTCTTTATTAGGGAGATCTGGCTTTCCAGCTTTAAATCATGGAGAATATAGTTCAACTACAGCATCCAACTAGGTTTACAAAGATTTCCCTTTTTTTCTTTTCTTTTTCCTTCATTTATATCTGTTTGCTAACTGTGCTTTCAAGTGCAGTGGAGAGATCTTGGTGCGCACCCACATGACATTGTAGTCAAACATTCCCTTGCTAGTGCTAAAGATGTCCTAAACTCCATAAACACAGTCTTATTTTTCCCATCCTGTTACCTTTAATGAACAGTAGGGAGTCTTGAAAGGTATGACCGAGGAGCCAAGAGAAGAGCATGAAACTAATTTTCACTATTCATTTCAAATATCTTTTGATCTCAGGGACCTTGAATACCGGGTGGAACTCACTGCCGTGGGAAATCACATAAGACAGGAATCCAGCGGGTTGGAAATTGGGATATATATGGAAACATATTTTTATAAGAATATTCAAATAGACGTTGCTGTTTACTCTGCAGACAAAAGGTTACCAACAAATACCCTCATATACACTACAGTCTTAGGCCCAAGCATCTAAAAAGCATGAACTAGGTCCTCAAATATCATAAGAGCGGCTTAATAAAAATCTCTGTTGCCCTTCTGGATGTTTAATCATTTCACCTGAATTTAGGCCATATTTTCAGGCTAATCTGGCCCGGTAGCATAATTTATCTCTATTAGAATGGGTAAGAATGAATTTGGGGCTGCATATGACATGTCAGCTGAGGGAGTTTGAGTTTCCCTGAAGCATCTAGCACTGTTCACTCTTAGAGTCAGGAGAGTTAAAGGGATTAACTGTGGCAATTGCTCTTCAACATTCTCCAGTAACATGTTTTATTCAATTTTTACATGCATGTATATATTGGGAAAAGAGAGACTGCAGGTAACAGGGGAGCCTTTTTCACCTTTCAGTCACTCAGTCAATGTTGCTTATAGGTCTGGGCAATACGCTGTAAGCAGATATGATATTGCTTTGTCCACAGGAGCCAGCTCAGCTCCCGATCAAACGGTGTGACTGTGCTGGCAAGGCCACAAGTCTGAGCTAATATATCCCATCAATACAGAGTTTATTAACGTGGGCTTGGCCACATGATACGTGGTCACACAACTTCTGCTTGGCTTGGAAATGAGGCCCCAGGAGCTCATGTCCGCCCACAAATTTCAGTAATGCAGAGAATTACGAGCTTTTCCATCCCGCAGCAAAACTAGCACTTAAGCATATAGGAGACCTTAAGCTTCCTAAATACCAGGAACAACCTCTTTTACATACAGAGAGCTGCAGGAGGCCCACCATAACGATGGGCACTCATCCCTTTGGAAAGAGAGCGTCCAATAGGGACTGTTTCCAAAATCAAGAGATATTCCAGAAAAGCCACTAAGAGAAGAGCAAAATCAAAGAGGATCTCACAGGTTCACAGCCTAGGCGAATATGTTTGCGTTTATTCCCTCGCTGTGTGGCTTAAACGGCCTGCGACGTCGCAGCATGCACGTCGCTGAACACCAGGCTTGTGTGCGGGCTGCCGGATACACGGGTTTCTTTGCAGGATTTTCGTCTGCATAGTTGGAAGGCTGTCCGTGTGCACATGTCAACCAACCCAAACTTTTCCAAATCGCAGATAGTAAATCATACAGATACCCTTTCAAGCCTGAGGAGAAGGTTAGGGGTTATTTGGGGCTTTTTTTGGCTGCTAGGAGAGAGAGAGAGAGAGAGAGAGAGAAAGAAAAAAGGTTTTCCCCGAGTTGGCATACATCCCTGTAACAACTTTGCGTGCTTTTTCTTGGCTAGCTGGACGGTGACCCTTGGAGCCAGTATTTTGTGTTTAGAAACATACAGAAAATGGTCTGCGTAATGTTGCAAGGAGTTTGGAAATTACAGATTGTTATCAATAATTAGTATGATTTTTGCCGTTTACTTAACAAAAAGGCAGAAAAAGGCTGGGTCAGTGGTAGCGGTTCAGGCTTGTCACTTTTCATCAGCTTAAGTGCTGAGAGCAGATGTGAATCAGGTTACAGCTAAAAGCTTTATATACCAGTGTTCACAGCCAAGAGTGCATTTGGTTAACTTTTATATGTTATGATTCCTAAAAGGGGAAGGTTCTTGATGACTAAGAATCCATTTGAGGTAATGAGAGCTCACTTGAAGCTAACGGGCTCAACTTCGTTAAGTAGTGCATGCAAATAACCTGGATTTGGCTTGCAAGCTACACTGAAAACTCAGTAGCCCCCGATAGAGGCATCCACAGACGACAGCAAACTTCAACCCACAGGCTCACACAGCTCAAATGAGCATTTCTATCCCTTTTCTTATGCAGATAACACACTTGCTGATATTAATATCCACTAGATGACTATCAAACATATATAGCACTCAGAAGAAGCTATGTATAATTGGGGAAGTGGTCCTACGCTGTGGAATATTTCTTAAATTAGACTCCTCGTTTCTCTTTCCAAGCTGGCTCTTACAAATTTCCTGTCTCCGTCTAACTAACTGCTCCGTTCGTTAGCTGAAAACAAACAAGCATATTAAGAAGATAAAGCCTTTTTGTGGCTTCTGGGATGCAATCTCCCATTTTGCCTTAGACCTGTTTGTTTTCTTGGGTTTCAAATTTTGCGTTTAAGCATATTTGGAGACAGGATGACTGAACGTACATCTGCCAGCTTGCCTGAGCTAAAGGAGCTCGGCACCTTTCCTTATAAGTCTCCTATGTCATTCCCCTAAGTTTGTTGCACTTCAGTGAAGGGCAGAGAGGCACTAGTGAAAAACCGTCTGAGTTTTAGCTAATTAGCTGCCCCGATTTTTGATTGCTTTATGACGTGGGGAGCTACGATAGGCAAATCAGGGCTCTGCCTAACATGGCAATGCTCAACATCTTTATGAACAAGTTAAGCATCAAGATTTCAGCCAAGTAGCACACCAAAAGTACCAGTGCAAGATATATTATTACATTTCAAGGTGGTTCAAAACAAGTGAGGTGAATTTGGCCGGTGGCCTGGGAAGATGTTATGGAAGGGAAGCCAGGTCAACTCAGTAGGTACTTTTTTGTTGTCTGTTACATACTTATGACTGTAAAAGCAGAAATCATCTGAGCTGTGCACAGCCTTGCAGAAGGATTTGGAACAAATAGGATTTTTTTCCTGTGTAAAACAATATGCACTCTATATTAGCAGCCACATTTCAGCCTGTTCCTGACTGCAGCTGTCAGGCGAGAAATGCAATTAACAACTCTACACTGGTTTAAAAGCAACAGATTTCTAAAATCCTGTTGTCTATATGGTTTCTGTGTTTCTAGACTTTTAGTAATTCTACCCTACCATAAGAAAAACGTCAATTGTCTTCCTGTGCAAATCTAAGATTAATGGTGTAGTGAACAGACGCACGTAGAAGCAACAGACAGTTACACTTTTTGCTTAATATAGTAAGTTCTAGGTAGGACTTGAGACCGTGAGTGAAATGTACGGGAGAAGTACAGATGAGGTTTTAAGAAACAGCCCTAGTGATTCACAATCTTTTCTCCCCACCATATTAAAACCTGGAAAATGGTAAAGGCACACATGTACGTGCAAGAATGCACTCACACAAACTCAAAGAAATAAAATAGATGAAGCTATTGTAAAACTGCCAAACAGCGAATCACCAATGGAAGTCATCATCAGTGATCAAAGCCTGATTGTCTAGCCCAGCTGCCAATTGCTGGACCAGTTGCAGCTGGTACCCAAATCCTGTTCTCAAATCTGCTGCTACAGTAGAGGAGGTGGTGCATCTCAGATGATAACCTGAATGCGAGCAAAGGCAGAGATGGTTATTCCTCATCTCTGAAGGCAGGAAAACTGCAGCTGAAACTGGAAGGGCTAACAGACTCAAAGGGTAATTTTCACATAAATCAGAACTTTCAGAAGCTACAAAAACCTCAGAGCTGAACCATTAAACTATCTAGTAAAAAAACAGACTGTTTGCATCCTCGACAAGACCTTGTCCATGGGAACGATTTCAGAATGCGTGTACTAGAGAAGCATGAAATAAATGTTTTAGAATAAAACTCTCTATCAGTAGAAGCACCGCAGAGACATCGTAGCAAGTATCTTGTAAATGGAAATACAAAACCCTCTGACGCATACATGAGTATGAACAGCACCTGGAGAAAAATCAGGCAACAGTGAAAGCTGAAAATCACTGATCATCATGGTTCAGATAGATAGCACACTGACCACCAGGTGGAGTCAGGAAGAAACAAAGTGGCTATCATGATATCAAAATCATTATGTTTTCTTCCGAAGCATGACGCTTTTGTTGTTGCAGCTCTGGTGGAGCAAGGGTGGGGTTAAGGTCCAAATTCAGACACCTAAAATCAGACTGCTACATGAGAGGCAGGTGTCTGTCTACACTTCAATTATAGTCAAAGGAGACCTAATCAGCACAGGCGGTGGAGTCTAGAAAGCCATTTGGCTGGTCAAATGCAGGTGTCTACTTCAGGCTCAGATAAATGGCTCTCTGGACTCCATTGATTACGTTGACTAGATCAAGTATGAAGGGAGCTTTGACATCTCACTCACATGTAGATGCACACTCCATTGAGGACACTAAAATTCACGTTGTTGAATGTGGAGATGAATCTCACTCCTTGGGTTTGGCAAGTTTTTTTTTTTGTTTGTTTTCTATTCTTTTTTCTTTTACGTGCAGTTTTCAGGTCATCTACATGCATGTGTGTATTAAAACGGGCTAGTTTAGGCACAGCATGCTTAAGACATTTACTTAGTGCAGCATTCTCTCCATGGCATCGCGGGTGACAATACTGATATTACAAGGCAATCGAAAAGTACACACTGCCTTGATTGTTGTGCAACTGCAGGTTTTCAGGAAGATAATAAGCAGCACATTTTTCCCAGACTGAAACACATAAGTGATTTTCCCCATTTCAACATCCCCCTCATTCTGATAAAACTCTCTCCTTCAAACTCATCTTCCAGCTTATCACGCTTTAATGAAATTCCTCCCATGCATACTTACAAATACATAGATCTGAGATAGTAAACCAAGGCCACTGCAATTAAAGTGGAGTACTGAAATATAAGTACCTCTCAAAAACTTGTAGCAAACATGTAACATAATCAATAAACCCCACCTAACTGCAATCTAAACACTTTTTATTGTATATTAAGGGTTGTTTTATTCTGTTGCCATTTTTTTCCCAAAGAAATCTCTTTGAAAAGAAAAAAAAGCAGCAACTGCTGCCAAACAAATATTATTCCAAATAAACTGTGCTCACAGCTTTTCATCTTTTCTCACCTTGAATCAGAAAAATCTCAAGTGAGAGCCTATGATGTCCAAGCAGACTGCATGACCTCCTCTGGAACAGTACACCAGAAGGAAATGAATGGAAATTGTCTTTAGCCTTCATAAAAGCTTATGCTGTCCTTGAACAAAGTGCTAGCGGGGAAGCATTATGCTCAATGAATTTGTTTACTTCTGCAAACTCCCCAGGCCGATGCATTTTGTCACTGATTACATGGAATCAAAGGTAGCATTTTTACCAAAGACAAAAAGGACGTATCTTTGGCTAAAACTGGTCATCGAATTGACGTTTAAAATCATGAGGTGTGCCAAACTCTTTGCAACCGTCAATAATACATAATGAATCCCCACGACCACCCCATTCTGACCGAAGTAGCACCTAGGAGCCCGATCCCTTCATTACACAGACTGGAACAAATATAGTAACTGACAGAGAGAGATTAAATCTCAAGAACTCCTTCATCCAAACCTTCATTCAAATCACTAGAAAAAAAATTACCTTCCCCAACTGATCATTTTTGTGTCCAGTTTCTTCTCATGTACTTTTATAAAGAAGGTCAGATACACCCCTTTAGATATGAGATGGGACCTGTTAACAGTTACGAGTTTTGAAGCAGCAGCAGTGACATTGTGTTAGCTCTAGTACCGAACTTGCAAAACCCAGCTTTCTTTGCACCAGCAGTTTCAATGGCTTTAAAAACCCTGTTGATTTTCCACTGATATCAGGGTATGCTGGGGGAGGAGGAAAAAAAGAAGGAAAAAAAAGAAAGCCACAAGTGGTCAAAGTTAGGTCTGCTTTGTAGAACAGCACCACAGAGTATAAGATACTGCACTACGTCTATCTGACTAGGTAGTTTTCCACCTGTCACAGGAGAGAGTCCAACCCAGTGCTTAAATCTTTGATATACCCTGAGGTTCCATCATTTCATCTCTCCTGAAACACCAAATTGTTCATTTCTCATTAATTGTCCTTTATACGGAGAGTTTTCAATTAAATTGGGAGCAGTGTTACACTCCTTACTTTGTGATATTAGTCCCCAAAGATTAATAGATATTGCTCGTAATTTCTGAATTGCCGTCTGTGTTCTGCTCTGCGCTCGGCACTCGTTCTGGTTATGAAACCAAAACAGAAAGTGTCTCATGGAGAGTGGCCGTAGCCATCTGGATCCCCGTGGGAGCTGTTTTGGTAGAAAGAATGGCCAACTCGGTTTGAGTGCAATGATAGATCTAAATGACTACAAAGCAGCTTGCAGCTCTGTAGAGGATGCCATCCAAATTTCAGTTAAATTTATTAATTCTTGAATGATGCAATCCAGGTGTGTTTCTACACTTATCAACTTTGTGTGCTTCAATGTTTGTAGGGTTTTTTTTTTTTTTTTTGTGATCTTGAAGAAGGAAGCTGGAAAGAAAATGGCCCTTCATATTTTAGGGGGAAAAAGAAGATTTTCAAAGCTAAGACTTCTAATCTGTGGAGACAATAAATAGTAAAGAAATCAAGTGGAAAATATTTTCTTGAAGGAGGCATCTGGAACTTGCTACCATGTTTTTATCATTCCTACTTAATATCTGCATTAAATAAATACCATGCAGAAGTCCTAAGCCCTATGCTAAGATTAGATAAGTAATCTCACATTTTGCAGGATTCAGAAAAAAATTACGCATTTGCATTCACAATCCTGTCACAAAAAATAAACTTCACTTGGGATGTTTATGAAGATAAGCAAATTTCTAACAGCTTTAGATTTGAAAATAATTCCACCTATACAGAGAATAATCCATAATCGTCCATATTAATACCGTTACATTTTCCAAAGAAGCATTTGGGAACGGTGCATACCCCAAGATGTGGAACAAGACGTATCGAGCCTGACCTAGAAACCCCTGTATTTAAAAGGTGACTGAACAGCTATGAGCAAGGAAGAAGTAAACAGCCAAACACCTGAAAGCTCACCTAAATGAAATAGGCCCTGTTGTTCACACATTACCGCTTTCTATGGCAAACGCTTACCTGCGTAAAAAGCACAAGAAATCATAAGCTGCTTGAATGTGAACATTTAACATCCAGCCTTTGGCTGTAGCTTCAACTATTGCTCAGCCCAGTGATATCTCCAGCTAGATGGACAGTTACTGGCAGGTAGCTCTTCTTCTGCTGTGGTCTCATAATCTATTATAGTCCCCAAAACGTCCAGCACAGCCAGCAGTCACCTGCAAGGCCCTGCAAGGCCATAGTCTTCTCTCATAGTTCCTGTTCACCCATGTTCTTCATAATCTCTCTCTATTTCTTTTCTAACAAGAAAGTGGTATACTTCTGGCAAGCCACCTACTTTTTGATAACATTGTTGAACAGTTAAATTCCACTCGCTGAAAGCCTCTCCCTGAACAGCTTTTTCAAAGTTTTCGACATCACGCTTGGTGGCCAGCTCATACCAGGTGGTCTGAATGTAATACATAATTACATAATACATAATATGTAATATCCAGCTTCAGAAACATATAAAACTGTTGTGTTGCTCTGTGAGAAGAAATGCAGAAGCAGAACCCTCAATCTGATTAGAAGCACAGTCTCATCCACATTGTTGTGCTAAATTGTGTTACAGCTGATTCTGCCCCAGTGATCTTTAGGTCAAACTTTAGCCATGTGTTTATCACACATAGCCAGAGTTGCAGGGCTTTCTGACAAAAATAGAGCCATTTAATAGGACCATATGGGATTCCCATGCAAATTCTGCAGCTGTATTTAATTACCTGGGCTCTTAGATGACAAGAGTACTCTCTACTGCTCTAGCTCCATATGAATATCCTTTTATTACTGCAAGGCCTTCAAATCAACACTTTTGCAATGGAATAAAAGCTTTGCACTATTTATTTTGATTATTTTTTTGATTCTTTCCAATCCTCCATGCAAACTTTTTGGCATGGGACGGACTCTTCATTTGTTGCGGTGACACCAGAGATGCTCTTCCACTCTTAACCCATGAGCAGATGGGCAAAGGTGAGCAAGAGTTTTATGTCCCTGTAATTGTAGTAACAAGTCTTGAAAAATACCAGGACAGGAAAGCATGAAGAAAACTAGCCATAAGCCAGTAAATCCACCACAGTGGGTGCTACTAGGTGTAAAAGGTGATAGACAGAGTTATCACAGGGCAGAAATAGAGCCTCCCTATTTCTGTCTGATCTGGCCATCCAATGGTTTTTATGGTTAGAGACAGAAACATGAATGAGGACCAGTTAACTGAAGCTCAGTCCAGATTTGACAGAGGGACTAAGAGGTCAGAGGAACATATAGCAAATGTTAAACTTCTATTTTTTAATAAGAGCATGTGCTGTCCTTTTATTACTACTGTTCATCATCTGAAAATAGCATAGGACGCCTTGCTACTGTGAGACAATCATGCCGCAGATGTGACAAGATCATCAATTTTATTATCCATCTAGCAAGAAAAATTTGCCCATATTTTTTCCAATATGGTTATCTCTTCAGACTGCAATGACCTCATGACCTTAAAGACTAGAGTGATGACCCTCCAGTTCATTATTTCCCGGTGGACCCTGATGTTTTTATCATGTTTTAAGCAAGTTAATGCAATCTTGTACAATCACAGCAACACCAGGACTAAGACCGCGGAAGTGTGAGATTACACCCTAAAATAGGCCGGAGAATGGAAGCTGTTGGAAAAAGGGAAAGGTTGCTCATTGCATGATGCCAGACCATTTAAATCTATACGATTTTCAGTTGGAATTCAGTGTGCAGGGTGCCTTTGACAATGGTGGTCCATAAAAGAGCTTAGATAAAGATCTCCAAGAAAAGTTACCTGTTGAGATACATCTTAGTCTTAATTATTCCAAATAGGCTGGCTTTTAGATCAAATCTCAGATGTCTTGTCCTTTCATGTGAGAAGAATGGATATGATCAGGGTCAGCATTTGTGTGAAAGGCAGGATATATTTGAGGGACTGATTTCATTTATAGGTTCATCTGCTAGATGAGGGAAGAAAGGACAGTGCTCACCATATATTTTAAGTGGCCATGTTTATGGGTCATCCTATATTTCAAGAAGTCTTTTTTGGAATATGACACTTCCGAGCAAACAGATTAAAAATATATATATAGAATTCAGATGAGATGAAAAAGAGATCTTGAAATAATGCTGTATATGCAGTGGCCAGAAGATTTCTGAACTTCAGCACAGTCCTAGAACGGAACTAATACTTCATAACAAATTGCATGTCCTATGAATATCTAGCAGAAACAGACATACAGTAAATGCTATAAGGAAATTCACACATCAGCTGACAGAACAGGCTTCCAGACTTTTTATTTCTGATATTTTAAGTTTTGGCCCATCTCAATTAAAATCGGTTAGAAGTCAATTTCACAGCTGTTGGTTTTTAAGATCTCACAAAAATGATAATTCACTGCCAGGCAATAATTTACTTCAGTGCAACCATTCTCAGGATAAAGCTGATGCATTTTAAGTCTCTCCTTCTCTCTTCCTCTCTTTCCCCCTGCCATCACGTCCATCCATCTGTAAGCCAGGGCTGGGAAAGGAAAATAGTAATTTTTCTTTAAAAGGATGGGGAGGAAGAAGGATTTTACAGACCTATTCAGCTCACCCACATCATCATTTCTCACTGAAATTATTTCTAGGTCTGAGGTGAATAGGAGCTGTCCTTGCCTCGTCCTCTGACATCTAACCCTGTTTGCACGTTGCTTTGCATAAACAGAATATTACCAGTAAGGGCAAGCCATGGGAAGATGAACCTGAATGTAAGTCATTCCAAGGCTGGGCCCTGAGAGTTTATTAGAAAAAAAACCTCCTTTTTCTTTGTTAAAATACTTGGACTATATATACATTTTGAAACACGTCCTAATCACCCTCCTGAGGGAGCAGAGCAAGATCACTCATTTGGTAGAAGTTGTTTTTTAAGCAAAGGTCGAAAAAATTGTACTGGAAACCTTAGACACATTTTCAAGTGGATAATTAAACCAGACTTTTCCCAAGGGGGATGGCCTTTAGTTCAGGTTTGGCTGCCAGGACATGTCTATTTAATAGATTCCATGCTATTTCTTTCAGGTTTATTTGGTTTGTGTTTGAGTGCATGGAATTGAAAGTGAATTGGGTAATAGGCATTATTTAAAGTTGTATGGATTTGGATTGTCAATGTGGGAAAATAACAGGGCAGACGGTACACAATCCTGAATCCCCCACATCCAGCAACGAGCTGCACCTGGCCGTTACATTCAATAGCATGCGTGTACAGCACCTCCGAAATGCAGCTACGAGAGACGTGCCTTAAGGCTTGGTTCACTTCTGTGAGACACAGGAAGCTTTGCCCAGGTCTAGTGGGATTCATACATTTTTTTCAGAGAAAATGTAAGTCCAGTATTGCAAACCTTGAGTGCTAGGTCATTTAACTCACTGTGTATGTTACTGACTTCTGATAAGTCTTAAGCCTGTCTTTCCTTTGGGACGAAATTCACTCCATTTGTGTAGTACCTAGCAGAATGACGTCTCAATTGCATGCTCATTTTATATGTTCATCTTTAACAACCAGTGTCTAAGAAGGCCTGACAAAGGGTCAGCTAAAACAGAATCTGGATTTAGCTCATTGCTGTTAAAGGTACGTTTCCAAGACCAGGACTAAACATTATCCAAGTTTACCTGCCTTCTCCTAAGGACCACGCTTTCAGCAGCAACGAATTAACACAGCTTGCACAAAGCTGATGGAATGACACATGTAAGGAACTCACTCAATATTTCAAGCACGTCCATTTTCTTCAGCATTATTTCCACATATTTTCCCCTATGACTGTCTTGCACTCATTTTTACATAAGTTATTAAAGCAGATCATATGCCATCTGCCTTCAACCTTACTCTCCATTACCTAAGTTTGACATGGTTACGTTTGGAGAGGTCTATGACTGTAATTAGTGTATTCCCAGGAATCTACCCAATATGGAGGCAGCTTTTGTTTCATTATGTACGGCATTCTGTGCATCAGAGTAAGTTTTGATGCAAATTACTAATTACTCTATCCCAATGTATCACTTACAAAGCACTTTTAGATGGCGAGATATGAATAATGCTACAGAAACACTTCTTATTTATTCCTGACATGGATGAGCATGCCTCAGTTGTAGACCACGGCTAAAATAATAAAAAAATGCTGTTTCAGGGAGTCAAACAGCTGCCTAATTCCAAGGGGCAGCATCAGAGCACTTAAACAAAAACACAGCAGGGAATTTAATCATGAGAAGACTGAAGTGAAGGAAGATTTTGTATGGATGCAGCTAGTTTTAGTTCTTTCAGGGCAAAAATAAAGGGGTCAGAGAGATCAAGAGGTCACGCATTCATGGGTTAAAAAAAGAACAAAAAGGACTTTTCTATAGTCTACTATGCAGTGTTAGGAAATGTCCAGATCAGGGTTTCCCCACCCTGCATTCTGCCCAGCTTGAAGAATAAAGAAAACAAAATCCTCGGACTTCAACCTCTCAGTCGGCTTTTATCATAATCCATATTATTCGCAAAATAGACTGGAGGTGACTTATGCGGTGACCTCTCCCCACAATTCAAAACCAGTCTTAATGAACTAGGGTAATTCATTCCTCCAGCAGAGCTTATGAGATAAGGCAAGACCGCACTGGTGGGCTCAGCAGACTGAAATGTTAATCTTTTGTAGTCTCTGCTCCGGAGGACCCTCAGGTCAAATCCCAGTGCTGCAGAAAAGTAGCAGCCTCATTGTTTGGAGCTGGAGAAGCATGGGTCTTGATTTCAGTGTTGCCATTCATTTTGCAGAATGGAGTGTGTGTGTAAAGAAAAACAGCCCATAAAGTTATTTATAACCGTATAACAAAACTATCTGCTGAAAGACAGAGAACAAAGGCTTAAAAAAAAAAAAAAAAAGAGAAGAGAGCGAGTTTAATAAGAGAGTCTGAAATGAAAAAAGACAATGACCCTGCGCTCCCAACCAGCATTTGTGGCCATTGTCCTCCTCGCTGTATCTTTAAAACCTGCGGTGTCGTTGCTTCAAGCGTTAGCTTGCTTGCTTCACTCCAAGTGAACTGGCTTTGATTAGTCACTACAAAGCAAAAATGGATGTATTTTCCTCTTCCAATATCAGCAGAAATGTATGATTTACCTTATCAAATGTGATTGCACATAAACACCTATCTGCCTCCACTGCTCCTAGACAAGGTAGCTGCCTCTCCAGTGTGTAGACGGAGCACTGATATTTCTTAATTAATGTTTCAGCAAAAAAAAAATTATTAAGGAAGGAAAAGAATGTGTTTACGGTTGCAGTGGAAAACGCGGTGAAGGGAATTGAACCCACGTCCCCAAATCACACGTTCCTGCTGTAATCTTCTTGCTTGTACCTTTCTTTTTCTTGGCTCTGGAAGTGCTGGGCAACAAAAACAGCAAGAAAGTCCTTGGCTCTCTAATCAAAAGACAGGAGGGTGAAAGGGAGAGTTGCAAACTGTGGGCCTTGCTCTAAATAACTTACCATTCTCTATCCCTTTTTCAGGAAAATAGCAGGGTGGATGTACACAGGCAACCGAGCCTGTGGAATAAGGTAACAGCAGGCAACAGCCTGCTGGAAGATGGTGTTTGGTTGGGGAGGATGGGTACATTTGGGAACTGCTGACAGTCATCCTGACCTCAGCAACTCCATCCTCAATATGACACGTCGGTGGTCAACACAGCCCAGCCTGCTGGCCTGACGAAGGGCTTGAGGCATAAGATCAGGCAAAAATCTTAGGTTTCTCTTAGGTTACTCTCCTAGACTTCAGTAGGGTTGAGATGATCGTCCGCAGTAAGGATGGCTCTGTGTGACAAGAAATACTTCCTACTACTATTATATTTTCTGAATGTATTGGGAGATAATAGTGGCATTGACAGCTATTGTGGGGTTTAAGTCTTATGGCAAAAGACGATAATATTGTCTTGTTTCGGGGAACTATTTTGAGATCCTTCCTTTAGAGTGAGCTTGAACATTCATTTTAATTATTAGCAAAAGCGGCTGGAGTGCACGTGGGCCGATTACTGCTGCCAGATACAGGATCCGGGGATCTAACTGAAGTGTTCGTTTTCCAAACTTGCCCCACAGCCATTGTGAAATACTTGAAGGTTTTTGTTTTTTTTTTAAGTTTTTAGGATGAAAGGTATATTTAATGCCCAATGTTATCAATGCACAAGATAATTACCTTTTTTTTTTTTTTTTTGCTCCTCCAGAGTGAGTTTCTGAGGCTTAATTAATTAAATGTTTTACATTGATTGGAGACCCTCAGATAAAGGATATTAACACTAGGATAGAACAGTAGTCATGTGTAAATTTCTATCTTAGGAGATCCTTTATCAGAGCAACCTTGAATTTTCTCAGAAGAAAAGTTCCTGTGAAAGAAGATGCAGAAGACTACTTTGGAGACCCTCTCAGTATGCACTGTGCTAAAGCCTTCCTTACTTTTCTGCTTCTTCCTTATCCTGTGTTGAACTTCTGGATAATGAACAGCACTAAACACCATTAGCTGCCATGCAAACTACCCAGTTTGCAGCTGACCTGCACGTTATTATTATTATTATTAGTTGTAGTAGTAGTAGAGTCTGACTAATGCACCTTTGTGTTTGTTATGTTATACAGAACGGAAAGAACAATTTTCCCCTTAGCTTCCATGAGAGTCTAATTTCCCTCTATCCCTCCCCTCAAGTTAATGCCTGCAAAGGGATAAGGGGCAGATTCTGGGATGGATCTCAGGAAGGATTACATGATGTACCAAGTGCCTCACTCCAGCGAGTCCAGGAGGTTGTTCCTCTCAGTGGAAACCTTGATGCATAATCATGATCTCCCACACAGGTGCTAGGATTGGGTAGCTGGGGTAGTCGGTATAAGGATCCTTCCTTCCCTGGAGACATTCAAAAGCCGCCTGGACGCAATCCTGGGAAATATGCTCTAGAGGACCCTGCTTGAGCAGGGCGCTTGGACTAGATGATCTCCAGAGCTCCCTTCCAACCTCAACCATTCTGTGATTCTCTGATCATGACACAGAGGCCTCCAGACCAGGTCACTGGCCTCCAGAAAAAATTCCCACAAAATTTAATGTCGAAAGTTAGTCCATCCTGTGGAAGCATCCGTGAGAGACAGTGAGAGCTGTGCGTTCCAGTGGCAAGAAGGACCAAGAGTGCGTTTTATCATCTCTTTCTTTTTCCCCTCTTATTCCTATTCCTCTTTATATTCATCTGCTTAGATACAAACGTCTTCCCAGGCCTGATCCTACAACCATTCCATGAGTGGAAACCCTGGCAGAACTGGAAATTTTACTTGAGTGAGTGTATTAAGAAGGCTCCTCCCTTTACTTCTGGGTAATTAAGGCTACTTATGGTTAGATTTTGTGCAGCAACAAGGATGCATAATCTCAAGAAGTTGTACATTATTTTCTATTGCAGCCAAGCATTTGAAGAATATTTCCATTCTGAAAGCAACTTATATCAGTGCAAGCCAGTGATATGAGTCTGAAGAATACTGCTGCTCCAAAGGCTGCATTCCTATGAAAGTATAGGGAAAGAATTTTCTTCTGCTCCCTTTTTATTACCTTCCTTAAATTGGATCTATAATGACTTTTACAAAAAGGAGGGAGAGGAGAAGAAAGAAGGATTTGTACTGTAGAGCAATATACTTGGAGAGCTCAAATAAAATACACAACTATGTTATCTCGGATTAATACCCTATAATTATATCCATTTTTTTATTTCCTACAAATTTGTATATTACAGTCCACTAAACCAAAAGGCCAGATCACTCAGCTACCTAGATCCCGTGCAGTATACTACATCAAGGGTGAAATTAACTGAAATTCAATGATGACATGCTGATTTACAAGCCAAGGATCTTTCTCAGAGTACCGTAAAAGTCTCTTTTGCTTTTGAATGGATGAGCGCTTAGATTTAGATTAGAGAACTTATGTGAAGACAAAAAGATAAACAGTTCCCATAGCTTTTTCTCAGATCATAAAAAATAATCAGATGCAGGGTTAGCTTTCTAAGAAGAACAATCTACAGAAGAAAAAATAAAGGAGCATCTTAAGCTGCTGTCACAGTGTTCTGAAGTGGCAGCACAATAGGTTCACTTCAGAGTGAAACCAGTTCTCCTTTTGGTTCATTTGATGACATTGTCTGATGGGCAGCTTTGCTCTTTGCAAATAACGGTTCAGAAACCCTGAGTGAAAGGTTCAGAGCTGGATGGAGAAGCCATTCATTCATCAATTCCATGATCACAAAATTTGGGGTCTTGTGTGATTTCCGCGCAAGCAGCTACACCGAAAACCAGGATATGCAGAGGGCTGCTTGTTCCCAGCACGAGTGTCTGAACTTGGGCTCCCAGAAGCATTTACCTAGCAATTTGCCTAAAGGGTCTTGTTGCCATTTGTCTTTTCTGGTTCCCTCTCTCTCTGAAAGGGATTCTTTTTGATGAATGATTGCTATCTGTCACCATTCCCCTTAAGGTGAACCTTTATGCCTTTTCAGCAGCATTGACTGACAATCAGACAATAAAATAAAAGAAAGAAGAGGGGGAAAACACCTGTTAGGAAGTGCTGGGTGTTCAGTTTTTGAAGAACATGAAACCAGGCACTTAAACACTCCTGAAGCATCACATTTAACTTATTCTAGAGTAACATATGAAGGCAGATGCCAGACTAGTTGCCAACTTGGCAGGGATGCATTCGCGACCTGAGAAGCAGGTATCTCCAGATACCAGGTGTTTGTGTGAGCAAGGGCCTCTCTCTGCAGTTGAGTATTCTGGTTGCTGATCCCACAAAGAAGTAAGGTGCTGTATGTGCCCTTGTGCCCACCCACATATTCCCCCATGCTTAGGTGGCACGATGTGCCACACTGCCCATGGCGCCAGCGCAGTGTGGATTTGTGGGACTCAGACCACAGTGATCTCAAAGGGAGGTCAGGTCAAAGTGCGGAGGTCGTCAAAGACATGAGCATTAAATCTGTGCTGCTATTCATAGCTAAAGTCCTTTCTCAGTCAAAAAAAAAAGATTATTTCAGTGAGGTTTCCCTTGACTGAAGGCTAATAAAGAGAAAAGCAAGGCCAGCAGGACTTGACCTAAAGTGTTCCCATTGACTGACCTCACTAGCAAAATCAAGTTTCATCCACTATTAGCATTGCAGAGGTCAGCTAAGAAGGATGATCTAGGAGCCAAACATTTCATGAAATGCCAGTATCATGTAAATTCATTACTGCACCTCTATAAGAAAGAGCTGGGCCTTCCTGCTTGGAGTTTGACTCCAGAAAGACTTACTAGCATTCGTGTTTTTAATTCACAGATCCAAGCTATGTCTGAGCTGAAGTAATTGAAAAGATGTTGTATCATTGCACTCCTTAGAAACAGCATAACTAACACAAAATGTTCTCTTCCTCTCTCAAGTCCCCCCCACTGGATTGAGGAACCAGTTCATTGTGTTCCCTTGCTCACTAAATTGCCACTTAGAGGAAGACACTGTTAAACATGGGCACCTCTGGTGATCTGCCTTGTGCACAGTGATAGAGTCACCAGGGGGCCACTAGATAAGCCCGCTAAAGAGGGTCAAGAAGGCTGTCCTCTACCAGATAGCAGCATCTTAATAGCTTTCTAAAAACAGTAGGCCATCAAGTACCCAGACAATTTAATTTCACTTCTCAGCTGGAAAATAAATACAGTAGTTGCATTCATTCAGAAAAGAGATGATAAGGAGAACTCCTCTGCCCATTGAATCATTTGTTCTTTGGCTGCCTTCGTTTACTTTGACATACTGCAAGCCGCAAACTTTCAGAAAACTTTCTAAGCTGATGCATGATGACGCTCTCCTCAGCCATCAGTTATTTTTGTAAGCTCTTAGAGTCTCAGTTATCTTGTGATGCCATGGAACACATCTAGATAATATTCAAAGACAATGCTTGTTGCATGACTGTATTTCTGCTACTCTGCCTAATAATGATACAGATAATAATGTTGACCTATTGTAACTGGGCACCTGTGTCTCCTCAAGCCTTAAAGAAGGACCATCCTGAAGTAGTTTTAAAATTTGACACACAGTGCAAGAAAGCAAGAGCAACTCATATTCTTTGTCAGTTGCTTGAAGACTCAGGCAGTCGCTGACTGAATCTGTATGACTGTATGCCACAAAGAGTAATTCAGACCCACTGATAAAACATTTTCTGTAGTGCATGATTAAATAAAACTTTGGGAATGGCTTAGCTTTTCCAGGCTTCTTCATAAATGGTTCAGGACAGGTATACCTTCATTTTGTCATTAACTGGTTTGAAATTACATTTTATTAACCAAACAGTGGTGTTGGGAGTTCTGTATAGTTTTTTGTACAACTATTAGAAGGTGCCATATGACTTATATGAAGCAGAGAATTTCTTTTTGCTTTGCTCAGTGTTCATCAGAATGGGTCTGGAGTCCTAGAGTGCAACCACAGCAAACATCCCAGCCACAAGACTCCTACTGCAAAGGTAGTGGTGACTGTGAAATTAATGTGGATCGGCACCAGAGCAAGAGACAGTCTGGACTGGCAAAAGCAAACCTGTGGTTTATGTGCCCAGGCTGGCATATAGTGTAGACAGCAGCATATAGCAGTATTTGTAACATCTTTTGCTTCTGCGATGCACCTTGGGCGTAGAGCTTTAGTCTATCTATAGCTCTTTAGCCCTGTACTCTAGACACGACAAGCTGAAGACAAACTCCAAGCCTGCTTTGAGGATGATGAAGAATGTTTTCATTATGGGAAAAGAGAAGGTGGGGGCTCTTCTTCACTCGAGCTAAGGAGAAAACAGGTAAACATTTTTGGAACACCATGTAATAAAGATTCACTGCTTTCAGACAAGTCACCATGAACTGTTGGCTTCTACGTTACCTAGGAGGTCAAATGAGGCAGTCATAACAGTATTTTTTGGCTTATATGTCTGCAACTTAATGAAAAGGACTCCACCAGTGCTAGGCATATGCATGACATTTAACCACAAGAAATAATAGTTCTTACTCACCTTGATGGAACTGTTTTGACTAATCAGTGAATATCTGTGAAGTAATCTAACAATTTAAATGGCTAAATATTATTATTAATTATTAGGGTGATCTGAGTTGTCCCTTCCAGCTTTCTAATGTACAATACATGCCTTTTTAAGAGTCTACGTATCAATGCTTTCAAATAAGCAAAGAATGTGTGGAAATCCTTTAAAGCGCTCCCACCAATGTCGTATTGGCAGAGTCTTTTATATTCTGTGCAACTTTGCAGGCAGAAATCTCATCAAGCTGCCGAATTAAACTGTCATGCTGCTCTGTGACTCCTGAACTACTGGCACGCCCCAGCTGTAGTGCATGTTATTAAAAACACCAAGTTGTCAAGAAAACCGTTTCCAGGTCATATTGTAAAGGCTTCTAATTGGTAGCAGTAAATGACGGATTCCCTTTAAAGTTCAGGAAGTAACTGGATATGCCACATAATGATGCGAAATGTAGAGATGGCCAAGCCAAAGAGCTAGTTTTGGCACAGCCGTACTTCACAGAGACCTTTCGCAAAAGCTAAACCGAACTATTTGCCGAGAAACTCAAGAATCACAATGTTTCTGTTTCAAGGCAGGAATCAGTTACATGCAGCATAGCAAATGAACAAATAAATAATGCATCTCATAGTGGATTATTATTGTCAATCTATAATAATTAGCTAACTAAACATAAAGTAAAGGTTAAATTTCCAGAGGTGCTAAGATAGATTCATGCAACAAAATTAAGACTACCAAACTTATACCCTAGATTTCCTCTGTAACCACTGGAGAAAGAGAGACACTGCTGAGAGACGACTCATCACGCCTTAAAAGCAACATCTAAAATTGCTCAGACCAATCACTTCATTAGCAGTCTTCTTCTTTACTACTGGGGATAAATAGAGGCCACCTTAGATGAAAATATCTAAACTTAGCTGAGACGAATCCCAGTCTTTGAGAACGAAGGCAGAGAGATGGGCTGAAGGATGCGCTGCACATACACCAGGTCGATAAATTTGATAGCCAGTCTGTCCCACCTCTCAGCGGCTGCTGCTTCAAGAGCAGGGTTTACCAAAAAGCACATAAAGAACCACTTGCATTGCTGCTGTTTATGATTCGGCTTACTAAATGAACCTGATACCGATTCTGCATACTAGGTGTCACTTATAGCCGTTTGGGACCTGCCTCTCCGACAGTCTCCTGGGACAGGGCAGACTCTTGGAATTAGAGCCACGTCTCCTGGGATAAGCACCAAGCAGGCTGTCTACATCCTGTTAAGTGTAACATCAGCTCTGGTTTGAGCACATGAAGGGATTTAAGCCATACACAGACCTAGCAGTATCACTCTGCAACAGGGTGAATTTCACCCTCAGTGCCTCAGCTCGTCGTCTGCAAAACGATTCGTAGATGCACAGGCTCTAAGGCCAGAGGGATCTCTCATCAGCCCTTCTCAACACACAGACGAAACAGCTATTCCCAGGAGGTGGATTAAGTCTTTTCGAAAGATAGCTAATCTTGTTTTAAAGAACCAGAATGATGATGAGTCTGCCACCTCTCCTGGTAAGGTGTTGCAAAGCTTAATTACCCTCACTGCTAGAAACTTGTGCATTCCTTCAAGGGTGAATTTGTTTAACTTTGTCTTGCAGCCAGTGAATCCTGTTGTGCTGTGGTCTGCCAGATCAAAAACGGCCTCCCTGTCCAAAAGTTTATCTACGCATAGGTGTCAGGATATTGAAACCAAGTCCCTCCCAAACCTGCACTTTGAGAAACTGCAGACGGTGAACTCATGCGTCCCCACATTCCATAGTCTACTTTCCTGGGTCTTTGTGAGATTCCCCTCAATTCTCTGAATTTCCCACTACCGTTCTTCATCTGCGGGCATGAGCTCTGGACCCGGTAGCCCAGCTGCCTCCCAGGAACAGCTGACAAGAGGAACACTCGTGTAGCGAGTCTCCTCCATACTCAGTGGAAGAGAGGAGGACAAGATGATCGCAGGACACGCCAGCCTTGGGAGTCACGTGGGGATCACATGAATCTGGCACCGCTTCTGACTGCTTGACCCTCTATGTGCAGAACGGCAACATTTGGCTGCTGGGTTTCACTTGCTGTCTTAACAACTGCTCTTGATCTCCATCCAAGCCTCACCAGGACCTGCCCCATGCCTCCAGCTGAGTCACACAATCCCATCTGCTTTAGGGTGGATGTTATGCTCTCCTTATAAATCTCTAATAATTTGCTGCCCCTTTCTCAGATTTTAACTGTACTTTTTTTTTTTTTTTAGGAGAGCCTCAAGTCAAATTGTTGTACTATATGAAAAAAATATCCATTTAGGAGGCTTACGCTTCCTGACACATGGTTTTATTGTGTAACCTCTTTGTCCTTTTTGTTAATCTGGCTCCTACCAGATTAAATGGAATTTTCTGATTCACTTTCTCAGCACAAATCTTTTTCTACACAAATCTAACTAATCTTTCTCATTTTCTTTCTGATTTGCAGTTTTGATCTTCTTTCTCCAGTGTGGAAAGTCTCTCCTCAGCTGTGGCCATTTTCGTCAATTCTTTGCTACTTCTGCTGCATCTCTCCAAAATTAATACTGAACACGCTGAAAACTATATTATGATTTCACATTATTTTAATTATTATTTTCTGTCTTTCACAAACTTACAATGTAACATTTTGCCTATCTTTTTGATTGCCATTGATCCGTACTATGTAGAAGTTTTCACTCAATTTCGTGCAACCACAATTAACTTTTTTACTGTGGACACATGCTTGTAGGTAGTATAGAAGTGAGCAATAACCCCTAGTTAATAAATCAACCACTCTGAAACCATTCAAAACCATAAGCCTTGTTGAAGTAAAATTATGATCAGCTTTCTCTGATCCACTTTTATTAATACTTGTTTATGAGTGTTGAAGTTTAGGCTTGGTTACAACTAAAATTGTAAAGGCTGGAGGCAGCAGGGCTGAAGAAATACATCCCAGCATGAACACCAGTGTGAGTTAACGGGGGATTTGGCATAATAAGAAGATGCTCGTTTTACCTTGTATTTTTGCCACTCACCTGAGCAGGGTGGAAGAAAAGAAAAGAACAGAAAAAGCCCTGAGGAATTATTCATCAGCTCAGGTGAGATTACATCTGCAAAATCTGGGCAGCAGCGTTTCCCCGGGAGCGCCGGCAGCGACACGCAACCGAAGGGGGCTGCACAACCCTTATCGGCTCCGCCACGCCGTGGGCAGCGCTGCGAAAGCCGAGCCTTGCAGGACCAAAGCTGCCATCACAGCGATGGATGCTGCCCCAGCTGCTGCTGCTGCAGGCGCTGCAAGAAGGGCTTCGGGAGGGCAGGAAACCCGGTCTGGGGAGAGGACCGGTGGAAAAGGAGACAATAGATAAATGTATAAATGAAATCTGAGGAAGGTAAGCAGAAGGATTGATAACCAAGCAGGGTGACAGGTTCTAACCGGTCAAGGAATGCTTCCAAGTCAGGACTTGAAGAGATATAGATGTGCAAAGGGGGAAGAGGGAAGAGGAGGAGGGAAGCATTAGGTCGTCTGTGTGGAGGTGGAAATGGAGGAAATTAGGAAATAAATACCTGGACATTGGAAAGCATGGTGTTTCTGAAAAAGACGCTGCTGCAGAAAAGTCATGGGCCAACGGTAAAAATCATATTCCAAAATTCTAGATATCTAGATTTGGTGAAATAGCTTCATTCCCATTAGAAAAGTGGGAAACTAAAGGCAGGTGGAAAGGGATATTTAGGGATAAGCTCTAGGCTTTCTCTTTACTCTGCCAATGACTCTGCCAATGTGCAGCCTTGGGCAAGTTATTTTAATATAGTGAGTCTCCGTTCTCTTTTGCATAAAAGAGAACAGTGTCAGGCACAACAAACAGTTTATAGACATTATTTATGTCTACACAGTATCATTTTGAAAGCACCGTATACTTATGCGATAATTAAGCATCACAACAGCACTGCCAATTAATTGTATCATTTGCATGTTTAAAAAGAGGGAAGTAAGGCAAAACATGAGAATTTTGGCACCTATGCACATCTTAAACTCAATAGTGTAAGGCTCCTAATTTAGACTGGATGCCTGACTGTTCAACAGTTCATTGCAATAGTGTAGGAGCAGGATTTCCTCATAGTGGGATCCCTGCTCTAATTTAAAGACTGCCAAGAAAGTAAAATGGTAACTACTTTGAATCTAATGCAAGTGATTACAGTCTGACACTGCATCTTTCTCAATGCCTTCAGTGCCCAGCGCTTTCCCCAGAGGCTAAGAAAGCTTGTGTTCAGTTATGAGCCTCTCTCTGGTATTGCTACAGCTCTCCAGCTCCCGTGATCCCAAAAGCCAGCACTTTATGTCCATATATTCCACGTCCTCACCAGCATCACGGCCTTCATATGAGCAGATTTGGGCTGTCTCATCTGCCATGAGCTTTTTTGCCCTGTATTTCTGCAGGCGCAGATGGTACACGTGGATGCTCTGGACCACGTGCAGAATGACAAAACTCATGTCACAGTGGAGATACATGTCCCCTCACATGTGCTCGAAAGCACAGAGCACTCAACCCAGGTCATCTAACAGAGGTCAGGAGTGTTTTATGGCATGACCTTCCCGCCCAGAATGCCAGGTTGCTAAAACACCGTACTTGATTTAGCTCACTCTATGTGCTAGTGCATGATGAAGAGGCAGTTAAACAGAGACTCCAATTATGAGCACCAGGGAATCATCTCTAATAAGGCAAGCACTAAATGGCCTCTCTTTGTCTTGCCACGCACAACGCTCTGAATACCCACCCTTGTGTATGCACACATGGGGCACCACTTCTCTTAAGGATGCAAATGACTAAAACTTGCACTGCGCTCAAGTAACACGCACTAAAAAAGGTTTTATCTGCTGCAAATAAATGGCCTGTTACCATCTTCTTAGTATTTTAAAAAGTTCTTCCATTAAAAAAAAAAATAGGTTTGATTTACTGGCATTAAATAAAGAAAAGATCTAGAGAAGCATCTATCTATCCTTCCATCCATCCGTCATTAGACGTAATTTAATACTTAATGACATTTGTGATCATCATGCCATGCTTGTAATTGAAAATGAATAATTGAAATTCCAATTACTACAGGGGTCAACGTAAGGGGAATTCGTATAGTAACTTGCTAGGCAATAGCCTAAATTTGCAGTCATGTTAGGACTGCAAACAATGTGTCTCGTTCTTTAATTATTTATTGGGAAATGTCATCTTAGTTTCTCTTAGCTATTCCTGCGAACAGTCGAGGCATTATCCTGTAAAACAAAAAATCTAGACATGCTTATGCTTGTTCAGCATCGGACGGTCCTGGAGAGGCATTTTTGTGGGGCTCCCCGTTATATCTATCCTTACCAGAGCAACTGAAGTTACCACTAGCAGATCAAATGCATTTAAATATTGGCCATATATCTTTCAGCATGTGGGAAATAGCAAGAAAGCATAGAGCCACACAAGACCACGAATAGACGTTTCCAGTGGAGCTAGCCCTACGTAATCGATTCCGGGCTTCAAACAACATCCAGTGGAAAATCATCAACATAACAAAAGAGACTCATTTTCAGCCTATTAGTTGCTTGCTGTACAAGGAACTTTTCTGGCTTTCTCAGAAATTTGATCCCCTAATGACTGCAGAAAGGGCATCAGGACAGAAAATAATTACAGTCTGTCAGACAGTCTGGCATTCAACCTTCCACATGGTCCAGCAGACGGTGTCAAAGATTTGACCTCAAGGGGTTTTAAAGCACACTGTCAGAAAATACTCTTCTAAATGGTCTACAGAGCATCCTACAGCTGATCAATGTCTTAAGTGAGCGATACTTAGCAGCTGGAATGTGTTTGATTAGTACATCTAACCCCTGATTGATTGGTATTCTAAATAATTAATTGCCTTGTTCGTGGGGGAACAAAATAAAACTTTAATAAGTGACAAGGATCTCAGTGTTTCTGTAGCCGGCTACAAGGATGTCAACTCTGCTTATCACTGGTTGGCTTAAAGTTCACTTATCATAACCACCTGAATTTCCATCCAGAGTTGCAGAATTTCACTACTTTCCTAGCACAAGATTTAAAAACAAGAATTTGACTCGGTGGCTATTTATTTCCCTTAAAATCTTTTTACTTTCAGGAATTTTACACATTACTTTCACTTACCTTTTAATCCAACTGATCATTTTAGAAAAGTATAACGGTTTCAGGCTCTAATTCCCAAACCCATGTCTTTAGAAATAGCTATGAATACAACACACATTAATACTGGTTTTTTTTAATAGAATTGGCGATCATCTCGCATTAGACATCTGAGTATGAGCTAGTCTCCCTTGGCTTTCTTCATGACCATGCCACCTTTAGAAGACAACTGAGCTGATCTGTCTTAGATCCCTTTCTTTTAGGTGCCTGGGTTTGTGCAGTGACACCTACCCAGAGCGTGATGCTTTACATGCCTGAATTAACCACGTGGTGCCCTAGTTCAAGAAATTGGGGAGTGATTCTGACAACGCAGAGCAGATCCAGGCTCATAGGTAGAAAGAGATGTGCTGCCTGTGCTAAACAACTCCAGCAAGAGGCTGGCACACCATCCTTGGTTATTACAGCCCGGAGGATCTGATTCTTTCCACAACCACTTAAACGTGTGCACAGCCTAACGTCAAATGCAAACAAGCTGGAGCAGAACAAGTTACATCCTCTCTTACAGAGATACCAGGCACATCCCAGGCTTCAGGACAATAGAGAATTGGGCCACCAATCCCAAATTGTCCTTCAGGAAAAAGGAATGGAAGATATTCAACATTTCGAGGGAGTGAGCTAGGAAAGGCACAGCTGAGCACGAGGGAGATCCCCAGGAATCTCTTGCCTGTGAGGAAGGCTGGCCTGCTCACCTTCCTCAGCCAGCTGTGTCAGGTTGATTAGGTGGCTCCAGCTCCAACATCAGTCCATTGTGCACTCTCTCATTAAAACTAGGTGGTTTTATCTGTTTTATGCTACAACCCAGCACATATCCTATGACTCTTCCCCAAATTGCACACCCCTCTCTTCAGTCACATGGTTACTCTTTGACAAAGTCTGGGTCACTCTGCAGGACTGGTCTTCCAGATCTAAGGTGCTGAAGGGCCAGCTGCTCCACCAGTGCACTCTGGTCCTGGCGTTTCAAAGGCAATTAAGCATTTCATGGAATTTGCCCTGAGGTGCTTTCTTACTGAAACACACACAACTCACTCTCAAAAAGGGTGGTGGTCTGTTTCTTTCTCTTTCTCAGTTCTTGAGAAAGCTGCTAATGATAACTTGCACTCCCCTACCTTTTTTCCCCAGTCTAGGAGAACGCAGCAACTTCCATTCTAAGTAGTAATTAGGAGTTTCACCCAGACGCTTTTCCTTCTGCCCTCTCCAAAGAGCTTGTCTTTCACATGACTCATGCAGACGGATTTTTTCAGATAGAGAGGAGCAGGCCTTTCAAAACTCAGCATACATCTCTCATCTATGGGGAAACCAATGCCACAGCAGAAGATGAATTTTCCACTTCGATTCCATTATAATGCAATTTTTTCCCCTCAAGTTAAATTCTGCAAAGGGGCAAGGAGAGACAACTTTGCTCCTCTAGCCAGTGGAGGATTCGGGGATGGACCCTCCCCCCCCTTTGCTGAGCAAGCCCCTTCCACTGCAAGTTCATGACATGGAAGAAGAAGTATTGCTATATATTTTGCTTTGAAATCCCTTTGTGAATAAACATAAATGTGTTGAAATGATCTTCATGTTGTTTGAGTCTCTGCTTTTCTGGTCAGCACTGCCACGTTGCTGGGCAGGTCACAATGTTGTTATTAGCATCAGATTTATAGGGACCATCATCATTGACTTTCAGTGGGTGAAGTGTCCTTGGAGAGGCTTTTTAAACAAACCTGATTCCAGCTCATGGAGTCAGACCATCATTATGTCTCTCACCAACCAAAGAATGTGTGTTTACACAAGAGGAGGCCACAGGTCAGAGACAGAGAGCAGAAGCACAGACAGTGCAAATCAATATTTTTAGATAGTTTACTGTTAAATAAACTATAAGACTAGTTCCAGCTGGCTTGAATCAGCTTCACAACACTTGTATCAATGCAACAACGACCATTTACTTATATTGGAGTTATGAGCCTTAGCACAGTTATCGTGATGTACTTCTGGCTGGTAAAACTCACAGCTTCTAAGAGTAATTCGTTACTAACTGAGAATATGGAAGGGAGATTCAGCTTCTTCGTTTTCAAGTAAAGCAAACTAATTCAGAATCAAGCTGAGACCAATGATCTTAAGTTCTTAAACCCACTGAGTAATCCTAGACTAGTGATTACTACAGGTCATGGGACTGGAGGTGGGTCTCTATTCTGGTCAAGAACATCATGAAACAGACGCTATTCCATTACTCAACAACTTTAGGCAGCCTTCTGCTACTTTACTAAAGGCTGGCTGTAATGGCACGGTGCGGTGGAAAAACAAAAGAGAAGGCAAAAGGAGTTCAAGTTGGCCCTAGGAAATACTACACAGAATAACATTCCTGTCAGGCTTGGCAGCAGTAGCATCAGCGTTGTTCACCTGTCCTCTTGTGAGTCACATCCAACTTTTGGACATGCATTTCCATGCGTATCCAATGCAGCCTGAGGTGGGAAATAACGAGAGGCTGGTTTTTGACATGTGTTGATACACATAACTCAGTTGCCTAGTGCAGATGCTGTTTTGCACGTATTTCTGTGCACCGGATTTGTAAGTCAACAGGCTCCTGGCTCAGCAACGCTCACTTGGGAGCTCCCCACTCTGAATTCTGCCAATATCCTGCATAGCTTTCATGAATACATTAAATACCTATAGATCATCTACCTTCTGGGAGGATTACTGTAAGCCTTGTCTGATAACATAGCCAAAGAATTACAAAAATTCAATTTTTTTAACCAGTGAAGCTTACAAAAAAGATTTTTTTGACCTCTGAACTATCATATCTTCTTCCTCCCTTCTCAGCATTCATATAAAAGTAAAGTTTAACCTTTCATTTACTTTTTTATTCTTTGAAATAGTCAGGATTAATTTTGCTTAATAATTAAGACACAGAAACTCAAAGAATCAAGTTAACTAAAGGCTAAGTAATATATATAGTTCCTTTCTCTTTTCCCTTGAAAGTCTAAACTTTTTTTTTATGTTCTTTCAAATCATGATGGTAAATTTGGATTCGGAAGCTATACTAAATATCACTCCAATGAGAATTTGATTAAATCATCTCACTTTGAAAAAAAAATTGCCCTGGATGTGTGCCTAATAGTTGCATTTTTAATTATTATTATTAGGAGAAAATATTTATGCTATGGTAGCATAGAAAATTCCAAGTGGGAATTGCTGCTATTACTACTTTGACTATCCTGCAGCAAACATTCTCCATATCCATGTGTAGTAAGATATAGTCCTATACCACTTAGTTGAAGTTAATAATCAGATTTATTCCACATATGACATGTTATTCTGTTCCGCTCTGGCGTCGTTCCTGCCTTTTCTTTGTTATTGTCTCCAATACTGTTTCGTTTCCCAGCTTTCTATACTTCCAGGGGCAATATCCCAATACAGAGCACCTGGTTCAAGCGGTCACTCCAGCCAGCATGAGCTCATGCATGGGGACGCATTTCAGCTCAAGTTTAAGGTAAAACAGGAATTTACTTTGCTACCCTAGAAACTTACAAGATTATTAAAAAATAGCCAACACTAACATTAATGTTTGAATTTACCTCACTAATGCATACTTTGAGGACTGGCTTATGCTACTAACTGATAGAATTTTGCAAGACTCTGACTTCACTTCACTTTTTTGGTTCACAAGCTGAACCATAAAAATCAAAAGGAGCAACAGTATCTGCGGTTGACCCGAATGAGCTTTGTAGCTCTTTTTCTTTTCACTAACGAAGCGGCTGCAAAATTGAAAAAGAAAAGAAAAAAAGGAGTGAGATCAACTGAAACATTTTGTTTGGACTGAAATATCATGTTTTCCTTTGTGGAAGTTGGAGTTTTCCGTCAGTCTTTATACTTTTATTTCTTTAGGTCAACAGGCTTAAACCAACAGTTTCTAACAAGCCACTGAAATCTCTCATGTCAATGTTTTTTTCTAATTTTCATTTTCCCTTCTATGAGGAAGAGAACTGCTGAAATATATGGGTGCCATAGCGCATTATACGGTAAATAAACACTCTGAAATATTTTATTCAGCTCTACTTATATGACAGTTTTACCGTAGGATCTGGACATATCGTCATCATTAGCAAGGAACTAAGACTCACGTAGACTCAGCAACAATTCATCCTCTATACCTTTTGGCAGAGAAAAGATGAATTTATGGTAAGACAGTAGTTTCCTTACATTTCCTCCACAACAACGATTTGCAGTCTTTCCTTTCTTGTGACCCCCTGTGAATTCTCCACTGGGGCAAGGACCTGCGGGTAGTGTCTAAATGCCCACTAAAAATTAATAATTTTTTTTCTTTGATACCTTTCAAGTTAATGCACAAAATTATCGCACAGGCTCCCAGTGGTCTCCAGACCGCATGCGAAAGGCCACTAACCTGTTGTCGATGGGGAAAACACGGACATTTCCACAATTCAGTCCATGCAAGAGCTGAACCGCCTTCTGCCCTGACTAAAGAGGGACACTATTCTGAAATAAACCCTGACCTTGGGCACCTGATTTGGGTACTTACACTCGGATGGGATGAGTCTTGTTTTAAAGTAGCTCAGGCAACGTGATTTAGCCCGGAGCACCGCAAGTCCTACTTTTTGGCGTCCGAGGTGGAACCCACTTTTCCTGGTGCTATAAGCACCTTTATTAAGATGTGGGAAAAATCAAAAAGGCTGGACTGGGTTCCTAGGAAGCCAAAAAACTGAGAGACAAAGAGACAGTGGAGGATGCCACTAATGAGATGTATGGCACTCAGGTTCCCACTGCATTCATGGCTTAGGAACTGAAGTTCTTCAGTTCATCTCAACTGGAGATTCATAGGTTGACAAGCCCTCCTCAAATTGGGTGCTAAAACCTTTCAAAAACTCTCTTACTGTTCTTTCAGGACGCAGACAATAATGCAGCAACCTGTTCGCTACTCTTTTATGCAGTATTGTATTGACCTGAACTTTCACAAAAAGAAATGGAAGATCTAGGTTCAAAACATGCTTCTGCCAGCAGCGGAGAGATTTCTACTAGCATAGGAATTAACCTGTTCCCTGTTGAGTGATCTCAGAACCAATTCAAAAGCTACGTGGGGGAGGACGCTCTCTTTCCTTTTTGCTGAAGTTTTTCAGCTTTGCAGGCGAGAAGGCAAGACTGCTAAGCTAACTGAAGGATGGCGATCGTGACTTTGTGACCTCCTAGTTAGACCACTCCTCTGCCCCCTTGATTTCTGCTCCAAGGAACTGTGCCTTTTTGGCACAGTGGAACAATCCCAGTGCAAGTGAGAGAGAGGGATCCCATGCAGACAGGGAGGATCTCATGCAGCTTTAGTCATCTATATTCAAGCCCCTTTTCTACTCACTGGAGTGAAGCAGCTATTCCTAGGGTGCATAGTATGTGTCTTTATTATGTGTACTTCTTTTAAAATTAAAGACCGCACCGTAGAAGTGCCGATTTCTCTCAGTTGACTGCAAAGGTAGTCTGTGTGACTGTCTGACATTTGATCAGATGCCCCTCATTCAGACTATTCTTCCATGTATGTTGTCAACTCCTTTTCAACCCAAAACTTGACTTTCATTAAGAAACCTCCTTCACACTATCCGAGAAACAAAATTTTATAAAATCTAGGACAAAAAAGACAAAACAAACAAACAAACAAACAAACAAAAACCTCCTGTTTCTAGATATTCATGTCCCAGAATAGACTCTAAAATTTAACCACGACTATTTGTGCAGCCAGAGTGTGAAACAGACTATAAACAAAACCGAAATAGATTTCATTGATTTTTCCCCATGCTGGCTAAGCCGCATGCAAAATCAAAATCAAACAAAGAATATCAATAACTAATGACAAGTCAAGTGCATTTTCAAATGACTTCCCTCTCTGTGGTCTAACGCATTCTTACAATAGGATAAGTTAAGAAATATATTTACAAATTAAGGTTTGAGGTGGATTATGTCCCTTTAAGGATTCATTTCAATGTTTTCACACGAATGACTTCAAAGGAGCAAAGAAAGTTATGGTACCCCAAGGCTAGTCAGGTACATTCCTCTAGTGCCTGCAGAACCTGAAAGTAAAAATTAAAGTGTTTTCTCTTCACCGAAAGAGCTACCACATGGCTCTTGCCATAAATATGGTTTAACCTAGCAAGTTTTGGCTCCGACGGAGGGCAGACCAAGGAGATACATGCAGACACTTAGCGTGGCTTACTCAGCACATAGCGTACAATTCATCTCTCATAAAACTTTAGACGTCTGTAAGGGCAACATGTTCATGTGAGCTAGCCACCCTCAATTCATTTTATTGGAGAGAAACTACTGCTATTGGAGAGAAACTACTGCTACCAACTACTTCCAGATGAGATGAATCTCTGCCTTGGAGTGCCTCTTACGATAGAGGCTAATACAACAAATGAATTGCTGCAGCATGACTATCTTGTGCTGCTACTACCTTCTGTCCATGCAAGAAGGGGGTTATTCTGCAGCACGACTCCTCTCACACGAACTGGCTCCCTGAAGAATGGTTAACTGAATAACCCAAGCTCATGTTGTAATGAAGACATAGCCTATATCTACAGCGGCTCAACCACAGATCCCTCCCAAACTGCCAGGATGGAAAACCTCTACAGTATTTTTTTACAGTCCCAGAGTCTGAGTACGGTCCCAGCTGAATTGCTTGTTTATCTTGCATTTTAAATTCATACAAATGAATTTCATACAAATTTTTCATACAAATAAATATCATACGGGAAGGACAATTCAATTTACATTCAGTGAGGTTCTAAAGTCACTGTAATTGAATGATAATTTGCCGTGAAGCACGAATGTCGGTCCTCATGCTTGCCTCTTGACCTGAAAGGATACGGCTAGTGAAAATGTCTAGCAGATAATTACTACTAGGCTAACCCTAAAGGCTTGGCTATTATTCACAGGTCAATCTCTCTAAGATCATTCCCAGGATATTATTGCAGAGGAACACACTCCTCCTGAGTGATGCAACACCTGCCTCTGTCATGAGGACCCAGGGACGGGCAGTTGAGCTTTGCCTCTGCTTTGATCTCCTTATTAAGCTTTCTTGTAAGGCAGAAGTGGAAACAGCAAAAGGGGAGAATACGGGAAATATCGCCTTGCAGGAGAGAAGCTGGGGAGTTTTACCTTCATTATTTATCAGGGCTGTGACTTCTCACAGAGTCTGTACAGATGGGGAACACACAAAGTCTCATGTTCCTCAACACGATCAGGTGTTGCTGTTGGAATAGGCGTGAGATTGATCTGAATACAAAAATATTTGCTAGACAAAAAGCACTAATAAACGCTTTCCTATAGCAGATCATCCTCTTCTGTGCATATGAATATGCACATCTTTCACCATTCAAATGAGCATCCCTGTTAGTGCATTTACAACACTGAGAAGTGATATGTGGGTTTTCGTGTTTCTCTTTCTATCCCATCAGTTTGCATGCCTGAAAACCGTACCTTTTTTAAACTAAATTCTATTGCAGAGGAACAAGAGGAAAAATAAACCTGTTGAAACATCTCAGAGAATCACTTAGCATCATTCCTGAGTCCTTTTTTTGTTTGGACAAATATACTTCCAGGACCCAGGCGTAGCAGCCAGCTATGATGTGCTGTATTTTAGGCAGGGACAGTATATTCCCTCTGCTTCTATAAAACCGCAAGGCACGTGAGCCCGCATATAGGACAAATCAGGCTGTAACCGCATACTGGGGTTAGCCCCAGCCTGCTTCACTCCCCTCTGGATCATAGAAATTTAGAGCCAGAAAAGATCTCAAGAGGTCATCCGGTCCATCCCCTCGCCCCAAGGCAGGCTTAGCTACAGGGAGGTCAAGCCTGACAGATGTTTGTTTAACTGGTTCTCAGAAACGTCTAATGATGGAAACTCCACGGCTGCTGCAGACAGTCCGTGCCTGGTCTCCACCAGCCTGCGCACTGGAAATCTTTCCTTCCCAGTGTTGGAGACTCGTCCGTTCTGTTGTAAGACAAGGAACAGGACAGAACAACATCAGGAAAATGTGTGATGGGGAAAAGAAACGTAATATCCTAGGGAGAAAATGGGGGAAAATGAAACAACCTATAAGTGTCCCATAGGTTGTTTAGGATTTTGCAGCTCTGAAAGTAGCACTGGAGGATGAAGTTTCGTGGGCAGAATGCCCAGTAAGAATAATAATTAATAACAATTACACATCCGGTCAAAGGTGAATGGTGTAGTAAGGTTACATGATTAGTCTGGACAGCAGCATAGAGAAAGGAACGTGTAAAGGTATGTAAGGGTCTTAATTAATGTCACTTACAATGCTATTAATAATGCATGATTAACTATTTAAATATTAATACCTTTTATTACTTTCTCTTGTTTCACCATATTGCACAGAAGGAAAAAGGATGATCTCTGCCTGTACTACATTATATATAAAAGTTACTGGAAGATTTTCAGTCTTATATTGGAAGACATATAGGCCCTGATTTTCTGATTCAAATGTTTATAAATCTCTGTAGTTTCATTTATGTTAAATTATGTCTTTCTGTAGTATAACTAATGGAACTGGAAACACCATGCTTACTTACTACTCTAATTAGTAGCTTTTAAATATTATTTTCTGTATTGCTTCCAATTTTTCTTAGAAAATATGGATAAATAGACAGGTTTGTGCTAGAGTAGAAACATAGTGCAGAACAACTCTAAAAGATACTGGTTTAAATTGGAAACAGCTGGGAAAGGGAAAATCGGTTATCAGTCTCGAGTTGCTACTACTGTAACTGGAAAAACTTTACCAGCATATTTGGGTAATTCATATAATTTTGCCAACACTTTGAAGTTACACTTTCCTGCCTCATTTCTTAAGTCAGCAAGAAACGGTTATTAAAAGCATCTCTGTAAAAAAAAAAAAAAAAAAAAAAAAGTGAAGCTGTCAAGATGTGGCTTTGAAATCTTTGAAAAGATGCCTGTAACATATAATGTGCTATAAGCACGTCTATTAAATCATGGCTCTTGTGGTTCTCACGCAGAAATACCAGAAAAGAATTCTTTTCACATATGATCAGTAGCTAGACAATAATGGGAAACACTTGGGCAGAAGGTAGAAGTTGGCTAAAGCAAGCTCCTTTCCATCTGCTTGTTATCAGCAGTTATAGCAGCAAGGCAGGTGACCCATAATTTTTTTTTTTTAAATGACAGACTTTTGTTTGTGATTGTGTCATAATGGAGGGTCTTATTTTAACTTTACAGAGATATTGTCCAGGAGGTCAAAAGTAAAGAGCACTGGTTCGTAAAGAAAAGAGGGGAGCTGGAAGAAACTGAAACGATTTTGCCATATTAGAGAAAAAGAAAAAAGTTTTTTAAAAAAAAGATTCCCAAAGTTGGCCAGCTATTGTTACGCTAGAAAATGAAAAGCAGACTGGAATGAATAGGGGAACTGACCAAGTCACTCCCCCTGTCCCAGGTAAATGAAATGCAAAGGAAAATAAAAAGCACTGGGAACGACAGTCAAGAGAAAAGCTTATTAAGGTGTACAAGTCCAAGAGGAAGAACAAGGCACTGAAACACGCTCTGTTTAGTATGAGAAGGCACAAATGAAGGATTGAAAGGTATAGCTAAACAAACTCACACCAGAAAAAAGGTACAAACATTTAACAGTGAATGCGCTTAACCACTTAAACATACTAGTAATAGGTAGAGGGGGATCCCTAGTTCTAAACGCTCTTGATGCATCTCCGGGAGATATGATTTACCGGCATGGAAGCTGCTGGGCTCCAGCTGGGAATGAATGAAATTCCATCACCCCCATTTAACAGGAGGTCAGGGTAGAAGAGCTAATGCTTTCTCTGACCTCAAAAAATCTCTGAAATTATGAAACGGTTAGTTTAGCTTGCTGGGCTAATTGTTGGGGTCTCTTGGAATTTGTTTACGTAGACTTTTTAATACCTCATTTATGACTTACTGTATTTGGGATAGGTCCAATAATTAACATTTAGTTATTTTCCAAGACCATAGCTTTTCTAAAACAAGCTTTTTTGTAGAATGTAAGTGCTGATTGGCATTCACTAACTACAATGTCACAAAAACCTTCAAAATCCTTTAAAGCCATTCTCTACTCTGCATCTTCTAAGTATTTTGTCATCAAGCACATTACTGAATTGCTAAATCAATTAAATATTTGTTAATTAACTACAGTGAAGAAAAAACTTATGTAATTATAAGTGAATTAAAAAATTGAATTATTATTAATTCTAAAGATTGGCACTCTTCCCAGAGCTGTAAGTTTAATTTTACTTGCCCTTTTAAAGCTAAATTCCTTCTCTGCAAATTTCTTGATGCCTGTTTTGTCACCAGGGGTTCTGCCATTGTAGGAAAAGTGAAGTGTTTTTACAGAGATATGTGATATAGCCCAACTAGGAGAACACAATGATTTGAAACTCCTTAATGATCAGTCTCTGGGATAGATGTTTCACAACAGCAACGAAGGAAAAGCAAAACTAACGCAGGTCTTTAAGAAATCTAAGAAAGTCAGAACAGATTTCACATTAGATTATATTCACAGGTGATCCGCTGAACCTCTCGGACAAATCTGGCTGTACGTAGGTTTTTGCACTGAAATTAACAACGAGACGAGTTACAGAGTTTTAATTCATCTAATCAAACAGATCAGACCAAACCACATCGGTTTTCTTGACTGTCCAGGCCAGCTCACCTTTGAGGAAAATCATGAGGTTGATGTCTCGTGTGGTCTCAACGGGAAATGAGAGGAAAATCCACTTTTGTGCCGACCTTGACATTTAGGGGAGTCAAAGGACTTGAGTACTAATCATTGGCAAAGGGATTTAATTCATTTTGTGTGGAACCTCATCCTCAGTGAACTGAAATGGGGGTAATTTTAAGGACTGAAATATCACAGTTTGGCCTAGCCCTCAGTAAGAGGACTTCCCACATTTTGACAGGGAAACAAGATTCAGAAAAGTGCAGACAGGGTGCACTACACTAGAGGGGTGAATAATTGACCGTGCTTAGGTAGGACTATTTCAGAACATTTTTAAAGCTTGCCTCTGCATTGAGGGGGAGTGCAGATTGGAGGAATTGATCTGTCGGTATGAAATGAAGGCATGATGAGACCAGGTAAACTGACTGCTTCATTATGCTCCATGACAAAGCGGTGCCTGATTTGTCAATATTTTCTTTTCAAGCTTGCACGCTGCACATTTTAGTGATGGCCCATACACATGTAAAATTGAAGGGGAGAGAAGACCAACAAAATTGCTCTGAGTTGGAAATGAAGATGCGACAAGAGAAACCGGGGGTGCCAAGGCTGCCTGCGTGGGGCTCTGCAAATCATCCATCAGCCTGAACACCTCTCCCACAACGTTAGTAATTCTCCAGCGACCACCTTGTCTCGCTAATGCTACTGAACTGGTTCCTCGCCTTCCCAGAGGAAGGGCTGTGGGCAGCCAAAGGATCAAGATGTTGGGTCCAAAGAACAGCGACTAGTCAGTGGCTCAGAGGAAAAGGTTAACTGCCTGAGCTGCTGGGCTTAACACAGGCGTAACCAAAGAGATTTGGCTACGCTGAAGGTGAAAGTAGGTGGTGTAGCATTTTATATCGGCATAATCTCTGCATTTATTAATTGAAAAGCAGGTGCAGAATGTGGGGAGCAATTCAGCGACTCTCTTCCTTCTGCCCTCACATTCAGGCTCTCACAGTACCTGGCTTCTCCTTATGTTCTCCCTCATTTCAACATCACTGTTGTTCTCCTTGCTCTGTTTCCTTCTCTTTTTGTTGCTCTCTGCCTTCTCTCTTGCCTTGCTTTTCTGTGCTGACCCCGACCCTTATTCTGCCCCTTCTTGCTCAGATCTACTTTTTCATTTTTTATTTTATAACTTCAGCTCTCTCAGGCCTTCCTTCACGAATTTCTGGAGGCCAGCACTGCTGGAAGTACTGGGAATCTGGTGCCTTTCACTTTGCTCCCTGCCTGTCAGCAGTATTAATGTATGAATCTTGATGAAATAAAAACAAACCAACCTGCTGATAGGCCATAAGAGGCTGTGGCTTGATGCGATTAATTAGTAATTCAGATTCAGATTTGTGAGGGTTTACAAACAAATAAAATCCCAAGGCTACTTTGTCCTTTAAACATAGTCATGTTGTGCTCTCCTCAGCAACAACAAAAAAGGCACGTGACTATATGTATTTCCTTAATGAAAGATATCTTGTCTTGCTAAAAGTATCTTAATCTCACAGGGGCTCCGCTAGGAACCCTCCAGAGACAATGGTGCTTTACTGCGGCCCAAATAGTCATGCTCAACCCTGAAAGACCCAGCACTTTTGGCTAAAACAATTGGTGGGCTGTGGTTTAAATAGTTACTGAAAGGATCTGGATATGAAGCTCCCAGCTGAGATGACAGAGCTGTTTATTCTCGTCATTGCTTTCACACCTCATGCAGAGCCGTTGTTTCAGACTTTCACAGACCAAGACCATGCTTCTTTAGATAGATAAAGGTATGGAAACACTTCAGTCAACTCTGAGAGCTCTTAGTTACCCATATTCTTAAACTGATACAGCACCTCATTTAAAACGTCATAACTCACTGCACCTTATTCCCCTTAAAACAGAGGAGGAGCAGCAACAGCAGCATAAGACATATTTATGCAGGTGGCCAGCTATTCCCACAAGGAAGAGAGTGGTATCTTCACCAGCAAAGGTGTAGTGAAAGCACCAGACCTCTGAATTGCAGAGACACCCACGGTCAGGAAGCACTAATCTCAGTCACATCTGGAAGTTTTCCTGCTCAAACCTCCAGGGAATAGTCTGTTTATTTTACAAAGTCAAAAATGCAGCAGAAATCGTTAGGGCCACCATGAACACGCTAGTCTCAACTCCACCTCCACTGACTTGGTATGAAGAAGTTGAACACATGCGTGACCGTTATAGAAAGATGTGTTCTGGTTTTCACTCTGAAACCCAAACCATGATAACCTGCCTGACATAATGTTTTCTCATAAACTTTGACTCAAGCTGTTCCTTCTTTTTTTTCCCCCATAGAGCTTTCTGTTTCCTTGACCCTCTTGAACAAACAGGAGGCTGATAATTCTTCATTGTTATCTACCCCTGCTCTTGCTTAAGCCTGATGAAATTTTAAACGTTTTCCATTTTCTTGATTTATGCGTGCTTGTGTGTATTTGTGTGCATTTTTAAAAACCTGCATTTGGCTTGGAGACCTCATGTTCATCCACATCTCAACTCAAGAACAAGGAGAAGAGAAAATTTGAGCGAAGGAAGAACCTCTCAGCAAAATATATGTCTGGATACTGACATGCAACTTTATATTGGCATAAAACACATGTAGGCTTTATGGATGAGGAGCCCATCCTTCAGCCTGGCTCACTGTACATCAATATCGCAGCAAACGCAGCATGCCATGTATCACTACACAGATCCTGAAGAACGACACCTGTTCAATATCAGTGTTCAATCTCCTGAGTTAAAAATGTATTCAGGGAGTTATCATTATTTCATAAATACGGCTTATTAATCTGGCAGGTTGTAATGTTTGAATTTAAAAGGAATCCCTCTATCTCGCGTGAGTATGGATAGAAAATGGCATAATAAAAAAGGTTCCATTGCACAGGATGATAAGAAAATTGTTTTCTCGTGCATAATAATTATTATCCTAAAGGAGATATTCAGCAGTCCTTTGGACTGTCTTGACTGCTGACGGACATGTCTACACTTCCACATCCGCCTATTGATATCTTTATGCTACCTACTTAAAGGGTTTACCAGTGATTTTACAGGCCAGCTAAAGCCAGGATGTCATATAAGGTGGCCCTGATGATAACACCACACATGCCGTTTTTCTGTTTATGGGAAAACCTCCAAATGTAAAATAATATAGCTTCATATTTCATAATACAGTGAAATGGAAATGAATGTCAAAGTCAGTGGGAAAAACTTCTGCAGACTTTTATGCACGTTTTAAGCCTGATTATTTGAAACTAATATGCATATAACTAAAACCTGTCTATTAAACCCTCGAAGTTTGCTAATAATGCTGTAAATGTTTAACAGGAAGAGAACTTAAAGTATCCAGAGGTCAAATATCGGGTTATTTTGAGTCTGAAACACTGTAGAGAATATGCACATTAATTGTCTCATGATTCTAGAGTTTGCAGAATCTTGCATACATGTTGACAACACTTTAGCAATGAGGCAAATATGATTCCACAAAGTGTCCTCACAAAACACTCAGGGATCTTTTTGCACACCCTCTGTGATCTTTTCTCTTGCTTTTGCCCCTTGCATCCCATAATGTGGATTTTGCAATTTATTCGTTTTTATGAGCCAAGAAACTCAAAGATTGAAAGAGCACAGCTCCGCAGTAGCCTGGGGAAGATAGCAGCTTGGGATTTGTTTGTGTCCCTCCAAACAGATGTCAATTAAAAAAAAAAAAGTAACAATAGTAAAGGACTGATTGGTAAGTCGTATCAAACAACAGTTCTTTAGATTATTTTATGAAAAGGACACTAGATTTCATTAAATTCTGTTTTTAAAAGCCTTCTCTATTGAAGAGAGCTCATTCAGAGGAATTAACTGTTTCTGTCCTGCATATCACGTAACCAAATTAAGAGCTGACCTTCTTGTGGCAGGCAGTCTCTTTCCCTCTTGCCCTATCTGCAGCAGGAAGATAAGAGGCAAGCGGAAAGGTCTTGCATCCTTATTATATGCAAAGAATAAAGGCATTCGTACAGGGCTGGATGCATTTTTAAGGACCAGCTTAAAAAACATAATTGCTTTATCAGCTGATACAATGAGGATCGTGCTATCTAGGCTGGACAGGTGGGGGAAAAAAAAAAGAAAGTCCTCAGAAAACTGCTTAAAAATCTTTATATTTTGCAAACTCTTCAGTGAACCTTCTCACAGTGGAAACTTCCTTAATCGTTTCTAATGACATGACACTTTAAATCACTCCTACCAACTGGAGGCCACCGAAGTGCAACAAAAGTTCACATCACAAAAGATTGTGCCTCAGACACACCTGTACATCTGTAAATATTCTTCACCTCAAGTCTGTGGAATACGTTCTCTACCTTTGACTCAAATGTGGTGAGCTGGGACTCAAGCAGCAAGCACGATGAGTCGGGATGAGTCACCAAAAATGGCAGAGATCTAGATACAAAGAGGACTCATTGATGTGAAAATCTTTTCAGAAGAGCAGCCAAGAGAAGGCCAATCTGGCCACCTCAATCCAGCTCCAGTAAAATCTAAGGAGAAAATGCAATATGGGAAGCCTAATGCTGCAGGGGTTAAGGAGCCTGAATTTGCTCTTCTGGCTGAATGCCAGTTCAGAGTTACCTGTGAGGACGAGATAGATACGATGGACATTATGGGGCCTCCTATTCAAACATCATCCGTGAAAGGCTCACTGTCTCCTGGCTGTCTACAATCCAGCCAACCTGTAAAACCACAGCGAGGAGACAGGCAGAGGGATTGCTTCCTCCATCCATGCCACAGGAAGGAAAAAAACAGTAAGAATATAGGAAAGGGACAGAATGAAGATGACAAAGCTAGGAGAGGATGGCAAAAGAGTCCTAATGAGTGTGCCAATATTGTTGATATTGCCTATCTATTGGCTGGCAGCCTGGCTCCAGAGCAAAGCAAATCGCAATGCATTTTGGATAGAAATATCCAAGAACGGGAAAAGCCACTTGGCACCTAGCCCAACCAAACAGGCTAGGGCTAGGTCTAGGGCTAAGAATGGGTAGGATAAACAGTCTGCAAGGTGGCCCATGAGCAGGGTGACTCCTATAATGCCATAGCCTCCAAATTTTAATAGTAATGCAGCTAGTAGTATAGATCCTGCAATGGGGCTTCTAGGTGGGCCTTGGGCAGTCATAGATGGAGTCCATATAAGGGTGCTTTTACTATGAATGCTATTAAGAGGGTTAGTCCTGATAGGGTTCCAGTTCAAGAGTTAATAGGGGGTGGGTTAGTTCTAGGGCTGGGATATGTAGAGTGCCAGTTTGTGTGTGTAGGTGGAGGATGGTGACCAGGAGGGCTAGGGAGCTAATGAGGGTGTACAATAATAATGAGGGTGTAGGTAGATGATGGCACTGAGTCGTTCGGGTTGGTTACCCCATTGGGTGGTTAGGATTAGCATAGGAATTAGAGTAGCTTCAAATGAGATGTAGAATAGGCTTAGTTCTGCAGCTGAAAAGGCCAGGATAATAAAGGGTGGGATTGCAGCGCAGGTTATGATGAAGATTTGTTTTCATACTAGGGGCTTTCCTTATAAATGATTTTGGCTTGCTATAAGTATGAGAGGGAGGAGTCAGCATCATAGTACTAGTAGTGGGGCTGAAATTTGGTCAATGCCTGTTCATGGGGATAGATTTTTGTATGGGAAGTATGTTGGGTGAAGTCATTGGAGGCTAATGGCAGCAATTAAAAGGCTGCGGGTGGTGGTGTTTGCTCATAAAAAGTTTTTGGGGGAGAAGAGGGCTGTAGGTAGAAGTATAATAGTTGGGACAATGATTTTTAGCATTGTAATAGGTTTAGGTTGTGTAGGTGGTCAAAGCCATACGTTCGTGTTGATGCGACTAGCATGGCTAATCCTGTCCCCACCTCACATACGGCAAATGCTAGTATTAGGACTGGGACTAGGGTGAATGATGGTATCTGAGCTTGGATAGGTCAGATAGGTTGAGGAGGCTATATATAGTGAAAGTATTATGCTCTCTAGACACAGCAAGGCTGAGATGAGGTGCGGAAGGCTAGACCTGGGCTACCTAAGGTGAAGGCTGAATAGAAGCTTGAGTGCGAGAGGGACACTTCATGTTTCCATGATGGGTAACCTGGAAGACACTGATTCAGGCAGATTGCTGACTGAGGTGTCGAGGACCCAGAGAGGCTAACTTTCTTAGCGGGGATATGCTGAAGTGGCTGATAGTGCTTCGTTAAACTGTTCGTATAAAGGAGCTGCAACGGCATTACATTTGAAGAGAATGGATGAAGAAAGGATGGAAAAGCCTCCAGCTGAGATCCTCGTCCCACTTCTTTGCCTGGGGAGTTCTAGTTCAGAATAGGCAGGGCTAAGTCTCTACCGTAAGAGTGATAACACAGAGAAAGGAAAGCCTGCGCTATCCCGACTTGCAATGTGGATGGCAGCAAATTCAGCTGACTTCCCTCACTCCATTTCCAAGAGCTGATAGAGGATGTGGAACTGTCATTTCCTTGGAAAGGCAGATAAACAGGCAAACTTCTTGCCCCAGTACGACCTCTGCAGCTGCAGAGATGTCTTTGGAAGATGACGAAGATGGCATTCCCACATTTTTGTTTGCACTTTCTTCTCTGGTGCTCTGCCTTCCTCATCATTTTCTCTCACTTCTACCTCCTCTTTTCCTAGTTCTTAGAATAATCAATATCTGATCGCCTTCATTTTGAAAAAGTTCAAATAGTCTATCCTTTTTTTTTTTTTCTTGTAACTAGCTTCCACCTTTTGTACAATTTATACGTTCGAAGCCTGGCAATGAAAGGGGCTTCAAGCCTCATGCTATCACAGCTGCAATCTATTAATTCCATTATAAATATTCCATTTCTAAGGATATTTTTATTTTGCAGGAGAACTCTATGGCTCAGTCTACATAATGTAGTAACCCTGACAGCTTTATATCTGAGGGAAAGAATTACTGTGCATATCAGCAAAGATGTTTTTTCTTGATCCACCTGTAAAAACAGCATCAGCTTTATTTGCCAATTTTGTGGCATCCTCTGTCTTCCCCAAATCCTTCTGATAAATTATCACTCAGCAGTGTCAACCATGCACTATAGAAATGATCCATGGCTAATGAAACAGGTAGTGTACTTTCATATTTCCAGCTAAGGACAAGGTGCTGGAAATCAATGTATATAGCAGAGGCTGCAAAGGTCTGAGTATATCGGTTTTTCCCATCCTGGGCCCATTCTCTGGAAAAAATGTATCATGAAGAAAAAATAATTACTAGTAAAAGCATGCAGCTCCTAAAGGATATTTTTCATCTGTTTATCTCATTGTGCTTTACAGATATTGGTCAGTCTCATTATTTTTGTTGTGTAAGTGGGTAAGATAGAGCAAAATAATTTATCAAAGCCCCTCTTGTAAATCTGAAGCAGATTTAAGATTGCCAAATCCCTTCCATGTGGTCTCTGCACTAGGCCACACAACCTCCCTTAATTCAGCTGCAGAGCAGAATCCACAACTGAGATGTGCTTATAGAGAGAGTAAATCATCCGGGATACAACATGCGAGCTGTCTAAGGGCATGGTCGGATGATCACCTCTGATCATTTCCTCTGTGCCCCTTTTTCATAGCAATAGCTGTTGATCCTGACACGCAGCAATAAATAGCTTTATTTTTGCAGTGCATTAGTCTAGCAGTCTGGGTACCGTGAATTGCCAAATGTCAGCTGAGGGGACGGTAACCGAGAGTATAAGAAGGAACTGTAGATTTCTTAGTAGGAACTAAGAAAAACGTGCTAACTAGTGATCATGGGACCACTCCTTAATACGAAGAACCAAAACACTTCCTATGAACGTAGCTTGCACTGGCTTTGGGAAAATGGTCCTGCTTAGAGGTGCTCTGTCTCCTCACTGAAATTCAACAGCGTCAAGGGCTCCAACAGCTTTAGAAGCACTGTTAATAATAAGGATCAATTACTGCCGCTGTTTCTTGTCTCCACGAACCCCTCGCTTGTAGTAAGCAAAACAGATTTCACTTTTGCAGAAGGTCTTTCAACCTCGAGTCTTTGAGGACCTGGCACCAGCAAAACAATAGGCTTGATTCAGCGGATGCCCTACAGGGGTTCCCTGTGTTTATTATAGAAGCTCAATGTGCTCAGTATGCAACCAAAGATTATTTTTCTTCCAAAGGCCAGGCTTGCATGGAATTCTGTTAATTAAAAGACACTGCAGAAATGTCAGCTATTACCCTCTTACTATACAGCATCCTTTGTCCTTCACGTAATGATTTTTAAGTGTTTTGCAGGCATCATTTGATAGAATAATAAGATATTATTATTGAGTCTTTGGGTCTCCTATTGTTCCAGAAGTGTTGACCTTGCTTCTCCAGCACAGAGGTCTGTCTACCAGGCTAATCATGACGATATCTGAGCACCTCAGAGGAGATCCTTACGGGGCAACATTTGTGCAGGAACTCAGAGCCGGACAGACTTACTGATAAGATCCATTTATTGCCCTTGTGCATTTCTGCAAGGTTATAAACCAATTCCTATTTCACATTTAAATCCCATCCTGGAAGTGTGTGGGGAGATGTGTGGTTCTGATAACCTGAATTTACTTAAGTTCTCCGAGCTGGTGTGATTTACTGTCAGATAGTGCAACTGCTGAGAACCAGGATAAATGAATTCCCCCATTCACTCTTTCCCAGCAGATACGTAGTACTGATTAATCTTTTTGAACTACTGAATCGCTATGGGAATAACCCTTCATTTATGCCCTTCACTTTCATTTGCTAGCACAATGTATTAACAGTCTATGTTTTAGCCATGGACAACCCGTTATTAGCACACCTCACCATAAATAATTTTTTTCCTTGATGAATGCGTATTATAGACATATCTATAAATATCCACACACTCAGCAGGGCATATGCAATACATCTGGCAGGGAATGGTTACCCCCAGCACAATACCAATTTTTGATATAATTTTGGCTTATTTCCATAGCTGTCAGAAAGTCTAGGTTAGGTTGATAAGCTTCCTAAAAGGGAAAAATACGATTTGTGGCAACTGAGTTTTGTCCCTCTTGTTGCTAGTCCTTATACTTACGAGGGCTTTATCTTCCTAGGAGCAGGATATTTTAAGAGCTGCTGAACGACTTATGATGTAAAAGCTCCCATTGGCGATATGGAGATATTTCATGATATCGTCAACACCCTTTGTGTATCTGAATGTCTGAGAAGTAGGCCAACTGCTCCATTTCACACCTCACATGCTTTTCATTACTTTTTTTCTTCCCAAAGAAAATCAGATCATTCCACTATTGCCTTGCAACACTTTTCTTTTGTCCTGAAAAACCTTGTTCCCTAAGCCAAGCCCATACGCCTGGGCTGGTTACACAGATGCCTAAGCTGCAAATTCTTTTACTGAAACATCTCTAGAAATGACCAAATTAAAGAAAGAAATAAACAAACAAAAAGATATGATGACCTTTTTGCTCTATCAATCCCTCCTGAATCAATCAGCTACAGTGGGATATCTAAACAATATTTAAAATACATTTATGTTCATAAAGACATATCAATAACAATATCTCTCTCTGTTACAATGTGTGTGCTCAAATCTGCAAGAATTCAGGCTAGTGTCATTACTATATAAACGCCATAAGCTGAAATACATAATTGTAGCCTGGACTGAATGAAGAATATAAGCAACAAACAATCTTATTGTTTGAAACAAAAAGAAAACCACTGCATACTTGAAACACACATGTTTTGAAGCCTTAATCAGAATAAAGGTATTTTCCTGAGCTGGACTTAAAAAAACAAAAATTGCATAAGAATCTTAGCCCAGTCCTTACAAGACAGGCCATTCTAGGTCTTTGTTGTTGTTGTTGCTTTGTTTCTACACTTTTAAGTATGGAACTTCTGACTGGAAGTTGTATTAGTAAACTTAATTGTTTTTCCAAACCTTTTTCTATGGCTTATTAAAGTCTTGCTATATGTAGCACTTTAAGAACATTCCAAATTTCTATTGATTTTCTTTGGTCCTTTTGGAAATACTTCAGCATGTGCACTCGTTTGGAAAACTAAGGTACAGCACTCTGTGGTTGACAAGTTTTATTTGCTATTTGTTAAGCACAGATAAGGAGATAACGCAGTTCTACGAGGTGTCTGATGCAGCATCAGTAGATGAGCCAGAAGTAGCAGATCCACATGATAACTGGTAAAATTAGTAGTGATTGTGCTCGTTCAGCAAACGTGTTGGTGGAAGTCCAGATAAATTTGTCAATTTGGAAGTCAAAATACAGTCTGCACTTGCTGGAAAAAAAGTGTTATTTTTGTACTAGGAGTGAGGAAGAGTAAAAGGATGAGTTTTGATGGGTATTGCGTGAGCTGAGGCACAGAGATCAGAGGCCCCGTACTCAAGAATAAATTATGCTAATCAGTAGATGAGCTTCCATGAAATTATATGTGAGCTATTTCTTACATTTTAAATGAATTTCCACAGCAGCAAATTAACATGACAACATCATTCATTCAAGGCTTATGAACTTGGGAGCATTTCTGTTCCTGATTAAATCACTTTCATTAAATCTGTTGTAAACAATATAGAAAATATATGTATACATTTTGAATAGTAACTATTTATTAGATTAAAAAAAAAGATACTGGAAATAAAATTTCATGATTTTTGCTCTTTTTATTCCTTTAAAAAAGCAAGGATGGACTCAACAGAATAAAAATAATGCTTTATAGTATCGTAGGAAATAGCTAGATGTGTCAACTCCATATAAGTATAAATGTACACTGAAAGCAAGTGATAAATGTATGTCCAATACCCATAATAGATTGAGAGTTTTAATTTTTTTCTATTATTTTTGTAGAAAAATAAGTCTAAAAAATGATAATATACTTACATATTTCAGATCCTCGTTTGTCTAAGAATAGAAAGCACTCATGTGTCAGAATAAGTCTGGCGGTCTCTTCTCAATCCCCTTTTTGTGTTCACCATCCACAAAAATCAGTGCGCCACTGCAATGGTCCAGTCATTCTCACTACAGAAAAGGAGCCAGGTGTTGTGTGTCAGAAAAGACTGACATGGATTTGTTAAGGTTATTTGCATGGCGGCGGTCAGAATATTCCTTGTACCATCCCTCCTAAGTCCCAAGACCCAGAGAGAATCCCCCAGCTGTTAGCACTTAACCAAAACCACCTACATTATTAGCAGCATATCCTCCCCAGGCTACTGCCTCGAGAGGCAGAAACTGGTATCTAGCTCTGCGTCCATACTGATGTGGAGAAAGGGTTATGTGTCTCCATATCTACAAGACACCCATGTCCAAGCTGTCCTTCCCATGCTTTCGTTTCCACGGGGAGAAAATCTAGGCAACCAAATCTGGGCACGTTGCAGGCGCGTTCTTATCCCAGATGCTGCAGAGCCAGTACGGAGGGCATGCCACCACCCATGCCTGGCTGCACGGTCTAAACATGGCCTTAAAGGCTACCTAAGAAGCAATTTAACAATACACTTAATCTGAGTTGCCTAAAGTTGAGCAGAATGAAATTGAACCTAAGTTAACATACAGATGTGTGTCTATGGAGAAATAGAAAATATATTTTCCATGGGACAACCCTAATAGTAAATGGCTGTTTTTTTATTTCCTCTCCTCCTTTCCAGCTTATTTACTTATTTCAAGACATTATAAACATTGTAGCTTTTATAAACTTATATTGGCTTTGTTTAAAAAATAGAGGAGAAACACTGCCCTGAGCCAGATACCTGGGTAAGTCCAATTGCTTCAACATACACAAACAAATGACTGACTCAGTCTCACGGTCCCCATCCTTCAGGCACTTTGCTATGTAATTTTGTAACTTCCTGTACATTTTATTAGCAGCTCTGTATTTAGTGGGGAATTGAACACAATTCTCAATGTCGTAGACACTTGAACGTATATATATAATTTTACTGTGAGGCATGTTTGAGCAATGTCCCTCAGTTTAGTGACGGCACTCAAAGGTGCAATAATATGTTGCACAGTGGTGAAACGGAGCCAGTATATGACCTTTCTAAGGGCCACCAGCTTCTGATAGGTCATAGTTAACATGCCCTTCAGTGCTATCAAACAATAACTTGAAAAAATGTGGCTGCAGATGTAAGACACAGCTCAGCTTAACTACCCCTGCAAAAAAAGGTCTAGTGCCACTGGAGATGCATGAGTTATCCTGGCAGTCCTGCAGCTGCTGCTGAAGACACAGGTTTCCTGCAGATCTATCTTCTCTGCCAGTTTCTTAGTTTGGACATCTCAAATGGCTCTAGATGTATTATAAAACGAAACCAAGCACTAAATAAATCACAGGCTATACGGTGGGTGCTGAGCTCCCAATCCCACCACATTACCACACCCCATATATAATGCCCATGTACCATCCCTTTCCATAAATATTGCTTTAGAGAGTGGATTGCCTACCAGGATATCTACATTTCCATTCTGAGCGCTGCTCATGCATGTGCATGAGTCTTGGATCAAGGCTCACGTGTCTTTTAAATAATATCCTCGCCTTTTTTGTAAAAATTAAAGCAACAGCAATTCCAAAAGGCTGTTATGTTTTGATTGTTAGGAGCTGACATAAATGGATTCCAGTAGAGATAATACTGTAAATGTTGATCATGTTACAAGCTGGCCCACCTACTGTCACTTCAGGAAGCAGAAGTTTAAATATAAATCACCTATTTTTAACTGGGTTAATATTAGAACCGAAGGAGGAGATGTTCAGCTGGGGTAAATAGTAGCTTCATTGCTGTAAGTGGCTTTATGCTGATTTACAGCAGCTAAGGAACGGAGACAATATATTGTCTTTTCACCAGCAGTTCCATTAATGTATTTAGAATATTAACTCAATAAAGAAAAGAAAAATGAGAAAACAAAGGAAAGGTTGAGGCTTTTCAAAGGTATCTGGTGAGTTCTGATAAACTTCTATGGTTAAATAAGTGGAATGTGCGTCTTTGCCCATTAGGCTGCTTCAAATCCCAGAACTAAAATTTGCATGTTAATGACTATGCATTTTGTTTAGAATGAGCAGTATATTCCAGACATAATTAAAACCAAGAAGATTGTTACTGGGTACCTCTTGATGATACAAAATTTACATTGAAAAAAAAAAAAAAAGCACAAGACATTAGATCAAAGTACTTTGATATACTCCAAGCAGTATTTTATGTTTTCTTCTTGAAGCTGCAGCTCCTGGAGTACTGTGATTAAGAAAGATAATTATTAAAAATAAGAGTAGAACTGTCAGATCTTGTTACTAAAAAGGAAATAGGAGCTCCATATTTGGAAGAAAAATAAAGAGAACAAAAATGTTGAAATGTTTAAAACTCACGATTCTAAGCAGCTTAATCTATCTTGAGTTATTGAATATTCCAGAGTTGGGTATTCATTTTGGGTGCCTACTCCATAATGCTTCGGTGCTTGGACTTCGTAACACTATATAAACAACATTACAAAATCTAATAAGTTTAACCCAAGGGGAATCTCGCTTTTCCTCCAAAAATCCAAGTGAAGGAGCGAAAGTTGTGTTTTCTTTTTAAATGACTTTCTCGATCTTTAGCTTAGGCATTTCAAGGCTCCATAATGAAGCATAGCACAGAGTAAAGCACAGGAGGTCTGAGACTATGGGCTTTTGGGAGATTAAGGGCTGCATAGCTGCTGGCTTTTTGTTACGTTAACCTGCCCCAGGAAAGCAATTCCCTTCGCAGCCCCCCCATGCCCAATCCCCATAAGCTGAGACATATGGCAGTTCTGCGATACCGACAGCACATTGTGGCAGTTTTATTGATACTGGGACTGCTCCTCAGCTGAAATATGCCTTCTCAGCTCAGCTACGAATTGATCCCATCGACTCCTGGCAAAGGAAGAGTAGTCATAGAGGTTAATGTTACCCTTACTGTTCTGAATTGCCCTCTGGAGGTGCCTCTCTCCACTGACTTTGGGGAGATCAGATGATTAAAATTAGGCTAAAGCTAACTTTTGTTAGGTCTGCCAGTTCACTGGGACTCATCTATAGTAGGTGGGCAGAGCCATTAGAGGCAGTAACAAGAGTGGTATAAGTTGGAGATGGCCACCGCTGTCTTCTCCTCTGCTTCTCCTTCCGCGCGTTCCCCTCTGCAGAGCCACCCACTGCCTCCACCAGTCTCTCTCTGCCCCGCAGGAGGCAGCGGTGGCAGGAGGCAGCGTTATTCCCGTGCTGAGAAGAGAGCTCACCAGCAGAGGAGAGCTATCTACCCATGAGACTCAGCAAAGGTTCATGCCCCAGTGCTAAAAATGTGCAATTTTCCTTCTGGCTCCCCCTTGGCTAACCTAGGATGGTGACTGTTAAAACGGATCAAAGACTGCTCAGATCTCAATGTTTGCATGTGGAATTAACGTGAAAATGTTAATCAGCATGAACTCCCCTGAACGAGAGAACCGTTCTGCGTCTTGCAATGTGCTTTAGTACCAAGGGCCTTGCAAGGGGTTTTCAGCTCAGATTCCTGGCCCGGGCACAAAAAGCCTCAGTTATATAACATGACATTGCATGAGGGCAGACTTGCAGAGACCATCTCCTATTTACTGCTTCCTTCCTCAGATGTCTCTGCCCCACTCACAACTTTCTCTCCCAACCTTGTAACTGCAGGGCATTTCATTGCAGCTTCGGTGGCTTGTGTTTCCCCCAGAGCAGAACTGTAGGCCCTCAGCTCCTCCCTCGAAATGGTGTCTCCTCAAGTCACTTTATTATACCCTCCCCGACCCTCAGAGCCGTTCCTACAACTTCAGAAGTGCTGGAAATTTCAGTTTCAAATGAGCTGTTAACTCATGAAGGCTAAACCAGCCAGGACTCATCGATGATCCTTAAATGCATTTCTTTTTTGTTCTGCCCCTGGACTTTGGTTCTTTCTCAGTCAGCTTTCAGCCCATTTTGCAGAGCTTAACACCATCTGCATACTTTTTATTTATTTTTTCCATCTCTAGATTTTTGTTGCAGGCTGCTATTTATCTAATCTATCTTCCTTGAAGAATTATGATGATCCCTAAAAGCTGAAATGTTAGCTATTGAAACCCTTGGGTACATCCACAAACGATTATGTAAGGCTGGAGGCGCTATGCCAGATGAACTGATGACAGAGCCATTTATCATTAGTAGGAACAGGCACATTAATCGGCTGCAATATCAGTATCGTCCTCCAGCATTGACAAAACTCTTGTTGATCCTGAACGTACCACTAGAACATTCTTTATTAAATGAGATGAATAATAGTGAGGCCAAGGGTCACCCTGCTTCAGCTGAGAAAGCTCAATTATTTATGGATACTTCACTCATTAAGACACCTATATGTTGCCAAGCCTGGTAGAGAGAGCTTTTTGGTCTACTGAATAAAGGTTATTATCCTACATACCCAAATGTCCTATATCAAGGAATCAACAGCAGAGAAATGAAAACATCTGAGGCCTGCAAAGCTTCCGGAGGATCCTGAAATACTGGACCAGGTCATCGAGAAAGGCTGTGGATTCTTCACCTTTGGGAATATTCAAAAATGAGTGGACACAGCCCTGACCAACCTGCTTTTAGCTGATCCTGCTTTGAGCAGGGAGGCTGGACCCAAAGGTCTTTCCCAACCTCAACTGTTCCGTGATTCTGAGTCCATAAGGCAAGGCCAAGCATGTGAATTTGCAGGAATCTGTCCCTGGCTCTTCCACGTATCCACACAAAAGCTAAAATAATCATAATTGGCCACTGCTGCCTGCTGCCTCACCTTGGGAAGAGGAAACACATCTCAGGGAACTTTGAAACTGATTTTCTTACGTACTCCGGAACTGTGCACGTGAAAAAGGGAGTTTGCTACTCCAGTGGCCATTGCTTAATGTTTTACCCTCAGAATTTACCGCAGGTAATTGAAGTTCTTTGTAAAAGGGGAATTGCTTGATGTCTTGGACAGGATTTATAATATGTGCATCAGACTGTACAGCTGCCAGGTAAACATCGTGTATTATTCCTGGCATGACAGAGTAACGGTTTTGCGTGACACCTTTGTCACCTTGGCTGGTCCAGATGCAGTGATACAGCTGATGCAGTGACAGCTCTGCGTCAGGATGAGGAAAGTAAAATACTAGTAAGTTTACCAGAGTATCTTCCATACACTGCAAGTAGTGAAAACAAATTATTCCTTTCAAATGTGACTTTCATCTGCTTTTACTTCAGACAGCAATAAATGGTTGTGACCCATTTCAGCAGAGGAAGAGCTCAAAAATATTGCTCCCAGTATCTCCCAGGTCACCAAAAGGCCCAGTGTATCTGAACTGGGTCAGGTCCATTTTGCCAAAGTCAATGAATTTTTGCAAGGGCACTCAACCAAGTCGTACATTTATACTCAGTGTCCGTGTGTTGCTACTGTAGCTGCACTTGACACACAAAGAGTTTGGGGTTATCAGCCCCTTTTCCTCCCCATAACATTGGTTGACTAATTATGTGCTGATTCTCCCCAAAAGGATACTCTTTTCCTCACTTTGTCATTTGATCTTTTGATATTAGCAAGAAAAAGGCTTGTTGCATTTTCTCTCTCCCCAGGGGGCACTTTGGGGACTTTCTTACTGGAATGTTAGAAAACTTCCTCCAAACTTGGAAAGAAGTATTTTGTTTGCACACACACTGCTAGGGTATTTTCAATGCTGACACTATGTCGGGTTGGCAAGAATGCTTTATACCTGTGCAGCCAAAAGAACTGGCAGATGGTTGGTGACAAAAAGAGCATACCGTGGAGCTGCAGGAGAATCATTTCAACAGATCTGGGATTTCAGAGCCTAAAAGACACAGTGCAACAGCCAAACCTTAGCATTGCTCAGCTTTCAGCCAGAAGCAAGGCAGGTGCTTGGAACATTTGCCAGGATTCACTGACTCGAAAGGGCTTAGTCTCCAAGCCAGAAGTAGATCCGACAAATGTGTTTGGGAGGCTCTCACAAAGAGATCTAAGGGTGACCACCTGGCGTAGGACACCACCTCCAACCTGGACCCTGCGGCTCTTTGCTAGCGAGAGGACAGGCCTCTCCAGCATTGTTTTTTCTATTACAACAGGCAGCAGGACAGTCGGTGAGTACAAGGGGAAACGGGGAGCACACAGTGTCACATGAAGTGGTAAGTGGAAGCAGAGGAGATGTGCTACCCAACTGGTCTCCTTTGAGCTCGGGTCCCCAGAAGGTGACACATCACCAACTGCAGCACCTACCAGGCAGCTCAGTTTGGTGCTGGGGGCCATTTCATAGGAGAGAAGCTGCAGTGCTGCAAAGACATGAGGCATAACTCTGGCTGGTGGGGATGGGGTGGAGGGAGCCAAGATTGCTGGGTTCAGGATGGTAGATCTGTCAGATCTGGATTGATCCTGTTCCCTGCTTGACAGCTTCATATTTCATGTCACCCTACCTCTAGCAGACAAGTGACATACTTAGAGCTCTGTCTACCATCTGAACTTAAAGAAAAATGTTGTTTTCTGCATCTTTCCTTCTTCCAGTTGCTGGAAGACAGAAGAGGAAAAATACAAGTCTCTGCTCCCCACTGTTAATTTCTTTTCTTTAACTCTCTTCCCTTGTGAACATTTCCAGTACCTGCCTCTGCTGCTAATCAAAATTTCCCAGGCTGAAACTTTGCCAGGCTGAATATTGACCCGATTCACAGTTCCTGTTAAGCAATGGTGAAACTATCCAGAATGTGTTGAGCTTCCTTTTCCTGCAAAGAAATTAACTGTAGCAAAGATCACTGCAGCTAAGCTGTCTTCAGACTCAAGAAGATTCTCCCACACCTCTGCATTTCAGGAGATGACCTTTCTCAGACGTAAGGCCTACAGATAAGTTCTGACTGTATAGGGCACGCTACGGATATAGGATTTGATGCACAAATGTAACAGCGCTTCTGCTACCCTACATCAGCCAGTACATCACAGATTCAATGTCACAGAAAGAAAAGCATAAAGGAGAGAGAACAAACATAAGAACTAGCTCATAACTAGCAAATGGGGAAGAGGAGCCCAAGAAAAACAGTGTATGCTGAGGGGCCAAAGGAGTACTGCGGAGTTAGACTCCCTAGAGGAGGTGGCGGAAGCCAGAGGCAATATTATCTCTCTAAACGCAAACATCGTCCGAGAGCGTTGTTGCTGCTGTGATCTCTTTGCTGAGTAAAGGACTGAGATTGCTAGTATAGGAAGCACTGTGCAGACTGATGCCCCAGGGCATCACAGTCAGGACTGGGAGACGCTGAGATCCGCTTCAGCTGACCCTTCCCATAACGGGGGCACTGAGTGCATGGATCAAACCTGAGATTTTCGGTCTCAGAGTTCAAAAAAGCTACCGGAGGTGAAATCATTCCCCTACTTCCTCCACTTCACGTCTCCTCCAAGAACAACGCCACAATATTTTTTCCTTCTGTTTTACCAAAATCACCTGGGGGTCAATTATCTTTCTAGGATGGAAACCATATGCCATTTCACATTCTTGCATAAGGTTAAGCTGCATATGATGAAACTGATCAATTATATCTTGCGGGAAAGAGAGAAGAGGGTGAAATCTAGCCAGAAGTTAATTTTCTCATTTGATGACAATCTAATCCAAGATATCAGACACATTCAGAAATTTGCATGCCCACAAGGAACACAAGAGAGAAAATGCTGCTTTTGTCATTACAAATTGAAGCTGCATGGGGAGCATTAAAGCAAACAAGATGGAGAAATGCCCTATCTAAGACTGATAAGAATTTTACTACAGGAGGACTGAATTATTTCAAAGATAGGTGTTCTGCGTGATTTTTTTTTGTCTGCAGCTAGCATGCTACTTTAAACACAGGAGAGATCCGATTGATATAAATACTGACCTGGCGTGTGGATCTACACTTGTCACTTCACTTCAGTGCATGAATATGCCTCTCAAATGTTGGTCTGAGTTTGTAAGCTATCTGGCGCATGTGATTGGTTCTTGTCGCCAGAATAGTTTTCCTTCAAGCTAGAATATGAGCGTTTTATGTGATCTGGCAGGGACAAAAGAGAAGGAGGAAAAAGAGGCATGGAATCGCTCCCTTGATCTTCACACTGGTAAAATTCCATGCGAACAAAAACTACAAGTGGAAATAAGAGCTACAGCCACAGGCAAACGGCTGTAGGGAAAACACAGCTCAAGCTGAGACCTGTTTACAAATAAATTCTTGATAACTCCTAAATCAATGATTTTGTTGCCTATATCATTTCCTTTCCTTGTCAAAGAGCAACTTTCTCTTTGACGGTGAAAAAGGATAACTCTGAGAACGCTCAACCCACAGCTTTGAAGAGCTTAGCTTGTAGTTAGGGTTATATTTCAATTCAGCTATACTTCCCCAGCATCTAGCATTTGGAAAGCTTATTGCTAAGAAGACATAGGCTCACACACACACACACACACACACACACACACACACAAACACAGAGATGTCTACTGTTCCTGTTTCAAATAACTCTTGTAGAGAAAGAGGGGTGTATATGTATGGGTGTGCACGTGTGTGGGCATGCATGGGAAAGCAAAGTCAGCTTTATTTCTCCTCTGAATCCCACCTAAACAAAGATCCTAATGTTATGTGCTGGAATGAGGTAAGAAACATGATCGTTTGGTCCCAAGACCTGCCTGAAACTACAGTTTCTGTAGCCCTGAAGGAGCAGCAGCCAAAGTGAGGGAGATCAGATGAACTGCATTTAGAAGTGATGCAGTGAAGTGGTACAAGGGGAAAGTGCTTTTAGTGATCAATATGAAAACGGGGGCTTTCATCTAACCACAGAGAGAATGGCAAAGAAGATTTTGGGCAGTATAATATAGCTTCTTATTTTAAACTAAAGACTTACTTAATGATGCTTATTAAAGGGTTGTTACTTGGTTTTATAGAAGAATGATGGCCTTAAGTGCTTCTTTCCTCCAGAATGAATGGCCTCATGTGGAAAGACATCTTTTTTTTTTTTTTTTTTTAATCCCTGGTCCCTGTTAAGGAGGTGCTCTTCTCCGTTCTGTATAACTATTGCCAAAACTCATCAACTCATGCCACAAGAAATTCACGTGCACGCTTTATTTTTTAAGTCCACTGCCTCCTGCCATGGGCAGTGAAATCCATCAAGCAGCACATTTATGCAACAGCACTCAGGTAATAAGTTATTAGGCTTTGATTCACATAACAATTGTTAAGATTTGGAACAAGTTTACCAGTGCTTGAGAGCTCCAAAATAGCACGCTGGCTGTAGGTCTAAGAAAAAGCATTGGGCCAAAGTGAAGTCTAGAGGAGATACACTGAAGTCAATGCATTTCCACCAGGAGTGAGCCGGGCTGCACGTGTCTGCCGTGGAAATCTTTGTACCACTGCGGCACTTCATTATAGCTGTCATTTTGTCTACGAATTATTGCTTCCTTGTCAGATATACCTCCCCTGCTACTTGAAAACAGTCATCTGGGGAATAGGCCAGCAGCAAAACAAAACCTCCTGGAGGTTAATACAGCAACAGCAAAAAAAAGGAGCTGGCCCACCTCTTAAACAAGGGGGCAGAACCACATGGTACTCATTCAGCTACAGAAATCAAATCTGTCTACATCTGAATACAACAGGCAGCACTGTTTTTTCTGGCCCTGGAAATCAACAAGGTCTTTTGAACTCAGTGTTATTAGCTTTTTTGGACTCCATAGTGTGTTTCAAAGCCTTATAGTTCTGCAGCAGTAATTAGCAAAGACAATTCCGAAAAATTAGCGTCTTATGAAAAAAAAAAAAAACGTGTTCATTAGCTTTTCAATTATTGTTAAGAAGCCCCATATGACATATGAATATAAGTATACAGGGTGCTGACTTTCCTACAGTTCAGTAAAGAGACATAATGCTGAGATATGCCCTGGGAATTGGAAGTCTGAGACTACCAAGCTGCCCTTCTTCTTGTTATATGATTTCATTCCATTAGGCCTTTTGTGGGTAAAAATGATCCATTCTTATACTTACTGTAAAAGAAACCATAAGGCATTCATTTCAATATAGTTAGAATTGTATAGTTGTAATAGTTATACATTTATGGGTAACAATTTAGATATGCTTATAACAGTTATAATTATAAAATGGGCCAAACCTATGATAAGTCATGCCGCTCCTGTATTCCTCTTGAAGGTATATGTCATACATGCGCAGGTACACCTTCTGTGCTAAACCTAACTCGCATCCGGAGGGAGCCTAGCAGTCTAACATGTAGATTTATATATCTTTACAACTGTAAAATGGGGCAAATGTTTTGAGGTCAAGTATCTTGAGACATGTAGAATATAATAACATTCCTATGGGAATTAATATGGCTTGGAATCAACTGATGATCAAATGAATGAAATTAAAGAGCCTTCCCTCTGCTGCCTTCCCTCTGCTGCCTTCCCTGAAGCGTCAGTTATGAAACAGAAAATAAACACAAAAAAACAATCTAAAATCATGACCAATCACCCCAGGAAAAGTTTCATACTCACTTCACACTACTAAATGGCTACAAATCCAGAGCAACTGCAACAGAAAATCAGGTTCAACTTTCCTGGAACAAATTATGCTTTGAATTATGTTGGTGCCGTGCCACAGAAGTCAATGGGATATGACCTTCGGAACTAATGAAAGAGGTCCACTAAATCTGTCCTACTCAGCGTGGCTGCAGAGTCGGTCTGCTCATTATGTGCGCAGCCTCTTGTCCCCACTGTTAGGATAAGTACAATTTGTTTGTTTAAAATTTAAGATGACGTATGTAAGAGGCACCCTTCTACAGTGAAATCCGCCTGGTAATAAACACACTGGAAAATGTAGATCAGATTTACATTAAAACTGATATAACTTGATGAACACCGGTCCGCTCTCTTTGAGATCTCTTTATAATGGGATAGATTCAGTAGGAAGTGTAGGAGATGGGCAACCGTTTTAGAGACATTAGCATTGCCCAGCCTGGCCCTAGTTGTTGCTTGAATGACTTTAAAGGAGCCATGCAGCAAATCCATATCCCTTCCTTTCCTCCCACCCAGATTATGTCGGATCTGGCCCGCACATCCGAGTAGGGAAAAGAAATTGAAAGAGATTCTGACACAGAAAGCTGCATGTGAGAAGCACATCCACATGATGATGGTTTCAAATAATAACTTTCAAACACACTTTTGAGAAATGCCTACAGAAATGAGTTTGTTTATTCTTCAAGGAACGAGTCTGGGAGGGGGGAGGGAGAGATAAAAAATAATGAGAAATTAATATAACTATCATTACCCATAAATATTAAAACAGATTGACAGATTAGGACATAAAAAAGCAAATGGAGCTTCCATAGTTTATGTTTCTAATAGCATTAAGGTTCTATTTCCTGTCAACTGGTTAAAGCCTAATTGTCATTAATTTTTCATCGCTAAATAGAAGAAGAAATGAGATTCTTGTATTATTGGCCATACACTCGAGCTGTGAAGGGAGCCCAGTGCAAAGCGGTGAAAAAGGCTCATAACATGATAATTGAAATTATGGCTGGAAAAGACTTATTAATTCATCTCCTCGTCAATGCAAATTCGCTTCTACTATGGAGCATCTGATGAAGTAACATACCCAAACAGAGCTTAAAAATGACTCAATGGTTAGAATTTTTGTTATTAATTAACTAAATTATTTTTTTAATGGAACCTCTGAGCAAGTAGCCTGTAAGTAGTGTATTCTGTATGTACATATACATGTATACAGTGCAAGCATAAGTAATCTCCACCTTAATGCATAGGAGTGTTTCTATCCTCCTAATGGTCATTACAAAGACATCTGAACTCAGTCCAAGTGATGGGGCCTAACCTTTCTTTTCAATGCGACCAGCTAACTGCTTCCTTCTCACCTTTGACATAGCTGCTGTTTATTCAATAAATACTGAGGAGCTTGTTCAGATCACCCTCCTTGGGTATCTGACTTTAACATCTTGAACGCTTTTCCCCAGTGAGTGTCCACGGAGTTTCAGGGTCTGGCGGGCTCAGATGGCACAGTGGTCTTAATCATTCCTTCCTATCCTGATCTTAATGTTGCAATAAATACCTTATGGCTTCTAGTACTCACAGAGTGCTTTATTCATGCAAAGTTTTTTTAGGGAAGACTGTATCATCTCTGTATCACCAACAAGACAGTAAGGATGCTGGGCTTCCACTAGTATGGATATCAGCTAAAAAGACTTACGCAGTGGCCAGATAAATACTTTGCCCATGATATAAAAGTATGCATATGTTTCACATTAGCCAAAAGGTCATGGCCAATTCAGAAAGCTCTATAGTGTATGCCAGTAGGTGACTGAAAATCACAAGGACTTGATGTTAATATTCATTCCCCAGAGCAGTTTAGAAGAATAACTTCATGCGAGGCCATCACGATATGGGTAATGCAACTAACAATAAACCAGGGACGCTTTGCAAGACATTGCATGCCATCAAATGAACAAACTGAAAACTTAGATTACTGAATCTCATTTCCTTTAACTGTAATAATGGCAAAAGTTACTGGTAAAATATGTTAGAACAAATTAAGGTCAGATTAACTTTTTAATACTGTCATCCCTTTTTAATTACCGGAAATATCTTCCACCATATACTTTGGAAAATTCTTTAAGTCACATTGCAACAGGAATTTCTCAACTGCTTTGCAGTTCAAATTTTCCTTTTTTTTTTTTTTTTTTTTCACATAATCCCATCACACCTGTTTTTATCACCTTGGGAGAACAGAAACAATCTTTCCCCCTTTTCCTCTGAGTGCATGACTTTCTTTTTCCTACCAAGTCAGGTTGTTCAGCCCCTTAATGATTTTTGCTGCTGTTCACGGAATTCCCTTCAATTTGTCAACATCCATCACTAGATTCAAGGTGCAATCTTATCACTGCCGTGTAGCAAGAAAGTCACCTCCCTATGGACAAAGAAATGAAAACTCTGCACATACAGACCAAATCACACTAGCCCCTTTTGTCACCCTCTAGCATTCCAACTTACATATATATTATTTGCTGTCTGCTAAAACCCCAAGGTCTCCTTTGACATTTTTGCTTTTCAGGTATCTTTGTCTGACTTAATAACTGTGCTTTAGATTATTTCCCTCTCAGATTTATTAGCCTACATTTTTCTAGGTCAAATCTCATTTTGTTACTTGAAGCACATATATCTGACATCTCCCATTATCCTTGTGCTATTTCCTGGATGATTAGATATAGCTTATAATTTTGAGGCAGGAGCTGGAAGACCCTTGTTAAGATATAGAGGGGAATCGCTCAGAGTAGTTCAGCCCTTTTATCCTTTTATGTCTCATCTTGATCCTACCAAGTGCTGCACCCCTTGTTTACTGCTAGGACGCTAATTTTTCTCAGTGTGACTGACTGTACCAATGCCAGAAGGCGGCCCTGGAACTCTCTCCACCCCGCTTACTGGCCAGGAAGAAAATAGCAACCACCAGCCCCTTCAAAAGGCAGCAGTTACCTCTGGAAGTATGCACTTGGAATATATTAACAGGATTTCTAGCTGGTGCAAATGCAACAAGGTCATTTTGCTACTTCCTCTTCCGCCAGTCTGGGTGGCATCCTGCTCTTAGTATTAAGCGGCAAATGCAAGTAGCGTGCTCTTTAGGAGGATCGGTGAAGGCAATAAATACAGCTGTGACAAAACAGATTCCAGCTGTATATCAATGGATATTTTCCCACAACAGAGATGCATTTCTTTTTAATCATTCAGCAAGTCTTTCAGATAAGTTGCTGCCTGTAGGGCAAGCCCACCTCCATGTAAACAAGAAGTTAGTCACTTTTGGGTCTCCTATATTCAATAGAATAAAGAAATGGACATATTCAGGATATGAATAATCTCAACCTGAAATAAGCATCAAAACTAGGTCTTAGGAATTACACACTTGAAGTGCTTATGTCTTTTCAATGGTGTTGGAGGCCGTTGAATGTCCAGAATCTCTTTTCTTTGATCTAATAAATGCATCCTGCTGTGTTTTGGGTGCCTATTCTTAAGAAATTCAAGTAATTTGGCCTCACCAGTTCCGGGATTCACATTTCCAATTTTTTTCATACTACTAAGATGTAAAACCATAATGGCTTCTTTAGATTCTATTCTCTTTTTTTTTCCACATCATAAACCTTTTCCTCCGTGTAACTTAGGAGCATCTTTGATGATCCATGTTTAACAGCGCTTTTTACGCAACAGATGTCTAAGCAGTTAAAGCTCCACAGGAATACTATATCCTGTATTCAGTTTTCGAATAGCTTGTCCAAGGAATTTATATTTTCTTTCATTTCAAGGCCTGCAACAGATGTCTACTGTTGTCTTTCACCCTTTGTAATTTAATCCAAAGTATTCCACCATTCTGCTGTTCAGTATCAAATTGTATCTCACTGGCATTGCAAGCACGCAAAGTTATTCGTGACTTCACTGAATAGTGGTAATGAAACAAACAGAAGCAATACAAATAAATAAACCAGCTCTCATACACATTTATTGCCTTAAAAAGATTCTGCAGAGTACAGCTCCTTCCTTTCTGAGGTCTGTGCAGTAGTCTTCAAATGCTGCGAACAGAACTTCAAGAATAGGTCAGCTAGGTTAGCCCAACTATAACTGCAGCAGTCAACAATTCCCAAAATTTTCAACTTGACTAATCTATTCCAAACGTAAGACGCAAACGTGAAATCTGGATTACAACCCAGCTTCTTGAACACTACCATGACATAGTCCCTGAATCCCATTAAACCTCCCAAATCTGAAGATACTTGCCCACCATATGATACTGTACATTAAGTTTATTTCAATGAGAGAAATCTCTTTAAGTTTTATTACAGGAATAACTGTGAATTTTATTGTTTGTTTAACAACATGGAACTTTCCATAAAGATCAGAGACTTTAATTATACTCCTGTACCTAATCCTCTGGGTAACTCACCGGAGTAGCTTTTAAACCCTTTTTCAGGTTCTAGGCATGGCTTTTCTGTTATCCACTGTCATTTTCCACCCATCCTTATAGAAGGAATCAAAATCAGTGCATCGAATAGCTCTACCAGCTGGTGAGATTCTATTTTCACATTGATTTTCATCTCAGGAATTTATATTTACAAAGTAAGTTGCATTTTTTTTTTTAACATTTCATGCATTTGTGTAGAAATTGTGGTACTAGCAACAAATAACTTAGTAGTATGTGGTGCTTACTTGAACAATGACTATGCAAAACGCAGTGTCTTTTCAGCAGGTTTATTCCCTCTTCTTCTACCTTCTTCCTATTGATTTCAGTGATAAATTCCAACATATATATAAACTAGACACTGTTCCTATTATGCCTCCTCAAAGTAACTGTTAACTAAGTTCTAAACAATTATACCAATATAAACCAATTTGAAACATATCTATCAATGAGCACATCTTTTCAAGATGAAGTATTTACCCAGGGATAGCCAGGGGGAAAAAATAGCCTTTTAAAGCACCTCCTGTTCAAAAAGAGTGGAAGCATCCTGTCTGATCGTCAAACACCATGTTGAGTCTGAAAGAAATCACCGTGATGGACCACTACATAAGTCTGCATTGGGCTAACCTTCAAAACAGGAGCTGCAGAACCAAATGAAAACAGGGATGTACATTTTACGTGTTTATTTGCAACTGCAAAGCAATGGTAAGAACAGACTGAGGCAACAAGAGGCAGGTCAGGGCATTTCCTTCAATCGATTAATAATTAGAATTATTAACAGCGTCAACGATTTTCCTACTGGGAGTGACCACTCTATAGGAAATGACTTTAATAGTTCAAAATTTACAGTGCGAGAGAATCCCAGAATCTCTCCCTTAACTTCTCTGGTCAGTCAACCTTACGGAAACCTTGCTAAAGGGAAGAGTTTTTCCAGGCTTCGGCTTTTTCTCACTGACTGAACATCACTGGAGGACAGAAGAAAGGCAGGATGGTCCCTACACCTGAGACGGGCTGCATTCATGGAAAGCATAAACATTAAAGAGCGTATTTGAACACTGATCTTGTGTGACTAAAACACTCAACAACATCAGCGTGAAATGTGAGATATTCTCTCACAGAAAAATGCAATTTGGATTAAATTATTGACACGGGAAGCCAATAGTATTCAAGAGAGTGTTTCAGAAGGATAGAAGGCAGGGATGCTTCAGTTCTTTTAAAATTAGAATAATTAAACAGAATAATGTTCTTGCCTTCCTTTTATTAGACAGTGATAATTTATACGTAGACAATATTTTTCTCTCAGATATGAATATAAATCTAAATATAATTGATCTTGAATATTCAGGATTAGAGAACATTCTTGAATACAGATGAATAGAAATCTGAGGTAATCTTTATGAATTGTTCTAGGAAGATTTGAAGCTATGGCTGTACAGTTGAAAATATTTTTAATTTGGATCTGAACTAACACGGTTTCCTCATATAACAACAAGAAATTTCTTTTTCCAAGAAATGGTTTCTCAGATTTTAAATAATGAATTAACAGAAATGATTTATTTTCCCAAAAGAACAAGGCAAAGCATAGATGGCTCCGGATGGAGCATAGCAGTTATTTAGCAGTACATAACAGTATGGGACAATAAATAAAGAGTACCATGCTCAATTAAAAGTGAGAATGAAAGTGGAGGGATATATTCTGCAAGTGTTTGTACATCTCCACATCACACAGAAAACATAGAATTGGATTAAAACTGCATTCTATTTTCCAACTATATTCGATAAAAATGAATCATTTTTAAATATTCATTGCAATTTTCATGGCTTTTCCCTGGCAAATCGAAAAAGAAAAAGAAAGGAAAGAAGAAAGAAAGGAAGAAAGGAAGGAAGGAGGAAGGAGGAAGGAAGAAAGAGAAAAAAAGAAGGAAGGAAGGAAGGAAGGAAGGAAAGAAAGAAGGAAGCAGGGAAGGAAGGAAAGAAATCACCAACCCAGCAATCAGATCTTTGGACCTTCTGTAGCTAAGTGAAAAAAAAAAAATTGTCATGCCAACCAATAAAATCAATAATGTAAGTAATTATTTTAACATACATGACGAAGCAGATTTGCAAGTGGGTGTCTGTTGCCATTTCAGAACCACAAAAAAGTAAGCTGCCAATACTGCTAAATGAGAGGAAACAAATACACATGCAACTTCTCAGCCCAGAAAAGTCACTTGTATTTATTGCATTTAAGATCATTTTATTTGACTTTTCATTTAATTTTACTTTGCTTCTCAAAGAGTGCATTATATTAAATATTTACTATCTTGGTTAGGATGTCAAGGCACACTTTACTGTCTTATTAGATTACTGAACAGTAGTTCATGGAGGAATTATTTAGGGTTGCTCAAGGGTGGAGAATTAAATGTGATAGGGTGAAATTAAAAAAGGAGGAAGCATAGGCAGCTAATCTGGTCATTTCCAGAAAACTATAGACTGTTTCTCAGGGATGAACTAGATCATTCCTTTCTTTAGATTTTTTTTCAAACAGGCTGGGTGGACTGACAACAGCTGTTAAATAATAAATACCCCTACAATCACAGAGAGAAAAAGTCATTGGTTTTATTTTCTTGGTAACATTATGGTCTCCTTGTTTGAGCATGGGAGTCAGAAAACTTTTTTTCCTGTCTCTGCCACCTTGGTTGAATCATTCAGATTTTCCACTTTTGCTTGAGTCTATTTGAATTAGACGCCACGAGGCAGAGGTCTCTTACAGTATCTTAAGTCTCTTGAAATGGGATTTAACTCTAATTGGGGTCTGCTCTTGCTACTGCAATGCAAATAATAAATAAATGGGATATTTTCTAGCTATGATTACACTCTCTGATTTGTACCACCTTCTGTTTCTTCTTTTCTATTAAATTGTGGAAGCATATAAAGAGACTCAATCACCTACAAAGCTTTATGCCCCTGGAAAACAGTCTTACCATCTACAAGTGAAAAGTCACCTGGGAACTCCAAGAAATGCATCAGTCTTCTCTTTTGCCCTAGTCCTCCAGCTCCAACTCATCAGCTACCAGCATCCATCCTCTGAAGAGCTCCACCATTTACAGCTGTCTTTCGTGCCACGTGGCCAGTAAAAACTTCCTTAACCTTCTCAGAGATGTTCCTGCTCTGCTAGTCACTAGGCTTTTTCTACCATCAAGCATTGAGAAGCACCTCCAGAAAATGATGTTTTTTCTCTCTTGGCATTACCTGTAGAGGGAGCCCAAGTGATTCCCCTAGGAAGGACTGTACTGGATTGGACCAATGGTCCATCAAGCCAAATGATCAAGTACAGATTTCTAGAAAAGAGCACAAGGACAAGCAAGCACACTATGAGTTAGGTCCCCAGAATATCCCTCTGGACACCAATAAGTGTGGCTCGGGGACCTCCTCAGTCAGAGGTAGAGTTGTTGTGATTAATAGCTTTCAGAGGCAGTTTCTCTATGAAGCTTTTTAAAACATCCAAAACAACTAGCTAAAGCTCTATAACTAGTCTTTAGAAGGCTAAAGTTGGTAAGGGGAAGCCCATCCAGAACCTCCTGTATTTTATCACTGTTCCACTGTAATTTTGCTCTTTTTTAGCTCTGGTGACATTTCATGTTCCCCTCTTTGCCTGTGGGAGAAGAAAGCCACAGCGTCACAAGAACCATGAGCCCAGGGAGAGATCAGATCTAGTGCTCAATTTACTTGCAGGGATGACACAGCAACTGAAGATTACAGGTTCTAAGGGAAACGAAGGGACAGGGGAATGAAAAAAAAGAAAAAGTGTTCCCTTTCCAGTCAGCAAGTGTTCCCTTTCCAACTGCACCTTCCAGGTGTGGCTCAGAGCCAGGGTTTGATTCCAAGTGAACCTCTGCAAGAACTCGGTCCATCATGCTTTCCAGGAGGTTAATCACATTAAACTACGCCTAATGTTTTATTGAAAATTGATAGCTTCTTCTGCTGATCTATAAATTCCTACTTCATGTTGTGGCTGTCTTTGATTCATGGTTTGGAGGCTTTCCCAATTTTCAACTTCTAAAATCTGCCCAGTTATAATATAATTACTATTTTCTCCTACACTTGCTTACGACAGCCTTGTTTAATGCTCGTTTATTTTGTTGCTGTGGATTTATTTTGATCCCAATGGATCACTGTCATGGTATGAGTAATATATTCAAAATAGCAAACATACTCCCAGCTATTATCATGAAAATTCTCAGAAAACTCCCGCATGCCATATTCAGCATCATTTTTCCTGTGATTATAGGAAAACAATAGGAAAACACTGCTGGAGAATGAGAGGACAGAGGGATCTTCAGTGTCAATAAACATTCAAAACTAACTAATTAAGATCCTAGCTATGTGACCCGCCCTGTGCATTTGCTAGAGTTATTTTGGGGGAGCAGGAATATATTTAGGAAATATATTGCTGCTATTTTTAGAAAAAAGAATGATTTTTTTTTTTCCTTTCCTATTTCGTGTTAAGTTTCCTGTCAATCAATAGAAAGCCTGTCCTTAGCTTGTAACAGGAGATGGGATCTCCATCTCTACACTCTTAAGCAAAATGCTTAATTAGCTATCAGCTTTCTCCTATGTAAATATATACCAAACAAGAGAATACTCACTAAAATTAAAAATAGAGTACTTCAGAAGGGAATTTTGGAAGAAAAGCATTCTTTAAGATTCAAGGTTAGACCATGGAATTGACAGCCACAAGAAGTTGTTAGAGCCTAGAAGCTGGCTGGTGTCAAGTTAAGCCCAAATGTGTATTTGGATATCAAGAATGTTTCTGCTCTAATTAGAATAAATTGTGAACTCAGATTAAATTCCATATTACCAGAGTGTTTCAGAACATAAAAACTAGACCAAAAAATATTACGAAGGCAGCAGTCTAACATTTGCCTAGAGTATGACGCTTAAGCCAAAAGCATGATGTTTAAATGTAATTTAATTGAGGAACTACTGGTAAACATGCACACCTCCTAGGCTTCCCTGTGCCAAGAGAGGAGACCCTCTAGAAGGCAGTGCAGCCTGTTTGAGACCTGATCTGTCTCCTGCAGTGCTCCTCTCCCTCTGCTGTCTACCCAGAGAGTTAAGAGTGACCCGACATCTAATTTGGATGCCTCACTTATGTTCCTAAATTTAGGTGGAATGAAGCTGGGGTTAAACCAGCTTTCAGGTGTCTGATATGGTTCAACTGTCCTTCTTGACTAGGTAGCCCTGGAAAAATATGGCAGATCCTATGCGGATCATATCTATTTTCATTCTTCCCTATCAGTGCATCAACTTGTGCTGAAAGCTGGGAGATCCTGGATGAAATGACCTGCAGAATCATGCTCTTGGGTGGATCACCCCTTACAGTCCTTGCACCAAAGACACCTGGAAGGGTCCTGCGATGAGAGGCTGAATATAACCACTTGGAGTTGGTCTCGCGATCTTGATGCACACAGTCGTGATCTTCTTGGCCAATGTGCCTATGTGATAGGATGAACTCTGAGGAGGGTAAGGTCTTAGTGGTACCCACCAAGAATATCCCTACTTCTGTTATCTAATAAGTCTAATGGAAGAACTGGTGGGAAGGTCAAGGATAAGGCACACCCAGGAGACTGCATTGAAGCAATAGATGGTACTGTGGGGTGGGGGAGATAGTGAGAATCCAAGGACAAGAGAAAAAAATAGTGATTTTCAACTGCCAAAATGCCCAATCAGCTGCGGTTTGTGGCTCTGCTGAATACTTTAAATCCACTTCCCAGTGTCAAAGCTGAAGTGGATCTGTTCAGTGCTCAACATTACTTTTCCTGAAAGAAAGCTACTGCTGGGAGCCCAAAGTGCAGACAGGCTTTGGGGGAGAACATGACAGGGCAAAAGATCAAGGAAATCTCAGATAGGGAAGAGATTAGGAAAAAACAACAACAACAACAATAACAAGCAGACTTGATTTTCCTCTCGTTTAAAGCAATTTTACATGTCACAAGTCAGCTGATTTCAGGAGAGCTGTCCCTCATTTACACCGGTGTGAGAACAAGTGTGTACCAAGGACAGATTTCATAACATGCACCATCCTTGTATTTTTCCTGCCTTTTTTTTGGCTTTTTTACTAGCAACTGTTTTCATCATTGCCAACAAAATAAAATGAGTAAAATAAATATATTGCTTTATAAAAAAAAATATATATATATATGAAAATAAAACAAATAATGCGTTTTTTCAGAGTTTGCATTTACAGACCACTTATAACACACTGGTGTTATACAGACGTCTGCATTTGGACCAGTGATCTGTATAGGTGTAGGTGTGATAGATGCCGACAGGTATATCCATTAATAGAATCCCCTAAACATACTAATTCTCACCATAACGGTTGTTAAACTTTCTCATTTTGCCTTATCTAACGAGAATTCTCTCAGTATTTGCATTAGAGATGCCCAGGGAGTATTGCAAAAGCTGAGGTAAATCTTGTAAGGTCAGAAAACCCTAAGGAAGCATTTTTAAGAGCAAACATTTTGTATGATGCTCGCGTATTGAGTAACCAAGTTCTTGGCAATCTTAAAGCAGGTTCTGTTTACATGAGAAGGCATGAAAATGGCCATGAGGAAAAAAATATATAAACATTATGCTGCCTGGCCCTTGACAGCTGAGGCTACGGACAATATATTACACACAGATGTACATTTTGTAATGCTTTCATTTAAAAGGTTTAAGCTGTTTCCAAGGGGACTGCTCCAACTCCCAGACAAACGGTCACTTGACAGCTCTCCTAGTGCTCAAAGCTCTCATGCAATTTTGTTCAATACACAAAGTGCCAGACTGAAGGAAATTGCTGTTCCTCAACTGATGTTAAGTGATTGGCTTTCTATCTTCATTAAATGTGTGCTACTCGATGCCTCAAAGACATTTTACCTTGTCCTAGAACGCGAACTTTAGCAGCTTTGTGAAATACCCAGAAGGGCTCCATGGAAATAAGAAGAAAAATCTTAAGTCCTGACTTCCTATGCCCTTGCCCCTATTAAGTCCATTAGAGATTGGACAGATCAGATGCTGTCTCACTAGATGTCCTGAGTTACTCTTAAAGTTGGTTTCTGAACTCAAATGAGATTTTAATCCTAAGGAACCAGATCTCATTTGCAAAGACGAATTAAGGACAATGGAAAAGGAAGTGGGGGAAAGGGCTGAGGGGAAAAAAAAGGAAATATGTTGCCTTTCAGGGGCATTAGTGTATGATTAATTATTAAATTAATATAGCTATCAGGGAAGCACTGGTGGTGCTAGGCACTGACAGCTTTCTCCGCTCTAGTTAAAGTAGCCGGGGCCCTGCATCTTTGTTAATTCTGATGAGAATTCAGGTAGTTTCAGGCAAAATGGGTTTTGGCTGGAGTGTGTGAAGCCTCCTCCTGGTCTTGCAGAGCGTGGTGGGAGATCAGACACCTTTCTGCATCAGTCCTTGGCTAGGCATGACAAAGAAAGGGAGATTTGTCTCTCAGTAGCCATCAAGGAGACAGGCATCCTTTTTCCCATTTTGGTAATAACGAGGAGCCGCCGCACATTTGAAGCTTGAAAACACAACTGCGCTGTTGAAAGCCTCTATAATGAGATCTCTGTTTGAGAGTCAGATCTGATCAAATAATAGGCCTTCCCTGTTTGTGTTTAAGGGTGGGTAAACAGCCTCAAAGTGAATGCTAACCAGGATAAATTGCACGAGCGTCTCACACTTGTGCAGATGGTTTGTCCCACTGCTATTGAAAGCCCTACTGGTCTGCAACTGGACCTAGGTCTGATACAAAGCCACTACTCATTTAGGAAGAAAGGTGAATATTTACCCTTCTGACAATTCGGCTCACCAGAGGAAAAAGAAGGCAAAAAGATAAAAGTACTGTGCCTTGTGGAGAATATCATTACCTCTGAAAGAGTGGATGGATGGGGACATTATCAGTTTTCACCCTTTTCTTTCAGTAGTCCCCAAATAAAAAATACCTGTGTGTAAAAAGTGATGTAATACTGAAAGCATCATCACTGGGAAAAGTGGTACTTTGAGCAGAATAAGGAATAACCTTTTATATTGAAGCATGAAGGCACAAATTAGCACTGAAAAATCCCAGGAACTGAGTGGAGTCTGGGTCCTCTCGACAAAGGTAAAGCAGCTTCAAGATAGCAATAGTCCCCTTCACATTTTATGGCCCACTACAGAAAAAAAAAAATAAAAAAAATTCACAAATAGTGTAAACATCCTCTTCCATCCCCTAAAAATGATCCCACACAGGCATGGAAAATCATAGCAGTCTCAAAAGCCATGGAGCTCTTCTAGCCCATGGAAGAGGTTAAAATTCTCCAAAGATCTTCAGTACGTTTGAAGACCTTTCCACGTGGTTCCACATGATTTACCAAAATGAATAGCTCAACAGGCAGTTCAAGCATGACATTTGAGGATTTGGGGGCCAGATTCCTGTCACTCTAACTTTAAACACTTAACTGAGCTGCTAAATTAAAAGCAGGGATTTAGGGAAAGGAAATCACCTCTGAATTGCCAAGTGAAGATGCTTCTTCCCACTGGCTAAAAATGTAGTCTGGAGTAACCGTATTTCTAACATAATTGCCACTGTGAGAAGCTCAAATTTAGGCCGAATGAATCCAGATGCTTCCCTTAGAAGTATTTCCCCTAAAATGCCATCCACTGCTCCTCTGAAACTTTCTCCTATAAACACTTAGTGCTCGTAACTTGGTTTGCTTCATGCCACAGCAAGGAAATCTAAAATTCCCTTGAATCCAAACAACCTGCTTTAAAAAAAAAATGAAGTAAAATACTCAGGGGTAAAAACGAAGTGCATGTTCAGCTCAATCGTCTCCCAGTTTGGCACAACCGTATAGTCTAGGGAAGCAGATAACAGTAATTTCTCAATAGGGGGCCAATAATTAGTTGGGAAGGGAGAGAAGTGACATTTCTCTGTTCCTTTTGTATTAAGAAATGACAAATCAAACAATGAATTGACACTGTTGCATTTAAATTTCATAAGTCTGTCATTAAAATAAGTATAGAAAACCATGTTAATGGCATTTCGCAGTTAAGGTAGTATGTTGTGTTAGGTGCTGCACAAGGACTGGCTACAGGAGAACCCTAAGAGAAAAAGACCTGTGTTTTCCCACCGCGAGGAGCACAGGAATGGGGATAAACAACCAGTCTGCTTGGAAACACAATTCCAGCAGCCGTTGTTTGCAGTTATGAATGTGCAATCCTATCTTTATATTCCGCATGTGGATATAAATTGCCAGCCCTGTTCTGCATTTACCAATATGTCATGCCTGTGAAATATTTTATTATATAAACAAAGCAATGTTTCACTTCATATGAGCTAGTATTTTCTGTGTAGATCTGACATCTAAAGGGGTGCTGCACTACACTGTTATTATATTGTCTATTAACAGCCTCAGCCGGTGTCTCTGGGCATGCTGGCCTGGGAGACAGCCTCTTCCCTTCTAATCCCAAGATGCAGAGCAAGGCGTATATTCTTTCTCCCTTTTTCTCTGTTATTAAATGAGGAAAACAGCTGTTTCTTCCACAGGGTGGCGAATGTTTGTAAAGTTTTCAAAAGAGTACACACAATTATTCGTGAAGAACATAAATATTAATGGCTTGATTCAACATAGCCATAGTCTGTCTTTCTTTAAGGCATTGTACTGTTCTCCATCATCACAGCATCTGAAAAAATCCACGTAATATTTCTTTAGCAACTGAGAGCGAGAGAAAAGTCCTTGGACTTCATGGTGCTGCTTCTCTCTCTGGAAATAATTCTTAGGCTTCAGAAGAGACAATTTTTAGATTTGTAGACAATTTTTAATTTTTAGAGACAATTTGGATCTTGCTTTGATTTGTGTTTTTGATGGTTGATTGATTTGACTATGTAACTAATTTTATTTTGCTGCTATTTGATTTACTGAAGTTACAGCAGGGTGGGGGCAGGTAGAGGGCATGTCCATGTTCTGAACAAACTTCCTATTAGGTTGGAAAGACCTTTTTTCTGGGAGATTGCTGAACATTTATAACACCCTTGTAGCTGTAGTTTTCCTTCATGCAAGACTTTGCAATGGCACAATAGGGAAAGCGCAAAACTGTTACATTTATGAGCACTACACAACCCAAAGGCTGAGACATTATTTAACATATAGATTAGATGGATTAGGTTAGAAAGAATTCCACCAGAAACAATGCTGTAAAATAGCACTGAATTTAACCCAAATTTGTTCATTTGTTCAGTATCATATTTATCTATACCGTACGTTTGGGAAGATATTCCCAAGGATGTGTCCTGTCTATCTGCACTGATGGAGAACGATGAAGTATAAACTCTACTTATCTCAATTGTAAGGACCGGCCCCAAGGATCCTGCTTTCGCAGGGTCTGTACTAATTTACGCTACATCCATACTGCTAATTTAAATGCCTCAAAAAACATTCATAGACACTGAGACCGCCTGGCATGGAGCAGCAGGGTCTAAACTAGTAACCTCCTGTAGCCTCCAGAACAACACAGATGCATAAATACGCCTTGTGGGAATGATCTCTAGATTGTCCTGATTTCTGATCCAAATCTAGAAATTATTTAAGAGACACTAGTTGACACAGGCAAAAGCAATGTTGCAGACGCTTCTAACAGTGCAGCAGAAAAGATGATCGTATCCCAGTGCCTGGGACTGTTCCCAGGCACTGTTTAATTTACTTGTATGGAGATACTCTTAATGTTCCCATCAGTGAGATGAGCTTTAACATCTACTGGACAGTAAAAAATTATTTAATACATGCCCTGACCACGGCAGTGCAGGATGGCCTAGGAATATTAAATTACAGTGGTTGCCAACCAGTAATGCAACATTTTTTAATTATTCAGAACAACTCTGCCGTCGTCACAGCTAAAAATCAAGGACTTGGCAGAGAAAACTGAAATCATAAACCCACCATCAGCCCCATCAACAAAAGACGACAGAGAATTTGGAATCACCAGACGTTTCTTTCCAGATGTTGCCTCTGATGATGCTGCAGATACAGACTGGATTTAACTCATGAGCCAGAAGATAAATGTGAAAGCTACTGGAAGGCCAACTGTCCTGTACCCATGTTCACCTGCCCCTTTTTAGTACAAATAGCACAATTTGAGTAGAGGAGGTTAATGATTTCCCACATCACGTGGGAAATACGTCTGTATAAAGGTTTATGGCAACACTTGGTTATGTGATGTCCCAAATGATTTATCAAAGAAGCTGATGTAAAAGACCAGCAAGACATGCTAAGGAATTAACTACTTAATTCTTTCTGGGAAATAAATAAACACTCCGAACCCTCAGGAAACTGGAAACCCACCTCGTGCCGAAAACAACTTGAAATTTGTTTGCCTTTGATGCGTCTCCTTAGTCACAGGTAATAGTGATAAATTCACAACTTGTGACAAGTAAAAGGAGGAACTGGAAAGGCACATTGCACGTTCAAGTCATTTGATCACCTACCGAACACAGCGTCTAGAAAGCAGGTTTCCTTCACAATGCTTTATTGCTCAAACTGGGCGGGGGGAAAAGAAAAAAAAGAAAAGAAACAGCAGGCCGCAAAATGGAGTTTGAAGTGCTGAAATAGCAACATACCAGGAACCAAAAATACCAGGAACCAAAAATACCAGGAACCAAAGAGCAAACAAGAAATGAAGATTAGCTTAGAGAACTGTAACATCCGACTTCAATTTCTCTTACTTCTCCACGTAAGTCTATTAATGAGAAGTATTCCCTCTACACAGGTTACCAAAATACAGGCTGCGCCTCTACAGCTTCCCATCTATGTGACCAACATCTCCATGCCAATCTCTGGGCAAGAGCTGCAGCCATGGCAGATCAGCACAGATGGTGACCCTGAGTGAAGATCCTTCCTACATGCCAATGAACTTCCACTAAAGATGAAACCACTCGGGAAATGTGGTTCAGGATGCTCCTCTCATGCCCTCCAGGGACCCAGTGATGATCCTCTGATCTCCGTGACTGTGGACAGGACAGATTCAGCCGCCACTATAAGCACTTACAAGAAGCATCTGAATTAAAAGTGAAGATTTCCAAATAGCTCTAGAGGGAAACATAGCCCATCATGGGGTGAAAGCTCACAGTTAACTATATATATATTTATTTTGTTACCTTTGATATCTGAAATTCAGTAGATCTAGATCTTAAGGTCTTATTTCCTGTAAAAACTGAGCTAATCATACCTTCCTTTAACAAAAAGGGGAAATTTTTTATTAGCTAAGTAAACAATGAAACAGCTTACAATTGTTCTTGAGGAAATTATCCTGATCGTGTATGTGTTGGCCACATCCTTTTACTAGTCCAACAGAGTCACTGTTATTGGACTGGTTATCCAGTCTGCATTTCCTTTGTGTAATCTTGGGAGTCCTTAATAGTCGAGAAGCAGATAAATTAGCAAAAAAAAAAAGCAATAGAGCAAGGTCTAGGATTTGATCTTTAATGTTAAACTTTTTTTATAAATGACTGTTTGAAAAGTGATGCAATATTCCTACAAGAGTCAGAAATGCATCTTGGCAAAGGATTTGCAAACAAGACTGAAAAGCTGCCTGCTGGGTGATGCAAGGGAGCTATAAGACTCATTAGTTTATTGGTTGGAGCTGTTGTGAGATGAAGATCTATTTCTGACTTAAAAGCGGAAAGGTGGGACAAACATTGGCATAAAATCACAGAACATGGTTCTGGAGCAAAGTATCCTGAGTGAACCCAGGAGCTTTTATTAAAGTCAGCAAAACCCTATTGATATAGTGTCTTCATAGATTTGGTCTATAATGAATAAGCATTAACCAATGATCTTCCACACTTTTAAACTGTTGTCATGGCCCCAGGCGGTGTTTTGTTCAAGAGCTTACAAAAAAATTTAGGGGAATACTTCAGGACTGTATGGGCTAAGGAGCATTCCTCAGAGTGAGTGTGTGCATGCCCACACTCTACCTCAAGAAGACAACTTAGAAATAAATTCCTAAATACTATATGTTATCTGAAGCAATACTTTTGAGATTTATTCTTTGATTTAAACGACACAAGAGAAAAATAAAAGAATAAATCAGATGCTAAGAGGAAGTGCAGTGCCTTGGTCATTATTAATGCCTGAGAGATAAATAAGGGGACATTAACTGGAATGTGGCCAACTTCATTAATTCTAGGACAAGAGTAGTAGAACAGTAGGAGAAAGAGTATTCAAAAATAACTTATGAGGTTAAGCTTTAAAATGCCCAGGATTAGAGGAAGTGAAATTCATCTAAACAGTTACATCCACAAAGAAAAGGAGCCAGAGCTTGACATCAGCCTTTACTCTCTTAGCTTTCTGTAGCCGGAATAGGCACACTTAACAAGAAGCTCTAGAGGTATGCAGGACTCCAGAGTAAGACATCTTCCTGGAAGAACAGAAAAAAAAAAAAAAAAAAAGGCATCTAAGGCTATCCAGCCCGTTCTGGTGGGACAGCACATGCACACCAACAGCATCGCATTGTTAATTAAAAGCTCTATAGCAAGAAGGGAGAAGATCCCTTGCTTCCGCCTTCAGATGAAAGCAGTTCTTCCACTGCACTCCTGCACCACGGCAAGTAGCACCGTAAAAGGGGAAAACTGTGCAAAATTGAGGTAAAGTCACCATAACGAATGCCATTTCTCCATTGTGTCTATACCTGACGCAATATTAAATTTTTGATTGCAAACTGTGCTGTCACAATGCTCAAGAAAGTGTATGAGCAGCTGTGAATCCGTGCCAGAACTGAAAAAAATGGAAGAGATGACAAAGGACAGATGTTTTATGTCACTCTTGAACGAGAAAATCTTTGATCAGAAGCCTCTCAAGTAAAACTGTGTGAAACGGTTTGATGGAGAACATGACCAAAATCATAAATCCTCAAAACAAAACTCAAAAGAATGATTTTGAATTCATATATACGTGTATATATATATATATGTACACATATGGCATATATATACAAAAATGTATATTCATGTGTACATATAAATGGCAGGAAGAAGCTGCTTCACTTAATACAATGAATGTTTTTAACGTTTACCAAAGACAAGGATTTGCAGCTCGAACCTGGAATAAAGCCATACTGGTTCAGCGTAAATTGGTAGTTGTAGGCCAAGAGATAGCTGGTCTGTTAAGATGTTTGCAGAGTTTCATTGTCTAGATTAATTAATGATAATGGTCAAGAGTACGATAATGTATTGGCTTCCAAGAGGGAATCGGGCAATCTTCCCTGCTCAATGCAGTGTTAGGAGATTTGAAATATTTGAGGCATGCGAAGCTCCTAGGATGATTTATACAACTTGGTGCTCGAGCTGCCTGGTCCTGGAAATTTGCTATTAGAAGTTTTCTTGTAGCTTAAGTGGATATTATTCCTTCATAATGTTTTTTTTTTTTCCCTCCATAATTTCTGAAAGTTTAAGGTTCTTCAAAAAACCTATGCAACTGATATTTTTTAACCTTATATTTTTTAATTCTTTCTATAGAGGTTTGAGTTTTTGTTGCCATTTTGTCTTAGTGATCAGTTATGTAAAGAACCAAACATTTAAAGTGCTTGTCTTAAGTACCACTACATAACAAGCGTTCTCATAATGCATTTAGCATATCTTTAATTTCAAAAGAACACTTGATGTGTTCTGTGAAAGAACAAATTTGTGTTTTCCATTTTATATGAGAGCTAACCCTTCATCTAGATTTTTGATTCCTACAAACATACCAGTTAATAGAAATGCACTTCACACCTGATCTGAGATAAGCAACCATTTATGGACCCAAGTTTTTAAAGAGCCTTTAAGTCACAGAAAAATCCAAATATGTTATCAATGAGGAATCACAAATTTTGGAGTGGAATAGTCTCTTACCATTCAGTTCTTATGGCTTCTATACATCAACAGTTATTTTTGCATAGAATTGAAGGATTTTTTTACATGTATTATTTGTATGAATATTGGAGGGAATGTATCTAATTCACTTTTTTTAAAAGAGGATTAAAGGCCTCCAATAATAAAGAGTTTGACATTTTGAAGACTGGAAAACAAATGAGTAACTGAAATAGAAACCAAAGAAATACATGAAGTGGGCATACAAATGTTCCTCAAGGAACTATTTTTTACTGAAAGGGTACAGAAAATGTCCCTTATTAACTAGATGTAATCATTAAAACTGAATACTTATATGCATTTATATGAAAAAAAAATCTTTAATTTTCCAACTACTATTGTTTCAACCATATAGCCACATTAGCTTAGTAAGAAAATAACATTCATTTAAATATTTCTTAGAGAAAGAATTTTCTGCTCTTGAGGTTTGATCTCTTTCATGACAAATTCCCAACACAGCTCTGTATCTCTAATCTGAGCGGTATAAGACAGGTGTGGAGACCATTTCTTGGCATGGAGTTTTATGTCGATAGGCTCTCTCTATTTTTAATTTATTTCCTCCTAGCTGTTGATTCAGTAGTTTCACGAACCGTTCATATAACTTTCTTGGATGAAAATTTTCTACCCCTTCAGGGAGGCCCTCAAGTCTTTCACTGACTTGACAAGGGATGGATGACAGCTTTCAGTCCCTTTAGTTTTATCCTCTGAGAAACAGTCCTTGCTATCCAAGAGGAGCTATTTGGTATATGTTTTGACTGGCACTGATTCAGGCACTGCTCTTCATCTCCCTGCCGCTAGCTGGTTTAGAAATCTGTCTATGTTTTTCAGAGGCAGGTCTAGAAACGTGGTCTGGAGAACTACTGCAGTGATTGCAATTTCACAGAATTTAGAACCAAAAGAGATTGTTAGATCATTTTGTCCGAGTGCATTTATGTCACAGGCCATTATATTTAATCTTTACACTGTGTTAATTTCAATAATTCAGTTTGACCTAAACTGTGGAGACCTGGGTTCATCCTATATCATGGCGAGTAGCTACTGAAGTGCCTATGTAAAGAGCCTGGGCACCTTTGGTTCCTTTGTAGACTAGAGTCTGTGGAAAGATATCAGCACTTCAAGAGGGCAAATCACCCGAGATACGAGCTGCCCTGTAAAGAACTCCTCTTAATATGCACAAGGATGGCTTTGACCTTGGAAAAAGGCCTGGGAGCTTTACTCACTGGAGCTCTGGGGCTACTACCGCGGTAAAAGCAGAAGAACATTTACTACCACGGCCAAAGCAAAAGAACATTAGAGTATTTAGGAAATGAATGGAGAACGAAAAGAAAAGTATTATATCATTGAACAAAGTCTCGATGTGTCCACTCCTCAAGTATGATGAGTGGGTCGTCAAAGAGCAGAACTTTCTACGCCAAATGGGAGACGTGAAAATAGTAGTCATAAAGGGAACATGGACAATCGAAGCCTATTGATAGGCTTCCATATGAAAAAATGAATATCCTGAGGTTCTTCACCTTGCCAAAAAGACAGCTGAGAGAAACTATGATAGAGACCAGTGAAACGATGACACTCGTTCTGGCTCCATTCACTGTCCCTTCTAATACTAGCATCAGGGAGGTTTCAGGTTCAAATCAAATCCTTCACACAGCAGAACATTATGCTGTGGAACTCAGAAGTCCATTAAAATAAAATAAGGAGCATTTATTATCTAAGGCTTCGGTTCTCCAGAAGTTTTTAAACAAATCTCATCACTTAACTACCTCACTTCCTAAATAGGAAATCATGTGGTTATTTGAATTGTGTAGGATGTGTAAATGATAAAAAGAGAGAGAGAAAAAAAAATATTGACTTGCAGCTTCTGCAGCTTCAGGAACAGACACCTCATGCACATAAAATAGCAGCTCAGGAATGACGATGCCTGGTGTCGGGCAAAGCAACATCTGTCTGAGAAAAAACATCTGGACTGCTGCAGCATGCAGTAGGAAGTACAATTTATCTTAAAGATTCTCTCTGGGGACTGGCAAAAATGAACTTTCTACATAGAGCTGGTCTTTAGCAGTCCGGTACAATTGTATCAGAAGTCTTAGGGGTACTCTAACACGGCTATAACCGATTCCCTTTTGGGGAGTTCTACCATTAGCATCATATTAACCATATAGAAAGCATTTCCAAAAGCCTTTAAGAGCCAAACTACACCTCATACTGGAGTTCACTACAGAGTCCCTCACCCTTTCTCAATATAGGAGGGTTTGGATTCAGGGTTTCAGAAATTCTCTGTTCTATTTATGCCACGTAAAATACCGGGGAAGCGTGTGAGCCCTCTGTCCCCAGCATTCAACAGCATCCTGGTGGAGCGAGCTCATGCATTCAGAGTGGAGGTGGCTGAAAAGCGCTCCCTTCGGTCAGCAGATCTGAATGTCACAGTGAACAGGCATGTACGAAAGAAGATCGCAGGCTGCTCTAACCTGTCCTTGCAGCTGAATCCAGGAGAAAATGTATTGCTTTGCTTTTAAAGAACTCTGCAGGTGCAAAAAGGCATATCCTGTAATTATAGCAGCTACTATTGGTTTCATATAAACAAATGCTATCTGATTTAAAAGAATACATATGATTCATGGTCACTAGACACAATGTTTGTGAAACTCATCAATGTATTTTTAAACGTCTAGTGACAAAAAAAACCCTGACTTCAAGGCACGTGAAGTATTGTTCCCCTGTAAGGTTTAAGGTCAGACCAGGAGGAAGAATAATGACTAAAGAAAGTTGCAAAGCAGCTGGCCTATTTCTGCTCATCAACTAGTAGTGATGGACATGGTTCTTCCCTGCATCCTTGCAGCTGGAAGGAGAAAGAGAGTCTACACCATACATGGCTCTGGAACCACAAATCAATCAGCAGTAGTACTGTGATACGAGCTGCAATCTTTTCATCACGGTGTTGCATCAGTAAGGAAAGATGCTGGATTGCAGTGAGACATCTCGCCGCAATAATTCTCTCCAACTTCACTTGACGATTAAGCAGCTCTCCTGCTGTTAATCGTCACATGATGAGGGCTGCCTGCTTAAACAAAGAGACTGAGTTTTCCAGAGCGACCACGTATCTGCTGAGATCAAACAACAGAGTCACCTTTCAGACCTAACATCATTTATTCAGGATCATTCTTAGCACGACAAAAAGGACTTGTTCCTCTAGCGATGAGGAGGGATTTAAATTCATCCCGCAGGAGTTCAAGGCATGTTCACACCATATATCAAAATTTCTGTTATGCAATGCCTGAGGGACCCAGTCCTGCTCTGCACTCCACAAATGTCCACTAAGACTCAAGCTGTCCATCAATAAGCCTACACCCTACAGCGAGGAGGCGAGAAGTTTTATGTCCTTTTTGGCATGTAGAAAACCGAGGTCTAAAGTCCATATTCACACCAACTACTCTATATTCCTCTCTTCTGTGTTGTAGCTACTGTGATGCCTAAGTAATAAGCAATTCAGATCATCTTCTACCCAAGGCACACAGATCCTAACTGATAATATCCACTGAGAAAAGAAAAGTAACTGTAGCACCATAGCTAAACACATACAGTAACCAGTCTGCTCTCATACAAATGAATAAGGTTTACATGTTTTAAAATAGCTTAATGACTTGTATGCAAGGAAGAAAAAACACCTAACCACATCACTCCTATTAAAAGGTGCTTCATATGGGTCACCCAGACAACTCTAAAAATTGAGCCCCTTTGGAAACACCTAAATTCACGTGGTTGACCCAGAGACACACAGGAAATCTGTTGCAAAGCCGTGTCTCAGAAACAAGGACAGTCTTCCCACCTACCTACAGACTTATTAAGATGCTCAAACACATGAAGAAATGTTTTTCTTCATCGCATTAAAATTCATCCATGACTAGGAATGTGCTCTGTTAAATGCATGGTTTGCTCCCAGTGTTATGTTCCTTCATTTTACCTAGAATACTTAATTGCTTCCGAAGAATAACAAATGGTTAACAGCTATCCAAATAGGGGTTACAGGGCTAGCTTGTGTAAATCAGTATAGTTCCGCTGAGTGCATTTACACTGGCTAAAGATCTGTTTTTTTTTCAAAAAAGAAAAAAAAAAAGCGTTCATGCACAGGGGAAGCAGATAAGCTTTACACATCCTAAAAGGCAAATGTGGAACCAGCACGTGGAACAGCTACTAAGCTACAAATAGGAAGGCGTCTACTGCAAGAGAGAGTGCAAAGCAATCAGAGGTGTCATGATACAAGGGTATAGCGATACAGCTTGCTCGGGTTAATGGTCTGATAATATCAGTGCGGAGGCCTGGAAAGCCACTGCCTCAACATCCTTGGCTGGCAACGTCAATACAAGCTCCACAGAAATGGTGCTCGGGGCAAAGCTGGGGACTTTGCATGCCAGACTGATGAAAGAAGGGAAATCTATTTCAGTGCTTAAAGGACGGGGTGGCTTTTGGTGCAGAAGGTCAGACAGATACACGGGTAAGTTGCTGTATAGGAGTAGACTGGAAAAGGACTAATGAAATAAAACCCAGATAAGGCTCTGGAACAAGATCCTACAGTCTATCAATGCCCTGGGACAGTGTAAGAGAGACACATGGGAACTCAGACATAAGGGAAGCAGGGTTTTCTTGCAGTGTTGACAATAAATATGTTTGTTCTAAAAAAGAAAAAAAAGCCCCTTGGAACAAAAAGCCCTTGCAGGCTGATATGGAAAGAAAAGCCCGTTTGTGGAGAATACAATGGAGAATTTGTTCACGCTAATGCAGACAAACTCATCACTTGAAAACCAAAGTCATTTTTTGAACCGTCCACGTATCGTGCCCACCCAATTGGCATTTATCCCTCCAAGCTGGGGAAATCTATCTCCCCTTTCACAAAGAAAAGAAAACAGATGTTTGTGGATATATTCCTGGAAAGCTCTGGCCTGGCAGGTGCTGGATGGGTGCACTGCCCTGCTGAACATGGGCCTGGGGACCACACTGGGAACCTGGTCCTCCATCATTCCCCAAGCGTACAGAAGTGAAGGAGTGCCTGAGGAGATCAGTCATGTCCGCATCTCCCCAACCCTGTTGTCTGGTCCGTAAACTTATATTTACAGGTGGTGCCGAAGAGCATGACTTTGCCATGCACCTTCTCCACTTTCTTAAGACTCACCATAGCAAAGGGAATAGTCGGTGACAGGAGTTTCTAGCTAAAGTAGAATTGTCTGCCGATCATTCCTGGTTATTTCTTTCTATTTAAGCACACAGCAGCCTGGAGAATCCAGCCCCAAATAGTTTTGCTGCATTTAATCAGAGACTTGAAAAAACCTTTGTATTGGCAACTGTATCTGATTATATCTTAATAGCTAAATTCAGGTTACTATGCAATGTGCTTTCTTCATTTCAGACTAAATCCCTGGCTAGAAACAGAATTTATTAGTTCTTTTCTAGTATATATTTTGAGTTCTCCTCATTTCTATAGTGCTTGCTAATACAGAAGGTCTTTCATGGTGTGGGACACAATGAAGCACCAGGACCGAGCGGCAAAATTGATCAAAATTACAGTCTGGAGAAATAAGAAAGATGACCAGCCTTTTTTGAATTTCAGTAAAAGCTCAGCTTCCATGCAAATTTCCAGTGGAGATTCAGGGAAGAGGAGGAAGAAAATGGTGTGCCTTTCTTTGAGCCAGACCTCAAGCCACCAGGGCATCAAGGGCAACATGTCTTCCTTCGAGCATGGGAGTGATCCAGCTGAAATTACCACGTGTGCTTACAGGGACATGAGTTTCCCACTGGAGCAGGGCTTTTCTGGATTGCAAGGGCAGGGATCGTGGCCTTTTGATACAGACAGGTACCTGAGATCCTGTTCCCAGTCTACTACCAGCTTAATATCTATACCCTTTGCTAAATCATTTGCGCATCCTTATGTCTTAATTTCTCCATCTTTGAAGCTATTGCCTACTTTTCAGGAAATGATTTGAGGCTTAATTGATTGCCCAGGTTAAATAATTTAGGCTTCGGAATGAAGGCTTAGCTTCCGACTGATATTTTCATATAAATAAAACGTAGGTATTGACGGAGAGGCAGGAGCAATAATATTGTTCAGAGGTCTTTATGTTTTTGAACTGTTGTAGTAAAGGAATTCACAGATTTCAAGGCTGGAAAGGCCTTGATTACCCAGATAACAAACTCTGAGTAAAACTCGTCACATAGTTTTAGATAGCACTTATAAGTTCATTACAAACACTTTTTTAAAACTCGACTTGCGCCTGCAAGTCTCTCTGACTCCAAGTAATTAAAAGTATAGGTGGGTTTGTAAACACATTCATGCAAGTTTTGTAATTTATGCCTGAACAAGTAGGACTTTGGCTGGAAGCTGACTATGTTTCTTGTGTATATATGTTCATGATGGCACTCGAATACACGCATGAGGCTGAAAAGCATTAAATAGCATAAATAAAGTTAATACTAAATAAATAGAACAGACATTCAACAAACATTTATAAGGGATTTTCAACGACTTCCCACTAATGCCTTGACTAACACCCACAAGTGAACATGATCCCGCTTAGACAGAGCTGAAATGAGAAATTTGCTTTTATTCTAAACTTTATTTGCTGTACGATGATTTGTCTGTTTTGCCATTTCATCCATTGCGTTGTGCTTTATCCAGATCAGAGACTGCGAGCAAACTGGGAGAAAGGCTGCTAGCGTTGAAACTTAACTTTTTTAGACTCCTCAGCCCAGAGGACCTTCGCAGAAAGTCCTGGATGCTACTGCAACAGACACACACAAACGCAATGTCTCCGTGAGGAGCCTCGTTGACCACAGAGTCACTCGTGAGGGCACACAACCACAAGCAAAGCCACCCTGCTGAAGGAGAACTATGACACTATACAGATTAGAGGACCATTTTTCAAAAAAAGGCTCTCTCTAGTGGAATTAAAACCCACAGGGAGCGCTCCAGGCTGGGTTGGGCTCCTCGCGCCTCCTATCAGTGACGTCGGTGCCAGCATTTGAGACAGTCAATGCAGAGAAAATAACACTTCTGGGGTGCTCGAGTGAAGACATTTCCGGTAAGCCAGGTGGATCATGCCCTAAATTCATCGCAAGGATGCGACTAGCTAAAGCTGCAGTGTGCTGCACTGCATTGCGCACCCTCTAATTTGAGGATATCAGTCCTGTTCTCCAACGCATTGTCCAGCCCTACAGGACTTATCAATATCCAAAGCTGCCTGCAGCACCATGGATTTGCACCTAATTCGCATTAAATACAGTCTTAATCTGTGCCATCTGCCCCGTTACCCGGTCCCCAGGTCGGCGCTGGTGTATCAAGATGGGGAGAGAGGGGAAGAGGTGTTAATAAGCTTTTTCAGTAGGTACCTGCTTGGTGCGCAAAGGACTCCAGTCACAGCAGCTGTCTAACTAACATCTTTCATCATCGGTAAATTCAGCCCATTTTCTTATTATCATTTCCAGGAATGTTGACTGGCGGGTGGCAGATAATCCTAGACAAGGCAAGGCTGCGACTGCAAGACGAAGTCACACAGAGATGAAAGCTTTGAAGACCAGCTTAAGCGTTATAGAACATTATTTAAAGAAGATTAATCATCTGTTGGGGGAGGTGGCGTTCTGAAGGAAAGCACAAACACCTTCACCTGCACAGTCAAAACCACAGCAGGGTCTGAGTGAGCCTGAAGAGGTGGGGAAAGACTCGCTAGAAAAATGAATAAGATTTCCTTCACCTCCTTTTTCCCCTAAAACATGCCCCCAACAAATTGGAAAAGCAATTCTGCGCCTTTCATTTTGGTCACAGCAATCGCCGCCTTGATCAGGAATACGAAGCAAACATACTCAGAAGTTTCTGCAAAGCACTTGACTTCCCTGGCAGCATGATAATACAATTACACACTATAATGGTGTACCGCAGCATACCTCTGACAGCTATGCCAGCACATCTATTTCTATCTCCTTTTCCTCTGCTACATCTACAATTATAATGTCTGAAGCACTGTATGTTGGGCTGCTGAATTCACCCTTCCCCTTCTCTCTGCTTGGTGAATTTTGGTTCTGTCTTTTCATGTTTAACCTTATCGATAGGGAAATTAATAGCAGTGGAGGATTTGTTCTCAAGAGCTTCACATCAAGCTTTACTATAACATTTGCAGTTGTAAATTCACACGTTTTCACGAGAAACACATGGCCCATTGATATTCTTCCTTTGTCTTGTCCTGCCCTCACTGGAATTTAACAACGAAATGAAATAAATGGAATGTGTAGCTCCATTCACCATCTGATCTCCAGGTGCTTTACATGTCATCAGTATTAGTATCCATCATGTACAGATGGGGAAATACAGGATCAGAGAAATCAGTTGAGTTTCCCAAAAGCCTGAAAAGGCTTTTAAACAAGTTTATGCCTTTTCCACTAGAATACACTGAATAAAAGAACTATCAATTTTAGCAGGATGGGGCTGAGGCACCCTTTCAGACTAATAAGAAGTTGCCTTCTTAGGTAAGAAGTGTCCAAAAATATGGTCTGAGGTGACCCAATTTACTGGACCAAAAAACAATCTGAATTATTGGGTATTTTCTGTTGTATTTGATGTATGTCCCTTACCTCTTAATGTCAGCTGATACCGGTAGTGGCAATACTGAGAGAGATGGGCAAAAGAAACACAAAATGTGTCACAAGATGAGCAATTCCTAGGATGCTGCAGATTGTTGCTACCAAACATTTTATCTTTCTTGTCCAAGTTTTCATAGTGTTTTGCTTGTTTCCTGGTGAAGGAAGCATAACCATTTTAAAAATAAAGAAAATCATTCGACCAAAATACTTAAGAGTTTGAGATCCTAGCATGGTATGCAGCAAATCAAGTTCCAAATCTGATAGTACTCCACGCGCAAGGTCTTTACCTGTTGCATTCAGTACACATGGGTGCTGAATAGCGCTATGTTGACTGATAATAGGAGGGCAAAATAACGAGTGAGAGTTAAGAGTTTTATTACCTAAACCATTAAACTTATTTTCGTAACCACTAAACTTGTATTCTGTAATAGCCACCTCTGTTACTGAACTCTCCCCATGGAGAAAGATACTCCAAAAATTGACTGTCAAAGGCAGGCTGAGAGGTAAAGGATATTGGCTGGAGGGGATCAGAAGCCCAGGTCAGAGAGGGACATTGCGGCAAGCAGGAGTTCAGGACACGGGTGCATGGGTGTATCAGTGGGGTGCTGGGCAAGGAGAAGACAAGCTAAGGATGTAACGTAGGTGTGGAGGATCAGAGATCTGTGGGAGAAAATGCTCAGTGGAAGGCACTTGCTAAACTGAGGGTAGGTGAGCTCAATGGGTAACGGCTACCTTTTGGGGGGATAAAAAGAGGTACTAAATTCTCAAGATCCTCTTGAACTGACATGGTAGGAAAACATGAGACAGATGTATGGGTAGAAGTAGGAGTGATGAAGAGAGAGGAAGAAAACAGAGGACTCGAAGGAAAGATGTGGGAAGAAATTTTAAGCTAATGTGTAAATAGTAATGGATGATAATAATACCAACGTCTTATGTGGGAGCTTGTGTTTTCATCGAGGCAACCAGAAACTTTAGGTTCAGTAGAAAAAGATGGGCTGATTTATGACAGGAAAATCCTTCTTGTGGAAAGTAACAGCAGGCTCTTTTGGCGCAGCTTAGCTTTATGTCATATACAAATGTCTATCTCAAAATAATGCCTCTCTAGGAATATCAAGCTGCCGTGTGGCTCTGGGTTGTGCAGAATCTTTAAGAAATAAGCCTAGGGACAAGGGCAGCTCCTCCTATGTCAGCGCTGCCACCTGACTCCCTAAGTCCTGGACTAGGATGAGAGCTTCAAGGTAGGACCAGAGCTTCAAGGTAGCAGCATGAGGTGGGGTACACCAAGGACATGGCATTATCCATTTTTATCTATTTGCTCAGAGTCACACTCATCTTTCATAATCAGCAAGACAGCAGCAAAACTGTCTGGCATGGCACCACATTTTCATTTTTCTTCATTTAATTGTGCTCCATCCTACGGCATGGATCAACAAGCAAACAACATGCAGAAAAGAAACCAAGAGCGAGTCAGCAGGTCTGGCTGCGAAGATTTACTTGCAGGGAGTTGGGAGCAGAGCCAGGTCCACCTGACTGTGGGACTTGCTACGGGAGACGGGGGGAGCGCTGGGGTTTTTTAAATAACTCTAAGAGGAGAGGCCAGAAAGCAGAAATCTGAAAGAAATAATATTTCAAATTCTCAGAGAGGGACATAAAAGTCCATACAGAGAAATTGATTCCACTCTGAGCCGCACTGCAGAATACTTCATCCTCCGTCGTGGCCTCCCCATGCAGAGATTTACAAAAGCAGAGCGAGGCCAGGTTTCCTATTTTTCCATTTTGGTAAAGGACTTCTGTGGTTTAACTGAAATGGCTTTTCTGACATGTCATTTCTTAATTCTAGCTCATTCTAGCTCATTCCCTCCTACCATCGCTTCTCCCACCCCCCAAAATTAGACTGTCTCAGTGAACAGCTTGTACATTTCAATGCAATCTTAATTTGATTTCCCAAAAGGCACAGAGTCTCTTTTTCTCCTCCTGCACGCACGCTCTCCGTACAGCGGCGGTGACACCGAACCTCTTTTCCTGAGCGCAGGCTGTTGATGCCTGCTTGGCTCTTTCCTAATGAGGCACTGACTTCTCACAAATCAGCTGGATGCTGGGAAGAAAACATTTTTGCCCTGTGGTTAAACTCACGCAGTGGGCAAGGCAGCAGGAAGGAGAGAGAAAGATGTCTGCTTGTTACAGATCTCTCCAAAAGCTCCAGTAGCCCGACTACAAAACTGTAGGATTACAGACACAGCTCTGCTTGCCCCAGGATCTTGCCAGAGGCTGGGCTCCAGCGCCTATCAGGACACCTCGTTTGTTATGGGGAGCAACGGCGAACAGGAGCTACAGCATCCGTCATCCCTGCAACATCCAGAGACAAGCAGCTGTAAGACAGTAACTGAATAATATCCAGCTTGTCCATTGCACTTGTCCTCAGTGAATCTCAAGGTGCCTTAAAAAGGCTGTTAGGTGTTGCTGCCCCCATATTACACATTGACTGAGTGTTGCATATTGATGTGAAGTGAGTTCACCGAGGTCATGCAGCAGTGGCAAAGCTGGGAATAGCCAACGCCTTGAAGGAAAACCTCTCACTTAGCAATGATCCAGTCTCCTTGTTGATTTGAACACACACCAGGGGTTTTTGCATTGTTACTGTTCACTGCATGGCTGTGACAGGGAAGGGTAGACTTGAGACACCTTTTTGTTCCCAGTATGTATATGGAGCTACTAAAAGATATTGAACGTGATGCAGTCGAGACACCATTGCTTATTTCACGAGACCTGGATGGGGCAGTCATTCCTCAAGCTGAGACTGGAGAATGGGGAGAGGGGAGGAGATACCTACTTGGCTAAAGAAGCTCAACCCAGGTATGAGGAAAACAAGGAAAGCAGCCTGAGGATGTGCAAAAGCACAGACAACGTTATTTTTAATTTAATGTAGCTGAGCCCATCTTGTTTCAGTATTTCAGAATACTGTTCTCTGGTTTTATCAGACAACAGCTGGTTCTACTATATATGTTGGTGGTGTTGCTCTTTCCCTAAAGAAGGTCTTTACCCTCCTTGGCCTCCAAACTAGATTGCTGTATCACATTCCACTCATGCCTAAAACCGAAAAAAAAAAAAAAAACCCAAAACCAACCAACCAAACCAAAAAACCCAAAGTTTACCCGGAAACTCCAACTGAGCTTGAAGGCTAATGATCACCTTAATGATCTTTAGCAGCATTTTATGCATATATCAAGATAAACTGCTGCTCCATAGCCTGGACAGGTTTTACACGGATTTTTTGATGCTATTTAGATTTATAGTTTGTATTTTGGTGACATACAAAATCACTTGCCTACTTTCATTATTGCTCAAAAGTCATGATCTGCTGATAACCCCTGGATTTATACATTATAAAGCAGGACATTCTCTGGAGAGTAAGCCTTGACTTTGGAAAACATTCCTCTATTCTGTACAACAGGTCCCTATTATCCATCAGGGTGTACTTCAGGATCTGTCAATGTACTTAGACATCCTCTGTTGTTTGGCATGGTAGGGGATGAAAACACTATTTCAGGATTGTTGACACTTCGTCAATGTAGCTTATTTCCGTAGGTGGCTTTGTTCTATATTTTTGGATAGATTCCTGATACATAGGTTTAAAAAATGAACAGCAAGAGACATTTGGCAAAGGGGGAGTTGATAGTGTGAAAAGAGCAGCACCAGAAAGGAACTGGGGCCCCAGCTTTCTAGGGACTTTATGTCTTCTGCTATGAAATCTGGCTTCTCACCTCTTCCCTTGAATTTTTTCATCTTGAGAGTGATAAGTTCGTGTTACAGCCTCCTGACACAAGGAGAAGGACAGCAGCTCTGTCCGTACAAGATGCTACTGCTGCAGTACGTGACTGCCTGAAGCTCTTGTGCAGGAGTAGCACAGCAAAACGCTTTCCTCAGATTTCCCCTACTAGGAAAATATGGCAAATGGTAACTTCATCCATTATGTAGCTTCATCATTTTGAGCTGTGACTATGTGAAATTCCCCAAGAAAAGAATAGCTGGCTTAACTAAGAATTTGTAAAAGAAGAAGTGAGCTGCTGCAGGGAATACACAAGGGTCATTCTCCCGGTTCACACCGGGTGCGCAAGGAACAGAAGGTGAAATGAGAAACTGAAGATCTGTTCTCTTGCCATTTCCAGTTCCTTGTGATGGAGAGGATTTCATATTGTAAAAAAAGCTGCATTGGGAAGAAAAGGCAGTTAGAAACTACAGGTTTTGCTCCTCCATTCTCATGCTATATGTAAAGATATTCATTTAATTTTCCTGGTCGAATGTTACCTTTGGCTATTCCAATCGACCTACCTAAGTTCTCCCTGTGCTGTCAGTTGGAAGGAGAATTTCTCCTTCTGCTTCCAAGTTCCGCATATAACGAGGCAGGATGCTGTCAAGCCAGTTGCTGAGTTTCACCCATAAGGTGACTGCACTACAGAGCATGGCACTTTACACATTCATAGCCGGTGATGTCTGTAAAACACTGCAGGTTCCAGACAGGGCTATGTAAATGCAAGATCACAATCACTCAGTTCCCCATCCCACTTAGCGTCTGCCAGCTGATGGCTCCATGGTTTGTCATTTTAAAAAATAGTGAGGGAATGTCCTCAATTTACTCCTCCACTCCCTTCCATCCAGGGGCACAAACATGCCTAGAAAAACCCACCGACCTGCAGAGAATATTTTAGACTGGATGCTCCAATATGAAATGAGCAGGTCTGTGTTACAAGCAGTAATTTTATTTGAGGAGATGAATGTGTGGTCAAGTAAGGTTGAATAATGTCTGCTTCATTTATGTCAAAAAGTTATTCTGTTAATTTCTCTGTTTGATCCTGACTCTTCCCCTGCAAATGACAACACCATTATTAAAGCTAATTTCCTGGACTAAGTAATATGACATGGAAGGAATATCTTTGATGTATGTAAGTCATATCTAATATAAGATGCATAATTGCTCTGTTCCTATTCAATCAAATGATATTTCTGATTATTAAATACAAGAATCAGAACCTCAGTTCCATTAAGGTAAGGGCAAAACTCCTAGTGACTGCAATGGAACCCATATTGTTCGCTTTTATAAAATCCACTAATTTCACCATTTTTCACAATTCTGTAAGCAAAGGGAAGTTAGGCTGTGTCACTGTCAGACTGTTTATTTCCCCTCTTCTACAAACCCTATCTCCTCTGTTTAAAAATCACAGTTTTAAAAATCACAACTTTGCTTTTATTCACCTCTATCTTACCATTATCATCCCGTAGTGCCATAAACAACATGCACATGTCCTGGTTTACTTAAGTGATATAGTTTTTCACGTTCTTATAGTGGTTCAGAAATTTCTGCTTCTTCTTCAACTTAACATGGCTCTTAAATATCTTAAATAAATTAAGCTAATCCTGAACCAGATTAGGAGCATGCACACATCCTTTTACATCAGTTTAAATAAATAAGTTCATCTTTACCTCAGCGATTTCCCTGCAGATGCCTCCTTTTTCTACTCAGAATATTTCTTTAGCAGATATAATCTCAAGACTTGTTTATTTAGGAATCCAAACACCACTATAGGTCTGAAAAAGGAGCTCCGACTAGAGGAAAGGGTTGGATCAAATAACCTCCAAAGCTCTCTTTTAATCTAAACAACTCTATGCCTATAAAACACTTGGCAATCCCAGCTAAAAGTCGTCTGTGCCAAGCACATATCAACTCTTCGGCACATGCATAGGGAAGGTAACTCAGTTAGGATGCCCCTGCCATTCCCTGCATGCCCTGGATAGGGAGCTAACAGCAAGTCCAACACATTTAACAGGCATCAGACTTACTGAGCATACCCATAGACCAGTGGTGCAGCACTGGTATGGAAGATCTCATGGTCTCCAGCCACCTCAGTCCTGTGGGACATGGATTTCCCAGTCACCTGGGTAGGAGCAGTAAGTGATGAATGGCTTGGACATGTTGGGTTCCCGGTTGTGTGCAGGACATCTGCACAGGACATTAGTGCATATTCCGTCTAGACAATCCCAGAGAGAAACGCAGTGTCCCTAACCCAAATTTAGCTGTAACCAGCATAGCTGTAGAGGCAGACACATCCCTGCTCTACACTTTCTCTTGGGCAGCCTATGAACAACATTGTGCTTCTGTTTCTTTTCCCCATTGATCCACTGTGACCTTTACTACTTCATCTTCGATGACCCCTCGGTCGAAGGTAGGACCTGTCTGCAAAAGGGCTAGGGACCCAGGGCACATAGTCATGTTTGCTGATGTTTCTATGGCTGCCACTGTAACCTGGAAGCTTTCAGCCAGTTATTCACAACTCAGGCAGAGTTTCCTTACCTGAGAGGTCAAAACTAACTTGCAGTCACTTCATATAGAGTTCTCTAAATCTTCCTTCCTACATCATTTCCTCCAAATCCTTTATCTTCTCCGAAAGGAGATTATTGTCTTGTTAAAAAAAAAAAAAAAAGGCACTTCATCTAGTATACCTTAATTACTGTAGCATTTAAAATAAGATACATGTTTCGTTTAATCCAAAAGGCTAATGAACCATTTTTAATCATACAAAAATGCCATTTCCTTCAGTAGTAAGCTGTCTAAAGAAAACAGTATGAGCTGCTAGGCATATGCTGGCTTGCTCTTTCCCTAGCGTGAAAAACACATAAGCCTGCTGCTGGCTTCTGACCACAAGCCTTTCTTAACTTTGGGGAAGTAATCACTCTCTCCTAAACTAATTCTTCCCTCTTTGTCCTTTGATTGTGGATTCCAAATGGATTCTGTAGCTAGTAATTGCTTTTATAACTAGGACTCACTTGCAATGCATCAGGTTAATGTTAATGGTATTCTATATGGACACTTACAATCCTCGCTCTCCCTTCTAAATTCTCTCCCATCCCCATGTAATTGTATTTCCTTAATATTAACCAAACAGTGATTTTTTGTCTTCTTTTCTTTTTTGGCAGATTTGTGTTGGGGGGGAAATTTTACATTTTTCCAATCTCTCTCTCCCCCTCCTTTGCTGTGTTTATTATATCTGTTTCTGTTATTTTTAAGTCTTAATGCCAATGGATTTTCCTTTTAATTACAGCAATCTGATTTCAGTTTATTTAAATGCTGATTTATGTTTATGCCATCCCCTGGTATCAATTTCATTCCAACTAGATCCCAGTGTAACTTAATTACTTGTAGTCTTGTCATTCCCGGCTAATGCTAATTAAAACAGTTTTATTACTGCAAGGTATTAAAGATTAACCCCTCCACTGGTCTATGAGAAATAAAGCAGCAGCTTCAAGGTGAGGGAATTTACAGCCTGCAAAATGAGAGAAATGAGCACCCAGAAATGACCACTACCTCTGTTTCTTTCCATCATGCAAATTGCCCAAGATTTACAGTATGGCTGAACGCTTGATTTGGAGATGTCATCCCACATAGTACCCATCTCCTTTTTTTTTTTCTTTTTTTTTTTTTTTTTCAAATTATGGGCAAGAGCTGCAAAATTTTAGGTTGCACACCTGCCGGTAGGCAGCCTTTCCTCTTTTCATGCTTCCTCTATGTCTCTCTTCCTACACCCACGCCTTCATCCCTGATCAAGTCATTCTTGATCTCGCCTGCTCTCCAGATTACTCTTCATCACACGTCCCCACTATTTGCCATTTACCCCAAACTGCACACTTCTACCCACGCTCAAAAAAAAAAAAAGCCTTTAATGCAAGTTTCCTTTTTCCTTCTACAGAGGAGATGCAAACTGGAGCACAAAGTGTCCCAGTGCCTTGTCCATGGCCGCAGAGCCAGGTGTGAGTACAATTATTCTTCCGTCCCTTTGGCCATGCCTTGCCCACTCCTGCTACCTTCCGCTGCGGGGAGAAAAGAGCTGAATGACGGACCAGCCCGCGGTTTTCATAGCTAGCGCGCTGTAATCAAACAGAGATCAATCGGAGACTGTATGTACTGGGTAATCACATAATATATTACTACTAGTCTTAAAGAAAATTTGTGAAGTTAGGAGAATTGTAAAGCACCGGCTGAGTGCAATTATCTTCTGTGCAACGCTTGTAAACTTTACCTGTCGCTTCAGCTCTCCTCGTAAATCCCGCAGACTGCGGTGCGCCACTGCAGCTGCTGTGCTCGCACCGCGCCTTCCCAAAATCTCTCCCCATCTCATACGCAGGTTTTCTTTTTCTTTTTTCCCCCCTCAGGCCTGCTGCTCCTCCGTAAGCCCTCGCAAAACCGGTAGCGAGGTAAGGAGGTTATTCAAAATCCAACAAATTCCCAAACAAATTCCAGAAGTCCTTATTCTTTAAGACTTTGATAACTCCACATAAATCTCTTCATGAATATATATGCATCTATATGCAAAAAGGTACAGTATTGTACTTGGGCGTTTGGCTTCCCAGCATGGTTTTTTCTGTTAGTTGCCAGGTAACTGGAGCACTTTTGATACACATGTGCAAGAGACATTCTTAATTGTTCTTCACGTGCACCCAAATTAGGCGACAGCAAAGGCTAGTGTTTTTTCTGCTGATGAGTAAGTGACATCTGTGGGAACAGAGAAAGCTATAGAGTGTGTCTATCTGAGGCTAATTGATTTATAAAACTCGCCGACAGACAGATGTGAACAAACACTCCTGACAAACAACATGATAATAAATTAGCTTCCTCTTTTATAGGAGGTAGGCTAAAAACGCACAGCAAGGATAAGTAATGGGTGCAGGAGACAAGTTATTTATTTTCTACAACCAGTGAAGCACAGCAATCTGTACTCCTATTCTCTGGACTGGTTTCCCATTGGAGTCAGGGAGCAAGGGGAAAGAAGTTGAAGAATGGGGATGATTTCAACAAAACGAGAAGCATATTGCAGTATCCCAGGAAAAGCAAGCTGCCGGGCGAGATGCAAATATGACCTCTCTGAGCTATCTCTCTGAATCTGTGTTTTTGAGCTGAAGGAAGCAAATAGTTCATGCTGTTATTGAGGAATTTTTGTGCTATCTTGCTTAATGAAATTCACTCCTACGCAGCTCAAGCCACTCGATTTCAGAATTTCTGTTTTTAAGGAGAAGGGAATGTGAACTTTATTCTTTGATGTGTGAATAAAGTCGTGCAATATCCTTAGAGTTCTCTTTCAAGTTAATGGACCCTACTGATTTCCATGGGAGAAGAAGGGAGGGCATGGTGGGGTAAGGCACCACGAGCTAACTGAAGTCCTCCATGTGGATACGAGGATGCTGAGACCACTCTCCAAATTACCTTTTTCTGAAACCAGTTGCACACACTCGCAGCTAGATCAGAATTTCATTGCATTTTTTTAAGCATAAGCAGGAGTCAATTAGAGATAGAAGTGAAACTAGCTAGGCTAGAAAATATGATCAAAATTGGATGAAATGGAAAAAAAAAAAATTGAAACATCACAATGGTAATGGAAAGATCACAGAAATTCCAAAATTGTCTTATGTCATTTAAAGTCACCGGTACAGCGAGTGAAGAAATTTTAGAGCATTGAAAATAAAGCTAAATATGAATTGCCTTATCAGCCCTCTTACTCCCAGCATCTCCACCAGCAGAAGGCATTGATGGTCCCAAGGCATCATGTTGCCTCAGACCCATCTCCGAGCGTGGCAGCAACAGCCGGGCGTACCGGAGAGGACGAGGTAGTGCCTACAAGCATTTTATGTAGTGCAGCACGCTCACAGTCCATCATTGCAGACCCAGACAGAGAGGCAAGCTTAAATCTCTCCTCTCCAATGCATTCCACTGCAATGCAAAGAAATATCAGATATACAGAGAGAAAAAGCGGGCTAATTGAACAAGCGAAATTTAGAGATGGACCAAAAATCATTGCTCTTCAGTCCTTACCATTTACAGCCTTCAAGATCCACCGTAAGGAGTGGGAGCTGGGCGCTGGTGGACACTGCTTCTTCCCAGCTAAGGCATGTCCTTCTGGCTGCCAGTCGCCAGCAGGAGAGAGGGGCAGGGGGCGGACGGGGAGAAGGGCAGGGAAAGCTCTTACTTCCCATTTTCCAGGGTGCAGCCCTGTGCACACACTGCTGCACCCACTTAGATTTCGGTAGCGAAGGCAAAACACGTAGCTAGATAGGGCAGCAAGCTGGTGGAAGAAATTTTGATGGTGAGTGAGGCGTTTGCAGGATGAGAGAGTGGAGTGCAACCAGTCAGAAGATGGTTTAGGGTTGCCCAGAGCAGTGGTTTCTGGGAGCAGGAGAAGGTGGATGGAGAAGCACCAGAGCTTTGAATGCAGAGGGCTTGGTGTTACGATAAGCGAGAGAAAGCAAGCTTCTCCTGGAGGCCCAAAGTTCATGCAGCTGCTGAAAATTAGGCTGGAATCCTGGCAGACGTGACATGCCAAGGGGACACAGGACACTAAGCAGTCCTGGCGAAACGACATTAATTATTGCTGTCATTAAGAATAGCAGGAAAGAAGTCTTGTCTTGCACACACACGCACACACATACACACACACACAAGCCAGAGCAGGCTTTAAGAGACAAGGCTGTTTCTCAGTGCAAAAGAAACTAAGTCAATATTATCTTTTAATAACAAATCCAAAAGTAGGCAATCTGTCCCAAAGAATGAGCCAACATAAAACATGGTTCACAGGAATATGATAGATCAAGGGGCCTCAGCTGAACAAATTAGCATGTGCAAATATTTGGGCTGATGAGGCTGATGGAAATTTAAATTAAAGAGGCCGTATTAGCAAGTGACATCCAAAAACCCGAGCTCCCTAAAAGAGAAGCTCTCCCCTCAGTTCCAGGAATCGTTTCTCCCACCTTGTCTTCTTCCACTTAGAAAAGGCGTTTCTTTCTTGCTGTGAGAAACAACCTTTTTTTCATCCGCATGCTCACTCTCTCTGTTCTGATGACTGCTGCAGGTTTAATAAGCTGCTGTCAGACATGTGCAGTTAAAGCTCGGGGTTGTATTTTTCCCTTGTACCTGCACACCGCAATTCCAGCAGTGTCACTCGTACAAGGCATGATGCAACCCCTCGCAGGAACAACGCAAGACAAAAGCAAGGTGTTTATGGAGCACTGAAGCATCACTCCCCTGCTGTGGGACATGCACGCAAGAAAAAAAGGAGAAAAAAAGATCTCTTGTAGTCCCTCTTCATCTTAAACTCATTTAGCTTTTCCAAAGTGCTCCCTGAATAAATGAAATAGGAAGGACTATGCTCTCTAAGCATGGAAAATGCTTTTTTTTTAAATTTTCATATATTTTATTTCCATACTTTTTTGGAGGGGGGAAGGAATAAATGCTGGGAGCATTTAAACTGGAGTCCCATTTTCCACTTGAAGAAGAAATGAGAGAGAGTCACAGATTAGATGGTCGCTCCTGCTCTGCTTTGCTTTGCTTGGCAGAAGTTTTGTTCTTAATCCCAGGGAGAAAGAAGATGAAGTAGCAAACCAAGTGCTTATACTGACCCTTTGATTTTTGCTGTTGTTGTTTTTCTTCTCTAGTGCCATCAAGACTAGGCAGGGAAATAATAATGCCGGTAATTCCTGTGCTAGAATATAGGGTTGATGCACAACTTGCTGAACAGAGCCCTGAAAGTCTTGCCATTAGCCTGCTACGCATGCATCAGAGAAAGGCACTTGCTTTTGTATTTATTATGCTTAGCTCAATTGCTTTTCACAGTCTTAAGCCTTACTCTGGCTGCCATTTTGGGCTGATCGCTATGCTAGACTGAAGAAAAGCTTATGAGCATATGGTAGCATTTGGCTGCTAACCCATTTTTCAGGATTTCACCTGGTTCTCGTTGCCTTTCAGTGGCATCTGGACAACTAATTGCTCCAGGCACCCTTCAGGGCCCCAGCTACAGCACCCCAAAGCGTGCGGTCCAAACCTACTTTGCAGTCTAAACACACAAAACAGCAGGTTCCCTGCCTCCGGCTGCTCGCACCTAATCCTAGATGCATATCCTTGAATGCAGCAAAGAGACCGAGCCGGGCAGGGTGGTGACAGCATGTCTAGGGCCACATGTGCCTCGGGCTTTGGGGGGAGCTGGGTAGTCCCAGGGGCCCTCCCTCTCCTCTGCGGGGACCATCGCCAGCTGCTGGGCAGCAAAGGGGCAGACCAGCCTCTTTTTTGGGACACAGGGGTCATTTCTTGTTCTACCATGGACTGCCACAGAGGAGCCTTGGTCAAGTCACTCAACCTGCGAGCCGATTTTGCCTTTCCTATCTGAGTTCGACCACGAAGTGTACGGGGACAGGATCCCATTGCTCATGACAAGTAGCTTGTCTTGGAGGCTCTGGCGTGAGCTGGAATCTGGACTGACAAAATCCTGCACCAAATGGCAGCGATGGAGCGTTTCTACACCCCCAGCAGAAGGGCGCAGACTCATCGGCTCCCTGGGAGCTGCCACGCGCTGAACTGACCTGCGAGAGCGGCCGGCCTCGATTTTGGCGAGTTCGTTTCCTTTGCAGCCCCGTGGTTTCTGCAGGGCACAGGAAATACTTCTGAACCAGGCCATCCCGAGCGAAGGAAGGCAGCCTGTCGCATAAGCAAGTTTTTGAAACGGAAAGAAGTAAAACCCCCTCTAAGCCTAAGCAGCGGCGAGACCACTGCAGAGGTCAGAATAGCCCGGGCTGCAAAAAGCATCGAAAAATGCACGTGCTGCTATCGAATTGCTTTGCCCTTGTCTCTTGAGCTTCCAAGGGAATCGTATTCGAACTTGAGTATTATGAAGATGAGCCCAGTGAAGCTTTGGTCTGCAGCATTTTTGGCTGTAGGTGGAAATGCTGCTTAGGACGTCCTTAAAGTTTAAAAAGGAATTTAACTTAATGCTTTGTGTGTGTGCGTTTTTTGGGGGGGCTATTTTTTATTTTGCTTTATTTTGTTTTTTTTTTCCCCCAAACCACAGGAGAGCTGAAAGGTTTTGTACCTTTTTTTTTTTTATTATTATTTTAACCTTTCTAAGGTTATGGACAGACTCATTACCCAATTATTTTGTTTGCCTCTTGTAAAGAAGATCTGGAGAATAAGATAGCAAAGAGCGTATCTCTGCTTGCATCTTACGACATGTCTACACTGGAAAAATTTATACCTAACAAATTTCACTTCTATTTCCTGTAACAGGACACCCCTTCAAAAGGGGAAAGAGCAAAGAGGAGCCTGTTATAGAGTGTCTAAACTACACAGTTGTATATTGCTGTGGATGTCTAATGAATTAAACGTTAGCTTCGATAAACTTAGGTTTTATTGTCATTTTGAATAACTTATCAAGTATAAAAACAAAAAGAAATCCCATTAAAATAATCCACAGAAGTTATTCTAACAATATTTCCCTGTAATATAGGGAAACATACCTCCTGTAATAGGAATAGTGCTGAACAGGAGCTACAGCCTTCCTCCTTTATGCATACTTCTCAGTGTGAGAAAAAAGTTGCCTATAAAGCACAAAGAAATGGTTCTTTGGTTTTATTTATCTGTTTGTTTATTACCTCTTTCTCTTCCAAGTTCAGTGAAAAACAAACAAAAAAAGTAAATATGTAGACTGGCAATTTTAAAGCGAAATTTTAATAACCATCAGGGGTATATTTAAAGAAAGTTAAGAAAAATACTTGTTTACAGTATAATTTTAGTTGGCTGCGCTGCTTTAAAAGCAGCTGGAATAATGGCCCATCTGCATTCATGTTCAGAAAATAACCCTCTGAAAACCTGGTGGAATATTTTATCCCTTCATTATATAGGCTGAAAGCCATCTCATCAGCTTGCGTGAACGTCTGTGGAGCTAATGGTTTTAAGTTCGGCATTTATTTTGAGGTAAATATTGCATTCTTTAGATATGCAGTTCCTGGACTGTCTAAGGAGATCGGTGATAACACTGTGCATTAGGCAGCAGAAAGGTGGAAATGGTCTAAATGGAATAAAAAGCTTCCCACATTCAAATGTTAAACGTGCCAATTACCATATCCACAGTTATATTTAGTACTGGGGTGGGCTGCTTATGTGAAGAAGAGTGGAAAAAAAAAAAAAATCACCCTCCTGAAACCTGCAGCCTGATGACAAGAGTGGTGTAAGTGGCCACCACATGCTCCCCGAGGTTTGCAGAAACAGAAAAGTGCACAGGGACCTCAGATCACAGGAAAATCTATTAAGCACTTCAGAGTCTATTTAATATCTTGTTTTCCCTTAGCAAATGTTTTCCATTAAATGAGACTGAAAATAAATATTCTTAAGGGACCCTGTGTCTGGCTTCCAATAGGAAAGTGCGAATAGCCACGCTTGACCTTGCAGTTTTAGACTTCCAGACAGCAAAGCACCTGAGTCCTGATTCAGGAAGATGGAAGTTGTTATACCAGTTTCAGAGGAAATCTCTCAACGTTAGGGCATCTTTAAGGCCTTAAAGACTTCCGTGGGATTTCAGCTCACATTTAAAGTTAATTATGTGCTCACATATCTTTTCCGAAATGGGCCCAATAGCCCCATAGAGCCTTGCAGAACGCTTTCAATCCTTCCAGGCTTTGGAACGTGTTTTCCCATATCCTCCTTTCCCCATTGTCTTTCTTCGAGATTTTGGTGGCATTGCATTACCTCAGGATCAGAGCAGGACGGGACAGCGTCCACTTGTGAAACCCCATGACCTTGGTCAGGTCGAACTGGGTGCCTGTGTCACTCTGTAGCACGGGGAGAGCTGGGGCTTCCCACTCTCTGGGTCATCTCTCTGTTTGGAAGATGTGGAGAAGATTGGGTTTTGGGGAGATGCTCCTGATCTTGGTGCTTCTAGGAAGCCACCAGCATGCATCCCCACCGGCAACAAATACAACCACTGGCACCACCCTCACCCTAAACAGCATCTATACGAAGATGAGGATTTCTGAATCAAATGCCAGAACGTCAGAAATTCATCAAGGGAAAAGGTGACTGGGGGAAGCCATTTGCTTCCCACCTTTTAGGGCTAGCTCAGTGCGAAGTGAAATGATCTGGTAGAGCTCAAAGGGACTACAAGAGGGGGACGTGTGCAGCTTCATGCCCAATGCACTTTCTCCTTGGAGCCCGCACAAGCATTTCCATGGCACGATGTGTCCTGCTAATTGCAAAGATGAACCAGTTGGTGCTCTAAACACATCGCCAAAAGGTAAGTCTCTCCATATTGCCAAAAACAGCCGTGCAAGAGGGAAGCAACCTCCCCAGATCTTCCTCACCAGTGGCAGGTAATCTCCTGTCCCACAGTGGGATCAAAATGCTTTTGCAGCACCTTCACCAACAGTATGACTGGCTGCAGGTTTAATTAATAACTAAATGCTTGCTGCAAAGGCCACCACACGTTCTCCCGCCCACGTCTCAAGGCTGCAATTAATGCTTCCCCCGTTGGTTGAGGAAGTCTCTCCTCAGCTTAGAAGACAGGTCCCCTGCTCCTCAAGGTACGCTTCCTTGCTTGCTTAACACGCACCAGAAAAGGGCCTCAGCATTGGAAGCAAAATTAATAATGGGTGCATTAACGGTAACTCTAATCAGCCGTAAAGGTACTGGGGGAGTGTTTTAGAGAAAGATGCACTTTGCTTCCCAAGAAGCAAGGAAGCATGCATTTATGCTTTAAAATGAAGGAAAATAAGGCTGATGGGATAACATGAAAAATACGGATATAAGACTAAAAGGAATGATTTTTTTTTTTCCCCAGGAAATCACTGCTTGAAAATTTCACAGATAGCATAGCCACTTGAATAATGAATGAAGGAGATTGGTTTAAATGCAGTGAAATTGCCCTCTCCCCAACTTTCTTTTAATCTTTTGTGGCCCTACAAGGGGCCTTAGAAGAGGAAGGCCCTGTGACATGCTAATACAGCAGTCCTCCAACAACTGAGCTTAATCAGTCAGTGAAAGCTGAAGCCACTCTACAGATTTTCAGGCAGAAACCTTGAATTCCCTTTCTGATGGCTAAACATTTGTTGTTTTTGCATCTGCTGAATTAAGGGTAGGAAAAAACAGTAGAAAAAAACAACAGTAACCACAAACAACTTAAAAGACTAAATCCACATTGCTAATAATTCCCTAATTGCTAACCTGAAAGTCCATAACAGTCCCAATTGCTGACTGTCACTCAAGTCATTTTGTAAATGCATGTTGACTCTGAAATTGTAATGATGCTGAATTAGTAAATGGATGGGACAGAATGGTTTTCCGAGTCACAGGCCCTACACTATGAATGAAAAGGTTTCCCATCTGCACAGATCCTGGGATCTCAAAGCATTTAAACAAAAATTAATTCACTATAGCTCAGAGCACCCTGAGAAGTAATCAAATATTTGTTTCACAGAAGTTAAAACCAAAGCATTAACAGAAATCTGATGGCTTTTACCCTGACACCAGATCCATAGCAGCACGAGGCTAATTAGATCTGGCCGATCTCTTGGCAGGATCGGGGCCAGAAGAGCTAATTGAAATAGAAACTGATAGAAACCCAGTTTCTATCCTGGACCTTGTCATTAATTACCAATGGTGTCTAGAAAGGTGCAGACTCCAGCTGAAGTCACAGTTTCAGCTCTCTCTTGGGATAATACTCTTCTCCTGCTAAGGGCTGAAGCCCCTTGTTAAGGATATTTGGGGAGCCACCACTGAAGAACCTGAACACCCCTGAGACCACTATTTGACCAAGAACAGGTGTGTTAATGAGGACACAGGGACAAAAAGAGAAAGAGAACACTGACAAAAAAACAGCAATGCAATCATATAAACTTAATTTCTTAGGAAACTAAGCTAAAAATACGTTTTTCATTTCCTATTTGTGCATTTCACAAATCTTTGTACATTGCTAATTTTTCTATTTTCTCTTGGTACGACCAGACAGACTGTAAGATTACAACATGGTCTTTGTGAGTGAGCTCTTGTGCTGGGGCTGGTTAGACCTCACTCTGATCTCACTGAGGCGAGAGGGATTTAATGTATTTCTCCCTTGCTGAACAGAGCTTTCAAACATCACGAAGAGCTGAAAAAGCTTTAAACACATTTCTTTTTTTTTTTTTAATCAAATGGTACTAGAGAAATCAGGACAAAGTGTGCACAGTCAGAAATTGATTTTCTTTTAATGAATAAAAGAATAAACAACTTGAGAGTGTACCTTCAAGAAACTAGATTGGCATTACCTAAAGAGATACTGCGGAGAGCAGAATCGAATTCTGGTTTTAGCTTGGTTATCTACATTTTGCCCGCTAGATCATCTTCTCCCTCATTTCTTATAGAAGGGACTCCAGCGGGACAAAACCCACTATATTTGCTAGAGATTCATCTAAGCGGTCATGCTATTGTTTAACCATCTATTTTTAGAAGAAACTGTCCCACTGTCCAGGTGTGCTTTTGGCCAGCTTGCTATAGATAGAAAAATGGATATCCACCTGTGAAGTATTGACCCGAAGCTCGTCAGAAGATACTTATGGGGCTAAAAGTCTCCCTCTCTAGAGCAGTTAAGAGTTGATGAACATATTAGTTTGACTGGACTCCATTCCCCTCCTAAACATGCAAGGCAAGCTGCATCAATGTGTCCAACTCGGGAACGAATCTGTTAAATATTCAGATCCCATTAGAGCATCTCCTACAGTTTGGCTCCAGTTTTCATACAGTTTAGCGAGGAAATCAAATGCAAATCACATAGGTGATTCCTCGGTTGGAGGACAGAGCCGCGCTGCCAGCGAGGAGGCGGGCTGGCTGCCTTTGTGTTTTCCGAGAAGCATGGCACTTAGCCACGCGGCCCCATTGACTTTCAAATAGGGAATATGTAGATACGACTCCGAGTTATGGAAATGCAGCCTTTCTCTGTATCATTAGTTTTTTGCTTCCACATGACAGAAACTCATGATTTATTTTGAATATTTAATATTATGTGTCGGTGCAGCTTTTTGGAGCTGTTTTGGTGGCTCTGCAATAAGCTATCCCTACAGGGTTGGCGGTGGAGCATTAACAAGCTCACACAGCTGAAGAACATTGTAGAGGGGCATATTTTACATATCGCCTAATCTAACTGCAATCTATATAGTGTCCTTATGTTTACAGGACAGGAATATGAAGCTAGTCACCCGGGTTGTGTTCCTCCCTGCTGGAAAAATCAATTAGTCTATGTGCTGCACTAAATATCTATAAAGTATAAATAATACCTTCATCACAGGGAAGCTTTAAGCCTTTACCGAGGCTCGAGTTAGTGCTCTGATACCTTTGGATTCAGCACAACATATTATCTAGGCCGTGTACAGATATCAGCAAGCTTGAGATTAATATAGCTCCCTCGCTCACACCATCCCACTAAGCATCTTTTATTGGTATCTTGGCTGCCACTTATGTCTGTGGTTTAAGCCTGGGCTACATGGGACACAGTCAGCAGGATTTTCTGTCCTCTTGTTAACACTAAAGAAAACCAGAAATTAACTCCACTGAAAGCAAGACTACATCAAGTTTCTAACTGAGCTACAGCAAGGAGAAGAGATGGAGTCTGCTGCAATATCTTTTTGTTTCTGTTTTTTTTTTTTTTTATCTCCTCAGGGTCATACACAATCCTGAACATTTAGATTTAGCAGAATCCTTCACCTGATGGCTTGATTTATCTTGCTTGAGCCTGCAAAGCAGCTAACCTCCCTAGTAATTCAGATGAGATTGTGGCTGAAAAGCACATGCCGGAGTGACTCGCTGAATCATGTCCTTACTGCACAGGGATGTCACTCTGAAAGGTGCCTCAGTCTGAGATCTTCAGGGGCCAGAAGATGACCTGTTCAATGGGCCAAGAGGGAGCATTTGTCCTGCCTAAGCTTTTCTCAGAGGGCAGCTGGTGTTTGCATATCTTTCCAGTCGAATCAGATTTTGAATAGTTAAAGGAAGGCATAAAAGGATCTGCCTATAAATTCTTTACCCACAAGTACCTACCTATACAGTATTTTACTATTTGAGACACTTTACTGGAGTTTCTGCCTTGTGGAGATCTAGGGAGACATTATGAGCCCCATCATCCTTTAGGTCAAGTAGTGTAAATCTTGAACAATTTCACTGAAGACTGAAATTTCGGTGAGGTAAAATTGATGGGGACAGAGAACAGGGCCCTTGATTTTCCTAGCTCTGTCTTTAATACGTTTGGTACAGGGGCCTTCAGAGTATGGCCCCTTCTCTCTACCACATACTGCACCCCAATATAACTGTGACACAGAATGAATATTTACACAAGATGAGGCTAAACTAGACTTTCTCCATAGTGAAAGACTAAATATTCACAAATGTAGCATATATCACACCCTTCCCACAAATGCGTTTGTTAAACAGAGACTACAGGACAATGACCTTCTTTGTGACGGGGACAGCCTCAACACAAACAAAGAAAGATGCCAAGCAATTTGCTACACACGCTCTCTGAGTTTATGGAAGAGCTTGGGTTGGGACAGACTTTTTAGCCAATAACTCAGTTGTGCAAATACTTTTGAAAAACAGCTGGATAAGATGGTTTGCAAAGAAAAAAATTTTAAAAAAATCTGAACTATTATCTAATCTACCTGGTCAAAATGCTTTGTTTGGATAGACTATGAAAAAGAGAGTGAAATTACAGAAGAGGGATTAAAAATAAATACAGTTTGCTTGTAATAAGGATCCTCCTTTTTTGCTTGGAGACTTTGCAACAGCAACAGTTCGTGATGACACTGACCTGCCCTTTTTGGAGATCTTGCATAACTTAGCTTCACAAGCTGCAACGATTGAGTCTCTTTCCATAATAAGACACAAAAGAAGCAGAAAAGAGTTTCTGTCACTGCTGCAAGAAGTAAACACCATACTCAGATCCTAGAAATTCAGCCCTTTCTTATCGCTCCTGCAGCAGCGGGGAAAGACTGGATGTGTCTATGCGGGAAGGTGAGCAGGCAGAGAGAAAGAGGACCTGGAAGAAATAAATGCATGCCCCCCCTATTCCCACATGTGCTTAAGCCTCAAGGTGTTTATTACTCTTATATCACTAAAAGGCTTTTCCAAACTTTTTTCGGAACATATCTTCACCAAGGTTTTTGCCTCTCTCTCTTTTCATGCTTGTAATCTCTGCCAAGCTCCTTCTCCTAGGGATACAACAGGCAAGCTCCTCACGGGCAATTTTTAGGGAAGAAGTAAAATACAGGCGTGTTGGCAGCAGTTTTGTTCACTGAGAACCAAAGGTGCTGAAACAGCAGGAAAGAAAGAGAAGAATCAGTTTTCTGGCTAGGAAATGCTAGAAACTTAATCAAAGGCTTTGCAGGCGCATAACCTGACTCCATCTCTGTGTACGTGTTTTGTTAGCCCGAACTGGAGAGGATGATGAAAACTGTGTTTATAATATCTGGTCTTGCAGGTGCAGTTTGAAAGTTTCATCCCTCTGTGATCACCACCGGCTTTTCATCCATTCTTTCATTCTTTATTCTCCCTTTCCCTAGTGATGACAAATGGGGGTACAAAAAGGAGGGAAGAACAGAGGTAAGTGCTTCTCTCCAGCTGCCGCTCCAACTTTTGAGCAGAATACTGAAAAGAGCCGATAGGAAAGAAGGGAGGCTTTCTTCTCCACTTGCTCCTTGTTAGCTTCACAGTTTAACAAGTGTCCTACTTTGAAAAGAGAAAAGGGAACAAAAACATCTCCTACTCCTTAATTAACCTCTTTTTGTTTCCTCGTCTACATTCCCCTTTCGTGTTCCCTTTCCCAATTCTGGCTTTTGTAAGACAAAATGGTGGAAGACGAGACAAAATGGCAGAGGGATGAACTACCAATAATTGGGAACCTTTAGAAGGAAAAACATGCTGAAAACACATATGAGGCTACTGTCTCTCCATTTGCATCATTACTCTTGGCAGCAGTACCAGATAGGTAAATATCCAACCAACATCCAACTTTGAAAGATTTTCAGTTGCAAATCTCAGAGTTGGCGAGCTTCGTTATCATCATCTTCCAAATGGAAATGCAAAGGGACATGGAATTTGAGAGCATATGGTGACAGAGTAATAACTTGGTAAACAGTCATTCCAGACTCTTTCCTTCATTGAATCCAAGAGGCAATTAACGATAATAGATTCAATTTGATAATAATAGATGTAGGGCATGATTTTAGGGAGCTAAGAGATAGCAACTGAAAGTGTCTTCAACCTCTCACAGTCAGAGCTAAGTGTATACACGAAGGTCCAGTTCATTTAAAAACACATAAATCAAAACACAGCATTGAGTTTGCCATTTTGCTGTCCAGCATGTTCCCACTGACCCCCGCTGAGCTAAACTCCTGAAGATCAAACAAATTATGGAAAACATAGGTCAAAACCCAATTTTACCACCCAAATACATTTCTCTGTCTGCAGCTGTTACTTTAGCTAAAGCCATACAGTTCTAAAAATGCATCTGTAAGACATTAACAAATGAAGAATCTCCTTGTTTAGTCAGATATGCTTGTAACCCTGAGGCTATTGCCGCAATCATGTTCAATTAAACTTTAGAAATGTATTATATATTTAATTTAGCTAAGCATAAAAGTAACGAACACTATCCCAGCAAGAATTTGGTTACCTCCTCATCTTGTGTACTGTGAGGGAAAAAATGGAAGAAGATCGGCTGCTGAAGAAGTTACTTTCTTTTATTACGCTCGATGCCAGCACCCCTGAAGCTCAGAAAAATTAAAAAATGGGAAAAGTAATTAAAGCATGCTAAGCCTAATTACTTTCTTGCCTTCTTCTCCAGTGTTGAGGGGGAAAGAAATCATAGTACTTCAGACCCTCATGTCTGCTTAGGAACTGCAATCCCCAAGCCTTCTGCTGAGTAGAAAACTGGAAATCTCTCTTCTCAACTGGACGGCCTCCTGCTTTCATCAGGAAACTTGATATTTTCCAAATCCTACTCTACATGGAACGCTTTCCACAAGATACCACTGAAACTAAGGGATTTGAAAAGGAAATAAGAAATGATTATTTATATTCTCAGCATATTGAGAATGTGGAGAATTGGATGCTGGTTGTTGAAAGATATTTAGAATGTTTAAACTTAGAGGATAAATACTCAGAAAATAAATCAGATTGTTGGAAAGAATGGCTCATGCTTTAACAATGGCTGTAACTACTCTAAATCCACTATTTCAGAGGTGCAGAGGTAACTTAAAGGTTGGTACAGAAAGGCCATGGAAACATAATCAGCAATCAGAAGGAAAATATCTGACAAACAGGGGAAGAAGGCAAGGGAAAATTCAAGAAAGAAAAACAGTGACAAGGGAAATCAGACAAAATGAATGCAAAAATGTAGCAAGGGTAAAAGATAGGCACATATTCAGGGTAGGGGAAATGCACATTAGGTGGTAATTTTCTTCTAAAAGAGAAAGAAAAGGAGAGTAAAGAGATTTGAAGCCAGGAAAAAAAAAAAAAAAAAAAGGTGATGAGAGTAAGGGAAAATGAAGATTTCAGAAGTGTGTTTTTTTTTTTTTTTCCCTTTCCTCAGCACTCATCTGATCACATCTGGAATACTGCATCCAGTTGGACCCCCAACAAAAGAAGGATGTTGGCAAACTTCAGGGAGTCCAGCAGAGGCCACCAAGATGGTCAGGGACAGACGAGGACTGGCTGAGAAACTGGGTTGTTCAGCCCAGACACTCAGCAGGGACATCACAGCAGCCTTCCAACGCCTAAGAGGAAGTTACTAGGAAGATGGAGCCAAGCTGTTTGCTGTGGTATATGGTGGGAGAAGGAGAAACGGTGGTTATAAATTGAAACAGGAAAGGATGCTTCTGGATATATGGAAAAATAATTTATGCTATGAGAAAACTAAGCTAAAACTAAGCCAAACTAAGCCAATGGAAATTGTGGGACCTCCATCCTTAAGAGATGTCTGAGACCCAAATGGGCAAAGCCCTGAGCAAGTCTCATTCAAACTGATGCATGGAGGAGTCTTGTGTCTTCAGGTCCGTGGTTATTTTTCACTCTATCTGAAACGTGTAATAAGTATAACTGCAAGATGCATAAGAATTTGAAACTGAAATGATCAGATGGATTGCACCCAGACTGGACAAAACTTGTTTTATCCAGGCTGGGGTTGCTAGAGGTATTGCCACAAGACTGTTAACATCTGCTTTATAACAAGCAACGGTTATTGTCCATTTGACTTCTCATTAAATCTCAGCCGCATCATGGGGACCATTTGTAGATCAGGGTTTTAGAGTGAATGGCTCTTGCTGAAGCCAATGGGAGCGCCGATCTGACTGTCCGCTGAAGCACATCTGGGATCTAGTGAAAAAGTATGAGCTCACGCATATCATCAAATGGTAGCGACTCTGAAGAATAAAATTACCATGTTATTGCCTTTTCCAGTGCCTATAGTATACGTTCAGCATATTACTGTTGCCCTGGAGTTCCATTCCTTGGAACAGAAACCCAGTCATTTAATTTGATGCCAAGGCTGTTTGCAAGACCTTTCATTGCAGCTGCTTTGCTACGCAAGTAAGGAGCACAATCAGGAACAAAAGTCAGTACTTCACGCTCTTTGTTGCCACCTCCTCAGACCACACCATACATCCCCTTTATCTCAGCCCTTCTTTCATTTAGCATGGATTTGTTACAATGCATATGTTTAAAAGACTGTGTTCACACAGAGAGTTTGTGAGCCTTTAAGGGGACTCATTGACTGGTTTGAATAAAGCATCCAGAAGTTCAGATGCTTGAAGTCTGTGCAGATGATTTGACCTTATCAAGGTCCACAGTGCTCTGGCAACGATTTAGAGGCATACTCTTGGCTTCAGCATCAGTGTCCTGCTTGTCAACTCAATAGGCAGTGAAAATTCTTACAAAGAACATAACCTCTTCCCCAACTCTTATAAATTTTGTGTAGTCCTACGGGCTTCCAAACATTATTCCCAAGAAAATAAAGGAGACGATTATATATGATGATAAAATTCAGACAGATTCAATGACAAGCTCCCAAAAATGTGTTAGTCATAAGCAAATGGGATTGCAGAGAATTATGGAGAAGTATCCTCATTCCCACCACCAAATTGTCTGTAAGGCTTTGTCCAGTTTGCTTTGCAGGATGATGAGATGAAGAGTCTAATCTAACTGATTTGCTTTCCCACCAAATATAAGAACAAATTCCCAAGAGATGACATAGATGCCCTTGCGTGCTCAGGGGCACTCAGAGACTGAAGATACCAGGTAAATATGTGTACAATGAATAAGTCCCTTTGATATTACTTAGAAAGAACTTACCACACTAAGGTATAGTTCTACCATATTTTTTGATGTCTTTTAATTCAAGACCTTTCCTCAAAGCAGTACCTAGGAGAAATCTTCTTCATTTGCTGAGGCTGTTGCATTTCAGCCATCTCCAGGGACCCAAGTAACAGACTTGGAGGAGCAAAAGCCTCTGCTGAATTCTGCCGGTAACACCTCTCCTTCTCTGGAAGGGAACACAGAGTTTTCTCTGCACTGGAGAAAACCTTTTCTTGGAAGTGCCTTCATTTACACTTTATAGTAGCCAGTTATTATAGAGTTTTAGTTACTATATAGACTCCAAATTTTACCGAAAAGTAGATTGTGCTGACAGTTTGCTAGAAGCCAGATTGCCGCAGAAAAAGCAGAACTGAGTTTTCTGAGTTTCTAAAATATATGGGGGTGAGACACCCTAGAGACAGCGGATTTCAGTACCGCATCTGACAGCCACCTTCCTCTTTAACTTGTGAAGCTGAATGAAGCAGTGTTTCCTCCTGGGGTCCATAGTCTATGTGATTTGCTCAAACACCATTGAAAGCCCCAGAACGGGCTGGACTGTGCACGCAGCCAAGCAACTGCTGTTCTGATCCATGCATTACATCAGGAGGTACTCACTGTTACAGAACCAAAACCAGCTACAGTTAAATTTTCTGAGACCAGCATAAAAACCTTACAACAACAAAGGGAAGCAGGGAATTAGATTTAATGCAGCTGCTTCATTTGATGAGCGATATTCCAAGGGATCAAGAGGAATTACAGGAGAAAGATGTACAGAAGATATACTGTGGCTCACTGTTCATTATCAAATTAGCACCTTTTATATCCTGTTTCAACCTCCTCACAGGCTTCTATACTTGATTAGAAGGGAATTAATAAAAAAATAATGTACCAGAGAGTCTACAGTCTACTTAAAAAAAAAAAAAAAGGGTATTTGTGATGTTTTTAAAGAATATTGCATTAAATGGCTGGAGGTATACTTGTATACTACAGGCACAAAGTTCCATGCCCAAGAAAATACGGTGTGAGTACACAAGCCAGGCTGAAATTTCCAGGCTTCTACCCTTAATTGCATCTAAGTCATTGTTCCCTGAACAAAAGAACCAGTGGGTCTAGTGTTTTATATTTCCTTGTGTCTTTACCAGCTTCCATCACTCAATATGAGAGAGACACAGAAGCCAGTGGTGCCAAAGATCTGCTAAGTTCTTGCTTGTCGAGTTGCTAAGATGTTCTTTTCCCTGACTAATTTTAACTGTTCATGAATATTTTCCCGCCTCACAATACTCCGTGTTCATGCAGCGCTTCTTCTCTGGTGACCTCAGATTCTCTTGGCAAACGGTTCATTTTGCGTCACCATGCGGCACAGAAGATGTTCTACAAAAGGCTTAGACTAGGATCAGTGAGTTGCCCTAAGTCTGAAGTCGATAGCTGAGCCAGGAACACATTGTTTTAAAAGAGAATGGGACATAGCTGCATGCCTTTTGATTCTATCTTTTGTCCTTTGGCAGAAACGAGCATGACAACATTTGATAAAGCCATCCTTACCCCTAAGAAAGGGCATCCTAAAGGTTGTTTTGTCGTTTTACCAAAATTAATTGGTCAGGCAAAAAGAGTTCCAGAAGATAAGCTAAATGACTGCGGGAACACAGTACCTATCTTCTTAGCCTTGTTGTTTGAAAAAAAAAAAATAGGGACTATAGGGAATAGATATTTCTTCCTATAAATGAGAAAATAGAAAGCATCAAACAGAACAAAGCTGTATACGAATGAACGTAAGCATAGTAAGCGTGATTTGGTTTCCGCCATGACTTCGACTGAGGGAATGTATTCATTTTGCTCTCCCATCACCTCTCGCCCTTTAACATACACACTTTAGAGGAGGCAGAGAAGTAAGTTTATGGTGTCTTCCATATACAAGTATGGATATGGAGCTTGGAAAGGACAGTAAGAAAAAGAGCTGCAGTGATACCCTTACAAATACATCAGGATTTGAGAGAAGGTTCAGTAGATCTCCGGCACTAGTGATGAATTGAGGCATTAGGATTTATGCTAAACACATACGCGCACACCCAGCAGTCACAGCTAAATCCCATCTGTCCCTTGCAAAGGACACGCAGCTGATGATACATTTTTCTTTCAAGTAGGTTAGTGACACTGTTAGTCCTATGGCCCCCCGCCCCAGTACCTCTCTGACTTTCAGCATCGTCCCCTGTGGGAATATCTGAAGGGAGTTAATCAGGAGTGAGAGGCAGGGATTTCAGATAGTCTGTGGGCAGCATGCACAGAAAGGATTACCCTAATTCCTTTGTTCCACAGACATGAGACACTATAACTGTTAATGAATAAACTAATTAATTGATAGACCGTCTTTTTTTCTCTGAGTTCCTCATATTTGCTTTCTGGTTAAAAACCACCTAGCACTTCTAGGATACCACTGTGGAGCATAAATACATGACACTGCTAGTACTCCCCCTTGACTTTCCATAACAGTTCAATCAGAAAAAAAAGGTGCCTGGACAGGCAAACTGGTCCTTAGAAATATCTAATTAAGGCTAAGTGTGCATACTGATTTCAAGGTTGACTACCTTTGCCCATTCACTCAATATGGACCATATGTAAGTAACAGCAGGATATTAATCACAATGAAAGAGCACATTGTCCCCCTACTTAGACTTGCTGAACTTGTTCTTTCTCCTAAATCCTTTATATTCAGAGACCGGAGGCATTACTATTAGAAACGGCATTAAAATAGAAACAATACCTTTCAACTGCTCTTTTGCAGTGAAGATTCAACATATATTTACTCTATCTTGGAAAATAAGGAACTGTAAAGGATTAGACGGCTTTGTGTTGGCTTTTCTCCCTGCTGGGCAGTACCCTGTACTGTCTTTCAGGTAAGCATCTCTTCTCTCTGTGATCCCCAGAAACAAATTGAAGGTGCTTTTTATTTGGTCCTTCTCGCTCTCCATGCTTTTTGCTTCTTGAGCTAATGTTTTCCTTCCCAACCCAATCCAAGTCTCATGCTTTAAAGAGCTGCTATCTCATGGAAAAGCTTTGAGAAACACTCTGTTTTGAAGCAGTTCCTCCTCTCCGTCTTGCTGTGGACATTCACAGGAAGATAAAATCTTTCTTCCTTTATTTTCTTTTTTACTTTTCCTTTTCCTTTTTTTTTTTTTTTCTCTTCTCCAGGCTTCACTGCTTATTCTTTAATCATGCATACCGTGAATGATTACCAATTCCAGGCTACAGAGAACAGTTTAGGGCAGAATTTTTCTACATCATAGTTTTTTCTTTTGCTGAAGACTCCTAAGTGCTAATCTATTGAATTTACCATTTTAAACACTATTCCTCATATGTGGAAACAGAAAAAGAAAGTACACACAGAACTAGCCATACTGAATGTGCAAATGGAAAACAGATGATTGCTACCATAAGCGTTGCATATATATAACTCAAATAAAACTACACCATGCAAAAGTATTTAAAAATAAAACAAAAAATATGCATTTCAATTGGAAAAGGAACAGAGGCAAGAATACATACAAAGAAACAAAGACATTGCCCTGAAACCTGCTCTCACACTGCTGTGAATGCAAAGTATGATACTTTGTGGAATCATCCTCACACAGAGCAATGAAAGAACAAAAATTTCTCTTCATTTTTCATTCTCATTCCTAAGCCTCTTCTCTAAAGCAGAGAAGAAGAAAATTGTGGAAAGATAATATACATATAAAAAAAAAAATCTTATTTCCACGTGCACGACTTATGAAAAATGCAGTGCTGGGTCCATAACCAATAACTAAGAAAACTGCAGTGAATGGCAGGTAAACCTCCTTGCAGTGCAGACTTTCATGTTCCAGGAATGGAGGAGGCAGCTTCCTAGGGAAAGACGGGCAAAAAGTTTTGCCCTTTCCCATTTCAAGGTCACCTGCAATATGAGCCCTGGCATTTCCTCATCCCTGTTCAGATCTCCAGACTTGAGCAGTATATGGAAGTTTGTCAAAGGGAACCCAGAGAATAGTCTGCAACGGAGCAAAAGTTGAATGTCTTTCAAAATGTTCCTCTTTACGAACAAGAACAATAAAAAATATGGAGAAAGATCTTATTTTCCTAGCATTACAGACACAGATAGCAGTCCATTTCTCAATACTTGGGCACCTCAGCAGCAGTGGCCCACACATGTAGGGATCTGGGAGTCTTCCCAGTCCTCTATGTACAGATTATATTTTAAAAAGGCAATGGGATTCCCCAGGCGGCTCATTTCAGGGAATTATCACATTTTTTCAAGCAGTCATTCGCTTGGCCTTCACGGTCCAGCATTATGACTTGTAACACACTATGCAAGGGCTCTCAGTAAAAACTTGAAGACAGCACCATGTCCTAGTATTTTCACACTGAGGAATACAGTCTTTCATGCTATTCTGATGGTTAGTTTTCTTAGAATTGCTCTTTCCCCTGTTTTGGACCCCTATCGTTTTCCTGGGTTTTCTTCTCAGCTGTCATTGCGGCACCTCCCCTGTGAACTTCTGTACGCCGAGCAGCCCTGCTCCTCTCCGCATCCCCAAGAACCTACCACTTCTCCTCCTCTTAAAACATTTAACTCATCACCTTCTTCCCAGTTCTTCTCAGCTTATGCTGTTCCTTGAGAAAATAATCTTCCCATCTCTGAGATGTGCTAGATTGTTTCTCGCCTCTGGGAGCATTTCTCCAACCTTCTTTTTTTTGGACCTGCTACCTATTCTTCTTTACCTATTCTCTTTCATTTCCCCAGTGCTAATTCCCGCCTCTTCCCTTCTTCCCATCTGTATTCCCCCTCTCCCCGCAAAAAAAATCCTTCCAGAATTTAGGCTGGGAAATTGATAGGTCGTTATTCATTGCCAAGCAATAAATAAAAGTGGAAGCAGCCTGAATGTGCCAGCCATTTGGGTATGTCCTGATGACAAAGCCTGAGCCAACTGCACAACTCATTTAGACAAATCACAGGAGACACTTTCTGAAGAGACAACAAGATCCATAGCTGGTATAAAAATGTTTCATTCCTTTCAGAAGATAGTCTAGCCAAGGATCTGCCAGTCCAGGATCTGTTTCTGTGATGGAAATGCTGAATATGACTTACGAAATCACTTCACGTATGTTCAAAATGCCCTGATTTGCCTTTTATATCTTTAACTCAGATGGAAAGAGAGCAAAAATATTTCACTATTTCTTATTCTCCAATAGCCATCTATTTCCAGCCCTGGGTACTTTAAAACTAGGGATTTAAACACTCACTTTGGAGAGCTTTTTCTTCTTCTTCTTTTTCTTTTTCTTTTCCCCAGAGATTATATGCGGCACTTTCAAGATAATCAGAGTTTTTGGTATTATTATTATTTATGTTTAACTCTTATCTGAAATGAGGGAGCAAACATGAGCTGCTCTGCTGGCTCAGCAAGCTGAGGGGCTGCTTTATAGATTGTTCTGCACTCTAGGGATTGGAGTCTGATCTCCTTCCCACACAACCTATTTGGGTAGAAAAATCACAACCACTATAATGGGTAGTATCTTTATCTCCGTGTGTCAGCTCAGAGGGTGCTCTTCAGGGAGAAAATTAAATGTGACCTTCCATTGTTGATGTGCCACAAGCATACATCTATTGCACAAGCTGCTAGATCAATGGCTGCTGCTTGCAGTGCTCAGAAGTGCAATGGTTTTTGGAGGGATACTAGCCCCATTTTTTTTTGTTTTAGATCCTTTGTTCTAACGCATTTGAGAGAGCAGTGAAGCGATCTGAATACGACAAACGTCTTGGGCTCTATTCTGTTCAGTATAAAGTTGGTAAAACACCACTACCTTCAATACTGCTTCTGGGTTTAAGACGTCATGATACCAGAATTCAGCTCCCGCTTTCTAAGACATTAAATTGGTGTGGTGGCTTTAAACAGATGGTCAGCTTCATGTCCTGTAGACTGTACTGCTTTGCACCTCCGACTACCATAAAAAGGAAATTCACACATGTCACAACTACCGTGCTAACGTCACTCCTGGCCAGTTTTTTGATGGCATAAATCAGAAAACTCTTCCGAAGTCAACAGATGCTCATAGAAGCACATAAGTTATCTTCGTTTCAAAGGCTCCACATAGCTGCTCCAAACTACCTGAGATCCAGCTTTTACGACAACGCTCTCCACCACCACCCCCTTCCCCTCTCCTCTCACAGCATCTCTGGGCTTGACAGATAGAATTGGTTTTTCTGTGTAAGAAGGTCCTACAGAGCTACCACAAATCACGCAACATTGCTTCATGACTATAACCCTTATGGTCATTACAGTGCAAGGAATGAACTGATCTAAGGACTCTCTTGGTCCTTAGAGAGGACTTCTGTCCTCAAGAGGCAGAGTTCCTCTTTGAGGAAATTGCGCCACACTTTTGTTTCTCACAAACCTACCCACAAACTTGGGACAGCGACTGCAAAGAACAACGATAGCCGGTGATTCGATGGCATGTGCTTAATGAAACTCCTTGTTGGATCATCTTTGAGAAACGCAGACAGCGCCTGTGAATCTGAAGCAAGTTTCTCGTTTGCCATAGTAGACCCATTAGTAACTACATGAGAGAATATATTGCATTGTTTAGCATGAAAGGATCTTTACGGATGAAAACTAAATTTCTAGGTTATAGGAATTCTCCGTTCAATAATACCATCGATAATGCCCACGCAACTCCAGCGATGTCAGTGAAGTCACACTAGGCTGTAACTGGACTAACGGGAATGAAAATCCATCCCATGGGAAAAGATAAAAAGATATATAGTATTAAATAAAAATAGACAGTCAGAATAACTACCTCAGCCTTGGGTAATATGTTGGGTAATAGCCTTTACTATTAGTTTTACTCATGGGAAATTTTACCCAGGGAGGACAGGCTAAATTTCATGTGGAAGAATCAATTTCTGGGACAAAAGAAAATGACAGAGATAAAAGCCATGACCAATATGGCTGAAGGTATCAGAGAAAAACAATTGCTTTTCAAATTAATCATCCCCTTTTTGAATTGCCAGTGGCTCCCAGTCATCAAAAATAGGGTGTTTCTAAAATTAATATATTAGAAATTTTGGAGCCCAATTTATGAGAGAGTCCCTTAGAACGCGAGGAAACTTATGTATCATTTTTCGTTAATTCTCCACTTCCTTAAGTGCTTTGGGAATTTTCTGTTAAAGCCGGAATGCAGTGAAGAAAAACTAAAAGAATGTGTAATAAGTACATAAAGTTGGCCCCATGTCAGCACAGCCTGGAGTGTGATAAGGAAAGCTCTGTGAAAGGAGTAAATATTTTACGATGCCACAATTTTTGGTTCAATAATCAATGGTCAGGAGTTTCAAACTGCAGTGAAAGCTACCGCTTGCCAAACCAAACGCTCCAAAAAAACAACAACAAAAAAAAAAGACAGAAAGCCTTGTACGCTGCTGCACTTATCAATTACCATAACCTGTAGTCATGCTTGTGAACTGACGGTCTGCTAAGTTTTCCAGAGCTCAACAGTTTTCTTGAAGTGAAATAATGTGGTCCCATAACACTGAATGTGCCACGGCCGCTTCCCTTCCCCAAATAGCTCATCCATTCACATAAAACCCAAAGCCTTGTCCTGTTCTCTCCCAGCTTCTGACTGAAGACAAAACACTGCTAGTCACTGCCCTGGTTTGGAGAACTGAAATGAGAACAGCTGGAAATACAAATTGAGCAAGACCATTTCTTTTTGCATTTTCCAGCCTATTAGGGTTTGCCTTTATTCCTGTTTGATCTTAAAGTATTAAAAAGGCATGGACCAAAATCATCTAGGTACAAATGGATGCAAATTCTCTGCCGTCATCCATAAACTATCGTTCCTTCTGGCTTGCATGTCATAAAGCCATTTAACCTTATATGCACAACGGGGGGTTGACTTCATATAGTCCTGAGCCTTATGAAGGGACTTGGACCAAGATACAGTGAAAATAGTGTGAAAGAACAAACACATCTATTCTGATCTGTTTACTTTCTATTCTCTTTTAGCATTTATTTTGCACTGGCACGACGGGCTACAAATGGCAAGGCCAACGAAGACCAAGGATTTTCTCCATGCAGAGGCCACATCAATGAGTTTTGCATCGGTTATTACATGATTGGCGTTAGTGAAACTCTTCTGTGAATCAAATCATTTCAGTTTAATGTTGGCTACTGGTTAAACTTGCAGTTTGAAGGAATGAATAAATGATCAAATCCAGTCAAGCCACAGTAGTTTTAAGTAGCCGGCACCCATGATCTCTGCCTCCAGAGCTGTCCACATGCTTGCTCATAGCTGTTCCCAAGTGCTTCCACCTCCATAATCTATGCTTTAACTGTGATGCTAAAGAGCTACACTGATGCATCAAGAGCTACACTAACAGATATATATATGACAGGGACTGATGCTAGGGACAGATCGGAGGTTCTGCTTTGTTTCCAATAAGATTAAAGAAAGGAAAAGACTTAATTTTCTGCTTTTCTTACTTCTTTCTTTGCTTAGTAGAAAGATCAATGGATTTGTCAGCTTGTTTCTCTTTAAATAGTGCTCATCTCTGTACGATGTGAGGGTAGTACTGCACAGGCCAAGTTAGAAAACTAAGAGAGGTCCTGAGGTTGCAAAAACCCAGTCTGGTGCATAATGGGACACAGCTGCTTCTACTGAGATTTTCTGGATTACCAACAGATAACAGGTTGCAGATTGAATAAATGCTACGTGTCCGTATTCATGCTTTCTCTACTCCAAACCCTTCAAAAGCAGAGAAGAATCATTTTTAGATCCAGAGTTTACCTTTTCTATAAGATTTGGACTTGCTTCAGTTTTGCTTCCGATATAAATTGGTGTTCTGTCTGGATATCGAAGTTGACACTGGGATCTCTGCTGCCTTATATTCTTTACCTCTCGTCACATTTGGGGGTATATATGGATGTAAACTGCTACCAAATCATGTGACTTGCCTTCATTTTGTACAGGTGTGAATTAATACAAAAGGTGGAGAACAGCAAATGATCCAGATGATCATATGCAAGCTGGCTTTCCTACTTGTTCAGGTGCTTTACATTCAGATTTAGGAGGTGTGGGTACCTCTGATCAGCCCATGATAAGCAAAAAGCATTCTGGATGATTTTGGAAATCAAAGCTCCGCTCAGGAAGTGCAGTTGTCACTACCTCAGAAACACGCAGAGGGCAAAGAGCGCAACTGCTATGCACATGGGAGGCTCTAAGGAGGTGCTGAGTGTGTATTCATAAGTTATACAGATAAAAGGGACCACTAGCCAGATCCTGCGCGTAACAGAGGGCGGAGGATTTAGCTGAGTTAATTCCAGTTTGAACAACACCACATACTAAAACACACCACAAGTCGTTCCAGTGGTTAATTCCTTTCACAGCAAACAATACGTGGTTTGCTTCAGGTTTCTTCGTCTAGTTTCAGCTTCCTGACAGTCCTTACTGGTACACATTTGTCACACATGTTCAGAAGATCCCTCCATCAGTGAATTTCTGTTGCCTCCGTAGGTAGTCAAAATGATCAGATCGGTCCTTAACGTGCACTTTGACAAGCTAGACAGACGGGACTTCTTCCTGTAGGATATGTAACCAATCCTTCAATCGTTCTCATACCTGTTTTCTAAATCTTCAGTTTATCAATATCTTTTCTCTTCTGCGGGTACCAAACTAAGAAAGTATCCCAACAGCAGTTAACCAATGCCAAAAACCAAGGCAATAAATTTCCTTGTGCCTTTATGAGACTCCCCTGTTCACCTGTAACACTGAAGGTTCACGTTTGCCCTTTGGCCACAGTGTTAAGCTGTCATCTTCCTTTTAGCTAATTATCCCCCATGCAAGAGAGTGTTTGGCAGTCTCTGGCTCCCCTATGCCAAGCACTACTTGCTTTTTATGCTCTTTGACATATGAGTTTATGTTTCACTACGTTAAAGGAGTTATTACTTGTCTGTATCTAGCTTAGCAAGATATTTAGATCGCTGTCAGTACCTCCTACTCTTTTATTACCAAATCCCCCAACTTTTAGATCATCTGCAAACTATTGGCAATAGTCTTATTTTTTCTCCTAGGTCATTGATAAACATGGTAAACCATGTAAGTCCAGGAAATGGTTTCTCATAATCTTGTAAATGCATAAGAAAATACAAATATCAGTAATAACTTACTGAAAGAGACTTACTGTACTGGAAAAATTCCCTCTATGAATAAAATGCTCCTCCAAAATGCCCCTTCTTGCATCGACAGGGATTAGTTCACCTATGCCACTACATCCAGTATCCTTTATGAAGGTCAAAAAACATTTCAAATTAATGTGTTGGGGTTATTAAGAGTTAACTGACATCTGTAGACTACTAAAGACAAGTAACAATGAATACTGAAACCATTATGCACTTGCTCATCTCACAGAGGGATCTTTAACCTCCCAGTTTTCTTCCTACCTACAATTTGATTACTGAAACAGTTTTGCTATCATTTGCACATATTGGATACCGTGCTGACTCTCAAAATTACACCCATTACTACAAAACATTTTTGTGGACTTTTTTTTTCTTTCTTTTCAGTTAAAATGGACTCAATGTCCTCCTGCAAAACATTCTTTGCCAGTGCCACGCTGTCTTTATCTCTGACTTTCAGTCACTGTTTCTCAAGTGGAAAATAATATGCCTTGTAGTTATTAATAATCATGTGGAACTTTTTCAAAGAGTAGTTGGGGTGTGAAGAATATAAACCAAGGACATCCATGTCATTCTGGTACCTTCCAACCCAGATATTAGCCATCTTATCAGTCATACACTATTTCTAATTGGGACCATCAAGATACAAAGCCAATAATGAGAAATGACAGGCTGATATTCCAATTCTGCCCCAAAGAGCCCTTTCAAACCGTAGAAATTTGACATAGTTAACAAATTATGACTCTGCCTTATTTCACAAATAAGAAAGGTCTACAACACACAGTCCCACCTGCCTGCCCTACATTACTGTCGAGAATATAAACTGACCTGAATTGCTGGTAAGATCCTAATTAGTATGGCTACAGGGCGAGCAGTCCCTCCAACATAATTATTTATTAGCTCAAGTTCCCTGGGCCTTGGCCAGTGCAAGCTTCCTGCCAAGGAGATCTCAAGAAGAAAGGAATCTAACCCATAGGATTTTCTGACTCCTAGCATGATGAGTTTTGACAAGGAATCTGCCTTTGTTGTAATCACCCTACGTTGGCGGGCAAAGGCGATTTGATACTCACAGGCCTGAGGAGTTTACTTCAAGGTGTCTTAGTAAGGAAGTCCCAGGTGACCACACGGTAGTAGTCCCCATCAGTAGCTACTGCAATGCCCTTTCTCAAAGAAAAGAAAAGCTGCATCTGTTTTGGGTAGGCTCACTAAATAGATGTTTTAAGTGGACAGATGCTGGAAAATATTTTGACATGTTTGCCTCAGGGGGGTTTCCTAATCTGCCTTCATCATATCTCCCAGCTCAGCTTGTAAGAAAGGATGGAGGTGCCTAGTGTCAACCTTAAATTTTTTTTTTTCCTGCTCTTCTTCTCTGAGAGGCTCGACGACAGAGATTGAGACTATGATTATTAAGAGCAATGTTTGAAAATATTCAGGCTTTATCAGCTTATTTTGGGTTCCTCCCTTCCTCTTGCTTTCCTCTGCCCCAATCTGAAGAGCTGAGCTGCTTTTCATATTAGTGAATCTGCGTCATCCAGCTTTGTCCTTTTAGATTTTATCTGGTTTATGTGGCCTTAGTACCTCAGCTGCTCTAACTAATCTGAAGTTGTAGAAAACTTCTAGATTTAGAGTCTTTCTTTATCTCCCAGTTGCATTACTTCTCCTAATACCACGATTAGGAAAGAGACAAAGCAGCCAGGGCGTGAGCGCTACTTGGCCAAACAGTTAAGATAACTGCTAGCTTTGATTTTGTCCTTCAGATAGCTCTTTTGTCAAACCAATAAGGATAAATAAAGGAAAGAAAGGGACTTCCTCTCACCTAGAGAGGCAGATTTTGTCTCTGTTTGAACTTTAACTGACCTGCTTCGTTTGGCCTTTTCTGTATCCACCCCACTTTTCATGTCTGGAAAACACTGAATCATGACTGTTAAAACAAGCTGAAAAGTTTGTTACCGCATAACAACTGTTTACCGTGCATATATGAGGAGAGTATATCTAAACTGATATAAAGGGCTCATACCTATCACTCTGCTAATGCTGGATCTAAGCTCGTTTTGAAACATTACTCCTCTTTTAAAATTATAAATGGGGTGAGAAAGTGGAAAATTCAGTAGCCGAGGGCAGTAGCATGTATGTGGTTTTGCACTCCGACCTGACTTGCTTTTGTTCCCCTTTTCTCTAATATCCTTTCTTCCCTCTCCTAGAAGACAGGAGAACCTCCAGCCGAGAAAGGGGCTACCCAGAGTATTTTGGAGAATAGTCAAGTGCACGCTCTGAAATTACTCATCTCAGACAAATCTGGGATGCACAGAAGGAAATGTATTGTAGAATGTCCCAGGATGCAACTCTTTCGGCATAATATAGAATTCAAATAATTTTTAAGTCTGACATATGTTTCTTCATTGGAGCGTGCAGATTTGAGAATGTGTCTATACTGAGCACAATGTATTATACACCAACAGTCCTAGATCTTGAGAACTGACAGCTAAATGGCTAATCTTTTCAAGGTGGAAGTAACTATTCTAGTACACAACAATGGATTTGTAATTGAAAAGATCTGACAAAATTAGAAACGATTTTGTGCGGGTGTTTGAAGAAACTGACATTTTTACAGTCTGGCCTGGAATCCTCTTCTGGGATTATATTGAAGAGATCAAAGCAAACACATGTAGGAACCTAATAAAACCAAATGCCCCAAAAGACAGGTCAACTAGATTCCTATTTCCCGACCTGACTGCAAATGTGATTCCAATTCAATAATTTCATACAAAGAACGATGGACTGAATTTCTGTAGCATACAACAAGTGTTGCCCAGACGTTGCAGTGATATATTAAAGGAGGGGAGAATAAGAGACATGGAGTTGTGAGGATACCAAACTGATTTGGCGAAGATGAAGTGGCACAACTTGGAGGTTGTTATAAAACTTGTTCTGTGGATAGGTAAATTAGGGAAGGCAAAAAGGAAAGTAGCTTGTCCTGGGTCATAAAGCAGAGCTGCAACGGAAGTCCTAACTTCCCCCCCCCTTTAACCTGCTTATTAAGGTCAAACTGTCTCCATATTAGTTAGTGTAACCACAACTGTATATAATCTAACCAGGCCATTCACAATTATATTTATATTTCAAATGAAAAGCTTAACCAAGTTTGTGTCCAATCAGCCCTAAAGCATAAGGCACTGAAAGACAAGAGCTGTGGAGCATGTCCTGCAACGAAGCAGCAGGGAAGAGATGTCTCTATAAGGATCAAGTAACAATGACACAAGAGGGATCTCTTAACTTCCCCTGTGGGACATGATCTGAAGACTGGGAGTTTGGCTCCCGCCCAAGGTGCCTCGCACGTGTACTGTAAAAATAAGTGCCAGCTGAAGGAGCGTGCCCTCATGCTCAAGGAGAGAGCAAAGTGCATCATTCTACATGTCCTGGTGGAATCATGCTCTGGCCAGTTGGGGCCTGACAACCGCAGACGTGGAGATTATGTCCAGCAAGTGTTACACTTTCAGTATCAGTTCATCATTCCTCCTTGTTTTCCATCCCTCTGGTCAAGGCTAACACTGTTATCATTCCAAAATGATAATTTCTTGGGCTTTCTCATTTACTATAGCAAAGAGATGGAAGGACGATGTCTGCTTTCCTTTTGAATAGGATCACAGCTGCAAGCAAATTGACCGCAATCAAAATTTTTTTTTTCCCCTAGTGTTATGGGCAGAAGAATGATAACACTGTATGGAATTAATCAGCTTCACAACAGCTTTTGTACAAGGCTTCTTCCACAATATGAGCCGGAAATCTACACCAGAGGCATAGGGTTAAACTCAGATGAACTACCCAAAACTTCCCTTGTTCATCATCACAGCTGCAAGAGTCTTGCACTGAGTTACCTAGTGAGACAAGAATTACTGGAGCTGGGCCAACTCCACCACGCAAAGAAATCCAACAATCAAAGCATCATTTGTGGTGATTTTGCTGAAGTTCCAGAATGATTAGCATGAAACCTCAAAGGTGAGATGATCTAACAGAAATGGGGAGCTGTTTTGGAAAAACACCACCACATGTCACACTGAGTGTGGTTAGGGAATGTAGCCCAAAATGCCTTATCTCCTCCTGGATTGACAGAAAAGTGGTAAATTTGGCATATTTGGTGAAAAATGTATTTAAAAGTATAAAATTGGAGAGTTAATTATATTTAGCATGTGTTACTGGCAGAACTTCATGAAATGATCAACAATTATATTTCTCATGCATCAAATGCTCAGGGATCACACGAGGACAGAGAGTAGGAATATGAAACACACAATGTGCCAAAAACATAGAACGTGTTTTTTTCTCTTATAGCTTTCTTAATTTTTCCTACATTTTCCACGTACAACATTCAAATTTAAGGGGTTTTTTTCAGTATAGCTATTTTCCCATTTATGTGAAAATGATCAACCCCACAAAATCATTTCAACATCAGACTGACTCTAGGAAGGTGCAAGTTATTCAGGACACACGGTGGAACTTCAATTTAAACCAAGAACAAGTTAATGCATTCAGATTTAACTCGATCACTTGATTAACCCAAAATGAATCAAAAAGTGCTGCTCATTGACATGAAAAAACATCTTTATTATATTGCTGCTCATAAAACTTCATATGCAACGGCACAACTGTGCCAAAACATTCAGACAACAAAAACCGGCTTAATTTCAGAGATTTACACATGTTCCTGAAAGACTGAAATATTTCATGCTTACAACCAAACTTTAATTAGAGCTAAAATTACAATACAATGCATCCCATCAAAGTATGCGTGCTATTTATAGCAGCACGTTTAACTCTTCGGTTGTCAGGTGCTCTGTACACCAGGATCACTAACGTTCTGTTTAGCTGAGAAATTCATCGCTCAGAGCTTAAAACGCAGCTGGAGGGAGATGCACAATATGCCGTGCTGTAACTCCACTAGAAAGACGTGAAGCTCATGAATGGAGATTTCATGAATACAACTTGCATGCTTATCTGTTTACTTTCTGATTATTTTCCTTTAAGGCATACAGCCTACTTGTGAAGGACAAACAGTTGAAAGCCTGATATTGCAAACAGATTAGCTGCGCCTATGAGGAAACCCAATACTTTAAGGAAGGGCCAAGATTTTTCTGTGGGACTCTGCAGAGGACTAAGCATTCAGTACTTAAATAAAAGGCTCAGCAGACGAGCTATTTGCTGCTTATTGTGGGAGGGTAGTTTAGAGAGTTAGCTAGAGTTATGAGGGGCTCTAAAGCACTTAACACGCATAGGGTTACTTAACTTAACATGAGGTTACTTAATTTAAGCACTTAGCATGCATAGGATTACTTATCAACACAGGATATAGCTTGAACACTAGCATTTAATGTTACAGCCTGACAGTCATAATGAAAGCATAACCCTCTCTGCCATCATCACCCAAAAGCGGGCTTCGGAGAAGAGGGGCAACAGGATGGAGACTTTCCCTAGCACTACTGCGCATAGCCTCAACAAGCACTATGAGAAAATCACAAGTAAAGGAATTAGGAGCTCCTTCACCTTTTGCACTGGAGGTCTGGTGGGAGCAACTGTTTGGCACCAATTACCCTCTCTCAAAGCAATTCACCCAGAAAGCAAAAAGAAATCTGAATTCCTCTCTCTCACCCGAGACACCTAAGCCAGGTTTGACCTCCACTCCACACCTAAGCCAGGTTTGACCTCCGCTCCTATATAGTCAAAGACAAGCATGGGCAGTTCAGGGGAAGGCTCAGATCCTAGATGAGCTGAATCTCTTCCTGGACGTGCTGTCCTGTCTTCACCGACTACACAGGCAATCCAGGTGACTACCATCCACACTCAGGGAATTACATCTAGCTGGGATGAATCAGGGCTTGAGTATGCGGAGGCTTGGCAAAGCATGTTGGGCTCAATAAGGAAGCCACACGAAGCACATTCTGCATGGTATAATTAGGGATCTGTAGCAGAAAGTTTGACCCTGGGGGCTATGTGAAGTCAAATTCCTCTAGCTGTGTCTGATATGTTATTAGCACAATTCATGTTTAAGGATCTCAAGATTATGCTCATTAGTACTAGTCAGGTGATAATGATGAGCTGCTTTGAAAACAAAACTTTATCTGCCCTTTTTAAGGACAGAATAATCCAATGGCAATTCCACAGGGTAAAAATTAGATGCTCTGACAGCCTGAAAGAGCAATTTTCAAAGGTCATATATATTGCTAATGGGCAGCTGGAAGAATAGCACAGAGAAAACTGTGAAATATCCAATATCTCAGATAGAAAAACAAATATCAGGTTATAGACAACAGAGCATGAAGCATGATCCCAATCTATAGAAGGTTTCCTTTCAAAGCTGGATGTCTACTTGCAGATATCCAATAAAAGCCCACACATTAATTACAAAAGAAAAAAGATAAGAGTTCAATTCATTTAGTTCTTTTATTCTAGGCATTTTATGGCTGTCAGTCTGAAATTTTAAAAGAGGCCCACAGTGAAGATAACCGTGTAAACAGGATAACTTGGGACTTAAAAAAAAAAAGGGAGGAAAAAAAAAAAAGGTGTACTTCCCCCACATATGGCTCTAACAGATGTGGTTTTAAATTACCTTTGGGACATAATAATGTTTTTTGAATGGACTGAATGTTAAATAGTTGGCTCCTCCTATGTGACAGACATGAGAATTCAGTGGTTTAAGCGGAAAGCTCCCCATTTGTGTCTTCAGCTGGCACATACTCCGTTTTCAGCCCACGCTGGTCAGTATGATTTAATACCTTGGCCTGATGTCCCTCTCACCAGTGAGAGAACAGATAAAATAGGATTAAAGAAGTGAAACAAAACAAAAAACAGGCAAAACCCCCACAGCAGACAATGCCAGGCTGCCTGCATTGTTTCTTGCACAACTACTCCTGCAGCACTGCAATGGAAACTCACGGGAGAGGACAGCCGCGGAAGAAAAATGTTAAATAATTCAAAGCCAGTACCATCAAGTCTGATGTCGGTATAAAAATAGTTACAAAACACCGCTCTCCATGTTTTCATTATAGGAACTTTGACTTACTTGGAAACATCCAAAACAAACAAACAAAAAAAAACCCAACAGCCCTACCACCCTCCCATTCTAGTACACTCAATTAGTCAGGCATTCAAAACAACATCAATTTCCAGACCAGCCTCCAATTTTCATGGCCATTTCACATTTCTGCACTGAAGAAACCAGCACAGCTCCACAGCAGGAGTTAAAAAGTCTGATCCAGAGCCCATTAAAACCAACGGGAGACTTTGAATTAACAGTAATGATCCTTAGATCTGGCCCTGGTTGAGGTTAAAGTGCTGCTCTGCTTGGGGATTCAAGAGTGATAGGATATCACCGGTTCTTATTATCTCCCCAAAATCTCTGTGGCTGGGAATGTCCACTTTCAAATACTCAGCCTGCAAACGCAGTGCACATTTCAAAAAAGGCCTTCATGAAATATTCAGGGAAACACGATGCCAGGCAAGCTACCATATAGTCTGTGTGATGACTGTAAAGTTAACTCAAGGTATTTTCATTTGAACAGAGGGAAGGAGAGATATACAATCCGGAGTACTGACAGATGAAGAACATGTGCCTGCACACAACACACACACACACACATTTGATCAGAAGCTTTTGCTGCGGTTGGATGTAGGGAAAGGAAATAGTAACTGACAAGCAAAAAGTATCCTGGCTTTTTGTTGTTGTTGCTTCTTGCACAGAGCTGTTACATAATTGTTAGACGTTGATGCTCTGAAGAGGGGCGAAAAAGAGAAAAAATATATATAGGCATAGCAATCGTCAGCGCACAGCAGAGCAGCAATCTAAACCACCCCAGCTCCAAAAGAGCTGACACAGGTCCCTCCGTTCCTTTTATTCTCCAGTTCCCCAAACTTTTATTCTCCCTCCCCAAAAGACCCACTTTGCTTCCCCAGGGCCAGCTTCCCATAGCCTCTTCTCCCTATTCTCATCTTCTCAGCTAGACCCTCGCTGCCTTATTTAGAAGACATAAAAAGCCAAAATAAATAAGTGCATAAAATTCAACAAAGCATTAATTATGCAGAAGATATAAAATAGTGCAAAACTAAGTGGTGCAGGTGTACAATAATGTTGTTCCCTGGAGCCCGCGATCGGCGGGGTTTGGCACAGAGATCCACAAGCAGATGACATTTTAAGGCATATGTGGGGTACGCAAGGATGAAAGCAGCTTCCATTCGAGTCATTTGTGTCTCCCTCCAGTCCCAAGTAATACGGTTGAAGAGCACCAGCAATAATATGCTGCAAAACTCAAGCCCTAAAACAAGCACTATTCAGGCAGATCCAAGTGCCTGGCAACAAACAAGGCTGTAAGCAGTAGAGAGATGGCTTTGGTCAGACTTTCTTGCAAGATAAATCATAAGGAGAAGGGTTTCCAAAACTTCCAAACATTGGGCATCTTTGCAGAACAGCATCAAAATGACAAGGATTTTAAGATAGTTAGGAGTGAGTCTTAGGCCATGGAGGGGAAGGGGAAAGAATCAGGCTGTGAGAGGATGAACTGAGTCCTGATAATTAAGCTGTTTTTTGAGGGTCAGGACTGGGATGCTCAAGTGCGGATGAGGCAGAAGTGGGAAGTGAGGGGCTTAATACGCTGTTTGGAGGAAGAGCAGATGCTCTCTAGAAAGAAGCTGAAGAAAAAAAGACTCTGACCCTGTCGATGAGAAGCAAAAACTTTTGAGCAACAGGGAACTCCGCAGTCAGGTGTCATAGGACGGACGGGCTGCTTGCTTTTACTCGATATTGAATTTATTTTGTTGGCTATATTGTTGCTCAGATTATGCCCAGGACAAGAATAAAAGTCAAAATGAGAGCCTTTTTCATTGCTGGGCTTTCTGGTCCTCCCCTGAAGCCTCCAATCATTACGCAAAACCTACTCTCACAGTACTGAGTAACTAGCTGGGTGATAAAAACATCAGCTGAAATTCAGCGTCAATAAAAGCAAAGTAACGCATAAAGGGAGAAACAAGTCCAACTATAAATACACAATGTGGGCTCTAAATTAACTGCTACCACCCAAGAAGCAGAAGAGGAATCACCGTGGTATGTTCTTCACAATTCTTGGCCTATTGCTTATATCAAGGAAAAACACAAGGAGAATGTTAGGATTTATTAGGAAAAAATTAGACAACTAAAATAGAAAAGAAATGTCCTTTTTGCCACTATATAAACCAATAATGCATTCCTGTCTTAACACCACATGCATTTTTTGGTCAACCCCTCTCCAAAATATACAGTAGAATAGTAGAGATAGTAGTATATAGTAATATAGTAGAAAGATAGAGAAAAGGGCAACAAAGATTATCAGAAATATGGAAAGACTTCTGCAGGAGGAGAGACTAAATAGACTAGGAATTTTCAGCTTGGAAAAGGAATAACAAAAAGTAAGTGGAACAGAGCCCTAATAAATCACGATGCCTACGATCCACAAACTGGGAGTTACTTAATGGAATTACTAAACTGTGAGATTAAAGCTTAACAAAGGGAAGGCTTTTTCACCCAGTGCATAATTTTAGATTTTGATTAATTTTTTTTTTTTTTTTTAATTACAGGATATTGTGGCCATCATAGGCATACACGGCGTTCAAAAGGAATTCAACAGATTGATGGAGGACAGATCCTTCAGCAGCGGCTGAACAGGATGGCTCAGTGAGCTGCTCAGAAGGTATGAGAGTACAATGAAAAGATGCACACTGTATTTTAATATACATAGCATTTAGGCTCTGTATCAGCACGATAGAAGGCCAACAATGACTGATAACCCATGAAAAACGTCTTGGGTCATCACAGTGGTTTAAAAACTCACCAACTCCAAAAAGTTGCTCGTCCTCCCCTCTTCCTCTCTCCTCCTGACCACGTGCTCCCACCACACAGAGTCAACGTAACTCGCTAACTTAGCGGAAAACTTAGTAAAAGACAGCGCTAGTTGTGTGCCGGGTTAGTGATTTAAATTAGAAGCTCAGATATATCCTGAGGCGCAAGGGGAGGGGGCTGGAAGGACAGGAGCTGGGGAGGGAGGACGCCAGATGAGGAGGAGAAAGGGGAGAGCTTGACCCATCTCCTCCTATGGCAACGGGTCTTGAGGTCAGCTCGGATATCGAACCGTGGCCTTAGCAGTCACCCATATCAGCGATTAAAAAAAAAAAAAAAGAAAAAAGCTGATCACACACACACAAAAATATAACGATCTGCTTTTCCAGTTTTGGGGTTTTATTATTGTTGGTGGGGTTTTTTTTTTTTTGGCTGTGATTTCCACTCAAAGCTACTGTTAGAAGAGAAAGTTGTTCTATTAAATCAGATTTCTTCCCTCAGAAGGACCATGAACCCAAAGGAGAGATACAGGGGAATTTGTGCGATTGTTCTGTCAATGCAGCATCTCTTGGGATTTTTTTGCTTTTAATCCCATTCTACAAATCCTGCAATGTTGCATCCCTTTGATGTGGCTTTGTGGGATTCTCATTAGTTGTATTCACTTTTTTTTTCCCAGGAAGCCTGAGATTTTGTCGTCTGCTAACATATGCTGAAATGCATGTGTTAGTTTTATAATAAATTTCCAATATATAAAAATATCTGTCAAACACACAAACACAAAATCAGCGTGCAACAAAAACCTCAAGTTGTCTTTGTGTTTGTGAAAGGCAAAGTTAGTAGTGTTGTCTAGTAAGGGAAGAGCAAGACAGCTTTAATAATAAAACACCATTTGCAGTTTCTCATAACTATACTAAGCAAATTGTTTGGGCTGAAAATTTCCATGCCAGCTGTCCGCCTCAGGCTGAAGTTTTTTGGAAAATTTCAGTCAAAACAGTTCAGCAGTTTCTGAGAATAAGGCGAGGGAAAAATATGTTGTTTTACTCCTGTTAAAAAATGCCAGTAACCTTCTCTCTAAACTCTTTTTTGGGATCTCCAGGACTGGAAATTTCCCTGGGAGAGGACTATATTTCTTTTCATGAATATTGCGCAGATTCGTACGCGTTTGGCCAAGTACAAGCATTGTTGATAAAGCACTACTGCTATGTGCACTTTGGTGCATTTGCACGTTCTTGCCAGCTTCATTCACTTAAATTTCCACCTGTGTGGGGCTAAACAAGATGCTTTGTGGTGGGGGATGCTCCAGATCTGCTTCCCAGCGCCAGAACTGAAATCAGAGAAGCTCTCGGTGACGCCCAGCACAGAGGAGTTGAGCCAGGCTGGGGTGAGAGGCCTGCAAAAAGGGAGTTCGGTAGATAAAAACAGGATTTCAGAGTAGGGGTGGGAGTGAAGGAGAGACAGGAGATGAGAGCAGGACCGGACTGGGTGGGATGGATCCGTTTTGGGGAGCACATTGTGAAACCAAACGGCAGGGATCTTCAGATTTAAACCGTTTTAGGTCTATCATTGACAGCACATATAAATACTGAAATGATGCAACGTGACAAAGCTACTAGTTTTTATAAGTCTACTTATAAAAAAAGATACAACAACTTGGAAAAAATGTAGACCGGCAGATAAATAGTAAGATTAAAATACATATATTGAGAGATTCGGAATCTAAAAAAAAACACACTGAAACTTGCCCGCGTAACCTTAATCAAGCCCCCCGTCTGCCTTCGTTACAACATAGTCATTAGTCGCAAGATCGTATATGACCCAGGCCAGCCTGGACATGAAGCAGTGAGACCGGGAAGAGGGACGTGACCCCTGAGCTCCCCGTCTCCTGCTCTGCAGAAGCTGGGAGGTGCGTGGTGACTCGGCAGAGGACGGAGGGAAGAGGAGGAACTCGTTTCAGACTGGGGAAGCCAAACGATGCCATGAGATCGTGGGCGACGCTGCGCAAGTCACTTCAACCCAACCTTTCACAACTGTCCCGAAGCTATGGGTGTTGCAACCTCTGGATACTCATCTCGAGAGCCAAAAGTCTGATCCGCTTCCGTGTCCAGCGCCCACCAGGGCAATTAAAGCCCGTGTGAACTTTGCTTTGCTTCACCACCGTAAGTAACCCCTGACTGTGGCTCTGCCTGCTTGAGACGAGCACAGCTTGAGACGAGCTCTGGAGGTTGCTCTCTGCTTTCTAGCGCCGAAATCTGTGCCAACACCAAAAAGCTGATCACACCTTAAACCCATCCACACAGAGGGCCGCTTTCTAGCTTTTTTTGTTCCCGGCTGGCAGGATCAGCGCTGTAACCGAGCCCAACGAACCAATACGGTGTGTATCAAGAAGCAGGAAGCAAATTTGAGCATCTCTCACGCTCCGTCAGTTTTTCTAACCGCTTCTGGCAGTCAGTTCTGAAGGCTTTTTGAGCAACCAAACGCTCGCTTCCTATTCTTTATTACGTTAGCTAGGCGAGGAGGAAACGGTTTTCAACGTACAACAAGCTAGCGACAGTTCAAAAGGGATTGGCAGAAACCTGAAAACTCTCTGTTACTGAATTTGGGAGTTCGGTTCATTTATAAAATTGGGACATTTAAGTCCACGGGAGCCGGTGGAAGAGATGGCTTATGACTGTGTGGCCTCTGGGATGCTCCAGCCCTGGGATTGAATCCTAGTTTCTCTTTCCATCCCTGCAGTATTATATAGAAGGCCTGGTTTTATGCATAGATCCCATATTTCCTAAGCACCAGAGCACAGAGCACAGCTCAAGAATGAAAGTTTTAAGCTGGCTTAAGATATCTAATGCACCTGGCCCTTTATTGCGTGCACAACACCAGGTCGAACTCAAACGGTAAGATGAGATTTAATCCTGCTGTTTCCTAACTTTTGGGTGTTTAATGGAGCAATCTCCATAATAATATTTTAAAGACTGTGCAGGTAAACACATGAGCAGGCAAGCAACATGGTTTCTAGGCACTGTTTAGAAGGAAAACAGCGCTCAATAATCCTGTAAAACTTAAATCAAAGGGCAGAGAAACATCTCCTGCGTCCATGCTCTCTGTTGCTGTCTTGGTAGCACATCTGCTGCCCAGGCTTCAGCGTTAGTTTTAGCAGTGAAGCAGAATTTGGAACTGCTGTCGTTTTCCTCGACTGTAGAAAATACTACTTTACTCAAGCCTGAGGAGATATCAGTGAAATCTAATTGAATTATCCCCATTTAAATGGACTGATAAATGTGGTTCAGCAAGCCTATCCACCTAAATCGACCATCAGCAGCTCCTCGCTGCTTTTCTTTTTTTCTCCTCTCCTTATCTCTTTTAAAAAAACAAGGACGTGCCAAATCCTAGAAAGCTAGTCTTACCTTGGAATAGGAAACTTCACCTGCCAAACCTATTCCGTTTCCTATCGCGTTTTCCTCCTCCTGACGGCCAATACGCTGGAACAACTCAGATTTCAGCGGCTAGTGCTTTTGAAGACATCTTTGCATCTGAAAAAATATCACCTCCGCCGATATGCAACAGGGCAACACGAGACGGAGTTTGAACTCCCCTCCAGAACAAACAGCTTCATTCACAGCAAGCTGATATAAAGGTATAAGGTTTTGCGTGAGTGATGCTTAAACTTCCCAAGGAATTTAAACTTCCTGCAAGAAATGTTTGTCACTCCGCATAGCCCGGTGAGCGGAGTGATATTCGTATATCAGCTCTACCTCTGCCTTTAAAGATGCTTCGGAAAGAAGGATACGGGAGACCTGGCAAAGAAATATATTTCTATGAAAATCATTTGACTTCCAGCACAGTGACGGTGAAATGGCACAGAGGAAGGCAAGCTGTACGTTTTTTTTTTCCTGAGTAGAAATGCAAGTGCTGTAGCCCCACTACCGCACCAGTCTTCAAGCTACAGCAATTAGTTAAAGATAAAATTTCACCACGATTCTTTCTATTTTTAATCAAAAGCAAAGAAGAAGTATATGCCTATGCATTTTAACCTTTTCCATGCAAGGTTTTTTCACTGAAACACATTGGTCAGGGATCCACAAATATCCAACTAACTGGCAAGTGGTGCATGTTGCTCTGTCGAAGTGCCCGACAATGCCAGTCCGCCAGTTCAAAGCAGAAACAGAGTATTTTAGCTTGTAGTTACAATAAGCTAGGCTGATAGACCTTGTAACAGGGCAGGTAACAGTCAGTCTTTAATTCTGAATTGACACTGATTTAGAGTTTCATCCCTTTGAATCAAGCCTGAGACAGAGAGTTTCAAGCCATTTCACTTATTGATATTACAATTATGCATTTTTAAAAAAAAACAGAATATTTGCTTTAAAAAGAAAAAAAAAAACAGTCTATGGAGACAAGATAAAAAGAGAAAGTGATGTTAAAGAAAATATCAAAGGAGTAAGTTTTTTGTTTATTCCCCCCAGTAAGTTTTTTAAGTCACCTTGATTTGAAACCCTAATAAGAAATCGCATATGTCAAGCAACATTCATCTTGCCAAATCTCTCGCATCACACTATTACTGCGATATTTGTAACTTTTGATCTAGAAACATCAAGTTACATAAGATCATAGTGGTGCTTCTTGCAAAGATATGATTCTGTCACAAAACGAACCAGTGAAGCGGGAACTCTGACAGAACTGGAAACGACTTTCCCAGGGAAAGGATAGTCTGGGTAAACATCTCAGCTGTTTTGAAGTGGAAATGCTCAAGGTTTTATTCTCCTGAGTGGAGAAATGGTGAGCTACCAGGTTAAAAATAATCAGAGCGGGCTCCTAATTGCAATATGGGGCGTGTTTTAGAGGGAATGAAATAATGTTTCACTTATTATGCGCTCCAGGAAGCTAATCAAATAAAAGAAAAGCAAAAACAGCCCCTCACTTTGTAAAACAAAAGGGAACAACCGCTTCCCTTGCCAATGCACTATCTGCTCACCAAAACAAAAGGAAAGTGTCTAATTTAAACTATTCAAGTAAAATAATTAAGTTACAAAGACTTAAAAAAAAAAGCCTTCTTTGTGCAAAGTTGTCTCCTTCCCAGACCCACAAAACCAGTGACAACTCCCTTTTTCCATCCCTGTAGCAAAATCATCAGAGGAGGGGTTTTCTCCTCTCCCTCCCCAGTCAAAACCAGGTGAGTAATTTTACTCTCGTCTTTCAGTGATTCTTCCCCTACTTTGCACCCGCTCGAATCTAAGAAAAAAAAAAGAGGAAAACTGTGAAGTTAACTTGAGCACCTCCTTTTGCCTTTTTCCTCCTTCCCCTGCCAAAGAGCAGCCTGAGAACCTCTTTCCGGGTCAAAGATCCTGCCTCTCCACTGAAAAGCAAGATCTATCCACCGGGTCATATTTAAAAAAAAAAAAAAAAAAAAAAAAAGACCAGACAAACTGAAATCCTCCCCTAGTAAAAGCATGTACCCAGCGAGCGCGTATGGACGGGAAGGGAGGGTGAGGCACATGCTAGCAGCAGCGCCTGCAGCAACACGACCCTTGCTAGTGCTGGGGCGGTACCTCCCCAATCCCGGTGAGTTTTTTTAGGGGGAAAAGAGCAAAAAACCTGAAGTAGGTTGTGTGCTCGCCTCTCCTTTTCCCCCGCCCCCGCCGGCTCGCTCTTCTCATGAATACCCTGTGCAAAGCAGCAGAGCCAGCCTGGGGCGAAGCAGAAAGGCAGAGCACGTTTCTCGCAGGCGTGGGAGACGCCTGGCCGCACATCCCCACCACCTCGCTCTCCCCTGCCTTCCCCCAAATCTGCTGGAAAGCAGCGCAGCCAGGGCCCGCCTTGCCCGTGCGCCGGGACCCGACGGCCCCGAAGGAGCCCGCCCTGGCAAGGATTTATCCAGCAGAGTGCAGTAGGCTGGGATGGAGGAACCGGCTGGCGAAGGGCAGCTCGCCACAGCACGGCAAATTCCCAGACCCTTTGAATGCAGGCAAGAGCATAGGCTCGTCCCTTGAAGGCTTGTCCCTTGCAAATCAGTGCAACAGTGAGAGAGAGATGTTTTCCTACCTTTACCCTCCCCACTCTACACACACCATACTAATATACACACACACACGGATATAGAAATATACAAACACACGCATGCATGCATGCATATAGATACATGTATACATATATATGCATATATATATATATATATACACACACATTCCCTGTTTTTTCCACCCAAGCCTACAAAAGTGTTACAGGCTGAGACGCCAAGTGGGAGGTGCCTGGCTCCGCAAAGGCCAATGAAATAAATTAAATACAAATTACTGGCTCAGCCCCAGCTTCCCCCCAGCTCCTCCGAACCGGAGGAAGGTTTGGCTTTCCGACGGCTCATACCCTGCCCTTGACTTCTCGCCGCCGGAGCCAGGGCGCCTGAGCGCTGCTGGTCCATGCGGGCTGCTGGCGGAGCGTAAGGCGATGTAACCGGGAAATCTGGGGTATTGCAGGCACATATGGCGCACACGTTGGGAGCAGAGCGCTTTCCATGGGGCCACCCTGCTAGGAAGCGATTTTTTTTTTTTTTTTTGGAGGGGAGGGGGGTGGTCAGCGAGGCAGAAGGATTTTGGGCTTGGGTAGGTTGGGCTCTGCAGAGTTGCCTTCGCCCCCCCTCCCGGCCTGAAGCAGAGGGACTTGCCACCGCACGGCAGAAGTTTACCTAGGAAAGGACACGGGCAACTTCCAACTTCAAAGCCTTACTCTCTCTCTTTTTTTTTTTTTTTCCCCCCTCATTTTGTGTCACTCCCTTCACACTGAACTTTTCTAAAGAAAAAGAAAAAGAAAGAAAAAAAAAAAGCCAACGCTATGTATTCAACACCAGGCTTCAGTGCAAAAAGTTAAAAATCTTTATCCAGGTTGGGGGAAGTGGATAGATTTTTTTTTAATTTATTTTAGTCTTTTTTTTTTTTTTTGGTTAAAAAATTGTAAAGAACTGAACTTTCCTGGAAGAGCCATGAGTAAATGCGTTCAAGACACAGAAAGGTCTTGTCTATCAAGTCAAGAAGTATTCAGTCAGATCTATTTTGGCTGTATGAAAAGAATATTTCAAAGATTGCGTATCCCAGAAGACCAGAAAGACTACTGCATAAATATGTATTTTCTAATCTTTGCTCAAATTATGTGCTTACATGGTTGTAACCACTGCAACTTCCACATAGACGTGGTAATAAAGGGTAAATATACACTGCCTCACACAACACTTAAAGTTTTTTTTTTTTTTTGAAGATTTGGCATACCTTAACTAATACTTATTTCAAAGTAAAATACCCCAAACAAAAAAAAAAGTATTTTTATCTAAACAACAACAACAACAAAGAGTAAATGTTCATTGGTAGCAGCCTGTTTTTATGTTCTGCAATCAGAATTTGTTTTTCAATATGCAAACTGCTGAGAATATAAGCACGAGCCTGAACCACTGCACTTCTGCCAGACGCGCTCACATCTTTTCCCAAACACCAGACTGATGTGTTTTTTTTTTTTTTAAATACTGGAAGGGCACGGCTGGAAGCAGGGCTTTAAACACTGAATGTCTAAGAGCCAGAATTGCCTCCCAAGTTGCAGTAAAGCACATCTTTCCTATTTTTTTTCTCGGAGACCAAACCGCCCCTTGGAAAATGGGAGATTCCCCCCCCCCCCAAAACACACACCTTTTCCCCATCCCCAAGTCTCCCACAGATCCAAATGTAAACACACATACACACACACACACACATACACACACACACACACTCCCACACCACTCTGCAGCAGGAGCAGGGCACGGGGACGGGGCGTGGGGTTGAGGCACAGCTTTGTGCAGCTCAAAATCCTAAGACTTTTATAATATATATATATATTTTTTCCCTTGCTTTTCCTATTACATAAATGCCAACGAATGATCTTAAAGCTGCATCCTCGCTCCGGCACCTCCAAATCTGCGCTGCTCCCTCCGCCACACCGCTCGGGGTGCAGAGAGCAGGGCTGGGGGGGGGGGTGCATGGGAGAGATCCCCCCCCTTTTACCCCTCCTCCCCTCCCCCCCCCCAAAAAAAAAAAAACCCTGGAGCAAGGGCTGGTCCCCAACGCCTCCAGCATCTTTGCCGGAGCTGGGCTCCTGCCTGGATTGCTGCAAAGTGTGCGGAGGGAGCAACCGAGCGAGCTGTGCGGGGAGGGAGGGATGGTTGGGGAGGAAAAGCTGGGATTCAGGGAGCTTCTCCCCAACCCCAACCCCTGTGTCTACGCGTTGGGGACTGGGGGGGGGGGGAGGGGGGAGGAAAGGAAAACGGGAGGGAGGCGAGAACACACAAAAAAATGCACTTTCGGAGCAAAATGCAAGCTTACCATGTCTGCAGGCTTCCCCCGCACTGAAATGCCACTTTACGTGTCCAGCGATCCCAAAGTGGGCAACTACGGCCAGGCGCCGGAGCTCATCGCAGCAGGCAGCTCGACCATACACCGCCACCACCCCCAAAAAAATGAAAATCAAAAGCAAAATAATAATAATAGTAATAATTATTAAAAAAAAAAAAAAACAGACTGGTCCAGCTTCTTTCCTGGCAGGAATCGTCCCTGGTAGGACTGCCCAAAATAAGCAGCTGCAATCCAAAGGCTTTATTTAAAGCTTCCCCCCCTCCTCCTCCTCCTCTCCTTGCCTCGCTCTCTCTCTCTCTCCCTCTCCCTGTTACACACAGAGAGAAAGGGAGACACACACAGGTTACATGAATGGGAGGCAGGAGCCGGCGCTGCCGGGCGGGCGGTGACAGGCGCACACGCGGCCGGCTGCTGCGCGCCGCCGGGGCGGCGGGCCGGGGGCGCGGGGTGCGCACGGGGTGGGCATGGGCGCGAGCACGCAGTGGGTGTGAAACGGGCACGGCATGACATGCCACGCGGTGGGCATGGCACGGGCACGGGCATAGTGTGGGCATGGCACGGGTGCGGACATGGCATGGGCATGGGCATGGGGTGGACATGGCATGGGTAAGGGCATGGCATGGGCACAGGGTGGGCATGGCGTGGGTACAGGCATGGGCATGGCCATGGGGTAGGCATGGCACGGGTGCGGACATGGCATGGATAAGGGCATGGGCATGGGGTGGACATGGCACGGGTGCGGACATGGCATGGGTAAGGGCATGGCATGGGCACAGGGTGGGCATGGCATGGGTACAGGCATGGGCATGGCCATGGGGTAGGCATGGCACGGGTGCGGACATGGTATGGGCATAGGCATGGGGTGGGCATGGCACAGGTGTGGACATAGAGTGGGCATGGCAGAGGTACGGACACAGCATGGGCACCGGGTAGGCATGGCATAGGTGCTGGCATGGTATGGGTAAGGACATGGAATGGGCAAGGGTATGGGATGGGCATGGCATGGGTACAGGCATGGGATGGACACAGGCATGGGCACAGGCATGAGCATGGGTACAGACATAGCATGGTGTGGGCATGGGCATAGGTATGGAAGTGGCGTGGGCATGGCATAGCAGGGGCATGGGTTGGGCATGGCACGGGTTTGGGCATTGGGTGGGCACAGGCATGGGATGGGCATGGCATGGGTTCAGGCATCGGAACAGGCATGGGTATGGGGTGGGCGTGGCATGGTGTAGGCATTGGCATAGGGTGGCATGGGCATGGGATGGGTATAAAATGGGTATGGCATGACGTGCCATGGGCATGGCGTGGCATGGCATGAGAATGGAAGTGGTGTGGGCATGGCATACCATGGACATGGGGTGGGCATGGCACGGGCACGGGCATGGACGTGGGCATGGGGTGAGCATGGCACGGGCATGGTGTGGCATGGGCATGGGCACGGGGTGGAGTATGAAATGGGCACGGTATTACATGGCATGGGCGTGGGGTAGGCATGGCATGGGTACAGAAGTGGCATGGACATGGCATAGTATGGGCATGGAGTGGGCATGGCACGGGCATAGACATGGCATGGGCATGGGCTGGCACGGGCATGGAGCGGGTATGTAATGGGCACAGGCATGGCATGGCATGGGCACTGGCATAGCACGGGAATAGGCATGGGGTAGGCATGGCACAGGTACAAACATGACATGGGCACAGGCATGGGGTGGGCATGGCATGGGTATGGGCACGGGGTGAGCACAGGCATGGGGTGGGCATGGCATGGGTAAAGGCATGGGCACAGGCATGGGCATGGGGTGGGTATGAAATGAGTATGGCATGACGTGGCATGGGCATGGGGTGGGCATGGCATGGGTACAGAAGTGGCGTGGGCATGGCATAGCACGGGCATGGGGTGGACATGGCACGGACATGGGCATGGGGTGGGCATGGCATGGATACAGACATAGCATGGGCACAGGGAGAGTGAGGCAATGGGAATGGGAGGGCGTGGGTATGGCATGGGCAAGAGCATGGACAGGGGCATGGACATGGGGTGAGTATGGGGGGAATGGGCATGGCACGGATGGGGCATGGCCGTGGCGGGACATGGGCACTGCATGGGAATGGGCATGGACAGGGCACAGATATGGGATGCCCATGGGGAGGGGATGGGCTCTGGATGCACGGAATGAGCATGGAGGAGGGCATAGACATGGGATGGGCATGGGTATGGGCACGGGGAAGGAATGAGTATGGACTTGAGGGGATGAGTATTGGCATGGTAGGACATGGGCATGGCATGGGCAAAGACATGGGATAGACATGGGAATGGGGGGCATAGGCATGAAGATGAGCATAGGGATGACATGGGCATGGGCATAGGTAGGGTATGGGCATGCGGAAGGGATAAGCATGGGGATGGCATGAGGAGGGGATAGGATGAGCACAGCTTGGGCATGGGGAGGGCTAAGGATGAGGTGGCACGGGCATGGGGACTGGGATGGGACGAGCATGGCATGAGCATGGGAAGACGTGGGGATGAGGTGGGATTGGCATGGGACGGGCATGGGGTGGGGTGAGAATGAGGGTTGAGATGGGATGAGCATGCGTGGACATGGGGAACCGGCTCACGTGATGCCTCCATACCCCAGCTCTGGGGAGTCTCCCTTCCTTTCTCTGGGGTAAGGTGGGCTCTAGCCTCCACACACGCAATAAAAACAAGGAAACCTCTGTTGCTTCCTCACCCCTAGTTAAGTAACTTGCATAACCTCTCTCCCTTTTGGGATGAGGAAGCATCCGTCCATAATAGTGTAGTCCAAAGGTTTTTTTTGACTCTCACATCCATAATTGTGTTATTTAATAATTTAAATAAGAATCCTCAGGGAGGACAAAGTTCACAAGATATTAGTTGCATAATTTAAGGTTACTTCTTTGTGGCGAGGAGAACCAGTGCTGCATGTTTCTGTCTTTTATTATTTATTTATTTATTTATTTTAAACTGTAGTGACAGGAAATTAGGGCTATTTAGTGCTGTTATTCAAGTAGCAGGTCTGAAGGGAGAAAGGGTGCTGTTATTTCTAAGCTATAGCGTCAGGCCTTGCCTCTGCTTTGCTGCCCAAGCTTGGGCAAGTCCTGGATAACTTATCCCTGCCAGGTTTCATCAATGACCTGTTGCCATTTACACTTGTTCTGTCATTCTCTCATTTACCAAGCAATCAGGCTTTTCTGTTTTAAATCCCTCCTCAAATTTTACTCCTACGAAATTTTGCAGCAGCAATCTCTGCATGGCTTATGTCAGCATCACAAGTCTTGGACTGTCACTGGCTTAGACCCTGAAACTGTACTGTAAGAAGACTGCTGCACGTAATGGACTGCAGTACTTCACATTGTGCTTGCGGTACATGGAACTGCCCTCCTCATCGTGTACCTTTAAATCAGCCAGGTGCAAGTCTGCTACGTTCTGGGTTTTTTTGTTTTTTTTTTTGTTTTTTTTTTTTCCTATCCTAAATTTTCCAGCTTTTGAGGAAAATAAGAAAGTAAGACTGTATTTTATTCTAAACGCAGAAATTAGGGTAAAAAAGGCACACTGCAAATCAGAACATAATTCTAAACAGCAGATTTCTTGATAGAAAGGTCTGCTTTGCAAAATAGCTGCTGCTGTTCACTGTTTTTTTCAGACATACCTGTTAAAAATGAAGTGTATTTGCATTGGCCTTATTGCCTCTGGAACATATTCCACATCGGGAATCTAGAATCTAGACAAAGGTAATTTAGGTCTCTGGAACAGCAAGGTTTAATTGAGAAATATATATATATTGTTAGGAACGGACCCCATCTAAATTCAATGGTAATTGTATCAGCCTTTCAAAAATCATACAGTATGCAAGCTTCCAAAATTTCTGAACAAGAAACATTTCCATTTAAATGCCAAGAGGCAATTTTCCCTCTCTTGTTCAATACTAAATCAGTCACATGGGCAGTTTCCATTTGATTTTAGAAAGGAAATGGAATGTCTTCACTTCCAATTGCATATAACTTTTGCTTTTTCTTGTTCTCTTAGTGCTCTTACTTGTTTGCAGTACTTTCCTGCAGTTTGGAAATTCTTCCATTTGATCAGCTTGTTCACTGAAGCTATTTGTTTTACTTATTTATTTTTAATTCCAATAACATAATTAAAAAAACCTAGTAAACCCAAGTGCACAATAGCACACTGTTTGTTTACATTCTGGTTGGTAAATGCAAGTTTAAGAGATCAGCATTGTTTCTGTAATTGGCCTTTTCCTGTTAACTGAACTAGACAATGATGCTCTCCGAGTAAGAAAAAAAAAAGGAAACAATAGTAAATTAATGGGAAAAAAACGACTTTGCTTAGGAAAATCCCCCCTGCTTCAATTCACAGCAAATTACTGTGGTTGTAGAAGTGTGCTGCATACCAATTTGGAGCATATTTTATGAAGATGTTCATTTTAAAATGTCAGTATTCACCAACCTGCTGTATTGTGGATGTGTCCTGCACCATAGCAGATTTGCACAGCTGAAATGCTCCTTGTGAATAGCCTCACATTAAGTCAACTGTTTTCTTCCAAATCGTGTTTTTTGTTTGTTTGTTTTTCAGAATTTTTAAAGAGGCTACAGAGGCTACATCTGTGCAAGGAGAAGGTGACTGAACAGACTAATCCATTAGCCTACTAGACGTTGTGCTCTAGGGGACAAGGAGAGCAAGTCCTGGAGCTGCTGTTCGGATTAGCGCTTAATAGTCCTGATGTCAGGTTGTGCTTCCATATTGACATTTGCTCCCAGAAAACAATGAAAATACCTATCATAAAGTCCTCATTCATCAAGCAAAAAGTAGCAACATCTGCTGTGGTCAAAGGTTTTCTGCTGAAGAAGTTCAGCAGCAGAAGTGTCTTTGGTAGATTAGGTGTAAGCCCTTTACCAAGAGGTGTCCTACTAGCTGACAGTTGCTGCTAATTATTCTTTTTTTTCCCCAGAGCCAAAGGGAAAAAAAATCGTATATTTTGATCAATGGAATTGAAATCATTTACCTTTCACAAATTATAAAATAGTACACACCCATATACCCATTAAGCCTCTTTTTCCAACACTTTCTGATGAGAACAGCTCCTTTCCCACAAGGGGAAAAGCCTTGAATAAAAGGGGTTGCAAAAGCAGGTATTGAGGGTTTGACCCTCAAGTGTCTGTTGTAATTAGTCATTTTGATTAAAGGCACATGAGGATGAGGCACACAAGGGAAGGCTGCAGTGCAAGTGCCCAGCCTCACACTGCTGCAGGACAGAGGAACACGAGAACCACTGCTAATATCAGTTTTGCTATTAGGGATAACGTCAGCGCTGGAAACACGTGGCCCGGTCTCCAGTGCACTCTCACAGCCCCAAGTGCGTAGCCAGGTCCCTGTCGGGCTCAGCCGAAGTCTGCACTACCACATCATTGGTGCACTGGTTCCCATGGTAGCTAGTTTGAAGAAATCCAGCTTCTCCGACATAGTCAGGCTGTCATGGGCAGTGTAGGCAAAACTGGAGTTAAATAAGACATTAAGCATGTGTGTGAGCTTTCATATAGCTCAGATCTGAAGTCCAAAACATGTTCCTGTTACGGCGGAGTAGATCATTTGAGGTACACAGATCGGGATATGGGACGAAGCTTTTAGCCAGCTGGGCAACTGAGGATCAAAACCTGATTCCAGTATGATGGATGATAGGGTTGAACCACAGCTGGATGCTGAGCTGAATCCTAAAGTTCTTACTCTGATTTAGATTATGGCCTCTTTGTCAAAACTCTTGGATGGGCTGGGGGAGTGGAAATCTTAGGGAACTCTTTACAAATGCTCTGGGCAGGGTTTCCCTCCTCTTCCTCCTAACTCCAAGGATGCCTGCAGCTTAACTCAATATGCCCTGACTAGATGAGAAGTCTCCACTGGTGGCACCGTGAGGTGGGTTCCAATAGGGGGATAGACAAAGGTTGTCACCTGGCTATCTCAATGTATTAGTTGATTTCTAGCAGATTGCTAAAGGCTGGAGAGGGTCCTTCTACCTAAACTCTGCTGTTTGAAGCATGTCAGTGGATCTAGGACTTTGGAAGGACAGAACCGAGCATCTACCCACAGTACTGAGTCTTACACCCTTCCTTTCTTTGTTTGCAATGTACCAGTGTCTGTTCACAGAATCACAGAATGGTTGAGGTTGGAAGGGACCTCTGGAGATCATCTAGTCCAACCTCCCTGCTCAAGCAGGGTCACCTAGAGCATATTGCCCAGGATCACATCCAGACGGCTTTTGAATATCTCCAGGGAAGGAGACTCCACCACCTCTCTGGGCAACCTGTTCCAGTGCTCTGTCACCCTCACAGTGAAGAAGTTTTTTCTCAGGTTCAGATGGAACTTCCTGTGGTTCAGTTTCTGCCCATTGCCTCTTGTCCTGTCGCTGGGCACCACGGAGAAGAGGCTGGCCTCATCCTCTTGACACTCCCCCTTCAGATACTTGTACACGTTGATGAGATCCCCTCTCAATCTTCTCTTCTCCAGGCTGAACAGGCCCAGCTCTTGCAGTCTTTCTTCATAGGAGAGATGCTCCAGCCCTCTAATCATCTTGGTAGCCCTCCGCTGGACTCTCTCCAGGAGTGCCATGTCTCTCTTGTACTGGGGAGCCCAGAACTGGACACAGTACTCCAGGTGAGGCCTCACCAGGGCTGAGTAGAGGGGCAGGATCACCTCCCTTGACCTGCTGGCAACACTCTGCCTAATGCACCCTAGGATCCCATTGGCCTTCTTGGCCACAAGGGCACACTGCTGGCTCATGTTTAACTTGTTGTCCACCAGCACTCCCAGGTCCTTCTCGGCAGAGCTACTTTCCAACAGGTCAGTCCCCAGCCTGTACTGGTGCATGGGATTATTCCTGCCTAGGTGCAGGACCTTGCACTTGCCTTTGTTGAACTTCACGAGGTTCCTCTCCGCCCACCTCTCTAGCCTGTCCAGGTCCCTCTGAATGGCAGCACAGCCTTCTGGTGTGTCAGCCTCTCCCCCCAGTTTAGGATCATCAGCAAACTTGCTGAGGGTGCACTCTGTGCCTTCCTCCAGGTCATTGATGAATACATTGAACAAGACTGGACCCAGGACTGACCCCTGAGGGACACCACTAGCCACAGGCCTCCAACTTGACTCTGCGCCATTCACCACAACCCTCTGAGCTCGGCCATCCAGCCAGTTCTCAATCCACCTCACTGTCCACTCATCTAGCCCACACTTCCTGAGCTTACCTAGGAGGATGTGATGGGAGACAGTGTCAAAAGCCTTGCAGAAGTCCAGGGAGACAACATCCACTGCTCTGCCCTCATCTACCCAGCCAGTCATTCCGTCATAGAAGGCTATCAGATTGGTCATACCTGTTGTCATACCTGAGAAACCAGTAGAGGCATAAGATAAAGATGAGAGTCTGCTCCTACTGCTTACTCAGGAAAAGTTCCCATCAAGTGAATTGGACATTTGCCTGAGTGAGTGTTGCAGGATTCGGCCCATATGCTTCTCAGCTCTTATATTTGCATAGTGCAGAATATGCCTACAGTACAGTGCCAATAAAACAAAACTATATACAGTAAACGCGGAAAAATCAAGAGCACAGCTAAGACCACTTACAAACAGCAGCTGAGCTCTGCAGCTGACATCCAGGTTTATAACAGAGTCAGAGACCACGCACTCTTGTGGGTAATATGTACAACACAATTATTTATAGGCAATTAGATGGAAGGTTCTGTAAGTGTATAGGATTTTTCCTTGCCTAAGCCTATTATTTTCTTCTTCCCTCTGAATTATTTATATTTTAACTCTGTAAATATGTCTTTTTTTTTTTTTTTTTTTTTTAAACTATGGAAAGCATTTCAGGAGGCCTTCTTCATGAAAGACTCCTGTTCTTCAAGTAAGTGCTCTGGTATTTTATAAATATGTTATGTATGCCATATGTGGCCAACTTCAGATGAGATACTGGTTTCTTCATTCTAATGAAGTAGAATAAGAATTCTTTGTGTCCGGAAATTCCACTAGTGTCCTTATGAAGGAGGAGGAAGGTTCACATCAAGAAGGTGTGCATCATGTCAAGAAGAGCATGAATTGCCCCAAGGATCCAGTTACTCTTTTTTGCTAGCATATTTTTCTTTTCTAAATATTTAAAAGATGTTCTTTTAATCCATGCGATAGGAGAGAATACTTCTGAATGCACTGCGTATGATAGAATGGCCGTGAACAACTGCAAAACAATCTTTCTTCAACGTAACTGTCCATAAGTATATTAGAACTGCCAAACAATAATTACCCTACTACTGTACTGTGACTTCACATCCAATTTTGCTCACCTCACTGTACAAAAGAATGGAATAGATGACTTTTATACTTTTAATAATAAAAAAATGTTCAGTATTTGATATAGAAACCTGGCTACCAAGGTAATAGGTATATATGAGAACCTATTTAGAATAGCTGCGAGAGTGGAAATTGCTGTTAAATTGCAATGAAAGACTGTGGCATATCAAACAATATTTGAAATCAAATAAAACTTGGAAGGCCAATCTGCACTTATATTCAAGGCATAATGTCATTGTGAAGAAGACTTTTTCTGATGAAATCTGCTGTTTTAGACAACTATGTAATATCTCCTTATTCTCCAGTAAGACCACCTACCTCTACCAGCTTCGAATGTCTCACTCTAGATTTATGCTTGTGCAATAGCAGAATTCATAAGAAATAGACCCCTTTGCATGCTAGATGCTCTTGGGAAATGAAAAGGGAGTATTTCACTATTAGATAGCCCTGATCTTTTGAAAAGAACAGGTCTGCACTGGAAGCACCTCCTTTCCCCTTTTAAAAGCAACTTTTGAGATAGGAGAATAAAGCTGTGCACTTCTCTAGCACCTTCCATTCAGCCATCTCCTCTCCATATTTTGAGCCAGCTATTGACATTTGAGATGGTAAAATAGCACGGTATTGTATGATTGCAGAGAGAAAAGGGGAACTTGTGGAAACGGCACAGCAAATCTGAGTACGACTACTGACTCTTATACACATTTTCATCACTTGTTAATCTCTTAGGGCTCAACCAAAAGCCCATCTCAATGAATTCCCACTGGACAAATAAACACTATCCAAACTTCCTCAAGCCCCTGCCCGGGCCAGCTCCATCAACCAACAGACGTTGCATGTGAACAGCCACTACATATAAACACAGAGCTGTCAGGCTGTGCTCCCACCTTCTGCTGTGTCCTCCAGATAAATTGTGTTAGTTTACAGGCAAAATCTAGTTTGCATTATTGTTTGCACTTCAGAGTCAATATGGATATGGACGAATAACCTGAAATATATGCCTTGTGCATCATTAATAACAGCGTACCCTTTCTGCAGCTATATGACAATTCCCAAGCACTTTATTTAATAGTAAGCGATTCATCACGTCTGCTGTATCACGGCCAGGTAGTCAGGATCCCCAATTTACAAGAGGCTCTATCCTCTATGCCTATTTGTACAGCTTACATCAAGACAGACCAATAGTTTGAGTCTTTCTGAGCTTTCAGTTCAGAAAATCCCAGTTCAGTTCCCTACTGTAGCAGAAAATGACCTAGGCTTCAGTTTCCTGTCTGCAATATACAGATAAAAATACTTCCTCACTTCATCAGATGTTGTGAGGACAAATGCATTAAAGACTGAGAGTCTCACTAGTACTACAATAGTCATAATTATCTCAATAGATACATGTAATGCAAGTCCAGTGATATTTAATACAATACCCTATGCATATAAACCATGAGTCAGGTCTGATACAAACATAAACTAGGTTAAGGAGTTAAAAATGGTGCTTACTTGCACACTCTTCCCTGGCTTATGCTCCATTAAAGTTTGTATATCACAGATTCAGCTCTCAGTCACAACGCAGAAAGTCTGCTGAAGTCAGTGGTTTTATTCCAGCTGTACACTCATGTAGGCAGGAGCCCATTGTCTGGGCTGAGACACTCAATCTAGAAGAGGAAGAATAAAAGGACTCCGATGTGTAAAGTCATTCATTACAATTTGAACTGAACAAGGAAATCGGCAGGGTTGCTGGAGGTTAAGCAAGGGCAGAAATAGGTCTTTCATCATTAGAATGCCATACACCAAAAAAAAAAAAAAAAAAAGGAAAAGAAAGGTCTAATCCTGCAAATCTCTGCTCACATCTCTTGTCTATATTCATGCAAGGAATCATAAAGAAACAATCATGTACCTGCACATTTGCAGAAACAGATGCAAAATTCATTTATAGCAGAATTTCATAAGCAAGCAACTATTTTTCCCTCAGATAGAGCTCCAATGAAATTTTGATATGACCTTTATACACTTTCATATAAAATAAGATTATTTGGAATGCCATCCTACATAAGTAAATTTTCTACAGTATCTTCGAAGTCAGACATGAGAATACCCCTCAGAAGTCAGTGAATATTTTTGAAGATTGGACTTGATGTTTCTAAGAGCAATTTTTGCAATAGAAGAAAAGAGAGGAGAAGGTTGATTAAAAAGCTGACAATATTGAAGGCTCATCAGATTACTGCCAAATGTAGAGTGAAAGTTATTTTGGAATGCTGCAGCAGCATCGTTACTTGTTTTATTGTACTGGATACCTTTAGCCTTGATGACTTTATACAGGCATCAAGAGAACGGGATGGGTTTTTGTAGCTACTCTACAAATGTAAATAAAAATTTAAATGATACCGTTTCTTTCACAATTGCAGAAAGTGACAGTCTTTTCTAGAACCTTTTATTCTCTCCAAGACTGCCTCTCACTGCAGTTAGCATCCGCAGAGTTCAAGTAAACAGAGAGATGAGGAAGACTTAAACCAGCAGAGCTTAATGACACCTTCCTTCACAGTTGCCACCACTCAGACCATCCAAGGAGTCATTGCAAGGGACAAGCGGATGGTGCAGAGGAGGGATATCCTGTGGGCAGGGAGAAGGTTTGAGTATATGAGACAGAGAGGGTGCTGGCTGCAAAAAGGGCAGCGGTGATCTCATTTGCTGGTACTGAGACCAGCTATATCCAAACCAGGAGCCCTCTCACACCGCCCACAAGGCTCTGGGTTCTGCTTTCTAATAGCAGAGTGTAAGGTCACCTTATGGAAAATCTCCATCATTGCAAAACCACGGGGACAGCAGTTCATGAGCTGATCTTGCCATCATGTCTGTGACCCAAGTCCCTCATGAATGACAGCAGAAGACCTTCAAGTCATTTTTTCCCTTCACATTCTTAAGGATTTGACATAATTATCGGTATCTAACAGGCTAACTAAAAAAAAAATGCCTAATCCTATAGATTGTTACTGATGAGTCTAACGGCAATCAAAAAACACAGTAATGGAACTGCTGTTGTGCACCACTACTACTAAACCCCGATGAGGTTGCAGAGGCTGAAGTTTTGCCATAGCATTTTCAAATTTAGAGAGAACAGTTTTAGAGACTAATGTTTGAATGGTGGGTTTAGGGTTTAGTAGACAGTAGGTTTAAAAATAATCTATTTTTCCTCTTTGAGAGCCCCAGACATAATTAGCCTATGTTGCCTGTTAGGCTTGATCACGCCTGATCTGGCCGTTTTCGGAGTGCAGCTGGATGAGAGGATGGGTTTAGTCATTTGCAGGATCAGAAACTACATTCTTAATATGCTATTTAATGTATCCTATTTGACTGGGTAAAGAAAACCATCAAAAAAGGTTGCCTGAGCTTATCGGGCTGGATTAAGAGTAGGCCTGTGAATTCTTTTAACCGACAACACACGAAGGAGTAAAAGAGCTGACCACCTATCTGCCTGACTTTCCCTTTCCTCCTCAAGTGACTAGCAACCCATTTTTCTGTGCATCTACAGAAAATAGAAACAAGACTTAAACTCATACCTTGAACACAAAATAAGGTAATCCACTTACCCTTTCAATTCCTTTTTGCTGCAGCAGTGCCTGATACATGACATCTGTTAACAAGGGACATAATCCCCCTACCCCGTAACTCCATACTGTTCGTTCTCAGACCTGACGGCCTCATTTCCAAAGGAAATACAGCTTTTACTGTAGCGCTGTCTGTCCATCTGGCCACCCATCTGTCCATCCTGTGCCCGGCAATGTATTCTGAACCTGTTGGCTAGTTTCGCCCTGTTCTCTAAGGGGGTGAAAGATTAAAAGAGATAAATATCCTACCAGTTTTATGAAAATCAGTGGCACGGGAGAGGCGAAAGACAATGTGCAGCTGACCTGAGTGAAAGGCGGCAGCATAAGCTCGTTAGCTAATTGCTCTGTTTCGCCCGCCAGCTGGCCAGTGAGCACAGGCCAACTGGCCAGCTAATCTACCTGTTAGCGGCTTGGAGCTCCTTGCGGTGCATCTGGCCAACAGGCAAGGAAGGAGAGGAGTGAGCCGGGGACACGGGTAGAGGCCTTGTGTGCGTACAAGAGTAGAGAAAGTGGAAATAAAGACAAGATGAGGGCTTGTTTGTTCCTGCCTTGCTGGAGAACAAGGTTGGGTTTTCCTTCTCCAGCGAACAGAAGAACAATATATGCTGTCAGGATGAAGGCATCTCACCTATGCAGCTAGATAAGTAGGGATAATAGTCCATTTAGATTATCGAGCAAATCTCTTTTCTCTTCAGAGCCCAACAACAGCCCCTCTGGTTAAAAGAAAAGGCCCCCATAACCCTACGCTTTGTTTCAGACAACTGCCAGTAGAGAGTACTTAAGGAAAGAATATAAAAATAGGACATGCATGGAGAACAACTTATAAAAGGAGTCTTATTATTCCTTCTCCACAGCTAATAAACGGAGGCAAAAACAGGCTAAGAGCAACTACCTGGTTCTGGTTTGCACACTGCATTATCCCGAAGCATAAAGCAGACCATAAGGCGGGCTTTAAATTCTCTTCACTCCCACCCAAACTGCTCCATGATGCTGTCGTCGGTGTAAGTGAGAAACGCGCACGCAAAGGCAAACCGGATTACATTTTAAAAGCTCAACTTAAAACGCCGCTAGTAAGGTCGCGCAGGAAATTTGCCACCATGTCCGGATCGGAGTAGCCGCGCTCCAAGCCCCCATCGCCCTGAGTCACCTGCTGCAGGCATTGCCCTGGTGCAGTAGGCTGAGGTGGTAGCACATCTGCTGCGCTCACCTGCGCTGCACAGCTGGCGGGCACGCTGCGCGGGAGGGAGTCGTTGCCATGGTCCGAGGACACGGAGAACCAGAACCTACTTCTGCCTCAGTCCTGCCGTTAATCAAGCCGAGCTCCCCGTCATCCTTTTATCAAAACTATTTCTTTATTACTTAGGATCACCTCATCTCCCAGAATGCTTCGTTTTCTAGTTTTTCCCCCTGAAACGCCTTGCACTCCCTTCTGTGTTTAATGAACATTTATCTGTACCATAAAACATGATGTGCAAGAACTCAAGACAGGCAGACACCTGAAAAAATCAGCTGAATGCAGAATTTCCAGTGTCAGATGATAAGGCGCCCGAGCTAACCCAGTGATAAAATATGTGGTAGGCAAATCCTGTGATCTAGGCAGATAGCTTAAGCTAATTGCTATTACAACCTTAAGCTAATATTTGAGCCCTTCTTTGGAGCAAGGATGTGTAACAATTAGATTACAGGATTTAGGGCATTACAAAGAAAGATAAAAACAGACATTTCGTCACGGTCTGTGCTGTTTTGTTTACACAGAGATATTAGCGATGATGATAATATTAATAAAATCTATCCTATTTGGGTCCAAATTTTGATTTGAGGAAAATCAGAACAGATCTGGCGTAATAGAAGAGCTATCCCAGCTTTCCTCTGGAGAAGCTGGGAGCAGGATGGAGCATGTAGATCTCTATTTCGGGACCATTTTGCAGTTGCTAAACAGCACAGCACATAGTACAATGAGTCCTAGCTGTTCCCAAGTTGGGAGCCAACATTTCTGAAGCAGGGCCCGCAGCTTGGATACTTCTCCATTCCTGTGTCCTGAGCATTGCTTAAAGCTCCGATGACATTTTACCTTGTTCCTGATGGGTGCGTGACAGCTCCAGCAATGGAAAGGGCCTCCGTTTTTTTGCCATCTATAGTCCTTATGCTTTCCTCCTTCCCTCCCTCCAAATATATATGTTTAAAAACACAGTCCGCTTGGATCCAGTGAGAAAGTATAGCATGGGGAGAAAAGAAACAAAATAGTACTAAACTGCGGAGAATAAGGAGAGTCAAGACAAAATCACGCCAGACCGAAAATGTGTTATGTTTTAGTGTGCCACGGACAACATCTTCAAAACTTTCTACACTGTATTAAAAAACAACAGCAGCAACTACAAATAATCAAACACTCTTCTCGTGTATATTTTTTAGGGAATGTTTTTCCATTTCACACTATTTCCTTTTTTTTTTTTTTTTTAGTTTTGTCTCCCAAGGGGAAGAAAAAGTCATCATCCTATGCCTATAACAACAGCCAGCTCTTCTGATGAGCTATAGATTTCTTTGCCTCAGATATATACAGACTTACACAGCTAAGCATTTGTCTCCTGAAGTTTTGGTGCTGTGGACACCCTGAGAAGCTTCCACAAAAAAAAAAAAAAAAATGCAGAAATTGAGATTTTGCTCTCCTTTAGGTATTAAAAACAAACTTTGTAACCACCAGACTTTTCCAAGGATTTAAATCAATGTCACGGAGAACAGAATCAATCCCATAAAGTAAAGCAAATGTGTGTCCACTCAGGGATATTAAAACTGGGTTAAAAATATACAAATTTGATGTTAATGGATTTAAAGTAACTCACAGCAGCTGAAAATCAGGTCCCATGGTCACAGATAGCAAACAACTAAAACAGCTTAACAACAAAAAAAGTAAGCTTTCTTAATTTTAGCACGCTCTCATTCCACCTTTAGTCTGCTACAGATCTATAAGAAAAGTACAAACAGCAAAGGTAGCCAGATAGGCTGAAATTTCTTCTTACCCATAAGCACCAAGATCCTTTAAGAGAACTGCATCCTGCAGATTGTAGATACTTGGCCGAAAACTTGAAAAACAGGTTTTAAGCAAAAGTCTTTTGAGAATTGGATCCGGACTCAAGAGGCTAAAAGCATCACTTGAAACAGCCCGTTTAATTTATTCAAAGAAAAGCCACATAGCTCAAGGACAGGTAAGTAGGTAAATAAGCCATCACCAGCCCCTTCTCTGCAAAGCAAGGTGCCGTGAAAAGCCTGCATTAAAGTAGATCTCTGCGAAGGAAATGAAGGAGCCTCAGGTATCGACATTTGATTTATTTTTTCTAGCGGCGGCACAAGGGAGCAGGCACTGGCTCAACCTGTTGTAATAGAACATGTGGGTTGCTAGTTGTTGCGACGATATTGCAGCAGCCTCTTCATTAAAAGAGGCTGTGTCTTTCGCAGCTACGATTAATTTCCTATATATAATGTCAAGGCATTGCCAGTGCTAGCTTTGCTCTTTGCTATTCTTTTCTCTCCCTTCACCACCCTTCTTTTTTTTTTTTTTTTCTTCCCTTCTTTCTCGCAGTGAGCGGGAAGGAATGCAGCAAAGGAAGGGTAGGTACTGTATGTTTCTGATTTGTTGAGCTGACAATCCCTTTGCTACTTGATTTCACTTTAATAGGATCTTCTTGTTACCCGCACACTGCAGCTCAGCGTGGCAAATCCGTGCATCGAAAGGTTGAAAGCTGGAGGCAAAAGTTGCCTCCCTGCAGCTCTGGATGGGGTGAGGGAGAGACAAAGTCAGCCGGTTGCTTTGCAAACAGCATTAAGGTAGTTCAAGGAAGTCTCGGTTAAGGACATTATCCTCCTCATAAATTAATCTAGCCTTTCGAAAAGCAGCAAAGCTAAGGGAAGAGTCAAATGCATTTTAAAGTGTACAACCACCTAGGAGAAGTGGTCAAAGGATGTCTTCAGAGACAGAGGTGTGGTTTTTTTTCAGCAGTTTGTGTAGACAAGCGTGTGTACACACGAAAGGGACCCTGTGACAGAGAGATGACAGACAGAAGGAGAGCAGAGAAAACCAGCACGACCGGGTAGCCTTCAGATGCGTGTTGGTGTGCGTGAGTACGAGCGTGCATCCGCACGTGGTTGGGTCCTACTTGTAGGGTACAACTGCGTGTGCCGAGACTTTTCAAGGGTGTCCCTCAAATCCCTCACGACGAGCTTCAGAGAAAAGGCACACTCCTTTAATGTAGCTTCTGGGATTTAATATTAAAACATTACACTTAAAACTCTGTTTGGACGCCTGGACTACGCCTCTGTTTTGCAGCACTTCTTAAAGGACTTAAAATCCAAGATCAGCTACAGCCTTATTGCAGGAGAGGAAATGCGAGGGTCAGTTTTGAGGCACTTGGTTTCTTCATCTTCGGGTAGTAGAGGGTAAGGACTTTGCAACCAAGAACTTGAAGGGATTAAATTAGGTATTTGTGATTGGGGTGGGGGGGGGAAATTTCAGCTCTGCAAAGACAAGAAACGATGCTTTTTTTTCCCCTTGCCACACTGCACAGACACAGTAGGAAAGAGCGTGCTGGGAAGTGTGCGTGTGTACCACTTCCCTCTGCTGGAGGGAGCCCAGACTGTTACCTGCACGTTACAGCTGGCTCTGGAGAGTCTCCCTTCAGCCGAACGGCAGGGAATTTCTACAGGTATTGAAAATTCTCAAATACATACCGTACAGGACAGCAGCTATAATGACGTGGCCGCGAATCATTTCAAAAACTTTAACTTATGTAAAACTCTCGGTGCTGACTCTGGGGTGGAACAGAACAGCCCTTAAAACACTCGGAAAAAAAAGTTGCTAGAGGAAACGGATGTGTGCTGCGGAGGTTGTTTAAGCTGACACATTTCAAAAGGAGCCAGCATACCACAGCCTGGACATGTAACACTTCTTAAAAGAGGAATGAACTGTCTGATTGCTCACAGCATCGCGCATCCAAGCACATAGCCCATCACCGCCGGCACTCTTCGCAGCATTAGTGCTTTGGCTTTTTTTTTTAATATGCTGCAATCCATATAACCACACATAGATTAGGCTAATTCCTGCGATTGTGCTAGATCACAGGTCAAGGTGATGTGGAGAAAAGAAGGAACTGACGGAGAGAAGACGACCGTGTTCTCAGGCTATCTTCCCGTTATCCCTGCTCCCCTCCAGCACCATCTCCGGGTATTAAAATAGCTAGTGTGACACTGTATAGCTTATAGATTTTCTCATCTAATCCCTTACTTATAGACTGCAAATGTCAGTGTTTCTATCACAAAGGCCCGCTACAGGCTGTAGAAATGTATAGTCTGGATGGAATTTGATCTTTTTTTTTCCCCCTAGTTGCAAGTATGCAGAGCATCTCATAATGTTTAAGGTGTTACATGTCCCCTTAGACACATACTCGGGAAAGCAAAGCACAAAAGTCCAGATTCATCATTCTCACCTTTTTTCACTAATGTGAAGTGCCTTAAGTTAAGAGACTGGGGGATCATCTTTTGTTCTGGAGGTGTTTTCTTTCTCTGCTGGACACAGAGGGAGCAGAGGTAAAGCCCTAATTTGTGTGTCTAAAGTTTGGTGGAACCTATGCTGAAGTCATGGGACAGCGTGCTGCAGGTGGTCTTTAGCCACTTTGACTTGAACAAACAAAATGAGATTGCTACAGAGGCAGTGCCCAGTCCTGCCTGAAGTCTTTGCCCAGTTCAGGTGCTGTGAGAGTTTCCTTCTCCTGACTACCCAGCAACGTCCTGGTGGAGAATCTCTCTGAGTCTAGCTAGGGACATGCTGATAGAAGCTGGCCAAGAGATGCATATTTAGGCTAAAAACAGCACTGGGAAGGACTCATAACTAGTTCTGCCAGCCCTGTAGGACCAACTACAACCGGGACCACCACCCTTGCGAGGCCACTGACTGCCGCAGGGCTTCAAGTGTTCAGGTAGTGGGAAAGTCCTCGTGAGCCAGGGCTGGCCAGCAGACTTTACATCTCATGTGGGTGGCCTGCTGATCCTTTGCCATTTTTCTGATATCATCCTTGTCATCACCCTCTCACGGGTGTTCCTGTAAGAGGAATTGTCATCTGGTAGCACTTTACCGTCAACATGCTGAATCTTATAAGGATTTTCTGAGCCAGAGAGACTTTCCAGGGAGATACATGCATGTTTCACAGCAGGATACACAGTTGGAAAGGAAAGAGCTACATTTATTACAAAGATATTATCCATTAGGAATTGCAAAAAAAAAAAAAAAAAGTCAAGTTTCTGTTTTAGGCCCAACACTTTCTTGTTTACCTATCATTTTCCTCAAATAGCCTGATTTTGTAAATGATATATATTCCCCCTAGCTTTCCTGGAATCCCAGGGGCTGTTTCCACTCTGTAGACTAGTTGACCCTGCTGCTTCTCTGTCACATTTACCCGCACTACCACAGAACAAGGCTTGTTCTGTACTTCGTATTGAAATTTCAGTTGTAAATCCAGCATCACTAAAACACCAGCAAATACCCTTTTTGTATTAAAAAGCCAGGAGAGGAGTGCTGGTTAGAAAATGTAGACGGATTCTACTGCATATAACTTTATTTATCTATCCATTTATTTTTTTTATTTTTAGGGGGAGAGGGATAGCATTTGCCTGGCAAACTGAACTATCAAGCCAATCTAAACTACCAGAGAGGCCTGTTACAAGACACACAAAGCTGTCCATATTCTCTGTTAAATAAGAAGCCCAATAAAACTGGAAATAAAAAAGAAAAAGAATTCTGTGCCTCCCAGTTTGATATGTAGAATTGAGTCCTGGTCACACATATCTACCTACTTTGGTAGGCATTTTACTTCGGGTCGGGAGTGTGATGTTAAAGCAAATCTGTTGTTGGTCCCCAGTCACTGTGATTCGATCTGCATCTCAAAGTAGCCTTGGAGCAAACCAGATCCCTTTCAGGTAAAAGTGATGGGGAAAATGGGCTCTCGAAGCGCACCTAATGTTCCAGCAACCAATGGACATTTACTCAAAGGAACTAGATGTTAAGGCAGCATTTTTCATGATGATCTCTGACATAGCCAGGCCCTGCGGTAGACAAGCCATCAAATCCAACTGAGGAAATTAGGGAAAGAAGACGAAGATGTAAGCGCTACCCTTACCAGTTGGATATTTTGCACCCAAATTTCAAGAAATCGTGCAATACAAGTTGTACAAAACTGTAAGCAAAAGGGCTTATTAGCTTACACCTGAAAATAAGGGCTGTATTTATCCCATGCACAACTTCATTAAAGATAGCGAAGTTAGAGAAATGATGTTAAGTCTGTGATGGCCATGAATGTTGTTGGGGAAGTGTGGAAAATCAGCCTTCTACTTATTGTGTTAAATCCATGGCAACCTCCATAGGCAGTTCTTTATAGTCATACAGGAGGAAAAAAAGCTACAATATTTTAACACATATATTAAAAGGACATTGGTCTCTGAGCTAATAGGAAACAATAGACTTTCCTCTTTCTCCTTGATCAAGAAATTCTGACTTTCTTACTTCAAGGAAAAATAATCAAATGATAGAACATAGCGACCACAGGACAGACGCTTTATTTGCAGTGGCATTTGGTTTATGTCTGGTATTTCTGATTATCTCCCACTGTACGCATTCATGTGGCAAAGAATTCCCTGAAGTTAGTGAATAAGGCTGTAAAAACAACTATGCTATCATGCAAGACGGTTGCATCCCTTGTCACTCCTACTCTCCCTTGACCAGAAAAGTAACAGGCATGTAAATAAAATCACAAGGTAAATGCAATTCTGTGGTGACTTTCCTTGAAGAGAGGATGAAAAATAAAGTATTCTCATTAGAGCGACTGTTTGCAACCGGATGGGGCTGAGAAGGGACAGTGATGGAAGGAAAGACCCGAGGCAAAGCAAGAATTGAACAGGTAGCTTCTGAGGGACTGTCACATTTGGCTGAGGACAGGGAGGTTTGGCAGAGCTACAACCAGTCCATCATCCTGCTAGAGAAAAAATGAGGACATGAGGTTGATTAGGGAGGAAGCAATGACCTTAATTTCGTTTCCAAAGATGCTATTCCTTCCTTAAGCCGATATGAAGAGAAAAGAAAAGAAAAGAAAAGAAAAGAAAAGAAAAGAAAAGAAAAGAAAAGAAAAGAAAAGAAAGGGAGAAAAAACAAAAGAAAAAACAAAAGAAAAAAGAAAGAAAAAGAAAGAAAGAAAGAAAAAGATGCACTTTTGTAGAAGTAGAAAATAATACAGCATATGTTTAGAAGCAAGTAGAAGCTATTTTGGTTTGTATCTGTTACGGCACAGCAGGGGTGCTGTCAGGGAACGGCTGGAGCATCCGTGGCCTCTCGCTCCCTGAGATGAGTCAGGATGCTCAGAGGAATCTGAAAAGAGGATGCTACGGTGAAGTTTCAGTCCTTAGACAAGGCACTTCTGGGCCTCAGTGTCCCTCATCCAGAACAGCAAATTAAATACATATTTTCCAAACTCTTTACAATTTTTTGATATCCTGTAGTAGCAAGAAGGTTGCCTCTGGTAAAGCGTTTAATACCAAGGAACGGTGTCCTCCCACTGGCGGGGGAGTGCTTTCAGAAGAGCTGCAGAGTCTGACTATCAGCTCTGTAAAGCTCTGTCAGACATGACAACTGCAATAAATATTATGGAGCTAAGTATGATTTCACCATTCCTGTGGATGTTGGCTTTACGTAGCAAGATGCATAAGGCCTTAACTTGCCAGAGGTGTCCGCAATCAGGATCAGGCCTTCCTGGCTGCTTTTTGTTATTCGTCCATGCCTTGTGCTGTACTCCATACAAATGTTTACAGTGATTTGCAAGCAATCTGTGCAGAGGTAGGGCCAGGTGAGAGTTATTATAGCTCTCAGACGGCTTTATGCATTGACAGAAGATAAAATACAGTCATCACCTTTCTGTGCTTTATATACATAATATATATGCATATAGTTTATATGTATATATAAAAATGCATAGTATAACACACACACACACACACACACATATATATAGTTTTAAAGTGCCCTTACCATTATTCTAAACATAGGTCTAGTAGTTTGCGTTTATATTTATACCTTTTTTCTTTGGACCTACCACAGTAATGTTCAATTTGAATCAAGATAGTTCTGTTTAGTTTTGTTCAGACTATATCATTCCTAACATCATAAGGGCACTCTGGTTCAGATAATCGCTCTTCAGATCGGGAGTCTGGACAACTGCTACTGAGCGTGCACTCAAGTTATCTCACTTTCCTCGTAAACTGAGGAGAGCAATGATTTGTAAAAGTGCCTTGAGATCTATGGCTGAGAAGTGTCAGGTAGATGCCAAATGTGACTATAAATATTATTTGGTCAACTAATGGGGTTGGATCCAAGCTCTTTTAGAGGCATATTTTTAACCTAAGGATGCTGAAAATTTCTGACTCTCTCAGCTAGAGTGCTTTCAAAGCTTGCCAAATCGTCTGCACTGAATTCAGTGAGACAGTTCATGAAGAAAAGGGATACTGTCAAGAAGGCAGATGGCTTGGCCAAACTCTCTTTAGCCACTAAAATCAACATTAAGTATTATATCAGAGTTAAGATTGTTAGAAGACTAAATTCTTCATCTATCAATCAGAGCTCTCAAACTTGACAATTACTTTTGGGCCATTGGTGGAATTAGGAGGAAATATGTGTTCCTACACAGAAAAGCAGTCCAATAATTTTTCTTTCTCTTCCTCACCACACGTTTCTGATTTCAAAGTCCATAACGCACAACATCTCACTCAGCTCCGCTAAGATTTCTAATGCAAAGTCACTGCAGTCCATGTGAAATTTATTCTCCATTCTTAAGGTTCGATGACTGGTGGGTCACTGCTGTTAATATGATTTCCACACCGATGCAGCCATAGCCTTAAATGACAAAGATGACAGTATTGCTAATTTATATAGGCACTGAAAAGAAAGCTAACCCATAATTTTGTTATGTTTTCAGGGCTTGACTTTTGTTCTAAATGTCAACAGGGTGTGCAAATGCCACGCAAGTCTCCCTTAGGACTTGGCTCAAACTCATATACAGACACTTCCGAGGCTGTCTTGGATCATAAACTTAAGAAAATCTGCTTAAATATAGTAAGGGAAAAACAACCACGATAGATGATGTGAAAATACTGTGTAAACTCCTGAGGGCTGATAGACATTTATATGTGTACATGCACACACACACACACACACACACACACACACACACACACACACACAGACACAGACAATGCACATAGTATTTAATATGTTTCAGATAAACTCTTTGACCGGTTTTAACAGTCCTGAAGTATAATGCGCTACTGTTCCTTACCACTCCATCTTACCTGTTCGGATTATATTTCTTGCTAATTTTCCACCTTTTCCACCTTCCCCTTTCATTTTCCCTTTTTCTGTTTAATTTAAGAGTAAATGTTGAAAACTTCTCAGAAAGATAGCTCTGGCAGCTATCTCTTCAGAAGAAATAGCATTCCACATATAAACCCTGGGGGAGAAAACGTCTCCAGACTGCTCCAATAATGCACCTCAGCTTTTTTCTGCAAGAAGTTCCTTATAGATATGAAAGACCTGATGACACGAAAGCTGAAAAAATGATAGGAACAGTCTTAGAGGCAAGCAAACAAAAGGGTGAGGAACCTCAAGGAGATGGGAAGGTCTTCATCTCAACGGGATACCAACCTCATAGGAAGAGATACCTGGAGCACTAGAAGCAAAGTGTTTCTTATCAAGCCTATGGGGAATTGTTAGGCTACAGAAAGAAGCTTAGCAAAAGGGTAAAGGGGACAATGTTTTATGCAAAGGCTACACAGAAGATTTAGATTTCATTCCCATTTTACCAAACCTCTGAAAGTTCTTCAGGTCTCCAATGAAGTAGAGCAATCAAGAACTTAAAATATGACAACTACGCCTATTGAGTCCGAAACATAAAATTGACCCTTCTCCCCATATAGAATCAGTGGAGTTATTGTTTCTCTGACACTTCCCTCTTACTACTTGACTCTCTTCATTGGAAATGATATGGATCAGGTGCCTTGCTGCATAGAAAATAGGCAGGTTAGCAGCATTTAGGAATCTGCTTGTCTGTCATTTTGACAGGGTAGCAGGAGTTACACCTACACCCATCTCTTCACACAGGTAGTAATTTTGTCGATTTACTTCATTAAAAAAAAAACGCGGAATGGGTTTTGACGAAAGCCCATTTCCTAATATTAAGAGTGATTTCTGCAACAGAAATAAACCTTCATGTGCTGCATGAGTAGCAGTCAATGACATTACTCTGGATTAAACTAGCAAGAATAAAATATTTTGGAGGACAATTGTCTCACATTGTCAAAGTGAAACAATAGATGGAAAGGTAACATTTGTACTACTGTCCTGCTCCCTCCTCTTCCTCTTAGAGGTATACAAAAGATAAGGCTATTCTGGACTTAGAATAGAGATAGGTCTGAACAAGGTATTGAAGACCTGGGATTTCCTAGAGGCTGAGATTATCCAGATTCATGCCCATCTGTGACATCTGGTCCTCATGGCAAGCTTCCTAATAGCTCAGTTGGTTTGGCTACAAGATTTGATTTGACATCTCTTCTCTGCCAGATCAGGTATGTGACTATTACACACATTAAGAAGTCAACATTATAGATTCCTTTGATAAAAAAATAATTAAGTGAGGCCACACATAAAAAATCCTGCTTCCAAATCATAAAATATCTTTTATGTTCGTGAAAGCTAAGCCTTCCTATCCACCACCACCACCATCTATCTTCATCTCTTCTACTGTTTGCTTTCATGCCAATCACTTCTTATCCCCTTTATCGTAAAGTAGTGAACAGGTAGACTTATTTGAAGTCAATATCAATGCTGGGGTATTTTGGCAGTGTACTAAAAGGGGTACAGAGTTATAAAGGTGCTGGCGATTACCTTTCCATACTGGCTGAACATCGCTTGAACAGGTGATATGCATTGCAGCATGCAGAACGTTTGACATCCCAAATCTTTCGTTGTCAAAGCAGGAGTAGTACCTGATTCTACATCTACAATGGCTTCATTCCTTGAAAATCTGCTAGCAGCTATTGTGTTTTTCAGATTTATTCTGTAGCAGGGTTTCAAAGTTTTCTGTTGAACATCGCTCTCAAGGATAAGGCAGATTTTGCTGTCTATGTTTTGGGCTGATTGTGGAATTAAATATACATTTTTTGAAATGTCTTTTTGAAGTTTCTTTTACTAATGAGCGTCTTCAGAAATAAATCTTGAATGTCACACAAAAATTGTTTAACATTTCTCTTCCATTTCCTGTCATTTTGTAAACTCTCTTGGAATCAGCCATTCAAAATAGTAAACAGATGTTCTAATAATAATTGAGTAGTATTTCTGTCAGTAGGGGAGCAAACAAAGCCTGTAAACGCATGGGCTTCCATTCTAGTCTATCTACCACCCCACTCCACCACAATAGCCTCAGTTCTTTCCCTCCCTCCTGATTTCGTTATGATCTCACCCCCACTTTCAGAGTCATTCCAGTTCCTGTAGATATCTCACAGATTATCATTTTCCCTTGGTACCTTCAGTGCCTCCAGGCTCTCTTCTAAGTCTAGCAATTACCAGCTGGCAAAAGGTACCACATGCTGTGGCTGGTTCCAAAATATGCAAGTGATAACTGGCTGGTCAGTACACACAGCCTGATTGTGCAGTGTCAGACCAAGCAGAAAAAAGTCATTATCACAGCCTCTCTAAACTAAGGGTTGCTCCCAAATTTGGAGGGTATTAATTTCAGTCTTTCTCTGCTATCCTCCCATTAATTTTCACGAAACTTATCAGAATCTCGTTATATTTTCTTGGAGACTTCTAGCCCTTGTCCAATATGATTAATTCAACAATGATTTCAGTTGTTAGTAAGGGCACTGATAAGCAGATGGACAGACAGAACAACTGCATAAGCCTTCAGGAAACTGGAATAAAAATTAGACTGTCATGAAGCTTGTCCTCTAAGGAGCTCAGGAGACTTGATATCTATTCATGAATTCCCCTTCATGACATCACCTCATCAGAGAAAGAAATATTATTGTCCTTAATTTATAAATGGGTCAACAGAGGCATGAAGAGGTTGGGAGACTTCTCAAGGTCTTCGAGCAAGTTTGTGGCAAAGCCAGGGATATTTCTGCTGACTGTCCTGTCCTATAATATCAAACCCACTGTACCTAATTAGGTCTTTGATAATTGTGTGGCTTTACAATGCAGTGAGACTAGGTGTAAAAATATTATGCAAACCAAAGAGAACATTTTGGGATGGCTGGCAGGTCCTCACTGGATCCTCGATGGTTCTGGGCTCGCTAGTTAAATTAACAGTGTTGCTGACTTGAAGCTATAGCTTATGCTCACGGTTACATAAAACATGAGATTTTTCATTCCGTTATGGCTTGGGTGATGCTTTTGTTAGGTTTCAGTGGAGTAGGCTACCAGCACTTGCACTAAGCTGTGGTGCAAAACACTCTGGTTCTCTCTACCTCAGTACTAAGAAAGCTTACCTCTACCTTTTCCTCTACCTTTTCAATTGTCACTGAAAATTAAATTTTTGTGAGGTACAAAGGTCCATTCCTCCTACAGTAAGTGGGTGCTGTTACCTGCACAACAGCCCCTGCGTGGGTTCCTTCTACTCTCTCCTTTCCTTATGGTATTAACAGCGCTGCTTCTGCATTGATACTGGCCATGACTGCCTTTCTTCTCGGACTAGATTTGCTAGTAAGATTGTCTTCGCATCACCCCATCTCAAATTCAGATCCTCTTAGTTAAGCCTTCTCTGTTAGCCCCTTCCCTGCTCAAATCAGGCTACAGCTCCCTGCTATAGTATGCCCTCCAGCCAAGAATTTAAAATCCTAATGTCTTTCGAGCGTTAGTATTGCCTCACAACACCTCTGCATTGTAGATGAATCTCATTTTTTTTCAGAGTTGGGCAATAGGAGGCACAAAGAGGTTACTTAAGTCCCTCAAGGACATTCAAGTTGGATGAAAAGTGAAAAAGTCTGAGGAGCCCCAGTATGAAATCCTGTCTCTCAGTGAATTCAATAGTTAAAAAAAAAAAAAAAAAAGTAATTCTCATTTCTTTCTCCCATAATACTACGACTCTCATTGCCTGGAATTGCACCACTTGTTGTTTCGAGAGGCTTTGGTCTCAGCTGCGTTCTCCCTGGCCTCATCGCATATTTCCTTCACAACGGTCATCTTACAATTACTTGAACTCCTTGGATATGACCCTGTCCCCTAGTCTCTGTCTCCTGATCTGATTTTGTGACCTTCACACACACCTCATAAAGAGAGGTTAGAGAAGTTTACCAGGGAAACTTCAGTCCTTCAGACTCAGCTTTGTTTTTGCAGACTGAATGGCTCTTAAAACCCTGGGAGTTTGTATTATTAAGGACTAAATGGACCCTGTGAAAGACATTAGTGATTTGCTCATCTAGTCATATCTTAAACCACAGTGCTTAGATCTTGCCACACCCCACTGTACGAAACATGTTTACACTCCCAAGTCTAATTAATTTTAATCAAATTAAGTTGCTGCTAAGTTTTCCCTATTATCATGTCATCAACGTCAGCCTTGGAAACATCTCAGACCAGTTTAATAAGTCACAGATGTTTTGAACCTGCTTTTCTCCATTTCCCTGAAGTCTAAGTTTACTCACCAGCAAAAGAGCAAGAGGATGTGACATTGTTCTTAGAAGCAGTCTCATTAAAAAAAAAAAAAAAAAAAAGCCCAGTTGTTTAATCTCTGCCTTTCTGTCTAACTGCTCTGTTGCTTATCTATGAATCACAGAAGAAAAAAATAATACCACAAGTTAAGTATCACGATGGGGACTCAGGATTCAATTTCTGCCCGTTTTACTGACTTTCTGTATGACCTTGGGCTGATTTTTTCCTCATTTTTAGAAGTAGTATCAAAACTTGTTTTTGCACCTTTGCCTGAAGTATATGGTTAGCTCGTCAGGCAAGCCTCCTCTGTTGCGATAGCCATGCATGTGCCTTCCTATCACATAAGGTCCTGGTTTCAACTCAAGTCTCTAGGCGCTAATGTGATGCAAAGACATTGCGATCAAAACTTTGCAGTCCACTGTACTGTCTAAACTAATCATTTAGTACAAGGTAAAAGCTTTGTATGACCTCATGACAAAGAAATAAATAAACAGATTAAAAATAAACAAAACCACCATGTTTCAGATCACATTGTTTTGGGCAGGAGTGGGAATTTAGTAACAGAGTGACAGCAACCCTCAGTTCTCCTGTCTAAAAGCTCTCATTTAAATTGCTGCTTTCCTGTACTTCGCATTTTATTACTGGAGCACAGCAACAATGTACTAAAAATAAATTTAAATGTATTTTCACCCCACCATCTTGTCACTTGAGGATTCTAGCCATCTATGAGATGTGATAATCTTTTAACTACTTTTCTCAATTAAAGAGCAAGCACTCTGCTCCACTGTAAACAGGATTTAACTCACAGAGCTGGCTGATGCTGAACCAGGAGCCTGCCACATCCAATTCGCTATAGGATTTTCTCGAACAGCAATTCTCAAATGCTCCAGGGCAGCTAGATTTGGCTATCAGGAGCTTTGTGTATGTCCGTTGTGCTTCCAAGTAATCCACATTATAACACCTTGACAATCAAAACCATGGTCGCCGTGGATTCACAGGAGACTTGCTGCTCAACATGACAGTTGGCCTGGAATTTTCGAAGAAATCTCTCTGTTTCTGTCCTCTCCATGAAAACATTAATTTGTTGAAACTGGAACCAGTCACAAAAGCACATCAGCTTCAGCTTAAACTTTTGTCAGGATAGAATTTTCTGGTCACAGATATGCAGTTGTAAAGCAGAAAGTCGCTCACCCCACAAGACCTGGCTGCTTGGTGACCAGCAAGGTCCTGCTGCAGCTGCATAAATATTGAAATATTCATTCGGCCAGAAAAGAGACAGGCTCTTTAGTCCTGTGGTTAAAAAATAATTTAGGACATAAGAAATTCACACACTGAAGTCCTTGCTCCAATAAATGCATATTTATTCACATAAAGAGCTTGAGCAGCGGAGGGTGAGCAAGAGAGACTTGCCTCAGGGAGCCAGAAGGTGAGAACATGCTCTCAAGGGACAGCTCAAGAGGTCTTGGCATCCAAAGTGGCTGTTCTGAAAATCAAATAGCTAGTAATGACACAATGTCTGCACGGGCTCCCTTTCCTCCTCTCCTCAAGAGGGCTTGGTTTCATCTCGGTACGAACATTTTTTCTGAAATCTTGAATAGTTTTGTGGGGACAGGAAAACCATTTCCCACCCAACTCTTTATAGCATCCATCACCACAGAAGCAGACACTCAAATACTAATGGTGCCTGTAAAGCATAAATTGAACTTTGCTAAGTAAAATTAAATCAATTAATCATAGGCCAAAACTTTGGGAAAAATAGAAGTCTTACAGTGTGCTGCAAAAGCTGCCAGCTTCTGGGGCTTGCAGGACTCTCACAGGACCCCATGTGTTACTCTGCTCCTGCAACAACTATGTAAAAAACAGAGTTTTAATAGGGCCCATTTTATTTCAGTTTAGAAGGTTATAGTCATCTCAAGTATATGCAGAGCAACTTAGACTTCAGCTTTTTTGGTTTGTAGAAGCTTTTTTTGTAAAGCAGGGCTTATTTTGCAGTTTATCAGCTCTTCCAGTCCCCGGAGAGTCTTCTGTTGAAGACGGATATCTTCATAGACACCCCCATCATGTTCCTCCTTCTTCCCTAAGGCTGAGAGCTATCACACATGCAGACACACATACACACAAATACAGTAGGCTTATGCATGGAGAAATATTCAGCCCTTCCCAGCTATAGTTTACCTTGAATGAATCTCCCTTGACTTTCAATAGGTTGTCTTTCCCTGCTGACCACAGAGAGAGCCTGACTGGTCAGTCTTGCGTGAACAAATATTCCCCTTTATTTGAAGTCTTGGCTTTCTTGGATTGGACAGATTGGCTGTGCATGGATGCAGAGTGGCAAAGCCCTTTCAGCAGGATCATTTGCAGAGGTGGTGACAAGCTAGGCTGGCTCAAGGAAGATGGAATGCAGGCTGGCGCTCTCGTGATAAGTACCATTGTGGATGCTCCCCTGTTAACATGCTGCGGAAGACTGCACCTGTGCTTTCTCGTAAAAGTGCCTCCAAGTCGCAATGCATTCGCCAGTGCAATCCTCATCCCCTTATTACCTAGCTCAAATGGTTGATTGAAACCCAGCTCTGCTGTAGCACAGATGCAGAGGCAATCACCCTTTCTTGTCCTGCTACTTGAAGAGATAGGCCAGCTGCACTAGTAAAGAACAGACTAAATGATTTGCCTGAAACCAGCAGAATATGTCATACTGTTAAAAAAAAAGAAAAAAAATCAACCCCCCCCAACCCAAAATAAAACAAAACAAAACACTTAATTCATGAGCTCTTTTGGCTTCTTGCCAAGTTTGAGAACACAATTGCCAAATATCTCATGAAGGATGGTTTGGACATTATTCAGGGATCTTCCTGAAAGCAGCATGTACCAGAAACTGCATTCTACATCCTACCCAGTTTTGCAGACTCAGGATGTATGAGATGAGCTTTTCTTCTCCGAGCTAAATCCAATCAGCAATTACTCTGGGATGTATTTTATCCTGGTAGAGACAATGGTGACTGCAAGTATATGAGAATTTAGGGAATCTGGATTTTGGTCCAAACTTTAATGCAGTCTTCCTTGGTTGGGAAGAGGGCACTGCCTTTGTGCTATCAGTGCCCATCAAGAAAATAATACTTGTCTCTTTTGCCTTGAAGACGAGCAAGTGAAAAATGCAGCAGAATATGTACCCTTTCCTAACTCTGTTGAACTCTAGATATTGCGCTGAAACTTTTTTCTGAATTCAGAAGATATGAATTATGGCATGGTAGAACACTGAAGTGGAATGGACTTTGAGTTGTTATTTAATCCATCCCTGACTCAGCCATGTCGAAGCCATTCCTAACAGATGCTTATTTAGACAGTTCATTACCTCTTTAGGAAAATTACCCAGTGTTTATCAATGCTTAGCTTTAGTTTTTTTGTTTTTTTTTTTAGACTAGCTATTCTCATCTGGATTCTTTTCTCATGTTGTTGCTGGTGGACACGTACAGAATGTACTCTTGTCCTCTTTGCAGCACCATTTTCATACTATAAATTGTGAGATTAGCTATCAGTCTTCTCTTCTCTTTACTGAGCAAAACTCATTTCTTCAACCTTCTCTCAATAGACACATTTTCTTAGTCTCTGATCATTTTCATTTTCTTTCACTGGATTTTTGCTGCCTCTTACATAGCATTTATGGAAATATGGTGGACCAAACTGGCCATGGTACCTCTGCTAAGGTAGCAATTATTTATAATTAATTTATCCAGCTTACATGGTTACACATTCCAATATGACACTGTTTCACAGCAGTATATTGTCATTGCAGTTTTAACCCCAAACTTACAATAGTCTTCAGACACAGATAGGCAGAACTGCTCCCTGTAATAATGCAACTGATTGATTGCTCCTAAGTGTAGCTCTTCATATTTGTCTTTCTTATTCCGGAGGATCTACTAAAGTCAATTTGAATTCGAAAAAGGCAAGGGCAGGGTCCTGCACCTAGGCAGGAATAACCTCATACGCCAGGACAGGCTGGGGGTTGACCTGCTGGAAAGCATCTCTGCAGAAAAGGACCTGGGAGCGCTGGTGAGCAACCAGTTAAGCATGAGACAGCAATGTGCCCTTGTGGCCAAGAAGGCCAATGGTCTCCCCTGGGCTGCATGAGGCAGAGTGTTGCCAGCAGGTCGAGGGAGGTGATCCTGCTCCTCTGCTCAGCCCTGGTGAGGCCTCACCTGGAGTACTGTGTCCAGTGCTGGGCTCCCCAGTACAAGAGAGACATGGCACTCCTGGAGAGAGTCCAGCGGAGGGCTACCAAGATGATGAGAGGGCTGGAGCACCTCTCCTAGGAAGAAAGACTGCAAGAGCTGGGCCTGTTCAGCCTGGAGAAGAGAAGATTGAGAGGGCATCTCATCAACGTGTACAAGTATCTGAAGGGGGAGTGTCAAGAGGATGAGGCCAGTCTACTCTTCGTGGTGCCTAGCAACAGGACAAGAGGCAACGGGCAGAAACTGAACCACAGGAAGTTCCACCTGAACCTGAGAAAAAACTTCTTCACTGTGAGGGTGACGGAGCATTGGAACAGGTTGCCCAGAGAGGTAGTGGAGTCTCCTTCGCTGGAGATATTCAAAACCCGTCTGGATGTGATCCTGGGCAATATGCTCTAGAGGACCCCGTTTGAGCAGGGAGGTTGGACTAGATGATCTCCAGAGGTCCCTTTCAACCTCAACCATTCTGTGATTCTGTGAATTCTACATTTCTGCCATGCTCTCTACGTGTTTGCAAGCTCTCCTTCCTCGGTGTGATCTGCAACACTAGGAAATGGATTTTATTCCATCTTCCTAGCCATTGATGGAAATATTGAACAGAATTAGATCACAGTCTGGCTACTGAAAACACTCAGGTGGAATCCTTTTGCACTCAAAGAGAAAACATCTAGCACATCACTTCTGCTGCAGTTAGATCTAAGCCTAGATTCATTAAGAGAGTGACACCCCAGAGCCTGTCAAAAGCCTTACTGAAGTTAAAGAAAAGAGCTTATATTAGGAATTTATCATTGCCCAGAAACTATCGAAGATAACTTGCCAGAGTGCTTCTGCTGGGAGGGATTACGTCAGGCTCTGCTGATTTGAAATTATCTAACCCATCCAAGCAATCTCTTGCCATTTTTTCCATATTTTACTGCTAGTTCACATTCCTTCAGCCTTGGTAATAATTTTGTTAGTCACCCAATTGCAGTTAATCTTTCTAGTGAAAACTGGAGCAAAAAGGCATTAAATGCTTCAGCTGCATCCATCAGTTATTTGCTTTCTTTATCCAATGATTAATGGCCCTACACTTACATTTCTTTTAGTGATAGAGCTGTTTTAGGCCCCTCCTCCCCTTTTCCCCTTGTCATCTTTTTCCCTTGCATTATCACTCATTTGTGCCAGTACAACAGTTTGTAGGACAGCATGGTGAACAAATTAACTGATTCAAGTTAAAAATAAACATGTTTTGCTGGGTTATTTCTTCACACTTTCACTCTTTCCTTCCTCTTTTTCTAATTATTAATGCACCTACCCAATATGTTTTTACATTGCTATAAATCCTTTGCGTAACATTTGGTCCTCTCTGATTCTGTCCCTGTGCTTGTGCTTATATTATTTCCCACTACTTTGACTTATCGTCCACTTTCTCAATCATTTCTCCCTGAATTTCGAATGAAGCTCCTATGAACCTTCCTAAACCTTCTTTTGTATTATGGCAATTTATGCTCATGCCCTAAAGTTGCTTCAGTGTTCTTTGGGTCACTTTCCCCCTAGATTTGCTTCCCATGAGATCTCCTCTATGAATTATCCAAATTTATTGATATCTCTATTCTTAAAGACCATTATTTTCTCTTTTTTTTTCTTTTCTTTCTGATTCTCTCGCTTATCTTTCCAAGAATCAGGAGAATCGTCATTCTCCCAGTTTCTTCCTACTTTATTTTCTCAAATGGTTCATATCTACAGTGGTCAGAACTGAATCTCCAAGACCCTTTTTCTAGTCAACTGTCACAGCTTTTTAGTTAAAAGGCTATTCCCAGGGGAACCCAAGAGCTTGCTATTTGTGCTGTGTTTCTTCCCGGCAGATGTTTGGGTGTCATCATCCCCCCACTGACACCAACACCTGGGGTTTGACAAATTCCACGAGTTGTCCAAAATCACCCCACCATCTGACCTACCCAGTTCGGTGGTCATCACAAACCCAGCTCACCGCGCTGCTGCTTCCTTTTCATTTTGGCAAGATGGATTCAGCAAGTCCATCTCATGCTGTTTACTGGGTCTTGGAGCCAATGATATGTCCTTGATATGTAAACAGCAACATCTTCTCTCTTTTCGGCTGTCCTTTCTGAACAAGCCCTACCTTTTTACATCAATATTCTAGTCATGTGCATTAGCCTAGCAAACCTCTGCTAAGCCAATTAAGACATAATTCTAATTATGTAATAAGGTTCCTAGTTCCTCTGGCTTATTCCCCATACATCTTACATTAGCGTACAACCATTTAAAAATGTTCACAAGAATGGCCCAGTGGTTTTATTTTTATCTCCCCTTTGACCTTTTATGTTTACACGCTCCTCTTCCCGACAAATTTAAGTCTGTCCGTATCACCCTGGTTTGTACCTGGTAAGAAAAGTACTGGGGTCATAAGTATCAGCATTGAGATAAATCATTGTGCTAAAATATTGCATTATTAAAATATTAAAGCATTTTTAAGGACTTGAATTTTGCAAAGGAAGATCTATCCTGTGAAACAGCAGCACAGCTATTGGGTGTATTAATAACTCTAAAACAAGAATGAGTGAGAAGGACAGGTATTAGTCAGTGGAAAAAAAATCATCCACAAATAAAAATCAGACAGCCTAGGAATGAGTCATGCAGATGATTTCTCATTAACACAGAAATTTTCCAAATCGTATTAGACCTTCCTCTCTCTGACACGCACACCTTATCACCCCAGGCTATCACATATATTAAGTATTACTTTATTTGGGAATAGCTTTTTGTTCTCTTGGATAATATGCTTATAAATTGTCTTGCATAGTTAAATTCCAAAGAACTTCAGACTATTAACAGAGCAGGCCTTCCCTACGTTTCCTACGTTAAATATTACAGATTTTCATTTGCTTTCTTCCATGCAAATCAGTATCTGCATGTATCTAAGTACATTCTTGTACCCACACAAATACAGAGCCAGCAGATTAGCAACCTGAAAGTTGCAATTAGACAAAAGAAGGAGAAGGATGACATGTATCGCCTACAATAAATGGCCATGTTACAGTGTGGCTGTAATAACAGATGACAATAACACTTAGCACTTCCATAGCACCTCCCACGCATCATGGAGTTGTATTTTGGTAGCAGCTTTATATGCATTCATGCTTTTTCTGGCAGGTATCCTCCAATGAAGGAAAACATTATGCCTTTTGTCCTAATCATGTTACATTTCTTTTGCTCTTCTGGAGCATGTGGCACTGGTCGTTATTAAGTGAACTACTGGTGGGCCCACTGCTATTCTACTGAAATGCTGTTAATAGGAAGCAGGCTGTAGAAGCTGCGTTACAGTAAACAGACCTGTAAGTCAGGCTTCTGTGCCCCTGTGCTGCAGCTCTCCACTGAACTAGAAAGAATGTCGTTGTGCCTATTTTACAGATGCAAAACATAGAGAAAGTGGCAAAGAAGTAAAGTATCAATGACCTCAATTTGGGAGTACTTAGCTTGGGAAACTTGGAAGACTTATGATCCTGACCTTTAACATAGGAATTTTACGCTATGCAATCAAAAAATAAAACATTGAAGACTGTAAGTTTATGAAACCGATTAGTTGTGAGGAATACACTAATTACGAGTGCAGCAATTTCTTTGTCAGTGGACGTAGATAGGCAGCTCCAATGGGAGACTGAGATCTTGGGAGACCCATCCACAGCAGAGGAGCCCTTAGTCTCCAAAATCAGGCGGCTCAGTGAAACCCCTCAAGTTAGGTGGGGCGGATCCAGTCTTATGTGACTCACGCAGAACTGGTAGCAGAGCCAGCACTAGAAAAAACAGCCTCTCGGCTCCCTGCCCGCTGCTGCGATGATCACGTTGAGCTTCCTGCAGAGCAAAACCCGTGGGAGGGACCCTCACGCCAGCCACCCGCAACACCTCCCGAGCCACTGCCTGGGCTCCAGGCCACAGCTCGCCCTGTGCCAAGCTCTGGCACCTGATTTACTGTGCACCATCCCTACCGATAAACATTGGCCACAGCATTTTATCTGTAAATGTCATTTAAAAATTAATTCAAATATACAGTAGAGAAATAAGCAGCCTCAGGGGGGTGAGAGTCCTTAAATTATGGTCACCGTCATGTGAAAGTGGATGGCTCATCTCCCATACAAATAGTGGAAGTACTGCAGCGCTAATAAAATGAGGCCGGCTCACAGCAGATGCAGACATATCTTTCAGCCCACTCTCTGTGATAATAGATGTAGTAACGTTTTGACTACCGCCTCGTGTTTACTGTGGGTGTTAGCTGAGACATTTCCATGTAAATAAAACATTTATCAAGCTCACAAAAAAACGTCTGCCGAGCAATTATTGCACAAGAATGGTGAGCGCTGGAGGAACAGGCTCAGTCATTGACTCCCTTTACCTGTTTAGGCTTGCGGTGCAGGAAGCTGCTGCTTTCACAAGTGTTGGAATGAGGTCAGGTCTCCTGTGTCGAAGCTCCATGGGCCAAGGAATAAGGCTTGGCACCAGGAGACCTGGTTTCTATTCGCATAGCTGCTGCTGAGTTACTATATGGCCTTGAGCAACTCACTTTGCTGCTCCATGACGCCGTTTCCCATCCATCTGTAAAATGGGGTTAATGGTACTTATCAGCCTTTGCAAAGTGCTTTTGAGATGCAGGGATGAAAATTATGGTGAGCGCTAATTGTTTTCACTCGCTCTCTGCATAGAGAGAAGCTCTTTCCCTTCCAGGAGTGTAAGCCCGAGCACATTTGCTACTGGCTACAGCGTTTAAGTTTTCATATGCTTCCTTTCCCATAAGTTTTCATACATATGATGTGCAACATCTGAGAGTGAGCCTGTCGGGCTGGGTACTGCACAGCCTCATAGTAATGATGGAGAGTGAGACGTTGCTTACAATCCGGAGATGTCAGAGCAGAGCGGGGGAAAACAAATGTTATTCCCAAATAGGGAACTGGGGGAAAGAAGAGGTTGAGTTGCCTCATCAAGGTCAGAAGGAATAGACTTAAGAAGCTGTGACTAACCCCCTGTCTCCTGGCCTCCAGGTTAGTGCATTACCACGAGAACTTCCTTCTTTTCCGTTACCCTGTCCTCCTGGATTGGTAATAGTAGGCATTGTCAGGAAACATTTTTTGTTGTTGTTATTTAGGTTTCATTTTCCAAAGAACTTGCACTTCTTAAAATAACTGCTACAGAATGTTCACTGACACCATGAAGTAACAGGATAAGTATTTGAAACTTTTTAGTTACTGGGAAAGAAGGGCTTCAGAAACCTTAGCTTATTAGCACACTAATTGCAGCTGTCACAGACAGCAATCATTTGCTCAATTTTCCTCAAATTTATCATTTTCTTTAAAAAAAAAAAAAACAGAAACAAAAACGAAACCAAAAAGCATGCAAATGAATATGCAGAGTATCCTGGCACTTGAAATACTGTTCTCATTTTGTGGCTGGCTGTGGCTTCCTTGTATCTGAATACCTTGCACACCTTTCTGGCACATATGATTGACAGCTGTCCTGTACGCTTAGCAAAACGGTTTAATCCCCCATATCACAGACAAATGTACTTTGACAGCGTCAGTGCTTAGCAGCACACACTGTGCCATCCACCTAGAACTGGTATCCCCTGGAGCAAACACCAAATTGTCTCAACTCCAGCGGACGTTCTGGGTTCATCTGTAGCCACCTGGGCAATGGAAAGCAGCTGCAGCTCTTGGTTCTGCAGCAGTAGGCAGGGGGGAAATATTGCAGGTCAGCTCTGTGATTATGTTTGTCCTTTAGCTGTATTGACTGAAAAAGCTCAGGAAAACATGTTCCTCGCTGTTTTCCTAACTCCAGTGCTCCAAGCTGTTTACCTCCTTGCTCTCCATCTAGAGCGGAGAGCGTAGTCCAGGAGAATTACAGCCTCTCTGGGAAGGAGGCAATTCTTTTGCCAGTTTAGGACTTGAGGTCTGAAAACCATTCTCAGGAGCCTAACTGTGACTCTTAACAGACTCCATAAGGCTAACTTGATGTGTATATGCACATATATATACATATATGCATACCTGTATAGATTATATTTGAATGAACGGTATTATAGCCATTGCACTGAGAAATGGTGATTTCAAGAGATGATGCATTAGGCTTTAAACAGCCTGTAGGAAGAGAAGAATATGTGGCTACTGTTGGAAGGCCCAGGAAGCCACGTGCTTCACCCTCTTGCACAAGCCCCTCAAAGTACATTAGATTAGTGCATTTTATCAATAGACAATGCTTTTATGACCATCTAATGTAACCTTCTGCATATCACCTAGCAATCTCTGTAGCTTCATAACTAATGGCTAAGTTATAGTATAGCTTTTAGAAAGAAATCACATCTTGATTTAGAGCCTTCAAGTCATGGAAAATCTGACACTCCACTGTAAAATGCTCCTCAGGTTCATTACTTTTGCTGCTAAAATTTGCACCTTATCTTTAGCTTGAATCTGTCTGGCTTCAACTTCCAGTCACTGGATCTTGTTACACCTTTGTCTGCTAGGTGAAAGAGCCATATCCTGTTGAAAATTGTCTTCCTGTGTGGGTATTTTACAGAGTGTCAGCAAGTGTCTTTTTAACCTTCTTTCCAATAAGCTAAATACACTCAATGTCATAATTATTATTTCTTGGGGTGTGAAGATTGATGGTACCTAAGTTAGGCAACTACCTGTGCCTACTTGCCTGAGAATCCCTATGTAATCAGTGGAGGCACCTCCAGAAAGCAACTCCACTCATCTCAAATGCGAATATCCCCTGGAGGCACCTGTCTCTCTCCAGCAACTATGCGAGTATCCTAGGGCAATGATGACCTTCACTTAGAATGTGTCATTTAAGTGACTGAAGTTTGGTGAGATTTCCAGACTTTAAGTCATCTCTTCCTTTATCTCTTTCTTACACCCTTTCTATATTCTCAACAACTTTTCAAAAGGATAGACGTGAGAAATGGACACACATGTCAGCCCCAGCTTCTGCCAGTATTGTGATACATGGTTAGTGATGCTTCCATAGTCCTATTCAACTTGCCTTCATTTGACCAAGGGCAAAATTTGTCTTAAGCCCTGTCTCTTAGCCATTAGCTCCACATCTGCAGTTCATATTCCATACATTGTCTGCAATGACCTTTCCGTCTTTCTCAGAGTCTGCTTTCCTGCATACAGTCCCACATCCCCTAAGGCTCAGACACAGAATTTTCAATCTGGGGTTATGTTAAAATAGATTTGTAGTGTACTCAGAGCTGCCAATCAGGATCAGGGCCTCACCATGCAAACACGCAGTGAGAGACAGTCCCTGCCCTGAAGAATTTGCACTCTAAATTAGACAAGACAGACAGTAGTAGCGTGTGGGGGTGGTTAAAAGGAGACACTGAAAAGTGAAGGCCACAAAGTGATTTGAGGCTTCTCAGACCTTCCCACCCTCACTAACTTACCAAGATGATGTATAAGAGCATGACAGAGCTCAGTTCAGTGCTTGCAAGGTGTTACGGTAAAGACCAAGCCAGGGTTCATTAACCCGCAATAACAACGTCTGGCTCTCCAGTAGCTGGGTTTCTCTGGGCAACAGGACCAGAAAACCAGATATGGGTAAATTTAGCTCTAAAAAGCAGTGAAAAGGTGCAATTTGAAGTTAGGCATGCTTCTTTGCAAAGCCTGGGGAGCAATCTGGATCTAGCGTACCTTTCTTTTCACACTCTCAGGGATGGCTAGCCCAGATGTTCTTGAGATCCTCCCCCTCCAACTCTTTGCAACAGAGAGAAGGTTCAGAATATTTTAAAATGTTTGTATAAGCAATTGAACCTTAAAGGCTTTTGAATATATTTAAACTATCTCTGTCAGCACTGACTCTCTAGCAGAGTAATTTACAGCCCCACAGCAAGGGGTGCAGGTGCAAGGGAACTGCTGGGAATGGGGTGGTGGAGCATGGAGCACTTGTTTTCACATGTTTTCAAGGCCTTCAAGCCTTGGGCAGCTGTATAGCTCATGGGTGTGTGACCAAGCTGCAGGTAGGATTCGCATACTATATGCATGGATCCGTTCTGCTTCAATTAAAGTCCGTGGAACTTTTTTACCCTTACCAGGAAAATGAAGAGGATTAGACTTTTCTGTCATTACAGTCTTACTTTTTCTGTCTTTGCCTAGTTTTTATTCCTCTGCAGGTTGAGCTACTAAGAAAACAAAATGAAACAGAATAAAATAAAGTGGGTCTAGCAATCAATTCAAGCAATTGAATGAACACTAAGTACTCTCCTTGGAAGAAAATAATTTAATAGAGGTATTTAAACACATTGTAAAATCATTTCCAGAAAATAACATTCAGCTTTTGGAAACACATTCTCTATGGTGAAAGCCTGCAAGATGCTGAACATGCTCGTGTTTCATGCATGTCACTGGGAGCTGAAAACAGTCAGAGTTTAATCCTTCACAAGCTGAAGTCAAGAACATTAGCTCATGGCATTCAGCACCTTCTGGCAGGTGCTCACCTTCACCACAGCTGTTGTCTGCTTATCGTTCTAGCTTATAGCAAACCCTATCCTGCTCACAAAATCCACCTTCGTTAGGCGTGTCCGTCCCTTTCACAGCTCCTAGCACTGACTCGGTTTCCAGCACAGCATTGGGGTAGGTTGGCTAAGCATTTTCAACCCAGTTCTACAGGGTAAAGCCAGACTTTATTACTCTCAGCTGCTTGGGACTGAGGTCAGGAACTACCGTCCTCTTGACCTCATGCCGTGATCAAAACCTGAAGGTGCCTTTGGCTCAACTGCAGAATGGTAAAAAGCCAAACCAGAAAGAAGGAAAGCAGAAAACTGGAACACGGGCCGGAGGCTGGGATAAGAGGTGGAATGAGCAAACTAGGACTGGCAGAGGCAGAAGAGGTGAATCTAGGCCGCAAAATGCTTTGAGACCCCAGGCAGAGGAAGGGAAGATGGAAACCAGCGCCTCTCCTTTACCTTACAGAAAGATATAAATATCAGTTAATTAACTTTCCTCAGGGACTGGGGGATTAGATAGCTGAACACCTCAGAAAAGAACACGGGAAAATTAAATTATTTGCCTCTAGTCAATAAGCCATTAAAAAGACGAAAATTATATATATAAATAACACCAAATAAAATCGTAAAGACAAAAACTTCTAAGCATCCTCCATATAAGGTAATGAATGAAATAAGGAGCCCACCTCCCAAAAAAAATCCCTACCAATAAACCTGGTATGTTTAATGACTGCTAAAGAAATGTCACACAGGCAGCTTTCACTTTGGATTGGCTAGGTGTTTCAGTGGTTGACTTTGCAACATCAATAACATTTTGCCAGACTGGCTTGGGATGTTGCTGCTTTTTCGTAGTGATGCCATCTTTCTGAGTAAAGTGGCTCTTTGCCCTGTGCTACTCTTGAGGAGAGAAAGAGAAAAGAGAGAGAAAACCAGATGTGCTGGGTATTAATCTGATTGCTTAATGTGTTTTTTGGAAGATGCTCTGATCCTGCGATGATACAAGCTAAATGAGAACTTGCAGATAAGTGGAAATGAGCCCTAGGTTGTTGGTAATGAACTTCAGCTAACTCACACTGGGCCAGAGCCCAATAGCACTGGGCGCTTTTGCCTACTGCAGAAGGCAATGATAAGACACAAGCATGCTCATTTCCCTGTGGATCCAAGATATGATACCACTTGCAGGCAAAATTACATTAGCTGCTTACTGTGCTGCAAACTTTAATGGTTTATAAGCAACGAGAAATTACCACATTGCAAATTCGGGGTGGATCATACAGAAATCAGATGGACTTACTGGGGGAGTTCCCCCAGCTCTCAGTTAAGTTACTCTGTTTTTATATCTTGCTTTCTCTCTGTTTACAACAATATATATATATATTTTTTTCCTAGTGGCTATAGGGCATTTAGCTCATTTGTTTTGGTGTAGCACAGGCTAAAAAAAAGGAGAACTACTCCTTGACACTTTGCTTTTTTCCTTCCTGGACCTCAAATCCACACTGGAAGAAGGATTATACTAGTTACAGTGTAAATGTGACTAAACACAGCTGTCGCTAGTAGGGTCCTCACATTGTTTCCATGATAACATGCCTAGGTGCCATGGTGGTGAGTGGGGCAGTGTCCTGAACGGGGACATCGACCTTTTGATTTTTGCCTCCGATTTCCTTTTGCGGCTGCCGCCACTTCTCCTCCCATAGCAGGAGCAAGAGCACATGCGGGACCGTGGGGACAGTCACCTCGTGGCCCCGCGGGAGCAGGACAATATGACACTCTGAAATAGCATCACACTTGTGCGAGAGCAGAGGGAAGAGGATCCTTCCTGATACCCTAAAGAGAGGATAAGTTGCCAAAAGGCCGACTCGGTTTTCCATTTGAGTCCTACCTACCCAGTCTTCTGCCTCATAGTTACAGGATGGGAGGGCCAGCTCAGGATGGGGACCTTTGGTCATGACTCACCCACAGGCTGCCCATGGCACACACATGCCTGTGCTCAAGGTGGACCCATGCTTCGGGGGAAGAAACTGCTGGATAGCAGGGTAACACATCCCGTCCCAACTCCATTGCCTCTCCATGGTGCGACAACCAGTTATGCAGTAAAATAGTGAACCCACACATGCTGCCTCAGTACATGGACCTTTGCACAGTGCCCTGCAGGAGATGAAGAGACACCAAATGCTCCACGCTGTGTGCATCTCTCTGTTGCATCTTGTTAACGCAGGGAGTAAGTGGCGCGCACAAAAGCTTGGGGAAATTGCTCCAGCTATTTGGTGAGCAGTCAATACGTCTGACGAGCACGGCTAAGCTCTGGGGTTTACTCAGCCTTTAACACTGCAAAAGAGGATTTGAGAATTTTCATCCGAGGCCTGGGAACTCGCATTCACACCACCCACGCTAACATATGCAGCCAACAGTGCTGGCAAACAGTGAGGATGCTTGTGCACGAGACCACTTCTCAAGGACGTGCACCTCTGAATGAACAGGGTGAAAGTATGTTGAATTACACCCAGAACAATACATTTCCCTTTGTCGTCCATGTTCAGAAACATAGTACTGTTATATGCACCGCTTATGAGAGGCACACACTAATACTCCAGCTGCCACTTACTTAGGAGGGTAGTGGGGAGGCAGTAACAAATGTTGCATTGTCACTCTGCAACAATAAAGAATCATTTTCATTCCTTGTGCACAAGAGCTCCAATTATAATCTAATTCAATTCAGATTAACTATGCTTTGATGGCATTTCCATTACATAAAAAATAAATTTATTAGCCAAGCATAATGTGTTTTGACTATAGCTCTAATGCTAATAAGGAGGCTGTTTAACTGCTTTAATGCTGCATTTTAACCACAGTTATAAGCTCTTTCTTCAAAATTTATAATCAGAGTGTGCAAATATTACACTGGAAACTCACAGAAAGGAAAATTATCAGGATTTACAGGTGAGCTGTTAATAAAGTCCTATAATCCACTGAGTTTAAGTCTGACCCATTAAAATTTTCATAACACGGCTTTCATCACAATCTCTTTCTCAGTTCTTTGTCCTAATCTAACAGCATGGTCTGGGGAAAGGTGCTAGACGTGATAGGATTGGATTAATGTTGCTTTGTCTAACGACTGTTAATGACTCAGTCCAGGTATATCTAAACCACAGGTACCTAATCTAATTATAACACAAGAGCTGTGTCCTTACGCTCTGTGAATGGACTCAACCCCTTTCATACATCTCTAGCAATCCTCATCCTCTCTCTGGGCTACTGTTGGGTTTGTATTCTGCTGGTTGCTCATATTTTAATTTCTGTTGTGAGCTCTTCGGGAGAGGACGCTCACCCCTGCCCACTTCACAGAGCGCACAAGTGACAGGAGGCAGGTACTGAACTAGCCATCGTGCAAGCAGAGCACTTCAGTACCTTCCCACCTAGGGCTTTTGAGCTCTTTCACATGACAGCCCAAAACCATCTTCCCGTCCTCCCAAAGCAATCTTCAATGGACCAGCTCTGGATCCCTTTGCTGGTCTTCAAGTCATCATCTGCCTGTTGGCAGCCTTGTGCGCAAGGATTTTGGCATGGAGTTTGGAGGCTGACAGCTCCACAGTAAGCCAAAATCCAAGAGGCTCTATAGAGCCAGAAAAAAAAAAACTATGCAATTATATTCCGGGAGGAAACACACTCAGCACACACTCACCCCATTTATTGCTGAAAAGACCTATCCTGGCAATCCAGCTCAAGGTAGATGATAATTTTCGTGCAGCTTGCGCTTGACCTGGAATGGTCATTGCTCGGACAGCTTGCTTTAGTAAAGAAACAACTGTCTTCGAATAAACTCAGAAAATTCCCTGCCTCTGGAACCACTCAAAAATGGATGCAGTAACAGATGGAAAATTCTGATTACTCTAAATTTATATCTGTGAAAGCTTCATTTTAATTACATTCCACGGTGACAGAAAACCAGACCCCTGCTGTATTTATGAATTACATTTTATTCAAATTTACTTCTCATTGATGCCATCAGTTATGAACAGAAATTAGCATTTGATTTCTTTTTCTCTTTCACATTTTCTTTTCAGAGCAAAACCCACTGTACTATTTGGAAGTCATCATTAAATCAAACTATATCCGGGGAAAATCAAAAAAATAAACAAAAGCCCCCAAACTTTTGAAGTAATAACTTCAAAGAGGAGAGGCAGAACAGAAATGCCGAGGAAATTTAGACCATTAGTCAGCATTCTCCAATTATTTATCATGAACAGTTTATCTATCTACCCTTTTTAATGCTCTTATGGGGAAAGTGCATTTTCCACAAACAGACCAACATTTTAATATTAAGGCTTATTTTTTCCTCAGTTTAAATCTTCTTTTTATTGCTTAACACACATCTGTACAAAATATATCTAAGTCCCTGAGTCTGTCATTTTCTTTGGAAGCACAGTTGCTTACATGGGTAAGAGATTTATTATAGCAATCTAAAAGATCAAGAAACAGCAAGATCTAATGACTGGACTCTAAAGCTGGATTAATTGTCTCTAGATATACTGGATAATTTTTTCTTCTCTTTGCTTTTTGTACAGTTAGGGCAATTAGTCATGGAATATCTTATCTGGAGATAAGGCAGACTGTGTACTACTGCAAATCTCTGAGACAAGACTTTTCTAAAATATATATTCTAGCTAAACCAGAGGATAGGAGCCACCTGTCAAATTCCGTGGCCTTTTGATTGTAGAATGTCAGATTAGATGAGCATAATGTTCCCTTCTCGCCTTAAAATTTGTGTAGTATTTGCATCAGAGTTGATTTACGTTCGTCACCTAAGTTAAATAATAGGTCAAACATTTGTGGACAACCAGACAAGGAGACACAAGTATCACCACGGGGCAGAAAATAGCCGGCCTCACACTTTCAAATACTTCAGTCAGATTCTCAAAAGTACGATTAAAAAGCTGAGAGAAACTTGCAGTTCTAAAACAGCAATTCAGGCAACAATTTGAAGGGAAACAGCCAACATCAAAAAGAAGTACCACCACCTCAGACAGCTTCTGAAAACGTGCACAGGTCATTCGCTCATTTCTAGCATGCATTAAGTTAGACGTAACTTTGAAAACTATAAACAACAGAAACAATCTATTAAAACTTTATTCCAGATGGCCTAGAGAGAATTGTCACCTTGTCCTGAAGTACGGTGGTGACAATATCCCCATGGGGCCTAGTGCTGGTGACATAACTTCTGGAGGAGTGTTCAGTTGACCTTACAGCTGTGATATAAGTACAAATTAAATGAAATGAAAGGGGGAAAGATAGAAACTGTCTTTCCTGGAAACATCAGAATTTACATTGGGCAAATGATGAAGTTAAAATGGGTGAAACAATCCTGCAGAAAATAAAATGCCTTTTTTTTTTTTTTTGGTTGGTACATTTTTAAACTAGTTTCAGTTATGGAAAAAAAAGGTCTTAGGAGCTAACGTGACATGTCCTAGAAATTTAGACTTCGTAGTACCGGGAAATATGCCTGGACAAGGCTCTGGAAAACTTTCAGCTGATTGCAAGAGTCCAAGTCCAGATTCCAGTATTGCTGTCTCTATGATGAGTCAAAACCCTGCTCCAGTTTGAATACATCCAAAAAAGGAGGTCTTCCAAATGATGAAGTCATCTTTCTTGACTCTTTCCATAACAGAGCTTTAAAGCAAATACTGAAAGATAAAAAGGCTTTCACCTTAAAAACATGTAGCTAGAAGCTACTATGGAGCACACTGCTACTGGATTTAGCAGAAAAGGGGGGTGACTTCTTGATAAGATCCTTGAATAGAAGAAAAATAAAATACTTGTGGATCAGGTTTAGAGGCTTCGGTCTAACTGCTAGTTATGGGAAAGTCTGCCTTTGACGTGCGGAGACGAATTCAGTATCTGATGAGCAGCGAGCTACAAAGAGGAAAACAATGCACAGTACTTGAACTTTTGACCTGTTCAGTGAAAAAGCATCGTGCCAGTTCTCATCTTTTTCCTCCTCATTATCCATTGTTTATGTACTCCTATCCAAAACACTCCAAATATTTAAATTATGAATAATGAGGAGTCACAGGAAAGTAATCAAGTCCAATATTTCCTTCCAGTGAGATTAATTATCCCAATTTTTTCTTTTTTTTTTTTTTCTCTTTTTTGACTTTGTTCCTTTCTGTGTGAAGGATCACCACTATAAGAAAAATGATCAACTCTAAGAAAGTGGCAGTTCTTATCAACTTAGTGATCAGCAGTTAAATGGATCCTGCAAGGACGCGAGGGCTCTCAGTTCAACAAGAGTCAATGACTACTGAAGATCTGCAGCAGTTCTTAGTATTGATCCTTATTTACATAATTCAGAAAAATCTTGAAAGTAGGAGAAACCATGTTGAAGGCAATAGACATTTACAGCCTTGAGAAGCTGCTGTTCCCTGGAGGCCCAAAGTCAAGCCTCAAGTTTCCTTTTGACTCTGCAGCTGCTGCAAATAATACAGAGCTTCGATGTTGGATATAGAAATATTGTAATAGCTGGTAACAATGCTGAGCTCCTTCTGTATGCATTCTCCCTCTCCTACCACCTAGCCTTCCTTTTGCTCTTTGTGAAGGTGCTGAATAATGCACGCAATGTATTGAAGCAGCTTTTTCCAAAGAAAGGAATGCAGAGGAAAGCGTGAAGAAAGAAAGAGAAAAGTGGTGAGGCGAGGAGAAGTAGGCAAAAATGGAAAAATAGATTGTATTTTATTAAGCAAACCAGAATCTTCTAAAAAATATATTTTCAGAGGGGAAAAAAAAATTTAATCTTCACCACACTGATATCAGAACAGTCCATCTGTTTGGGTTGCATGAAATCGACCCCTAAGCAAGGAGTAATGATTAAGCAATTAGAAAGTCTCGTAAAGTAACGGCCCCCAGGCCAATTTAGCAGAGCTGCGGTAGACCTCTCATGTTTGATGTCAGCCAAACGCTACAGACTTACTGGCACATTTACTCCAGCAGGACACCAGCCTCTCTACTCCAGACCTTTGCTTGATTGTCCAAAGCCAACAAGCTCTTAACTCTGTTGCGTCCTTCCCATTGGTCCTACCAGATTTGCACTCTCTCAAAGCACTCCCCTGAGAAAGTCCCAGACGTGCTAGTGAAACTCGCTGCCACACAATAAGTAACGGAAGAGACTGTAAGTCCTGACTAGCTGTAGCGTCTTTCCTGGTCTTCTTGAAGTTGCAGTGTGTTGTCCTAAGCACTTTCCTCTGCGCTTTAAGGCAAGAACTTTATTATAGAAGGAGTAAGGATGGACTTTTACCCTTAAAACACTAACTGCAGAAACTGGATGCACTGAGGTAGAAAGAAAAGACTTATGTTCCCTTAGACTCAGAGGCCAGCACGGGCAGTCACCTTATAGAGTAGCAAAGCACTGAGCACATGGCCTGTGACCAGCTTTATATTGCCTGAAATGGGAGTTCACGCAAAACACCACCAACTCGAGAAATGGGCTGTGGAGAAACCAGAAGGAAGAATGACCTGAAGTGTGCTGAACAAGCAAAGAGGAAATCATATAATCAGAGCAAAGGTATGGCCCTTGGCAAGACCTCTGGTAGTAAAAATCTACGTTAACAATGTCACCTTGTAAATTTGTTCAATGCCTGTAACTCTGCTTCCTCTAGATAATATTTTTATTATGAAAGAAGCCCTCTTAAAAAGATAAATATGTCTCAACGTAAGTCTGAGTGGAGTTTTAGCAGGTCACACTTGCACTTTTATACAAAAAGAAAAGTAACTTTCAAACATTGAAATGTACTTGAAGTACGTATGAGAGATTTGTGGCCAGCTGCAAGACTTTTTTGTTTTCTTTTCCAAATTAACAATGAGGAGGCCAGCTCATTTTGCTTTTCTGACAGCATAGCCATGGAACATTTCTTTTCATGCAGGTTTGCTGTGGCTTTGGGGATATTAAACTATTTGCATTAATAATAATCAAGGACTATCTGCCATCAAAACAAGTCGTAGACTCGACAGTCCGATTACATCATTTTGGGCAGAGGAAATGAAGTTTAGCATTTGTTTTAAACATAGTGAAATGAATTTAAGAAGTTACTAAAAGAATTAAAATTCATTTCCCATTCATTCAGTTTGATTACGGATAAAATCAGCAGGCTGTGAAGGCATGAGGGGGAGACTTGAATATCTTGACCCTCCTGGGTATTTTGTTAAGAGTGATTCATTTAAAAAAATAAGCTTTCCAATTCAGACAAATGCAAGGTCCTCCATCTAGGAACCAGGGATTCAGCCCATCCTTAAAAGGCAGGGATGTGCTACACTGAAACAAGATATAAGACTTCTTTGCAGATAATCAGCTGTGTGATATTACAGTGTGATGCTGTAATAAAGAAGGCAAACAAAATCTCCAAATGCTTAAGTGTCAAGTTGGCGTGTAGAAGTGCTGTTACTTTATCTGATAGGGTTTGCAAGTTTTTTCCTGGACTATTTCCAGTAGTCACACTTTGAAAAATATGCTAATTAAAATAAATTTTGGACAATATCTTAAGAGAATAATCTGGGATATGCAAACATGCCTTTAGGGGGAAGTAATAATACCCAAATCTATTCTGTCTGTTCGGAGATGACCAGGAGACGACTTGGTGATGACCTATACGTACATAGTTAAGAAAGAGCTTTCTGACTGTAAACTGTTCTTTAATCTACCAAAAAGCAAAACAAGCAAGCTATAAGACCCAGTGGAAGATGAAGCTAGATAAATTCAGACTAAATCGTTAGCGTGATTAGCTAGCTCGAACTGTGTAGTTAGATTTCGTGCCGGTTCTGCATCAGTTAAATGGTTTAAGTCAAGACTGAGAACTCACAAAAGGCATGCAGAGAGACTTGATAGCCATGGCACAGAAATTACTCAGCGAGGCCTATACTCTAGCGTCCCAGCACCGGAGGACACACTGTCACCTGGCACCCAGCAAAGAGACGCTGAGCTCTGTGCACCGCCCTGCGAGGGCAGCTGATGACCCTTGGTCTTAAAGGTCCCCCCCTGAGAAGTCAGATTGGAGGACTGTCTTGGTTCTCACTCACATACATTCTGCATCTTCAAAGATGACAGCTCACTTCCTTTCTCCCCGAACTCAGATGCGGCACAGTTTGTACTTACTGGTTCAACATGGACCAGAAAAACACACCTGCTCAGAAGACTACCTGATGTGTTGACGTGTGCTTTCTTTTCCAGTCATTAACCACTTATCACTGACAGGGATTAGCAGCTTGAAAATGGACTGTTTAACCACAGAAGATAACACATTTTCCAAAAATGGGGTTTTAATCAGTAAAAAGTGTGATTAAAAACATGTGTTTGTTACATTCAGCTCCTTTTTGCAGTCTAGAAGAAAGTCCATCGAAAGATACTTTTATAGAAGGTGCTCTAGAGAAGAATGAATATTATGTCAGATTTTATATCAACATTATTCTTATGGGTGGAGGTATTCAAAATATGGCCAGTTACAGCTAGAAATTTCTTCAAAGAACATAGCTACCTTCAGTACTTTTCAATGTTGGTAAATACTGAGCTTTCAGTATTATCAGAAATATTTCAAATGCAAGCCTTTTGGACAATTCTTCCACTATTTTGTTTGGAACTGAAAAGAAAAAAAGACAAAAAAGAAAATCAAAGTCTAATTGATGTGTATATACACGTATGTGTGTAAGTGTAGGCATATATCTATCTACATATATATATAATTGCATAGGTATTTATTATACGAACTAAAATGACAGGTCACCTAAGTAGAAAAGCACAGACTTTTTTTCAGACTATTCCTAAAATTAAAAGAATCTATTACTCTATTCATTCATCCACTGTGTTAAAAACAAGTTTTACTGAATAGTAATGTGTCATCCTTTTTTTCTTATTGCATAGATGGAAAATGCTCAGATAAAAGCTTATAAAATGCTCTAACTTTGAATAAATTTATGAAAATAACTGCTATTTTGGTATGGCATAATAGGAATATTATGCAACTAGAAGGATTACGAGCCTGCATAAAGATCCTTATCCATTTTAGCTAATCCTCAGCAATCCATTTGATTAGATTTGAGTTTCCTTATTCTACTTTGTTTAAAACAGATTCCATGATGATGGCTATGTTGTAAAAATAGAATAGTAAAACAAGATCGACATATATATATGTATGTGCCTACATACGTATGTATGCATGTATATAAAACACCTGCTATAGTTGTTTCTCATACCACAAACAGGTTTTGAGCTAAGCTCCATTGGAAACGTTTTAAAGAATGAATAAATACAGTTATACTTTTGATTTCCGAACAAAGTCACCACACTGGAAAAAAATACTATATTATTTTACAAGATAAAAGAGCACGAAAGATTTTGACCTTTCAAGGGACATACAGAGTCACCCGGGGATTCCCATGTCAGCTGCAAATAGATCTCCTCTCTGAGAAACAAGATTATATGATCTTCATAACTTTTACCTACATCTCCACTTCAAAAATATAATGATCCAACAGCTTCCTGCTCAGTCAAGAAAAACTGAATGGGTTTTGCATTCTTTCACAGTTGGCTCTGAATGGAAATAGTCTTCTGCTTCTCTGCCTAGTATATATTTTAGAAATAATAACAGTCTGTTTCCTTTCTATAAAGCATCTTTGTACAGACATGCTACGGGAACGTGAGTACATGTGTACGTACAGCTACCTCACATTCATATACTTTGTAGGTATCTAAAGGATTCTACTGCTGATTCCCTGAAAGGACACCACAATGTTAAAAGAAATGTTAAAAGAAAGGCTGCAAGAGCTGGGCCTGTTCAGCCTAGAGAAGAGAAGATTGAGAGGGGATCTCATCAACGTGTACAAGTATCTGAAGGGGGAGTGTCAAGAGGATGAGGCCAGCCTCTTCTCCGTGGTGCCCAGCAACAGGACAAGAGGCAATTGGCAGAAACTGAACCACAGGAAGTTCCATCTGAACCTGAGAAAAAACTTCTTCACTGTGAGGGTGACAGAGCATTGGAACAGGTTGCCCAGAGAGGTAGTGGAGTCTCCTTCGCTGGAGATATTCAAAAGCCGTCTGGATGTGATCCTGGGCAATATGCTCTAGGTGACCCTGCTTGAACAGGGAGGTTGGACTAGATGAACTCCAGAGGTCCCATTCAACCTAAACGATTCTGTGATTCTGTGATTCTGTAAATCTGGACTGTCACTACCTGAAGAGGGTGAAGGATCGCAGGTTGTAAACCACCCAGTGTTCCCCACCAAGGACACAAGACTTGGTAGAGTCAAGCGGAAAACTTTGCTATTACAAACATCTTATACAAGGGAAGAATTGTATCGGTAGAGGAGAGTCACTGAGATAAAAGCCTCTGGCAGGGCAGGCTGGCCATTCTTGGACCAGCTGATATTTCTGCATTACTGAGTAGCTACTGCTGTTGTTTAGGGACAAGTGTCACTGCCTAAGGACAGAGACGGATGAGACTGTAAACAATAAAAATTGGAGCCTTTCCTAATTCTCGGTTCTCTTGTTGATTCCACTCAACGCTTGTTCCTTAATTTCATACATTGATATCACTGCTTCCATAAATTATCACATTTTATGGTTTTATTGCTAGCAAAATAAACTCTGATGACATGTTTTAAAGATGTCAAAGCAATGAAAATGGGTGTGTATTTACAAAGCATTTCTGAGTTACAGTATTTTCAGTGTATTACAGCTAAACAGAAAAAGTGTTTAAATAGAAGTGACACACAGAGGGTTATTCTGGCCATATCTACCCTCAGACACATGCAAAAATGACCTTGAAAGATGTCCCATCTGCCAGGTCTCTCCATCTGATTGAAGCAAGGAGTTGCTTTGCAACCAACCCATGCTAAATACAAAGAATTCAACAAAAAATGTGGCAGGCAGCTTCTCGTCAGTCTAACTAATTAAAAAAAAAAACAAAAAAAGGCAAACAGATGGACATGCAATGAATCTTACTCAACATGAATTTGGGCACTCTAAGTGAGAAGGTATTGTCGTAATTTTCCTTAGGATTTAAAAATGAATGGCCTTATAGACCGATTTCCACGTTATAGATTTTAGGGCTGGATCCTGTGTTTCTAACTGCCCCCTGCAACACACACAACCAAACACAAACACACACATCTATTGTTCTCACATCGAATCCAAACCTGCAATGTGGGAGTAGGGATTTCTACAAGAAATGGGAGAGACAAGGGTAAGAGAAACAAGAGATCAAGGTTTGGTTTAATTATGCAGTTATTTTTAATCTCTTTTAATCCTCTTTTTATGTGTTCAGCTTCTACACTTAGTGAATTATTACCATGTCAGCACCAACAGAGGGTTGACTGCTAAGAGGGAGGAGCAGCGAGCCTGCAAGGAGGCAGCTGAAAAAGACAGGGACATGCAAAGTGTGGAGCTCGTTATGAGGTGAGGGTGAATCTAAGTGCAAGAGGCTGTGCAGATAAAGCAACGTGAGCTGAAATGAGATGCTGGCCAAGGAGGGCTATGCGGGGTCCTGAACAACGTGCTTGAAATTGGTGCAAAATAACTGGATGCTAGCACATGATTTTGAGGATGAAAGGAGAAGGCGGAAGAAAGGGCGTTGCACATATTGGGAAGCAATGGTGATTGCTTGAGTTGCAGTAGGCTGGATAAGACTAAGAGGGGCTAAATGCAAAGTGCAGTTTACAGGAGGTGAACTGGAAAGGTGATAGTTGTGTGTTAACCCCACAGACTGTGAACTTCAGTTATTACTTTTACAAAGGAAGACGAGACCTTAACTACCTCCACCACGTTGACACCGCAGGAATCAGACTCATCTATGAGTTGAAAAAGTCTCCTTGAAGATATGCTAGCCCATACCTGAAATCATGGAAAATTATACCTTACAGTGTGTTTTGCAGTATTCTATCCCTAACAGGCATGTAAATAAACCATTTTATTTCAACTTTTAGCAGCTCTGTAAAGGAATGTTTTACAGTATAACACAGTGTAAGACACCGTTCTTGTAAATGGTCAAAGACATGTTTAAATCTATGCTCAGGGTAATGTTTATAGGGCTATATTCAGTGCATGGCACTAAACATGTGTTTAAGCCTTGCCAGGGCAGGAAGACCAGCAGTCCCAGGAACTCCAGAACTGATGAGCTGAACCGCCAAAGTCATGAAATTTGGCTTGAAAAATCATTATTTTTTTCCATGTGAGCCTCCAAGATTTTGCTTTTTGAACAGCCTTTCTGATTCTGAGCATGTGAGCCAACTCGCGACAGTTTCTAGTGAACAAGGCCAGCTTTCTAGTCACTTTGGGAACCCTTGCTAGAAGAACCAGCTGGGACTAAATCACAGAAAAGCTGCCAGATGGTGTATCCACCTTTTCCCTCCAACCAAAATGCCCAACGAGAAATAATTATATACTTCTCTAGCCTAGTATCTGCCAGCCCCTCAGCCTTGCAGCAGATCACTATGTATCTCTCTCCCCTTCACCATATCGAGTTGAGGCTTCATCATTCACTACATCAAGTAATATTCCATTATTCACCTTAATAAATTCCAGTCTCAAGCCCAATATCAATAATTATCAAGAGTTAACTCATGTCCTCTAAAAGAACAGGAGAACTGGAAACATATGAGATATCCCAGGCTCCTGGATACTTCCAACTCACTCCTCTTTTTCTGCGACAGTACCATCAGCTACTCTTTCTGCCTTTTGTTCCTGTTAGTCCTGGAAGAGGAGAGGGGAAGCTCTGATGCTGTCCTTCCACAGGTTCAATTGTCTTGCTTTTCTCTAGGAAGAGAAGTTGTAACTCCTGGACAGTATCTCCAAGACAGAACAATTTCTCCAGCGGTTCCGACTGCAAAAATGTGCATGATATTGCCAGACTGGCCAAAATAGCACAGGTACCTATGACCCCAACTACAGGAACATTTTCTGTATTTTGGTTTCATGCCTCTAACAGTTTGCCATTTTGGCATACTGAATAACTGCAGTATGGTTAATCCTAAACATTCCAGAATCATCACTTGCTCTCTTGAAAATATCAAGGAGCTACCAAAAGGCTGTGCTGGGTCCATATTTTCAAGCTTTCCTTTTTTTATATAAATGAAAGCTCAGATCTTCGCAGGAACGCATGGTTCGTGAAAGCAAGACTTCCACAGAACAGGACAAAACCAGCAAAATTCGCAGCAGGCTCATGAGAGTTAGACTGAATTTTTTCTCTACTGCAACTCTTTGCAAATTTTAATCTATATAGATCAGTGATTTACAACACCAGTCCATGGACCCCAGTGGAATCTGCAAACAAGTGCTAACAGGTCTGTAAAAGAAAACTAGTGAAAAAACTAGGGAAAAAAAAACAAAACTAGTATAGATTTAATCTATACTAATAGATTAAATCTGTTAGAGAGGAATATCTCCAGCAGAAGATGGTAATGATTCACAAATCAGAAAAGGTTAAAAATTACAGGAAAGGATTATTTCCTCTTTCTAGTCCAATTAAATATACTTTGTTCTTTTTAAAAACCAACAACAAAAATCCCAATAGCCACATTTCAGGCAAAAGCTGAAACCCAGATGTCCTGGTCCTGCTCCCGGTGTAATCTGAGTGCTAAAATGAGGAATAACTTCGTGAATGCTAATGCAGTTTAAACCAGAATCAGCACTTAAAAATTATCATCTGTGCAGAGCAGAGTATAGAGGGATCAATATCTACAAACTTTGGAGTTTTACCAGCTTTATCATTACCAAGGCGAAACTGTGAAATCCTTGGTATTTTCCTGCTGAAGCAAAACTCTTCCTGATTTAAGGGCTGAATTTGAACCTCGGGGTTTGAACCATTGCCCAAGGCTCCCTAAAGTCCTTTCACAGCCCTACCAGTGGGATGTGCAGAGCTATAACACCACTGTGATTCTCTCCACGGATAATACTCTCCTTACAGTCCTGAGTCAGATTCAGGATCTGCCCTTTTCTTTAAGATGCACGAGAGCCTGCTCCGGAGCTACCATTGGCCAAAGGTCTAAAAAGACAGCTGTGGGATGAGCTGTGAATGGGTGACCCACTCCCCAAAGACAGAGAAACCTTCCACCTTCAGGAAATTAACAGCGTGTGAAAGGGGGTAGTGCTCTTTGAGGACCAAACCCAGCCTAACGAATGCGCCTGGAGGACTGTCGCAAACCTGATCGCCTTCGCTTCAGATGTGACTGGACTGCATTTTCCAGTCTAAACAGAGAGCTGCAACACATTTGGAAAATAAATAATAAAACACCCAACAAAAACCAGCAAAACCATAAAACTACAAATAACCAAACCAAACCCTACCAAAACAAAATTCTCTCCTGCACATCAAATTCTCCCGCTTTGCAAGGGGAGTGGTGGTGATAGAAAGAGTGGAGAAGAGGGAGAAGAGACCGTGATGTGACAGCTGTTAGTCATTCTGCTTAACGCGCTACAGAAAGGCACTCAGATCGTGCAGTGATAAAGGCTGGGTATGAAGCGGAGCAGAACATAATTCTTTTTTCATCTTGTTTCAGACTGTGCATCACTTGCACCCCCTCTCTTGAGCAGGATGATCAGCTTTCTCTCTCATTAGGTCCAAACACGATTTGACAAACGTTCACCACTTATTGATTTTCTGGTTAATGTTCGGTCAGTTGAATACACAGGACTAGTGAAATCACACTCGGTGGTCAAAATCAAACATTTACATTTTATTGTGCATATACGAAAACTCTTAAAGCTCATTATTCCCACACCACTATAACTGTTACTGAACCATAAAATGCTCTCACCTTTACTTTCCAAAGTCTTTTTCTCTTCTTCATGTTTTAGATACTTGCCATTATTAGCGATTTTATTATTTACTCAGCACAGCCAAGGTACTCAGCCTTATAAGACACAAATATAACAACAACCCCTAATCCCTAAAGAGCTTACGTTGGTAAAAACAAGGATTACACATCGCTGCAGCTCTCCTTCTGACTTATGACAGTTCCTGCTCTTCCATCTCTTGTCATGTCCTGAATAATTAATGGAACCTAGCTGCTACCTGCAGCATTAATCGCAACAATACTTGCTTTAAAGAAGATATTTTGGCTAATGCTATTGCTGCATATTTTAAAGGACTGGCCGCAATACCACTGTGAAAACAAAATCTCAGGTTCTAAACCAAACGTAAGTATTTTTGATAAAGGAAATTCAACTGGGTGGTTTCAAATTCTTTCACACTGCATTTGCTTCCTGAAGGATTTATTGTAAGTCAATCAATGGCAATATTTTTTGTTCTTCTCTGAATTTCTTTAAATTTAAGCCCTATGCGCTGTTCCTGCTACCCTTTTTAAACACTGCTTTTTATCACTAAATCTCCAAGCACATCACAAAAAAAAGGTGCTTGTCATTAGGGATGTTTTGTGGATGTGAAAGCCGAGGCAAAGGGTGTGAACCGAGTAGAACCTAGCATCATTACACTACATGACCTTTCAGAAAAAAAACCCTTATTGGGTGCATAAATACTTAAGATAATAAAAATTATCATGCTCTTACTAGTTTTGAATAGACTTAGTGTAAGCTTATTGTCAACTTATTTTTCCATCACCTGACAATTAGGGTATTGATTATGTTCAGTATTAACATCACTAACAGGAAGAAAATCTTTAGTGATTTCCAGGCTTTAGGCAAAAAGTTGGGTTGTGTGGGCAGAACACAGACCAAAAAAGTATTCACTGCAATATCACTAGTGCAACAGGCTGATCTGAGGTGGAACAGGTGAATGCTCACTCTTGCCCCAAGAGTTGTGTAGCAACAGTAGTCTGTTCTGAATTGATTTTATTTTGTTTCATTTTATTTTATTTTGTCTGTTGTTGTTGTTGTTGTTGTTTTCCTACTGTATTTTAACTCCTTTAGAAGCATCGGCTTTTATTTAGTAAATAGCAGATTGGCATGGAAACAGCAAAGGACCATCCTGAAGATAAAACTGACTAATAACTGAAGCTCGTCCTACTTTTCCTTCAGCCTTCCCAAATTTGCACCCTAATATAACTCCATATATTTCAGCCTTCTTTCCAAACCCTGAGTTAGACTAGAGCACACAATAGAATATACCTACCAACAAACAAAAGAAAGACAGATTCAACTCAGCCCTAACAAAAATGAAGGGTATCACTGTAATAAATCTAACATGACATTTGAAAACAACTCTTCTTTCTGCTCATTTCTGCAGGAGTTTCTCCTGCCTCCTCTGTCTTTTATTTATTTAGACTGCAAAGATCTTTCTCAGGTCAAGGACTGTGCTTTATTCTCTTTGTCTAACACAAGAGGGACCCAATTCTGGGTATTTTTTTCTAATAGAGAGGAAATGATAAACAGTGTTAATATTAAAAGGAACTCATTTCCAAAAAAAAAAAAAAAAACCAACAAAAAAACCTCACTCTGATAGGAACAGCGCTGCTGCATTACCTGTGCTTCTGACTGAACTACCAGCAATTCTTTCTGCAAATGCTTGTTCGAACACAGTATTTGAGAAATGACCTGTAAGGAAAGCAAGGAAGTTCTTGGGAAGGAGTAACGGTATTTCATCCCAAGGGACAAATCTCTGCAATGCCTACCAAATTCCCAAGATCCTCCTGCTAGCAAGCACAGACTCAGAAGATGATGCCGCAGTCGTGCTTCTGGATCAAGGTTAGCGTCTCCACGCGGTACAACTTTCTGAGTGTCATAGAGCCATATCGGCTTGTTTGAATCTAGCCTGGGAGCAGCCGCATGGAGCTACATTAGGACACATCCTCCAGCCTTATCACCTCACCGCCAAATTAAGAGGGCAAAGCCCAAGAAGGAGAACTGAGAATCAGACAACTCAGACTGCTCAGCAGAGCAGCGGCCGATGCAGACATCACCTGCTGCAGACGCTGCTGAAAGCCAGCGCCCCTGCATAAGATTAAACTGCAAGAGGAAACAAGGACAAGTAGCATTTGGGATTGCTCCAGAAATTCTGATTAAAGCCTGTTCAGCACAACATGAGAGAAACCAGAAAGTAGGAGGCAAGTCTCCTGTCATGGGTCAAAAAAAGCTGCAAGAGCAAAGGAGAAGCAGTTCGGGAGCGGAGAGAAAAGATGTGTGAGCGAACAGCAGATGGGATAACTGTAAGAACTTCAAGGGTTAAACTAAACTCTTTTTTGTCTTTGCTTTATTGATTGAGTTAAGGGGGGAAAGGGAGTTCCTAAGTTTTGGTTTTGCTGGTATTTTCATAGTGAAAAAAAAAAGAAATAGAGAGAAAGTGAAAGGGACTTCTTGCTCAAGATGAATTATTGGGTATCGCAGAGCTTTATAATATATTTATATACTCCCCAGAGTTCAGCCCTCTCTCTGTCTCTCTTTCTGTTTCCCTATGTCATATCCATCCCAGTGCTTTTCACTCAAATACGTCACGAGACCCTACGCAGTATCAAAAGAGAGGCAGACGCTGGAGGAAATGCAAGCCCACCTCACAGCTCCCGCTAGCGTTGCACCGGTTAAGGGCTTCCCAGGGACTTCCTTCAAAAAACTGTATTCTCAGGAGTTTAGGAAAGGGGCTGCAGGGCCTTATACTTTGCCAAAGTCTAATACTTAAGCTTGCAGCTCATCTGGAAATATATTTCTTTATTTTTTTACCATCACAATTAATAGTTCTACCAAATTTGATCTGGCTGTGACACTGTAGGACTTTTCTGTGCAGTTTGTTTTTTCTTTAATCTTATTCAATCTTATTCCTCCCTTCCAATGCAGCCTAAGAACCAAAAGAGATTAAAATGTATTCGAAGTTTGAAATGAAGGAGGCAGGAGGATTTTGATTAATATCTCCAAGAGGAGAATTAATTTTATTAGATGGAAGTGCTGCTGCTGGACAACCCAGATGGCCTGGAGGACAGCACAGAGATTACTTCCGACGGATGAATAGTGAGAGTAGTCTGTATGGCTGCCCTTCCCCTGGTGAAGAGTAGGGACACAAGCTCCAGTGTTTGTCATTATTAATGAACGCTTTGGTGGTACACCGCCTCTTCAAATCCTTAAGCTAACATTAATTAATGCATTCATTCATTAATACTTCTCCATTTTCAGTGATGGAGAAAGAGGTGAAGAAGGTGAAGTCTTGGCCCCATTGACCTCAACAATCGTTAGGTCACTTTTGTGAAGCCAGAGCTTCACCCCAAAGTGATTTTCTATAGACTGCATTCAAAACGCAGCTAATCTCTGAAGCATTCCCATGGTTTCCCACTGTTGTTATGCTGTTGACAGCGAAACTCCTGGTTTACAAGGCTACTTTGTCAAGTTGTTTTATATTAACTTTCTAGATTTGTGGGTTATCTATGCAGCTTGAGAGAACGGTAGGGAAGGAAAAAAAAAAGAATACGAATGCAATTAGTTTTATTTCCGTGTTCTGTAGCTGATACCTTGGACCACACAACAGGTTCTGTAAGTAGACTTCACTGGGATTGATGTGAAAGTAATGAGGAAATATTTGTGAGACATCAGATAAAGCTGTTGGTTAGGCATATTTCTCGTTGTTAAAAACTGCCCCGATTAAATCCACGTTTTGCAAAAGGGAGACATAAAATTCTGCACCTGTTGTATGTCAGTCCAGAAGCAGGCCTCTACGTTGGGTGCTGTGTACTTATGTACATTTAGATAGAGACACAGGTTGTAATGACAGAGCAAAGATACATTACAATCTATTGAACAAGTGGCATGAATTTAAAAATCACAGGATAAAGCATTTACACAAGGGATAACAGCTTTATTGATCTACCAAACAAGCACAGTTTACAACTTATTTAGCTTTCACAGTTAAAGGGAAGCTATTCTAGTCTACTACGTAAAGAGTATAGACTTAGGTATGTGAGGTAGAAATTTTGCCCAAACGCAAACAACCATCTGCAACATGTAGATGTCTTCATCTGAGATTGTCACCCTGGGCTTCCTTGGTACTTCTCTGTCTTCACAGAGAGGAAAGATGATTCTAGAAATAGAATCACTTCATCTTAATGTAAATTTGTGAAATAAGTTAGATGAATCATATCTTCTTTTTCTCAGTCCAGAGGGAGTCCAGTCAACGAGGTTAGGCACGGTCACCTAACTGTAGATGCCTGAAGTTAGGAGAGGCAAATCTCATCCCTAGTAACTTATAAAAGTTTCCTAGCAACATCTCAGGGCAATAAGCCCAAAGTCTTCAAAAACTCATCTCATGGTAATAACTTTTAGAATAGCCATCTAATCTAGACTGATCAATGGAGAGAGACAGCTAGTTTCAGAGGACCACTCAGTCCAATATGAAATATCATCTCGTGGAGTTAACGTTTTTCTCTCTATATCCACTGACCAGACGAGATAGTTAACTTTCACACGGCTACAAAAAAAGAAAAAAAGAATGTTATCCTATGGCTGAATCTCTTCCCATGATTCAGTGAACCAAGGATTGATATCTGTTTAATTCTATCCCACAATATGTCAAGGAGCATGGAACGGTTTAGCTTTATCGCCGTTACAGCCTGCCTCTCTTACAGCGGGAGCATCACAACGAGTGATGAAAAGCAGGACTTTAAAAGTAGAGCTACATTAGTTGAGGTTACATTTTTCAAAACACTGATAAATCTGGTTCACTCTGTTTTGAGGAGTTGGACTTGGAGCGCCTGAAGAGAGAGTGAAATGTTCAGAATTCCTCCTGTGGCTGATAAAACGCAACGGCCTTTTTAGAGTATTTTAGTCTGGGCACTCAAAACGATTAGTTGTTTTGAAAATGTAGTCCCAAGTATCAGTACCGCTTACAGATACCTGGCAAACATAGCACCCACAACCTCAGGTAAATGTGTTAACACATCAGTTATATCTCTGTCAAATTTCAATATTTTATAGTCATTAAATTTTCAGGCTAACGGCTGTGTCTTGGCCTCATTAGTGACACGGTAACAGACTTCCTCCCTTATTTCTGTCTTTTCGATTCTTTCCAAGTGTGTTGAACTTTTAGAAAAATATTCTCAGGGCAGACAAGAGATGGAAATATTTTCACTTATCATAAAATCGGCGCAGCAAGCCTGGTATCCCAGGTGGAATCCAAAGCCACACGAAAGGGTGAGGGAAGCTGGGGTGAAACAGGACCATGCACCAAAAATACTCTTTAAGGCCCTCACTGGTTGTCATAAGCCAGAATAATTTTTATGTTAATGTTGCATATGCTGCATTAAAAGATTCCCTACTGCCCTTATACTTCCTCATCAGCCTGTTTTCACCCTCTGCCAACTGGACCTTGATGCAGAAGAGAATTTAGCCCTTTGGTCCTCTAGTTTATTAACCTCAGATTTAAGATACAGAGGTACAGCCCCTCTTTGGTCAACATAAATCTCTTACAAATCGAGAAAAATAAGCTGCATTTGCCTTTTAACAAGCAAGCAATGAAAGGCATTTTACCAACAGGCCTTATCCCTCCTCCACTGAGAGTAAGTCCATTCCCCGTTTAACCGATCCAGATCAGACTCAGACTCTGTGGAGTCCTGCTGTAGAGCTGACCAGCGAATGTCCGTAGCTTAACTGTAACAGCTCAACAGATTAATGCTGCATGCTCCTACCTGAAGGAAGCTTCCAGTTCAGAGCAAATCTTCACATCGTGTGCCTTTATGCTACGCTCTTTTAAGGATCGTATCATGAAGACTCTTAATTTATTCAAGTAATAGCAAGTCTGCTGTCATTTCTGCTTAAACTTCCACGAGCCTGCACACTTATGCTAGAGGACAGCACTGAATTCAACTATAGGTCACAGTGGTAATCCCTTTTAATACTTCTGATATGTGAGAAACACATCTCCTATCTCCCTTTCTGATCCAGCGTTCAAGAGCAACATAATGTCAGTATTTCATTCCTGATAATCGTTCCCCTAACCACTGTTTTTTTTTTTTTTTCCCTTTTCTAAGATGACCTCCCTGAGCTTTGC